>NC_051063.1:159368633-160746133 GCF_004664715.2 Peromyscus leucopus
AAAGAGGTTTAAAAGACCTTGGGATTAAAGCAATAAACTTGGTGCTGTCAAAGCTAAAACACGCTAACAATTTAGCGCCAAACCCATGTTGTTCAATATCATTTCATATTATATTATGTCACAAAGAGCTGACGGTTCTGTATCACCCTGACAGGGCTGATTTACTCTGAAGAATTCATCGACATTTTGCAACAGTCAAAGCTGACTTCATTTTGTTTGGATGGACAGTGGGAAATGTCTCTCCCTTCCAGTTCGAATATGCATCTGAAAACCGATCCCCTGTGAAGGGAAGATGCCTAGACTCAGCCCACAGTTCTGTCAAGTGAGGCCTTTGATGGCAGCTGCAGACTTCTCGTAGCTCTCATTGGCAAGGTATTTAGAACAGAGATTTTAATAAAAGTCAACAGAGCTTAAATTAGACCATGTATTTGGCATCCCCTAAAGTACCCGAATCTTCAGCCAACTCCTCAGAAGAAGAAAGTTACACAAAAGGGTTATCCCTTGTTTACATGTCAATCATCTACAAATTCCCTCAGACATTAACTGCTTTATTGCACCATGCATGTGTGACTCACATCACCCCACTTTCTGTTTCACAGGGCCAATGCATAAAATACAATGAGTCAGACTGCTTGGACATCAAACGTAACTGGACCTTGGGTCTACAGGACTCAGGTCTGAGAGATAATTGTTGTTAGAAAAACTGCCGCAGGGAAATTGCCTCTGAACTTGTGTAGCCTGTGCTTTGAAGAGCTAAATGAAAAACCAAGCTGTTTTTAATGTCCAGTAATAAATGCACTGTATAATGTGGCTCATACAAATGTGCATTGTATGTGAAATATGTATTACATTTAAATTCTTAGGTCTAAATCATTGTGCAACAATTGCTGGTTATTTATGGAAGATGATATTACAAGCAACAGGTGACTTTTTTCTTTGCCTAAAACTTTTTTGTTTGCTTTCTTTTTGCATTTTGAGACAAGGTATCTCTATGTACAGACCCAGGTTACTTTGACGTTTAACTTGGGAGCCTGACTGGGGCCTCCCATGTGCTGGGATCACAGGCAAGTGTCACCATGGGACTTCTTTTTCTTTTCATCTTTATGGATATTTTCAAAGGTTTTGGTTTTGTGTGTGTGTGTGTAATATATATGAATATATGACATGCTTTTACTTGTAAAAGAAACCAAAAAATTTACAAAATGATGAAAAGAGGAGTTGAAAGCCCCAGTGGACGTTGTTTTTAAAGCACGGGCCTCTTGTTCAAGCTTCAACCAGCAATCTCTAATTTCATGGGGTTCTAAAATTCAATTTCCTTAAAGTGCAGCTTAAAGGGTGATTGGGTCTCTGACCTGCAAGAAGAAGAATGTATACAACGATCTCTGGATGGCCAACCCCTTCAATGTCATTGGGACATTAGCATTGGCTGTGACTGACAAGCTAGCAGAAGGCGAATCATTACCAAAGGGTGCTGAGAACATTCTGGATGACAAAATTCAAGGGTTCCAGAAAAGGGGAGGTGTGTGTGTGTGTGTGTGTGTGTGTGTGTGTGTGTGTGTGTGTGTGTGTGACTGAGATGCACACACATAGCCACACAGGGGTGGGGGTGGGGCGGGGGGAGCTTTTTTGCCCAAGTCATTCTCACTGCTTGAAGAAATGGGCTTCAGGAAACAGACTCTTCCCAGCTCTGCATTGCTGTTGGGTGAGGCACGAGACCCTCCCCTGGACTATAAGGCCTTTTGCCTTTTTCCAGCTTCTTCCCTTCATTTCCCACTGTGCTCTGCCCCCTCTCCACCTCAGCTACCTGCTGACTTTGTTTCACAACACACAAGCTCCTTTAGATCCCAATCCTTACCAGGTCAGATGTGTCCCCACTCCTCTTTCCCTGTCTGATGCTACTTCATTGTGAGGGGAAGAAGACAATTGATCTTCAGAGACCATCTTTCCCAGTCTGCATTCCTCCCCTTGGCAAAAGAAGGACAATGCTGATGTGGAGGTGTGCACCTGGAACAACAGCCATCTTAACCTCAAGTCTAGACTTGGCTGTATGTGTCGCCCTGTCTTAAAACACAAACAAAAGCTAAACTAGAAAAGACGAACATCTCAAATCTGTCACCCTCTCTCTGCAGGAACGGACTGACTGACAATTAGAAGCCAGCTGCACCATGGGGACCATTGGTTATGTGCTGGTTATATACCAGCAGAGATTCTGCACAGCCTGGTGACAGAATGCAGGTCCCCTCTAGGAGGCAGGGGCCAAACAAATGAATGTCTTGTGCCGATCAGCCCCCTCTTGGAGACTGCAATTTTCCCACATGAAGGCACACTAATAGGGCTTGCTCTGAAAGAGCGTTCTTTTGGTTCTGCTCCATGGGGTGCATACCCCATTTCCTCCACTGATTTGGAAGTCACAGTGTTTCTGAATTTTCATTCAAGGTCCTTTCCGATTTGGGGTATTGGACAAAGCACTGCCCAAGTCACCCTGCAGCTCATTAAGGAGCCATAAACCTTTTGTTCTCTGTACAGTGCACAAAGGTGTGCGTGGTTTTTCACTGTTGATGTTTTGAAATATCCCTTGAAGCAGCTCAGGCTGAATTTGAATCCTCACCCTCTTGCCTTGGGCCTAGGAATGCTGAGGTGTGCCCTACCAACCCTACCTTAAGCAAGACATTCTCACAGGTCAATTGAAGCCTAAGATAGCTTCCTTAGTTCAAAATATCTTCACCTTAGAAGTCAGAGCTGGAAGGAAGTTCTTGGTGATTAGAGTTGACATGTGAACTGATGGTAGCCAATGAGATGCAAGTGGATTGTGAGACTCTGGAATCAGAGCATCCCCTTCTCCCATAGACTGTACTGGAAGATAGGTGTAGACACTAATGCAGCAGCCATCCACAGAACTCTGGGAGGGATGGAACTCACTTGAGACCTGAATTTGAGCTCAGCCCAGAGGTCATTGGACTCAAAGCATCACTCCTTGTTGCCATTGGCTACCACATGCCCTTTTAAGCTCTCATAGGTTCCCATTGCCTGCACAGAATGAGGCTGATGAATGTACTTTGCCACTGCTATATCCCTGCTTCCCCTCTGGACCAGTGACTTGAGAGTACCCCATGCTGTCCCGCAGCAAAGCACTATCCCTGGGCCTGAGCACCTCACCCTTCCCCCTACTTTCAGCATGTTGGGAGGATTTGAATCTCTCCCATGCGATATGGGCATCCCTTGCCTCTTTCTTCTCCCCACCTCGGTTCCTAGGAAAGGAGAGCTGCCACTCCCAAGCCAACTCTATCGATAACTATTCCCCCTGAGGTCCCATTCTGCAAGGAGGGGGCTTGGAGGGGCTATCCTAAATAGGTCACATGGGAAATCCAGTATCTGTGTTGTCACAACTCTACTCCCAAGGCTGCAAACCAGGCTTTTATTCTTCTGGCAATGTCTCCTGATAAGGGTCTCCATCTCCTGCTGGAGGCTTTCCAACCACTTAATACAGTTTTACAATTGCTACTCTTATGGACTTGTGTCTCTACCCCTGAATGGATTACCACAGGAACTCTCCTCTCCAAAACTCTGACTGATGGTGTCAGAATGATCCCTCAGCTAAAGCGATAGTCACCAATGTTCATTATGAGATAATGGCACCCAGCCGCAGATCAAAATTTCACAGCAAGTGCATTCATCATTATCCTGCTTCTCCTTCTCTACTGCACACAGAGCAAATGGATGTTCAGTGGCTCATAGGTAGCACACACGCTAAGTACAGGTAGCATGGGTCATACCTCCTCTCTCAGGCTCCAGCATCAAGGCAGGAACCAGGCATTCCAGGAGCTGAGCTGGGTGATGGGCTTGCTCAGGCGAGGAAGAGCCTGGGGCAGATTTGGTTGCTCCCACTCTACCACCAGCTAGGAGTTAATTCATCAACTCCACAGCTCTTTCAAACAGCAGGACATAACACATAGAGAGCATACACAGCCTATGATGCTTGCTCTTTCCTACTGAGAGGGGCAGGGAGCTGGTCCCAGCACCCAGAGCTGCAAGTCCTGAAGCTGAGACTCACAAGAGCACAGAGCAAGGAGATCCTAAGCATAGTCTCTCCAGGAGGCATTGCTTCTGAGTCTTAAGACAACAGCATTTGCTAAAATGAAACAAGGAAAAAACAAGTCTGAAAGCTGCAGCAGAGGCCCTCACTTCTCACACCTGAGGGTAGCAATAAAAGACCCCACAGGCTCAGCAGCCCTGCTTCCCACCCCTCTCCTGACATCTCTGGCCCTCTCTTCTTTATATGTAGTGCTACCTCCAACCCCACCCCCACTAACCCACCTGTCCACCAGGGAGCCATCTTATCACCTCCTTCCCTATCCCTTGCCTCTCATATGAATTTATTTCTGCTTTACTGTGCCTAGGAGAGTGGATGTAATGTTCGATAGAAGTAGGTTGGCCACCAGGGCAGTGTCCCACCTTTGTGACAATTTTTAGCTATCATAATTCATGCTTGGTGAGCGGCCAGTATAGCCCCATGAGAAAAGCACAATGGTGTGAAAATATTTGCTTTCAATATTTCTTATATTGAGCCATTAAGCCATACACCTTGTCACCTAAACTTTCCGCTCCTAGCAATGTCTCTGGGGCCACTCTTGGGCAGTTTTTCAGACGACATTCTCCCTGGTCTTCTGCACTTTGGTATGTCACCTTGCTTCCTTGTTTTGAGCCAGATTTGCTCCACTATGAGATAAGTTTCTTTAGTAACCGAGTTATTTATGATAAGAAGACAGGGTGGATGCAATCAGAGCTTGGATGTCTTCCTTGTGCTCAACTTCAGACACATATTTATTCACATACATGCAGTCATGGACCACACAAAATTTCAGTCAAGGATGGACTTCATGTATGACTGATGTCTCACAAAATTGCAGAAGAACTGGAAAGAGCCTGTCACCTCCTGACATCACCACCTTCACGTCGTGGTTCACACATCATATGTATGTCTACAGTGATGCTGACATCCACAACCATGTTCTACTGCTGGTCACATGAGAGTAGACCACATATGTTATGTGTCATTCAAACACACATGCACACACAGGTACATATATGTATACACAAGCATATAAGTGCACACACACATACACATACGTACACACCCATGCCACATATGCACTTACACATTCTTCCACCCATGAGTATGCACATCCAACCACACATTCTTGCACACACACACACACACACACACACACATACACACACACACACACATCATGACCTGTCTTTATGTGACCCACTGTATCCATATAAAGACACTTACTTGCTTCTCTCTTCATCCTGAAAAGTTTCTCAAACTAAGATTACCCATAATGCCTGTGATGATCCAGTCTCTGGGTGTATTGGTGAGACAGACAAGGACAGCCACGAAAGAAGAGGAATCACTAGCTCTCCTTTTCTTGGACAACCACCTGCTCTGAAGACAGGCCCATTCTGTCCTCTGGCCCCTGCCCGTGGACACCAGCACACAGGGTTCCTTCCCTATAAGGCTGGCAAAGCATGGCAAACTTGGGTTCAGAAAAGCTGAGGATAAAGTGAGTACTTTCTAAAGAAGGGAGAAGGGAAGAGCAGAAAGGGAGACTCAGAGCTGTGCATGCCGTAGGATAGTGGAACAGCTGCTGGAACCGCAGGGCTGACTGGAGGTCGGCAAAGCAGTCATCAGTTCCAGCCACTTTCTCCATAACTCAGGTATTTTTCAGCACAGACCCAGGGAAGCTCTGCCCAGCTCTCCATTTCGACATTCTCCCTCCCCAGTAGCAAAGGTGTGCTATTTAGGTGCAGAGCTTAGGAGCAAAGCTGAACGCCAAGCAATCAGATCCACAGTGAGTTAGAAGAGGCTTGAAAGCACACCCCAGATGGAGACTCCGTGTTCCCACCTTTGAAGATCCTGAGATGTGGTGAAAGTTATTATATCACATACAGAACAACTGTTGAACTCAACTTTCAGGTAAGCAATAGATAGCTAGTTAGCATAAGATGCCCTAAATATTTAAAGGAACATGTCCGTACCCCCAGTGCCAAAATCATTTAACCAAGATTCAGTTTTAACTGGATGTGTGGGTTTCATTTTGATTTGGTTTTTAATTTTGCTGTGTTAACCAAAGGTAGGTCAGGCAAAATCCCCAAGGTTCCTTTCTGCTCTGCCATTTTCTGCTTTTCTCGTTGCAATCTCAGAGGCCCAGAATCTGGTGGCTACTCATTCTGAGCAGTTCCAATCTGGTCCACAAGCCTGCAGGCTTCCTAGAGAGCTGCTGGTACTAGTCCATCTTGGAAGCCAAGGAAAGCTGGTTCCAACATTATCGAAGGACTCATAGCAACAGGGTGAGTTACCTGGACATCTAGAGGGCAGGCCAAATGAGGAAAATAGAGGAACCTTGTAATCTTCCTTCATCTACGCCCTTTTTCATCTGGGCCTACCACATTTCAGGTGGGTCTACCCAAATCAATTAAGACAATTGATAAGACAATCCCCACCTGTGTACCCAAACTGATATAGATGATTCCTCAAATGAAGCTCCATGCTCAGGTGATTCTAAGCTGAGTTGACATTTAAAACCAACCACCACAGGAGGAAGAGAGAACAGTCTTGATAGTCATGGAAGAAGGGCATGTCTTCATCACTTGCTCCATTGCTAGGACAAAGTACCTGGCAGACATGATTTAGAGGAAGGAAGGAAGGTTTCACAGCTCACAGTTTCGGGGCCATCACTCCATCATGGCAGAAAGACATGGAGCATATAATAGAACTTCCTACCTGCATTTTGAGGGTTGGGATGCAGAGAGCACAAGCCTGGAGCATAGTCAGAATATAACTTGGGACTCAGAAGGACAAACATAGTATGTACTCACTCATAAGTAGATACTAAATGGGAGGGAAGAGATGGCCAGACTGCAACCCACAACTCCAGAGAGGCTAGCTAACAGGAAAAGACCCTAGGAGGGACCCATGGATAACCCTGTGAAGGAGAAGTGGATAAGATCTACATGAGTGGACTGGGTGTTGGGAGGGGGGGTGGCAGAGGGCGAGGAGTGGGAGATGAGAACATATGGAAATGGGGGGGGGTCAAGCTGGAACAGGGACAGAGTGGGAGGGCAGGAAGGAAGATACCATGATAGATGAGGACATCGTGGGAATAGAAAGAGGCAGGGTGCTGGGGAGGCTCTCAGGAATCCACAAGAATGACCCCACCTTAGTCTGCTGGCAGTAGTCCAGAGAGTGGCTGGACTGGTCTACTCTGGTGACCAGCCTAGCAAATAACCTAGCTGTCATCATAGAGCCTTTGTCCAGTGACAGATGGAGGCAGATACAGAGATCCACAGCCAGGCACCAGGCTGAGTTCCGGGAATCCAATTGATGAGAGAGAGGAGAGATACTGCAGGCGAGGGACGTCAAGATCATGATGGGAGGATGTGCAGAGATGACCGGCCACACTAGTGGAAACCCATGCACTGTTGACTGGTGGCTGTGGAGCCCCCATGGGACTGGACCAGGCCCTCTGGATATGGAAGATGGTTGTTTGGCTCGAACTGTTCGGCTGGCACCCAGGCAGGGGGATCGGGATCTGTCCCTGGTGCATGGGCAGGCTTCTGGGAATTGGGTGCCTGTGGTGTGACACCTTGCACAGCCTTGGTGCAGTGGAAAGGGGCTTGGACCTGTATAGGCTCAGTGTGCTGGGCTTTGCTGACTCCCCATGGGAGACCTCGATTTGGAGGATGTGGGGATGTGGGGTGGCTTGGGAAAGAAGGCAGGTGGTTGGGAGGAGGGAGCAGGGGGTTCTGTGGATAGCATGAGGAGTGAGTAAAAAAATTTCTTAATAAAGAAAAATAAAATAAAGTAAAATAAAATAAAATAAAATAAAGAATATAACTGGGGCCAGCAACCAGTGACTGACTTCCATCCACCTTGCCCCACCACACCAAAGGATACATGACTTCATGAGACAGTGACCAGTTCAAAGAGTTCAAATGCATGTTCCTGTGAGGGACCTCTCTCAAATCAAGATAAGGATTTTTGGATCTTTTCTGTTTACTGTGTCTCAGGCATCTGCCAAAGTGGAGCTGTGAAAACAGACCAAACAAGTGTGGTAGGCAGTATTAGAAACACACTCTACCCAGGCTGTCCAGACAGCATCCTCTGCCCCAGAGTTTGATTATGGGGAAGCAACTGGGATGATGCTAACTCCTTGTTAAAGGATAAAACCTGTGGTGGTTTGAAACAAAGTGGCCCCCAAAGGGTGTGGCCTTGTTAGAGGAAGTGTGTTACAATGGATCCAGGCTTTGAGGTCTCATATATGCCCAAGATACTGCCCAGTGTCTCAGACAACTTCCTGTTGCATGTGAGTCAATATGTAAGGATTCTGAGCTCCTGTTCCAGCACCATGTCTGGCTTCATGCCACCATGTCCCACCAGATGATAATGAACTAAAATGTGAGCCACCCCAATGAAATGTTTTTCCTTTAGAAAAGTTGCTGTGGTCATGGTGTCTCTTTACAGCAGTAAAAACCCTAACTAAGTCAGAAGTTGGGTCTAGAGACTGGGGTATTGCTGTGATAGGCCTGGCCTTGCTTCTGTTTCAGAGAATCTGGATTTGGGGATTTGGGGTTAGGAAAGCAGTGAAATGCTTTGAGCAGTACTTAATGGACCATAGTAACGGGAGCACAGGAGACAGTGGTGCTGGAGTTCTTTGAACTGTGCGTGCCTGGATCAGGATTCCGAGGAAAAGAATGTTAGCATGTGGCCTAGAGACCAGTTTTGTCATATTTTGGTGAAGAATAGGGCTGCTTTTGTGTGGTGGTATTGTGTTCCCCAATATATCATGCACCCTAATAAACTTATCTGGGGTCAGAGAACAGAACAGCCACTAGATATAGAGGGCAGAAAATGGTGGCACACACGCTTTTAATCCTATCACTTGGGAGGCAGAGATCCATCCGGATCTCTGTGAGTTTAAAGCCACACTAGAAACAGTCAGGCATGGTGACCCACGCCTTTAATCCCAAGAAGTCAGCCTTTAATCCCAGGAAGTGAGGGCAGAAAGCAGAAAGGTATATAAGGTGTGAAAACCAGGAACTAGGTTGGTTAAGCTTTTAGACTTTTGAGTAGCAGTTCAACTGAGATTCATTTGGATGAGGACACAGAGGCTTCCAGTCTGAGGAAAGAGTATCAGCTAAGGAGTTGCGAGGTGAGGAAGTTGTGGCTTGTTCTGCTTTTCTGATCTTCCAGCATTCACTCCAATACCTGGCTCCAGGTTTGTTCTTATTAATAAGACTCTTTAAGATTCCTGCTACACTTTTGCCCTTGTCTGAAAAGTCTGCCTGAAACTAAAGTGAAAAGTTTTGGGTTAATTCTGTTGGCAGAGGAAATTTGAAGCCAGCCTAGTATAGACTCTGTTATGTGGTTACTAACATTATAGTGTTAACTATAATGAAGATATATAATGAAAAGGAGAACCAGAAAGTGGAATGGAGCTAAGTCCTGTGTTCAAGGAGATAAATGGATTAAGAAATGGAATACAGGGAGTGGTGACCTCAGGCCAAACTTGTGAAAAGAAATTAAAGAAAATCTTAGGCCCAGTGTGGTGGTATAAGCCTCTAATCCCAGCACTCCAGAGGCAGAGGCTGGTGGATCTCTGGGTTTGAGGCCAGTTTGGTCTACAGATTCAGTTCAAAGCTTAGGCAGTGAAGACAGCCATTGAAAACAGAAAGCTGGTGAAAATGTAACTGAACTAGGGGAGCCATGTTCCAGCCCCAGCAAGCAGCAGAACTTCATGTGATTCTGGCTTTAGAGTCAAGGATAGAAGAAAGAGGTTATGGAATCTCCCTCTGCAACTAAGGAAAACTACTAAGGCCAGGCATGTGTGTCCCCAAATGGAGGCATAGAGAGGCCATTTCATGAAGCTGTGAAGTTGAAGCCTGGATTGCCTTGGAGATCCCAAAATGTTGGAGATGCCAGAGATGTGGGATACCTGCCAAGAAGGGCTGCTAACATAGAATGGAACCAGCCCAAGAGAAAAAAGTGTGTTGCAGTCAACAAAGCTGAAAGAAGTTGGAGATCGGAAGAGTATTTTGACATCAGATAAGGAGATACAGAGTTTAGAGTTTGCCCAGCTGGTTTTCAGTCTTGCTTTGGTCCAGTATTTCCTCACTATGCTTCTTTCTCTACATTTGGGAATGGTAATGTATATCCTGTACCATTATATGTTGGTAGTATGTGATCTGCTTTTTTATTTTGGTTTTACAGGTGATTACAGTGAAGATATTGCATGAGTCTCAGAAGAGACTTTGAACTTTAGACTTTTAAGTAAGTTAAAAGTTATATACTATGGAGACTATCATAGACTTTGGGGACTTTTGGAGTTGGACTGAATACATTTTTGCATTATGCTATGGCTACAAGCCTTTGGGGGCCAGGGAGTAGAATGTGGTGGTTTGAAAGAAAATGCCCCCAAAGGGAGTGGCACTATTAGGAGGTGTGGCCTTGTTGGAGGAAGTGTGTCATTGTGGAGGCAGGTTTTGAAGCCTCATACATACTCAAGATACTGTGTCTCAGACCACTTCCTGTTGCCTATGAGTCAAGATGTAAGGATTCTGGGCTCATGCTCTAGCCCTGTGTCTGTCTGCACACCACCATGTCACACCATGATGATAATGGACTAAACCTCTGAAAATGTAAGTCACCCCAATGAAATGTTTTTCCTTTGTAAGAGTTGCTATGGTCATGGTGTCTCTTCACAGCAATAGAAACTCTATGTAATTTGCCTAAATAACTCTGGAAATGGAACCATACCTCTTTCTCTCAAAAAAGGGCTAATATTCTTTATGACATATTGTATTTTTCTTTTTTTAGTTAAAATCACGAATTATTTTATCTGTATGAAATTTCTCTATTATTTTCATCTCTGAAAAAAAAAACAGAGTGGTAAATCCCACAAGTACCTGTCATAGACAAGGCATAAAAAATGTGATCCAGTAAAACCCACATAGCACAGCACACTCCACAAAGGCTTCTTGGAACCAGCAAAACAAAACACAGAAGAAGAAAATGCTCACCTAAGGTAGTCTGCAAGGATACCACCACACGTGAGTTAGGAAATTGAATTTTTGATTCATAGATTTCATCAATAAAGAGAATGGAAGGAAAGAGTTGTAGTGGGGATGTGGTAGTTTGAATATAATTGGCCCTCATAAGCTCATAGAGAGTGCCACTATTAGGAGATGTGGCCTTGTTGGGGTGGGTGTGGCCTTGTTGGAGGAAATATCTCACTGTTGGGGAAGGCTTTGAGGTCTCCTATGCTCAAACTATACCCAGTGTAGAGACAGTTCACTTCCTGTTGCTTACAGATCAAGATGTAAAAGTCTCAGTTCCTTTTCCAGCACCATGCCTGCCTGCATGCCACCATGTTTCCTACCATGATGATAATGGACTAAACCTCTGAAACTGTAAGCCACCCAATTAATTGCTGTGATAATGATGTCTCTTCACAGTAAAAAAAAAAAAAATGCCTTCCACTCAAAACCCTAACTAAAACAGAGAAGCAGATATCAAACTGAAGACATGGCTATAACTAGCTGCTGGAGCAACTCCTGGCTCATAGTACTATCCAGCCAGCACATTACAGTTTGCAAATAGTTTCCATCAGTTATTTGGCTCTTCCTCCAATTTGTACAATAAAATAAAATCCTGGTTTTCTCAGGAACTCAATGATTTAGTTGATGGTTAACCTCTGTTGTCACTGTGCCTGGATTTAAAATCACCTAGGAGACTTGTGCAGCCCTGAGTTGTAAAGGGGATTCCAGAGGAGGTTAGCTGAAGTGGGGAGATGGACACTCAATTTGAGTGACATTGTTCTCTAGGCTGGAAGCCCATATGTGGGGAGGGAGTTAAAGGAAGTAAAAAAGAAAGGCAAACAAATGCTAGAGTTCTCTTTTCTGTTTCCTGGCCAGCATCTAAACTGATGTGCCCCACCCTGTCTTCCATGATGGACTAAACATTCTGAAACCAGGAGTCAGAATAAATCATCCTTTAAGTTGTTTGTGTTGGGTGTTTGGTCCCTGAGACACAAATGTGACTAAGACAGGTTTGTGATTTGACCAAAGGCAGTAAGATTTGGGGCTCCAGCAAGGCTTAGTGCCACATGCCTTTAAACATAGAGTTTGGGATACAGAGGCAGGTGAATCTCTGTGAGTTCAAGGCCAGCCTGGTCTATATAACAAACTCCGGGTTAGCCATGGCTACATAGTGTGACTCTGCCTCAAAACAAACAAAATGTAAGGGAACACCTACTTATGAAATAATAAAAATAGAACATTTCTAATTACAGAGAACTTGAAAAAATGTGCCAGAAGATTATTAGGAGAGGGGCTAGGCCAGACTCCTGCAAAAGAGAAGGTGAAACTGAGCTCAGAAACAAGCAGCTGGGTGAGAGGAAGAAATACCTTCCAGTCAAAAGGCAAACCTTACAGCCTTGCTCAGTGGAAATCTGGTGGATGCCTTCAGGAAATAAGATAGCAGTGGCTGAAACAAAACGAGCAACAGGAAGCCATGGCCAGAGAAGCAGGGGTTGGAGCAGACAGGGATTTAAGTGCAGATGTAGGAAGCCAGTGAAGGTATGAAGCAAGGGAAGAACTTTCTCCTTGGTCTTTCTTATTTTCAGGGTGGCTTTTCCATCATCCCTCCATGAGCCTCCCCTGCACTCCAGCTTAGATTATCCTAGAGAGTATCTGTCATTAGTTTCATGGATCATCCATAGAGGGTATCTTGTCAAGAGGTGGGCTTGAAATGATGTAAGACAGCCTTTGCTATGAAACCCAGACTGACCCCAGACTTGCTGATAATCCTTTCTCAGCTTTCTGAGTGCTGGGACTAAAGGTCTGCAACACTGCATTCAGTGTGTACATGTTTTGCTGTTATCATCATCCTGTTGTCTCGGCCCGAAGACATTCAGCCTCTTTCACCATTCAACATGGACCTATAATGTTTACCTAAATTGTTCTGATATAATAAAAACTCAGGAGTCAGAAATTAAGATAAAGACCTGATAAATTCAAGGAACAAGGACAATCCATTGGCTGACCCTCTCTCCATATTTTTCTAGATCCTCCAGACTTGAAAATTCCCTCAGAATTCTTCTTCTCTCTTCCTGTCTCTCTCTATCTCACCTCCTCAATCCTCCAACAACTCTATAGCTAATTCTGATTGTATGCTTTGATTCAAGGTGGTTTTATTAAGCACTTTGGAATGGCTGTATGAACAATTCTCCCACAACATTTCTCCCTTTTGTCTAAATAAAAAGGAAAAGTTTTAGCTCTAACATAGTAAAACTATATACAATAAGAATTATCGAGTAAGAATTACATTCACAATGTCCAGTCCATTAGCATTTGACAAATTCAGAGAAAATATTCTATTGTCTATCCTATCTTGGTGAGTCCAAAGTTTTGTACTTAATTTACATTCTATCATAACTAAGGAAAACTGTAACTATAACTATCTAATCTTCAACCGCATCAGAGACCCAAGAAGGATATAATATTACCTGAGTAAACAGGAGGTGCAGAGCTTACAACTTCCAAAACTACAGAGACAAAAGAGACATCTAGCTGCCAGGACAGTCACCCCAAAGTTCCCCTGCAAATTTGGATAATGCATTTTTGGTCTACAGGTCTCAAATATCTGAGAGTTTTTGTGAAGCAGGAATTTTTGAAGGGCTGTCATACCTTGTCTTGGCAAAGTTCTGCAGTTACCTTTTTTGTGTGTGTGCTGCTTGTATAATTTGAAAAGCATACTGTCAGCAGTCAAGGAAGGGGCATCCCCTTGCTCAAATGACCAGCCTTGCCACATTGAAAGCAAACTCCATATGGAGTTTCTTCAATGCCCATCATTCTCTCTTGAAATAAATGGTGCTGCCAGGAGCAGACAATTCTCATCATCCAGAAAGACATTATGTTTTAAAACATCCTAATGGCCATATTCTGTAGGTCTCTGAAGAGTTTGAAAACTATCCATTTAAAATATATCTCTATTTGACCTAGAAAACATATCTAACATTACTATAAGTTTGATTATTATAGATGACTATTAACCTGTATTTCTTTATTATCCCTAAATAGCTTTCAAGGACTAGAACTTTAAATTTTCAAATGAGCTGCACAGATACACTACCTTAAGCAAGAATAGAAACATACATACAGTCAATCTTCTTTGTTTAGTTTCCTCCCCGACCATGACCAATAACAACTTGTAACCAACCCCCTTAAATGATGATAAACATCCACAAAATAACCAAAACCTGCCCACCCCACCTCTTGGGAATGTGGGTGTCATACTCTTAAAATTACTTCCTGCTGTCTAGGGGCAACAGCATCTTTAGGGGACCCTGAAAAAATTGAAATAAAGATCAAGTCCTGGGAGGAGTTGTCCAATCTCAGTGTGATGGGAAACTGCAGGGCTTCTCTGAAGTCCTGGCTAGAGTAGTCTATGATGATGAAGCATCTTAGTCAACCTCATTGAAATTGTCCTGAGCATGTTGTAGCTCAAAGCTGATCTTTTAGTGGTGTTTGTCAGCTTAGTGGCTTATCACAATCCAGGTGGAATCATTGTTGGGGGACCTCATCATCTCTTTGGAGACTTCAAGGATCACTGTAAGAAATAGTCATGGGTCACTGTAGAAAACTTAAACATTTTAAATATTATATGCAGCAGATCTCAGAGAAGTTAAAGGACATCAGTTTATTAAGTATACCTGGGGTACACAAGCTTAATTCTTGATTACCTGCTTCAGACTCAAGCCCAAAATCATATACAGGAAGCTAGATGAAGCCTATTTCTAGAATTTGTTAGTACTCTATATGATCAGTAATATCATGACAGAAAGTTTAAATATTTATTTATTTAATCTTATATATTTATAAGATATATGTATATTAATCTTGTACATTTTGAGATAATATTTATAGCTTAAAAACTTTTAAAGAGTCAAAATAAAACCAAAGGCTTATGAGATTAGTGGCAATAGAATAGTTGCTAGTTTTGGTTTTTCTTCTGTCCTATAGCAGGTGGCTCTTCTAATAGGAGACAGATTTTGGATTTTCCTTTAACAAGCATGCTTGAGTTTAGGGAAGAAGAGAGCCATGCTCCAACTCCAAAGCCAACTTTAATTTTTTAATTCAATTAGGACTACAAAAAAATCATTTGCCTTATATGTCTGTAGAGAATAGTAGAGACAAACTTCTGGGAAGATTATTGAGGTTCTATCCTATTGGAAGTGTGCTATATATACCATTGGCTAATTTACTCTTTTTCTCAAGACATTTCCTCTGGATGATTCTCCATTCTTCTTCAAATGTCTCATTTGTCCAGGGGTTTTCAAATTCCTTATTTTGATGCTTTTGTTCTCCTGGAAAAACAAAAGCAAAACCTTGTCCCAACCCTAACTTTGGGGAGTTTCCTTTTTTTGCAGGTTATATATGATCAAATGAAAAGCATTAATTAGTCTTATAAGTTAGTTTGAATTGAATGTCCAAACTGTTTGATGAATTATCACCTCCCCTAATCAAGAGGTCTCTTCTGTTCAAGTCTAATTTTTATCAATCTTAATGGTACCCATAGTTTTTCTTCTCTTGTGGAAACAAAAGCAAAACTTCTTCCCCACCATAACACATATCCTGGTTTCCATTCTGAGGTCACCACATCTTTGAAGTATACAGGCTGATTCAATTCAGCAGTTTTTTCTACTATTCAATGTCTCTCTGCGGCTGTTGTTCCTTTCTCAGCATTTAGAAATTTTAAAGTTAATAAATAAAGCAATGTGTAATCAATCTCTGTGGGTCTTTATTAGCCCTTTCTGTTTATTAAGCATATCTTTTAAGGTGTGGTTAGATCTTTCTATAACTGCTTGTCCTATAGGATTATGTGGTATACATGTAATATGCCTTATGTTGTAATATGCACAAAACACTTTCATTTTATTAGAGACAGATGCTGGAGCATTGTCAGTCTTAATTTGTACAGGTATTCCTATAATGGCCATAACTTCTAATAAATATGTAATTACAGAATCAGCCTTTTCAGAATTTAAAGCAGTTGTCCATTGAAATCCTGTATGTATCTATGGTGTGGTGTACATACTTTAATTTTCCAAACTCTGCAAAATGAAATACATCCACCTGTCAAATTTTATTTCTTTGAGCACCCTTTCACTTACGTACTGTAGGTAGTGGAGTTAGTGCTGTGGAATAATCCTTCTGTATACTATGAATATGTATTACTCTTATTGGTTAATAAAAAGCTGACAGGCTGATAGTTGGGCAGGAAGTTAGGTGAGAAAGTGAAACTGAGAATGATGGGAAGAAGGAGGGCAGAGTCAGAGTATTGCCAGCAGATGCAGAGGGAACAGGAGATGAATGTGTTATGCTAATAAAGGTACCACTGTGTAACAGAGTAAATGAGGAATATGGGTTAACTTATAATGTAAGAGTTAGCTAGTAATAAGCCTGAGCTATTGACCAATCATTTATAAATAATATTAAGCCTCTGTGTCAGTTATTTGGGACTGGTAACTGGGATTGAAAATGAAACACCTGCTTACAAGTTTGGTTATACAAAGAACAAATAGGACATTTCCTTATAATTTCCTTGGCTTGTTGCCAAGTGATTAAAAAATTCTTCTTCAACTCTTTGATGTTAATATGGTGTTTCTTATGAAATTCTGAGGCTTCTAGCATATTTCCTACCAATAGCTGATCAATTTCATCATTACCTTGTGCTGGAGAGCCTGGTAGACCTGTATGGGATCTGATATGTGTTATATACAAGGGATGATTTTTATTTCTGATTATTTGTTGTAGTTGAATAAATAACAAAGTTAATTCTGAATCATCTGGAATAAATTCCGCAGTTTCTACATGTGAAACAGCTCTTTTTGCATATTGAGAATCAGTAACTCTATTAAGAGGTTCTGAAATATCTAATAATACCATGAGAATAGCATATATTTCTGATTTTTGAACTGATTAATAAGGACTTTGAGGCACTTATGTTTCCTGACTTATAACCTGCCTTTTATGATTTATTTGTATCAGTATAGAATGTAAGGGCTCCAGAAATTGGTGTTCCCAATACAATGTGAGAAAGGGTCAAATTAGTTCACTTTATAAACTTTAATTTCTTGGTATGGGGATATTTGTTACTTATCTCTCCCTAAAAATTACTGAAAGCTCTTTGTCAATGTTCATTTTCAAAGGTAGGGCCATTGGTACCTTTGAAAGATCACCATCTGTTGTGCCCTGCTTATGTACAACCTCAACAGTCTGTGACTGTCCTTATAATATCTTTTACTATTTCTCTAAGAAGCATTCTTTATTTAATGATTTGTTTCTCAGATTGGAGGAATGGTAATCTGTGTTTTCCCTTGCTATAACAAATCATGTCCCTATAAATTCATTGCTATGTTAGCCACATATGGTTTTAATTTCCCTATCTGTCCTTCTGGCCCTGTACACTTGACTATCCCGCACTTTTTTTTTAGCCTGAGATAAAGTTCCAATCCCAAGAAGCTGAATATTTACCTCCTGAAGAGGCCAATCTGGATGCCAAGATTTTGGTGAAATTATTGTTACATCTGCACCTGTGTCTACCAAATGCTCAATTTTAATGCCATTTATACATATTTTTAGTTTTGGTCTCTGACCATTTATACCAGTTTGACATAATACTTGTATTCTGGTCTCTCTTGAACTAGTTGTTGTATCTGTGGACATTGTTCTGTCTTTGGTCACATCTAGAGCAGTGATTTTTAACAAAAGGGATTAAGTCTTTTAATTGCTCTGTAGATAAGTTTCTTTGGTGCTGACAGGGAATGATTGACCCAAATTTGATATTGGAGCCTGTAGGAGGCTCTTAAGGACATTTTCTGGTGGCAAAGGGTTATCTTTCCTGTTCATTGTTGATCTGCATTCATTAGTTCAATGTTAGCCTTTGCCACACCTTCTGCATACAACAGAAGACTCGGGCCTTCTGTTTGGATTATCTCTAGAAAAAAACATTGTTCCTAGGATTATCTTGTCTAAAACTCCTTTTCAAAAGACCTTATTTACCACAATTAAAACATCTGAGATTTGGATTTTTAAAAAATTTCTAGAAATTACTTCTCCTATCAAAGCATCATCATAAGCATTGGGAATCAGCTGTATTTCTGATCCATTCATCCATGGATGCTAATCTTGCCTTGAAGGCCTAATCACCCTTTTGCATTCTGAATTAAAAATTTTAAAAGCCAAAGATTCAATTAATATTTAACTAATTTCTGGACCTGATATCATTCTATTTACAGCTGAAGTCAATCTTTATAAAAAACAAATCAGTGAAGGCTTTTGGGAGGGGGGGCTTATAAAATTTTAGTAAATGACTCAGTTCTCTTTCTTGATTCTTCAATTCTATACCAATCATTCAAAGCTGCTGTACAGCAAAGAGCCAAGGTATGATCATCAGTGTAGGCTGTCTTTGAAAATCAATACACTGACCTTCACTGAGGAACTGATCTTGGAAAATTTCAATACCTATAGCCCTGTCTTGTTGTTCTATGACCCTAGCTTTCTCTCCTTATGTTTTCTATTGTAACTGAGGACTAATTTCCAATAGTGTTGTAACTAAATCTTTCCAGGTTTGTGGAATAATTCTGTTCTGAGTTGCCCATGAATTTAACTTATGTTTCACAAAAGCTGAATGCATACCATATAAAATGACTGCTCCCCTACATCTCTTCAAATCCAACATTTCTATAGGGTCCCAATTAACTTCTGCATAGCCTTGAGGGTACCAATCATCTGGTAGTCATTCTTGAATGGTACCTGGATAAATTAAGGTTGGTTTTCTAATAACCTTCGGCCACTCCTCTTCAGTTTCACAATGCAAAGGTGAGGTGGGTTCTGCTCTAAGTTCTTCTGTCTGTGTCTGAGTATTTTCCTTATTTTCATTAGTATGTCCTTCTAAAGCTTGTATCTTATTAATAGTATGTCCTTCTAAGATTTGTATCTTATCAGTCAAATTTTTCTTATTTTATTTAGTAAGTATTTTTAAGGCACGCATCTTATCAGTAACAGGGCTGACAGAGCCAGCTGCTGAAGTGGGGACTGCTTGGTTGTGGTGGCTTTGCCATCTGGGCATGATCTAAGGTCCCACATCAGATGCCAGATATAATATTTTCCTAAATTGTTCTAGTTAATAAAAATTCAGGAATCAGAAATTGAGATATAGACCTGATAAATCCAAGGAACAATGGAGAATTCATTGGCTGACCCTCTCTCCACAATTTCCTTAATCAACCAGCCCTTAAAATACCCCCTAGAAATTCCCTCTTCTCACTTCCTGTCCCTCTCTATCAGACCTCCTCAGTCCTCCAATGACTCTATGGCTAACCCTGGCCAGCCAACTGTTGACTCTATCTTTTGATTCAAGGTTGCTTTATTGGCAAAGTGGAATTGCTGTACAAATAATTCTTCCACAACATGGACCCACCCCAGGGACTATGCAGAGCATCTTCCAGGCCTTTTGCCTCAGCCCATGGTTTCAACATTGATTCCTCTTCTTCTGAAGCATCTAGCTTCTTAGACTGAACATCCTTGAAGTTCTCTGATTCTCTATAATGCAGACAGCCATTAGAGGACCATCCAGCCTCCAGTCTTATAAGCCAATTGAATTCATCTTGCTTTATAATTATAGATACCTACATATAGCATATATATGAAACATATACTCACAGTCTATTGTTCTTCTCTTTTAGGCACCCTTACCTGACACGGGGTGACTTCACTGGAAGTGTGAAACCAAAGCTGAGTCAGATTTGAAAGGAAAGATCACAGGTTGAACTTTATGTCACTAAGTTTATGAAATCTTTGAACCATTCACATGAGGATGAAGACTAGACAGAACTACAGGTCTGGTGCTCATGGAAAGTATCTGTTGAAAATTAGTATATGGAAGTTATAGATATAGAAAAATAAGTTGAATATATCTGAGTGACCAGCATACAATATGGAGCCTAGTTAATGTGTGCTTGGGAATTCTGAAGACTAAATTTTAGGAGTCCTCACCACAAAAATTAAACTGGGGGGGGGGGCATGTTAATTATCTCGATTTCACTTTCCATAATTTATGCCTACTTTATACCATAGTTACAAGTTATGTTTGTTTAATCATCAAAATAGGTGTTAGAGAAGTGCCTCAGGGCTTAAGAGCACTAGCTGCTCTTCCAGAGAACTGAAGTTTAGTACCAGAGAACCCACACTGTGACTCACAGCCATCTATAACTCCAGTCCTGAGGAGCTGAACCACCTTTTCTGCTCTCTGAGGCCACACAGGGTATATAGACACACATTTGGGCAAAAAAGTCCATACATATTAAATAAAAAATAAATAAATCTTCAAATAATAATAATAAAATTTAAATATAAAAATAGTAAAAAGATATTAAAAGAAATTCCACAAAGAAAATGAGAAGAGATGAGACCACGCTTTTGGTATCTCTAGATGAATGGAAGAGATCAAGCCTGGAGGAGGCATGGGAGGTCTGGAGTGGTGGAAAGCATAGCAGGAAGGTGGGACAGCCAGAATTCAGGCAAGCAATGGCCCCCGCAGTGAGACAGGGCTCGTCAATGGAGAGGCACTAGCAGTCAGGGAGTAGAGGGGTTTGCTCTGGTTTGGATGTGGTTTGACCTCCATCCATCTGTATGCTGGAAACTTGCTCTTCAGTCTGGTGGAAGCTATAAGAGAAGTCATGTGAGAAGTCCTTAGATATTGCCACCATGCCCTCAGAAAGAATTAAGGCATTTCTCTGGGGACCCAGATAAATTAGTCTGATCACCATCCTGCTCAACCCCTGTCTGGCTTCCCATTCTGAGATATGATCCCAAATATGTTCTACTGTGTCATGAGGACTGCACAAAACATGTGCTATTTAGACTTTCAGCCTCCAACCTTCAGACCAGTGAGCTAAATAAATGTGTTTACTCATAAGGAGCCCATGCCAGGTATTTTATTGTAGTTCTAAGTAGTCTCATATGAATCATAAACAAATGGCCTTGCTGGTAAAGTGCTGGGTAGAGGCAATGACAGCAGCTTCGCTTTGTTGTGAGTTTGAGGTAAGGAAATGGAGCAAAAAGATAGGCCTAGAGATACACACTTGTCATCTCAGTTACTTGGAAGACTGAGGCAGGAGGATCACCTACTTAGTGTCTGCCTGGGCTACAAAGTGAACTCAAATGAGCAACTTTGGGAGACTGACTCCAAATGAAAGGTGTAAAGGTATAGGACAATATAGCTGTTAATAAAGCACTTGCTGAGCATGACTGGGGCCCTAACTTCACTGACTGGACTGGAACTGCAGAGGAGAGAGGTTCAGGGGGAAGCAATGGATATAAGGAATTCTTTTGTTTGCTTTGGTTTTGGTTTTGTTTGTTTTTCTCAAGACAGGTTCTGGAACCCACGACATAGACTAGTCTGGCCTTGAACTTTCAGAGATCTGCCTGCCTCTGCTTCTGCCTCTCACGTGCTGGAATTAAAAGCATGTGCTACATGCATTCTTTACAAAACCAACTGCCATCCTTCCTCAGTTAGGACACAGCTAGAAAAAGACTATAGGGGTTGAAGGAAGGAATTTTTGAGCTTTTCCCTTTGTTTATTTCTTTGAAGATAAGAGTATATTTATATCAATAAGGAAATCCCTCCGAGAGAGAACCCTCCTGTACTCAGCAGGAAGTAACAGCTAAGAAATGTGGTTTGGTCAGTTCCTAGGAAGTTAGAAGGCAGTGGGCAGGGAAAGGGAGATTGGCCTTGGAGGGGAAGATTCTCTTGTTACCCAGCAGCAGAGGACTGGGGAGTGTAGGATTTGCACGTGTGCCAAGCACTAGAGAATGTAAGTGTTCTTGGGTAGTGGCGCCCACCTGGTGGAGGTCTCATCTGCATGGTGGTCAGTTCCATAGGACATGGGTATGTTCTGAAGATAGTCTCTCAAGGAAGGTGAGGAAATTAATTTTAGAAGCTTACCTGAAGAGGTCAGCAGATCTGTGGGATCTTGGAAGTTGGTGATAATGGACTTGGAGGGAGAAGCTTGGGATCCAAGGAGAGGAGGCTGAGTTTGCCTCATGTTGCCCACCCAGGTGATAAAAGCATGTCCATTCTTGCTCACAGAAAACTTACTGGTCCAAGTAACATGACAATTTTGGCCCCTAGCATGACACTTCTCACCTGAAATCCCAGCTGAGTCAGGATGGTAAGTTTGGAGCCAATTTTGTCTATAAAGGAACGACAGACCACCTCTTCTCCCCCAAAAAATTCAAAATCAAATAAAACAGATAAAGATAACACCCCAGGTAACTCCCCAACACTCAAGAGGCTGTAGCATATGGAAGGTTGTAAGTTTGAGGCCTTCCTCGGTTACATAACAAGAATGTTTCAAAATAACAAAGTTTATACTTCATTACACTGAGTTAATATCCCAGCTCTTATCCCAGCACTTTGGAAGCTGATGCAGGGGGATTCTGAATTCAACACCAGCCTAGGCTAGCTAGAAAGATGATGACTGGAAGAAATGACAGTATTGTGGATGGCAAAACAACTTTACCTCCCTCCTTGGTTGCACACTCTGTGGATCTGCAGCTTGCCTGTTACTAATATGTTCTGTTCTGCTAGCACTGCTGTGGTTTCAGGCAGAGAGGGGGCTAATGGCACTTCCACATAGATTTGAAACTTGGGAAAGTGTTATAAAAACTTGAGGGTGTGCAAGACAAACTGAGTAATTATTACCTCACCAATCAGGAAGTCTTGTGTGAATGATGTGTGCCTTTGGGGTGTTTCATTTTTGTGTTTTTCCAATTGCATGCAGGCACAGAATCTTATTTGCTCATGAAATCATGAACAAGGAGGTTATGATTAGACTGATTTTAGCCTATGAAGCAGGTGTTGCTAGTTGAAGGTCAAAGAATAAAGGAGCATCAGCATGACAGACAGCAAACTACCTTATCTATCAGAAATCAGCGTTGTCCACACTCAGTATCCAACACAGACTGATGGTGGGGATGAACTCTCCAGACTCAGCATTTTGGATAGGTTTAAGTTTGGGGATCCTAATTTTACCGTAGGCACATTCCCAGCCACTGTTTTAAGACTAAGAGATGTGACCACTGCCTGGCCCTGCCTCTGGCTGCTTCCCCCTTCTCTTCCAAGAAGGAAAAGCTGTATGGATCATATTGGTCCAAAGTCATTTTCTTCATTTATTCTTGCTGGTATAACTGTGATACAACAAAATCCTTGCCTGGGGGAAAGGACATTTTCTTGAGTGTGTAGAGGGCCTACGTCATGGTCAATGTCTGACCACTCTATGAATCTAAAAGTAATCTCACAGAGCCTGGGGCTGGTCAGAGGAACCCAGTAAATGTGTCATTTTTTCCCCTGTGTGCTTCAAATCCAATGCCTGATCCATACGAAAATTCCCCATATACCTGCTATGTGTGTTAATAGTTTGCTAATATTAGCAAAGAAAGAAATACTGGGCAAAATGCTAAGCATGTGAGAGAGCTATTTTTTTAGAGATGAATTAGGAATGAGGAACTCACTGAGAATTTGAGATGTTGATATTAGATGAGGGAAGAAGTTTCATTTTCCTTTCAAGGAGCCCTGGATTTTTTCGTTTTGTTTTTTAATCTGTGTGAAGCAAGGAATCTACATCATGTTCAGAATATATCCTTGATTTCTGGGAGGAGTCAGCAGCACACTTACTGGGATAGGGTATGGCTGAGCCAACTTCATTTCTTAAATGTCTGAGACGACCAGGAGGATCTATTAAGCCAGAGGCCCCTGTTAATGCAACATTAGAGAGCTTGATTAGAGGCCAGCACTCGGGAAAATCATTTTCGGCTTCGCACATGCTACATTGCACATGTAATATGTTGTGTTTGATGTTATTTGTCATTTATTAAATGTGTGCACTAATATGAAGTGTTCCCCTTCCTGACTGTGGAGTGATAAGAAGTGCATTCTTGTGTCACCCTGGGGGTCAAGAAGTCTGACTTCCCAAGTGATCTGCCAAGGCAAGGGCCCTTCCCTAAGTTTGTTCTTACCAAGTACACACTGGCTCCAAGTATTGTGCAATGTGTCAAGGAAACTATGACTGAATTACACACAGCCTCTGCCCACCCCATCACCCCAGAAGTTTAGAGTTCAATGGGGAGAAGGATCCCCAGAATTATGATACAATGAATTCAATCCACTGTGCCAAACGCAATCCACTTGTTACACCGAATGCAGCAGTCCATAGCTATGGGTGTGTTAGCAAGCCCTTCTGTCACCTTGACACAAACTAGAGTCACCTGGAAAGAGGAACCAGTTGAGGAGTTGCCACCATCAAACTGGCCTGTTGGCATGTCTGTGGGGCATTTTCTTGATTAATAATAATAGACGTGGGAGAGCCCAGCTCACAGTGGGTGGTGCCACCCCTGGACAGGTGGTCCTGGTTCTATAAGAAAGCAAGCAGAGCGAACCATAAGGAGTGAGCCAGTGAGCAGCACTCGCCATGCCCTCTGCTTCAGTGCCTGTACCCAGGTTCCAGCCTTGGGTTATCTTGATGAGAGATTGAACCTGTCAGTCAAAAAAACCCTGTTCTCCCTAAGTTGCTTTGGTCATGGTGTTTATCACAGCAGCAGGAAGTGCAGGAGAATAGTGAGCAAGGCACTGAAGAGTCTGTGATGGTTGGGGGTGGGGTGGGGTGTTGGCTGTCCACACCATAGCACATCAGGATGCAGAGAGCAGCCTTTGAACTTCAAAGGTCTGCTCTAGGTATAGATGGCCTCTGAGTAGATTCTGCCTTCTAAAAGCCCCAGTCTCCCAAACAGCAGCAGTTGGGGGAGCAAGTGCTCACTCCCGGAGCTTGTGGGGGGACATTGCAGATTTAAAGTCACCAAGTCTCACAGTACTCGTCCTGAGTCACATCCACCCAAGAATCCGCAGATTCTGCTTTCACTTCTCTCAGCCACCAAGAAGCACTACTCCCAACAAATAAAGCACGAACAGGACACTAGTTAACAAAACGTCATCTCTTCATTATGTCATGAGGCATGCTTATTCAATATGCTAGTTAAAAAACATTTTATTGACAGCTAACAATCTGGCATTCCTCCCTTCCCTTGCTCTAATTTATTATTAATTTTGACAGTACTCATTGTTCGTCCATCTTGACTTTTTTCTCCCTCTCTTGTGAGCTCAGCTCCTGTAAGTTCTCTTGGTTATGCCTCTGCTGACCTCTGCTTTCCTGGGCTAACTCCTATAGGAACAATGGCAGCAGCAGGCTGGTCTATCTGCTTTCCAGATTGGCTGACTCTCACATTTATCCTTTTTTTTCCTTTTAGCTTTCTCAAACTTTTTGATCAGTTTATCACACCCTCATGTCATTTGGACACTACTGAACTGAAAGCACCCATTGTCCACCTGAGTAGCTTATCCCTTGAGATCATTGCTGATGACACACTGTGCTCATCTTGGTCGTTAAGAATGTCTCCAACTTCTCTGGTTTTAAATAATTCTTAAAGTACATTTCTTAATTCTTGATGAACCCCCTGCAGCTTTACTTCTGTGTGCGGTTACTTAATATATTTTAAAATCACTTTATGAACTTCGTTCGACACTATATTAACATACTGTATAGTCCTCCCTGTCTTTTAAACTCCTCTGTCAATCTTCACTCACTTCAAACCTTGATGTGTGTCATGACGAGACCAATACAGACAAGCTTCCGTATCTGAGATTTCTAGTTCCTTCCACCTATTTGTATATTCGTAGGCCATACCTCTGTTCGTCAATGGTAAGTGCTTCATGAATTTGACATTGCATAAAGACAGGGCGTTGCTTTGATCACATTCTTCAAAATTCCATGGCAGTCCACACATAGTTATCCTCCATTTGGATTTGAGAATCTGGTTGTCAATTTCCATAATAATCTCATTGCAATTTTTATTGGGGTTACATTAAAGTTTTAGATAATTTTAGAGGGTAGCAACATTTTAAAAATAGATCTTTCCAGTCATGAGGATTAATCAGGCAATCCCCCATTTATATTCAAGTCAATGTATTAAATGTGAGGTCTTTCCATGAAGGACTAGTATTATTTATCACCAACCTCACTTCCTCACAGATGCCATCATTTATAAATTCGTGACGTCTCTGGATTAGGTGCACTTCACTTGTCTGCTGCTGGGACGTCAGAAAGCTTTTGAGTTTCTCCCTATTAATCTTGTATCCCACCACTTCAATGAAATCAGACATCAATATTAATGCATTGTTAATTATCACAGTTGTTAATAGAGTCTGTTGGATTATTTAAATTAGTTAATTATATCATCTTCAAGTTTTCTCTCCAACTTTAATTCCTCCATTTTCCCCCTTGCTAATTATCTAATACATTCCATAAGAGGTTGAGTAACTAAACACGTTGTGTTTTCTCTTTAAATGTTTAAACAACATGCCATACATATGCAATGCTGCCTCTGACATCACCTTCTAATTTGATTTTTATTGCTTATTCAGTTTTTCATTTAATTTTAGACAGTTTCATACTTGTAGACAATGCATTGTGCTCATATTCTCTCCCTTTTGTTCTCTCTCATCCCTGTCCCACTAGTTTTAAAACCCTCCTCTCTTTTCTTTCCAACTAGACACACACACACACACACACACACACACACACACACACACACACACACACACGCAGGTCCACGCACACAGCCTCAACTGCTCTGTTCATGACTGCAACAACCATACCATGTTCAGAAGGCAGCATTTTGTAGTACTCCTTCCTATCCTCTAGCTCTTACACTGTTTCCATTCCCTCTTCCACCATGCTCCCTGGGCCTCAAAGTGGGTGATGGAGATGTCTCATTTAGGGCTGAGTACTCAGCAGTCATTTTTTTTCTCAGCACTTTGACCACTTATGAGTCTCTGATCATACTGAATGAGGCTTCTCTGACTAAGCCTGAGAGTTCTATTAGTCTATAGGTATAATCATAAAATATTTAGAAGGCAGTTTAGACACATGTTCATTTAACAATATATGAGTAGTGGATTCCTCCTTCGGGCCTGTGACCTCCCCATTCATATGTTTTTAACCAAGTTTACAGAGCCAGACACATCTTCTCTTCCACAGAGTGGGCCTCAGATCCAATCAGGAGGTAGTTGATTACCCCCAAAACAATCATGCCACTATTACACCAATGGCTATATCTTGCCTGTGAGTTCATTATTGTAGCAAGTAGCATGAAAGGGCCATATCTGGGTGAGATTGTTGGAGTCCTTTCTCTCCCAACAGTCTGCATAATGTCTTTTGGAATATGGATATTAGTTTAACAAGGAGGATGCTTCTAGCTCCCTTCCATGGATTTCTCTGTCTCATATCCAAAATGCATAGTGTCTTCAGCATTAGGCTTACAATCTGGTTCTAGTTGACATTTAAGAGCAATTATAATAGCCTGTGCTGGGAACTTTGGGACCCCCATGGCCAACAACTCATACTTTTTGCTGGAATTTTGGTTTAAAAACACAAGTTTAGCATATGAGCATCATTAAACACCCATGCAAGGAAACTCCATCCCAGGTAACTTTTTAATTGTGCTTTTAGTTGGGTTGTGAAGTAATATGTCTATTGTTGTTGATTTGTTAAATGCTCCTTCTGTCAAACTGCATTCTAAATGTATGTGTTTCTATCCATGATTTGTGCTGTCAGAGAAGCTTCTTTTGTAGAGGGCAGTGGTTAATGCAGAGCCTCATGAATGGTCAAAGTTCTGAGTATAAGTAACACTGGGTGCTGAGTTGTGGATGGGTCATCTTATCGACCTCCACCATCCAAAGCTCAGATAACTCCTGGAGGGGGGCACACTAATTGGAATCAAAGAGTTATTAATAACAATGAAAAAGGACCCAAATTTGAGAGGTATATATGGTGGGGGACACTAGGGGGAATTAAAGGGACATAATGGTGAATGGCTATAATCAATATATGTTATGTAAATGTATGAAACTTTCCAAAATCAAAACATTATTAAAACAGGGAAAAATAAAGTATTAAGTTCCTATATGCCTTTTTTAAATACATAGTTTTGGTAATCTTTTTCTCATCCCTCCCACCCCATGCCAGTTTAAATCTTTCTATCCTCAGTACACCCTATCTATTTTCATATCACGTGTATTTTACACGCACATCCCACACACAGCTCCCCTGGTTCTCTCCACTCCACCCCACCCCTCTGGATCTTTTCTTATTTCCTGCTTTCTGTAGATACTCACTTTAACTTAAACACAGAAATGTAAAAATTCAGACCAAGGCTCCATATATGAGAGAACTTACAGCATTTGTTTTTCTAGGCTTAGGCCACCTCACTCAGTATAATGTCTTCTAGTACCATCTGTTTTCCTGCTAATTTCATGATACCATTTTCCTTAGTGCTGAATAAGATTCTGTTGTAGAGACATATCAGAATGTCACTCTCTCTGTTCATCAGTTGATGGACATATAGACTGATTCTAGTTCCTAGCTGGTGTGGCTAGAGTAGTCATGAACACGGACATGCAGCATCTTTGTCATGGGACACAGAGTCTTGGGAGTGACATCGCTAGGTCCCATGGTAGTTCAATTTTTGACATTTTGAAAAATGTCACACTGGTCTTTATCATAGTTGTACCATTTTACATTTTTCTTCTTTTGAGAGCCCTCTGTTGAATTTCGTAGCCCATTAGTATCGGGTTATTTGTTTTCTTGCTATTTAGTATGAGATTTTTGCATCTTCTAGATAGTAATTTTCTGTCAAATGGAAAGCTTGTCAATGTTTTCTCCTATTCTGTAGGCTGCCTTCTCACTCAATTGACCATTTCCTTTGCATAAAATAAAAAAGCATTTTAATTTTATAAGTTCCCGTTTGTCAATTATTTGCCTTATTTTCTGAGCAACATGGATCCTGTTCAGAAATCCCTCACCCATGCTTGTGTTCTGTAGTATACTCCTTACTTTTTCCCATGGCAGTTTTGAGACACTGAGGTCTTTGATTCATTTGGAGTTATTTGGTGTGCAGGTTGGAGATAAGAATCTAATTTCATTCTTTTACATGTAGACATCCAGTTTTCCAGCACTATTTGTTAAATATACACTCTTTCCTCCTGTGAGTATTCTTAGTATTTTTTGAAAAAAAAATCAGGTGGCTCTAATTGTGGAGCTTTATATTTAAGTCTTCTGCTCATTGACGTATGTGTCTGGTTTGTGCATGTACCATGCTGTTTTTATTACTATGGTTCTGCGGTATAACTCATTATCAGACATGGCAATGCCTCCAGCAATGTTCTTTTTACCCAGGATTGATTTGGCTACCCTGGTAGCTTTGTGGTCTTTTGTGAATTTTAATTCTTTTTCTATTTCTGTAAAGAATGGCACAGAGATTTTGACTGATGTGACCTTGAATCTGTAGATTGCTTTCAGTAAGAGAGTCATTTACACAATATTTACTCACCCAGTCCATGACCATGAACTTTCTATTTTCTAGTGACTTCCTTGATTTTTTTCAGAGTTTTAAAGTTGACATTGTGGAGATCTTTCACTTCCTTCCTTAGATTTATTCCAAGGTATTTTTAATACTTTTGTGAATAGAAAATTGTTTCTTTGATTTTTTCCCCACTATGCTTGTCCCTCCCTGGTGTATAGGAAGGCTACTGGGTTTGTGTGTGAATTTAGTGTACTGTCACTTGGATGAAAGTGTTTATCTGCCCGAGGAATTTTCTGATTGAGTCTTTAAGTGTCTCTCATAGAGAGAATCATATCATCTTCCTTTCTTATTTGTATCACATTTATTTTCTTCTCTTGCTAAGATTTTTAGTGCTATAAGGAACAGGAGTTGAGGAGTGGACCTCTAGGTCTCATTCCTGATTTTAGTAAGATTGCTTCTGATTAGTTTGGGTTTTAAATCTGTTTTGTCAGATTTAAATATAGATATTAGCCTAGTAATGCCTGCTTCCTTCCTACTCCAATTTGTGTGAAATACCTTTCTTGACCCTTCTACTGTAAGGTAGTGCGTGGTAAAGTGTGCTTTTTAGAAGAAACAAAAACAGGAATTCTATTATCTGGTCAAGTCAGGTTACCAATATCTTTGGTGAACTGAGATCATTGATAATTAAAGTTAGTATTGAAAAGTATGTGTTAGTTCCTTCCTTTTCTTGGGTTTGCAGTCGCACTGGCTGTGATAAAATGCCCTGTGAAAATGACTTAGGGAAGAAAGGATTCCTTTTGATTTATAGTTCCGGAAAGATAGAGTCAGTCATGACAGGGGAGGCATGGAAGCAGTCAGGCAAAGCACGTGGCAGGAGCAGGAAGCTCACTGGTCACATTTTCACTCCCGCACAGCAAACAGATGGAAGAAGTGAGGTCAGGCAATAAAAGCTTAACCCCACCCCAGTTACATACTTTCTCTAGGAAGTCTCCACCCCCTAAGTGTTCTGTAACCTTTCCAAATAGTACCACCAACTGGGGACCAACTATTCAAACACATGGGCCTATGGGGACATTTCCCCTTCTACTGAAAATAGATTCTTTTCTCATAAAACATATCCCCATTTCAGTTTAAACCCCCTCTACTCCTCCCAGTCCCTCCCACCTCCCCTCCTCTCTGGATCCATTCCATTTCTGTCTCTCATTGGAGAAGAACAGCTTCTAAGATATAGCAACCAAACATGACAAAATAAAAATATAATAAGATGTATGAAAAACCATCACATGGAGACTGGACAAGGCAACCCAACATAAAGATGAAATTCCCCAAGAGCAGGCACAAGAATCAGAGACCCACTTGTTCACACACTCAGGAGTCACCAAGAAGTTCTAAACTGAAAGTTATACTATATGCACAGAGGATCTAGTGAAGACCTGCACAAGCCCTGTGCTTGCTGCCTCAGTCTGTGAGTTCATATGAGCTTTTCTCGGTTGATTCAGAGGGTCCTGTTGTCCTGGTGTCCTCCATCCCCTCTGGCTCTTACACTCTTTCCACATTCTCTTCCAAGGGGCTTCCTGAACTATGAGGGGACAGATTTGGTGGAGACATCCTGTTTATAGCTGTGTGTTTTAAACACTTTCTCTCCATGTCCCTGTCTTCTGCAGGAGGCAGCTTCTCTGGTGATGACTGAATAAGGCATTCATCCATGAGTGTAGCAGAATGTCATTAGGAGTCATTTTATTGATACAGTTTTGTTTTGTTTTGTTTTGTTTTTAAGACTAGCAATGTTTAGTTTTACCCTAGGTCTCTGGATTATCCAGTCTCTGCTTGGTGGCCACCCAAGCCAGTGTTGGGTATGGGTTCCTTCTTGTGGAGCGGGCCTTAAGTGAAATTAGACATTTTGGCCACTTCTGCAAATTCTTTGTCACTATTGCCTAAGCATATCTTGCAGGCAGGGCAGATTGTAGGTCAAAGGGTTTGTGGCTGGGTTGGTTTTCACATTTCTCTTTTGGCAGCCTGCAGAGTACCTTCCCATACCAAAGACACTAGAATGGAGGGGTGAAGTCTCCATGTGGGGACCTGCTAAACTTCTCAATCTTCTATGAGTTGTGTGGGTATTTTCCTTGGCAGTGGGGTCCCCACTGTCAGTTTTCAGGGAGCAATCCATTGTCTTAGCAACATCCTGGGTTGTTTGAGCATTTTCATGGGACCCTCCTACCCCCACCTGGGGCCCACAACATTCAATTGAATGCAACCAGTCCCAGCAGTAAAAGCCTTATTTGGTGTCAAGAGATGACCAGTTGGGACTCTATATCCCCCATTATTAGGAGATCTCATTAGGATGAACTTCATCTATTTTAGGAAGTTTTCACTCCACTATGTTTCTATGTCATCTCTCAACTGCCCCTCAATTGCAGCTGTCTCTCCCTGAATTCCTTCCCTCAGCTCTACCTCCCTCCCCCTCCCCACCTGGTCCTCCCATTCCCATCTACCCGCCCACAGTCCACTCATAAAAATCTTTATTATTTCTCCCTCCAAGAGAGATCCATGGAGGGCATTTTTAAATTTAAGCTACCTCAATTGTTTGCAGTCCTCCTCTGTTTAACAACTGTCTTAACATCATTTCATTCCTGTAGCCTATTGCAAATGTCCATTCTTCCCTTCCAGTGTCCTCGGTAGGGTTGGTGGTGTGATGAACTATGATAATTCTTTTTTATAGATAAGAAAACTAATACTTCTAAAGTAAGTCAATCTGCACAAGAGGCCATACATGCAAAACTACATACTCTTATCACCTTCAAAGTAAATGATTCTGAATAATATATCATCCTTCCTTTGTGAGTCTAAGACAGAGTAATTACAGTGGGTGCAGCATTCCAATACATCCACAACTTCACTCCTTCCCTTCAGTCTCTGAATTCTTTCTTAATGTGGGAAAGAAATCTTAACTATAAGCTAAATTAATATGCCTGATAATGTCTCTGATCATCTTCTGTATTGTTAACTCTTTCATGATGAGTGCTTCTTAGGTAGTACCTACCTTACATGCAACTCAGAGCTCCCTGCCCCCAACCATTCTGTCTGCTGTGCTGCCTTTTAATGAAGGCTCTACTTTCTCTCGTGTTATTCCTGTCTTTTATTTCCTTTTCTTGCCTGATTACATTGTCTGCATCTCCCAAACAATGTATAATGATAATGTAGGTAGCTGCCATTCGTTACCGTTCTTCATCATAACGGATATATTCCCAATGTTTTATAATTAAGTATGATGGTGACAAATGAGTCAAAATATATTTTCACAAAATTTTAAAGTATGTTCCTAATATATTTCAGCAGAAATGATTTTTACATTTTATCAGATGCCTTGTAGCAAGGAAGGAGATGATTTTTCTTCCTTCTGTTCCCTTCAAATGATGGTATTAATTATATTAATAGGTTTCCTGGTGTTGGATCACCTTTGTAATCTAAGAGAGTCTTTGCCACAGGAGCACTTTCATCATAATCCATTTCCAAAATTACTGCGAATATTTTAACATTTAGGAAATTAAATCTCTATTCCTCAGTGAGAGTTGGTGGGTTTCTTTTTCATTGTCATGGTATACGGACACATTTGAATATCAGTATTTTGCTGGTTTTCATGAAGAAAATATTAACACTATGAAGCATTTAACGTGGGGGGGGGGCGCTACTGTACTTGTTAAAGTTTTGAAATAACCTGCCTATGTTTGAATTGGAAAAGTAAGGAAAATCTACTGGTTTCCATTTATGCTTCATTTTTTTTAAATAGGGAACATATTTAGGTCTATGGACTCATCCATAGATCTAACTTTGGGCTAACATTATGACTAACTTTGGGCTCATCTCTTGGGTCTGAACCTTATCATTATTAGTTTCTAAGTTTTCATTACTTGTAAGTTGATGGACTCACTGACTCAGTTATTTCTTCTATGCATTAGAAGGCATATATAGGTATAAATAGTTCTAATATGAGAGGTAGCATTTCATTTCTAGATTAGTGCATTCCTTTTATTAGCAAGGGGTATCTGCCACCCAACCCCAGAGTGGCAGCAGGTTTCAATATCTAGTTGAACTGTTTGCTTTTCTGTTTCCACTGTCTGCTCTTCCTCTGGGAAAACTTTCCTATCACCTACTATGAGTTTCAGTTTCTCTACATATGCCCTTCCTTGCTGAACATTTTTGGGAATAATCTTCCTCCCCTGCTAAAACAGGCTCTCCATGTGTGCAGTGTTGGATACCTCACCTCCAGGACATCCATGACTTAACCAGGGTCTTGTATTTGCTCAGTACATTTCTTCAGAGGTTTCTGCATAAAGGGAACTTACTTTTCCTTGTCTCACCACCTGCCATACATGCCTGTGTGCCCAGCAGGCTCTCAGGAAGTAGGCATTCACAGAAGTACACAGGGATGGTTTGCTCTCTATTGCCTGATGGATCTCACCTATGTCTTCAGAAACTGAGTTTTTCTCCTTTCTTCAGAATGAAACTCATCACCTGCAAGCTTCCCCAGAAGTCACTTAAAAATCACCCTCTGACAGTGATATGTGGATGTTTGATGCAAGCTTATAAATAACTGATATTCTTCCCTGACCCCAATCTCTCTCTCCCACTTTACCACCCCCCCCATACTCACAGAACTTGGATTGGTAGCATAAATCTATATAATCTCAACTACTTGGAAGGCTGAGGCATGAGGATCATACATTCAAAGTCAACCTGGCCTACAGAGTAAGGTCAAGCCTAGCCTAGAAAACTCAGTGAGACTTTCTCAATATAAGAAGTATTAAAAGTTCTGAAGAAGTAGCTCTGTAGTAGAGAGTTTGACTACAACCCACCAAGAATGAGCTGGGAATATGGTTTAGCAATAGAAAATATGCTTAGAAATCACCAAGGAATTGGGAGCACAGGCCAGTGGTAGAGCACCTGCATACAATAACCTAGTGAGGGGCTGGGGTGTGGCTCAGTGGTAGAGCCCCTGCCTAGAATCCCTCAGTGAGGGGCTGGGGTGTGGCTCAGTGGTATAGCCCCTGCCTAGAATCACCCAGTGAGGTGCTGGGGCATGGCTCAGTGGTAGAGACCCTGCCTAGAACCCCCCAGTGAGGTGCTGGGGTGTGGCTCAGTAGTAGAGACCCTGCCTAGAACCCCCAATGAGGGGCTGGGGCTGGGGTTGAGTAGTAGACTGCCTAGAATCCCTCAGTGGGCTGCTTTGAGCATAGCTCAGCAGTATTTGCATAGCAAGCAACAGGCCCTGACTTCAAACCCCAGGAAAAGTTTCAGAACAATGGACTTCCATTTTTCCCTTTGGGTCCTCTTTAATTAATTCTCTCTCCCCCCACCACCTCACTCTCTCTCTCCCTCCCACCTCTCTCCCTCTCTCTCAAGTAGAGAGTTCTTCCCGGTGCCTAGGCCCAGCCTGCTTGCTCTATGTCAGGATGTTGGCCTTCGCTTTCTCCCTGGGTATTTGTTGTTGCTCCCACTGTAATTACTTCTTGGCCAGACTTGTATTTGTCTGACAGTGAGACAGACAGAAAGACAGACAGTATGCTCACCTTTAAACTTGATGAAATTCCTTTTCTTCCTCACAAGAATAGGAACAAATCTAGTCAAGTGAATTATTTTCAAAGCCTGGGATATTAAATGCAGAAAAAGCAACCCAGAATCATCTCTTCAAGTTACAGCCTCTCCCTCCAGACCCTGCAAAGGCCAAGTAGGCAATGGCCTACACGATAGGGGAAAATCTCTGCCTTCTTTACCTCCAATCCTCTTTTCTCCACAGGTCATATTCAGGCCTCACTACTGTTTCAAATGCCTTCGGTTTCCAGCTCTGTGGACTTCTGTCATATTGTGCCTGTGTTAGCTGTGATGACACACTGAGCCATAGTGAGCTTGTGCTGTGGTTTGAATGTGAGGTGTCCTCTGAAGTCTCTTTTACCTACAATCCCTGGCTTCCTCAGGTTATTCCAGTGACAGAGCCATGATGTAGTGCTGTAACTGGGCAGTGATGGAAACCATGGTACAGGGCCAGTTGAAATAACTGGTTCACTGGTACAGTTTTGTTTCTGTGGCTGTGACAAACACACTGACAAAAAGCAACACAATAGAAAAAAGGTCTGTTGATGTTTGTTTACAATTCTCAGTTAAAATGCATCACTGATGGGAAGTCGGTGCAGGAACTCAAGAAGCTGGTCACACCATATCCAAAATCAAGAGAACAGAGAAAATAAGCCTAACTGTGCTTGCTTACCTGCCTGCCCACCCACCTGCCTGCCTGTTTACCATTCAGTTAGCCCTCTCTACTTTTATGTAGTCCAGGATCCAAAGCCAGAAAGTGGTACTGCCCACAATGAACTGTGTCTTCCTACATCAAGTAACAATCAAGACAACCCCCCACAGACATGCTTACAGACCAACTTGACCTGGACAATTCCTTTACTGAAACCAGGTTAGCGTAGGTTATGTCAAGCTGACAGGTAAGACTAATCAACAGGGGACTGGAAAAATGGACCAGAAGCTAAGAACATCTGTTGCTCTTGCAGACGACCTGGGCTGGGTTCCCAGCACCCACTTTGTGGCTCACAAACATCTGTAACTCCAATTCCTCTACTGACCTCTTCGGGCACCAGGTATGCACATGACAGATACACTTACATTCAGGCAAAATACTCATACACATAAAATAAATAAAATAAAATCTGAAAACAAGCAAACAAAAACTAACCAAAGCAGCCAGTATGGCTGTGACTTTGAAGAGCTTAAATTATCCCAGATGCTTCCAGCATTTTTGCTTCCTGGCTGCCATGATATAAGCAGCTTCCACATTACCTTTCTGCCAGGATGCCCTCAGCAGAGGAGTATGCCAGTCATGCACTGAAATCTCAGAAACCGTGAGCCTACATAAATAATTCCCCCATAAAGTTGTTTTTCCTGGACATTTTATCACAGTAACAAATAGTGACTCTCACAGCCTCCAGCATCTCAGCTTGGGTTATGGAAGTTTTCTGTGTGATCCTTCAAACTGGCAAATGTTGAAGAGGATGAGGCAGTGAAAAATATCCAATGCTTAGGAAAACACTGTAACAATCAACACAGATGAATCCTGTTACCTCAAAAAAGTATGGAGATTTCTCCCATCAGCAACCAGGTAGCCAGTAGACAAAAGCCAGTATCTCTAGCTCAATCCAAGTCTGGCACTAGCTTCTTAGAGACACCATTATGTCCTATAGGTCAAAGGTTCAGTCATTAAGACTGCCCAACCCCTACTTGTGACGCTAACCCCACACTCCAGATTGTTCAACGAATGCTTGTGACTGGCTGGCTGTACATTGGGTTTCCCAACAGTTCTTCCTTGATTTGGTTCATTTGCTAAAGTAACTTACAGAAATGCTGGTTATGATGTAGGGTAGTACAGTGGGTGCAGATGAAGAGAGGAATAAGATAGATGTGATACAAATGATGTAGAGTTTCTACCCTCCCCAGGCACAACACTCACTAGGGATAGCCATGTCTTCCACTGTCTGGAAGCTCTCTGAACCCAGCTGTATTGAGTTTTTGTGGATGCTTCATTATAGAGACATGATGGATAACATCATTGGCTATTGAAAATCAGCTTAACCTTTAACCCCTTTCCCCTATCCCAGAGGTTGAGGGCTGGGGTAGCAAGTCCCAATTCTCTAAGCCTACCTAGATCTTTGCAGTGATGAGCCCCCATTCAGGGCTGTGTGAAAGGGCTGCCAGCCACTGGTAATCTTATTAGCATCCAAAAGACATTGATCATTTTGGAAATTCCAAAGATTTTCAGGTTTGTGTGCCAGGAAACAGGGGCTGAGGGTTGCATTTATATTTCACAATATCACAGATACTCTATTTTTAAATCAAGCATGATGCCTTTCTCAGGAGAATGTCTGTTTTCACGAAGTCTAGAGAAATGAATTTATTAGAACTAGATTTGGGACCCACACAGGCTAAGAGAATGCCCAAAGTTGAGAAGGAATAAGGCCTGAATCTATGGTTTTGAGCTACAAAGACTGATTTATTCTACTGATAAGGAGAAACTGTCAAACACACCCTCTGAAGGGACCTTCCCCGGCCCCTGGCTCCCTGCAGGTGATCTCTCCCAGACAGTACTATAGGGGCTTTGAGAGCTAACAAATTGTCCTCCGAGTCCCTCTGACTCGATTCTTCTAGAATAGCTCTGTCCAGGGTGACTCTTGCCAGAGAGTAAGGAAATGTACACTTCTGTGTCACCCACCGAAGCAGAGGTGGTCTGAGGGCTCTTGGCATACGTGGTAGACATCCATCACACACTTCCAGCCTCCTTCTCTCCGTGTGTTTTCCAGATAACTCAGAATTTCCTCTAGAACTCCTCTGATTCTAATGAAGATCTGGTTCCACTGACTGGGGATGGTTGGGAGCAGAGTGCCTCCTAGGAATGCTGTCATCAAGTAGGGATTTTAGAGGGTAGGGCATCTAAGTCCAGACATGGCTTAGCTGCACATTCTAATATGTCAATTAAAAAGATGATTAATGGAGAAAAGCAGGAAAACGAGATTCAATTGATGTAACCACATTGGGAAATACAGATAAAGGGGTTCAGTGACACCCAAGTACATCTTTGCAGCACTGAAGTGAGCTTTAGATTTGAATAGAGGAAGAGTTGGAGGAAGGGGCCAGGAGTCTGCATAATGAAGCAGTCCTGAGGAGGGCATGGTTCCAGAGGCAGCTCTAAGTTGTCACAGCTGGCATCACTTGAGAGGAACCACCTGGTTCCCATGCCTCACCTTTATAGACCACTGCCCCAACTTTGGGATGCTCTGCCCAGTTGCTGTGGGAGAGTTTGGATCCACTGTCCTGTCATTCCAAGAACCAAGGAGACTTCAGGTTGAGGAGAATGACCAGACCTTCAGAGGCCTTTCTAGGGGTCCTGGGGCTCAGGTGATGAGTTCACATTTGGGGGGAACTATTTCTAAGTATTGTTATAATGACTGGGAATCATAAGCAAAGCCGCTTTGATCAAAGACGGAGGGATATGCTTCTCTGGTGGAGCCAGGCTAGAGTCCTGTGCAGTCCCTGGGCATGTGTTAACTCATGAATTGTTGCAAGCAGACTCTGCTATCTGCTTGTTCTTGTACCCTTGTTCACTGACTTGGGTCTGATTCCATTGTTTGCATAGAGTCACAAAATGGTCCCTCAAACCACTTGCTTTTCTCTGAGATGCTCAAGCAGTAGACACCATACTTGAGCTCTCCCTGGTGGCAACAGGAACTATGCCCTGAACTAACTCTGCTGGTGGGTGTAGCATCCTCAGAGCCAATCTCATGCCCCTCCCACCACCTCATCTGGCTACCAGCAACCCTGTCATTTCTCTGCCACTGGGCTGGCTCAAACAAAGCTCATGTTGAAGTAGAAGAGATTGCAGGCAGATGCTCTGGCGTGATTCAGAGGCCCTGTAGAAGGCGAGCAGGCAGGGTTTTCTCTTAAGTGACAGCCATCACTTTTGGCAGGCAGGGTAATTGCAGGTTAGCCTTCAACAGTGTAAGCTATCTGAAGCTAAAACAACGGGAAGCAGTGTGGGGCTGCCTCTGAGACAGTGGGGAGAGGAGGGAAGGGACCAGAAGGACTCAATCACTTTTAATTTGCTTTAATAAAGCATGGGTTTTCCAAAAGGCCAAAGGGCCTCATTTGCCACAGCATGGTTGGGATTGGCCAACAGCTTCCCCAGACTCCTTGTTCCCCATAATTCAATCAGAGCTGCAGATGGGAACATTCAGCCGGAGACTTGGCTTTCATGGCTCTTCCTGAATCCCTTCTCCCTTGCTGCCTCAGCCCTGGAGGAAGGCTGAGGACCATCCCAGCCTTCATAAGCACATCTCCCACCCTCTGTTTCCTCTATACTCCTCAGTTCTCATGCAGCCCATCCAGGGTCTACCCCATTCTACCTCATCCCAGTAACCCTCCTAGACTGTTTAGAAGTAGTGAGTTCATACTGTTTTATTCTTCAAAGCTAGTCTTCTAAGGAGTAATGCTCTGGCATCTCATCTCCCTCCACTCAAAAAGGTCATCTAAGAAGAGGGCAGTCACATGAGGTAGAAAGAGCAGCCTTGTGGAATTTTGTCTGAGGAAAATGTGATGTTGGCATGACTGTGGGAAATCACGAGCTTTGCCAGCTGGTAATTAACCACCCCTTCTGAACCCTCAAACATCATTTACCACCTCAGACACTGACCAGCCTGCCTGCGGATTTCAACCATCACTCCAGGCATCTGAAACTTTCTTAAAGTGATTTCTTCTCTTCAAATATTACTACCAGTTGCCTCCCTGGTTATAGCCAGAAAAACAAATACTACCTTAATGGGTTTTCTCAGGAGCAGGAATTTAGTGAAAACACCACTACACCTCAGGGAGGGGATTCAGGCTCATTCAGAGCAAATGGATGGCTTAATTTTTCTACCTGAGGCTGAGGAAAATGAGTTCCCGAGCAAACAAATCTCTCCTGTCACGTGGAGGCACTTCCTTTCCTCATCAACAGAGACCAAGGTCAGCCCCATCCTTTGTTCCCTCCCGACAGAGCTCTGATTCTCATTCCTCCCAGACACTCACAATGAAGACAGTATTCCAGCCAGGCTTCCCATACCTGAGCTAGAGGGACTGTGAATCTGTGGAGCTCCTCAACCTTCCAGGACCCTCCAAGAATCAGAGTTTTCTCCAGGGCAAACTTGGCCATTGGCCTGAGAGTCACTGTTCTGGATTTTCCTGTCTTTAGACTACTCATTCTGATCCCAACAATGGTATCTGAATTCTTCCCTATTGTCTGGTGACCCTTTCAGCTGGTCTACCAAAAGCCCCTGCTTCTTCCTTGGTCCTGTGGATATAGGAAGTTGATCATCACCTTCCTGAAGACATACTTTCCAGTGTCTCCTACAAAAGACTGGGGCATGTTCTGCTGCCTGGCAGAATAGGCCTGGTTGGATTTAGGAAAGGAGGTTTTCTCTTCGAGAGCTTCACCAAGAACTGCCTACCTAGACAACACCCCTCTCAGTCCCCCTGCCTTGTCCCATCTCCCTTGAACTGACAAGAAGGATTTTCTCTACTCTGATGTGGAGCAGGGCCATACCAGTCCATGCCTGTATCTCTCCATACTGTGCTCTCTCCTGAACCCAGGTGAAATATCTGAGTATCTCCAAGACCAGTCTGTGCCCCTGTCTCTCCCATGTGGTCAGAAAGTATCACCAAGAGTTATCCCCAATGGCTTCATTTGAATGAATCAAAGGGAAAGTCCAAGTGAGAGTCACCCTACAGTCTAGCTTGTAAACAGAATGTTGCTATAAGAGAATCAGGTTGAGGCATTATGCTGGGTGAAGGTCCTCAGGGCTATCAAAAAATCTACTGTGGGTCCTGGCAACAGGAGACCCCAGCTATGAATCTGGGTACTGCAGAATTCAAACACTCTAAATCCCAAGCACCTCTTCCTTTATGCTTAAACACATCCATGCCACACGGGAAATTGAGTCCATATGCATTGGTTCCTTTAAGCCCCCAGAAGCCACAGGCTGTTTTCTGGACCAGTTTAATTGTCCGTGAAACCTCAGAGTTGTTTGTAACATGGAGGGCACCCCCAAAGAGTCCTGTCACCATCTCTACTGCAGACTAGAGCTCTCTGGAGTGAGTCACCTCCTTCAGCACATGGGTAGGTAGGAAAAGCAGACAGAGCAGACTGTTAACATTACTGGGCGACATGCATGTCCAGAAAAGACAGGCAGTCACATGCTGCTCTTCATTCTTCCAGACGCCCTTTCTGAAATTCATGTTGCTTTAAATGCCTAGACCAGGAACCTAATGTGCCACTGTTACAGCAGCAGAGAGATCAGAGACAAGACCCCTAATCTCAGCTTCATATTTCCCTACAAATGGCTTGGAATAATGGCCACATCTGCTTCAGCAGGATGTTAAGATGTGGACCTTATCCATACCCAAAAGGATGGTTGCTCAGGTGGTACCAAGTTGCCCCTGTTCCTGGAGGCATTTTATCAACCCAGGCATCCTCGTTTACAGACACCAGGAACAAACAGCAGCAGTATTTGTTCCTTGTCCTTTGCCTGTTTCCTATTGATTATTCTTTAAAAAACCCAAGAGAAGTCTAGTGCTTTTAGGACTCCTGTTGAGGAGGACCACAAGCTTCAGAACATCTCAGAGATGTACTGAAGCTGTTGATCCTCTACAATGACAGGATCACCCCCATGCACCTCACGATCTCCATTCCATCACCGTGCCTCCTCGGCCAGGCCACCAGCCCATGTCCCAACCTTGGATGAGGTGAATGGGATGGTAAGGCTGGAGACCAATGGCTATCCTGTTAAATCAGGTGTGGACTCTTTCTTACTATGGCCATGGAGTTCTGGACATCCCATCCCAGAGAAGGCATGAGCAGTTCAGCAGAGTTTGGGAAAGCAACTATACTCGTTGGGTTTAATGGAATTAGCTTCTGGTCCAGGACTAGGTTTTCCCCAAGTCTGCCTAGGACCAGGGACAGATGTTGCCAGCCAGTGAGTATGGGTCAGTAGGTGTGTGAGAGCCAGGGCCTCTATTATAAGGGGGACACACTCGACTCCCTACAACTAGACACTAGACAGAAAAGTTCAGATAGAAGTCAAAATACGTGCACCCAACCAAACACACGAGCGCTGGGGACAACACGGATGGCTTTCCCCAGGGCTGAAAGCACGTTATTAGTTCTGAAGCCCTTACCATCCCTGTGGACTCCAGGGGCTTGCGGTTAGTCCCTCCTCAGAATGCCTGGATGTATGCCGAATGGGCCCTACTTTTTTCTCGGTTGTCTTGACACAAATCTCAATGATGCCCTAGACCCAATTGGCCATCCATCACACAGAACAAATGGCCCTGCCCTGGGGGAGAGCATACCACAATGATTGGTTCTTGACACAACCCTGGGCTCTGCCTATGTGTAGGTCCAGGCTGAAGGAGGTCTCAAATTCATGCAAATTTCCTGGAGGTGCGGTAGAGGGGGCTGCACTGTGCAGGCCAAGGCAGCTCCAAAGCCCACAATCACCAGAGGCAGCGAGCAAACCTTGCTCATCTCCTAAAGCAGGTGTCGGCAAACACTTTCTTCAGCGGCCTGATGGTAAATATTTTAGGCTTCATGGGCCATAAGGTCCCTGTCGCTTCCACTCTGCTCTTTCCGCACAGCTCGAAGCCAGCTAGACAATACGTAAATGAATGAGTGTGGCTGTGTTCCAACAAAACTTTATTTAGGGACAGGAAATTTGAATTTCATATCATCTTCACGTGTCATAAAATATTATTCTTTTTTTGTTTTTAAAGCTTTCAACCATTTAAAAGATTTGAAAGGCATTCTTAGCTTTTGGGGTGCAGGAGAAGGCATAGCTTGAAGAGTGAGTGTGGCTGGCTGATCCTTGTTTCTAAAGCCTTCCTGCTGCCAAAGGCACAAGGTCCAGGTGAATTGGTGCATCTGAGAACCAGGAATAAGAAAGAGGTGGACAGAGTCACTAGAACACAGAGAAATTCTTTGGTTTGGTTAGCAATTTCCTTCTGTCCTCTCCCGACTAATTTACAGAGAGGAGTCTATTAATCATTCTGGGTGCAGAAAAGAAATCGCACGCTCAGCATAAACATAAATTACCAGCCTAAAACTCAAAACTCCTTCCAAGGGATGGGGCAGGTTAAAAGTTTCAGAGCAGCTCAGATAGAACAAATGAGTGAGGGGAGATGATGCATCTTTTGAAGCACAAACCTGCAAAGATGGTATGCTCAATTACGCTGACAAAAGATTTGGGATCTGGCAATATCCTCTGTTGAGTTCTGTAACTAAACAGCAATGCTGAATCCCAGAGTGGAACTTAAGCAGCAATAATGCAGCAGATATGACATGCGTGTCCTCCTTCGAGGCTTGAAATCTGTTCTGGTGACTAGGACTTGTCTACAAAGTCCTGCATAGCCAAGATGGCCAGCTTCTAAACTGAGCACCAAGGTGGAGGTGTCCAGGAGTTGGGGAAGGGGGTTGAGAAGAGTCAAGAGCAGTCCTTCAGAGACCTGAGCGGGAGCTGAAGAGATGGCTCAGTAGTTGTTGCTTTTGCAAAGGACACAGGTTTGATTCCCATAACCATCATGGTGGTTCTCAACCACCTACAACTCCAGTTCCGGGGATCTGATGACATTCTCTTCTGACCTACTGAGGTACCAGGCATGTACACAATGCACAGACATACATGCAGGTAAAGCATTCATACATATGCAATTAAAAAGGAGACTTGAGGGATCAGAGGGAGGAGTTCCAAGCAGAAGATGATAGATAAGGAAGAGACTGGGGAAGGGTGGGGAAGAAAGGGAAGAGGGATGCGTTCTGAAGTGCACTGTGCCATTGATGACACAGGCCTTCACTGTTACCTCTACTTTCAGCTCTGGAGCAAGCAGAGGCAGGGGAGTGTCCTTCCTCAGCCTGATACAGGTCCCTGGGAGTTAGGACTGCCTGCTGTGTGTACCGCTGTACTGCACCCCACTGCTCACAAATGGTACATATGTGATTACACCCAGCCTTGTGCAGAAAATACATGTTTAGGACCTCAGAGGAGGTAGAGACTCTCTCGGGCCGAGACCTCAGAGAATCCAAGAGTAGGTAGTTGGAAGTGAACTGTCACTGGCCGGGGCTCTCACTACTGAAGAAGGCTGGAGAAGGCTGAACTTTGGAACTTGTAACCTAGGTGTCCTGGGCAAGGGAGAAAGAGACAAAAGGAAAAGCAAGATGGAATGGACAGACAGCTTGAACGGAAAGCATCTTTGCTCTGTACAGCTCCCAAGAGGATAAAGGAAGCCACAGCTGCATGCTGGGAGTGGGTTATGCTACTGCTGCATACAAAGGTAGGAGATTCTAAATGCCCAGCTGTATGCATGGAAAGGATGCATTTATTCCCAGATGTATGCCTGGGAGAATCCTTGGAACCCACAGCTGAATGTATGGGGAGGGTGCTCCAGACCCACAGCTGCATGTCATAGGAAGGATGCACTGGGTCACCACCACCACCACCACCACCACCACCATCACCAACCCACACCACCACCCCACACCACCACCACCACCATCACCAACCCACACCACCACCCCACACTACCACCACCCCACACCACCACCACCCCACACCACCACCACCCCACACCACCCCACACCACCACCACCCCACACCACCACCACCCCACCCCACACCACACCACCACCCCACACCACACCACCACCATCCCACACTACCACCCCACACCACCACCACCCCACACCACCCCACACCACCCCCACCCCACACCACCACCACCCCACACCACCCCACACCACCCCACACCACCCCACACCACCACCACCACCCCACACCACCCCACACCACCACCACCACCCCACACCACCACCATCCCACACCACCACCATCCCACACCACCCCACCCCACCACCACCACCCCACACCACCACCATCCCACACCACCACCACCCCACACCACCACCACCCCACACCACCACCACCCCACACCACCCCATACCACCACCACCATCCCACACCACCACCACCCCACACCACCACCACCACCACCCTTCAGCTGCGTGTCCTGGGAGGATGCTCCAATCCATGCTTGATGACGAGAAGAGCAGTGGGAACCAGGCCACATTAGATGCTATCTGGTGGAAGATGGAGATTTCTATCATGGAAGCTGCTTGGGCAAAGCTAGGAACCTGCAGTAGAGGCAGCCATCAGGGTCCACTGGAATTCCAGCCCACTGTAGCATCTGAGACACATAAGAGATAGACTAGGAGCTGGGGTAAGGAGGTGAGCAAGTATCAGTCATTATGCTTCCTAATCTACACTGAAGACATGGTTTGCCCACCCACTAAAACTGAACTTCCTAATTCTGTCCTTAGCTCCCTCTCCAGACTTAAATCCCATGAGAGAAGGTTCCAGGTGCTCCACACATGCAACTAGCAACAAGGGCAAGGATGAATTGTCCTATACCCTGAGAGTACAGATGGCACCTGGGAGTCCAGAGCTAGGTCTCTGGGCTGCTTCTTGAAGAAGCACAGATGAAGAAGAAGCGAGGTTTTGAAGTCTCTCTGTGTACTCTGGAAGAACCGAGTTGGAAGCTGCTGTCTTCAGGTGGAGCACTGAAAACTCTGGGGGATGGGAAGGGTTTGCTTGTTATCCTGACCCCATGACCTCGCAGGCATCACAGAAAGCCAGTCCCTCAATGCTACAGTCCTTGGTTTATTGAGAAGACACTGGTCTATAGGTGCTGGCACAGAGGACACATGACAAGGAGCACTTTAGCCATCTGCTGAGGAAATACCAGGGCATGGATTTGTGACTTCTGTCTTTTCCAAAAAGATAGTGTTGGCAGGTTTATGAGAAAACCATTCCCAAACACCTTGAATTTATATGGCACGCTTATTTCAAAAGCTCTTCACATCTGTTAGCTCTTTGAAGGCTCCAGAGGCAGGTAAGGTAGGAAGGAGAACTGGGTGGAGGAAACCGAGCCACAGAGAGCACAGGCGAAGGCCGTGAGGCTCTCCACAAAGAGATTGGGGTGATGCCTACCCCAAACCCCAACCTGTCACAAATACTAGGGCAACTGACCCTCTGTGCTTGGATGGCTGCCACTAACATGCTTCTGCAGAAGGTTGGAGGTGAACACTTCCGAGCTAGAGAGTCATGTGCATGAAGTCGCCCGAGTGCAGAACATCCATCCCTTCCTCACACACACCAAGCATCCCTGTACCCATGTGCCCTGTAAATTAGCCAAGGTTTAGAGGTAAGGGAATAATGGTTCCTCAAACAGAAACAAACAGAAGCTGATTGACAAGGAGGCCGCTCATAATCAGTGCGGCAGTAAACTATACTAATTATGGTGTCAATTGGTAACATTATAAAAGGCTGGAGCTACAGAATGAAAACATCATATGCACAGCAGAGTGAGTTCAGAGGATGTAATTACAGGGTGACATTATTGGCAAATGGCACTTTATGAAGTATTAGCTTCATAAAGTTAATGTGGATGTGGAATAAACAGGTTCCAAAACACATAGGCTCCCTGGAAACAAGGGTAACCTAGAAGTTGCCAAAGGCTAACCCTCCAAACTTTGCAGTTTGCCCACCTGAGCAGTTTATGAGAGCTCCTGGGCTCTTCTTGGAGCAACTCAAGGGAGAAAAATGTTTCAAAATGGAACTGCCACTTTCTGTCTGTCCTTTCTTGGAAGTGACATAACATATTCCTATATGGTCCCCAGTATTTTATGCCTGTGATGAAGATTTGGGATTTGGGGCTGTCCACAATGGGGTACTGAACTTGACAGTCTCCAGTGAAAGTAGGGAGAGAGAGAGAGCTTGGCTAGTCATTCTGATAGTACTCACCCGTGGAGAAGTGCATTCTTCTCTTGAGATGCACCCATGCTGCTTTCCCCAATGGCTGCACAGGCTTCCCTTCAGAGCGTGTGCAGGCTGGCTGTCATTCTCCATTCTCTCCAACACTTGCTGTCACCCATCTTTTCCAGAGAAGACATTTGAACATGAGTGATATCATAGCTCTTCGTGGGTTTAATTTGCATTCAATTAATAATGTGTAGTGCTTTTCCCATGTATATCTAATTGTATGTGGTCTTCTAAGAAATTGCCTGTTCAGATCCTGTCTTTGTTTCTTTCCTTGTTTCTTGGTTTCTTTCTTCTTTTTGTTCTGGGGAAGGAATAAAAGGCCGTTGGCATGCTCAGCAAGTACTCTTCCACTGAGCTAATCCTCAAACCCCACTGGTGGATTTTAGGCAGAGGCTCTGCCCTGACTTAAGTTCCTAGCCCTTGACTTCTTGTGACAGGGCCTTGCTCTGTCATAGGACTGGCTTCAAAGTCATTATCATCTGTCTGTCTTCCAAGTACTGGTTTCCCAGGTATGTCCCACACTCAGCCGTTGCTTATTTTAAATTGAGTTACTTATTTTCTTAATGCTGAGTTCTGTGAGTTATTATATATTTGGGATATGAACCTTGTTTGAGAGAAAGATATCTTTTCCCATTCTTTAGGATTCTTGACTCTGGCAATTACTGCTTTGGCTATGCAGATGCCTTTATGTTTTGTTCATTTATTTTTATGATACCAAGAACATCTCTTTGGCCATAATTTAGTGACCAAAGAAATTATTAAGCCCATCCCACATTAAAATGAAGGGACAGTAGAGTCTACTGTTTTGATGGGAAAAAAAAGAAGAAAAAAAAACTTCAAAACCTCGGTTCTTCTTCTTCTGTGCTTCTTCAAGAAGCAGCCCAGAGATCTAGCTCTGGACTCCCAGGTGCCATCTGTACTCTCAGGGTATAGGACAATTCATCCTTGCCCTTGTTGCTAGTTGCATGTGTGGAGCACCTGGATGTAGCTAGAGTTTTCCGGCCTTGCCCACAGTCAGGACAAATCTTTGTCACCCGCCAGTCCCACAGCCGCTCAGACCCAACCAAGTAAACACAGAGACTTATATTGCATACAAACTGTATGGCCGTGGCAGGCTTCTTGCTAACTGTTCTTATAGCTTAAATTAATCCATTTCTATAAATCTATACCTTGCCACATGGCTGGTGGCTTACCGGCATCTTCACATGCTGCTGGTCATGGCGGCGGCTGCAGTGTCTCCCCCCTCAGCCTTCTGCTTCCCAGAATTCTCCTCTCTCCTTGTCCCACCTACTTCCTGCCTGGCCACTGGCCAATCAGTGTTTTATTTATTGACCAATCAGAGCAATTTGACATATAGACCGTCCCACAGCACCTGGAACCTTCTCTTATGGGATTTAAGTCTGGAGAGGGAGCTAAGGACAGAATTAGGAAGTTCAGTTTTAGTGGGTGGGCAAACCATGTCTTCAGTGTAGATTAGGAAGCATAATGACTGATACTTGCTCACCTCCTTACCCCAGCTCCTAGTCTATCTCTTATGTGTCTCAGATGCTACAGTGGGCTGGAATTCCAGTGGACCCTGATGGCTGCCTCTACTGCAGGTTCCTAGCTTTCTGGGCCTTTGGTTCAGATCAAATATGAAATGTGTTCTGCTGGGTACACACAGATCATATAAAACGTGTACACAACTCCTTCTTTTTGTAATACAGGCAATACATAGCATGTGTACACAATGCTCCCAATGGGTGCATACAGGTCATACCCAGCATTTGTAAACATTCCTTCTCTAGGTACACACAGGCCATGCACAGCATGTGTACACAATTCCTTCACTAGGTACACACAGGCCATGCACAGCATGTGTACACAATTCCTTCTCTAGGTACACACAGGCCATGCATAGCATGTGTACACAGTTCCTTCTCTAGGTACACACAGGCCATGCACAGCATGTGTACACAGTTCCTTCTCTAGGTACACACAGGCCATGCATAGTATGTGTACACAATTCCTTCTCTAGGTACACACAGGCCATGCACAGCATATGTACACCAGGCCTTACCTCAGTGTTCATAAACTAGATAAGCTGCTGCCAGCTTCCACTTAGAATAGATGAAGCAATTGTCTTCTTGTAACCCTAGGAATCTAAGCCAGGACCCTGCACATTCTAAATCAGTGCTCTATTACTGAGCCCTGTATTCTTATTTTGAGAGAGAAGCTCACTATGGTTCTCAGAATAGCATTGAACTCACCCTGTACTCCAGGCAGACCGTGAGCTTAGGATCCTCCTGCCTTAGCCTCCCCAGTAACAAGGATTGCGGGTGTGTGCCACAATAGTAATTGTTAAAGTTTTGACCAGCGACTGTAGGACATGATACTAGTTCTGGTGGGATGCGTCTGGATACAGTGACAGTCCCAGGCACCGCTGCCAAGGCTTAAGCTGGGAAAACACAATATATATTCACTAAGGATAAGGAGAGAAAAGAAAGGAGAAAATGGCTTTCTCTCCATACAAGGCACTTTCGTGATGGAAAAACATGGACATAGCCATAATAGCTCTATGACAAGCTTAATGAGAATTTCTAAAAATTGGAACTCTGTGTCAAACTGGCTTAAGCATAAAAGTGAAAGGGACAAGAAAACATTAGGACACAGATTCCTTCAGGCAGGGCTTGAACCAGAGTGTAGGAACACATCCTACACGTTTTAGAATTTCATTCTGTTTTATTTCATTTTTTTAATTAAAAATTATATCATTTTCTCCTTCCTTTGCCTCCCTCCTTTGTCTCCTCTCTTTGTCTCCTCTCTAATGTTCTTTAATTGTTATATATCCATATATATATATATATATATATATATATATATATGTGTGTGTGTGTGTGTGTGTGTGTGTGTATAATATAATATATATGCATAACTATATAAATACAATCTCCTCAATCTGTTTAGTGTTGCTTGTATTATATGATTTCAGGGCTGACCACTTGGTATCAGATAATCAATTATGGGGCTCATCCCTGGGTAAGAACTACTTTTGACACATTTAGCAGGGAGAGAACTGATCAGCACAGGAGTGGGTTTCACTCCTTTTCATACGTATGCATTCATTTGCGTCATTTCGGGGCATTTTCTCTGTGTCCTTTTGGAGAGAGGATGGCCTCTGGAAACCCAGACTTGCTTCTATGTTTTGTTTGTTTGTTTGTTTGTTTGTTTGTTTGTTTGTCTACCCCTTTTTTACTTTCTTGAGAAAGGATTTCATGATGTAGCCAAGGCTGGCCTAGAACTCAGGATTCTCCTGCCTCATCCTTCAGTGGGATTATAGACATGGGCATTCACACCAGCTATAATGCTCCTACCAAAGCCGTACACTGCAGTTAGCCTCCAAAGGTCAAAGGCAGAGTGCTTAGAGGTTATCCTACTCTGACTGTGAAGAGTTCAGTGCATCGGGAGTCCCCAGCGATCTGCCAGTGTTACCTGTACTAAGTAAGAATAAAGTACAATGGAGAATTGGGTTATTTTTTCCAAAACAAGTCAGTCAGGGAGCTAGGCAGATACAAAGACCTAAACAGAATGGAGGGCAAGCTGCCCGGTCTGAAAGACCCACAGAATACTTGGTCTCCTGCCACCAGGTAAGAGGATTAGCCAGCTCTCTAGGTGTTGGTCATTCAAGAAACTCCTCATGATATGCTCCTGGCAACCCTAGGAAGATGTTAAGCATGGTCAGAGATCAAGACCTAGTTTGAGACATCACTCTGCCTTCAGCTATTCTTGCCACCTGAGCTACATGCACCAAGATACCTTCTGGGCTCAGAGAACACCCAGAACTGTTCTGGGAGAGAATCTGAGGGAATGAAGCATGGCCATCACACTTCAGGTCCTTGTAACAAAGAGCACCACATTTAACAGAATAAATATGAGTAGGGTTTAAGACTGTTGGCTGTGTTTTTAAAACTGTTTAAGCACAGTCAACAGTCCATTGGGTATAACCCCACTCCTGGTAGAAGATTTACCCCACCAACTACCATAGCCAGCAAAGTAGACTTCCTTAAGCACAGGCTGGGTTTCATCACCACTTAACAAATCACTGCCCTCCTTATAGGATAAACAATAAATAGCGCATGATTTATCATATCACCCAATAAATCAGGTGATAAATTATTAGGCAGAGTGATAAAAATCAAGTGTTTCAGAAATAAGTTAATCTATGATGCCAATGTGTACACTTAGCAGTTGTTTAAAAACCCAATTTACTAATCATTTCTGCATAAAGAAAGATTAATGATTACACAGATTAAATGTGTATTTATTCCTATAAACTTCAGACAGCTATGTGCCCCACAGGCCTTCTCTTACCATCAAAGCCCTCCCATTCCCACCCCACACACACACCCCAAAATAACCTTCCCTCAATTCCCTAGGCCACCCTCCTCATGGGTTAGGCGAGACAGAAAAGACGGCTGGAGAAAGAAGGGCGAGAGAAAGAAATGGTTAATGAGGAGTGTGTCACTGGGGTACTGGCAGAGTCGCTGTTCTCGCTGTAAATTCTGCAATCCACTAATTAACACTTTCATTAGGGCTTGGAGACAGGTTCCAGAGCTGCTTGCTTCTCCGATCTGCCTTCGACCCCGCGCTCTTTCTCACTTGTGACAACTATGTTTAAAGCTTCTCTGCCCATCGAGCTGGCTGGCACATTGAATTACCCTCAAGAGTCCATGGGCATCACGTCACATTTGTGTGCCCGATATCATACGTGACGAGCTGTACCACCGCCAGGGCCGTTAATGCGCAGCCCACAGACGGCCAGGCCCTGGAATGCATAGGCAGATATTAAGCTAAATCTTTTCAGAGTCAAGCTTGTTTTGTGTCAGTTACACAAACATATTGGTTCCCTTAAAAGAACAAATGCTTTGTGAGGATGGAAACGACTTCAGGACCGTAACCTTAGAAGTCACTCCACATTCCAATTCAGGTCGTCTTTCTGAAAGTCTCTTTCTCCGAGGGATGAGGGGAAGATTGCCTGACTTCTAGATTACAAGTTGTGAACTAAATTCAACATAAACTCTGGGAATTATACGGCAATGTAAAGAGGGAGGAAGGGAGAGCCCTGGAGAATGTAAATAGGAAGACAACCAGAATGCATGAGATGTCCACACCACTCCCCTCCACAGGCTCCTCTGACTATGGTTTCTACCAGCCTAGCATATCGACTCCCAAAGCTGATCCCAGCTGTGCCAGTCAGCTTTCCATTGCTGTGACAAATTACCTGAGGAAATCTCCTTAAAGAAAGACAGATTTGTTTCTGGCTCACAGACTCGATCTTCTGTCCATGGCCGGCTGTGCAGTTTCTGAGCCATGGTGAGGCGGAGCAGGAACTTGGTAAAGATGCTTATTTCATGGTAGGCAGAAAGGGAAGGGGACAGAGGGAGCAAACAAGAATGGAACGGAGGAGAGGGAAAGATAAAGTAGCCCCCTCAAGAGCACACCCAAAGACCTACATGCTCAAGAGACACTTCACCCCTAAAATTCTGACCCCCTCCCAATACTCCAGATGAGTCTGTTGATGAGGTCAGAGTCCTCACGATGCGGGGGCCCCCCCTCTATATTGGAAATTAAGCTTTCAACACATGAGCTTTCTGCAGAGGGCACACTGCAGAACCAGATCATGACAGCAGCAGCACAAACAGAAGGGGAAGGCATCTTGCATGTGTCCAAATTCCCTTCTCTTTTTACACTAATCCTATGCTAAATTCCTGAGAAAATGCCAGTCACCAAGGTTTGGATGACAACAACCTGGCAAAATGGTTGTGAGCCTGGATAAAGACTGGGAGATCACAGAGGAGGGAGGGATCTGGGCTGCCCTGTCCACTCTTCTGACAACTCCAGCTTCAGTGAGCCATCGGCAGCCTTGGTCCCTGAAGCAGAGATTCAAGACCTGAGCATTTATACCTGGTTTTCAGGCAGGGCAGAGTGCTGGGATTCAAGTGCCTGGTACAAGAGTGTCCCAGCACTTGGCCACAGGAAAGGGTACATTTGTGTCATGCTGAATTTCTGAAGAGGCATTCTTCCCTGACAGTCATGAGCTTGGCTGCTGGAACCAGACTGTCTGCCTTGAAGTCAGCTCTGCCATCCATTTCCAGTAGGGCCAGGATCCAGTAACGGGAGAGTTAGCTGCTCTCTGCCTCAGTTTACCACTCTGTTGCATGGGATTACATAATGGCACCTTAGCCTACAGGGTTATTTGGGAAATTAATTGTGCTAGGTCATATGACTCTCCTGGAAGAACAGCTGGTACCAAGGATGTGTTATAATGTTTGCTTTCTTTCTTTCTTCTTTCTTCCTCCCTTCCTTCCTTTCTTTCTTTCAAGGCTTTATTTATTTATTTCTCTATTTGTTTATTTATTTTGGTTTTCCTACACAGGGTTTCTCTGTGTAACAGGCTTGGCTGTCCTGGAACTCATGGAGATCCTCCTGTCTCTGCCTCTCAAGCACTGGGATTAAAGGCGTGCGCCACCACCTTTCTAAAGGATGGTGTTTCTCAGCCCCAGTCTACAAAGGCCATTGGTCATCACTGGCCCATTCGGTCACTATAATCAATTCAGGTAAAGTCTCCTGTATCTTCCTGCTCTCTCACTCCACAGGAAGCTCGGGATGCTAGGTTGTTTAAAGGATGAGAAATGTACTTTGTAACTAAGTTAGGGAAAATTCTTTAATTCTTAAATGTAGGGATTCTGAAGGATAATGGAAGAAAAAGTCAGAATCCAGCTATTGTTGTTTTCCTCACTTTTGCTGTTTTGAGAAAGGGTCTCATAAGGCCCAGGTTGGCCTCAAACTTACTATGTAGCTAAGGACAACCTTGAACTCTTAAATCTTCTACCTCTACCTCCCAAGTGTTGGGATATAGGCAGACCACAGCAACTGGCATACAGTTTGAATCTTTAGTGTTTCTCAAAGTCTTTGATTTAAAGGATATGGCACTACTGGAGAATGGTGAGGCCTTCAGGAGATGGGCCCATATGAAGACATCAAGTCATTAAGAGACATGTGCTAAACAGAGATGGGATCTATGTCTCTCTCTCTCTCTTTGCTGTGGCTTCCTGGCTGGTGCAGAATTGAGCAGTTTAAAACCCATAGAATAGAGACCTCAAAGCAATGGGGTCACCTGATTGGGACAATGGGGTCACCTGATCAGGACAATGGGGTCACCTGATCAGGGAGGGCAATGGCATCATCTGAGCAGGGCAATGGGCTCATCAGATCAGGACAATGGGGTCACCTGAGCAGGACAATGGCATCATCAGAGCAGATGGCATCATCAGAGCAGGACAATGGCATCATCAGAGCAGGACAATGGCTTCATCTGAGCAGGACAATGGCATCATTTGATTAAAGTCTAACACCTCTAACACCAAGAGCCAAGATAAACCCTCTCCTTGTAAGTTGATTGTCTCAGGTATTTGTCATAGACGTGGAAAGCTGAGTATGAATACGTGGGCCTGTCTCAAAGGGAGGAAGGTTTATGTTGCTCATGGTTCAAAGGTCACAGTCATGTCACCCCTTTGCTCCTTCGCTTCTGAGCTGTGGTGAGGTGGCATCATGGTGAGAAGAGACAGCATGGAGGAACAGAAATGCCCATCACATAGCGATCAGGAAGCAGAAAGAGAGAGGGGGAAGAAGGGTCCTCTCAAGTGCCCTACTTCCTCCCACTAGACCCCATCTCTTAACAGTCCTCAGTGTGGATTAACCCAGTGACAAAGCCAGAGTCCTCACAGTGCAAACACCTCTAGATGACTGGACATACCCGTCAAGTCTCCACCGGATGAGCCTTCTGGGGGAGACTTATACACAACTTTTAAGGGGCTCTTCCCCACCTCGTTAGACTTAAGATGTTTCCCACACACACTCTGGCTCTGCTTGGCCAAAACTGGAATTAGAAAATCCATGACCCAGAGATTTCTTTTCTTTTGCCATGATATTTCCTGATCTAATCCACACTGATGTCCTACATGCCTGAATTATTTAGGGCATAACTAATAATAATAATTTACAAACATCTCTCTTCAAGTGTTTTTCACAGTGGTTTTAGGCAGACAGCATGGTATCCATTTTACCAAGGAAGAAACTGAAGGACAGGGCATTCAGATTACTTACCTAAACTCCAAAGCGAATAAGCCTTCTGATAATGCAGGTCGGGCTAAACTCAAAAAAGTGCCCTCAGTACTTTCATAACTACTGTAAGAACTAATGTTAAAACATTAGCAACTTCTATTTTAGATATTTATTTAATTTGACATGATGCATGAGTACTTTGCATGCCTGTATGTATGTACATTACATGAGTGTGGTGCCCACAGAGGTCAGAAGAAGGCATCAGATGCCCTGGAACTAGAGTTACAAATGGTTGTGAAATGCATACATGCTGGGAATCAAATCTGGGTCCCCTGCAAGAAGAGTAAGGGCTCTTAGCCTTGAGCTACCTCTCCAGTCATTTTTAATTAATTCCAGGAAGTAGGAATCAGGTGCAGCAACTGTCATGCCTCCTGGTCTATGGCATCCATGGAGATTTGTTTAATGGATCCTTTCTCAGAATTGGTAGTCTTTAGTGGGCAGAGGAAGAATATTGACAATAAAGAATCTCTAGATAGGAATCAAGAAGCCAGTCCTCCATCTCCTCCTTCTTGTTCACTACCACACCTCAGTGGAAATCACAAGGACACACAGACATGTGACCGGAAGGGAGGAGATGGAGGTGTGTTCATTTTCCAACCAAATAAATCCCAGCTTCTCAGTAGTCTTTGATGTTCTGTTGTTGCCAGGGTCTTTCAGAGCTCTGGAAGAAAACTCGAATCCAACCTCTTTGTTCTCAGTCTTGCTGTGGGGAGACACACAAAGGCTTCCCCTTAGCCAGGCACGATGACACACATCTAAGACTGAGAAAAAAAGATCATGAGTTCAAGATCAGCCTGAGCTACATGGAGAGACACTGCCTCAAGGTAACAAAATCCAAACCAACCAATCAACCAACCAATCAAACAAACAAAAACAAAAAAACAAAACAACAACAACAACAAAAAAAAACAGCTTCTCCTTTACAGGGGAGAAAAGGGGGGGCAAATGACATATCAAAGAGCAGAACATTCACTACGCTTGTGCACTGCCCTTTACAGTGTATGACATAGATTCTCACATTTCTTGTTTTAACATCACAATGTCATAAGACTAGAGACAACTCTTGACAAACTACTCAGGTTAACAGATTACATACACATGGTTCAAACTCCATTTTCAGATGCCACATACTGAGCCTGGGTCTACACTGACCGCTTCAACCTGTGACTACAGAGTGTTGTAGATGTGGCTTATAGGTGAGATCTACTTGAATTTCCCACTGACTGGCTGCACCCAGAGGGTCAAAACTTAACTGTGAGAGATACCAAGAGCTGTCACTCAACACCCAGGGCTGTCACCTTGTTTTGTGGTCCCTGTGGAACTGGAATCCCTGGAAAATGGAGACAATTCTTTGCACTTTGTGCTCCAAAAGTATGTCCAAAACTGTTCTGGAGACTCAGCCCTGCTCAGAGTCTAATACTATTCCCCTTTTTAAGAGAGTCTTTCTGGCTGTTGAGCCCACACTGAGCAGGCAGGCTCCTCTCCAATCTGGTACATGGCAGTCACACACTCTATGAGTGGATACAGAGTCTGAGGCTGTGGGCTGAGCATCTCTTGTGACAGATTTCTCTATCCACACCACCCCCTTGTGATTTCATTTTCTACCTTGATCAGTCATGGAGATCAGAGTTGGCCCAGGCATGTTTCTGTCCATGGCCTTTGGATAGATTCCTGTGACAATAGAAATCACCTGACACATACATGTTGCTACCCCATCTCTCAATTATTTGTATTCAAGTTGGAAATTTTACATTCCCAATATAGTTATTGCTACCCCCAATCTCTCTGTCATAGGGATCAACCACGAACCTTTTAGACCAAGGCCAGGATTTAGCCACATAAAGTACCTTTGCTTGGCAACCTCTCATTATCTGATTTGAATAGAACCACACCGGATGGCTGGGATTGCAAAGAGCAAGGGAGCAGGGTTTAGAGCCTGTCCCAAACATGTAGGCCAGCCCAGCCCACGCCAAGAAGCAAGCTAAGAGTCTCTACTCCCACTTCCTGATCTAACCACTAGACTGAGCTCCTATTGCTTTATAAAAATGATTTGCTTTTAATTAAAATAGGAGCATAAATTATTTTTATCCCTATATTATTGGGTGGTAAGTGAATTCACAGTAACTCGTTGGATTTTTTTAATCTATTTTAAATATAAACACACTGCCATATTTTCTGTGGGTTTGAAAGCTTATGTTAAGTTTGCAAATAAGTCAACTTCACAAAGATAACATCTTTCCTTAAAAAATGTGTTGCAATCTAACGGCATGCAACCAAAAATTAACATCTTATTAAGAAAATGCATGAATCTTCCCTGTGTTGCAAAGGTCCAGAGGAGGCTGGGGTCCTCACCTTCCCCTGGGACCAGACTCACTCACAAGGCAAGCTACACACTGACACCATCCCCTTCACTCTTCAGGTATTCTCTGCAGCCCTCACAGGTCTCACATGCCACAGAAAACTGCTATTTTATTCTGGGTCATGCTTAACTTTATTTTTGAGCCTACCTTGCTACATATCTGACAGATCCAGTATCCACAGAGGACCCCGAATCAGTTCGGTCCACCTTGAAAAGGTGCTGTCTAAGGCCGGCTGCATATGAACGCCCCGTGATCTCTCAGCCCTGTTGTCTGTCTCTGTCTGCACATGGGAGGATCCAGGTAAACCTCTGTAAGGATTTTAATAACCAGACCTCAGGTGGCCCATAACAACCACCTCTCCGTGATGGGGACATAGCATGGGACTTCTAACCCATTAGAAGGAAAATAGAAGCCCAAGGCCACAAAGGGCTGGGAATCATTTTAAGACATAATGAGAGTTATCTGTGCACAGGTCCCCAGGCAAATCTCTTTCTATTCCTGTTACCTCTCTGTCTCCTTCTCTAAAGAGTAGCTTAGGAGTCCAGCAGACTAACCCAGAGCCCCAGCTCTTTCTCCTGTCCCCATGTGACAAATGCTTCAGCCCCGCACTGACTTGCACGAGCATGGGGAGATGGCATTCCAGATATGACACATACAAGCCTGTTTCTACCCTGCCTTCCTCCTCTGCCCCCAGGACCATGGGTCTTCAGACAACTCACCAAAATAAAAAGACTCGCACAAATTCAAAAAGGGGAGAGCTGTCAAAACCTGCATGAGTTGTTTAAATACCATGAATAAGAACAAGCAACAATGGGCACATCAATGAAGATGTGTCTCCTTCAGACTTGGCCATGTGCCACCCAATGCAAGTCCCCCAGCAAACACGGCTGCTGCCGAGGGAGCCGGGCTCAGCCACCCCTCCCCAGGAAAGCATTTCTGACAAGCCACTCAGCTAGCACGGTTCCCCACCCGCTCCCCTTTCATTTGCATTCTCATTAGAATAATATGATTTCACAAAGTAGGTGGGGGTGTGAGTCTGCACCACGTGGAAGAGGAAATGTTGAACTTCAGACTCCGGGGCGTGATCCGTCCCATAGGGAGCTGGCTCAGGTTTGGCACACACTGCACCCTCCACACTCAGCCAGTGCTTGCAGGAACATAACAACTAAACGATCAGGACCATATGAGAATCTTCACTATTGACCCAAACCAGAAAAGGGTCTGTTTGCTTTTGTTTTTTTCAAATGGACCTTGGCATCGGAAGAAGGGTTAAAAAAAAAAAATGTTTTCACAGAGGATGGGAAAAATGATGCTTTTTGCTTGTTTTTCTTGAAGATGCTGGCACCTGACTGAACTACTGCATGCCAACTCTGGAAGTCAGTCCAGAGTCGGACTTAATAACCAGTGTTCCCAGGGTGCCTGCTGTGGGTTTCTGTTATGTTGCTGCTGTTCGTTTTTATAATCTGCATCTATTGAATAATACCTTGTAAATATTTCTGGGCACTTAAAAGCAAGGGATAAAGAAGGCAAAGTGAGTTTTCCCACATCCCAAGCTGGTTTAGATTTGTCCATTCCCAGTAGGCAAGGTTTCTCCTATTTCTTAAAAAACTGGAAAAGCCTATGAAGTCAGAAAAAAAACAAACAACAACAACAACAATCCACCAACTTTGCAAAGTACATTTCTTGCTTGTATCTGCTTAGCTGGTCTCTGTGTCAAGGGAGGTGGAGCCACTATTCATTGTAAAGATGTGGAATGAACACTTCAGAACTAATTCAGAACAGGGTCCGAGTTAAGGAAGCAGGAACATGGGGCAAAATGATGACTTCTGCATGATTTTGAAATAGCTCCACAGAAGTTCCTTCTGCACTTTACAGCCCATCTTTGTGAACTACATCTCCAGGAATACAAGCTCAAAGGAGAAGAGGAAAAAAAAAATACGGATTAAGAAAACATTCCCAAGTAGCATTTCTGGTATTGGTGGCCTTGCCAGGGGCAGAAGGGGCCATGCGTGGGATGCTCTAGGGAAAAGGGGAGGTGAAAGTGACTTGTGACAGGATTCCACTGTCACCCCATGTCACCTACCCTGAAGGCACTAAGTGGGTTTCCCACGCAGTGTGACTCTGGTGTTTTGCTGTCCTATGAGCATAGCATATTTTTGTACACAAGATAACATTTCCATTTTTTCAGAGAAATGGCAAATTTGCAGAAGTGTGGCTGGCTGGAGGCTGAGCCTCTTTAGAATCCTTTATACACCCAAAGAGTGCGAGCACAGCCCCCTTCTGGCACGGACATCTGTCACTCACACAGAAGCAGCCCTCTCGGAGCCAACGGTAAAGAGCTCCATACTGGCTCAGGATGGAGGCGTAAGGCCGTCCACATAGGTGCAGTGCGGACACAGCTCCTCCAGGAAGCTTGTTCGCCCTTCTCGTGGCTGGCTGGAAAACACTGAATGACTTTCTGGGGGTGTCAGGCTCTTTCTATTTTCCCATTAACAGGAATAAAGGAATAAATGAAAACGTGTACATATTTTCCTGACTGCAGCCTCAGTACAGCATATGCAGACTGCAACAAAATTTGGGAGAAATTAATACAGGGCAAAAGAAATCATTTAGCATATAGATAAGTCAATTTATCATGGGCTTCCTAGTAGAAGAAACACGGCCGTTCCCAGCCACGACCCTGACAAATATCCCTGCAGCTTGCGCTGTAAGTGCAGCCATCGGGTGGGCTCTGAGCCCCTGTCGTGGGCTCGGTGAGTGTCTAATAAAGTGCGGGTGTCAAGAGGCTTGTCAGGGCATTCTCTGCCTGTTTGGTTCATCTCGCCTCTGGAATAAAGCCCGCAGAGGCGGCGCTCAGGGACTAAGATAGCATGCCTGACACTATTGATTTCCATCCCCAGTACACTTTGTCAAAAATCAAATAGAAGGGCCTTTAGACCCTTTCACCTCCACCAAACAGACCACAAATAAACCTTTTAAGAGAAAGCAGGAAAAAGGGAACTTTGCCTCCTTGGGTGAATGTTACCAAGAGTCCTCGCTCCAGCACAAACTTAATAACCAGGTGAGTTTAGCAAGAAGTGATAAACAATCAGTTTAAGAAACTTGATGGGAAGGGGGGTTGGAATATGATACCAGCAGGCCATGAAAAGGAAGAGAGCAGAGAGAAAAGAGAGAGAGAGAGAGAGAGAGAGAGAGGAAAATTTCAAATTTTGTACTGCAAATTTTTCCCACTTTATATTTTTTTAAATTTAAATTAAATTCAAATAGAATCTTTTTAAAATTGTAATTACATTTTTTTATTTAAAAAAAAACAAAAAACATAAAGCAAGGGCTTCTCTCGCCAAGAGCAAGCACTGAGTAAACATTATAGCAAATACATTACTGGTCAGATGTATGCATTAAGCATGCCATAAACCTTTCTGCTGGCCACCGACTCTGCTCCTCTCTCGCTCTCTCCTGACACAGAAAAAATATTATGCAGGGACTCGTTCCTAGTGAATCCGCGTGATTCATTGCCCAATTTTAAACTGCCAAGCTGCTAAATTGCATCAGGTCTGCCAAAATTCATTCCAGGACTACGAGGAGATATGAAAAATTAAATGTCATCTTGGTACAGTGGAAAACTTTTACCTTTCAGAGAACAGAATATGCTCCGTTCTGTAATGATGGATGATTGCCCGTGGCTATGCTTAACCTACTTAGTAATGTCATGTAGTGGGAAGCATGTTTACCTAAAAAAATGGCAGAAGACATAAACTGTATCAAGGTCTGACATCAAAGCGTTTTCCTTCAAATAAAGTGACTTTTTATGTTGATTCTCCGATAGAAAATAATTTTTTCTCATCAGCATTTGTGGCTAGGACTTGTCATGGGAGGCTCAGACCAAGCATCCTCTCTCTCTCTCTCTCTCTCTCTCTCTCTCTCTCTCTCTCTCTCTCTCTCTCTCTCTCTCTCTCGGACACACAATGCCTTTGCTACTTGACTCAAAAATGCTGCTATCTCTTCTGGCCACAGCTTAATCGCCGAGGTCCCTAAGAAGGGAAGAGCCAAGATAAAAATATTTGAACTGTTGAAGAAATAGGAACTCACAGAACCCACCACCAAGACTACAGGAAGGAACATTTTGCATAACAACTTCAGCTTGCCTGGTAATTTTTCTCTGGAGCCCAGTACTTTTTTCCCTTTCTTTCTTGTGACAGCTTCATTTGTTTAACGCACAACCACTGGCACTCTTGAGTTCTAGATTATGACACTGGTCTTCCGTGCATTATTAGACCTCCACTAAAGGAAGAAATTTGGGAATACCCGTTTCTCAGACGTATAGCCACTGAGGGTTTAGCCGGCTTATTACGACCTTGTCTTGCAGGCACGTGCGAGATGTTCATCTAAGAACTCTCAGCTCAGCGAATCCAGGCTCTTGCTCAGTGCCGAACGCCGGGGCTGCGATATTTATTATTATGAATACCATTTGTATTAATCATTACGATAAATGACTGGTTTGGCTATCTGAATGCCTCATTTAGAGAAACTTCTCTTCTATGTCATTGTTATAAATTACTGCCAGAGCTTTGTTTCACCCAAGGCAGCTTCATTCAGTCTTTCATATTTTTCTGTCCAAGACACATTGTTACCCTCCTCCAAGCAATAGTCTGGGAGGGCGACAGTTATCTCTGCAGAGATGTCCACGCACAAGGCAAGAGAGAGTTGTGGAGTGTTGTGGGGGATTTTTCCCCCCTTTTAGGTGAACAAGAGGAATTCTTTCCACATCTATATTTGATTAAATTATTCAGCGCTACAAACTACAATCATGCTTTATTAAAAATTATTACAAATTCATGCAAGGACTACAGATGTGAAAGAATTTATTGCCTGCTTGTTTTTCTAATTTGCATCATTGATTTTGCAGGGGAGAGTTTTAAAAACAATCTTTATTACATAGATTTTAAGGGGAAATCACAGAGTAATGTCTGGTAAGATTTATAATGCACTGCGTGTTGATTTTATTTACATTTTTTTATTTCTTTGCTTTTGAAGAAAGGTTGAAAGATAAAATTAGGTTTGCACTTGTAAACAATGAGGCACAAAGATAAAAAGAAATGTTTTCCTAATAAAGCAAGCCCACAGACATGAGGTGCAAAGCGGAAGGTCAGAAAACAGTTGCCAGCCTTTGAGTCAATAAGATAAAAGGGATAATGAATTACACTGTAAACACCTAAAACACGGCACATCTTTTCAATGTTGTTAAATCCATCTTCTCAATTCAAGAATGTTATTTGAACAATTTATCATTTATAGAGAGTGCCAGCTCAGGCTCCAACCTAGTGTGTTCCAACATGCCACCACCACAGTGGTCAGCAGACCCTCCTTTACAACATCCCCACAGTAACCAGAAGTCAACCCAGAAGGTCTGACGTAAGTCAAATGGGGCAGAACGTGCCTGGTTGGGTCGTTCTAGACTAAATAACCCACCCAGCCACTGAAGAGAGACTACAGCAATGCATGCCTGTCTCCTGAAGAAATGTCATATTATATCCTAACCAATTTATAAACATGAAATATGCATGTTTAATTTGCACGTAAAAGTTTAATTTAACGTAGAAGACACTACTTACTCTCTTCTTGGCTAACCCTGGCTAACCCATGAATGATTAAGGAGAAACCTGAGGACTCCTGTTTCCCTGTTATTTTTTTTTCTTCCCAAAGACCATCTCCACAGCTTCCCAAGTCCGCTTCCCATTGAATTCTGAGCAATGACTGGCTACTTTAGCAATTAAAATCCAGGGGCAAAGACACAGCAGCTTCGTTGGGCTGAGAGACTCCGCCATTCATCATCTCGGCTGCCATAAAATAGCACTAGATGGAATCTTTGATTTTAGCTTTAGAAGAACATAAATCAAAATCTAAAGCGCGGCTGTCAGAGGCATCACCAGGATTATCCATTGGAGAGGGGCTGCAGTCCAGGGCACTCGCCTCTATTGTTCCCACTGAACTCACCTCCTGATGCATAGAGAAAACTCCAAGCCAAGCACTTGCCGTTTGTATAAGTACTTTATCCTAAGTGACCCATAAAAAGACTCTCAAATATGAGGTTCGTAACTACAGTCACAGTAATTGGATGCTTGGTATGTCTGAATACAAAATCAATGGGCAGGCCCAATGAGGAGGACCCTCCTCGGTCCAGTCTCTTGCCCTCTTTGCCTGGTCAGCTCTCTAGCTTATGTACCATCTGAGTCCCAGAAAGCGGAAGGAATGCAGAGAGGCTTTGGGTAGATGCACCTGTCGGGCCTCCTCTCTGGTGAGTTGCTGGGGATGCTGAGGATGGTGACCATGATGGAGGAGATGCAGCCAAAAGAACTCCATCCTTAAGGGGAGGAAGTGGGGTTTGCATTTATCAACCCAAAGCCATTGCTCATCTTCAATTAATGCGACAAAGGAACATTAAATGCCCTGAGCTACTGAACAAGTAAGAGAAGAGATGAATCCAAGACAGCCCAGATATGATGCTCAAAGTAACTCTACCAAATTCCCACCACAGGGGAAGAGCCTGGAGTAACACCCTCCCAGCACCCAGCTTTGCGAACCCATCCCCTCAGCCTCTGCAGCCAGCACTGAAGGCAGGATGACGTGGCCTCCAACCCAGATTGTGCTGTCCCAGCCAGTGGGTGGTCAGAATGAAAAGATTTGATGCTTATGACTCACAAGGAAACAAGCCAGCATTTTCCCCCTCTGTTGCTTCTGCGGCTTTTAGGCCAATGGCCCAGAATAGCATCTAGCAATAATAATGTGTCCAAGAGCAGAGGACAACCATTGTAACCTATAGCTGACAGCATGCCATCTGAGGGGTGTCCTCTTCTCAACATCGCAACCTCAAGCTATCTGGACTCTGCTAGCTGACTCTGTGGTTCTCAGGCCCTCTGATCACCCCAGACAACCCTTGTCTTTCACTGTGCCCGTGACATTCATGGTTCCAAGGCAGCTGGGGTGCTGGTTTGTCTTCACTGAGCTGTGGAGTCAGTTTTCAAGCAAACAGCTGGTACAACGGATGGTGCTACCCAGAAGATAAACAGCATGCCATGCTCCACAGGCATTTTGACTGCTAATTTGAAGTGAAAGAAAGAAGTGCCATGGTAAGCCAGTATCTCCCACTGAATGAGAATTCCACACCTACTTCTTTCTAGTCATTTATTAAATTAATACAGAATGGTGACCAAAACAGGAGCTGGCCAGGAGGGCAGGCACCAGTTTTTGTTTAAAAAAAAAAAAATGCTCCATTTCTACATTGGAACCAGGTATCAGCTGCGTGGCATGGCTTCTAGACCCACTTCTGAGGCTTGGCTAGTTAGCTCATACCCAGGGCAGCTTTACAAAAATGCCATGCATGATCTGGTCCCCAGAAATCCTGGTCTTCAGATGGGACACGAATGTGGGGAGTCTCACTTACAAACCTCTTTACTGTTCTGATGAGAAAGCCAGGATCCCTGTTCTAGATCAGTTGACTCTCAACAATTTTGATTCTAGAACTCATAATAATGGCAGTGAGTCACTGAGCCAAGGGCCACACTAACACACTTTCTGAATAAATGTTGCTCGCACACCTCATCAAAGACACTTCTTTTTGTACCAGATGGAGGCTGTTACAGAGATACATAACTGGCCACCATTCAGAGAATAAGTGACCTGGCATGCCCAGCCCTATGTGGGATCTCTGTGACGTGGCCTACACTTACGGCGGAGGGAAAAATGCAGAACAGGACACAGGAGACCTGGACTGAAGGAACACAGCCCACCACAGCACGTGGCTCTGGTGGCCTTGCCCTCCTCCCCCATTCCCTCTGCCTTGCTAAAACCCCTTAGATCACATTCCTAAAGCTAGCCACAAGGTCTGTTCCCTTATTTGGCCACTTCCTCCTCCTAAGGCTGACTACCAAGGTCCAGCAATCAGAAGCCCCCTTTGGCTCACCTAATTAAGATCCCCAATTAAAATGAAACACTTCACAGTAACACAGGGTTCCCCTTTACCTTTGTACACCGCCATTTTCCTGTGGGCCACATCCGTCTCCTCTCTACCCAGAGGCAGTCCTTCGCCCCTCACCCCTGGCCCTCTCCCTTTGTCCCTCATCCTCCATCTCCTTTACAACAGCACCCCAGCCCATTCCAACACAGACCTCCCTTTCCTCTCCTTTTAAAATTACACATGAAAGGTCACTTGCTGCTGTTTTCGGCCTGAGTCAGAAAGCAGCCACTCAACTTTTCTTTCCCACTTAATGAAGAATCTCTCTGTGAAAAACAGGTGTTTGGGTGTGGGTTGTGCCTCATCCAGGGTCTTGAAGTGTGTCCCTGCTGTGCAGGAGTCCACTTGAGAGACAACTGTTGCTAGTGACTTCTTGACACAGAAGAGATGTTGCACACAAATTCTCCACAGTATGATTGCCTGCACAAGACCATGCCAGTCAGGTTATCAGCACGGACGGGAGAACACTCATAAGGCCCCACCCCTAGATGAAAAACTACAGCCAATGGCTCCTGAGAGTGGGAGAATGAGTTTTAATGAGGAACCAGTGACCTGGTAGGTTATACAAGCCTAAGAGACCAGCTGTAACACATGTACTTAGGGGCAACACGATTGGCCTCAGTAAATTATACTTGTGAGTTCATGTATACATGTGTGTATATAAGCACTAATTGGACTCAGTAAATTATACATGTGTACTTGTGTGTATGCATTTATGTGTGTGTACATGTATATGTGTAAACACAAATTGGACTCAGCAGATTATATAAATATATACAAGAATAATTAGAGGAGAAGACACCGTGGATACTAGAAGGGGCATGAGGATAGACTAGGACACAGGAGAAGCTGGAAAGAGGAATTAGAGGAGTGGAAACAGTGAAAATACAATGTGTTCATAAGGAATCCTCAAAAACTTAGTATTAAAATTTAAAGCGGATGCCAGTCATGGAGAATAATAAGTATGTTTGCTGAGCGGGAACACTAAAAACAGAGATGAGGAAAACTCTAGCCTATTCATTTAAGATTTACTCATCTGTATTAATAAACTCACTATCTACCCCCATATCCAGAACATTTTCGTTCTATACACAAAGCAGTCTGTTCAAAAGGTTGGTGGCAAGAAGGCACCTTTGCTCCTTGTTGTGGACCCCTGGCTTAACACACATCGGTTATGCCCTCTGATCTGTCTCACCTCCGGTCCCTTGCTGCGTGTGGCATCCTTCAACACAGCCAAAGCCAAGCCAAACACACGTATTGACAGCCTTCACTGAACAGTCCGGATGCTCTCCTTTAATGCTACATCCAAACTCAACAACCGGTAGTGTCTCAGGAGTCAGCTGCAGTGTGGATGCTGAAAACTAATGAACATTTGTACTCTGTAGTGTTAAAATCGGGACTCTGGCTTAGTATCGGAAGGAATACTCAGTCCTTGTACGGTTTTGTGACATCTAGAATTTGTTTCTTGAAAAATGCCCAGTCTTATGGGATGATCAGATCTTCCAGTATTGACACAATTCATTATACAATCTCCCAAATATCATATTCATTAGTATTTCTAAGTGTTGGGAAGCCATCAAGCTTACAAGTTTTTTTTTTTTCCATCAAAATTCTTGAATGCTTGAATTTTATCATTGGCAACAAACATTGTCAGTTATTTTCTTGGAAGTGACAGAATTAATTTGTTCATTTTCCAGATCATGTCTGCCAAGCAGTCAAGTTTGAGCACCCGCAGTTTGTCAGCTGTTCTTTAATACAAAAAATGGCGCTCTTCTTGGGGAAGGCAGTGAACCACAGCTTGACATTTCAAAGGTCACTCTAGTGTTGCTGGGACTTCATGAGACTGATCCAAGCAGAGGTCTCCACCTAACATTTATTATATCAGAGTATTTGAAATGTCTAGCCATGGATTGGATTTTTTTTAGTTTTCATTATGTATGTGTATGTCATGTGGGTGCAGTTCCCAAAGAGGCCAGGAGAGGGTGGTGAACCACCTAAAGGGGTTTTGGGAAGAGAACTGGATCCTCCTCAAGAGTAATACATGATCTTCACCTTTGAACCCTCTCTCCAGCCCCTCAGGGGTTGAGATTTAGAAAAAAGAAAAGACTCCATCCCTTCAGCAGGTACTTTCTGTGATGGTCACACTTCCCATTCCTGTGGCTTGGCAGAAAGAAAAGGAGGGGGACTTGCTCCACTTAGGGTTTCCATTCACGGTTGCTCAATCCAGTGTGCTGGGAAGGAAGGTTATGAGCTGCATGCATGTGTGGTGCAGGATTTGCTTTACCTTGTAGAACACCAGTAGGCCAAGAGTGAGACAGGAAGGGACCAGAGCAAGATGTAGTCCCCTAGGACATGCTTCCATCAACCCCCACCTTCTCCCACCATGCCCCATCTTCTATAGTGCCACCAGTTCCCAACAGACTCTGAAAATTCAAGTCCCATCAATAGCTTAAGCCCCTCAATATGTCAGAGTCTCCATGATGGAATCCACTGGGAACAAACACATTAGGACACATCCAGAGATGTATGTGCCTTTCTAATATTTTAAGCATTTCTCAGTCTGATCAAGTTAGCAATCAAGATTGACCATCATGCCATCATTTTCTTTTCTTTTTTAACATCATGAGTCTTTTTGTGATTGACATGAGTTACTTAGCATCATATGCTTTAAGGTTTATCCACACTGTGCAAGGTAGCACGGTCTTCTTCCTTTTGAAAGCGGAGTATCATCTTACTGTATCATTCTACTGTACTTCATCAACAGCAACCTTAAGAGACACTGGCTTTGTTCTTCATATGCATACATAGCACAAAGAGGCTAAGAATACAGTGGCTCAGGAGCCTATAGTCTGGGTCCTTAGGCTTGGGTTGAAATGGAAAGGTAAATAAACACCATCTTATCATCATAAATATGGCTTTGCTCGGCTGACTTGTAACCTTGGTTCCACACCGAAATGTCTGCTTTGACTGTGACATATCCACACTAGGAGAGAGAAAGGGAAAATAAAACATGCTGTGGTGGTTTGGATGAGAATGACACCCCCCCCCCAAAGGCTCATTTATTTGAATGATTGGTCCCTGGTTGGTAGAACTGTTTGGGGAAAGATTAGGAGGTGTGGCCTCACTGGAGGAGGTGTGTCGCTGAGGGTGGGCTTTGAGATTCCAAAAGCCCACACCAGACCTAGTCTTTCTTATTCTCTGTCTCCAACTTGGGAATAAGATATAAGCTCTCAGCTACTGCTCCAGGGCCATGCCTACCTACCACCCATGTTCCCTGCTATGAGGATCATGATGTCCCCTGAAACTATAAGCGAGGCCCCAATTAAATGCTTTCTTTTATAGCTGCCTTAGCCATGGTGTCTCCTCATAGCAATAGAACAGTGACTAAGACATATGGCCAAGAGTCCTGCAAGTCTGAGACAATCACTGCATGGATGATTCTGTGTTTTCTTCCAATGTTTTCTTCCAAGAGCTGCTCATAAAATGTGCTGGTTCAGGACATAGGTGAAGGATTGAATGACATTTTACTGGACAGATGTTTGTATTCTGTCTATAAACAATATGAAAACAGGAAACAGGCTTGGGACTAAATCAGCATTTTTTTAATGCATCAATTAAATATGCATTTAATTAAGTATGCAAAAGTATTTAGAGACTACTTGTCTTTCATTTTTACTCTAAATTGTCTTGGTATGGAGAACTGAGAATCCTGGACTCCTGATCTATCAAATTTTTATTCTAAAATGTGGGGAATGCTGGTATTTTACTGGCTGGAGAAGGGATTATATGCTATGATCATAGTAATAGTTGCTTGTGTTGTTATAAGTGTCCCTAAGGTTTGGTGACCAGCCTGTGGCATTGTTGGGAGGACATGCCCATGAAGAAAAAGTTGGGATCCTGGCCCCTCCTCTTCCTGTCATATACTTCCTGGTCACCATGACATGAGCCACTTCCTCTGCCTTTTGAGACCTGCTGTCTGAGTACAGACCAGAAAACAACCTGAAGTCTCTGAACTGTCAATCAAAATGAACCTTTCTTCCTTTTAGATAGCTTCCCCAAGGCACTTTATCACATTGACAGAAAGCTAGCATACCTAATAAAAAGCAAGCACAGAGCAGACTCCTTTGACTGAATTCTAACTAAAGGATTAATAGAAAGGTGTCCCTCTGGACACTGGCCTGCCTTGTTTACTCAGAGATTCCCAAAGCAATGAGCATCAGGGTTTCCCACTCACCCCATTCACCAGACAATGAAAGTGAGGCCACAAACCCTGCTCAAGGCTGCATAATACAGACAGCAATGACTTGGATGCCAGAGAGAGGAAGGCAGTTCTTCCAGGGACCCTTTGTGTCCCCTTCTCAGAGATATTAACAAATTGAAATATGTAACTATCTAAATAAAGTGTGTTCTCTCTCTTATCCATGTTATTTAAAATCACTTCATGGCTGCCCAGAGCATATGAGCCCTCCATGGGCTCCCAACTCTGGGCAAACCAGGAAGGTTTACCATAGTGGTAAGGCAATGCTCTAAACATCTGTAACCGCGGCAACAGCTGAGGGCTATTGCAAGCCGGATACACAACTGAGGCTGTGACGTCATCAGTGTTCCTGAACTCTAAATCCTCTTCCATCTAAGCCTTCAGAGCGATCTTCTGTTTTCACAAATATTTACAGCTATAAATTCAGGGGAATTTTGTCAAGTGGGTTGGATACTAGACTGCAATGGCCAAGGTCATTGTCAGGGAACTGATCCTGTAAAGGCCAGAGCTGGGTGGACAGGTGTCAATGAGAAGTCAGGTCAGAAGCTGGGAGGGGAATGCTGGCCCCTGGTGATCAAGATAGTTTCCCCCAGTAAACATTGGAGGGGGGAGGCGACCCTTCCAGAAAAATCCAGAGCCAAGGACCTAGTATCCTGTTGCCCCAAGAGACCTTGGGGGACAGTGGAAGAGATAATAAAACAAAAGAGTGAAGGAAGGCATTAAGCCTGTGATAGCCAGCATACCCATTAGTACCAGCCTTCCAAAGGAATGCAGAATTCCTTGTCCCACAAGACAAAAACACTGTCTTCTCAATGCAACATTAGTCTTTAAAGCCTGCCACCCTGGCCACATGTCATTGGTCTCCCTGGCAGGCATGGAAGGCTTGAGGACTCATTCATTCCCTGGGTCCCTGATTACCATCTCTCTAAGACAGACACAATTGACTTGCTTCCTCCATGATGTCTGTGCCTTTCTTATGCAAGAGAGGTGGGATAGATGTGGATCCAAGTCCATCCATCCGTCCATCCCCCCTCTGACACACACACACACACACACACACACACACACACACACACTGGATCTACTTTGGATACAAAGTAAACACACAAGCAAATGTTAAGTTCAGCTGCTCCTGACTTCCGCCATTGTACAAGGAGAACCCAGTAAGAAAATCAGCATCCTAGGAGACTATTCTTTTCTGCTTTAAATATTGAGGGGTTTTGTTCTTTTTTTCTTAAGCACAAACCCACCTGGACTCAGGGAAAGAGTTACCATGCCACTTACTTAGTCTGGGAAGAGGACCACCCGAGCCCATACCAGTACTGAGCTGATACACTTGACTCCTCCACACCTTCCTATGCATGTCTGAAACAGGGGATGTCTCTCCAAGAGGAGAGGCCCCTTGTGGGCAAGCAGGAGAATCCTCAGATTAAGACAGAGAAATGCAGGGCTGGAGCAATGCAGAAGCCAAGGTCAGTTTACAGCACACATGGCTGGTGGCTCGCAACTTGTAACTCCAGCTCCAAGAAACCCAACGCCCCCTTCTGGTCTCCACTGACACCCGCACGCATGTATACATATTAACAAGTAGACATGCACACATACACACAAATGCATATTCAAATAGATTTTCTAAATGTGAAAGAAGCCAGATGTGGTTGTGTACACCCACTTTTAATCCTAGCCCTACAGAGGCAGAGGCAAGTAGATACTCTGTGAGTTTGAAGCTAGCCTGGTCTACCTAGGGAGTTCCATTCAGGCCTGCCAGGGCTACATACTGAGACCCTGTCTCAAGAACAATAGATAGGGCAGGGGGTGATAAATGCAAGCATTTTTTTCTACCTTCTATGGACCCTGCCCTCAGCCCTACAGTTATTTCCACATGCACTGAGGTTTGTATCAGTACTAGGTCTGGTCCTCTTGTCTTCAAATGTATGCTAAGGTAAGAACAACCATCAGGCCATAAGGAAGAGTAGGGCAAGGAGGGCATGTGGATGGAAGTAGCTATCTAATTGTGTTATATAAGATCACTTCTGGGTCCCAGTAGCAGAGCCCAAGGCCATGAAAGGAAGCAATCATGACCCGTACCGTTGAGAAACGTAACAGGAGATGAAACTGGAGCGTAAGTGAAACCCGCTAGAGATGCTATAGCAGCACACATCCTGAAACCGTCCAGTGAGCGAGCCCAGATCAGCAAGCCTACCTGTCTGCTTGTCCTCAGAGCGGGTGTGGCCCAGCCCTCAGAGCGGGTGTGACTCAACCCTTCAGGGAGTCCTTCCTTGCCTAACTCATGCAAGCAGGTTCCATTTACTACACTGGGGAAAAAAGGATGAGAACATGGGAGAGAGATATAGGGGTAGAGGAGAAGGAGAAAAGAGGCAGAGAAATTCTTCTGAGACTCCTCTGCTGGCTCCTGAATGCCTTTTTCTTCTGGAGCTAGGACGTTCACCTTCTCTTTCTCTCAGACATCAGATCCCCAAGTTGGGGGTCTTCTGATTCTGAAACTACCCCTGCCACACCCCTGCCTAGGGTTCTCACATACTGGAATCCTGACTGTTCTTCAACTTGCTGTTGGTACACGGTGGGACTTCTTGGCCTCCAAATCTCACAAGTCAATTCCCATACATAATTCATATCCTATCCGTAGGTATGAATGCATATATATGTATGTATACATACCACTGAGTCTTTTCTCTAGAAACTTCTGACTAATAGCAATTCCCATTCGTAAAAGATACAAAGTATCAGTTACCCCTTGGGCTGTTGGGAAGATTCATAGTGGTAAGACTTCAGCAGAAGCCAGCCTTGCCTTATTAAGGATCCAATAGCATGAAGTTGGTTTTGTGTTGGTCGACTACGCCTGGGCACGGGGCCTGTCTTGGAGTGTGGTTGATATGCCCAGTGACACCAATGGAGAAAACCGGTTTTTGCCAGCAGGTATTGATTGCAAATAGCTTCTCAGTTAGGGGTGGGACATTCGTGTGCACTTCCTTCTCTCAGGGCTGGGACCCTTATCTGACTTGAACCTACGCAGGTCTCATGTATCCACAGTCTCGGTGAGTTATGCATAAATCAGTCCTGTAGTGTCTGGAAGGCACTGTCTCCTTGGAGTCACCCATCACCTCATGCTCTTAGAATCTTCCTGTGGTTTTGTTTGGACTTTTAAAAAATTTTTTATTTATCTATTTATTTATTCATTTATTTAGGCTTTCTGGGTTTTGTGTTTGTTTTGATTTTCATTTTGGTGGGATTTTTTTTTCAGAGAGAGAGCATACACACACATACACATAGAGAAAATATAAAATTGGGTGGGTAAGGAGATGGGAAGGATCTGGGGGAAGTTGGGGAGTGGGGAAACATGAACAAAATATATTGCATGACAACATTTTTAAATTAAAAAAGAATCTAATAGCATTTACTTTCTCCTATTATACTTGGGACTACCTACTATAAAACTTTTCATTCGCTCACACACTTACTCATTCGCTCATCCATTTGAATAGAAAGTTCTCCCCACACAGTCCAAGTGGCTTGGAACTCATGATCCTCCTGCCTCAACCTCCCAAATGCTAGACTCCTAGGAGTGATCTACTACACCCAGCCAACCCAAGCTTTTCAAACAAAACATCTACTTTTCCAGGGCCAGAGAGTGGCAGGTCTGAGGATTCCCCCCTTTCAACTCCCAGCTGCCTGACAAGCCTCTGACCCACCTACCCATCTTGGAACACCCTTCGGGACCCCCTACCGGGAGGTGAGTGCAGCAATGAACAGGGTACCTCCTAGGTGACCCTCCAGCCTTCTCTACCTGAGACTCAAACAAGCTGTGTGACTCTGAGTGGATGGATTTTCTCTGCTCTGCATGCCCTCTAGAGAGAGCCACTCAGGAGCATCTCAACCTGGAGGCTAGCCTGGGCTTCAGAGATCTTGTCTCAGAGGACAACAACAACAACAAAATGGCATTTGTGTGGTATCTTGGCTATTGATCTTGGTGAAGCTGGGCCAGCCTGGCTGGTGTACACTGTCCTGGGAGTGAAACAGAGGATAGGTTCACACAAACTTAATCCTCTTGGCTCCCTGCTTCCTGCAGCCTAGGGCCTCATACTGTGTGCTCCCTTCCCCCTCTACTCCCCCTCCTCTCCCCTCCCATTCTCTCCCTCTCTTCTCCAACTCCCCCATCCCACCCCCCCACCCCCCACCCCCGCCTCTGTTACACAGCTGAGTAGGCTGGCCTGCAGCCTTCAGCCCCTTGAGGCACTGAGGGGCTCTGCCCCTCCTGCTGACCAGATGTTCTGGCAAGTACCATTGATGAGTCTCTTAGGACAGGAAAGAGCCCAGTCCCCCACCCCCACCCCCCTGCAGACAGCATGCCAGGCTCTTGTGTGAGGCCAGAGCCCCAGGCTCTGCTGGCTCAGGCCTCTCCCTAGGTGTCAGTACAGACCCCTGTGCATGGGCCCAGCAGCAGCTGCAAAGGTCACAAACTGTTGGTGGAGAAGCCAGCTTTACAGGTCCCTGGTTATGGTCTCTGAGACTTATCTCTGCAGCGTCCTTATCCTGACAATTTCTCCATACCTTCTCTGCATTTGCCAGGGCTGAGAGCGGCACACTTTAGGCACACTTTAATGGCAGGGAGACTTCACATTCACTGGTCAGGGACACTGTGGCCCTGTAATCTGATACCTGTCTGTTCCTGGCAGCCCTCTCTTCCTTCTCCTTTTGGGACAGCTGCCTCTAGACGCCATGCCTCTTGGTGCTCAGTTCCCTGCCACCTCCAGAAAAAAGAGCCCTTGGCCATGGCTGTAAGGAGTGCTGAGGAGGCCTCAGAAGACAAGGCCAGGTCCTGGGAACACTCAGATAGGAGCAGCGCCCACTCTGTCCAGCAGTCCCCCGGCTTCCTCTCCCCTGTGCGATCAGTCTGTCCATCTGCATCTAGACCCGGTTCACCTTTTTGGCACCACCATGATCGGGTGCTCCACTGTGGGCCTGGCAAGTTTATCTGCTGTCATGCACTTTATATCCCCCATAACTCTGCTGCCCAAGCCCTCCTATGCATGTGTTTAATTTTTACAGTCAGGAAGACAGATGGGGATAGTGACAGCCCAGACATCCTGGAGGGGTGTGCTCCAGCCCTCCCCTGGAAGAACCTGTCGACAAATTCCATTCGTGGCTGAGGTGGTAGTTTATGCATAACGCCGCTGTGGTTTTTAAATGTCTTTCAGCTTTAGATGACTAAGATAAAGGAAGCAGCAGTGTAAACATGAAGCCACCATTTGGGAAGAGCAGCCAGGACCTCTATAAGCCACTTTATCTGATCACTTGAGTTTTGTTCCCGGCTTACATAGCTACTCCATATTCCTCTACAATCCACTTGGTGGAACAGTGAGAGATCCTACCCCACCTAGCTCAGACCTTTCCCAGACACACTGTAGGGTGATTGCCATGATAATGACCGTGACCACAAAGAGAAGAAGGAATACATAAAAGAGGGAATGAGAAACCATGCATAGTTTCAAAATGATGTTTTTTATGGACCATAACTCACCATCAAACACAAGCAGCCCTCTTGTTATACAAACCAGCTCCAGGAAAGATCCTCGGAAAGCTGCACCCCATTTTGTTGCCCCTCCCACAGGGCAGTGCTGCCGTCCTCAAGATAGAACAAGGGTCTGAAGTTACAAATCTGCTAACAACCATCTGCTTCAAATGCCTCCACATCATCTGCAATCTGTGCCCATCCAGGAGACCCCTGCCTACCTGGTCGCTTTGGAAGAAACAAAAGCAGAAAGTGTTATGGTGATCAACATTGTTGTGAGATATTCTGTATGTGCTGTGGGAGCCTGCTCTTAGGTTCCTGTGGCTTTACCCAGCAGGTCCGCATAGAGGATGATCAGAACGACGGACCTGGGACTGAGTGCAGGTGTCTGAGATGGTCTGCACTTGGCTGTGCTGGGGGATGGTCTGTATGGCAAATGTGTTGCTCTGACTGGTCAATAAAGAAAACCTGATTGGCCGTGGCTAGGCAGGAGGTATAGGCGGGACTAACAGAGAGGAAAAATAAAAGAATAGGAAGGCAGAAGGAGTCACAGCCGGCCGCCCGCCAGGACAAGCAGCGTGTGAAAATGCCAATAAGCCACGAGCCACGTGGCAAGGTATAAATTTGTAGAAATGGATTAATTTGAACTATAAGAACAGTTAGTACAAAGCCTGCCACGGCCATACAGTTTGTAAAGCAATATAAGTCTCTGTGTTTACTTGGTTGGGTCTGAGAGGCTGTGGGACTGGCGGATGACAAAGATTTGTCCTGATTGTGGGCAAGGCTGGAAAACTCTAGCTACACAACATTCAGCAGGAGAATCTGCTAAGGATTGTACCCTTTCTGCCCCATCACAACCCAACAAGGCAGATGCTCCTTGCTCAAGGCTCACAACAGATGCAGCTGCTAAGGTCACACTGTCCCACCTCCTAGAAAGCCACCCAGAAGGGCTGAGAAATTACCAGAATGGGCCACACAGACTCTCAGGTATAACTCCAGTGGTGGGAGAGAGGTTGTACTGTGGGGCCTGCCTGCCTGGCTCCCTCAGTGGGCTGCCTTGGATAGGCCCTTAGCTATTGCTGGCTGTACCACCAAGACTCAGGGCTTGGCATCTGGGAGACACGGTGGCACTCTGAGATGGGCTCTGGTTCTTAAGTCCCCAAGTTTCTGTTAGTTTCGATGTCTCCCCAGCCCTATGGCCTGCTGAGGTAGGTTTAATAATCAGAGGAGAGTATCCAGTGAATATAATTCTCCCTACTTTATGGGGTTGCTCATATAAAGAAGGGGCTGCTTACAGCCACACATTACCTGGAGTACAGTTGTATCCACTGGATTTTGTTCAAATAGTTTTGCTCTAACAATAGAGATGCAAGTGAGCCTATGGCCCCAGGTGGGCTCCCTGGTACAACAGCTGTCCCAGAAAACAAGTATTTTGCATTATAAAATAAATGGGAGGCAGGAAGGCCCCACAATGCTAAGATCTAGGACCTGCTTGTGCAAAGCAGAGGGATCCAGAGCCAAAGCAGGACTGATCATAATCAATACAATCCAGCCTAATTGAATTCATTCACCCCGTATTGAATATGATCTTTAATATACAGGAGACATCAACTTTTATTAGGATCTAGGAAATCATCTTTGAAAAGAGGCAAAATGGGATCAAATGCGTAATTCAAAAAACATTGTTTTCAACATCTTTCCACTTCATTTAGCATTTTGAGGAACTGAGGAGATATTTTGTAGCTATCAACCTGAATTAATCACCTTGAGACCTGATGGAAGATAACTGGGATTCTAATTTTGGCCTGCTCTTATTCTGCTCACATGGACTGTGGGTATCAGAGTAAAATTTCTCCTGCTATTCAGAAACTATCACATGGCAGGCAGACCCCTAAAGCCTACGTCTGTGCTATTGGACGTGGCAGCCACTGCTGACAAGCACAGACTGAACACTTGGGATGTGGGTGCTCTGAACTGAAATGAATCTCACCAACTTGGTTTTTAAAATGTAAAATATATCAATAGTTTATGCATTAACTCTAGGTTGAATCATGAATGAGAATATCTTAAAATATGTAACTCAAGTTAATTTCACCTTTAAAAATGTTGTCAATGTATTTAATTTTATGTGTATGAGTGTTTTGCCTGCATTTATATATGTTCCACATGCATGCAATGTCCATAGAGACCATAAAAGCAGGTTGGATCCCTTGGAACTGGAGTTGCAGGTGGTTGTGAACCATCATATGGGCGCTGGGAACTGAAACCAGTCCTCTGGAAGAGCAGCCAGTGCTCTTAACCACTGAGATATATCTCTAGCCTTAATTTTGGCTTTACTAAACTTTCTAGAAGATTTGGAGTTCCACATTGTTTCATTTCATTTTTCTGTTGGACAGTGCCCCTCAGTGCAATTAAATATTATGAAACAGTCAGATGATGTTTGCCTAGAGTTTTCAACAGCCTGTTGAAATACTTCAGATGTCATTCAAAGACAGAGATGAATTTAAAAGATAATTGAAAGCATGTAAAGTATACATTTCTGTTCACACAGTGGATGGGTAGGTGAATGAGTAGATGGACACATGGATGAACAGGTGGATGGATGAGGGATGGATGGATGGATAGATAGATAGATGATAGATAGATAGATAGATAGATAGATAGATAGATAGATAGATTAGATAGATATGATGGATAGAAGTGTGGGTGGGTAGATAAATAAGTGGATGGTAGGTGGGTTGGTGGATGGGAGGATGTGGGAGGATAGGTGGATGCTTGAATGTATAACAGATGAATAAATTGATAGATGGGTAAGTGGATGATTGCATGGGTAGATGTTTGTATGGATAATGGATGAATAGGTGGGTAAGTAGATTAATAGATGTGTGGATGGGTGAATAAGTGGATGGATAGATAGATGAGTGGGTGGACTAATAGCTTTATAAATGGGTGGGTGGATGGGTATATAGATCAGGAAGTAGGTAGATGTATTGGTGGTGAGTGGATATGTAGATGGGGTGTGGATGAATGGATTAGAGGATGGATGGATGGATGGATAGATAAATGAATGAATGTGTAATGGATAGAGGGATGGGTTTATGTATTGGTGGAAAAATGAAGATAGATAAATAGGTGGGTGGATGTACAAACCTGTGCAACCTGCAGGAGTTCAGGGTCTATAGATGGAGGTCCTTTCAACAGTGCTTTATGGATAAAAGAGTCATCTCAGGGTGGTGGGATGAGAATAATCAATAGATCTTTGAGGAACATGTATACTTTGTTTAGGTATACATGTTCCTCAAAGATCTATTGATTATTCTCATCACCAAAGAAAATAAATGTTGTTTTTTTTTTTAAAAAAAAGTTTTTCATAATAATTAATATCATTCTGTAAAGCTCTGTGTCCTACTTAGTATTCGTCAAAGTGAATAGTTTACAAGCACACTTTGTCCTTAGCCCTAAGTGACATCTTAGCACAAAATATTCAGACTCCTGAAAGTCAACTGTTTGGGGTTTTACCATAGAACATTTTCAACAATTATTCCTCACATCAGCAGGATATGGTCCATTAAGAAAAAAAAAAATGGTTGTCACCATTGCAACATTACTTTGGAAAGAAAAAGTTCATTACCAAAATGTGTCCATCCAGAATTCACTTCTGGTTGTCTGGCTCCTGAATGAAAAGGTGGGAATAACTCAATGAGTTCATGACAATTAGTCCTTTGAGTGGGTACCTTTCCACTACCTGACAAGCATTCTCTAACTTAGAAAATGGTGAAGAACAAAGATTTGGCCTCATCTTATGACATTCAAGACACTCTGTTTAAATGACTTTTGATATTGTTTGGGCCTGCTCACTCACTCATCACCTCACTCACTTACCCATCCTTATTCCATCCATCCATCAATTCATCCATCCATTGAACCATCCATCTATCTGTCCATTTGTCTGTCCATTCATCCATCCATCCATTCATTTATTCATCTATCTACCCATCTATCCAACTGCTCATCCATAGATCCATTAATCTTCTTATCCACCCATCAACTTATTTATATATTTATCTATCTATCCATCTATCCATCTACCTACCCACTCTCTGATCTACCTGTACACCTAGCTATAGTTGCCTACCCATAATATATCCTTGGACCCACCTACCTCTCCATCTATATACCTATTTTTACATCTACCCTTTATACAGACACATAACTATTTACCAATCCACCCATTCATTTCTCTACATAATCACCCAGCCATCCTCACCTCCATCTATTCATTTATCTATCTACCCACCTGTTCACCTGTTCATATTCTGGGGCTATGACAGTGAATAAAACAGATCCAAGCATGCACAGAGGTAGTCTATATTCTAATAGAAGTCACATAAATAACAAGTCACATAAAAAACCCCAACCCAAAAATTTTAGAAAATTATCAGAAATAAGACAAAGGCAAGAAAAACAACTAGGACATGCTATTTTAAATAATCCCTTCTAACTGATAGAATGTTGACCTGACGGTTGAATATTAAAATGTAGCTTAATATCAAGAATAACATTCCAGACAGAAATCAGGACAAGGACAAATGTCCTCAGAGAGAAAGCACCTTGGCCAGTATGAGGAGTCAGGGTCCCAGTGCTACTGAAATGCCCAGAGAAGAGGGTAAGGCATCTTCACAGAGGCCTCAAATGGTGATAAAGAATTTGGATTAGATTCTGATATCCATAGGGAGTCACTGGAGAGGTGCAGGCAAAGACACCAATCCTTCCTTCCCATATTCCCTCTCCACCCTGGTTGTTGTGTGGGTAAGGACTCTAAGGGTGAGGAGGAAATAGGGGACCCTTTCAGGGGTATACTATGGCCATCTAAATGATGGATGAGTTTCAGCACTTCAGACCAGGCAGTTCTTCTGGATTTGAAGCACATGAGATTGATTATGGCTTGCCTGAAGAACTGGGACATGGTTTATGGTCCATCCTTCCTGAGACTAGGTTGTGGAAGAGCACCATACAGCATGTATTTGCCTATGCATTTGCCTAAATGCATAAAATATTTAAGCGTCCCAAATCACACTCCAAGCAAAAAGTCCCCTTCAAGGTTCCCAGAGGTTCAATTCCACTTACTTTCCCTGCTTTTCATTTACCTCAAATGCTTCCAGCTGGATCTGGATGCTGACGTGTCAACACAGTGTCTGCCCATAAATGCTTCCTAGCGACCAGGAAGCAGGCAGTCCATTGCAATCTCCATGGAACGTCTGATTCTGTCAGAGGCTTTCCCACCCCCACATGGATGTGCTGTATCTGGATACAGGTTCCCCACTGGCTTCAACTGAGAGTACAATGCCCCAAGCTGCACTGTCACAGGGGAGATGGTGACCATTCCCTAATTCCAGGGGGTCCTGGCATACTTGATGTACTGTCAAATCACTCTTGGATACACTTGACCTTCCAGGAATCTGCCTTGGCTAGCTAGTTTCTGATTAACTACCTTTCTGGATTTATCAACTGCTGGGACTTTCTGGCTCCCACCCAGACCCATCTGGGTGGAAGCATGGACCCAGTGATCCTGGCATCTGGAAGCATTTGTCTTAAAAGAGCCAATTCCCTCTTGATGTTGATTATCAAGTTCAGCTTCTACCCAATGGAGCAGAAATTCTCTCCCACAGCCCAGATACACCTAATACTGACTGCAGTATGCATAAAATGGCCCTACTGTGGGCCACTGAACTGTGGCAAGCCACTGACCCACTCCTGCCTCCAGCTTGGTGGGGAGGATGAACAAATATGAACACGTCAACATCATTTGCCATACCAGTGCGCGTGCGCGCGCGCACACACACACGAAGTGCCGTGACAGATGTGACTAATCCTGGCAAAGAGCATGTCAGGTACAGAGCAGGGCAAGTCACAATGTCCCTAGGGTAGGAAGCCTGGATTAGCTCAACATGCACACCCTCTGACAGAGGTACAGCAGAGCAGAGATGAGATACTGCTCTGAGCTGCATGAATCAGGACTTCCAACAAGAGAGAGACAGCATGACCGTTGGTGAGCCTAATGCTGAGACAGGCTAGCAATGAGAGAGCACGGGAGAAACCAGTGAACATAAAGAGGAGAGTGGGGGAAGGCCTGCAGCATCCAGCCCGGACTCTGTCCCCTGGGCCTGAGTGCTCCCCCTCCCTGGGCTCTGCTTTCCTATTCCCACAGCAGAAGCCAGCCCTCATCAGAGTAGCATTAGAATTGCCTCACACACAGAGCCAGGAGCCAGACCAAGAGCCTGCTGACTCAGGATGGCTCCTTAGAGTCCCTTAAAGAGGAGGCAGTATGGCCTTGCATATTCAACCCACCCCACAAGACTTTTACATGCTAATATAGAGGACGGACCATGAGTGCATATGTAAAATATGAATGTATTATGCAACTTTGGCAATTCTTCCTTTGCCAAGCATATATAAGTAATTCATAAATATGCATTAGAGAAACAGGATCAAGTACATTACATGTCCTCAACTTGATGCTTCTCAAATCCCATGACCTGACTTTAGGACCATCTAGCTGGACTGGATGTTTCTAAGACAGTTATGTTCCTGGGAGAACTTTAGACACAATGAGCAGTCATGTGAACACAACTAGCCAGCCTTTCCTCCATGGCAAATTCCCCAAAGAGGGACTCCCCAGGGCACTCTCTGTCTCTGAGGTTCTTCACCCTCACTGGGTTAGAGGACAGGGGTCCATTTTAACATCCTCCCTGCAGGTCTCCTGCCCCTGTCTCCGCTGATCTCCTCTCTCAGGACACTAGTTTAGGAGGAAATGGGACCTTTAACAAATAATCCCTGCTCTGCAGAAGCAGCTGCCTAACTCCCCAGCCCTTCTGATCCAAAGGCAGGTAGGCACTGAGGGCTCCTTCTCAAGATCTAAAACTTCCTGAAAGTTCCTTATTCATAGCAGTTTTCTTGTAGGCCTTTGAAGAGAAGATGTACATCTCAACTTCATAAGGCTTTGTTCTCTCCCTGCCTACGTTCATTATAACTTGAAGGGTTTTCTTTTGTAAATTAGTACCACTCATTGTGCAAAATAATAGGTTTGATAATGATATCTTCATTTGTGCACATAGTTGACTTTAGTCACACCGCCTATTTCCTTTTCTTGCCCTGCCCTTCTTCCCGAATAGTCCCCTTTCTGCATCCATGTTCTATTTTCAATTTTAAACCTATTTTCTAAAATAGGAAGAATGCTGGTTTTGGTTTGCCTAATACGTTTTTTCTTTAAATTAAAAAAAGTATTACATTACATGTATGTACACATGCACATATGCATGCCATGGCGAAAGTGTGGGTAGTCCATTATCTTCTCTCCTTCCCTCTTGTGAGCACAGGGGCTCCAAAGCAGGTTGTCAGGCTCGGCAACAGATGCCTTCACCTCCTGAGCCATCTCCCTGGTTCCCATATTGGACTTTCCGAGTCTGGCTTATTTTGCTTAACATGATGATATCAGGTTCCATCTATTTTCCTCCACTTTGTGACCGCATAAAGCATGGTTGCCCCTTTCTTTTTCATTTACCTAAAGAGTACTTTTTAGAGCTCCGTGGAAGTCACAATTCCAGATCAAAGTCTGACCCCAAGAGATGCTGGAGATGCTAAGAGGGAGGGCAAAACTGATACAAACAAGCTGCCCCCTTTCCTAAGTAGGTGTCGTGGGTCTCCCTGGGGTGAGGATGAGGCTTCAGCGTGCCCACAATGCATAGTAAGGAAGCACTCTTGTCATGGCAGGCTTCCTGGGTGGACTTGGCCTCTGCTCCTTCATCTGTGGATGGAGGGCGCCCCAGGCCTTTTGGCACCAAGGGTACGCTTAGAGCCCCGACCTTCCTGGGTAATGTGCCCGCCTCTCCCCGCCAAAATTATAAAAGTATCTGGGCACAGGTGCGGATGCTGCCAGCCTCCAGGGCCAAGAAGCGGAAGCTCGGTGGAGGGAAATGAGACCGCACAGCCACGAGACCGTTAAGTGTTCCCAGAACACACGATGCTCCCAAATAAATGTGTCTCCAACATTATAACACCACAATATTCATACAGCTCATTACTGGTTTTAATTTTGCCTGCTGCTTATTTACTGTCTCCTTCCCCACTTTATGGCCAGGGTGGAAGAGTTACACACCCACGCCAAGAACGCAAGCCTGAAACTGAGTCTCTCAGCAGCCGCCGTTCAGCACTGTGCCCACACAGCAGGGCAGGGCCTGCCTGGCAAACCCGCCTGGTGCCAGCAGCCTCCACCTCCTACAGTGTTGCTGTCTAGCTACAGTAGTTCCCACTCATGGAATGATTCCCTTCTTCTGGTGACCACAAACTATGGCCATGTTCTGTGACTGTCAGGCAGACCCTTGAAGCCCATAGAGACACCAGGAAAGCTGAAGGGCATTGACATCCACAAAAGCCATTTCTCTATCAGATAGTAGAGTTCTTCTGTGCTTGCTATGATGACTGGCCGACTCCTCCTCCAGGACACTCTGGGTACCAGGCACTGTTTGTCAGAAGCAAAGAGCCATCGCTGCCCTATCTGAACATCACACTGAGTATGGTCATCTCCCCCTGACATATCTGCCAAAGAGCAGACTCCATACCAGCCTTGAAGGTCAGTGCATGGACCTAATAACTTATTGAACAAAGAAACTAGAATCAACATTCATAGGCAGAGTGGCATACCTCTAATTCTAGCACTAGAGAGTTGGCTGCAAGGGAAATTGAGGTCAACTTGGGCTATGAGACAAACAAAGAGGGAGAGGGACAAAATGGGAGGAGGGAGAAGAGGGAACGATGGGATGGAGAGAGGCCTTTCTGCTCATCATTGGAATTTTTTAACCTTCAGAAAATTCTACTTTTTATGGCTTTTCCCCATAAACAAAACAAAACCAAAAAAATCACCCAAGCTTCCGAAGACATTCTTGAGCTAGAATCTCTTTTATTAAATCCTGTTCCCAAAACTGTAAAATCACCCTGTGTTCCCTGTAATCCATCTTGAAGAAACTAAGATGCACAAACAAAACCATTAATAATCGATTCCATTCTTCCGCCTCCATCCTGGGAAAATAACTACTTGCTACAACCTGGACCATCTCTTTCCTGAACTGTGTTTTTGTCCATAAGCAGGAAGAAAGAGAGGGGAGAAAAGGGAAGGAGCAGGGGAGAGAGAGATGTAATAAAATTTAAATAAACAGAAGAGAATGTCTCAGTTGTTAAGAGCACTCACTGCTCTAGAAGAAGACCCAAGCTTGGTTCCCAGCACTGGCATTAGTTAGCTCACAACCTTCTGCAACCCCAGCCCGAGGAGATCTGATACCTTCTTCTGGCCTCTGGGGGTACTGCTTGCATGCAGTGGTGCACATACATGCAAGCAAAACATTCATATGCATAAAGTAAAATAAATCTTTGAAACAACAAAAGAAAAACCTTTTTATAAGACTAAATATATGACAAAATAAGCTTTTGTTCTCATACATGTATGAGATTTCTCTATTACTCTTTCCCTCAGTGAATTGGCATGGTATCCCTTTGGGACAATTCTCTCTCTCTCTCTCTCTCTCTCTCTCTCTCTCTCTCTCTCTCTCTTCACTCCATACATTCAGTACTTCTTATACACATAGTATGTTTACTCACTCCTCTGTTGATGGGCAGATTTCTTCCTCTCCATCTCCATCTTTGAAAACACCACTTACCCATCTGCAAGTTACAGCTGTGCACTAGAATGTCTCAGTGCTAGGCACACCAATGCTAGGCACAGTCTGGTATTAGCATACATACATAATACATTCCCTAAAAGCCTAAAGTAAGTAACTTTCCTTTGGTGGCAGCAGCAGTGGCACCCATTTCTTTGCATCTTTGCCAACACATAACACAGTCACTCATACATGTTTTCCCTCAGTCTAATGGAGAAATCATAATATTTCACTCTTACCGTAATCTGTATTCTCCACAATTTGCAGAGGCTGAGGATTCTCCTGTGTTCCTTGCCCCTTACAAGTTTGTTTATTTGCATATTCTCTTCTTGGGTTTGCCTCTTGATAACCTATGCCTGTTAGCTACCAGCTCACATTTTAGGGCTGGCTGGTGGTCTTTGCTTGTCATGTAAGCTGATGCACTCCTCATCTGCCCAGTGTTTTTAAGTATCTGCTCCAATCTGTCTATCAGTGTGCAGCAACCAAACCTCCACTTCTTTTGAACCTGCTGCCCTGGAGTTTCACGGTTTTAACTCACCATTCCCTGTTGTCATAGTTTCAGCTGTTAACTTGTCATAAACATAGAGTCACCTGGAAAGTGGGAAACTCCACAGAAGAATTTCCTCCAACAGATTGGTCTGTGGAGCATTTTCCTAATTGGTAATTATGAAGAAGGGCCTGGTCCACTGTGGGTGGTGTCATCCCTAGGCAGATAGACTTCAACTATATAAGTAAGCAAGCTGAGAAAGCCAGAGAGAGCAAGGCAGGAAGTAGCATCATTCCCTGGCTTACACTTCAGTTCTTGCTTCCAGGTTCTTGCCTTGAGTTCCTTTCCTGGCTTCCTTCAATGACGGACTATGATGTGGAAGCGTAAAACAAATAAAAACCTTTTTCCCTAAGCTGCTTTTGGTCAGTGTTTTATCACAGCAACAGAAAAGCAAATTATGACAGTTATCATTGCTGGGCATGGGGCATCTCAGGCATCCTACCTCTGAGTCATTTTCAATTTTTATCTTGAGACAGACTCATTAAGTTATTTTGAACTCACTCTGCAGCCCAGGCTGGACTAGAATTGTGATTCTCCTGCCTCATCCTTCCAAGCCATTGGGGTTCCAGGCCTGGACCACCAGGCCTACCTTCCATGTACCTTCAACCATCTCCAGACCACCAATAAGCGAGAAAGTGCAGTAGGTACTATGTACATGTTTGTCATCCTGTATCTTTTGAGGAACAATGAAAGAAAAAAATCTGTGCAGACTTAGTGTGAACACGGGCACCCTGGGCTTGGCTATGTACATAGCACATGTTAGCCACCATCTCTTATTTTTCTGAAAATAAATTAAAAAAAAAAAATGTTGACTCCCAGTAGATTGAATCCACATGTACAGAACCCAGGGCAATGGACAGCCAGTTGCTTGTTCTGGTGCTAGAACCAGATTCAATCAGGCTTGTTTCATAATAGTTTTTGTGCTATGGTAGAGGCTCCCTAGCTGCAGTGAGTTCGGGTTTCAGATTTTTTCCCATGGGTGTTTTGTAATGTGCATTGTGTTGGTAAAGTGCCCTGTGTTGTTTGAGCACACTGAGGAGCTGGCTCTGGAAGCACAGTTGTCTTCCCCGCTTTGAGACCCAAGCATATTTGCTGCAAAGTGTCCTCCAAGGCCTCTTGTCTGGGGATGGGATGGTGTCCTTGACTCTGTGACTTGGAAGAAAGAGACAGCAAGACAGTCCAAGAGTGAATGCAGCATCCAGCAGCTTCTTAAAAACAATGACATGAAACCATTTGCAAACGTCATTGCTGCTCTTTCCCCAAGACTAAATGTGCCTGCAGTGGGAGAAAAGGCGAGAGTCCAGCCATGGGGAGAATGCTCAATGGGAAACGCTAGTTGACAGCTTCAACTTCCCCAATTTCTGCCAGGGGTTGTGAGTGACCAGTTTAATGATGTTTTGCTATGTTCCTATCAATGTGTCTGTCTGTCTGTCTGTCTGTCTGTCTGTTTTCTATCATCTATTATCTATCTTCTGCTAATCATCTATCTCCCATCATATATCTATTATCTATCTATCTATTGTGTGTCTGTCATCTGTTAATCATTTGTCTATCATCTATCTATTCATCAATCTATTAATCTGTCAATCACCTATCATCTATCTATCTTCTATCTATGTCTCTATGTCTCTATGTCTCTATCTATCTATCTATCTATCTATCTATCTATCTATCTATCTACCAGTGATTCAACTGTCTATCCATTTATATACCATTCTAGGTACCTAGCAAACTTGATATGTGTTCTTCAGTTTTACTTGCTATTTACTTAATAAACTTATTCAAACCAAAAGCATGACCATGATAGATCATTCTTTGAACCACACAGACATTGTATAAACTTGTCCTGTAGGTATGTATTACACATGTTTTACTCCTTACACTACCCTACAAAAACTGCTTCTCATTTTGAATAGGATAACACTGAACACCCAACCTAGTCTGAAGATAATTTAGACACTCTGTTCCTTTATTCAGTTATAGTTATAGTTTTTTAATTAAAAATTGATTTTTTAAATCTCTACATCTGATTTTTTTCTTGTTTTATTCCAGCAGATTCCATTCATTCATATACAATTTTTTTCCTGATTGTTTATTATTCCTGATTCTTTAATTGATCTTTGCTAGTATGTTAAAATGGGGAACTTTTATACAATTGTAATTTATAACTAATTAATAATTATAAAACCATCTTCTCATATAATTATAATGATACTATTTATGTAGAATGATGGTTGACTATTTTGTTACTGGAAAATACCAAAATTATTGGTCCCATTGACAATGAAATTATCAGCAACATAAATTTTAATAAAGTTGTTGCTAATCACACTTGATGTCTTTTTAAAACTCATATTCTTCATAGTCCAAGGTGCTGTGGACTTTTGTATATGGCTTTTGATTCAGATAGTTTGGGCTATTTTGCTACTAATCAGCAGAAAGTTCTGTTGCAATTATTTTACATTCTCAATATCAAATTAGGAAGCAAAGGCTTCTAGTAACTGATGGACTCTGTCACTTGGCTGACTTCACCATGGTACTGCTGACAAACGTCATGCTTGAAGATTGGATTGTGATTCAGCTGGAGGATTATAGGCAGGTAGTCCCTGCTGTGGAGCGAGCAGGCTTGGTGAAGAACCCTTCTCAGCTGCTATGGGAATAGTTTCAAAACAGATCATAATTAACAATGACCCCACCGGCATTTAATCCAGGCCCAACATGGCCAGGCTGTGTCCTAAGGTCTTGGCAAGGGGTCTCATATTATCTTATTTCATCTTTATTGAGGTATAATTGACTCAGAGGAATAGCAATATTTTCAAGGCATAGTAATTGAGGTTTTGATGTAAGTATACATTGAGAATAATCAACTCAATCAAGACAAATAGCATATTATTGCCTTGTGTAGCTAACACTTTCTTCTCCCCCTCATCCTCTTCTCTCCTTCACTCTTCTTCCTTTTCTTTTCTCTCCCCTCCTCAACACTCTGACATAAGGTCTCATTACGCTGCTCAGTCTGGCCTGGATCTTCTGGGTCAAGCATCCTTGACTCTGCATCCTGAGCTGCTAGGGTTAGGGGTGCCCACCTCTAAGCCTGACTCTTCCATACTTCATTGAGGTAAAATCATTTCAGATTTACCTACCTATACCTTTCACCATAGCTGAGATGTAGAAAAGACTGGATAGCCTCCCAGTGAACTGCTGGGTAAATAACTGTGGCCTACATACTTACGGGTGTGAAAATTACTCAGCTCTAAAGAAACAGTGGCCCTGCCATTGACAGCAGGGATGAACCTGGAGGGTATTATGCTGAGCAAAATAATGCAGACACAGAGCATAAACATACTTCGCCATTCTTCTTACATGTGGAAGCAGAGTTTGAACACTTGTGCCCTAGTTTACCTTCTGTTGCTGTGATAAAAACAGGACCAAAAGCAACTCCAGGAGGAAAGGGTTGACTTCATCTTACAACTCCCAGGTCATATTGCATCACTCATGTAGGGAAGCCAGGGCACGAAATCAAAGCAGGAACCTTGAGGTTCCTCTTCCAAGATGAGTCTAGCTTGTATCAGGTACACACACACAAACAAACACACACACACACACACACATTTTAAAGAGTTGTTTTAAATTTGTGTGTGTGTGTATGTGTGCATATGTGTGTGGATGTGGATCTGTGTATGCATGTGTGTGAATGTGCCTGTGTGTGGATGTGTGTATTTGTGTGTGCATGTATGTGCATGTTTGTGTGTGTGTATGTGTGTGTGAATGTGTGAATGTGCAAGTGTGTGAATGTGTGTATGTACGTGTGTGTGTGTGTGTGTGTGTGTGTGTGTGTGTGTGTACATTGTGTGCACATGTGTACATGAGAACCAAGGAGAACATCAGGTGTCTAGGAAGGCACCCTGCAGCCCTCCTGTGTCCACCCTCTCTGTCACTGGGATTAGCATGTACACAGCCATGCCAGGCTTCACTGGTGGACACTTAGGATCCATCTGAAGTCCTTGTGATTGAGCAGCGTCTTAGTCACTGTTCTACTGCTGTGAAGAGACACCATGACCACAGTAACTTTTATAAAAGAAAGCATTTAGTTGAGGCTGGCTTACAGTTTCAGAGGTTCAGTCCATTATCCTCATGGCAGGGAGCATGGCAGCATGACATGGTCGCTGAGAGTTCTACATCCAGACACACAGGCAGCAGAAAGAGAGAGTCGCTGGGCTGGCTTCAGCATTTGAAACCCTGAAGCCCACCCCCGGCGGCGATACACTTCCTCCAACAAAGCCACACCTCTTAGTCCCTGTCTACATGAGCCTATGGGGACCATTCCTATGCAAACTACCTTGAGCAGCAAACATTCTTATGCATTGACCCATCTCTTCAACTCTTAAGAGTTTAAAATGAAATGTATACAGAATTCAAAAGTTTTTAAGGGGAAAAAAACATGCAAACTTTCTGTTCTGATAAGGAAACAGAACGTTTCCATAATGCTCATTCTCCCAGCTTAATGCTGGTTTGAGTATTGTTTTGTGTGTGGTGATGAGAATGGATTCCAGAACCTGGTACATGCAAGGCAAGCGTTCTACCACTGAGCTACAACCCCAGCCCAGAGTCTCACAGAATTGTCCCAGCTGGCCTTGAACTCTCTGTAGAACCCAGATAGCCCTACAATGTGTAACCTGCCGGTCTCAGTTTCCCAGATAGATAGGATTGTGGGTGTACCCCACAATGCCTGGCCGTTGGGCAACTCAGAACAAAATCCTAACAGATCTTCTCTGGAGGATGAGGTGGAACTTGACAGAATGATTTTACATCATCAGCAAAAGCTCAGTGCTGATGATGCCAGAAATTTTGAGAAAAATCACACCCAGAAACAGTGAATTTCAACCATTATGTATGTATGCACGTGAGTGTCTGCAAGGGATAGGTTCATATTTTTGTTGGACGTGGTTTGAAGAAAAGAATATTTTACCAGAACCTTTCAAGGGAATGACTAGAATTTCTCGAAAAAGAGAATACAGTCCAAAAATAAAATGAGGCTAAGTTTTAGTCTTAATTTTTTAAATTAATATATGTTTTAAAATATACAGTAAGTGACTACGAGGTTCTTTTATGCATCTAAGAGAAAAACAGACCTGTGATAGAAAAAGGAAAATCCTCTCTACCTAAACTAACTAGTGTGCATATGAATGAATTAGAATGAGTCTAATTCTTTTTAATGTCAGGAAATGATGAAAATATTGCCTGACCTTGAAATACAGGTTCATTTCAAGGAATGACAGGTAAATCGTGTTGCTTCTCAGTCTCCGCCCTTTTTCTTTTCCTGCCCAAGCACACACTACAGATCTGGGGGAAGCAGTCTACAATGCTTGTTGTTTAACTTGCCTGGATTTAAAAAAAATATATATTTTTAATTGTGTGTGTGTGTGTGTGTGTGTGTGTGTGTGTGTGTGTGTGTGTGTGTGTACATGCATCCATGAGCGCAGGTGCCCATGGAGTCCAGAAGAGGCTGTCAAATTCCCCCATCTGAAGTTATAGATGGTTGTGAGCTGCCAGATGTGGATGCTAGGAACTGAGCTCGGGCTCTCTGAAAGAGCAGTGTGTGTGTGTGCTCTTAACCACTGAACCATCCCACCCACCCCCATCTGCCTTCTGAACAGTATTTATCAATATATGTAATTATACTAAAAAGTAAAAATCTTGCAGATGTGAAGTAACCATTCAGAACATCTGGAATCTGCTTCTCATGCATGGATGGTCTTTGTTCATAGACACTTACACATGTATGAATCTTGCATAAGCATGGTAGTGTCTCTCAAGCCCTATCCTCAAAATACCCCATCCTATGCACACTCTGCTTACTATCCCACATATTTTCTTCTCGCCTGATATTATTAATAATATGCATGCATTATTTTAATATAAAATATCATCATCAATCTAAATTGCCTTTGTTAACTTCTATTGAATTACTTTTAAATAGCAAAATAATAAAATATTTCAATTAAAATCATTAATTATACTTAAATCTCACTATCATTGTTGCACATTTTTCTTAAATTAACAGTCATAGCACTGACCAGCAAAAAACTGTACAATGAGGGAAATGTTCCTATTCCAGGCTATTCAATACACTCCTCACTAGGTTTCTGTGAAGTAGGATACTCTAAACAAGGGCATATTTGAGTGGAAACTGCATTGTAATTTTACTGAAGTTCAACAGCCTAATTGTGATAAAATGAAAGACAGAATGTTAAAAAAATATTGCTATAAACATTGAACCACAAATTTCTCCTTTTGGCAATCGTGTTCCTTAAAAACATCATGGTAAGGAGGAAAACTCCCTCTCAGAAATAATAAAAGATTTTTGTGAAGTCACTACATATAAGCAAAATATGCAAAACTCGGTAGCTACTCAGTGCTAAGCACTGGGCATGGAAATAGTAAAAATGATTTTATTTGCCGTAGCAACAAAAAATGACAAAACTTGAGGCTGTTGCGGCGGCTCATTTGTCAGGGGCACTGGCTGCCTTGCAGGGGACCCCAGTGTGTTTACCCACTCAGTCGGTCCACAGTGGCCTGCAACTCCAGCTCCAGGGAGCTGACGCCCTGTTCTAACCTCCACAGACACCTGAACTGACTCATGCACATGCCCACACACAGACACTCACACTTACACATAAATAAAAATCAAGGCAAAAAAAGCAAAACAAAACAAAAAAACAGCAAAACACTAACCAACATGGTAGGAAACCACATGACACAAATTTAAAGTCGTAGCCAAAGGAATGAAATAAAATAACATATCTAGAAACCAGTATCATGTCCTAGATGAAAAACCATATTAACATACATTAATTCTAAAATTAATTTTTAATTTAATCAGTTACTGCTGGAATTCCAAAGGGTTAAGATGACCCTTAAGTTCATATGGACAGTATGCTTAAGATGTGCCTCAGAAATGTTGTCTAAGTGAGTGGGCACTTATTTCACGTCTTATTGGAACATTCTCAAAATCCATAAAAAACAGAGAGCCAAGGTGGTGGTACATGCCTGAAACTCCAACACCCTGGAGACTAAGGGAGGTGGATCTCCTAAGGCTAGCCTGGGCTACATGGTGAGACAATCTTAAAAAATGAAAAGAGGGTGAGAGAGAAGAGGTGGTGGGAGGGAGACATAGCAGGGGAGGAGGGAAGGAAAGGGGGAGAAAAGGAAAGGGATTGTGGGAGGGAGACCACGGAACCATGGGGATGAATTGAAAATCCATATTTTGATCCCAGCATACATAAAATTAATGGTTACGAACATCTTCATTCAGTTCTTAAGAAGAAAACTGGATCATTTGATGAACGATGCCGGAAAACTGCATTTTATTTTTAACTCACCTGGTATTAAATTTTGTAGTGAATCTTTATAACTGTACACAAAAATAAATTTCACTAGGTAAAAGACTTAAATGAAACAATCTTAGGAGAAAACCCAAAGACCGATCATGCAAACCAGGTGTTAATGAAGGCTTCCTAACTAAGAATGGAGATTCAGTCTAAAAACGGTAAAAAGTAGTTACAAATGAGCACACATGGCTTTAAAATATTAATTTGGGGAAAAAATATACCATCAACAAAGGTAAGGAACAAATGATACATCTTGAAAGCAGTGTATGTAATAAGGTTAATTCCGGCATTGCTCAAGACTCAGGCAAACCAATTAGAAAAAGAAACGTAAACCAATGTATAAAAACTGTGAGGCAGAGCATCATGAGCTGAGCCTGCGCAGATACAGCGAGATGCCACACCAGCTCAGATGGACACTCAACTGAACTTCAGGGGCTTAGACTCTGTGGACTGCTTCTTGGGGCCTGTCAGTCTCGTTGAGAAGTATCTCTGAGCCAGGCATTAAAACAGCATGATCTTCACCACAGCCTCACAACACGGGGGAGGGGGGGGTGTATGTAGATTTACACTTCTTGTAAATCAGAAGCTGCCTGCCATCCAAAACACAAAAAGCAAAAGGACCACCTCCTGCCTCAGCATCTCTAATCCTCAGGACCAACACAGAGAGTCAATGGACACCATAGACCAAGGCCTCACCCCCTCATACTGTGGGCTGACCTGTGGTGATACACAGTCTGGATATGTGAACTTCAAAAGAGCTGATTGGAATCTTCCGGGAACCCCTCCACCAGCACCCAGGGCAGGTGATTGTCCAACCTCCAATTCACAGAGGCTGTCTGCCTCATTTCAAACCCATTTATTCGTTAACTTGTAATTCCTGTGATGCTGGAGATGAAATCAGAGACTTTCCTCACTGGGGGATTCCAGGCAGGGGCTTTACCACTGCACCACACCCCAGCCCCTCACTGGGGGATTCCAGGCAGGGGCTCTACCACTGCACCACACCCCAGCCCCTCACTGGGGAATTCAAGGCAAAAGCTCTACACTAAGCTACATACCAACCCCTCAGTGGGAATTCTAGGCAAGTGTTCTACCACTGAGCCATGCACCCAGCTGTTTCTCTCTTTCATTTTTAGTGTAAAATGAATAATTGTACCTTTACAGAGTACATCAAGATGTTTTGAGACTCTTTTTTTCTGTGTTGATCAACTTAAGATATTTAGGTCATCCATCATCTCAAATGCTTTTCATACCTTTGTGATGAGAGCATTCACATTGTTATGACAACTCTGTGAACTGTACCTACTGTACGTGGAACAGATTATCAACCTTTATTCCCACTGTCGACTACAACTCTGTACTGATGACTGCGTCTCTGCCATGCCCTTCTCCTTCCTCCTCAGACTCTTCTGCTTACTGCCTGTGAGAGCTTCTTTTTTGTTTTTGCTTTTTTTATATTCTGTCTCTGAATGAGATCATGTGCTATTTGTCTTTCTCTATCTGGCTTGTTTGACTTAACATTATCATTTACATTTATCAATGTGAAGCAAATGACAGGATTTTGTTCTTGTACAGCTGAATAGTATGTGTGTGTGTGTGTGTGTGTGTGTGTGTGTGTGTGTGTACCACATTTTAAAGAAGGAAACAAGGAAGTAGACTTCCACTGAGGCAGAAGAAAGGCTTCCTCATTCTGCACTTGCAGTCTCCTCCCTCCACAGTCTCCACAGCAGGAAGGGCTTATTCTCCTGGAGAATGTGAGTGAGCCTATGCAGTGAGAAAAATCCATCCTTGTGCTCTACCCTGGGTAGTAAGAAGCCTGAGAATTATTCAAGGCTTCATCTGGCTGCCTGCAGTGACCATCCCCACATCTTGCTTGCCCTGTGCAATGTCTCCTCAGCTTCTCAGGCCACCACATTTGCCTACAACAAGGTAGGAAAAAATCAACATTCCCAACTTCAACCTAGATTTGATTTATTTACATTCTCAGTGTTGTGTGGAGGTTTTTCTTCAGGTCATCACCAGATGCCATCTTAGACATTGCCTTGTAGCCATAGCAGCCAAAGCAGAACATTATGGTGGTAGCCAGGTCTATGGTAATAGAATTGGAACTATTGCTGCTCCCTGGATTCCAGCTGTTCTGTGGCACTATTCCTGGGGATACATGAACAAATGCCTACTCACCATTGACAGGGGACCAATGACAGACGGAATTCTAGTTGGGGAACCAATGAGTCTTGTTGGAGTTACTTATAGCAAGATGGATGAGGCCTTTCTTATAGGAGCAGAAATGACCCAAAGATAGCCGTATCATGAAAGCCAACCCCAGCATAGGTATCAGCTCATGAAAGCTGTGAACTCAGAGCACACTGCACAGCCTACAGACAGCTCAGCAGGGCAGAGAGTGTCTTTTTCAGAGAGCTCATGTGGTCTGAACCTCTTCTAGGCAGCTTGATTGATCTCTGTTTCTAGGTGACCTGGTTGGTCTTTGTTTCAGGTAGCTTGGCTGCTCTGGGAGTCTTTCAGAAGTCCATGTTGCTTATACATGCTGTGGGGCAGGGGGAGGTAGTAAATCTGGTCAGCTTCAGGAACTTCCTGAAACCTTTGAGTTGTTTACTTCCTGAGTTTTAGAAGCCTCCCTGCAGGATGGAATGTTTCACCTAATCTTAGAACATCCTGTGTCTTAATGAGTTTCCCTCCCACATGGAATGTTTTATCTCAGAGAAAATTGCTGTACCATAGTGACCTACTTCCACCAGTCAAGTTCTACTACCTAAAGACTCCACAGCCTTCTGAGATGGTGTCACCAGCTAAAGGACAAGCATTCAAAACATGGATCTGTGGGGAGCATTTCAACTGAAACATTGCTGCTCTGCTTAATCTCAAACTTGCTGCACAGTACAGAGACTCCATGGGAGCATGAGGACCTCAAGGCAGACCCATTCCAGACCCATTGGACAGGAGTTCTGTTTGTTATCAGAGAACTTCCCAGACCTCATCAGAGAAACTGGCAGGCCTCCAACTACCCCATGCTGGCCTAGCGGAGCTGAGTGACACTACTATTCTGGGGGACTATTAATTCTGCACAGGCAAGTGATAGTTTCTGGCACTGTCACTTACTTACCAACCAGCATCACCTTGATTGACAGCCTAGATTGTTCGTCAACCTTACACATCATTGGGTATAATTGCTGGGATCTTATTAATTATTGTCATTAAGGCCTCATACGTGCACACTGGAGTGGCTTTCACCAGGGCTCACCCATCACAACAAAGGGGGCACCTGTGCAGCTACAACCAGAAGCCTGACCTCCTGGAACACTAGGTGTTTCTGGGGGTGGATTGGACAAGGTCGAGGCCACCTGCATATTGTGGTTGCCAGCAGTGACAGTATCTAACACACAGAAAGCACAAGACCCCATTCCCCCCCCCAAGAACCTAGAGATTGAGTCCAAAGGTATGAAAAACTCTCATTGCCACCCAGACCTTCTTTCTCACAGAACCCGTCCAAGATCAGCCCACAGGCACTGTAGCTCCTCAGCTCACTCCATCTTGGAATGCCTATGGTAAGTCAAGAGAACTAATGCTGAGCGTGGTTCATTGGCTCACGCCTGTGATCTCAGCCCTCAGGGAGCAGAGACAGGAGGATTGCCAGTTAGAAGCCAGGCTACATGTAATGAGACCTGTGCCAGAAAGAAAGAAGAAAGATGGGGAGGGAGGGAGGGAGAAGGAGGGAGGGAAGTAGGGAGGGAGGAGAGAAGGAAGGAGAGAGAGAGAGGGAGGGAGAGAGGGGGAAGAAAGGAAGGAGAGAGAGAGGGAGAGAGAGGGGGAAGGAAGGAAGGAGAGCGAGACAGAGAGAGAGAAAGACAGAGAGAAAGAGAGCTAAATGAGAAAATTCTCAGTCATGATTTGTCTAAATTTTTATTTTATGTTGTTTTACATTTATTTAATTTTGTGTGTGCAGGTATATGCGTACCCTAGAACAGAGATTGGAGGACACCTCTACATCCACCATCTATATTCTGTGCATTGAACTCAGGTCATCGTGCTTGGCAGCAATCACTTTTATCCACTGAGCCATCTTGCCGGTCCTTAACCTTTATTTTTCTGGACAAAGATGTGACTGGGACTCAGGGGGAAGCTCTAAGACAACTCAAGCCAGTATGTCACCAATTTGTGAAGTGGGGAAGCCAGGATGGCTTCCTCTGCCAAGAGGGCCTAACTAGATTCAGAGAGTCACCAGACAGAGTTACTGTATTTAAAATTGTAAAGTAGAATGACATTTATTGAGTATGAGCTATTGCCAATAACCATTTTCTCTTGTTTTTATTGTATTCATCATTATCTTACCCAAAGTCATCCTAAGGCTATTGCTGCTGTTGGTTTGCTGTTATTATTATCATTTTATTTTATGTGTATGGGTGTTTTGCCTGCATCTGTCTGTGCACCACATGCAGTGACCAAGGAGGCCAGGAGAAGGTGCCAGACCCCATGGGACAAGCTTTACAGACGACTGTGATCCACCACATGGGTGCCAGGAATTGAACCAGGGTCCTCTGGAACAGCAGCCAGATCTCTTAACCACCAAGCCATTTCTCCAGCCCCTTTTGGTTTTCAAATGCATGCAGTTGTCAGCTTTTTTAAGGACTTTACTGACCAATGTTACTCTTTGTAGGGGGTCAGAGTATTATTGTCATTTCATATTATCCACACTCCTTTCTCCTTGGAATTTAGGCACAAAAATGATCCATAAGCTTCCTAGAGCTTTGTGCTAATATAGTTTCTGATTCTTTTACTTGTTTTGCTGTTTCTGTTTCTGTCATGGTTGGTCTTTAGAGACAGAATGTCTCTGCCTTCTGGGTCCTGGAGTATGTCACCACCCTCCACTCTGACTATTGATTGTATTTTTATATCACCCACAAAAAGCAAGGCTAACTCAAACCCACAGAGTCCCAGGTGCATGGTGGTGTCACGGTGGGGCAAAAACGGTGTGCCCTGGCAAGTTCAGTGAAAGCCCATTTATCTGTGCCTTGTTTCACTTCAAGCTCTTCACTGGGGACAATGTCTTGCTCTGATCCATGTGTGTTCTCTAAGGTTTAACTGAGGAAAAAGAGGCTCCTCAAAGAACAAGTGGACTGGAAGCAGAGTGGGGTTTCCTTAAACGTCAAGGCCAAAGTTCCAGACACAACCCTTCGGATACACCTCCAGGGCTCAGAACAGATTACACCCAAAAATCATGTGTACATCCATGAAGAAGGCCTTCATCCATGTGGATGGCCTTCCTGGGAACCACGTTGATAGCCCACATGAGTTCAGGGTCCTTGGTGGGTTTGCTTTAATATTTTACTTAGCTTATATTTTTTTTTCTCAGAGTCGTAGACAGACTCTCACCCCACCCCCAACTTCCCACCCCTCTTGTACCAGGGACACTTGTGGGAGATGCTGGCTTGAACTGGTTATTATCTGCTGTGTTCATAAACTAGGGCTTAATGAAATGAAATTTACCTCAGGAACCAAGCCTATGAGTAGGACAGGAGCAGGCCTCACAAAGCCAGTCATCGGGGGCCCTGAGGTGAATGTCCCTGACTTATGTGGGGACCCTCAACATTAAATACTATCCTGGGTTCTCCAGAACCAGATGACTTCCCCAATCCAAGGGCCTCCCAGAACTCGAATCTCCAGGATTGAGGCTCAGGACACTGCAGTCCATGGGCATTCAGATGCATACATCTGGGGAGAACTGACTCCCATTGCTCTGAGGTTCATGCTTGGGATACATCTAAATCAAACCCATTCAAGTGGAGCTGCAGGGAGGAAAGCAGAGGAGCAGGCTTCATCTGGTGGTCTCCAGGTTGCATTGCCCTGTGTGTGATGAGAATTACAGGACTTGGAGAACTGGAGAACCCCGACTGGGCAGGATTGTACTGCTAGGGAGCTAACCCCGTGCTGATCCATGCATGATTCTCCAGCACAGGGCTTTGATGGACAGTTCATCTCCAAATATGGCAGAGTCATCAGGAAACACCTGTTTTCTCAAGGAATGACTAAGGGATATTCTTCTAGTAGTTATGTTCCTCCTGTTACTTCTCTTCATCCCCATCTTGTCCAAGTTGCCATTAGCCACCTCCAAGCAGAAGCCCTTGGTGGTGTCTTGCCTCTAGCCATCTGTATTCTGTGTGAGCATCCACCCAGTGCTGCCTACAGGGGACACTTGCCTGATGGGAGAAACTGCATGATGTACTTAGCAGCTATCACTTCCCGCACAGATAATTCCAACCAGGGTGCCCTTTTCTGAAGTAGATGCTATCCCCTTTCAAAGATGTTGTTAACAATATAAAATCCACATTCCCCTCTCCTAGCTTTAGTAGTAGTTCATAGTCAAGTTCAATGCAGAAATTAAGTTTTCAGTCATTTCCAAGTGAATATGATAAACCAGGCCTGGTCACACAGGGCAGGGACTCTGAAAATGTATACATTGACTTTCTCCAAATCAGTAATCTCAACACTTCCCATGTGATGGAATTATCCAGAAGCCTTATCTGTTTAAAACTGTGCTGTCATGAATACAGGGACCAGTGTCTTTTTTTTTTTTAATCAGACATTTTCTAATATACAGGTGGACTAAAGGAACACTGGCCCAGAATAGGGCAAAGACCAGAAGCATCTATGAGGCAAAGCTCACTGAATCCTTGTGATGTGTCAGGGATACAGTGTTGACATCTGTCTCTGACCAAATATGGAACAGAAATAGTTTAAGGAACAGAAGAATTCTCTTTGGCTCACACCCTCAGAAGATTCAGGCCATGGCCACTAGGCTCTGTCTCAACTTTTCCTTGGAAGCTGAAAACAATTGCCCCATCACCCTAGTTGGGCACCAGCAATAGACCAAAGTAGGATATCACTAAAGTCCATTCTTGAAACCCATGATTTGGGGGGTGTTCTTACAGAACACGGGTGAAGCGTTACTTACAGGAGTTTGAGTGACCTCCAAACCTCTGTATCACTGCAAAGTCCCATCCCACCATGAATGGCAATGTCCTAGAATCTGCATCGTAGAGTCCTTCTTTTAATCAGTCTTTCACCTCCACATATAGTCTAGCTTCATCCAATGTTCTTTGAAGCTGGGGGCAGGGAGTAAGAGCTAGAATCCCGAGAATCCCATGGGAGGGTCTCCTGCTGGACTGCCTTTACTGTAGACTTGGCCACAGCTGTATTGTTCTGATAGAGTTGCCATGGCTACAGACAGGGTAAAAAATGATGTACAACTGGACCTGCTGTGATGCAGAGTACGCTAGCAGCAGGTAGATGAAGCAATAGCTGTTCACATCATGGTGGACAGGAAGCACAGACCACGGGAAGAAGAGAGGGTGAGATACACCCAAAGACAAGCCTCCAGAGATGCACTTCCTCCAGCTAGTCCCAAAACTCCCAGAAATACCACATACTAAGAACTCATCAACATGTGAGTGCATTCACAGGTTCAGAATCCTCATGATCTAATGAAGATACCATTGCAGACACACCTAGAGAAGCACTCCACTAAACTAGGTGTCTCTCAAGCCAACCAAGTAGACCATCAAATGTACTCAGTGCTCACGGCTTGAGAGCAGGCAGGTTTGCTTCTGCTGACCATATAAGCTCCCATGTGTCATGTCTAATCTTAATGTCAGGGAAAAGGCGAAGCCATCTTGAAAACCGTCTTTGCCCCCTCTTCCTTAGGAAGACAATGGAGTCTCAGATATTTAAGTATATTTTAACCAGTGTTCCACATAACCCAAAGTGGCAGAGAGAAAACCCATGAGAGACAGAAGACAGAAAGGGTGGGACATGAGCAGAAAGACTGTGCATTAAAGAAGTTGCAAGCAATTCCAGGGCACTGACAAAGGTACATGCCGAACGCCAAAACTCGCGTGAGGATTTTAATAGCAGCATTTCTAGTTATGACTAGCAAACATAATTAGGTACTAAATTAAAATGTTAATATTCCTTAGAACAACTAAGCATTTGCAGTGGTAACAGCAGGGCCCTGGGAGGGCAGCAGAGGGGCTGCTTAAATGGACAGAGGATTTCAATGAGTTTTGGCTGAGGATTCAGGAACATGGTTTCTCAGCCCTGTCTGCATAGGTCAAAACACACATCTTGGATGGTGATATTCTTCCTCTCAGAGTCACAACTGGAAAGATTCAGAATTAAGCAATCCTCAAGCAAGAAATGAAAACTGTGGTTTGAGTTTGTACCACATGTTAGGAAGCAATGAGAGAAGGAGCCAGGAGAGGGCCGTGTGCAAAGGCCAGCGAAGCCGGTCACCTTGGACTTCCACTGTTTGTATGGGAAGGGGAGTCCTGAACTCAGACATGTAATTTTTTCTAGCAAAAATAAAAGGAAAGGGTCTCTCTAAGGTCCCTTGTGATTGGGACTTATCTATTTATACCTCCATTTCATCCCAAAAGAGTATGAGGCGAGGCTCACCTGTCATGTGAAAGAGAATTAAAGTCACTTTTTAAAAGGGGCCAGAGGAAATTGAAGTAATGAGGAAAGAGAAAGAAAGAGGATAGGACAGAGAGAGAGAGAAACAGAGACAGAGAGAGAGACAGAGACACAGAGACAGAGACAGAGAGAGACAGACAGAGATTTGACTTCCATTCTGAAGTCCAATCTTTTTTTTTTAAGCCCAGTCTTAAACAGAACACAGTTTCCCTTTGCCTATTTCCACAGGAACTGGTTGTCTCCCTTCACAACTTCCATTTCTTTGGACTTTGTACAAAAGGTGAGTTTCCATACTGAGCAGTACTAATTATCCAGAGCCATCTCCAGCATGTAACAAAAGTGAATCTATTATCAGCCCCAAAATGAATCTATTACCAGCCGTGGGAAAAAAATTCCCAGCTCCCCCAAACCCCAAAACATGTAAGCTCAGCATTTTAACTGGCTGGGGTAAAAGCCATTATTTTCATTAATGGAGCTCATTTTTATTTTATTGGGCTTTTTTACTATCAGATTAAAAGCATGTTTTTATTGTAGTTTTTTTCTAATGTAATCTTGGATGATGTGCTTAGAATGAATGGAATAGTTATTGTTTTAATTATTTTTTCATTTTGTATTTTTATTTAGTTTGTTCTTTTTATTTACTACTTTTAAGTTTGCCGTAATAATGTGGACTGGGGCTCTTGGAGGCCTTTAGTTAGCATCTGGGCAGTGGTTTCCATCTGTTAAGAACTACAGGACAGGAAATGGCTAAGGGCATGCTGATGCTCATAACCATGTGTCAAAGCCCGGCCTTGTGGACCAGGGCAAGCAGGGCCAGAGGTGGGGCAGTGAGCACGAGGAAGGAGCAAATGTCTAGCCTGCAAAGCCATTTCCATCTCTCCTGTTGTTCAGGCTGCCAGGCTCACTAGAGAAAAACCTCAAGGCAGTGAAATGGATCAGGAGACTCTTTCCCCCTAAGCCACACTTGAGGGTGAGGGAGATCAGATTCCAAGGAAGTACCTTGAGGATGTGTGGGTTCCGTCCTGGGTCCACCCACAGGGGCACATGGACTCTGGGCTCTGGGTTTCAGCTCTGTACTATAAGGGGAGAGGAGAGCACAAGGCTCTTCTGAGAAGTCCAGATGTCTCCACAGGCCAGTATGCTTAAGGGACAGAACCAAGGACAGGTGGAATTTGAGACACATGGGAGAAATCTAGTATGCAACTTTGTTTTCCAGGAACAAATTTAAAGCACCCTCGGGACATTGCAGGCTTCTTAGAAGCCCCAACTTGAGACAGGCATTGACAAGAATGTGAATGAAAGCAGAGGATGTTATGCTAAATGAAACCAACTAGGACTGAAAACTCAAGTGCTGAATGAGCTTATTTACATATAAAAATCTAAGAACATCCAAGTAACAGAGAGTGACTTGGCAAGAACAGGTTGGGGCTGTTGGTAAAGGGTACAGCATTGGATCTCTTGGAAGACCAATGTCTAGAGAGCCAACATCGGCATGAGGATTGAGTTTAAAAGACTGTATTATATATTGGGAATTTTCTAGAAGAATAGATGTGGGGTGTTTAATCATACATGCATAACCATGCCAGGAGATTAACATGTTAATCTGACAATCATTCAGTATTTCACAGTGTGTGTGTGTATCAAAAGTGTGTTTCATATCTTATATCTATTGATAGACAGATAAATAGATGATAGGTAGATAGATAGATAGATAGATAGATAGATAGATAGATAGATAGATAGATGATAGAATTACAAACACATATATGTGAGGGTGGATGGAGACATGGCTCAGCAGCTAAGAGCACTTGCTATTCTTTGCAAAGGACCTGAGTTCATAACCAGCTTCAGGGAATCCAATGCCCTCTTTTGGCATCTGCATGTAACTGCTGGAATGTACACACTACACACACACACACACACAAATAAATAAATAAATAAATAAATAAATAAATAAATAAATAAATAAATAAATAAATAAATAAATTTTACAAAAGATAGATTAAGTGGGTAGAGTACAACTGGCAGCCTGAGACAGAGGATTACTTCTGCACCCACAAGGGTGCAGCCTGGGCTTTCTAATGAATTCCAGGCCAGCCTGAGCTGCAGTATAAGATCTTGTCTAAAGCAACCACAGAAAGTATAAGACAAATAAGTAACTACAACTTCCTGGTCAAGATTCCTTTGATGTCAGCATGTACCCAAATTTGCATTCTCCTTGGGTCTGTTCCCCCAAGTGGGAGATGCTAACACCCACTGAGTCCCTGCTATAGCTTGAATGTGTCCCCCAAAATCCACAGGTTGAAAACCTTAAACCCTACTGTTGATGAGTCAAGCTATTGGTGAAATTATTTTGGCCATTCCACGTAGTTAAAAGGATATTTATTTAAAGGCGTAACTCACAAATTAAGCGATAGGTAGGTCGCAGGGTCTGGGGAAGGTGTATCACAATTCAGCGGTGTTCTCTGGAGCTCTGCTCCGTTCACCTCCATGGCTCAGGGTCCCGGCACAGAGAGCGCTGGCCCAGGGTCCCGGCACAGAGAGGCTGGCCCATCCAGCTCTGGTCTCTAGGCGCCTCCCCTGGCCCCGCCTCGTAGGCGTGACAGTTGCCAGAGTCTCAATGGGGGTTGGAACTTCCAGATCCAAGCTGGAATGGCTACCCACTACATCAAGCCTCATAAGAGGTGATTAGGCCAGCAAGACTCCAACTTCATGAACAGGTAAATGCCATTATTAAGTGGTTGGGTAAGTCATCACTGAGGGGGTTTGATATAAACATGTGTTTGGCCACCTCTTGTACTCTCACCTCACCCCAACCTTCTCTTGCCTTCTCACCTTCCATCAAGGGACTTTGGAAAAGTGAGAAGGTTCCTTCCTTGGAGTTACCAGCCCCTCAATATGGGGCGATGTACGCTCCAGAACCAGGAACCAAAGAAATCTCTTTTCAAAAGCCCAGCTTTGGAGATTCTGTTCTACCAATGGACTACAGCAGTCTCCTTGCCTGCCTGTAGGCCCCTTCTTTAAAGAGCTGTTCCTGAACTAGGATCCAGCTTCCCTACCTCTCTGGCCTCTTGATTGGGGTGTAGCAAAGAACTCAAGTTCATGCTGCTACTCCATGCAAAGGGCTTCCTTCAACATAAAAACTGCACCCAGAGGACCCACTGCTGCTGACCCCTCCCGCCCTCTGTACGTTACCCTTTCCCACTCTGTCCTATTTGCTCTGATACAGTCTACCTTCAAGGGAGACAAGACTTCTTGGAGCATCCTCAACTGTTTGGGTCTCTCTTCAAATAAGGTATCTTCAGAGAGAACATTCAGCTCAGCCTGATTCCCCTGTACTTGCAACCTTTTATCTCTGCCCCACCCCCTTGAATCATCCATGCTTTTGACTGTGCTTTTATACTTGAGAAGGAGTAGATAAGTAAATGGATATTTTATCCCCAGCACAACAACCTTGGGAACTTAGAAGATAGCCAAGAGATATTTGTTGGGAAATATCAAGTGCATTTCTTAAGCCATTGTTTCCCTAACAATAAGATGAGTCATGAGCATATAGCAGATGTTAATAAACTCTTGTAGTTTAGGGATATATGAATCCCCAGGATTACCAGACCAAGACCTTGTTTATTGTCATGTGTGTTTCAGTGGATGGGGAGACATTTCAGAAGACCATTCTACTTTGTTTCTAAGCAAACATAAGGTGCACTGTGTTTGAATACCTCATAAAGGGGGATCAGAGAGATGGTTCAGTTGATAAAACATTTGCCACACAACCATGAGGACCAGAGCTTGAATGCCCAGAACCCACAGGCTTGGTGGCTGACTGTAGTCCCAGAATTCTGGAACCAGAGGCACAGCATTTCTAGGGCAATCTAACCAGCTAGACTAGCCAGAATCAGCGAAATCTAGGTTCAGTGAAAGATTGCAGATGAAGCATTATTTCCGGAAGAGATAGGCCTTTGACTCGGTGTCTCGCATTAAGAAGATAATGCCTTACCAATGTGCTTGAGGACATCCTTTCTGCTGAGGATCCTTGTGGAATGAATGCAAAGGGAAAACATTTTTCTCTCCTGCAGGTAGGCCAGCCATGTCCTCTGCCCTTAGACAAGCAACTCCAGGCTTCCCATCATTTGACTCTCAGTCTGTAGTCCTAGCACTGAGCAGGCAAAAGATTGTAGGGATGACATTGGCTTTGAAGGCTGGGGCTTTGTCCTTGATATTGTGTCCTCATCATGTGTTTATTCTGGTTGGACCCATCCATTCTGACCCAACAGGGAAAAAAAAAAAGCAGGAGATAAATTCAGAACAGATTGAGCATCTAGCATTGTGAGCTGGTCTCTTGGGGCCTACCATGATACCAAGTACCCAAGCCAGGGACACAGAAGGCACCAATAAATGAAGACTTCTCTGCATATGTGTTCCAAATCTTTACCTATGTGTGTGTGTGTGTGTGTGTGTGTGTGTGTGTGTGTGTGTGTGTGTGCCTCCAGCACAAACCACCTCCTCGTGCTCACATGCACTGTAAGTCCAGGATTTAATGGCTGGGCTTATCTAGTGTGACATTCCTCAGGCTCCATTTTTCATTAAGCAATTTTTAAAGAGTTTTATGGCCCTGTGAACAATAATTTTTTTTAGTGAAAGGAGACTGAATTGTAAGTGGTGGTAATTACACCAAACTAATTGTAGGCAAAATTAGTAAGAGGTCAGACCATTTGGTGGCAAAAGAAAATATATGCCAGGATCACACCTCAAATGATCTCTAGGAAATTAATCCATCAGGAGAACAAAAGGAATCTTCCCATATCATCAGTGGCCTTCTCCAAAATCATCTCTGTGGACTAAGATGTCCTCTTTGGTACTGGTTCCTTTTAGATGTCTGGGCACCATTCAGTAGCAGGGCCTAACTAAGACTGAAGAATAGATGGTCTGCTACCACACAGGTAGGATGCTGGATGGCTGTTTTTGTTCACTATGCTACCCAGATGCAACTTGAACTCCTAGGCTCAAATAATATCCTTGCCTCAGCTACTGAGCAGCTAGGATGACAGGCATGCATCACCACTCCTGGAACTGTGGACCTTTTGCCACATCAGGGCTCCTAATTCATCTCCTCTAGCTTAGTTTTCATAGCTTCATCCCCAACTGCCCAGTAGCCATCTGAAATCAGGTTTGTGCTTTTCTCTCTGGACCACCCTCCCTGTACTTCTCCATCCATCTGACATCCCTTCAACACAGCTCTGGCATTAGTCTGGGGAAAGAGAAAACACTACTACTCAGTCCTCCCATCCACCGGGTGTCTCAGCTCTGTCTCTCATTCCTATGTACATCTTTTTCTGTGTCAGGGAAACACAAAAAATATTGGAAGGACTCCAGAAAACCATCAGCTAAGGGTAGAACTCAAGGTCAAGTGACAATGAGGCATCCTTGTAGTGCCCAAAGTGGGCATCTGGTAGGTATTGAGGAAATAAATCCATGGCTTCTCCTATCTCCATGTCACACATTTGATTGTCCTTTGACAATATATATATATATATAAAGCATATATATTGTTAGCATATATATATGTGTGTGTGTGTGTGTGTGTGTGTGTGTGTGTGTGTGTGTGTGTGTGTATGTAAGCAGCGTTGATGGGGTGGTATCAACTCCCTACCATTCTATCCTCCCTGAATCTAGAACATTCCACTGCTGGGGTTGAAAGCATGGTCTTAGCTCTCCATCATGAGGCAAAAAAAAAAAAAAAGTTGAGGTAATAACTGAATAACTGGATCAAGAAAGGAAGAACAAGGAGAGAGGAGGAGGCAAAGAAGGAAGAAACCTAAGAACAAAAACTGACCTTCACCCAGGTTTGGATGCCTGGATACCCAAGAAACAAAAGCTTTATAGAGTTCAGGTGGGTTCTGAAGAGACAAAGTTCCCAGGAAGAAAAACCCAGCGTGAAGTTCAAGTTTGAAGGGAAGCAACATGGCTGCAGAGATGCAAACCACTCTGAAATCTTTCTGCAGTGGTTTCAGCCAAGTAGCTATGAGAAGGGCCCTCAGAGATACAAAATCTAAGAAAAATAGTCCTGGCATCTAATTACAACAGTGCCGTTTGCTGCTTTTATCTGTAATTGGACTGTATAGTCTTTCATTCTAATTTACTTTACATCTAAACTGTGGTAATCAAGACAAGCAGAACAGAATGCTCTCTAACTGGCTATCTCACTGACATCCGTTAATGCGTAATTATAACAACTAAATTAAAGATGCGACTGTAAAGAGGTGGAACATCGGTTGCGAGGCATTTAATTCTGGGGAAAGGAGCCGAGATTTTAAATCCTAAGTGAGAAAAATCAATATTCCGTCTCATTATATTGATATTGCTAAACAGATTAATGAAATTAAGTATTTGGTTGTGTTGCCTTTCTTTCTCCCAGTGTCCTCCTGGAGCAATGATGGTTTGTAATGAAGGAGCTCTTCAGGGGAAGAAGTCTAAATTGAGAACCAATTTATACAGCGAAATTGGGAGATAGCTAATCTCGCTGATAGAGCAAGGGTTTTCTTCTGATATGGCTGCGTTGTTTAGATAGGTATCATGGATCTAGACTTGTGTCATCTTGGGGAAGAAAAACAAATTCAGCTGAAAGCAAAAGGAAAGAACCACCTTCCTGCTTCTTTTGGCCCCGCATGCCAATGAGAACCAGCCCAGCATCATCTATGACCACTCTACTTTAGGATGAGCATCCTCGAAGCTCGTTGGCCACTGACCTCACGTAAACCATGCCACATTGAAAATGATTCCCCATGATGACACAAAACAAAAGGGTCACAGGTAGGCTTGCTATGCATGGGCAAAACACAAGTTCTCCAAATGTGCTCTGTGATTGGAAGTGAGAGATGGAGTCCTATGAAGAAGCTGCTGGTTGAGTTTGAGACAAACAAAGCTTGAGAGCAGAAGGTCCAATGTTGAAGGGAAGACACGCTCTTCCTAAGTACATTAGTGTTGAAGGGGACCTAAGCAGGCCCCCAGAAACTTCACATCACTTATTTGTTAATCTACTTATTTGTCCAGTTGCCCATTCTCACTTCTAAGCCAAATGTCTAAGCTTGCAGCGAACTCAAAAACATGCATAAAGCTGGTCAAAGATGACAATGTGGAGATCAAAGGTGCCATCATGAAGATCATGTCCCTATGTCCCAAGGCCACAGAGATGTACCAAACAGGTCTTTAAAAGAATCCCAAAACCTTGTATAATAAACTGCCTATGTGGTGGAGTCTTTGGAAATCATTCACCAATGGCATATCCTGAGTGCCTGAGAGTGAGCAACCAAAGGCCTCCAGTGGGAAAAACTTTGCTGTTCCTGGAGACACAGACTAGAGTGACACTCAGGACATGCCCTGAAGGCTCACAAGTTTGACATATCCTGTAGACAGGGAGGAGCACAAAGCCAAGGGGTCCATTTAAGTAGATAATGGAGACATGGTCTTCCAAGTAATAAAATCAAGAGTGAAGACATTGAATTCCAACTTATCTTTAAATTTAAAAAAAAAAAATGGTTGAAACTGTGGTTTTTACCTTTATCATCATCTTTTCAGATTCCCAGGGTCTGCTCCAAGCTCCTCAACACATGTGCTGACACAGAGGCAGGATAAAGGTACCCTGGAGGTAGTGTGATCATCACAGGCCAGGTAGAGGTCACCAGCATACCATGCTGGGCCAGGCAAGTCTCTAATTAGCCCAGGGCTACTGCCTCTCAGAAGATAAATACCTGTGGTCCCTCCCACTAGACATGCCCCAAGCTGCACAAATGAAGTCAGATAAAAGCTGCTGGCAGCCTCTGGTCCCATCCTGTCTGTTCTTTATATATATATATATACAAATGGCTCATGACATGTATGAAAAGCACAGAAGTCACCAGACTAAATGCTATGACTTGGAGCAGAGAGAAGGAAGATGAGTGTGAGGGAGCCCAGACTTGAGGGTTGTCTTTGTTTTCAACCTGATCTGTGCTGTCTTTTTTTCTCAGCTTTATGTTTCTGTGCTGGATATCAAGCCGGCCCCACCCTCCAAGTCAGTGGCTTTAAAAATAACCATCATGTAGTGGGTGAGTTGTGGGTGGGCAGAGTGGTTCAGTCAGTCACCAGATGTGTGCAAGCATCAGAGGTCAACTGGTGAACAGACTACTGGGTGGAAGATAGATCAATGTCTCCATTAAATGACTAGCACCTGATAGACTGTTGAGGAAGACCACAGGCGTGGTCAGGTCATATGACTCTTATCACTTGCACCCTGTTCCTAGGGGCTTCTTTCCATGGTGGCCTCAACACGGGATTGAGGTCAAATGTTCAAAGTTCTTCAAGTCTCTCTGGTCCACATTTCCAGCTATTTTGGGGATTAAATCAAGTCCTCAGGCAGCAAGCTCTTTTAACTATTGAGCCATCTCTCCAGCTCTTCAGATTTTTAAATGTATTGTTTTAGTGGGCATAAAAACATTATGTCATTTTGATACAAGTACATCATTGTACTTTGCTCTTATTTACCTTCTTTTACTTCACCCTATCCTCCTATAGGCCCATTTCCTCCCCACAAGTCATTCCCTCTTCTGCTAAGAAATGCTACTTAAATATAGAGATACAGGATATAAGAAGGTATGTGGACAATGTGAATGAGAAGGATGATGAAGTCAGAGTTAGAAAATGCCAATACAAATGATATTTTCAAAGATAAGAAGTGGCACGTCATATGGATTGAGCATCAATTCACCAAGAAGACATGTACAACCCTAGGTAAATGTGCATACAATGAAGCTTCAAATCACAGTGAGAAAATATTGACAAAATGAGTAGCAGAAACAAATTAATTATAATGGAAGACTGTGGTGGTGTTGTGTTCTCCAAAATATTGTGTACTCTAATAAATTTATCTGGGGTCAGAGAACAGACAGCCACTAGATACAAAAGCTAGAAAATGGTGGCACTCACACCTTTAATCCTAGCATTCCAGAGATAGAAATCCCTCTGGATCTCTGTGAGTTCAAGGCCACATTGGAAATAACCAAGCATGGTGACACACCTTTAATCCCAGAAAGCCAGCCTTTAATCCCAGGGAGTGGTGGTAGAAACCAAAAAGATATATAAGGCGTGAGGACGAGAAACTAGGAGATTTTGGCCTGGTTAAGCATTTGGCTGGTTAAACATGTGGCTGGTTAAGCATTCAGGCTTTTGAGCAGTAATTCAGCTGAGACCCATTCCGGATGAGGACTCAGAGGCCTCCAGTCTGAGGAGACAAGACCAGCTGAGGATCCGGCGAGGTGAGATAGCTGTGGTTTGTTCTGTCTCTCTGATCTACCAGCATGGACCCCAATAACTCGCCTCAGGTTTGATTTTATTAATAAGAACTTTTAAGATTCCTGCTATAGAAGACTATTATTTCTAGCAGTTGCTAGAACAAGTAGACCAAATAATATTTAAAGAAAAATGTTTGTTGAATATTACCAACCAATTTAACCTACTGAGCTATATAAAACAATACACACAAAAAAAATGAATACTCATCCAGCACATGAACATTCCCCCTAGACAGACCATCTGTTAAAGAAGATTCAGTAGATGTTATATTTCTCTGACTATAAAAGAATTTTAATTATTAGCATTAAATTTGGAATCAACAGACATAAAATATGTATTTTAACACTCTATTGTGTTTGGATATCAATGTCTTCTAAATATCCCATACTTCAAAGAAGGAATCACAATACAAACTATAAAATATTTTAAGTAGACTAATAATTTTTTAAAAAGACATTTTAAGACTTGTGGGATACATCTAAAGAAGCATGTAAGGTAATTTTATAGCTTTAATCTTTTATATTAGAAAAGTGGAAGTTTTTTTAAAGAAAGATCTAAATTTTCAATTTAAAAGAATGAGTTCCACAAATATTAATAGAAGTAAACTATAAAGACAATCAATAACAGATTGCTCCTTTGAAATGCCAAACACAACTGTAAGTCTCAAGTTGATCAAGAACAAAAACATTACCGATAGCAGAAATAAAGGGTGAGACATCACCACAGATCCTACAGACATCCAAAGAATATGACAGAAATACATCAGTAAACTGTCAACTTTGTTGAAATGGAAACATTTTTTTGAAGCATCTGATTATTCAAGTACATTCAAAATACAAAGAAAATATAACCACTCTTGTACTTAATACAGAAATTAAGTTTGCCATTAAAACCTTTCCACAGAGAAGGATTTGTGACCAAGTGGCTTCACTGGTAAATTCTATCAAATCTGTAGAATAAGTAATATCAATCTTTCACAGCCTTTTTTTTTATTGATTTTTTTAAACAGGGACCTGCTGTTTGCAGGCTATCCTAAAACTAACATTTTGTTTTTAGAATGGAGTTTCAATTTCTTTAGGAAAAATAAAACTTGTTGGATTTGTTTGGTATAGATTTGAACCAATAAATCAATTTGAGAAGAATCAACATCTTGAAGATATTGAGAATCTAAGCACATGGTGGAAAAAAAATCTATAATCTCAGTATCTGAGAGAATAACCAAAGCAGGAGGATCCAATGTTTAAAAAAAAAAAAAAAAAAAAAAAGGCAAAAGTAGCTCTTGGACCACATCAAACAAGTCATTGTTATTGTCTGTTGCTGTTGTTTTGTTTTGCAATAAGTGGAGACTATTGCAGAGAACCAAACTGATCAAAAGGCAGAGAATAAGAGACCCTGGGGTGCCCTACAACTAAGGTTGAGGGAACATTGTGGAAGATGAGGTGGAAGTTTCTAACAACTAGAGGGCCAGGCCACCAGCTGCAAGTTAATGGTTTTTAAATATGACAGGGATGTTACACTCCTGGATTCTCAGCAATATGGCTGCCTAAACAAGACCTGTACAATGACAACAACCAGTTGACAAGGTCCCACCTGCAGATGAAGAGCTAAGGGCAATCAATGGCTACTAGAGAGAGAGAGGATCAATCCATTTTCTCCAGGGACAAGGCCTCCCAATAGGTCAGCTCAAAACACATATACGTATGAGTAACACTAAATGGACTCAGTGGGCTGCCTGCCAGTGTGTGTGTGTGTGTGCATGTGTGTGTATGTGTGTGTAAAATGATAATTAAAGATGAAGAGGTCATGAATTTGAGAAGGAGTGGAGGAGCATTGAGAAGGAATGAAGAGAAGAGGGATGGAAATTATTTAAACACAGTACTCACGTATGAAATCCAAAAAAAAAATTTAGTTTTTAAGATGTATTTTAAGTGATGATAAAAGAGTTATTGCAGTCATCACTATGTGACTGTGAAATGTCCCCTGCTGACATGCTTTTGAATGCTGAGGAGACTGGAATTTCAGAGCAGCGGGGGCTGGACAGTGGAAGGAAGTCTCTAGCCCTCAGTGTCTCCCAGGCCTCAATCCATTTCTCTTAGCTTTCCAGCCCTGCCACTTCCTGGCCCCATTCCCCTTCATGCTCCCTTTGCTGCTGTGGTGGACCACATGCTCTAAAGCCATACTCTGAAGTCAACCTTCTCCCACTTAAGCTGCTTCTCCCAAGTATTTTGTCACAGTAGTGCAAATAACACGGTGGTTTTTATATAAAGATGAACCGATCATCAGAACAGATTAAAGACTCTGGAAGTCGATTCACATCTATCAAGTCAGAAGATGTTTGATAAAGAATTCAAAGTGACAGTCTTATCAAAATAAAAGTCTTTAAGCACGAAGTTCTGAATCATTTCTATGTCTATACAGAAAAAAAGAAAACTTTGAAAATAAAACCAACCTTTTTGCTGCTATTTCCCACCACAGAAGATATTTCAGAGTAAATTGCAGCCCTGGGTCCCAGAAAGTTTAGAGGGCATAACCTAAAGGCAAGAAAAAACTTCCCAAAGCAAAATGGAAAGCTTTACATATGAAAGAAAAATAAAGAGTTGAACTCTACCAAAATTAAAATCTTGTACTCATCAAAAAAGAAAATTTAAGGGGAATAGAGGGATGACTCAGTGGTTAAGAGCACTGGCTGTTCTTCCAGAGGACCTGGGTTCAATTCCCAGCACCCACATGGTGGCTCACAATCACCTGGAACTCCAGTCTCAGGGTATCTGACACTCTCTTCTGGACTCTACAGAGAGCAACAATTTATAAATGTGACCTCCTGAAACAGAGAATATGGTAAATAAGACAAAAGGACAGCCTACATAATGGGAAAAGATCTTCACCAACCTTACATCTGGCAGAGGGCTGATCTTCAAATATATAAAGAACTCAAGAAACTAGAAAGCAAAAACCAAACAATCCAATTAAAAAATGGGCTACAGAGCTAAACAGAAAATTCTCAACAGAAGAATCTCAAATGGCTATAAGACACTTAAAGAATTGTTCAACATTCTTAGCCATCAGGGAAATGCAAATCAAAATAACTCTGAGATACCATCTTACACCTGTTAGAATGGCTAAGATCAAAAACATTGATGACAGCTTATGTTGGAGAGGATGTGGAGTAGGGAGACACGCCTCCATTACTGGTGGGACTTCAAACTTGTGCAGCCACTTTGGAAATCAGTATGGTGGTTTCTCAGAAAACTGGGACTCAATCTACCTCATAATCCAGCAATACCACTCTTGGGCATACACCAAAAGGATGCCCATTCATATCACAAGAACATTTGCTCAACTATGTTCATAGCAGCATTATTGGTAATAGCCAGAACCTGGAAACAACCTAGATAACCCTCAACTGAAGAATGAATAAAGAAAATGTGGTACATATACACAATGGAGTACTACTCAGCTGTAAAAAAACAATGACATCATGAAATTTGCAGGTAAATGGATTGAACTAGAAAGAACCATCCTGAGTGAGGTAATCCCCAAAAGACAAACATGGTATGTTGTAGCTAGAGTTTTTCTGCCTTGCCCACAGTCAGGACAAATCTTTGTCACCTGCCAGTCCCACAGCAGCTCAGACCCAACCAAGTAAACACAGAGACTTATATTGCTTACAAACTGTATGGCTGTGGCAGGCTTTTTGCTAACTGTTCTTATAGCTTAAATTAATCCATTTCCATAAATCTATACCTTGCCACGTGGCTCGTGGCTTACCGGTACTTTACATCTTCCTTGTCCTGGCGGTGGCTCCAGGCAGTCTCCTCCTGCCTTCCTGTTCTTTTATTTCTCTTCTCTGTTAGTCCTGCCTATACTTCCTGCCTAGCCACGGACCAATCAGTGTTTTATTTATTGACCAATCAGAGCAATTTGACATACAGACCATCCCCCACCACAGCCAAGTGCAGACCATCTCAGACACCTGCACTCAGGCTTGTGGTCCTAATCATCCTCTATGCGGACCTGCTGGGTAAAGCCACGAGGAACCCAAGAACAGGCTCCCACAGGACATACAGGACATCCCACAGCAGTATGTACTCACTCAGAAGTAGATATTACACATAAAGCAAAGGATAACCAGGCTACAATCCACAATCCCAGAGAAGCTAAGTAACAAGGAGGACCCTAAGAGAGACATGCATGGATCCCCCTAGGAAGGGGAAATAGATGAGATCTCCTGAGTACACTTGGGGGGAGGGACGGGGGAGCAGGTAAGGGAAAGTGGCAAAGAGAACATGAGGGAACTGGATGGTCTTCAGGGAGGGACAGAGAGGGAGAGCAAGGAAAGAGATATTTGGGTAGAGGGAGCTATTATGGGGTTAGGGAGAAAGCTGGTCCTGGGGAAATTCTCAGGAACCCACAAGGAAGAATCCAACTCAGGTCTCTGAACTGGCCTTCTCCTGTAGTCAGCTCAATGACTACCCTAATTGTCATTATAGAACCTTCATCCAGTAACTGAGGGAAACAGATGCAGAGATCCACAGCTAAGCACTGGGTGGAGCTCCCAGAATCCAGTCAAAGAGAGGGAGGAGGGATTATATGAGCAAAGGGGTCAAGAAATTAAAAATATTTTTAAAAGAAATTGTAATAAATTAGCATGATGACCAAAGACTAAGAAGAATGGTTCAAGAATATAAAAAGTCCTCATAAGACAAACAGCACAATATAATTGAACAAAACATTTGATTACATAAGAAAGCTAAGCTATAGGAATGGACATTACACACATGAAAAAAATATTCAACATCAATAATTATCAGGGACATTCTAAGACACACAAGGCACCACTTCAAACCATAAGAGAGCCATAGTAGAGAGAGCTGAGCTGTGTGGCCGCTGACTCTTAAAGAGTTGGCACTGGTGGCATGTGGGGAAATGCCCAGGCCTTTGGGAGCCAATCCAGCACCCCGCTATCCAATATCTAAAGAAATTAAACACAAAAAGACTGCCTATACACAGTATGAAGAGCAACACCAACTGTACAAAGAGGAGCCATGTCAACTGCCCACCGGCAGCACAGTAAATAAAAGAAACTATTTTCATCCAATGGTTTTGCTTCTCAGCCATAATGTGATCAACCACTGGCAGAGGCAGCAGTGGGGGCAGGGGGGTTGTCAAAAAAAAAGGAAAAGACAAACAAAGAAAGGAATGCTAACTGTGTGGCTCCATCCACATGAATTTCTAAATAAAAGCATTGCAAAAACGTGTGTAATTCAGAAGTGAGAATGGTTGCCTCTAGCCAGAGAGCAAGGATTTGCTGGGAAGGGCGTGAGAGGTTTCTGTGGAACAAATGTGCCCAGTGCCTTCTTACGGATGTGGGTCACTCGGTGCATCTTTCAAAGCTGATCTAACTATGTGAATAGTGCCCACCCACCTCTCTGTTAACTCTACATTGCTAAAACATTTCAACTCTTCACTGATCATTTCATCTCTTGCTGGCAATCTCCTTTCCTAACTGTGGTTCCCTAAAATGAAGCCCACAGCTCTGACCAAAAGACTGTTTTGCAACTGCCAGGAGAATAAAATGGTAAAATTCCAGGCTGGTAGACTTTGACTTTTTACTATTCCCCATCCTCAAGAAGATGAGGCAGGAGGGTCAAGAGTCCAGGTCTAGCCTGGGCTACATAGTGAGACTCTATCTCAAGGTAAATAACATGAATTCAATTTTCTTTTCCCCCCTCAGTCTTGCATCTGCAACATGGTATTGTGAAAAAAAGTGAGATAAGCAAGTCAGATAGAGTCTCATCCATATTCCTAGTTCAGTGTAGATCCCAGATGAATGGATGCACCAGCTCTCGTCAAGGCAGGCAGATAAAACACATCCTTCTGAGTGCTTTGATTGCCTATCTAGTTTGGAAGGTTATTAATATTTTAATAATTTTTTTGACCAATAAAGGGTTGGTCCTTGCTCTAAGGTTAGCTGGTTCAAACACTTAAAACAGCAAAAGCTGACTGAAATAGTACATTCATTTTATTCAGTTGACAAGGTCCCTCCCATTTTCATATCTTGTCCAATGAAGATCCTGTCTAGATTCTTAAACTCCAGGGCTCCTGGGCAGAGAAAGTCCTAAACAGAGGTAGTAAGTATTCAAGAGTTTCCTTGTATAAGTTATTTTGTGTTGCTGTAATAAAAAATACCATGACCAAAAGCAACATATGTAAGAAAGATCTTATTCTGGGTTATGGTGTGTGTGTGTGTGAGAGAGAGAGGGGGGGGGCGGTTAACAGCAGGGGAGGGATCTCAGCAGGCAGCCAGGGAAGGAAGCAAATGGAGAGATCACATCTTCAACCACACATAGAACAGAGAGAGTGAATTCATTTCCTCCACCTCCTAAAGGTCTTTTAACCTCCCCAAACAACACCACAAACTAAGGACTAAGTGTTCAAATACATGAGCCCATGGAGGACGCTTCACATTCCAGCAGCCACAGACACCCTTAAGGTTTCAGCAGGGCACAGCCTGCAAGGTGGGAGTTCCACAAAATTCCAACCTCGCCCCCATCCATGATTGTGAAAACACAGCAGACTTCCTCAGAGCAGGAGAGGGAAAGGGTCCCGTTGGGTCTGGAGAAGTAACACTGAAGTCTGAGTTCCTTCCACATGCGCCTTCCGACTTCACTAACTCATAGTGTGAGAGGACCAGAAAACAAGGAAGAAAAGAGCTCAGCAGCAGAGAGTGTGCCTCGCATATGTGAGGCTGTGGGTTCAATTCCGAGCACACAAAGAACAAATCCTGGAGAAATCAATGTCTGAACTCTCTTTTGAAATATTTGTTTTAGGTTTAACTACGTGTGGGGGGTGGGGCCTGGGTGCTCATGCGCTCAGTGCCTGTGGCCACCAGAGGAGTCAGACCCTCTGGAGCTAGAGTTATAGGCAGTTGTAAGCCATCCAACATGGGTGCTGGGAACCAAGCTCAGGTCCTCTGAAACACTAACATGTGCATGTGTTCTATTGAGCTGTCTCTCCAATACAGTGCCTGAGCTTTTAATAGAAAAAAACAAAATAAAAAGTTTCGGTGATGTTCTGCTTTTATTTTTTAGATTTATTGCTCTAGAATTAGATACATTTTGATTTAGACTTACTTTTATTGATCTCTCTCTCTCTCTCTCTCTCTCTCTCTCTCTCTCTCTCTCTCTGTGTGTGTGTGTGTGTGTGTGTGTGTGTGTGTGTGTGTGTGTCTCGCATAACATGGGAACTGGCAACTGAATTCTGGTCTTGTGAAAAATAAAGCAAGTGCCATTTCTCCAGCCCCAGGCTCTGCTCTCGTATGAGAATTTCAGCAAAGATTCCATCCCTTAGTCTCAAAAGGAAATCACACAACTAGGACTCAGAGATCTAATTTATTGTGCAACCAAATCCCACTACCCTCAACTCTAATATTAATGGAATGAAAATTAGCTTCCTATATAAGGAGACATTGGTAACAAGCTATCCATGCTAGGTAACCCTTCCATATGGCTATGGCTTGGCTCAGGCTTTAGGGTCTCCCAAAGATTTATGTGTGGAAGTATGGTCCTCTATAGGGTAAAGTCAAGTACTGGATTCTTGGTGGTAGGGCCAGGTAGGGCTCTGACATGAGTCACTGACTGAGGTGGCCCAGCAGGGTCCCTGTCAAAGCTTGTGTAAGCCTCCTTGGTCTTTTAACTTCTAAGACGTAGAACTACATGAACCACTTCGCAAGTACCCACCCTCAGGTATTCTGTCGTAGTCATGGAAGGCAAACTGATAGACAAGTTCACAACCAACGCCTGTCTCTTGAGAATCTATTAGCTAATCAACCCCTGCTCCTTTGAAATAAACCTGGATTCAAGTACTTAAGTTTTTCTGAAGAGCTTTCTCTTAAAAATGGACAAACATGCTTCTAACTTTGTCTCTCCCCAGTCATCTCAGACTCAGCTCTCTATCTGGTCAAGTCAGGGAGATTAGCACTCATTATTACACACAGTGTCATAGGGTAGGGGAAGGGGGATGGGCAACTAGCTGCCTCCCCTGCCACTTTAGAGTCACGAGCAATTCACTCCCTCCTGCTCTCCACATGTCCTTGACTGGAAATCTCTGGTTTGGTCTGTTTGACAGTTACTAGGGTCACTTTGTCCAAATGATCCTAAAAACATAAATGGACTGTGGGGACTCAAACAGCATCCTACCATCATTAAACTCCCCAGCTTCCTGCATCTCCACCCATCTTTCTCTCCTCTTCTGCTATCGTGAGCAGGGCCAGGTCCTCCAACCCCAAGAGCTATGAAAACCAAGGGCAATGTGTGTGTCTCGGGAGAGCCAGCATGGGTGATATGGATTGATCTTAGAGGTCCTGGGACTTTAGTCAACCAGGGACATCTGCCACAGTACCATAAGACTGCCATAAAGTCAGGTTGGCATCTAGTTCAGATCCCCCCAAGCCCTACACCTCCCACTTCTGCCAGGAGTGTTTATCTCTTCCACACACCTCCACCTTCCCTGTGCCTTCCCCACGAGTCCTCCAGCCTGGAGACCCTGCTCCCACAGACCCCTCCCACAACTGCCTCACTGCCGAGTTCAGCACTGGCTTCTCCTTCCCAGGCATGGAACAATTTCTCTCTGAGACAGGCAAAGAACATAATGAATGAACAAGACCTTAAGGGGGAAAAGAAGGAGAGTAAACCATATTTTTCTTTCTTTCCAGATAAAATAATACACCGGCATGTCTGAATCTCCTGTGACAGAGTTAATGTCCAGGAGCCAAAGAGAAGAAAGAGCTGCTTCCTCTTGCTAATGTGAGCACCATCACCAGCCCCTTTGTCAACCAAAGGGGCACAAAATGACCAAAGGGCCGAAAAACCATCTGGAGCAGTGGGGCCAGGGAAAGACCTAGACCTAAGTGGTGCTGGGAGGAAATTCTTTCCTTTCCTTCATTTTTTCTGTATTCCTTAAGTACAGCCAGGAAAATATCTGTAAAAATTAACCTAAAGCTTAATGGTTTATGTAAGAATGCCTTAATAAAAATATGTTGGCAAGGGTATTGAACTGCACAATTAAACCCCTCCCATTCTGCACTTGCCCGTCTAATTTCTGTCGAAAGCTTATTCAGCAAACTAAAATGCCAATGTTCTCTTTCAATTTTCACGTCTCTGAAGCACTAACTCACGAATAAGAAAGGATTTATTTGTATTATTAGCTGCCTGTTGAAAGAAGTTTTAAATACTGGAACCCTGAGATGCCTCAAGATCCCCCAACTATCTAAAGGGTGGTTTTGATTTTTCCCCCCTTCTGCAAGCTGTGTTTGATTTACATCAATTAGGTCGTCCCCATAAGGTATCATATCACAGGAAGGCTAATAACCCAGAAATAACCTCATTAAATGAGACAGCAGATCGGTCTAAACAGAATGAACTCTAAGCAGAAAAATTAGTGACCTGGAAAGAAGCAGGGAGAGTTAATGGTAGTACCAAGGGGGGAAAAGCACTCCTGTTAGCCAGCGGAAGGAGAACCCACCGGCAATAAAGCACAAAGACAATCAGAGCAGAGACACCGGCTTCTCTTGTGTTTCAAATCCTGTAATGCAATTATTTTCCCTCGGTCAAAACCAGACTGTGGGGACATGCCTGTATTCCCCATTCACCTGAATACAAAAGAGTGACCCGAGCAGGGGCCCCTTCCTATACCACATGTCCTAACTGCATCCTCAGGTTGTCATGTTAGGAAGCTGTGGATCTCTCCACCCTCTTTGACCACCACCTGTCCAGGCTAAGCATAAGCAAGACCATTTTCCTTGCTGTCATACTCGGCACAAGCCACCAGGGATGCTGAGTTCTCTCTTTCTGCCACTCCATGTTGACCCCAGATATCCCCCTGCTTCAGTGTCCGCCCTACAGATATTTTGTAAACACATTTTCCCCCAACCACTTACTGTTTTCCTGAAATATTGCATATATGTGATTTGCTTTAAAAAGCAAACAGCTACCAGAAATTACAAAGAGCCAAATGTTTGCATCCGGCAGAAGCCATTTCTAAGTGTGAAAGCCAGTAAGAAGAGATGCCTACCCCCCAGGTGCTGATTCCTGAGAGTCTAGCTTCTGTGGAGACCCTAGGAGGCTGCATTCAAATGGATCCTAGTTCCTGAGTCAGTAAGAGGGTAGCTGTGTGCTTGAAAACCTCCCAATCCACCCTCACTGGAATTTCCCATTGGCCATTTCTGAGTAGGTAAAGCTGCCACCCTGAAATTGCCTGTATAGACAGAATCTTCCTGTGCTGGCAGCCATTTCCCAAATAATTACTCAGAAATTTAATATAAGTTATAAAGTTTTTTGCTCAGCCAATAGCTCAGGCTTGTTACTAGATCTTACAACTTATTTCTGTTAATCTATTTGTTACCCTGAGGCATGTGGCTTTTACCTCTATCCCATTTTGTGTGTCTGACTCATTCTTGGTCTGGCTAATGACTCGTCTGACTCCACCCTTCCTCATCCCATCATTCTCAGTTTGGCTTCCCCACTTAACTTTATCCTGTTCAGCTATTGGCCAGTCAGCTTGTTTATTAAACCAATCATAGCGACATATATCCACACAGTGTACAGAAGGATTATTCCACAGCATGCCTGTGTTAGCTTTCCATTGCCCTGACAACATAGAGAAGAACAACAGAAAGGAAGGAAGACTAATTTCAGCTCACTAGTTCAGAGGTTTCTGGCCATGGTTGGCTCACTCTGTTGCTTTTAGAGCTGTGGCAAAGCAAGAAACATCACAGTAGTGAGCATGGCAGAGGATATGGCAGAGTTAAAGGTGCTTACCTCATGGTGGCCAGAAAGCAGAGAGGAGAGGGAGGGGTGATAATCTCAGTATCCTCAAAGCTATACCCTGTGGTCTGCTTACTTCACAAAGCACCATCAGCTGGGTTGGTGACTGGCTGGCTTAAGAGATGAATGGAGTATTACACCCCTGTGTGTATTTGTGGGACATTTCTGGAGATGACTGACATGTTGGACAATGGGTGAGATAGTCCACCCTGAACATGAGCAGCACCATCCGATGGGCTAGAAGGTCAGATAGAAGGATGCAGAAAAAGGTGTGTGTGCATATGCATGTGAACCTGATGGTGGTGGTGTGCTGAGTAGGTGTATCTGTAGATACTGTCACTGGACCAACTTTCTTCAGCCTTTCAACATCAGATCAACACCAGTGACTCCCGAGGAAGTGTTCAGCACCCGATGTAGATTGCCAAGGACCCCAGTGGCTTGTGCTGGGTAGACTGCTTCTCCAGGATGAGGTTGGTCCATTTGAACTACCCAAGCCCTGTGGTATAATCAAATTGCCTTTCAGAACATACACTATATGTGTGTGTGCACATGTGTGTGCTTGTGTGGGTGTATATATATGTATATACATACATACATGTGTAGGTATATATGTGTATGTATATAATAATATATTATAGTAACATTTTAACAATATGTTACATATAATTTTATATATTGTCTATTAAATATATATTCTATTAGTTATGTTCCTACAGTGAACCCTGACAAATATAGTATTTAGTATATGAAACTTCAGGAAACATTTGAGCTCTAAACCATGATAGTCTCCAGGGACCTGAGGTTTTAAGAAGCAAGAAACACAGAAGGGCCCCCACTCAGTCTAAGGCTTGAACAGGAAAGGCCCCCAGCAATGTTGTGAGACATATACATCTGTATTGTTCCAGCCTAGAACTCCTAAAATCTTTACAGTCTCCAAAGTGAGAATCATCTTGGTGTTATCTTAATGGGCTCATCTTGGCTGGCAGCCCAAGGCAGCTTCAGGGTCGGGGCTGGTCATCAGTAATGGCAGCCCCATCCTGAAACATTCCAGCAGGATGCAAAGACTGAGGGTTTCCTTCGTGTCCCACAAGTAACAATTTAGTCACTCGTGCCTAATTAGTGACTCCCAGATTGTCAGGAGTTGAGGATCACACACTCACCCAAGGAGAATGTGGACTGTGGTTTGAATCTGAAATGGGCTCATGTTTTGTTTGCTTGGGCCACACCTAATGGTATTCTTTTGAAGGCTGTGGAGTCTTCAGGGGGTGGGACTGGACTGGTAGAAGTGGGTTACTAGCGGCAGGTCTAAGAAGATTACTATCCCTAGTTCTAGCATGTGCTCTTTCCCGGTCTACTGCCCTGTGAGACCACATGCTACGGCTACCATTTTCAGAAACCGAGCTCTCTGTCACCATGCCTCTCTCACCACAGTGGACTGAAATCTGCCCGAAACCATAAGCCTAAATAAGCCTTTCCTCTGCCCTTTCCATGTCCTTCTGTTCCTCTGTCATTATAATAAACTGATAAGCACATTTCCCTGAGTTCTGCAAGCTACTCCAACAAATTAATCACACTCATGGAGGAGATCATGAGAACCACAACTTATAGCTAATTAGTCAGAAGCCCAGGCCCCACTTAGGGCTTGTGTGTAGTGAGAGCAGGGGCAATCTCGAGAACGGATGCTCTCATCAGAAACGTATCGAATTAGAGGACACTTGGCTTCTGTCCCCCACAGAATCAACTGTTTACTTGGTGTGCATGGAGAGCCCCTCACGGGGGTGGCCACAAAAGTCCTCTATGTTGACTGTTGGTTGAGAGTAGAGGAGAAACTGAGTTTTTTCTACTTCTCACAACATGTATAGAAATCACAGGGTCTGGAGACCTCAGGAAGAGGAATGAGGTCTCAGCCCGAAATCATGTGAACTAAGGCCACCTCTAACAGCTGAAGACCTTAAGACCTGTCCCTTGCCCCATCAGTAAACCTGTGCCTCGTTTTTTTTTTTTCCAACTCAAATAACCTCAGAGAAGTTGTTCAAACAAAGAAGTAGCCATTTATTCAGTAGCTAATGAAGGGCAGAGAGTGGGAGTCAAGGTCTCAGACAAAGCCCCCTGCAGGGAATGAAATGAGGTAACATGCATCTCTAAGAATCCGGGGTCCGGAAGTGGGTGGGATGTTTTGCTAGTTTTGTAAGCCCTATGTCTACAAGGATTCTAGTTCCCCTTCCTGTCTGGTCATGTTTTCCCTGTGCCAAGGATGGTGCCATAGTCTGCTTTCTACTGCTGTCATCCATCAGGGTAGGAACTCAAAACAGAAACCTGGAGGCAGGAACTGAAGCAGACACCATGTAGGAACACTGCTTCCTGGCTTGCTCTCATGGTTCGCTCAGCCTGCTTTCCTTTTTTGTTGTTGTTATTTGTTTTGGTTTGGGGTTTTTGGTTTTGTTGTTGTTTGTTTGTTTGTTTGTTTGTTTGTTTGTTTGTTTTTCACGATAGAGTTTCTCTATGTAGCCTCGGCTGTCCTGGAACTCTCTCTGTATACCAGACTGGCCTCAAACTCAGAGATCTTTCTGCCATTGCCTCCTGAGTTCTGGGATTAAAGGTGTGCACCACCACCATCCTCAGCCTGCTTTCTTACACACCCCCAAGACCACTTGCTCAGGGTTAGCACCACCCACCATAGGCTGAGCCCTCCCACATCAGTCATTAATCAAGAAAATGCCCCCACAGATTTACCCACAGGCCAATGTGATGAAAGCATTTTTACAATAGAGGTTCCCCCTTCCCAAATGACTCCAGCTTGTATCAAGCAGATAAAAAAGAAAAGAAGAACAAAACTACTCATGAAATTATGAACTTCCATGGCACCAGTGGGTGGGAAATTTATTTCAGGGATGGACCACAGTGAGACGGCAGTAGACATAGAGTGCAGCCTGGAGGCCAGATGGCATCCAGGATACCTTCAACAGCCTGACTCTGCTAGATTTAGTGTCTTGTTTTACCCAGAAACTTACTAACATGACTATGGTAGTTTGAATAAAAAATGGCCCTCAGGCTCATATAGTTGAATGTTTGGTCCCTAGTTGGTGGACTGTTTTGGAAGGATTAAGAGGTGTGGCCTTGTTGAAGGAGGTGTGTCACTGGGGGTTTTAAAAGCCTACACCAGGTCCACTGTCTGTCTCTCTGCTTGCAATTTTTGCATCAGATGTGAGCTCTCAGCTATTGCTCCAGCACCATACCTATCTGACGGCAGTCTTATGCCCTGCCATGGCGGGCATGGACTCACCCTCTGACACTGTCAGCAAGTTCCTGATTAAATGCTGTCTTCTGAAGGTTACCTTGGCTACAGTGTCTCCTTAGAGCAGTGGAACAGTGACTAAGACAATGATGTAAACCAGGCATCCTTAGGGTGCATGCTGATCATGCATGAGTCCTAGGGGTGGAGGTCAGGAAATAAAGGAGAATACAGGGAGAATGCAGAAAAAGAAGAACATTTCCTGGCATGTGGGGGTGGCAGTCCCTCTTCTGAACCCTCCCTGCTCCAGACCTGGGCTCACCAGTCTTACAACCAGACACTGGGTTGAGGCTTAAGAAAGACAGTAAAAACACAAAGGGAGGTGACTCTGAGGTAGGATAGGTCACTGGCTCTTTCCTGTCCCAGTCTTTGTGCCCTTTCTATCCACACACATCTAGGTGAGCAGGTGGCTATAGGTCTTTGTGGTCTGAACAAAACCATGCTCCAATTTGAGCCTAGATTCTTCTCCCTTTCCCTGATGGTCTGATGTAACCCTGTGTGATGGAGCCAAGTTCATCCCCGCTCTTCTCATGTCTTACATCTCATCCAGGTGCCTAAGGTTTGTCTCTGAAATGTTCCACGCGGGATCAAGTGTTTTATCATCTGATCTCCAGCTGGAGAAACTGTGTTAGGGATGCTCTGGTCCATGACTGGCAGATGTGAACAAGCCACACTGCAAGCTCCTGTTGTCATAGACCCAGCCACCATAGCATCAGGTATTTGTGAGCCTAAACAAACCTTAAGTTGCTTCTGCTGGACATTTTCTCATGCTGACAAGGAAAGAAGCCAATAAACCTTCTATATAAGCTGAAGTCCCAGCTCCCCTCCCTGTCCCAGAGGTCACTTCTGAAGGCTTCACCCAAGGGTGCCCTCAAGCATCACCTTCCTGCCTAACTCCAGACTCAAGACCCCTCTCTTTTTCTCTCATTTGTTCCTTAACTGTTGTGTGAAGGTAATTAATGCACAGGCTGCTTCTCTGGGACTTGGGCTGTGACCCAGCTTGGCACAGGGGACTTGATAAGGACAGTAGCCCAGTGGAATGGCTAAGTAAGGCAGCTGTTTCCACTGTTACCAATTTTTTGGGGAGGAAAAAAAGGCAGAAAAGAGATTTTAGTTTGAAATGACCCAGAATTGCTAATTAACTCAATAATCGTTCTGAATATGAGGCAGTCTACTACATTATTTGTCCATCAGCCTCGTGTCTCATCTGGAGGCCATGTGCTCCCTCTCTAAAGATGTTGGCAGCTTTCTGGGGATGGACAGTTGTCCTCTCCCACACCCCACCTGGCTGCAGATGGGAAGATGATGCACAGCCACGGGAAACTGAGGCATAGTCGTCAGGAAACCAAGCTCCTCCCACCACTACCGGGGCCCATGTTGCCTTTGTTCATGGCATTCTTAAGGTAAAGAGCGACCATAAAGTGCCTCACTCCACTCCGAGACGACTGCCAGGGAGTTAAGAGCTTCTTAGGAAGATTCATTCCAAGCCATTTGGGCTCCTCCTATAAATAAAGCTTTAGACGATTTTGGAACCACGTATTTATTTACCTGATAGATCATAACAGCTCTCTCAGTGCCTTTAGCCCTGTTGGGTGATCTTCAAGCACTTAGCTCCTTTGCACTTAGTTAGCCCTCTTTCCAGGCAGCAAAATGGAGCTTAACTCCTTGAATGAGCAACACACTGGCACCTGATGGGATGTGGTCCTCTTTGCCGAGGACTCACTCTGGAGGAGCCATTAACACGGAGGTGGCAGGTGCCAAAGGGAAATGAGTAATCAGAAGTGTTGGATGATTCCCAGCCAGCACGCACATTTCTAAAGTGGCTATTGGCTGCAGGAAAGAAAAGGATGGAGGGATGGGTATGTCTTTTTCAAAACATCAGGAGAAAAAGGATTCCTCATATAAGACAAACCATGCAGTGTGTTCCTTTCTGGGTCTGGCTTATTGCACTTAACATGACAATCTATGTTCCATCCATTTTGCAGACAATTATGTGTTTTCACTCTTCCTCCCCTGTGTATATACTCCAGGTTTTCTCTATGTATCTATTGATTCCGTATCTTGAATACTGTGTCTAGTGACACAGCAAAAATGGATTTGTAGCGATCTCTGTGGTGTGCTGACACAGGTTCCCAGAAGCAGTACTGTTTCTGAGTGAATTAGGCAAGGTTCTCTAGAGGAACAGAACGGATAGGATGGAAACATAGATATCATACCTATGCTCCCCCACATCCACACGTGTGTGTGTGTGTGTGTGTGTGTGTGTGTGTGTGTGTGTTACACATTAAAATAGTAACAACAGCTGAATCATGCCTGAGAGGCTGAGAACCTGCTAGTTGCTCAGCCCTCAGGCTGGATGTCTCAGCTGCCAAAGTAGAGCCACAATGGCTGTCTCATACTACAGAGGCCTGCAACCCTCTCCATCCATAGGGCTGGACACCCCCACAGTTCCAAGCTGGTGTGAAAACCTGGATAATTCCTGGAGAGCTGATGGCCCATAGTCCAGGATGGAAGCCTGGGAAGTCTGGTTCCGATATCAGCTCTCAGAGGAGGAATGAGCACCAACAAGAGAGTAAACCAACCAGGCTGCTACCAGAAGGTTCGAACCACACACAAGACCCTCAGGACACTTCTGCAGTTGAGTGTTCCCACTCGGGCACTTCTAACTGGTGACAAGATGACGGGCAGTTCTCTGTTTCAGATTTTGAGGATCCTCCCTACTGATTCCCATGGTGGCTGCATAAGCTTTCATTTCCATGAGATGTGTGAATGTTTCTTCTCCAGAACATTCTCTCTAGCATTGGTCATCATTTCTGCTATCATCTGCTAACACACTCACACACACACCACATATACACACATACCATACATACACACACACACACCACAGAGACCACACTTACACAGCACACACATAATACATACACACACACACACACTATGCACACACACCACAGAGACCACACATACACAGTACAATCACATACACCAATACACACCACAGAGAACACACTTACACAACACACACACACACACACACACACGTTACACACCCCACAGAGACCACACTTACAAAGTACACACACAGCATACACACCATACACGCACATACACACACGCCACATACACACACCACACATATACACACATACACTATACATACACAGCACACACAGTACATACTCACACATATATGAACACACACCAGACATACACACCCACACCACAGAAACCATACTTACACAGCACACACATAGCACACACACCATACACACACACACCACAGAGACCACACATATACAGCACACACAAACATCACATATACATCACACACCAGAGAACACACACAAATACACACACACACCACACACACATACAACACACACAACACACACACATGTATGCGCATACACCACATATACCACACTCACCACACACTTACACAACATACAACACACACATACACCACACACACAACACACATACACAACCCAAAACATACACATGTATAACACACACAACACACACATATACACATATAACACACATAACACACACAACACACACCAGAGAACACACACACCACACATATACAACACACACACAACACATACATACCCCATACATATCAAACCCACACCCACACATACACATATAAATGCCACACAAAAAAACACACATACATCACACACATACAGATACCACACACACACACACACCACACACACACTACACACACCCCCCACATACACACTACACACACACATCCCAAATACATACACACACACACACACACACACACACACACCCATATGCATACACCCACACACACACACCTCTCCACACACGAGTATAAAGAGGATTATGTTGGTGGACTGTTCAGGTGGGAGAGGGAGTATCATGAGTTGGAGGCCAGTCAGTGCTACATGAGACTCCATCTCAAGAAAAACAAACTGAATCAGCCTCACAAACCGTTTCTTTCCAGAATCTCCTTGACACTTTCACACTGCATCTTGGTAACTGGAAGGATGAAAATCCAAGTAAAGGGTAACAGGAGCCTTCCATGTCCTTGTTAAACTTCATTGCCACTGCCGGAACAAGGCTTGCAAACTTGACTGACCTGATGTCAGAATGAAAGGAAAAGTCCGGGCCAGGGCAAGGCTCAGTGGAGCGTGAGTTCAGTCCCCAGTACAAGGGAGAGGAGAGAAGTAGACAGATGGGCGAGAAGGAGACGGAGAGAGAGAGCACGAGTGAGCTGGAGAAGATGGAAGATGCTGGGCCGTAGGCTTCCATTCCTTGCACTGGGGTTCACTGCTTTCTCCCACATACACCACCCAGAAGAACTGTCCCCAGAGCTCTCAGACCATGGCCCCATCCACCTCCGTCCTCCCTTCCTCCTTCACCCCAGAGGCACAAAGCTGGACCTCTGCACCCCCCTACTCCCCCCACCCCCCGCCTTCTCTCCCACCCATGCTTGATTATCACTCCCGAGTAGGAACGCAAACTCAACAAACGCACCTGGAAAGAAGGCGTCTGGAGAGGTGAGCAGGAAGGAAGGAGCACGGTCTCTGCCAGGCTGGAGTTCAAATCCTGAGGCGAAGGGGAGTGTGGGCTGGCAGGTTCCTAACTATTGATTTGTCGACACATGAAACAAGGCCTGAGAGCCATCCTTTCTGCTGAGGTCACCACTTTTCCCGGAAGAGGCTTTTGGCATCAAAGCGTGGCGTGTGAGCTCCCCTCAGATGGCAGGGCAGGGAGACGTCAGACACACAAAGAGAGCAACTGGGAACCTGAGACGTATTAATATTTTAGATGTGGAGGCCTGTGCTCCAGGTTTAATCGCTGTGTGCAGGGGGAAGAGCCACGTAAACAAATTCGCATCATTAAAACCAGAAACATCACTTTCTGTCTTATTCCCTCACCCAGAATAGTGCTAAGCTAGTTTTGTGGGTGTTAAGTAGCATCTTCCAGACCAAAAAAAAAAAAAAAAAAAAAAAAAAAACCCACACAAAGTCTTAAGTGTGTAGCCATGGTTCCCTTCTCCTAGCATCCTAGGGACATATCTTAACTCATAATTTTATTAATGACACTCAGAGGGTGGGATCAATTTTTCCATGGACTCAGAACTTGGCAAGAAAGATATTAGTCTGAAAACTTTAAAAAAAAGTGAAGACAGAAAGTAAACTTGGGACATTGTGTTCCCCAACATTGAGATTTTTCTACTCAGATGAATCTGAAAGAGAAACAAACATAGAGAAATATCCAGAGGTCGTTTTGCGGACAGATTCCTCAGCCAGGATTTCCTGAGATTTGTTCCGAGAAACAGGACCCCGTCATCACACCCTCAAAGATGACTCTGACATCAGTCAGTCCAGGTGATAAAAGTCTGGAGGCTACACAGTGGTGTCCTGGATTACTTCGGTTTCCTGAGGAACACTGCTAAAGATAGGAAGAAAGAAACCCATTAGAAGAGTAAAAAACAAAAGCAGTTGTGTGTGTGTGTGTGTGTGTGTGTGTGTGTGTGTGTGTGTGTGTGTGTGTGTGTTGGGTGTGACTTGGAAGTCAGAATCGACCTGAGGGGTCGATCATTGCCTTCTCCCTTGTGTGGCACAGGGTTTCTTGTTTGCCCCCACGTACACCGCACTAACTGGCCTGACAGTTCCAGGGATTCTCCTGTCTACAGTCCCATCTCCCTGTAGCAACTCTGGGACGTGTGTGTTTCTGTGTCTGGCTTTCCACTGCTCTGGAAATCTGAACTCAGGTGTCCATGCCTGTGAGCAAGCTCTTTCCCCACTGAGCCAACTCCCCAGGCCTGCCATGCTTTTACACTATTTAACCAACTGACTTGTAAACTGGGTTTTGGCTAACTAACCCATGAGGGCCTTCAAAGGTTTATGGTAAGTCTTCGAACTCAAAGAAGATGCCTTATTAAAACTAATACTTTTTTAATATTACAACTATATTTCTCCCTTCCCTTTCTTCCCTCCATATACCTCTACTTACTCTCTTTCAAATTCATGACCTCTTTTTTCATTAATTGCCGCTCCACGCATATATGTATATACATACATATTTCTAAATACAACCTGCTCAGTCTGGATAATGCTACTCTTACGTATGTGTGCAGGATAGATACTTTTACGTATCTGTCTAACAGATAGACGGATAGACTGACCGTTTGGCACTGTACAACCAATTGGTGTGCTCTTCCTCGGGAAGACTACTTCTCTTGCTCTTGGCTTTTCTCTGTGTAGGGTTGAGGCCTTGTGGGCTTTTCCCCTGTGCGATTTGGCATGGCCATTGGTGCCGTCCTTCCTGTTCAGCTCACATCTGGACAGTCATGCTGGTGAGCCTCCATGGGTGTAATTTCTGACGTTACTAGGAGACACAATCTCACAGTAAACTCCCTGATTCTCTGGCTCTTACACTCTTTCTGCCCCTCATCTACAGTGTCCCCGAGCCTTAGGTGTGGTGGTGTTTTGTATATGTATCTATTGGGATAGGATTCCACAACTTGACATTTTGATTGTGATTTTCTGTAATGGTCTCTGTCTGTTTCAAAGAAAAGTTTCCTTGATGAGGGATAAAGACTTCACTAAGACTAATATGTTAAGAAAAACCCTTCAGACTTTATCTCATAATTAGACTGTATTTAATTCATCTTATATTTGGCCTGGGACTCTAGCCTAGAGCTCCGAGCCCCAGGTGTTCTCTGCCTGAGATGCTCTGTTTGAGGTCAGTCCTACCTACTATCAGAACGAACTCTTCCTAAGTGGACTCCAACTTCTTAGCTCTGCTGTCTTCTTCCAGGTAGGTAGATAGATAGATAGATAGATAGATAGATAGATAGATAGATAGATAGATTAGATGGATGGGCGGGCAGACAGATAGACAGAGAAAGATGATAAATAGATGATAGACAAATAGACAGATGATAGATAGATAGATAGATAGATAGATAGATAGATAGATAGATAGATAGATAGATAGATAGATAGATAGACAGGATACTGTAATGGTCATTTATCCCTTTCTAGTTCACCCAGGCTCCTGGTCTATTGGATGGTGTCACTCACTTTCAGAATAGGGCTTCTCCACTCTGTTAGTTCTCTTTGGACACACACATGCAGACACACCTTAACCAGCTGAATAAATTGTCAATCAAGGTTCATCATCACTGCCCACTGAGTATGTCACCAGCATTTGAAGAGATATCTGTTATTGCCCTAGCCTGTACCCCAGGCCCTAGAGGTCTTCAGATTCCATCTCCAACACCTGGTAAGGTGAGTGAGTGAAAACATCATCCAATGGAATTAACCTGCCTGTGGCAATGACGCCCGAGTCTAGGGATGACAAGTTGAGAGGAAACTGCCATCAACTGCTTAGTTTTATCACAGGTGTGCCCAGCTGATTGTGGGTCTGTGTGGGAACACTAGGCAATCCAGAATGGGAATCAGGTCTGGGCCAACTTGGAGGGTACTGTGGTGGGGTTTTGCCCATGGGACTGATTTGACACAATAAGCAGAGAATCTGTGTCTCAGCATCATGTAGTGGGTAGAGATTCCCCCAGCAGCTTAGATGCTGCCCTCCCTGGGCTGCTTTGCAGAGGAGAGAGAAGTGAGCTCTGAGAGGAAGAGACCTACTGGCACTCAGGAAAAACTTTCTGGAACAGAGGCACACTCCTTGGTGTGGGCATGGGTGACTAATCCACAAAACATGCAAACTCCACTGAGTGCTGGCAGACCCTCTCCAGGAAAAATGCCCCTCTTTGTCTGTGTCCTTGGCACTCCCCATGAGTCACTGTAAACCACAGGCATGGCAAGCATTGGTTTGAGAAGTGAATCTAGCCTGGCCTTGCATTCTCTCTGACAAGTTGGTGATTCTATAAATTGCATGTGAACCATAGCCCTACACACACACACACACACACACACACACACACACACACACACACGTTCTCCAGAGTCCTGGCCGCTCCCTGCTCTTACTCAGCCCTTACAATAAGCTAGGGAGGAAGCATAAGCAGGGTCCTAAGAAGAAGAAATAAAGATGGAGGCAGTAAGGTGGCAAGAAGAGAGAGTGAAAGGATGGTCATGGCAGCCCTCAGCAGTGTTCAGGAATGCTGGGATGCTGATCCAACTGCTGTGGATATCGCTCTGTATAAATAAACACCGATTGGCCAGTGGCCAGGCAGGAAGTATAGGCGGGACTAACAGAGAGGAGAAAAGAGGAAACAGGAAGGCAGAGGAGGGACTGCCTGGAGCTGCCGCCAGGACAAGGAAGATGTAAGGTACTGATAAGCCACGAGCCACGTAGCAAAGTATAGAATAATAGAAATGGGCTAAATATAAGAGTAAGAGCTAGACAATGATAGGCCTGAGCTAATGGCCAAGCAGTTTAAATAATGTAAGAGTCTGTGTGTTTATTTTATAAGTGGGCTCTGGGACTGGCGGGACTTGGTGGGAGCTGGAGAGAAATTCTCCAGCTACATCCAGCAAGCTGCTCCATGGGTCTAATTACCCAGAGGCATGAGGAGATCCTCTCTCTTTCTAGTGACCGGAGAGTGAGAATATCTTGGCCCAACCTCTACCAAGAGCACAGCGATCTTTGCTGTGTACACCATCTTTTCTTAAGAAACATTAACTTCACACTAAACTGTCACAAGTTCTGTGTATATTCTCATGGCTTCTCCTCTAGTTTCTAGGCCTGAGCAACCCTCACTGGAGACGCTTGGCATCACAAATGGGTTTATTTGTTTGTTGTTTGTTTGCATCGGTTTTATATACTTCAGGTTTCAATTTCATTTTTTAATATTTACATATTCAGAGTGAGGTATATTAAAGCTAAGACGTGTCTAAACATGAAATTCATTTATGTATTATGTACATATAAATAGCCTGAAGGCAGTTTTATAGGTCTTTAGTGAACATGCATTTTGACTGTAAGCCATTGTAGGAGGTCAGGTGTGGGATTTTCTTATTGTAGCATCATGCTGATATCAAAAAGGGTTGGATTTTTAAGCATTTCAGATTTTGCTGTTAGAGATGTTCAAAATATAAGCTACATTCCAGAGGAAAAGGGAAGGAAAGAAAGGAAGGAAGAAAGAGAGAGAGGGATGAATGGATGGAGGGAGGGAGAGAGAGAGAAGGAGGAAGGGAGGGAAAGGAAAGAAGGAAGAAAGGAAAAAGGAAAAGTTATCACTTCAATTTCATTTTTATACATATTTATTTTATTTGCATGAGTATCTGCATTTACATATGGCACCTTCTGCATGCAATACCCAAAGAGGCCAGAAGAGGGAGTTGGATTCTCCTGGAACTGGAGTTACAAGAGGTTGTGAATGACCTTGTGGATGCTGTGAACCCAATCTGGATCCTTCCCAGGTTGTTTTTATTTGTACAATGCTTTCCTACTTTGTCCGTGCTGACCTTATTCCCTGGGCTCAAGTGATTCTCCAACTTCTGTCTCTCAAGTGATAAGATAGTAAGTGCCCAGTACAATGCTTGCCTCCCCTTGAAATTATTTAGCCCAATGATCCAAGTATCCAGGGTCCACAATGAGAAATGCCCTTTAGGTTTTCTGTTGTCCTTATAATTCAGATGAGTCTACCATGGTTCCTTCCATATGACACTGATTAGTCCAAGTGACCAGCCATGCCATTCAAAGTCCTCCTTAGAGAACTCATAACAGGAGATGGTGAGAAGAGATTCTCTGCTCAGGGAAGAAGACATGAGAACAACCTGGGGAAGAGGGGCCAGCTTCCTTGTCAGCCTGATACTCCCCACAGCTGTGGGGAGAGCAAAAGACAGCCCTAAGAGAGGAGAGTCCCCAATCCCTTGGCCTGCTTTACAAATCAACCAGCAAACAACTCCAGAATCCAGTCACTAGGTAAGCATCAAGCATTTTTTAATTTTATTTTTTGTTAAAGCTACACAGAGTTAGTTTGTATTTTTGGAAACTAAGGAAAACACTGTGGGCTGTGCTCTATCATCCAGCTGTGATTAAGTGTGCATAGATGTCTATGAATCATAGCTCCCCTGTGGGAGAGGAGCATGCCTCATGCCTCGTTTCTCCTCCTGCATATCACACAGTCGTGGGCACACAATAGATGCTTACTAAACACTTGGGCCCACAGAGTGTGTTGAAATTGGCTGGTAAGTCTAGCTGTAGACTGGAACATTCTACATCATCTAGAGCTCGCTCTGTGAACACTCATCCTAAATGGGTGAGAGTTGAGTCACAGAGAATTATGGTTTGCTCAGTAAAGGTTGCTTAAAACAAAAGCCCATTTATCTGCCTGAAGAAGACATTTAATCAATTTACATGAGGGATTTCAAAATTAGTCAGACTGTAATGAACTATGAAATACTGATTAATGCATTTTTGCAGTGTTTGATTAGAAACTTAACATGGATGCTAACACTTTTTTTTTTTAACCATTATGGAATTTGTATGTTAATATTTGGTTTTGAGAAACAGTTTGTAGATTTTAGCCTGTGGGCAGCTGTACCCATGACTTTGGGACCTGTGGTGAGGAAACAGCATGGCGGGGGCAGGCAGTGGAGAAAACTGCTCAGTTTGCAGCTAGGCAGGGAAAGAGAGCTATGAGGATACTGGGCCCCACCGTCAGCTTCAAGGGCACTCCACCAGTAAGCAGACGGCCTCCCACCAGGACCCACTTCCTGAAGGCTACAATGGCTTCAGGTCTTTAACTCATGAGACTCTGGGGAACATTCCAAGACAAATTATGGTAACCCACCTCACCTACCTTGACCATCCTCATATGATAAAGAATGATCTGAAAGAAAAAAAAGCCATATTTGTTGTTTGGGGGTTTTACTGTTGTTGTTGGTTTTGTTGTTTATGTATTTGTTTCTGAGACAGGTTCTCACTATGTAGCCCTGACTGTTCTGGAACTCACTATGTAGAGTAGACTGGCCTCGAACTCACAAAAATCTGCCTGTCTCTGCCTCCCAAGTGTGGGGATTGAAGATATGTGCCAGCAGACCCAACAATCAATTCCAATTTGAATAAAGCAGACATAGCTGAATTATTTTGGTCAGAATTTGAATATAGCCCACAAACCAAGAAAATTATCTAACTATTGACTGAAAAGAGTCAATGCATTGTCTGGAACACAAGAGAGGCCATGGTTGTAACTTTGGGAGACTCATCTGAAGACTTTGATGTGTGTGTATTTCACAGGAGGATAAGTGGGGCCCTTTTATATGTATAACTGGGATGTCTTTTCTGCCGACAAGATCAGAACTCATAACATCAGGATAGAGCTAGCTGCGGGGGTGCACAACACCTGTACCCCCCCACCCCACTCCCCAGGCCAAAGCCAGAGGACCAGGAACTCAAGGCCAGACTGAGCTGCATAGCAAGGCCCCATCCCTAAGAGATGGAGCAAAAACAAAGAGAAAACGTAACTCATCAGCTACCACTGGAGTCATAAGAAGAAAACAAGCAATCGCAGGAGTCTGATCAATTAGAGCAGTCATCTTTAAGAGGCTTGAGGCAGCAGATCCCATGTGCACATATGAAGAAGGCAAAGAGGTGAATGAAGTCTTGTAGCATGAATCTTAAAAGTTCTTATTAATAAAATCAAACCCGAGGCCAGTTATTGGGGTGAACTGGAATGTCAGAGAAACAGAACAAGCCACAGCTCTCTCACCTCACCAGTTCTTCAGCTGATCCTGTTTCCTCAGACTGGAAGCCTCTGAGTCCTCATTCAGAATGAATCCCAGCTGAACTGTGCTGCCTGAAAGCTTAACCAGCCGAATGCTTAACCAGCCACATGCTTAACCAGCTAAATGCTTCTAGTTTCTGGTCCTCACGCCTTATATACCTTTCTGCTTTCTACCATCACTCCCTAGGATTAAATTGCTTCCTGGGATTAAAAGCGTGAGTCACCATGCCTGGCTGTTTCCAATGTGGCCTTGAACTCACAGAGATCCCAGATGGATTTCTGCCTCTAGAATGCTAGGATTAAAGGCGTGTGCTATCACTGCCTAACTAGTGTCTTTTCTGTTCTCTGACCCCAGATAAGTTTATTAAGGTACACAATATTTTGGGGAACACAATACCACCACAAAGTCTCCAAAATGTGTTTAAGGGTTTGAAGATGGATGCCCATAACAGATTTGTAAAATACAAGGTGAGGCCCAGCTATGTGACATGAGGCAGTAGTCCCTGTCACAGTAGACTCCGAAGAGCCCACTGTCACATGGAGACAGTCAGGTCATACATGCAACTGTGCACATGAGTTCATGCAGAGAAAGAAACATACTTCACAATTATCACAACGGTAATAATCATCTCACATTTAGATTTTTAAGTCTCCCTTACAATTTTCAAAGTCATTATTTTGCACAATCACTATTATTCTGATTCATTAGCAAGGCATACTTATTAAGACCTTAAAATAACCAGGATGCTGGACATGTAAAAACATGTTTCTTGCTGCCATGACAACTAACTAACAACAATAGCGCTCACATCCGAACGACAAAAGGGAACAAAGTTACCATGTCTGAATATAGATAAGTTAATTATGGAATCGTCAAAAGAACAACAGCCTTGTCAATGTGAAGATGATTTTGAAATAATCAATCATGGCAATCTTATTTGGTAATTGGCTATTTGTTGCCAATATGGAATCTACCTCCAGTCTGCCTGGGAATGGAGCAGGCTCTTCAGCCAGGAGAGGGGAGAGAAAAAAATCTTCCAGTTTAGGGTTGGTGGTTGTCAGTGGCAACAAATAGTGGAAAATTGCCATCTGGCTTCTTTTTTTAAAATGAGATTTGAATAATCAATTTAATAATGGATAGAACACTTGCTTACAAAAATAATCCATTGTCATTGCTCGGAATGGGGAAGAAAAGAATGAAAAACAGCTCGGGCACAGAAGCCATGGCTTCAGCACACACACATATGCACACATACAAATAAGTGTGATAAGACATCTTAAAGGACCAGGGTGGCTCACTGATTTCCATGATAAAAGTCTAAGAAAGAGATTCCCAGTCCAAGCTCAACTGAGAATGGCAACTACTTCAAGATGGCTTCTGTGGGGCTCTGAGGCCATGGCATTGCGGCGGGAGAATGCCTCTGGGACCAGAGTAGCTCTGAGCATGTCATTAAAAATTATAACATGCGTGTCTAGGATCCTATTGACCTCAAAGACCCTTTAATCTTTTACTACCAACCAAAAATCTATACACATTTTGCAGAAGTCATGGATGGACTCCAGGCCTAGCCACTTTTGGAAAAATGCATCCAGGATGCAGCCTGGGATCTATTCATCTTTAAGACTTGAAAGCGGGGCTTTCTCTACCCTAATGGCTTGGGAACTGGGGGATCTTAAGCAGGTTGTGTTGCCAGCCCCAGTCTTTGGCCATTCTGTCCCTCAAACTCCTAATCCATGCTTGGTAAGCTCCCTGGCCACACATACAAGTTTCTCTGTGTACATAGCCATTCTCCATCTTCTAGTCCTGAAGGTTCAAACTGCCAGTGTTTTCCCTCACCTAAGCCTCATTGTCTTTTTCCTCATGCTCTTTTTTTCCCTCGATCCATTCTAGCTGTCATTCACTCCCCATGGATCTAGCGGCTGCACCTCCCTAATCACCCTAATCATTAGCTCTCTTCATTCAGCAGGGAGGTGAGAGCTGGTAGACTGTTGACCAAGAAGTATCCCTGGGATGCAACTTTGTGCCAAGGTGACAAGTGCTTCCTGGACCCCATGGCATCTATGGAGACCTTGTTTCTGCCTCTCATTTTGTCCTGGGTCTCAACGTCTGGCTTAAGTCCTCTGCACATCAGTGTTGTCAATAATTTTCCCAGCCCCCTTCCAATTGTGGCTGGTGAAGACCCACCAAGAACCACATAATGAGCATACACATCTCCCCGGATTCTGAATATCTAGTTCCCAGAGGGACCAAGTGGGCAGCAAGCTTATTATCTTTCAACTCTCTACAATTTTCTGAACATCTCCTGGCACATAAACTCTGAAAGTGTACCACCTTGGCCAGATTTCTGCTCGAAAATGAAAGGCTTAGGCGATGTATGACGGTATGCCAAACTTGTAGTTTCAGCACTTGGAGGCTGAAGCAGGGGGAACACAAGTTTAAGGTCAGCCTTACCTACACAGCAATTTCAAAGACTGGTCCTTTGGACCCACTGTTCTTTGACCTCCATGGCAGAGTGTCGGAAGGCATCACAGCACAGCAAGATCATGTGGTATAACTAGCCAGAAAACCAAATGGAGAGAAAGGAGAAGAGGCTGAGTTCCCAGTGTTCTCTTCAATGGCACACTCTCTGTCCTGGTTAGATTTTACTGTCAACTTGACACAATCTTGAATCACATAGAACAAGATCTTATGAGGAATAAGATCAGGTTGGCCTGTGGTCATGTTTGTGGGGAATTGTCTTGATTGTTAATTGATGTAAGAAGATATAGCCCACTGTGGGCAGCACCATTCCTTAGGCTGGGCTTTGAATGGTATAAGAGTGAAACAACCCAACAGAGATCCATGAGTTTATTTTCTCTTTGCCCTTGACTATGGAGATGATGCTTTAAGGTTCACTCTTGACTTCCCTAAAATAATACATTATAACCTAGAACTGTGAAAAAAACAACCCCCCCAAAAAAACCAACAAAAAACCCAACAAATGTTTTCTCTCTTCAGCTGCTTTTGTCAAGATATTTTTATCACAGCAAAGAAATGAAGCTAGAACACACACCAATGACCAGAAGACTTCCTACAGGGATCTTGCTTCTTAAAGGTCCTACCCCTCCCAAGAGCACACATCTAGGGACTAAGCTTTAACATACTGACCTTTGGGGAAACATTCCACATCTAATCTTTAGCACTGAGTAATAAAGAGAATAAAGTAAGGAGGCCAATATAGAGGGCCAGGAAGACAATGTTCAGGGTAGGGTCAGGTGAAAAAAAACCCCAAGTTAATATTGTTTATCTAATTTATGTATGCAGTGACTAAAAGCCAAATTATTGGTATTCAGAAAAACACTCATAGACTCAAATCATGCTTATCAGAATGATTACCATCATCATCCTGGAAATTATCTATCTACTTATCAGAGACACATCACAAATATGGCACAGGTGTCATCTCATAAACTTACTGTCTGTCTGGATTTCTGCTGTGGGATGAAAGGTGTGAGGAGTCTATACATACTTGACATCCACACCATCACTATTAGATTTGGTTCAAGCCATAGGCTCTACTTAGTGAACAGCTCAGCAGGTAAGGCTGTGCAAAATAATTCCTGTTCTTTAAGGGTTCTTTGTTTCTTCCTCAACCTACCTCTTGTTCCTGTGCCCTGTGAGCATCTGCTCCTACTCATCACATTCTTAGGCACCTGGGAAATGACCATTCCCAGGAGCTGCATTTGCATAAGGATTCATGCTGGTAGCATGAGAACACACTTGTTAGCAGTTAGAGCTTGTGTGTTATTGACACATCTTAGGAATTGACTTAGGATCGACTCTCCACAAGAGCATAAACATTTTCATGCAAGAAGGTCTAAGGGCAGGTAGAGGAAGAAACCTATGAGCCCTCAACCTTACACATAAAAACTATAGGCAACAGGGAGTCCTGAGAGCAGGAGAAATAGTCTTCCACGGGAGGAGCACACCAATTGTTATCCAATACCAAATGGTCAGTCCTGGAAACAAATATGCAAGTAACATTATACAGACCTGGAAAGTTATACTTAGGAATATATATGTGTGTGGAAGGGTGGTGCTTGGAGAGAAGAAAGAGAGAAATGATACAAATATAATCTCAAAAATAAAAGAAACTACGAGGAAGCTTCTGGTAAGAGAGTAGATAAATTTTAGACCATAGAGATGACGTCCTTTCTGCTTCATAGGCTTCAGCGTACAGAAGCCATTCGTACAATGGTAGACCCATTGATCCTGCAGTAATGAATGGGTTGGTAGGGCTTTGCTGGAGTTAAGAGTCTGGATGTGACTCATAGTTGCTGGTGTCCATGAAGGCACTGTCGATTTTTTATCCTTGCCTGCTTCTACTTCATGCATAAGTCTCGGATCTGCTCTTCATGAAGCAGGCAAGATATTCCCTGGGGATGAGGAGGATGCCAGCTGTATTCAAAAACAATACACAGGGGTGTGTGTGTGTGTGTGTGTGTATGTGTGTGTGTGTGTGAGAGAGAGAGAGAAAGAGAGAGAGAGAGAGAGAGAGAGAGAGAGAGAGAGAGAGAGAGAGAGAGAGAGCAACCTCGCACATCATGACTCGGCACGGAGAGGGTGATTGACTCCAGACGGGGTGATAAAGATCAATCGCTGTGGCTCGGAGTTATGACACCAACAAAGTTACAATGACATTAGCACAAAGAGAGAGACACAAATCCATTACAAAGATACAATCAAATATTCAAAAAAGCCTGGCATGCTCATTACTTATTCATGCTAATACAAGTACATTAAGAAATCTAAACAGTGTTAACGCTCAATCACTCACAAAGCAAATGAGGTTTTGCATTTATCAGACCCCAGTCATCGGGGCCCAGGATAGCTGTACAAAGGGGTAACGTGACATAACTTGAGATATTTATATCAGGCTACATGGACTGAGAGATACACTAGGATTTATTAAACTGAGTAATGCCATCCCAGTCAATGAGCAATAAAAGAAATAACTGTGCAGAAGTCATTTCCCCAGACAATAAGATTTACCCCTGCAATCTCTTAAAGATGTTGTATCTGTTTGCAAAGGGTCGCTGGCAGTGTTTGCAACCTTTAATAAACTATGTACAGATTAATTTTTTTCAACAAAGGATGAGGCACCCCAAAGCCGGTTTCCTTTGAGAGCCACTGAAAAACTCTCAGCCACCCTGCTCCTGGTGACTCTAAATTCAGCCAAGTACATTCCATTCTCTCAGACTGCTGGCTGTGACTGAGTGACATGGCCACAGTAGGTGTAACAGAGAAGTGCATTCAGAGGGGCAGAGGGCTGCTGCCCAGGAGTCCCAAAGGGTGTGAGCTTGGGGGGAGCCTGAGAGGATACTTAATGTGCTGCTGCATCATTTCTAGAGAGTGGAGCCCAGCACCACACACATCCATCCTTGCAAAGGGATCAGGCCCCAGAATGACAGACTCACAACAAGCTGGACTCTCCTTGACCTTCTAGAAGATATCTGCTGCCATGCATATTTGAGAAAGCATTTCTCTGTAGTGCAGGCTGGCCTTGAAATTGAATTGAAATCACAGCAATCCTCCTGCCTTAGCATAAACACAACTCAGGTGCCAGGAATGAGGGCCAGCAAATCTGGCTTTACTCCCTGACTTCCCAGATGATCCCTTCTTACTACAGCATATCTTTGTCCTTTTCTTCCAAATTCCTAAGGTTGCTGTCACTTGTATTTATTTTCCTAAATTAAGTTTTGGTTATCATACGAAATAATAGGCATCACTAGGACATTTTCATAGATGTGTGTGTGTGTGTGTATGTGAAATATGTGTACACATACATCATTGTATTTGTTCACATTTATCCCAGTACTCTCCTTCATCCCTCTCCCTCCCCCTCTGGCTGGTCCTCTTTCCCCTTCCCAAGAGTTCTTTCTACTCTGTGTGTGTGTGTGTGTGTGTGTGTATGTGTGTGTGTGTGTGTGTGAAAATCTAGATTTCACATGAGAAAAACACACATTTTGCCTTTCTCTCTTCCTGCTTCCCGCTCTTCCCCGCCCACCTGTCTTTCCCTTTAAATGCCTTTTCCTCCTCACACAGCCCCTTCTACTTCATGACATATATTTAATCTAGATTATGCAAATGAGAGAAAGTACGATACTCGTCTGGATATACTTTATGTATAACATCTCACTCTGTCATTCAGTCTGGCCTTAACTCATAGCAATCCTTCTGACTCAGCACACACACACACACACACACACACACACACACACACACATCAGGCCCTGGGATTAGAGCCACTAAGGATGTGGCCTTGCTTCCTGACTTCTGAGATGATCCTTTAACCATTCATTGTTCTGAAAATGGCATCACTATGTTCTTTATGGCCAAAAAAAAAAAAAAAAAAAAAAAACCTCCAATGCAGGTTGTTTCTAGTATTAATTTTGTCTTATGCTAATTACTCCAAAAGACTCAGAAAAAGGACACCCAGATGATGTCCCCTGAGATTCAGAGCATACTTAAACTTAAGAAGTCACTTAAAGGACATCAAAGTTGGCACATACCAGTCAAAAGGTCATGTGCTGAAGTAAGCATTACGAGGTAGAGGTAAGAATTATGGCTCTGTACTGTTGCTTGTATGTCCTAAACTCTAGGTTCAACATCTTCACCTGAACATGGCCTCCAGTTGAGGATTCAGTGTTGACATTAAAGACATTGTTAAGAGACAAAAGCTAAGCCTTGTGTGAGCTGTGACCTTGTCTCTTTTTATGTGTGGTATCACTCTAATGCCTGGACTTGGATGGACATCTAAAACAGAAAGAAGTAAGAAGGAAAGGAAAAAATCAAGAGTGGTTGATAGTATGGTAGTTTAAATGAGAACAGCCCACATAGGCTCATATGCTTAAATACTTGGTCCCTAGTTGGTGGAACTGTTTGGGAAGGATTAAGAGGTGTGTCCTTGTTGGAGAAGGTGTATCACTGTGGATGGACATTGAGGTTTCAAAAGTCCACTTCATTCCCTGTTAGCTCTCTTTTTCTCTGCCTCATGCTTGTAGATCTGAAATAAGGTCTCAGCTACTGCTCTGGTACAGTGCTTGCCTGCTTACTGCCAAACTCCCTGCTGTGATGGTCATGGGTTCTAACTAACCCTCTGAAACCCAAAGCTCCAAGTAAATGGTTTCTTTTATAGGGTGCCTTGGTCATGGTGTCTCTTCATGGCAATAAACCAGCAACTATCATCCTCTCTTGTTTCCTCTCATCTTGATAGAGTACATCTTCCTGTAGTTTCCTAATATGTAAGAAGAGAATCAGTCAGGAACTTGTATGTCTGGGGAAGTCTTAATCTATTTTCACAGTTGGTTGATAGTTTGGCTGGGTAGAAATTTTTCGGGATAAATGTGATTTTTCTCTGTGACTGTGGAAGACACTGTTTTCATGTTTAATTGCCTTCTGCCTTCCAATATTGATGGTGAGAAGACTAAGGCACTCTCTGTCTGTTTCTCTTACAATGTGTAAGTGTTTTTGAAGATCTCGTTTCTGTCTCCATTACACATAGATTCACAGCGATGGATCTACTATCATCCTTTGATCTGGGCTTTCCAGCCCTATTATACTGCGCTCAAGGGACATTTCCTTGAATTGCTTCCTTGGTGACCTCCTTCGCCCATTTTCTATAGACTATTCCTAGAATCCCTGTTATTTCAGTCTTGGTTTTCCTGTATCAACTCCCTCATTTTCTTTTAGCCTTCCTCTCCCATTTTCCTGCTTTGTCTTTTTGCTATCTTCTAGGCAGTCTCAACCACATGTATCTTCATAAGCAGCTTCAGCCATCCTGAATCACAGCTAGTCTGTGATCTAATGCGCAAACACCTGGAACTTTACACTTCCCCAAAACCTTTGCTGTTCACCCATCTGCTTCTTACCTTCCCAAATTACTGTTACCACCTTTGCCCCCTTTCTCCCCATCCCTCTCTCCTTTACTTCTTTACCTGCTCTCTGCTCTCCCTTTCTCATTTTTCTTTCTTTCTTTTCCTTCCTTCTCTCTTCCATTTCTTCCTTTTTCCTTCCTTCCTTTCTCTGCCCTTCTCCCTCCCTTTCTCATCCTTTTTCTCTTTCCTTCCTTCCTTCCTTCCTTCCTTCCTTCCTTCCTTCCTTCCTTCCTCCTTTTCTTCCTATCTTCAATGTTTTGAAGATAAATAGCCTTACAATTCCCGTGATGCTCATCTGTCCTTGGGGTGGCAAGGTTAACCTTTGGGCATCAATATAGAACATAATTTAGTATTTTATTCATCATTTCGTTATTATTTTCTAGTAGTATAGTTGGAGCACAGGTACTTGTGAGTGCTAGGTAAGTGCTCTGTCACTGAGCCTCACTCCACCATTTAATATTCTCTTGCCTTTCTGTTCAGTGAGGCTACAGAGGGAAGAGAACTCCACCCCCTATCAAAAGCAAAGGGCTGTCTATAGCAAATGACCTGCAGACAGCCCAGTCTAGCACCTGCCTCTTGCCTCTGTGATGGCCCTGAAGTTCCCTGTATGTAGTCAAATCTGGGGATCTGTCTACAGAGGCTGAAATATGTTAAGCAAAAATATCAGCCAGAGGAATCCAGTTACTTCCTTTCAAGGTGGCTGGAGGCATCCTTTGACCCTCCCTTCTGAATAAAGAAAGCAGGCTTCTGAAGGTCCATTCACTCCTTCTCTGGGAACCTTCATTTCACCAGATTATGAGCCCCTTATAGTTCTTGGGGTGTCTGACTGCCTTGCATTCTGTCTTATCAGAAATTTCAAGCTCACTTCCCCAAGCAAAGTGCTGTGTCATCACACAGAGGGCCTCCCCATTCCCAAACCACTGCAGAGTCCTATTTCCTGGAGCAAAATCCTATGCACCCATCCCCTGAGTATTATCCTAAGGCTATATTACAAAGGGTGACGCTCTATAGGGCTGCCAAGCAGCTCCACACATCCAGACAAGGCTCAGCTCCATGCCATTTGTGAGCAGTGACTGTCCAGAGCTCTGCATCAGATAAAACTTTGATAAATGGCTTCTTAGTGTGCTGGTAGCGTACCTGTTCCCATCCACTCAGAGCCACCTGCTGCTGCCTTCTTCATTTTGTTTAATCAACACCACACTCCACAGTGCTTACAAGCCATCATGCCCCTGAGAGGTGGCACAGACAGTCCCCTCCTGAAGAGTACCATGACTCAGAAAAGTGCAAAAACTCCTGGCCATGTTCAGAAGCCCAGCACCCAGCTACACACAACTAATCTTCATCTGTGTGGTAAGGGTGATGCCCAGTGAGGGCCATGGAGGCCTCTGGGCCTGTGCACAAATGCTGTGTATCACTCAGACATGTTCCTTAGATGGTGCCAGGAGTCAGCTCTCTCTCACTGTGGTAAAACCAGAGAAAGCCAGTGTCAAGAAGGAGAGGTTTCACAATGTTCTTGTTATACCCTACAAAGACCTGCCCAATATCCAATATCCTCTACTTCCTTTTACCTGGTCCCCCTGCCTAAGGTTTCTATCACCCACCCAAAAGCATGAGACCAAGCTTGCAGTACACGTGAGTCACGGATGACTTACCAGATCCAAACTCTGATGGCTGGGTATGTCCTATTCCTGCAGTGAATAGCACACCAGCCCAGCAACTGCTCAGGTGAGAGCCGCTCTCTTCACACTGTTTGTGAGACCAAGTTCTTCCTCTCGCCCACATCATGCTCTCCAGCACACCATAAATGGGGATTGCCCAGATAAGGGAAAGCAATCTGTACTTGTTCACAAGTGTGTTCTGTCTTCTCTCGCCGTATCACACAGTGCTGTGCAAAAGCAACTTAGGAAGGAAGAATTTCTTTCGGCTCCTTCATCCTCCTGAGGATGGCATGTTGGCAGGGACTGACTTAGTCCCTGGGCAACAGAAGCTGGGAACAGGAGTTTGCATCATGGCTGCTCACATCTCAGAGGATCAGGAAGTAAAGAGCTGGATGGGGAGGAGCTATCAACACTCAAGTCCCACCCCACATCACTTCATCCAGGCAGGCCCTCTTCCTCAAAGTTCCACAGCCTCCCAAAACATTATCACCTGCTATGGATCATGGTCTGGTGACACTACACACTTAAGACACAGCAGAGGGATCACATCTGAAAAGCCAGAGAGCTCTCTCCGAAGGCAGGGACAGCACTCCCCGGCTCAGGCTGCTACCCTGCTCCAGCCAGCTCCAAGCATGCCCCATGCCACTCAGCTAATAACTGTACCCAACCTCAGTCCTTGTCACATTCCACAAGAATGACGCAAAGGTCACTGCTTCCCTGGAGGAAGCCCTGTGCAGAGATGAGCCACACAGAACACCCCACCTTCTCTTCCTAGCCCCGTGACAAAAATAACCCCACAGATTTGCCATGGACTCGGGTCTAAATATGCTTGTTTCAAATTCCAAGAATGCTTCTTTTATGAACTGGGGAGAGTGCCTCAGGCCAGGGAGACGATGAGAGGGTGAATTCTACCTTCCAGTCCAGCTCACCATTGTTCTGCTGTGCTGTACAGAGAGTTAACATACATCTCTGAGCTGCCTGTGAGTGTGGGGTGCTACCTCACTCCGGCACTTAGGAAATGTTGAGTCCACTTGTACTGAGCAGTGTGGTAGTTTCTGGTCATGGTGGCAAGCAGATGAAGCGTGTGCCGCACATCAGGAACTTGGTGGGGCACAGCCCAGCATCGAGCTAAGGAAATAATGGCTGTGATCACTCTTGCTTTGGCTAATGAGTTTTGTCATGAGAAGCCACTGGGATTAAAGTATGTTCGAGTATTTTATAAGCAGAAAGCTCTCCACAGACATTTGCTAATGTTATTTCTACTCTGTGTCACACTCTAAGGGACGGCCAGTGGGTTGTCCTCAGGCTCCCTCCGTGTTCCAACTGCCACCAGATCTTGCTACATTTCCCATCCAAGGCCACACTGCGACCTTGGAAGTCACACCCTGAGCATGTGGAAGAAGACAGCAGGCTTTCTCTCCTCCCAAATCCCAAGGTGCTTCTTTTGCTTCTTGTATAGTGTGTGTGTGTGTGTGTGTGTGTGTGTGTGTGTGTGTGTGTGTTTGTATATGTGTGTATGTGTGTGTGCATGTGTGTATGTGTGTACATATGTGTATGTGTATATCCGTGTGTGTGTATGTGTGTGTGTGTGTCTTACATATTTCAGTAATCTCTGCATTACTTACAATACTTAATGTAATGCAAATGTGGTTGTCTTAGGCTTTCTGTTGCTGTGATAACCGCCCTGACCAAAAGTGACTTGGGAAAGAAAGACTTTATTTCACTCAGTCAGTCCATCACTGAGAGACGTCAGAGCAGGAACCCAAGGCAGGAACCTGGAGGCAGAGTTGAAACAAAGGCCACGGAGGAATGCTGTTTGCTAACTTGCTCATCCTGCTTCCGTATAACACCAAGGACCATCAGTGTGGTGGTGGGAAGCAGGCAGTGTGAGCTGTTCCCTCCCAGATCAGTCATCAATCAAGAAAATAGACCACAGACTTGCCCATAGGCCAGTCTTGGTGGGAGCACTTTCCCTATTGACCTTTCCTCTTCCAAAAAGACTCTACCTTGTGTCCAGTTGACTTAAAACTAACAAGCACAGTGATGGAAATTGTTATACAATATTGCTTAAGGAACAAAAACAATTTGAAAATCTAAATATCTTCAATATAGATACCATTTTATTTATTTGCCTATGTTTGACCTGCCAATGGTTAAATACTTACACACTTATACTTTCCTTAAAAAAAAAAAAAAAAAAAAAAGAATATCATATCATGGTCAATATCAGTATACTACTAATCCTTTTTGTTGATTTTTGTTTGTTTTAGCTTTTTGAGAGCTTCAGTATGTCATGTATGCTGCCCTGTAGATAGACAGGTGCAATTCAGACAGTGACTGTCTACCTAAAATAGATTGTAAGGAAGTCCTTGGGTGTTGGATTTTTCAAAACTGAACTCAGCCATCCCTGCTCCCCTAAATGAGGATGTGGACAAAGGAAAGGGAGAGGGGGCAGTTGATTTGATGCCCACAGACCATCAACTACATAATCCAGCTATGGGCAGAAACAGCATTGGCAAAGTTGAGGTTCAGAGGATCAGCTACCTACATGAACAATACCTTTTGGAGAGAAGAGGCCCCACTATGGACCTTCCCCCATGCCCATGCATGATGAACATCTGAGACCAGAAAAATATGCCCACCAGACAGTGAGTCCATGCATCTGCAAAAGGTCAGAGGTCAAGGGCACAACAGAACCTGAGGCAGCACCAGAGCTCACTGTGGCTGCTTTCTGCCGCTCTGGCCAGCAGGGAATTGTGGCGCATCTCTGTGTTCTGGCACCATGGCACTATGGCCCCTCCAGCACCTTTTCAGCAACCTCAAACAAGCCATCATTAGACATTTCTGGGAACAAGTTCAGCATCCTCTAAAGGTGACTGGGAAACCCGATGCTGGCCCTGCCCCCAATCACAAAGGTGGGTAGAAACCCAAAGGACTATTTTTGTACTTAATTTCCATTGATTACAAAAAATGTAAATGCAGAGATGTTGACACGATGAAGCCATTGCGGTCTATTGTGCAATTATTTCTTTGATAGTTCATGACGGCTCAATTGGAGGCATAATGGACTATTATGCAATGACATCTTTGCCGAGTTGTTTTTTTTTTAACTTGTTTCTCTCTTTTCCTTCATTCCCTTTCCTTCTTCTTTCCTCCTTTAAAAAGAAAGAAGGGAATTTTTCATTTGCAGATCATTGACTTTTTAATGTCAGATTATTTACTCGATAGTCAATAACGATGCCTTTGGATTCATTATGGGCTATCGTGTAAATAGCTAATTGCATTAATTACAGCCTTTTAACAAATGTTTAGTTTGCAGCTCCTCATACCCATGGACTGTGTAATTGCTGCTCTTGGGGGCTAACGGGCATGCTCAGCCCCGAGTGTCTGCTTGGTGACAGGGAGGGGTGTGATGCCTTTGTTCCAGTGGGACCCAGCTGAACCCACACACCACCACTGTGTGTGGTGGGGGGACAGGTGTGTGCCTCTGACGATTATCCCGCTTCATATTCATAAGGAGGAGGAGACATGCTTCCCAGGCAACTGAGTATTTTTACTTGAAAGAAAACTTAATGTTAATTCAAAAGGAGGAAAAGCATGACTGGGGAGATTGACAGTGTGTCTGGTGATGCCTTTACCTCTATGCATGTCTACCTCATGATCCAGGAGATGGATTCAGTCCTGGTGCACACAGAACAAAGTTTTCCGGGACCAGAGGACTTACCCATGAGATGCGCTGTCTCCGTGTGAAAAGAGGTTTCCTATTTAGAAGCCACCCTTCTCATGGGTAAAGGATCCTTTTGGAAGGCATCTCCATACCTTACATGCACATCAGAAGTAAACTGAGACACAATGTGGTCAACAGCCACACAGAGTCAGAGTTCCTCTGTGTCCAGGCAAATGGCCAAGTCTTGCATGGAGGATTATTCTTCATCTCAGCACTGTTCTTCTCTGTAAGCACTCTCACTCACCTGTTTTCTGGGCCCAGACTTACCAAGGCATCTTTCTCCATGGTCTCTTGCTGATCCCTCCTCCTTTTTATTTGTCATACTCTTACCCAGCTTCCCTCTACCATTCACTGCTTGAGCTAGATGGCTTTGCTGGCTGGGACAGATTGCTTTAAACATTAAGGGATCAGAGTATAAGTAGAATTGGAGAAAGGAACCTGAGGTCACCATTTAAAGATGCCATGAAAGTTTAGTCAGACCAAGGCTTCATATCTTGGGTAATGGGGAAAATGCAACCCTGCCCTATATCAACGTCCCCTACAACTATAGCTTACTCTGCAGTGATCCCAGTTCATGTGTGAAATTCTTGTCATCCATCACTCTTGCTCAGTAAGGTGTCTACAAAAGAATAACATAAACCCTTTAATCCAAAGGCTCACGGCTCCATCAAGCAAACCCAGCCTACTACCTGTGACCTATGAGGACAAGGAGAGCCTTCCCTAGACCAGTATAACCTCTAACTGTGTTCTACATACTTACCCTCATACTCAGATGAGTGCAGCTCTCACTTCTCATCAGAGAAGTTTCTCTTCGCGACAGACTGAGACCATTACAGAAAGTCACAACTGTTCCCAATGCAGAGAACAACTGACCATGTCCAGCCCACTGGCTACATCTACAACACAAACCCTCCACCCAAGGCTCAGGGAGCAGTATGGAAGAGTGGAAAGAATGTAAAAGCCTGAGGACCAGGAAGTCTGCTGTGAGATTGTGCCTTCTAGACATGGCAGGAAAACCACACCCATGAAATCTCAGCAGTACAGCTGCCTAAACAAGACCCGAAAAAAAATGATGCACTTTGACATCCCAGCATGAAAGGAGAAATTCATGAAGACCCACACCAGATAAAGAGGCACAGGCAATGAATGGTTCCTGAGAGAGGTAAGTCAGTCTTTTCTAGGGATAATGTTTGTGATAGGCTACCCCATCCCAAAAGGTCAATCCCAAACACATATATACATATGATCAATACTAAATGGATTCAGCAAGTTGTATCTATAAATTTGAATGTATATATGTAACAATAATAATTAAAGAATAAGAGACCATTAGATTGAGAAGGAGTTGGGGTGGGAGTAACACAGGAGGGGGGGCGGGAATGATGTAAATACAAATGATGTAATACTCATACATTAAATTCTCAAAAATCAAGTGAAATATATAAAAAAGAAAATACTTTTACGTTAAATTTAGGAAATGTTAAACAGAAATATTGATAAGAAACTCTGTATTTAGAAAGGAAATAGTTTCTCTGTTAGAAAAATCATTAAAAAATGTGAATCAGAAAATAGTATGGTTTACACTTTAAAACAAAAGAAAACATTGTATCTGTCACAAAATTGAGCATATGTCTTCTAGAAGGCTCCCTGGCATAGATGCTACAAGAAGTAATTCCATAACTACACTTCCTGACTACTCTTCCAGAGAGGCCTGAGGTCTGGTTCCCAACACCCACATGGTGGCTCACAACTGTCTGTAACTCCAGTTCCAGAGACTCTGACTTTCTCTTCTGGCCTGTGTAGATACTGTATGCATATAGTGCATACACACACACACACACACACACACGCACGCACGCACGCACGCACGCACGCACGCACGCACGCACGCATGCACGCACATGTACACATGCACGCACAAGCAAGCAAAACCTCATACATATAAAATAAATAAATCTTTTAAAAATAAATGTTGTTGAAGGTTTTTGCTCTTTTTGGGGGGGCCTGCCACCCAACCCCCAAATAAATCACACATAGAGGCTTATTCTTAATAATGAATTCCTGGCCTTAGGTTGGTTTGTTTCTTGCCAGCTTTCCTTAACTTTAAATTATCTCATCTACCTTTGACCCCTGGGCTTTTCCTTTTCTCTTACTTATGTAAATCTTACTCTTTCTCTGTGGCTTGCTGTGCAGCTGGGTAGCTGGCCTCTGGAGTCCTCCTCCTCTGGCTGCTAGATCTCCCCTCCTCCAGTTTTCTCCTTCTATATATACTCTCTGCCTGCCAGCCCTGCCTATCCTTTCTCCTGCCTTGCTATTGGCCAGTTCTTTATTAGACCATCAGGTGTTTTACACAGGCACAGTCACACAGCTTCACAGTGTTAAACAAATGCAGCATAAACAAAAGTAACACACCCTAAAATAATATTCCACTACAAATAAATACATAAATAAAAGTGTATACAGAGGGCTGGTACACAAAGCTACCTCCGATTTCTATATTATATCTAAAGATCAATTGGTGAATCCTTCTAGATACTTTATTCTTTAAACTTTAAAGTCAGAAACACAAAGATGTTGGGGAGTTAGCCTTCAATGACAAGAGATTTTAATTGCCCATAAAACCTGTTCTTAAGAACTCTAGGAGTGAGCTACCTCTGGGGATATAGAAAAGGTGCCTCAAATATTCTCCAGTGGGAGACATGTGGCCTGGCTTTGTCTGTTTTCTGCTACTATAACAAAATACCCAAGACTTCATTTACAAAAAGAAAATAATGGTCTATTTGGTCCATAGTCTGGAGGCTGAGAAGTCCAGTCCTTGAGCAGGGTGACTTGCATGAGCTTGGCATCTGGTGAGGGTCTGTTTGCTGCATACTAACATGATAGACAGCATCATTAGGTGAGTCAGAGCAATTGGCCACCTCAAGTCTTTCTTCTCAGAAGGCCACAAAAACCATCATGAGAATTCAATTTTGTTTTTGTTACTTCATCTAATCTTTATTTCCTCCCCAAAGCCCAACCCTAATACTACTGTCATGTTAACTTTGGGAATGCATTTCCAACACATGAATTCCAGGTATGGGGCACTCAAATTGTCACACAGGGCCCAGATGGCCCAAGAAGAAGCAGAATCCTTCCAATTACCCCAGGGTGCCATTGTAGCCCAGTCCTCAAGACCTTTCAGTCTTTTCACTGGGAACTTGTACTCAGTGGACTGATAAAATGACACCTAGATTTCCACAGCCCTCCCACCACACACATCCATGATGCCTTCATCTTCTATCTGATAACTTTTCAAATATCAATAGTTGGTAATTACCTAAATCAATTTGAAGGGCAGGGGAAAATGGATGTGTTCAAGCCAGGGGATGCAAGAGAAAATATGTTTAAATGATGTGAAGATGAGTATTGTTCAACTGAACAAGAACTTGAATTCACAACACAGCAGGAGCTTTGCATGTTGTATTTTGTTTGTTTGTTTGTTTGTTTTTTACACAAGGGGCAAATGACAGATGTGGTGGTTTGCATGGGAATGGCCCATACACGTGAACGCTTGGTCCCCAGATAGTGGAGCTATTTGGGAAGAATTATGACATGTTGTCCTTGTTGGAGGAGGTATGTCACTGGGGTTGGACCCTGAGGTTCCAAAGCCCATTTCAGGCCAAGTTAGTTAGTGCAATTAGTGCAATCTCCTCTCTCTCTCTCTCTCTCTCTCTCTCTCTCTCTCTCTCTCTCTCTCTCCCTCTCCCTCTCTCCCTCTCCCTCTTCCCTCTCTCCCTCTCTCCCTCTCTCCCTCTCTCCCTCTCTCCCTCTCTCCCTCTCTCCCTCTCTCCCTCTCTCCCTCTCTCCCTCTCTCCCTCTCTCTTTTCTCCTTCCCCCTTTCTGGCTTTTCTCTCAGTGTATAAGCTCTCAGCTACTGCTTCAACACTCTGCCTGCTTGCCTGCTGCCATGCTTCTTGCATGATGGTCATGGACTCTAACTGACCCTCTGGAATCAGGAGCCCCCAGTTAAATGCTTCCTGTTTTAGGTTTCCTTGGTATGGTGTCTCTTCACAGCAATAGAACAGCTACCGAGTCAGTGGAGCTCTCATACATGGCAACATGGCTCTGGCCTCTATCCAGGTCAGATACTCCCATTACAACTGGAAGGTCTGGAGAGGAGAGACAGAGAGGTGAATGCTTGCATCTGGAAAACCACAGTGATTATCAGAGTCTTGTTGCAAGGGTCAAGAGCGAAGGTTGAGGTGATTTAAGTCACAAACTGGCTTTGCCAAGAGCATCCTCTGGATGTCACCAAGAATTGAGTGCAGGAGCCCAGACAGGCTGAGTTACTCAGGTCTGAACTTCTCTCATTCTTGCTTTTTCTCCATCTCTCTGGCAGGGAGGGCACCATTGCTCCCAACAACCCCAGGTGTCTATGGCCAGACAGAACAGACATTGTTCCCCGACTCTCAAATTCAAACTTTAAACTTGTGAAAATGTGACTCCCAGCCCCATCCATGGCACCCAGGCTATCATGGGAAATTACGTGGTAGGTGGAGTTGCAGCAGAGCCTAGCAGGAGAGAGACAGGGGAAGAGCACAGTCACTGTCAGCTGGCATTATCCAGGGCTGCGGCTTAGCTAGGAAGAGCCTAAGCTGTGGTTTCAGAGACGGAGTCTCACTATGTAGCTCGGGCCAGCCTCAAACCTACAGTCTCCTTGCCTCCACCTCCCCAGTGCACCACCACACAGGACACTGAGTGGATTTAATTGGTACACTTTGTGACACTAATTGAAGCCAGTGGCTGAACAATTGAACCTAACTGGGAAGGTGGAGTGACGGCCTGTGGTGTGACAAGAAGCAGCTTAAGAAGAAGGGTTCCAGGGGAATGAAATCCATCATGGCAAGGAGGAAGGCCAGGCAGCTGCAGCAGCGTGCGGCAGCTCTTCACTCTGTGACCACAGTCAGGAAGCAGAGAGTGGATACCAAGTGAAGCCAGGCTATAGAGCATCAAAGCCTGCCTCCAGTGACCCCGTAGCCTTCTGAAGCAGTGCTACCAGCTTGGGAACTAAGGGCCCAAATTCATGAATCTATGAGGAACATTTCACATTCGAAACACAACAACGTGCAAAGGAGTGTGAGCATGGTGCTCTTGGGGAAGTTCTCTGGGGCCAACCACAGTGTCCTGGTTAGATTTTATTGTCACTTGGAACAATTTGTAGTGACCTGGTGTGGTGGTTCAAAAGAAAATGGGCCCTGTAGGTCCGTAGGGAGTAGCACTATTAGGAGACGTGGTTTGGAGTAGGTGTGGCCTTGTTGGAGGACGTGTGTCACTGGGGGTGGGCTTTGAGGTTTCAGATGCTCACACCAGGCCCAGTGCCACTTTCTCTTCCTGCTGCCTGTGGATCTGGTTGTAGAACTCTCAGGTCCTTCTACAGTTCCGTGTCTGCCTGCATGCCACATGCTTCCTGTCATGATCAACGGACTAAACCTCTGAACTGCAAGTCAGCCCCAATAAATGTTTCCTTATAAACATTGCCATGGTCATGGTGTCTCCTCACAGCAATAAAACCCTAACTAAGACACCTGAGAAGAGAGAACTTCAATTGAGGAATTGCCCAGATCAGATTGACCTGGGAGACACATTTGTGAGAGGTTGTCTAGATAGATGATTGATGTGGGAGGGCCCAGCCCACGACTGTAGGAACCATCACTAGGCCAGTAGGCCTGAGCTCCATAAGAAGGCAGGCTGAGTTTAACCAGGGCGTGAGGCAGTAAACAGTATCCGTTCATGGTGTCTGCTCTAGGTTCCTGCTTGAACTCCTGCCCTGACCTCCCTCAAGGATCAACTGTGACCTGGAAAGTATAAAATGAAATAAGTCCTTCCCTCCCTGAATTGGTTTGGGTCATAATGTGTGTCAGAGCAAAAGAAACGTACCCAGAGCATACTCTGAAGAGGGAGTGAATATCTACAGGTTATTCGACAGGTCACATGGAGCTGTGCAGAACAGGCTGACCCACCACCCATGGCTTCGTGTCCTTTGATGTTTCCTTTATGTGTGTAATCTCCACACACACAGAAATGCAAGAAAGTAGAAATCAGACTGTTTGGGAAGAGGAAAAGGACGAGTGAAAGTAGAGAGGAGAGAGCTAATGTTGGGGCAGGAGGGCTGCCTGTAAATGGAGAACATTGTGCCCCAGATGGAAATGTCATACTAAACCCATTGTTTTCTACAACTCACGCATGCTAATAAAAAAGGAAATAGATAACTCTGACACCCGTGTGCCTTCCCCAAACCTGGAGCAGACATACACCATCAGGAAAACCAAAATCAAGAAAACACTATACCCTCAGCACAGGAGGGAGTAACTGGGGTGCTTCTGTGACCCCTGGAATCATGCCAAAGCCAAGTAGAGCAGGGACTAGAACCCAGGGCTCAGATGTCTGCAGCCCCACCTGCCCTCCCTGTGAACAGCATTCTGCAATGCCCACATGATGCATGGCTTCCATACCCAGAATATTTTCTCCCTAATTAGAATAGGCAACAATTATTTCCCAGCAGGCGGGGTATTCAGATGTGAAGCAGAAATGAGGGTGCTTTATGCATGGAAAGGGAAGCCTCATGTGCATCCACACACCAAGACTAAACTATAGAGGAAAAAGAACTGCACCTTTTCCCTTTGACACACTGAACTGAAAACAAAGGATACAGAAAAGTCAAATGAAAGTCCAGATTCTGTTCTGGGGGTGGGGGAGGTGCAGAATATTCAGGAAACTTTGAATGTAGATGATCCCGGAACAATTTAATAGGTAAGTGGTCCATGATTTTCCTTAACATACATCCTCATTAAAAAAGAGAGCCGGGGGAGACAGAGACGGGAGAGAGGAGAAGGAGGCTCAGAAATATCTTCGGAAAGCAATGGATCCGTTGCCATTTCTTTTACTTAATTTCACAGGTATTCTCAGCAGGACCTGAATAAATTATGCTGACAATAACATAATATCCATGATAAATCATCAACATGATTTTACTGATATATTGCAGGAAATGTAAATAATAGCCAGGGCCACTAATTGGCTTGCTTCTAGGGAACAAAGCTGTGACCGTGGGCCTGCCAGTCCGGGCCTTAGCGCTTCTGTGGGATGGCTCTTTCTGCTGATTGGAAGGAAAACAGGCCTTTGTGTGCAAGGTCTCCTGCAGGAGCATGGGTCTGAGGGAAGGAGCCTGGAGTCAGGTGCTTCCAGAGTCCCGGGGGGCTGCTAAAACTTAGCCCGATTCCACTGATACTGTGTCCCCTACCCCTACCCAAAGAAGTATCAAGGTTCAGTGAAGGAAAAGCTCCCCCCAGTCTATTCGGTCCTTAATTCTTCCCAAACATTCTTCTGACTCATTGTGAATTTTATTTTTTGCTTTGATAATGATTTGACTGTAACTCATCTGACCAGAAACATAAGCTGCTCCTATGTGCTTCCTATTTCCAAAGTACCTTGTTAGCATTCATCATATGTTTGTGAAGATTAAAAATATTTTTTCTTTCATTTTCCCCCAAAACAAACTCCTCTGCTTTCTGACAGGGTCGAGCTTCCTGCTGTACCAGAGTGTCTTGGAAAGAAATAACCTGGGGTCCCCTGAGCTTACCCATTTATTTACTAGAATGCCAAACCAGGGTCAAGGTCCTGGAGAGAACTGCTTCCCATGCCCAGAATTTTGCATTCTCGTGGGGAAATAACGAAGAAAAAGGTAGAGACAAACACTTTTTGTTACAATACAGAACACTTGGAGAGAGTGATGGGGATCAGAGGTGGGAGAGGAGGTGACATTCGAGTTGAGGTCTGGGGGGACAGAAAGAGCTTAACTGCAAATAGCAAAGCAAAGTATGTTCTGGACAGAAGGACAGTATGTTCAAAGGCCCTGGGGTTAGAGTGGTCTGAGAGGAAGACAGGCACCCAGGAAGACGGGGGCTCGGAAGTGGTTTTCAGTGCAGACAAGACTCCATTGCAGTAGAGAAAAGGGAAGATTTCCATCACATCCTGTGTCCTGGCCTAACTTCCACTCCCATAACTCACATGACCATCCGTGAGATGGGCTCTGAGTTCTGAGCCATGCCATCTCTTAGTCCCTTGTCTTGGACCCACTTCCTGTTCTCTCTCTCTCTCTCTCTCTCTGTCTCTGTCTCTCTCCCTCCCTCCCTCTACTCCTCCCTCTCCCCCCCTTCTCTCTCCCTGTTTCCTGTGGTGCAAATAACATGTGGTACCTCTGCTGTCTGATGGCCAGCCTGGCCTCCTGCTGCTCCTGCTCCCCTGCCTTCCTCTCCACCCTTTTTTCTCCACGGAATATTTTCTCACAGTGACAGAGAAGAACTAACGTGAGTGGATCCCCATTCTGAAAACAAGTTTGACTCTGTTAAATCAGAAGAGTGGCCCAGTTCTCCTGTACATGATACACCAGTGGTTCCCTCATGGCAGACCGACCATCCCTGTGCCTGTGGGTAGTGAACTTGAAGTGACTCACACTGTTTCTTTCCATCCCTCGCCTGCTCTGCCAGACTCCCTTGTGGTTTGAATGTGAAAAGTCCCCCACAGGTTCGTGTGTTGAACCCTTGGCTTCCAGCTGTGTATGCTACCTTGGAAGGTTCTGAAACTTTGGGAGGTCTGTCTAAATGGAAGGAGAAGTTCAGTGGGGGGCGCTTGGAAGTTATGGCTGACTCCTGTCTTGCTGTTTGCTATTTATCACAAGAACAACCTCCCTTACATTCTCCTCCCCACACTCCATAATGCTTTACCTAACTATACAAGGCCTAGTAATCATCGGCTAAAAAAGAGATTTTCAACCTGTGGCTGGTGACCCCTTTGGAGGTCACATATCAGATATCCTGAATATTGGACCTTTACATTACAATTCATAACAGTAGCAAAATTAAAGTTATGAAGTAGCAACAAAAATGATTTTATGGTTGGGGGTCACCACAACATGAAGAACTGTAATAAAGGGTCGCAGCATTAGGAAGGTTGAGAACCACTGGTCTAGAGCTTCTGAAATCATAAGCAAATCTTAAAATCCCTCTCCTTAATTCCCCTGTACATGTACTTTAGGATGATGATAAGATAGGTAGCCAGTCTTCTGGATCATGTGACCTGGAGGCGGGGCTCTGCTCCCTTCTTACCTGTCAACATTTATGACCTTGTTTCTTATAGTGCTGTTGTGTTGAACTTACATTTTCCATCTGAAGAATGGGCTACCTCAAGACAGGTACCAGCAAAATCCCAAGAACAGGCTCCCAGCAGGAAGGAGTAGAATGTGAGTGAGACAGGAAATACAAGGCCATTGGCCAGAGAGACCTTCTGGCTGCAGGTGGGCTAACTGGGCAAGAGGCCTTCCTCCAGGTTCAGGAAGTGTCCTGGGAAGGGCCCAGCCTCTCCACCCCCTCTTCCTTTGCTGTGAAGGCAGGGTTGACACCCACTCTGCAGCTACACCTCCGTATAACTGAGGGCTGCCAGAACAGGCATCTCCTTGAGCCTGTAGGCTTCTTTAGAACACATTGTTCTGCCTGGGGACTGGACTGGACAGGCCTCCATGATGCAGGGCCTGGGTGATACTTCCAGGGCCTGAGCCTAGGATGCAGATAGAAAGGCATCCAGATAAGACCCCTGCCAATCATAGGCTGGGGAGGCTGCTTCTAACCACATACAGGCCTGGCCTGATGCCATTACTGATAGTCAGTGGCAGTTAGCTGCTCTAGGGCCATGACAATGTAGCAGGTACAGGTCCTGACACAGGAAATGGGGTTATTAGGATGTTTCCTGGAGAGCCTCACTAAGTGACTCGTAACCGAGCAACCCTCTTCATGGATGCCCTGAAGGATACAGGGATGCTCCTAACTCTTTCCAATGAGCATTCAACCCTGGTTTCTTCCTAGAGATGGCTTGGACAATAGCCAGTCCCCACAGAGAAAGCACCATACATCCAACCAACAGCTAAATAAGGGTAGCTCTGTATATCCAAACCTTTACAGATGGACCCTTGTGGCCATGCAGAGGAACTGCAGGTCTTAGCAACTGCTCTTATTTTCGGTTTATCAGCCACCCTCTACAACAGGACCATATATCCAGGGCTTTATCTGCACAGATCACCAAGGCAGGGCTGGGGCCGTGAGCTAATCAGACACAAGGACTCCTCTACAGACATGGAGGAAGCTGACTTGCAGCAGGAGAAGGGTTAAGCCAAAAGGCAACATTGCAAGATGCAGGTAGGAAGGTCCTGGTAGGAGCAGGATGGGGAAGAGGAACGTGGGTAAGTGAGAGCAATATTTTTTAATGGGACCTCAAGGCTTTCTTCCCAATGGAAAGGTGCATGTGTGGGGTTAACTATCAGAAGATGATTATTTTATTAACTGTAATGCTAAAAACATCCCTCAGCAAGGTGTGTTTGTGAACACCTATGGTCCCAGTACTTGGGAAGCTGGAAGATCATGAGTCCAAAGCTATCAATAGAAATAGCGCTCCCTTCTGTGTGTGTGTGTGTGTGTCTGTCTGTCTGTCTGTCTGTCTCTCCCTCCCTCACCCCCCCACACATATAAATATCGACATGAAACAAGTAAATTAAACTGTACAGTAGATTTCCAGGTGAGGAACAGGATGCAGGCTCACCTTTCCCTGCCCTTGACCTCCACAAACCACTGATGTTGTGCACATGGTTCAGCAGACAATGAAGAGGGACTCAACAAGATGGAAGAAGAGGGTGGGCAGTGTGGGCATCCCCTAGGTTTGCTTTTCAAAACAGTGTCTTTGTGTGAGAGAGAGGTATGGTGGATATGCACGTGGAGGGTGGCATATGTACCAGTGTGAGCACATGGAAGTCAGGGAAGGGCATCAAGTGTCCCACCCTGTCATGATGTCTCACTCTACCACATCCCCAGCCTCCAGCTTGGTTTTCCATCTCTCATGTATTAGCACCAGGATTCAGCCAAACCTGCAATCCAGAACTGCCAATAAACACACACACACACACACACACACACACAGGGTCCAAGGAAAAGTCCAACGAAGACCCAGTGGGAAGTGCCAACTCTGCCCCACAGCTGCAGCTCGGGACAGTGGTCTAATCTAAAGACAGCCATGACAGCATCAAAGCGCAGTGGCCCAACTTCTGGTGTACAAGGAAGGTCCTTAAAAGCCTCAACTGCCCCCATGAGAGCAGCAAAGCCCTGGGACTTCCCAGCCCTCCACGCCAGGCACTAGTGGACAGTCTAGACTGCAACTAACAGCAGTCACAGAAGAGCCCCATGCCTCCCTGACTTCTGTGCAGGAGCCCACGGAGACCCGACCATCAGAATCTGCCTCTCTTCCACAGTAGATGGCATGGTGCCCCCAGGCACCCCCAAGAAGCTCCTTCTGTTTTCACAGATGAAGCCATCAAAGATTGATCAGGAGCCCCAGCATCACAAGCTTGAGCAGCATTTCAAGAGTGGAAAACTCTGAAGTCCAGAAAAGTGGGTCAAATACTGTACCTGTCAGCATGGAAGATTGGCAGGAGGACCACAGTCTCCTATCCTAGGAGCTCCTAAAAGCCAGCGCAATTCCCACCAAGGATCTGGAAGCTCATATTTCTAGTGAACAATGACCAGCTAACAGCAGTACTGAGAAGAATCAGATGCTGAGTATATCTGATAAAGATTTTAAGTTGTCCATCATCAAAAATGTTTCAACAAGCACCCGATATTCTCACTAGATAAGTTAGCAAAAAAAGAAAGAAGCAGAAGTTGTCAAATTAAAAAAAAAAAAAGGACATCATAGAAATGAAAACTACAATAACCAAAATGGAAAGCTCTACCCATGTCAGTGGTGAGCTGGGGGTGGCAAAGTGAACTCAGAAGTCAGATCAAAGAAATCTGCTTTCTCCAAATTAGCGCATAATAAACAAAAACTGAAAATTGTTTACAAAAATTTTGTTTGGTTTTGGAGACAGGGTTTCTCCCAGGCTGTCCTGGAACTCTCTCTATAGACCAGGCTGGCCTTGAACTCACAGAGATCCACCAGGCTCTGCCTCCCATGTGCCGGGATTAAAGGTGTGGGCTACCACTGACTGGAGAGATGGCTTAGCTGTTAAAGGTTAGGCTCACAACCAAAACTAAACTTTCAGATTCCTGAAGCTGAGTAACATTCTCTTCATTACACCAAGATGCATCATGACAAAAGTACAAAAGGTCCTTGGTGGATAGTGGTTAATTCACTTTCAACTTGATGGGAACCATGGTCAGGCAGGCTGTTCTTTTTCTTACTTTCAATATAGTACTCATTACTGACATGAGCTGCTCAGGTCTTCATTGTATAATGAGTTTTCTGTTAGGTGGTTCTGCCCAATGACAGGCTAATGGGAGTGTTCTGAGTATGCTTAGGTTAAAATACTGTATTGGGGGCAGGGCTGGAGAGATGGCTCAGTGGTTAAGAGTACTGGCTACTTTTCAAGAGGACCCAGTTTCAACTCCTAGCACACACGTGACTAACAACCCTCTGTGATTCCAGTTCTAGGGAATCTGATGCCCACTTCTGCCCTCCAAGACTACCAGATATGTTCATGGTGCACAGATATACATGCATAAACATGTACAAAAAGTAGATAAATAAGATGTATTGTTGACATGTTTTCAACTTAAAGTGGGCATATCAAGACCCATCGTAGGCAGAGAAGCATCCACATAAAAACTGGAATAGCCAAACAACAGTGACAACCAGAGAGAAGCCATGTGGGCTGTGGTCTAGATTTTAAATGTCCTCGGTCCCCAGCTGCTCCTTTCCACATTGTGTCCTGGCTGCTTTGAGGTGAGCAACCTGCTCTGTCATGTACTCCCACTGTGGTAATCTCCTGCCCACAGGGCCCAAAGCAATACAGCCAATTCCATTTAGACTGAAATCTACAAAGCAGCAAGCCAAATAAACTTTTCCTCTTTTTAAAGGGACTGTCTCAGGTATTTTGTTACAGTCATGGAAGTCTATGGGGCTTTCATTGGAAGCTGCAGAGGCCAGAAAACAATGGTTCGATATTTTCAAGTGCTCAGAGAAAGGCATTGTCAACCACTAACCCTTTGTATGACATAACAAAAGAGACAGAGAGATTTGTTTTTTTTTTCCCTCACTGTTTTTGTTTTATTTATTTTGGTTTTGGTTTGTTTGATTGTGTTTGTGTTACTGTGCTGGCAATCAAACCCAGAACCCAGCACTTGCCAGGCAAGTAGCCTCCTAGTGAACTTTATCCCCAGATTTAATATTTATTTTAATTTAATTGTGTATATGCATGTGCATCTGTGTGTGGGTGCTTGTCTGTGAGTGCAGGTATCTGAGGAGACCAGAGCCATTGGCTCTCTTGGAGCAGGAGTTATAGGTGGGTGTGAGCCACTAGACATGGATTCTGAGAACCAAACTCAGGTCTTCTGCAAGAACTGTACTTGCTCTTACCTGCTGAGCCATCTTTCCAGTCCCACCTAAAGACATTTTTGGACATACAGAAAGTAAGATGATTTATATATTATAGAATAGGTAAAATGTTTCTCCAACTAGAAAGAAAGAGGTAACAAAAGGAAAATTCAAAGGAAGTAAAAACAATAGAAAGAGTTAAAAAGAACTAGAAATGAGCATTACTTAAGTCCTTCCATTTCCTCATGGCAAAAGTAAAAGTAATAACGTGTTTGATATGGTAACTAACATATATATGTGTGTAGTATCTTTTTTAATAAATAATTAAGTAATTAATTGTCCCAACCTCATCACATTTCCCCCTCCATCTCTCGTCTCCTCCAAGTCCCTCCCCTCAACCTCCCTCATCTACTACTCCTTCTTTATTTTCAGAAAAAGGCAGGTCTCCCATGTATATCAGCCAGCCATGGCATGTCAAGTTGTGGTAAGACTAGGCACCTCCTCTCTTATTAAGGCTGGACGAGGTAACCCAGTAGGAGGAAAAGGGTCCCCAAAGCAGGTACAGAGTCAGAGACAGCCCCTGCTCTCACTGTTAGGAGCCCTACAAGAAGATCAAGTCACACACCTGTATCATATGTGCAGAGGGCCTAGGTCAGTCCTGCAGGCTCCCTGCTTGTCCGTTCAGTCTCTGGGAGCCCCTAGGAGTCCAGGTCAGTTGATTCTGTGGGTTTTCTTCTGGTGTCCTTGGCCTCTCTGGCTCCCATAATCCTTCCTCCTCTCTTGCACAGGATTCCCCGAGGTCCCCCTAATGTTTGGCTGTGGGTCTCTGCATCTGTTTCCATCAGTTGCTGGGTGAAGCCTCTCTGATGGCAGTTGGACTAGGTACTAATCTATGAGTATAACAGAATACCATCAGAAATCATTTCATTGAAGGTTTTTTTGGTTTGTTTTCATTTTGTTTTGTTTTTTGTCAATCATGTTTGGTTCTATCTTAGATCTCTGGGCTATCCAGCCTCCAGATCCTAGCCCTCTAGGCAGTGTCATGGGTGGGCTCCCCTTCACGATATGTTCTCAAGCTGGACCAGTCATTGGTTGGCCACTCCCATAATTTCTACACCATCTTTACCCCCAGCATATCTTGTAGGCAGGGCAAATTGTAGGTCAAAGTTTATGTGGCTGGGCTGGGGTCCCAATTCCTTCCTGGTTACAGGAGATGGCCAGTTTAGGCTCCATATCTCCCATTGCTAGGAGTGTTATCTAGGGGTCATCCTCATAGATTCCTGGGAGTTTCTATTGCACTAGATTTCTGGCTCATCCCAGAGATGCCATTCCAGGCATCTTCTCTAGTACTCTCTCCCTCCATCATCACCCCAACCTGATCCCTCCTGTTCCCATGCCCATCCACCTCCATCCAGGCCCCTCTCCCAACCACCTGTGATGTCTATTACATTTTCCCTTCACAGTGAAATTCATATGCTCCCCGTGAGTCCTCCTTGTTACTTAGCTTCTTTGGGTCTGTAGATTGTATGCTTATGCTTTATTTTACAACTAATATCCACCTATAAGTGTGTACATACCATGTTTATCTTTCTGGGTCTGGGTTACCTCACTCAGGATGATCTTTTCTAGTTCCACCCATTCTCCAGCAAATTTCATGATTTTTTTTATCTTTATTCAGCTGATGGACATCTAGGATGTTTCCAGTTTCTGGCTATTATGAATAAAGCTGCTATAAACATAGTTGAGCAAGTGTCCTTGTGGTATGGTAGAGTGTTCTTTGGATAGATGCTCAGGAGTTGTATAGTTGGTTCTTGAGGTAGATTGATTCCCAGTTTTCTGAGAAACCACCACACTGACTTGCAAAGTGGCTGTACAAGTTTGCACTCCCATCAGCAACGGAGGAGTGTTCGCCTTCCTCCACATTCTCTCCAGCATGAGCTATCACTTGTGGTTTTGATCTTAGTCATTCTGACAGGTGTCAGAATCTCAGAGTCATTTGATTTGCATTTCCCTGATGGCTCATGTTGAACATTTTTTAAGTGCTTCTCAGGCATTTGAGATTCCTCTGTTTATAATTTTTGTTTAGATCTGTACCCCATTCTTGGAGTGGATTATTTGGTTTGTTGATGTCTTGTTTCTTGAGTTTTTATATATTTTGGAAATCAGCCCTCTGTCAGATGTGGGTTTGGTGAGTGTTAGCTGTGAAGAGACACCATGACCATAACACCATGACTCTTATAAAGGAAAAACATTTAATTGGGGTGACTTACATTTTCAGAGGTTTAGTCCATTATCATCATGGTGCAACATGGTGACATGAAGGCAGACATGGTGCTGGAGAAGGAACTGAGAATCCTATATCTTAACCCACAGGCCACAGGAAATGAACTAACACTGGGTGTATCTTGAGCATAGGATACCTCAAAGCCCTCCCCCGACAGTGACACATTTTCTCCAAAAAGGCCACACCTACTACAACAAAACCACACCTCCTCATAGTACTATTCCCAATGAGCTTATGGGGGGGGGAGCAAATTACATTCAAACTACCACAGTGAATACTTTTCCCATTCTGTAGGCTGCCAATTTTGTACTATTGACAGTGTCCTTTGCCTTACAGAAGTTTTTCAGTTTCATGGGGCCCCATTTGTTAATTATTGAGCTTAGTGCCTTGTTATTGGTGGTCTGTTCAGGAAGTGGTCTCCTGTGCCAGTGTGTTCAAGGCTATTCCCCACTTTCTCTTCTATCAGGTTCAGTATAACTGGATTTATGTTGAGGTCTTTGATCCACTTTGACTTGAGTTTTGTTCAGAGTGATAGATATGGACACATTTGCATTCTTCTACATGTTGGCATCCAGTTATCCCAGCACTATTTGTCGAAGATGTTTTCTTTTTTCCATTGTATATTTTAGCTTCTTTAACAAGATCAGGTATCTGTAGGTATGTGGATTTATACCTGCATCTTCAATTCAGTTCTAAAGATTTTTATTACTATAGCTCTGTAGTACAGTTTGAAATCAGAGATGATGATACATCCAGAAGTTCTTTTATTGCACAGGATTGTTTCAGCTATCCTGGGTTTTTTGGTTTTCCATATGAAGTTGAGTATTGTTCTTTCCAGGTCTGTGAAGAATTGTGTTGGTATTTTGGTGGGAATTGCATTGAATCTGTAGATAGATTTTGACAAGATGGCCATTTTTATTATGTTAATCCTACTAACTCATGAGCAGGGAAGGTCTTCCCATCTTCTGATATCTTCTTCAACTTCTTTCCTCAAAGAATTGAAGTTTTGCCAAACAAATCTTTCCTTAGTTTTGTTAGAGTTACACCAAGATATTTTACATTATTTGTGGCTATTGTAAAGGGTGTTGTTACCCTAATTTCTTTCTCAACTCATTTATCATTTATATATAGGAGGGATCCTGATTTTGTTTTTAGTTTATTTTGGGACAGCCAATTTGTTAAAGGTGTTTATCAGCTGGAGGAGTTCCCTGATAGAATTTTTGGGGTCACTTAATATACACTATCATATCATCTGCAAACAGTGAAAGTTTGAGCTGTTCCTTTCCAGTTTGTATCTCCCTGATCTCCTTTAGTTGTCCTGTTGCTCTAGCTAGAATTTTGAGTATTATATTGAATAGACATGGAGAAAGTAGATAGCCTTGTCTCATTCCTGATTTTAGTGGAATTGCTTTGATTTTATCTCCATTTAATTTGATGTTGGCTATCAGCTTGCTGTATATTGCCTTTATTATTTTTAGGTATGTCTCTTATATCCCTGATCTCTTCAAGACTTTTATCATGAAGGGATGTTGGATTTTGTCAAAGGCCTTTTCAGCATCTAATGAGATGATCATGTGGGTTTTTTTCTCTTTCAGTTTGTTTATATGGTGGATTATGTTGACAGATTTTCATATGTTGAACCACTTCTACATCTCTATGATGAACCCTATTTGACCATGGTGGATAATCTTTTTGATGTGTTCATGGATTCAGTTTGGCAGTATTTTATTGAGTATTTTTGCATTAATGTTCATGAAGGAGATTGGTCTGTAATTCTCTTTCTTTGTTGCATCTTTGTGTAGTTTGGGTATCAGGGTAACTGTGACCTCATAAAATGAATTTGGCAATGTTCCTTTTGTTTCTATTTTGTGGGATAATTTGAGGAGTATTAGCTCTTCTTTGAAAGTCTGGTAGAATTATGTGCTAAAACCATCTGGCTCTAGGCTATTTTGGTTGAGAGACCTTTAATGGCTGCTTCTACTTCCTTAGGGGTTATAGGTCTATTTAAATTGTCTATCTGATCTTGATTTAACTTTGATAAGTGGTATCTATCAAGAAAATTGCCCATTTCTTTTTGAATCTTTGGATTTCCTTGGTGTCTCTTGTTATATTCCCTTTTCATTTTTTATTTTGTTAATTTGGATATTCTCTCTCTGTCTTTTAGTTCTATGGATAAGGGTTTGTCTATGTTGTTGATTATCTCAAAGAACTAACTCTGTTTCATTGATTCTTTGTATTGTTCTCTTTGTTTCTTTTTGTTTTTATTTTAGCCCTCAGTTTGATTATTTCCTACTGTCTATTCATCTTGAGTATGTCTGCTTCTTTTAGTTTGAGAGATTTCAGGAGTGCTGTTGCTAGTATGAAATCTCTCTAATTTCTTTATGAGGCACTTAGTGCTATGAACTTTCCTCTTAGCACCACTTTCATTATGTCCCATAAGTTTGGGTATGTTGTACATTCATTTTCATTGAATTCTAGGAAGTCTTTCATTTCTTTCTTTATTTCTTCCTTGACCCAGTGATGATTAAATAGAGAGTTGTTCCATTCCCATGAGTTTGTAGGCTTTCTGTTGTTTCTGTTCTTGTGGAAATCTAGCTTTAATCCATGGTGGTCTGATATGGCACAGGGGTTATTCTATTTTTTTTTTTTTTTAATCTGTTGAGATTTGCTTTGTGTCCGAGTATATTGTCAGTTTTGGAGAATGTTCCATGAGGTTCTGAGAAGAAGGTATATTCTTTTGTGTCTGGGTGAAATGTTCTGTAAATATCCATTAGGTCCATTTGAGTCATAACATCTCTTAGTTCCATTATTCCTGTTTAGTTTTTGTCTGGATGATCTGTTCATTGATGAGAGTAGGGTATTGAAGTCTCCCCCAATTAATGTGTGAGGTTTGGTGTGTGATTTAAGCTTTGATACTGTTTCTTTTATAAACTTAGTGCCATTGAATTTGGAGCATAGAAGTTAAAAATCTCAATGGCTTCTTGGTGGATTTTTCCTTTGATGAGTATGAAATGTCCTTCTCCATCTCTTCTGATTAATTTTGGTTGGCAGTCTGTTTTGTTAGATATTAGGATAGCTACACCAGCTTGCTTCTTACATTCATTTGCTTTGAAAATCTATTCCCAACCCTTTACTCTGAGGTAGTGTCTGTCTTTGGTGTTGTGGTACGTTTCTTGTATACAGGAGAAGGACGAATTCTGTTTTTGTATTCATTCTGTTAGCCTGTGTCTTTTTTATAGGCAAATTTAGTCTATTGATACTGAGAGATATAAATAACCAATGATTGTTAATTCCTGTTATTTTGTGGTGTGTGTGTGTGTGTGTGTGTGTGTGTGTGTGTGTGTGTGTGTGTGTGTTCCCTTCTTTGGGTTTTGTTGGCATGAGATTATCTATTGCCAGTGTTTTCATGGGTGTAGTTAACCTCTTTGGGTTAGAGTTTTCCCTCTAACACCTTCTGTCAGGCTGGATTTGGAGATGGATATTGTTTAAATTTGACTTTGTCATGAAATATCCTGTTTTCTCCATTTATGGTGGTTGAAAGTTTTGCTGGGTATAGTAGTCTGGGCTGGCATCCATGGTCTTTTAGAGTCTGCAAGACATCTGTCCATGCTCTTCTGGCTTTTAGAGTCTCCATCAAGAAGTCAGGTGTAATTCTAGTAGTTCTGCCTTTATATGTTACTTGGCCTTTTTCCTTCACAGCTTTTAATATTCTTTCTTTGTTCTGTGTTTAGTGTTTTGGTTATCATGTGGCATAGAGACTTTTTTTTTCTGGTCCAATCTATTTGGTGTTCTGTAAGCTTCTAATACCTTTATAGTCATGTCCTTCCTTAGGTTATGAAATTTTTCTTTCTATGATTTCATTAAATATATTTTCTGGACCTTTGAGCTGGGATTTTCTTCTTCTTCTATTCCTATTATTCTTATGTGTGGTCTTTTCATAGTGTCCCAGATTTCCTGGATGTTTTGTGTTAGAGTTTTTTTTTTTTGTTTTTTTTTTTTTTTTTTTTTTAGATTTGATATTTTCTTTGACCAATGAATCTGTTTTCTCTATTGTATCTTCAATGCCTGAGATTCTCTCTTCCATCTCTTGAATTCTGTTGGTGATGCTTGCATCTGTAGTTCATGTTCACTTCCCCAGATTTTCCATTTCCAGGATTCCCCCCATTTGTGTTTTCTTTATTGCTTCTATTTGCATTTTCAGGTCTTGAACAGCTTTCTTCATCTGCCTGCCTTCCCTTGACTTTCTCTTCATAAAGTCATTTTTGAGGTCATTTTCTTATACTTTAGCTGTGCTGGATTGTTCAGGTCTTGCTGTTGTAGGATAGCTGGGATCTGGTGTTGATGTATTGCCCTTTCTGTTATTGATTGTGTTCTTACACTGGCATCTGGGTTTGGGATGATTATAGATCTAGTTGTTGATTCCTGAGTTTGTCTTTGTTGTTCCTTGGTTTCTGTTTTCTCTCTGGTCTCCTGGCCTAAGCAGCCAGGGGTTCTGGTGACTAGCAAGTCTTCAGGTCCAGTATGTTGTCTCTGCTGGGGCTTTTCTGGCCCACAAGACCTCTGGGTTTTTGAGTATCAATGTTGCCTCTGTGGTTCCAAGCACCTGTGTGGCCTCTGGGTTCTAGGTACCTTCTTGGTCTCTGCTATTCCCAGTAAGGCATGGCCTTTGATACAGCACAAGTTTCTGCCCAGTTTGTGGGGTGGGATTTGGAGCTCAGAGGAGGGGTTGCAGTTTGGAACTGTTGGGTGGGCTTTAGGGAGTGTTAGTGGGCAGAGGGAGATGACTTACCTAGGACCAACTGGCCTTTCGTTAGGTAGCTAGAGTTGTGGAACTCAAGGAGGGGGATGTCGGGGTGCTTTAAGGAGTGTTAGTGGGCAGTGGGCAATGTTTTTCCTTGGGTCCCTAGATCCGGCCTGGTCTCAGGTAAAGCAGAATTCTTCTGCCAAAGTTATAGGCTGGAATTTGGAGCCCAGGGGAAGGGGTGCAGTCTGGGGTTGTTGCCAGGCTTTAGGCAATGTTAGCAGTGGCAGGCAGTGTCATACCTGGGGTCCCTAGGACCAGCCTGACCTCTGGTAAAGCAGCCAGAGTCATAGCATGTGTAATATCTAGAAGTGCATTTAAAAGATGGGTAAGGGCAAAGTAAAGTGTCTTGAAGGGAAGTTTGCAACCTAGAAATGTGAGTGTCTACATTTCTTAAAGTGTCAAAGCCAGGTGTGTGTCTCAAGATTTGTTATTACCATTAAAAAATTCACAAAATGATTGCTTTAGACTCTCCTTCCTGCAATGAATAACTGGGAGAAACAACTTAAAGGAAGAAGGATTAATTTGGGTTCACAATTCAGAAGGTATGGACCCTTATTTCTGGGTTTCAGACAAAACAGAAGCACCATGGCAAAGGTAATGGAAGAGTATGTATACCCACTGCACGGCAACCAGAAGCTGAGAGACAGGAATGGGCCAGCATCTCCTCAGCAAAGCATGCCTCCAGGGACCCGCATTTTTCAGCCAGGCGGTACCATCTACAGTTTCACTACTTCTCAACAGCCATTCTGCTCATCTGATCATGCCCTCATGGACACACCTAAAGGTGAGCTTTACTAACTTTCTTGACATCCAGTTGATTGTCAAGATGAAGCATCACACTGAGATACTGAAAACATTATAAATAAATCAAAATAGAATTTTTAAAATTTCCCATTAAATAAAAAAAATCCCATTAAGGTACAGAAAAGCAAGAAACACACACACACACACACACACACACACACACACACACACACACACGAAAGAAAAACAAAAAGGAAAGACCCAAATGATACAATAGAAAAAAAAAACTTGGACAAAAATTCTAAAATGATTACATTAAATGTAAATGGTCTAAATACAAGTCAGCAGGCACAACTAAGTGCTACCTACAAGAAACTTACTTTAAATATGATGACTACTTAGGCTGAATATAAAAACACAGAGCAAAGATACACGAAAAAGATATCCACTTTAAAAGGCCATTTCTACTTCTTCTGTTGAAAAGTACCAACTTGTCTCATATGCCAACTTATAATTGAATTATTTTTATCATCTACACATGTTGTAATATCATACACGGTCTGGATAATAGTCTCTCATCAGACAAATAATTGCAAGGAAAAATTACAATCTACCATCTCATCCCAGTTACAATGACTTAAATTATCTAAAAGACAAAAAAAAAAATTACAAATTCTGAACTCTCACAAACTGTTGTTGACAGTGTAAATTATGGATGACAACAGTGTGGAAATTAAAAAAAAAAAAAAAAGAAGAATAGGAAAGTAAAAAAGGAGCTCTTCAAAGAAAATAAAATCATCATAGCAAAGTTTCTCCATTCTTGTACTGTCCAGGATATGGTAACTCCTAGAGTGGGCAGGTCTTTTCATATTATTGGTTATCCAATACAGAGTGCACATAAACAACAAAAAAAAGCTTAAAAGGTTATATTTATACACTTATGTATAAATACACATTCAAATACATTTTTGGTTGGGTTTTTTGTTTGTTCATCTTTTGTTTGTTTTGTTTTGTTTTGTTTTTCAAGATGGGGTTTCTCTGTGAGTTCCCTGGCTATCCCAGAACTCACTTTGTAGATCAGGCTTTCCTGAAACTCAGTGATCTGTCTGCCTCTGCCTCCCAGGTGCTGGAATTAAAGGTGTGTGCCACCACCACCCAGCACATATATGGTACATAACAACAACAATAAAAGAAAAAGAGGCTATCAATCTGTGAGGGGGGGGCATGGGAAGGACTCGGGGAAAGAAAGGGAAGGGGAGAATACAGTAATTCTGTGTTAATTGAAAATGTATAAAAAAAAAAATAAAAAGAGAGAGAATTCCAAACCGAGATAGAGAGAGAGAAGGAAGGAAAGAAGGAAGTAGGAAGGAAGGAAAAAGAAGGAAGGAAGGAAAAAGAAGGAAGGAAGGAAGGAAGGAAGGAAGGAAGGAAGGAAGGAAGGAAGGAAGACAGAAGGAAGGAAAATCCTCCACAAACATGCTTACAAATCAATCTGATCTAGACAATTGTTTGCTCTCTTCCCAGGTAACTACAGATTGTGTCAGGTTTAGTTTCACTTCCTATTCAAGATTAGTTTCATTTCTGTTACTGTGAGAAAATACCCCACAAAAATCACCTCACGGAAGAAAGAGTGCATGTGAATTCACAATTCCAGGCTTCAGTCTGTCATAGAAGGGAAGTCACTGTGACGGGAGGTTGAGAGAAATGGTCACATTATATGCACAATCACATGCTTATGCTCAGTTCACTTTCTACACTCTTCACAGAGTTGAGGAGCTCTTGCATAGGTAATGGTGCCACCCATGATGAAGGGTGGGCTTCCCCATCTCAATAAACATAATCAAGAGAATCCCCCACAGACACGCCCAGAAGCCAACATGATTAAACAATCCCTCATTGAGACTCCCTTTCCAGGTTACTCTAGATTGTTGATGATTTAAATCAACCACCCCTCTTTCATGTTCTTGTTTGTTGTGGTCCTAAAACTTCACCTGACATGACCCCAACAGTGGTAAAGGTCAACACCATCAGTGATACATCACATTGATGAAAAACGTACTCTTGTGTGTGATGAAAACGGCCCTTTACATCTGTGATCTTCTTACCCAACCTAATTTAAGCGGGTTAAAATCTACTCAGGCCAGTTCAGTTACTATGCATGTATAAGACAAACTCCAACAGAGAAGCATTCTACACAATACTTCATAAGTGTATCTGAAAGCTGTCAAGGTCATCAAGATGAAAAAAGTCCCAAGAAACCATCACATCAAGGGGAGTAAGGCCAACGATAAACAGGTGGAACACAGCATCTGGCATGGAACACTGATGTGGGGTAACCACACAAAAACCAAGAATAAGTGAGTAAAATATGTACTCCAGTTTATAATTATGTCAGTGTAAATTCAACAGCAACAACAAATGTGGTCCCATAACAACACAAGGTGTTATTAGAAACTGGGTATTAGGTTATAAGAACTCTCATTCTAGAGTGTCTTGTCAATTTTTCTCTATATCTAAAATGCGCCAAAGAATAAATTCTATCATTTGAAAATGGTCAGTGTTTCTTCTCTGTGACCCTCCCACAGCTGCCCATCAGACTTTGAGTTGAGGTTTGAATGTGTAATGTCCCTCACGAGCTCATATGTTTGAATATTTGGTCCCCAGGCAATGGGGCTGTTTGGGACATCTGTGGAACCTTTAGGAGGTGGAGGATTGCTGGAAGAGGATTGTGCATTCCTGGCAGCGGGCTTTGAAGTTTTATAGCCCAGCCCCACCTCCTGTCCCCTCTCTGCTTCCTGATTAAAGACACAATGTGATCTGCTACCTCATACACCTGCTACCATGACTTCCTTAGCATGAGGAAAGACATCCTTTCCTAAACCATGAGCCAAGATACTCACTTCCTTCCTTAAGCTGCTTCTTTTCAGGCATTTTTGTCACTTAGCGTCAGGAGCTTGGGGACCTCACCTCATTGCCTCTCCTTCTGCTCACCGCTTTCCAGGTTCCTGGTTCTTTCTACTACACTGACATTCACTCCCATCCACAGACTTTTCAGGTGTCAGTTTCTCAGTGCTGCTCCCTCCCCCACAGCCTCTTATGTCTTCAGCTCCCTCTTGAATCCCTTACTCAGTATCTCCTGGAACACGATATATGGTGGCTACTGTATGGATTGATGCAGAAATAGATTGGTGAACATAACAGCTCCAATATCAATAATTATAATTGATTTTGGTGAGTGGACAGAGGCTGTTCTCATTGCTATTGTCCAACAGTCCACTGATTTCTTTGAAGAAACACAGAAGGCTCAGATGTACTGACAGGTATTACATTTTACTTGGTAGATGTTGTTGTAAATAATACTGTAAACAAATGTCCACATGCATGGAGTACTACTCTCCCGTGTTTACACTCCCCTTCTCTCTAGACTTACTACACCGTCCACACAAGCATTTGCTCACTTCAGTCTAAAGCTAAGCAACCTCCCTAGTACAACAGGTTATACTGACTGAATGATGCCTCTTGATAAGTTCCCAATATCACTTGACACTTGTCACTTTCTAAACACCTCTTGAAATTAAGAGAAATGTGTCAGAGCAACTGAACTATGTGGAAAACAATCAAGTTCCCAGTGATTCCCTGGGTGTACCCAGGACAATTTATACTGAGTATTCAGGTTTCATTTTTTTCCAGATCTGGGATTTATATAAAACAAAAATTATGGGGCTGGAGAAACAGCTCAGTGATTAAGAACACTTGTTGCTCTGGCAGAGGACCAAGGTTTAGTTTCCAGGACCCATAGTAGATGGCTAACAACTGCCTGTACCAGATGTCCTCTTCAAGTACTGCAGGCACATGGTGCACATACATATACTTTGGAGTGTGCTCGTGTGTGTGTGTGTGTGTGTGTGTGTGTGTGTGTGTGTGTGTGTGCGTGCGCGCGCACGCACCTATACACCTAAATGAATAAATAGGACTTTTTAAGTTATCGAGCATAGAAAGAGACAAGACCAAGAAGTGAGAAAACATTCATACAGAAATCCTGCAGTTTAAGTTCACTAGACACTGATTTTTCAAGTGAAATTTGATAAGTTTGGGGAAGTTGCCACAAGCAATTCACCCAAAAGAAACAAATACTTTTTATTTAGTTTTGCAGTTTTGTTTGTTTGAAGCAAGGTCTCACGTAGCTCCGGCTAGCCTCAAACTCACTGAACGGTCTTAAATGCCTGATCCTCCCACCTCCTAAGTGCTGGAATTACAGGCACACAGCATCACACCCAATTGTTCTGGCTAGTTTCATGTCAACTTTGTATGCGCTAGATGGTCCCTGAGAGATGGGATACAAGCTGTAAAGAGAAATAAACCCTTCCTTCCCCAAGTTGACTTTGGCCATGGTGTTTTATCAAAGCAACAGAAACCTAATTAAAACACTGGCTAAGAACTGAATGTTTCTTAATGAATAAAATGGAAGTTCTGTATTTGAAAACATTTAACAGCTAAAATCAGATAATCAGTAGACATAGATTTTTGTTGATGTGATAAAGTTCTATGAGTAAAAGCAACTTGGGGGAGGGAAGGTTTGTTTGGCTTATACATTCCAATCACAGTCCATTACTGAAAGGAACCAAGGCAGGAACTCAAGGTAGGAACCTGGAGGCAGGAACCAAAGCAGAAACCATGGAGGAACGCTGCTTTCTGGATTATTCCTAATGGCTTGTTCAGCTTGTTCTCTACCATCAAGGACTATCTGCTCAGAAGTGGCGGTACCCACAGTGGGCTTAGCTACCTCCTTCCCTCATCAATCATCAATAAAGAAAATACCCTACAGACTTGCCAAAAGGCATTTGCTCCAAGGGAGGCATTTTCTCAACTGAGGTTCCCTCTTCCCTCTCTCCCTCTTTCCAGATAGGTCTGGCCTATGACAAATTGGCAAATACACACACACACACACACACACACACACACACACACACACACACACACACACTATTAATCAGCAGCAAACTCTCAGTAACAAATTAAATCTGGACTATATTCATGCACATGCCCCGACACACATGCACACATATACACAAACACATCTGCACGTACTTGTATGTGCATACTTATATATGTGCACACAATCACATACACAAAGAAAAACTGAAAATTTTATCAAAACTACAGAAGAAAATGAGAGGCAAGAGACTATGAGACAAAATATTAAGAATTAAAGAATTAAGAATTAAGACAAAATATTTCTTTCAAAATGAGGAAAGAGAAGGCGGCGATTAGAGGAATAATTAAAGAGATAATGGCCAGTGATACAAGAAAGTAATAAAAAAAATAGAAAAAGAAATCAGCTAAGCTTACAGCATAAACTGTTCTAAAAACCGATACTAACAATTGATTTTTTTAAAAAAATAAGCCCCACTGACAAGCAGTTATCTACACCTCATCCCCCAAAAAAACTAAAAGTTGAAGCAAAATGAAAATAAAATAGAGACGTTAAAGGACATTACAGGAATGGAAAGAACGCACATATAGAAAATGCACACCACTATGAGAAAGAACAGTGGGGCTGGAGAGACGACTCAGCTGTTATGAGCACTATCTTGCAGAGGACCAGGTTAGATTCCCAGCAACCACATGGCAGCTCACAACCATCTGTAACTCTGGTTTTAGGGGACCTGGTGTCCTCTGCTGGCTTCTGTGGGCACTTACATACACCCAAGCCTACATATACATATAAAATAAATATGTAGGATCATCTCTGTGGATGCAGAAGGAACTACCAGCAAAATCCAGCCGCCTTTCACAATAAATATGATCAACACATCAAGAAGAGAAAAACATTGAACCTTGGCACAAATGAGATCACATGTGGCAAGCCCAAAGAATGCCAGTAAAAAATGCAGAGGTAAGTTTTTTAAGTATTATCTCCACAAATAGCATAAATATTTGGGTGACACATATACGAAAATGAGATCAATGTAGCCATGTCACACCACATACTTCAAACTATACTTTCACCAACTAAAATTTTGCAAAGAATGAATAATTTAATATTTAATCTTATATTTTATTTTAACTAAAATATAAGCCAAGGAAAATGGAAAAGATAAAATCCAAAGATATATTTAAACATCAGGAGGAAACTGTTCTCAACTAGTTTGCCAGGCTGGTGGTCTCCCCACTGAGCAGTATCCACAGCACCAAGGCCAGAGCATGGCCTCCTCCTGGGGAACCGAACCCTTGTCCCTTTCATGACGGGCTACTCACCACTAAGAGGCATCAGCCATTAACCAGACTTATTAAAGAATGAAAGTAGGGGCTAGGGAAACAGCTCATGAGTGAAGTGCTTGCTGCATAGGTGTGGGGACTTGAGTTCAGATCCCCAGCAGCTGATGTGGAAAGCTGGGCACAGTAACATGTGCCTGTAAAGCCAGCACTGGGGGAGAGGGTGCAGACAAAAGATGATCCCTGGGGCTCACTGCCAGCAAGCCTCGCTGAAATGAGATGGTGGGCTCCGTGTTTAGGGAGAGACCCTGTCTCAAAACATAAGGTGGAGACTGATAGAGGAAGACACCATATGTGTACCTGTGGCCATCACATGTACGTGCAAACACACACACACACACACACACACACACACACACACACACACACACAAACGATGGGGGGGATGAAGTTAGCTCCCATTTTATAAATTGATGAAGCAATAGGAAATGGATTGACTGTCACCTTAAAAACTGGAGGGAAGTATGTATGTAATAGAGACTCAAGGTGATAGACAGCAAGTAGCTCTGAGGGGCACTTCCCAAGAGAGTCGGGCCAGCGAGATTCCTGCTAAAACACCTTGAAGTTACTTCCAGGAAGACTCCTGGGCCATGGTACAGTGAAAGAGGTCTCAACCTGAGCTCTAAGAGACAAATTCAAGTGGCACACAGAAAGCTCTAGTGATCTGCAGAGGGTTCTCCTCAGTTCTTCAGCTGAGTGCTACAGTAAGTGCCATCTGTGCGGAGGAATCACCCAGTCAGGGAAAATACCAGGAAGACACTGTACATAAGCATTGTCAAAGATGATTCTATTCTACCTAGAGTCTCTGGCTGCACAGCACCAGGGAAGAAAAGCTTCCTGGTAGGAGGGTGGAGGACTGAGCTCATCGCCCCACACTGGACCTCCTGGGCTGTTTAACAAAGCTATAGGCAAGAATGTTGGAGTACTTATTAATCCACTCCACGTGCTCCAGTAGGTAGAAGAATGCTTCAGTGTGTTAAGGACATATGTGAGAGATTTTTATGTTCTTTAACATTTCAGATGTATTTATTAACAGTTTAATTTTACATATTCACCCATTTTAATTGCCCCCTCACACATTTTAATGATACTGTCTCACTTTGGAAATATAACATCAGAGATAAATCTCCCAATCTTTTTCTCATTTTATTAGTGTTTCAAGGATTTCACATGATGTATTTTGATTATGTTCATCCCCTCCCGTGACCCCTCACAGATCCACCCCCTTCCCTACCCACTCAACTTTGTTTCCACTAAAACAAAATAATAATCAAGTACAGTTTGTGCTGTCCATATGCTCTCAGACGTGTGGCCTTCACAGGAGGGGGGTGGACCTACAGGGCCCACACCCTTAAAGCCAACTGACCTTCCCTCTCCCAGCAGCTCTCAACTGCCAACAGCTCCTTAGCTAGGCATGGGACTTCATTCCCACTTTCCTTTTCATGATGAGATTTTGTCTGGCTTGAGCTTGTGCATGGCATGTGCAAGCTGTCATAATCACTGTGTCTTCGTATGTCCAACGGCCCTGCTGCACCCAGAAGACACTGCTCCCATTCACTACCTCTCTCTATTACAAACTCCTCATCTTCCACAATGGTCCCCCAGCCTAGGAGTGGGGATGATATATAGTATTCTATAGTATTTTTTTCTGCTCCTTGATCAGTTGTGGGTCTGCATTTTAAGTGTTATCTACTGCAAATAGAAGCATCTCTGATTAATGTTGACTGATGCACTAATCTATAGGGCTAAGGATAGTCATTAACAGTCAATTTATTGCTACGTCCACTTAAGATAGTAACTATAACTATATATGGTATGTGTGTATGTGTGTGTGTGTGTGAGAGAGAGAGAGAGAGAGAGAGAGACAGAGACAGAGACAGAGACAGAGACAGAGAGGAACAGAGAGAGGGGGGAATATTTAACTGTGTAAAGATATGTAACATTTGTTTATGCTGTGGAATACTATTTTAACTGTGTAAAGGTGTGTTACATTTGTTTCTGCTGCATTTGTTTAATGATGTAAAAATGTCTTACATTTGTTTATGCTGCATTTGTTTAATTATGAAAAGATGTGTTACTATTTCACCTTGCCTGCCTAAGGCATCTGCTTGGTCTAATAAAAACCTGAATGGCCAATAGCCAGGCAGAAGAGGAATAGATGGGGTTGGCAGGCAGAGAGAGTAAATAGGAAGAGAAAGAAGGAAAGAAGGAGCCGGGCAGTGGTGGCACACGCCTTTAATCCCAGCACTCAGGGGGCAGAGGCAGGCAGATCTTTGTGAGTTCAAGGCCAGCCTGGTCTACAAAGCAAGTTCCAGGAAAGGCGCAAAGCTACACAGAGAAACCCTGTCTTGAAAAAAAAAAGAAGAAGAAGAAGAAGGGAAGAGAATGAGGAGAAAGAGAGGACACACTTGGAACCAGAACAGACAATAGAGGAAACAGGAAAGTAAGATATACAGAAAGAAAAGAAGGAAAAAAACCCTGAGGCAAAACATAAATAAAGAGAAACAGATTAAAATATGAGCTAAGACTGAGCATTCATACTTAATAAGAAGTCTCCCTGTCATGATTTGGGAGCTGGTTGGTAGCCCCCCCAAAAAAGCCTTGTACAGAGAGAGAATGTGCATGGGCATGTAAGTGCCACACACATAGTACACTTTACCGTCCATGTGGGAGACAGGTTGTTGCTCCCTGCAGTGTATTCTGGGTCTTCAGATCCATGAGCTTCCTGACATTCTCCTGTAATCCCACTTCACTGTAAGAGTGCTGGAAATACAGCTGTATGCTACCACATCAGGCTTAATGTAGGTTCTCGGCCTCCAAATTCAGGTCCTCACCTTTGTACAGCAGCGCTTTATTCCACTAAGTCATCTCCTTATTCCAAGAAATTAAAAAAAAAAGTTGAAAACAGATAAAGCATAAATCTAACTAATCCATCAATAAAAACCAGGAGTCAGATATCAGAGTAAAACCTGAAAGGTCAGGAAAGCAGAGGAGCAGCCACCAGTGACTTCCTTCCTCTTCCCTTCCTCCAGTCCAAAAGGGTAGAGAGCCTGTCTCCACCTCACCTTATCACTTCCTGTCTCTGCCTCACATTGTCGCTTCCTGACTCCTCTCTGTACAGATCTCCAGACCTCTATGGTTAACTAGTGGCTAGCTTTGCCCTCTGATCTCCAGGCAAGCTTTGTCAGAACACAAACAACATATCACATAACAGAAAACCACAATGTATGAGGAGGAAAACACAATTGAAGCTGGTTAGAATAAGGAAGAATAAAGATACTGTCCAGAATGAAATGGAAATAAAGAGATTGAAAAAACTAATCATTGAAGAGGGAGAAATTTCTAAAGGCAATAATATTGGAGTCTCAAAAGGAAGAAGGACAGGGATCAAGGACACAATAGCTAAGACATTTCTAATCTGTGGGAAAATGTGAATCCAGACATAAAATAAATTCAACTGTACACAAACATAAGAAATATGAACAAAGTACATTCTATTCCTGTTTGAAAATGTTACAAAACCCATCATTTTTGCAATAAATACACACTAATAATAAAAGATAACCAGTCAAAGAAAAACACAATTTATAATCTAAAATAGAATCACAAGGAAATTTTAGCAAAATACAAGATAATAAAGTTTCTTAAAACAATTACAAAGAGATATTCATAAAACCAACTAAAGAATATAATACAATTCTGTATAGAAAAACAAACAGAATGATAAGAGATATACAAAATTTCTGCCAAAAATGTAGCTTGTATAATCATCAGGAGATAGTATGAAAATTTTAAAAACAAGGGAGAAAAACTGTTAGTTCTATACCCAGTAAAACTACCTTGAATATTGAGTGTGAAATAAAAGCCTTTTAGACATGCAGAAATTGAGAATAATTTAATATCTGTTCTGCTAGAAGGAATAAGTTTCTATCAAATAGCAAGTGAGATCCACACCAAAGAATAAGGATGGGCATGGTAAATGTTCCTTAAAGATAAAATGTATGTTTTTCTCATTTTATAAATGTTTTAGAAGATAACTAATTGTTTAAACAAAGTAACTTATCTCAGAGTTTAGTGGTTTGAATGAGAATGGCTCCCATAGGCTCATATATTTGACAGCTGAATGCTTGGCCCTAGGTTGGTAGAACTGTTTGAGAAGGATTAGGAGGTGTGGCTTTGTTGAAGGAGGTGTGTCACTAGGGGTGAGCTTTGAAGTTTCAAAAGCCCATACCATAACCAGTCTCTCTCTGTCTCTCTGTCTCTCTCTCTCTCTCTCTCTCTCTCTCTCTCTCTCTCTCTCTCTCTCCCTGAGGATCAGGGGGGTAAGCTCCCAGCTACTGCTCCAGCACCATGTCTATCTGTGTGCCACCACACTCCCTGGCATAATGGCCATGGACTTACCCTCTGAAACTGTAAGCAAGACCTCTATTAAATGCTTTCATTTTTGAGCCACCTTAGTCATGCTGTATCTCATAGCAACAGAACAATAAGTAAGACACAATGTTTACAACATACATAAAGTATTATAGTAAAATGTATCAGACAACAGCAAAGGGGCTAGAAAAAAAGGAGAAATGGTCTAATGTTCTTTACCATATGAAATATGGGATAATAATGAAGGCAGACAGTGATAGGTTACAGACATACTATCAATCCTAAGATGGTCTTTAAAGTAGCAATGAAGAGTTATAGCTAATGAACCAACCAAGGAGATGAAATTAACTCATAAAGTATATTTCATCATTATAAATACAGGCAGAGTAAAAGAATAAGAAAGAGAATATGGAATGAATAGAAAGCAATTGTAAAGATGGTAAATTTGATCATCACTGTATTAATGATTATAGTAATTAAAAATGGCCTAAATACACCTAATAGAAGGCAGATATTTTTCAGAGAGGTTTTAGTAATATATGACAGATTCAACCCCCCCCACCACCACACTTTACATTTACAGTCACAAATGGAACAAAAGTTAAATGATCATATAAGAAGTTAGAAGGTAGTTTAAACTGAAGGAAAAGGCAACTGTTTTGAACTGGATAAACAGCATATTGGAATGTAGGGGCTACAACTAACGCAGAATCTAGGAGGAAATTTATAATGTCACATATTGACATAGAAAAAAATGTTCAATACTAGTCATGGACGTTTTCATCACAAGAAAGTAGAAAAAAAGAGAATATACTATTCTGGGGTGGGGGATAACAGGAGAAAATATGCAAAACTCAATGAGGTTAAAAACTGTAACCAAAGCTGGTTCTGTGAACCAAAACAGAACCAAACCTGGTTCCTTGAACATATCAGTAAAATCAATACATCACTAAGTAATTTAATTTAAGATTGTGGGAGGGAGAGTGACAGAGAGAATGAGGAAATGGGGGAGGGGGAAGGAGGGAGAGAGAGAGAGAGAGAGAGAGAGAGAGAGAGAGAGAGGAAGGCAGCATCACAACAGAGCCAACAGCTACTGAAAGAATGATAGTTAGTAGTTAGGTAGCTTGGGGATGCCCTGTTCTGTAGTCCACAAGGAACTTATTGTTTTAAATTCCTAAACCCCAACATAATTACAGTGACTGAGAATTCCATAGCTCACAAGGGACAGAGTGTACGCTCTATTTTTACTCTCATCAACATGGTTCTAGGTAACTGAGACAAATAAGAGCCTCAGGCATGCCATTTCACAGTGGGTTTGGTGAGTCTCCAAGATGCAAAACCAATAGCTTGGGAAGGAAGTTATTCTCTGCTAACTCACGTGGAAGTTCAGTTCTACCCTTTGGAAACAATTATCCAGGTGCTTTGTGAAGAGACATCTGATATGAGTAAAAAACAACAACATGTCTACAAGTCCCTGGCTCCTTTGAATTTTTCATTCCAAGGCATGTGTGTCAAAGGTGAAGTTCAGCAACCCCTTCCTGTGTGCATATTTCTAGGAACAAAAGATAGAGGTCATCTGTCATAACAATATAATAACCCAATGATGTATTCCAGTGTCAGCCCACAGGTCCTATTGGGAATCCTGCCTGACTTCAGGGTTTCTACCTGGAAACTCTTCCCTCTGTTCTTACCTAGAAAATATTGGAAAACAGAGAAGTTAAAATAGCATTGCAATAGAGAAGGGCTGGAGAGATGGCTCAGTACTTAGGAGCACATACTATTCTTGCAGAGGTCCCAAGTTCAGTTCCCAACACTCATGTTGGGAGGCTCACAACTACTTGTAACTCCAACTCTAGGGGATCTAATGCCCCTTTATGGCCTCCATGGGCACCCACATACATATGTGCATATACTCACACACAAATATATAAATAAAAATGAATCTTTTAAAATATAGCAGTATGGTTATACATCATATATGTTATGAGCTTTAAGGAAAGCACTATGAGCATCCCTTTTTAACTCTCATTAGCTCAAATGATTCTCCTGCTGGATGCTCTAGCTGGTCACAGGGTCATCATTACAACATCACAGCATCCAGAGATTGACCTCTGTGTCATGCACAGAAGGATTCTCTCTGATAATAGCCAACTCTCTGAACGGCATGCATTCCAGACTGCCCAGAGGACAGGCAGGCAACAGCCTATTCCGTCCTGTTTAAATAAAGATTTGCAAGGAAAATAAATTCATGGCAACACTCATTATTGATCATTCTCAAAACTGTCTGGAGAATTCCCCCAGAGGGGGCTTAAGAAAAAATTAAACATGGCTTTCCTGAGTCACTTCCTGCTGTTTTTCTACTTCATTGGTTTCTCTCCCACAATTGCCTGTGTTCCTACAGTCACATGACATTTTACTACGGCTGAGTTATTTCAGAAAACTTCTGGGGCATCTGTTACCAATTTGGAGGTGAACAAGTGCAGGAATGATAATGTTAGTGATACCTGCAATGAGATGCCCTTCGTGTCTCCTGCACTATCTCCTTTGTGCCTTCACTCATTTTAGCCCATCCTAAATCTACTCCATTCAAACCTACAAGCAGCCAATCCCGTCTGTTTCCTCTCGTTTGACCACCCCTGGCCAAAGCCTTTCTGTCAATTCCCCCAGCTGCCATTCCCGTTTCTCTGATCTCATAGGTCCCCATCTTCCTTTCTGTGAATTAGAGATATAGATACTTTCCCCAAGAACTAACCACACCTTTTTCTTTGCTCCTGAAATTGCCATCTCCTCCCAACTTCAAGCATCATCCACCACACATAGCTAGAACTCACCTCTTTGGTGCAGGAGTCAGGATGCGAAACTTCCAATCTTGGTTTATTTTTCCATGTCACCCAGGAGCTACTACTCTCCCACAAAATCTGTTTCAGTTAATGGTTCAATAAACATTCCAGAAGCTTCTATATACTCACAGCTTTGATTTTCTAGTGGTTCTGCCTGACGTGTTTCAACCAGCAAATCCTGAATTCTATTCCACTGAGCAGCCAGGCTCATGTTTGTGAACCCAGCACTCAGGAAGCTGAGGCAGAAGGCAGGCAAGTTGAAGTCCAAACTGGGTTATGTAATAAGTACCAGGTCAGCCAGTGCTGTATAGCAAGACCCTCTCTCAATAAATAAATAAGTAAATACCTAAACAAACAAACAAATAAATAAATAAGATTAGAAAATAATCCATTATTGAGTCTGTTTTATTTAAGGAAAGTACAGATAACTTGACAATCAGAAATATAAACACAGCACAGAGTATCAAATATGACAAAAGAAACATTACCCAGAGTTGTGTAAATATGCCTGATAAAGTCTGATAAACATTCCTGAAATTTTAAGTGCATTCATGAAGTACCAAAAATACAATACTAAGTCTTTTAAATGGTAAAAAAAAAAAAAAAAAAAAAAATGGTCCAAGCCCAGTTTAACACGTCTAGCAAGAAGCATTTGCCTCATCCCCGACAGAGACACCCTTGGCAAGGCTGCTCATTGTCAGCGTTATGACTTGACCTTTGGCTGAAAGTTTATCCAAAGCAATGAGACAAGAGAAAGGTACACACAGATCCAAGTTCTGGAAAGGAGGAAATAAAGGTCATGACTTAGAAAGCTTGTGATTGCATACCTTAGAAGTTTATCTGGACATCAACAGAAGCAGAGAAGTGGTCGGACAGAAGACTAAAAATTAGTCATTTTCCTGAAGTCAAACAATGGTCATTAGAGGATTTGACCACATGAGCACGGACAGACACGTGCTTGCTGATGTCACTAGTGAGACCCACTTTCCGCATAATCTCCTGTGGTGTGCAAATGAATCCCACTGTGCACCTACATAGAGACTTAAAGCAGTACCTCTCCCCTCCTCTCCATTTAACATATCCCTGCCATGCTCCCTTGGAGAGGCAGGTCCATGCACCTACCTTCCACCCCCAGCCATGTTTTATGTTTGCCTTTCCTGACCCATTCTGCAGTCAAGAAAATAAAGACTGAAAAGATAAGGGGCTCACCCAAGTTCACAGCTCCTGGGCTGGACCCCAGGCACAATGTTGGCACGCATTGGGCAGCTCTTTGCCCAGAGCATGCATTCACTGTAAGGAAAGCAAGTCTCCCTCAGGGCCCACAGCTCCAGGACCCAGCCCTCTTCTTCCTGGTTCAAGTAGGAGCAAAATAGTTTCTTGCATCTCAGTGATGGTCATTAGAAATGTGCCAGTGAAAAGAATTGAATGCAGAATATCTGGACACCGCCTCCACCCTCATCTCACCTCTCATCCAGGCCTGCTGTTCAGTGTTGGAAGCAGAAAGGGGAACCTAATTTGGAAGAATCCTGCAGGCCCTTCTAACAAAGTTCCTCATTTAACCTGCATAGCCACACTGTAGCATTATCTCCCAACAACCTTTGCTTGTAAAATTTCATGAACATCTCTATAATCACAGACATTTAGCAAAGAAATTGTGGGCATGAATGGCATCCCCAGGAAATACTTACAGGGGCACTGTATCAGAGCCTAAAGTGCGTCCAAGGAGACCAGTAGGAAGTGACAGATGTGAGCTTCCTCAAAAGTGGCCCAGCTGTTAATGAATAAAGGCAAGCAATCCTGAACAAGTGGCCCCTGCATTCTGACAGCAACAGTTTAAAGAGCTACTAGGGCTTGTGAAGGATCCAAAGCAGAGACTCTGAAAGAGAGAAAACGCCAGAACTTTCTACACTGGCCCTGTTCTTCCCCCGGGAAAGAGTCACATGTGGGCAGAGATGAATTCTCAAGCCTGCCTTAGTGTTTTAGAGCCTTTTATGTTTGCAGAAACCTACACACTATCTAGACATTCGTGAGAAAGGAACGTGGCAAGGAAACATTAGTGAATTAATAGAAGAAAAGAGAACATCATGTAGCTCTTTAGAAAAAATAAATATGGCCCTTTCGTGGGACTGGAGAAATACACAGCATGTAAAATGAAGTGAGGGTAACTGTGTTACATGTAAAATAACTCTGAGTAGACAGCTATGGGTGGATCATCTATATCATCTTCTCATTACCCAACTCAGAGAACCTCCAGGGAGAGGAAGCAGAAGGATGTAAGGGCTGTGAAAAGATGCATGCATCATCAACACACTGTAGCTTGGATTATGCATAAGACCTACACAATAAAAAGCCAGTCATTCTCCTTTGGGTTTGTGGTCACTGGTCTGGTGCCCTTGTCCCAGTGATGGCCACACAGCCTTGTACCACATGTGGGCAACATGGACCGAATTCAGTGGGTTACTAATAACAGTAAAAAGAAGGGGTCATAAAGTAGGCAGGACAGCATGGGGGAGGAGCTGGAGGTCACGGTGGGTAGATATATTCAAAATCCATTCTGTAAGTGTAAGAAATTTTCAAATAAAATATTTTGAAAATGAAATACATATATACTTTTCATAAGAACAGAAGTCCCAGCAAGGAGGTATAAAAATCACTAATGATAATTGTCATTGAGTGGATTTTTTGTTTACTTTCTCTATTTCTTTTTTTTTTCTTCTTAAAGTTTCTAGAGTTGTTTCATATTTTTGTTCAGGCCTATGCATGGCCTGTGAGCTTCCAGAACCTTTTGCCAATGTTGGGGCAGCAGATGCTGAGCAGCAGTGGGTACAGGTGGAAACAGAAGGTGAGGAACATCTCTAAGCATCAGCTGGGATTCTTTTGGTCTCCCAACTCCCACTCCCCGAGAGGCGAGGCTGGCTCAGGCCCCAACGGTGACGGTGGTGGGGAGGTGTGCGAAGCCGGGCGAGCTGTGCCAGCTCTCGCTAATCCTCTGCAGTATGGTTCGCTGCTAATTTGTCATGGCACATATTTGCCTTATGTCTAATTAGCATCAAATTGCAAACTGCTATTTGCTAACAATTTGTTACATCAATCTGCTTGAAAAATCTATAGTTTAGAATTGGATTGCAACTTATCCTGTCTATCAAAATGCTGGTTCACACATACACAAAATAACTTCCCCTTCCCGCCAAAACCATGGCAATGTTTGCAGTGGCACAAAAGGAGACAGGGGGAAGGGGTGGTGGTGTTTTGTGTTTTGCCAAAGGGAGAAGAATAACCATGAGGTGTCTCATTTGGAATGGTCTGGCTTTCTTTCCCACGGCTGTGGAAGATGGATGCCTGGGAGGGGGTTCGCACGCAGAGAAGACAGGCCAATTCTTCTTCAAACCCTTTCTGAGGAAGTCAAGACACACAAAAACCATTTGGAGAGCTTGCCCTCAGGTGCCAGAAATAGCATCCCAAGGTCAAGTTGTACAAACAGCAATAGGGATCTGTCAGACCCAGGCCTTGAAGAAAAAACTGAGGGATACTGCTTCACCAAGCATCTCACATGCATGAATCACCCTGTTTAACACCAGCAAGCATCCAAGGAATCAGGGACCAATCTTTTCCTCATTTACAGAGGTGAATCTGAGGAGGGGCGGGGGTTGCTTCAGGTCATGTGTACAGCCAGTGACAGAGCAGGGATTAAAGTCTAGCCAGTCATGTTGCATTGAGAAATTCTAAATATCAACAATAGATGGTGGAAAGAACAATGATTGTGTAAAATAAAATACTGCTAAAATGAATGAACAAGTAAAGCGATTGAAACCATGCTGGTGATAGCTTGGGTTTGAGCTAGCTGGCTGACCCCCCAACATTTCCCTGTAGCTGCATATACTCCAGACACACTGTGGCCCTCAGTCTCATCTTCTCTCCTCCTGGCCTCCAAAGCCAACTCCCATTAGCACAAGAAAAAGACTAAGATAGCCACTTTGATTGGGCAGGGGTGGGGGCAGTTCCTGTGCCATTCAAGAGAACCCCAAAGCAATACTGGGGTCAGAAGATCCTCGCCTTCCCTGTTTGTTGGGCAGAAAAGAAGAGAACTTCCAGTTGAGAGAGGCTGGGGCTGAACTGCAGAGTGTGAGTGTAGGGTGGGGTGTGTGTGTGACACACAGCACATGGCTGGATAAAATGGCCCAACAGGCTAAAACTCACAAGTGGTTGAGTTACAATAGGCTGCCATAGGGTGGGTGTCTCTTGGCTCACTTTAAATCCTAGATGACATTTTATTTCCAATCCATTTATTTATTTATTTATTTATTTATTTATTATTTATTTATTCAGTACTGGGGATTCAGCCTAGCACCTTGAGCACTCAAGTGCTCTGTCACCAAGCTTCATCCTTAGCCCACTTTTAAGTGTTTTATTATCAGAAAGAGTTTCACTACATGGCCTAGGGTTGACTGAATTTACTGCATAGCTCGGGTCATCCTGGGGCCTATGATCCTCCTGCATCAGCCTCTGGAAGAGCTTGGGTCATACCTGCCTGACATCTTAAAAAATAATAACTGTCATTGTTTTTATTACAAATGTTAAAAAAATACTTTCCTTTTGCAGCATCTTAGAATCCATGGAGTGAAGATGAAAGATTCTGGAAGAGAATCCCTGGACACCTGCTAGTTCCCTGCTACACTCAAGTTTGCTCAGCTCAGGAATCTCAAGTATGATCTCCCACCACCTCTATGGAAAGGGTTCTGGTTTCATTTCTGTTAGTGTAATAAAATATCCTAACAAAAGCAACGTAAAAGAAGAGTTTATTTGGCTCACAATTCTAAGTTAAGGTTCATCATTTGGGGAAATCTAGGCAGGAACCCAAGCAGTTAGATCATCATACTATATCTGCAATCAAGAGCAAAGAAAAAATTAACACATCCTCATTTGCTCTCAGCTAGCTTTCTTCTCTCGAATACTCTTCAGAAGTCACTGCCTAGGGAATGGTGCTGCCCACAGTGGGCTGAGTCTTCCTATATTAAGTAACCATTACGACAATCCTCTGCAGACATGTCTACAGGCCAAACAGACCCAGATAACTCCACATTAAGATTCTCTTCCTAAGTGATTCAAGGTGGTGTTATACTAAAAAATCAAAACCAACCATCATAGATTTGGCTATAGGATTCCAAAGGCCATGAGTCTAAGGGTGCCCATGTCTCTTACACTCATTTCCCATAATCTACTCCCATCTTTCTGCATACCTAAATCATCTCTAACTTACTTATAACACATAATTCAATGTACATGCTATGTAACCATTGCTATATTGCATGCCTGATGGAATAATGACAAGAAAAGAAGCTGGACTTGTTAAGTATGGATGCAACTGAAGCTGACATAGTGTGTTTGCATCTAAGCTTGGTTGAATCAACAGGTAAGCAGCCCATGGATATAGCACGCCAACTGTGTTCACGTGATGTTTAAGAGAGGTCTACAGAGCAAGGTCTGGTGAGCATCCAGCCTCTGGGAATGGACAAACAGAAAAGATGTTCTGTAGGAACAAATGCCTGAGCTGAGAAAGTATGTGGTATTGTCACACTGAGTCTGGCTTGCCACAGTGATTTCATTGTGCCCATTTCCTAGCAAAGGGCATAGTTTACTCCATCTTTACAGACAATAAATAAATAAATCCATGCCTTTCCTTATCCATTCTGTAGAGGGTGTCTGGGCTGGGTCCATATCTTAGCTATTGTAAGGAGTGAAGTAGTAAGCATGGATGTGAGGGCAAAGGGGGGAGAGGGATAATGGTGTGGTGGTTCAAATAAAAATGACCTCTACAGGCACATAGAAAGTGGCACTATTAGGAGGCGTGGCATTGTTGGAGTAGGTGTGACCTTGTTGGAGGAAGCGTGACCCTGAGGGTGGGCTTTGAGGTTTCAGATGCTCAAGCCAGGCCCAGTAACATTCTTTCTTACTGCTGTCTGCTGATCCAGCTGTAGGACTCTCAGTTTCTTCTCCAGCACCATGTCTGCCTGCATGCTACCATGCTTCTCAACCATGATGATAATGGACTAAACCTCTGTAAGTCAGGCTCAATTAAATGTTTTCTTTATAAGAGTTACCATGGTCACGATGTCTCTTCACGGCAATAGAAACTCTAACTAAGATAAATGGGGAGGAAAATAGCACAAATAGCATATGTACTCTCTCCTCTCTGGAACTTAGATTTACACACACACACACACACACATACACACACGACATGCATACATAGCTGGACTGTTTGGAGAGAGGGAAGGAATCATTCAAGAGGGGGAAGAAGAGTAAATGAATGCTGAGGGCTGAATATGAGCAAAGTACACTGATGTACTCATCTGAAAATATCATAAAGAAACATAATTTTGTGTATTCAATACACTAACTAAAATATCAAAATCAAAGTGCCTAAGCTGAGACACGATAAGGAGGAAGAGTGGATCCCTCTGGTTACGAAGAGCAACTGCAGAGGTACAGAGATGAAGAGGCAGAGCCAGCCCCAGACGATGGCCAAGGCCAAGGTTGAGCCCCAGCTTCTCTGTTGCTGTTTGCGTAAGTCCTCCCAACAAGCTGAGTGAAGGGATCTCCATCTGCTGAGCGCCTCTCCTACCGCTCTCCCTAACGGGTGATGTAACTTGCAGACACTTCTCCACTGAGCTCAAATAGAAGGGAGAGTCTGAGGTGGCTCGCTCGGACACAGGAATTGGGCAGGCGGAGCAACTCATTCCCAGAATGACTCTTTTGCTTAATAAGACATTAAATGAGTGTTTTGCTCATGTAGAATTAAAAAAAAAAAATGCTAACATCTAAGTCTCTTATTTATGGTTTCCTATCTTTGAGCAAGAATGAGGCCAAACACTGCAAAAATCTGTAACTAGCACAAAAGTTTACTGAGGACAAAAACCAAAAGGTGGCCAAGAAAACCAAGTGCAGCTGTGGTGGCTAATAATATCAACTGTCACCTTGTTAGGCTCTAGAGTCACCCAGGAAGCCAACGGTAGACATGGCTTGGAGGGGGGTTTCTGGATCTGGTTAACTGAGTGAAGGAGACCCACCATAAATGTGGACAGTGCCATTCCTTGGGTTGAAGACCCAGACTGAATCAACAGGTTAAGTACTAGATTTCATCTCTCTGCTTCCTAAGGACACTGTGTGACCAGCTTCCTCATGCTCCAGGTACCGTGACTCCCTCTAATGATGCACCGCACCCTCAGACTGTGAGGCAAAATACACCCTTCCTCATCTCACTCATTTTTATCAGGGATTCTGTCACAGCAACAACAAAGGAATTAATAAACTAATACAGAGAATTTGATACCAAAAAAAGTCAGACTGCTGCTGTGACAAACCTGACCATATGGTTCTTGGGCCTTTGAAACTGTTTTTAGGAAGAATTCAAAAGAGTTTGGGACTCTGGGCTAGAAAAGCTATAGGACTCTGTAAGCAGGGCTTAAAGGGACATTCTAGTAGGAGCTTGGAAGAAGAGAATGCTGAGAAATACAAACAGTGGAGGCAAGATCGTGAGGTTTCAGAGGGAAACAAGGACTCTACTAAGAACAGGGCAGGGGGCATTGCATTATATCCTGGCCAAGTTCCATCAGATGAAACTGAATCCAAAAGTACTGCACTGATTTGTTTGGTGGAAGAAATCTAAAGATGGGAGAATATTCAGGCTGTGGCATGGTTACCGTTTACTGTTATCATCCAGGTCTACAGTGAGAGAGAGGGAAAGATGGAATAAATGTGAAGTTCAGTGAGAAAAAGTGCAGGATTGAATTTAAAGTTACAGGCAAGGCAGATGGAAATGAAGCTGTGGTTGTTAAAGAGAAGCCATGTGCTCTGCTCTAAGATAATAAGAAAGACTCCCTGAGTCAGATCCCACCCACAGAAGGCTTCAACTTCTGAAAACACAAATGCGTTTAAAAGGAGATAGCCTAAACTAAAGTGTTAGATGTGTCTCACTCATAAATAGCTACCTAAGGAAGTACTTCAACAGTGTCTGCTTCAAATGATGACATAAGCCACTGAAGCTGTGGTCCAGGGGGCCAAGGCTATACCTGGACCTTTTAAAAGAACTTGGTAATGTAGTCCATGTGGTACTGGTTTTGAAGACATGAAAGAAAAAGAGTGGGTGAGCTATAGACACTATGTGTGGCAGACAATGTGTGGCAGGTTTGGATATGTGAAACTATGAAGATAAAGCTTAAGTATCAACAGAGACCATAGACATTGGAAAGGCCAAGACCATAGGGCATCCACCAAGGAACACAGTAGGCATGGGTAGAGCGCAGCCAATAAAGAGGCTACACATGTTGCTGGCTGCAGAGATGGAGAAGCAGCACTTACAGGCTCTTTGGAGAGCAGACAACTCCATCGTGAGCCCCAGATGCTGGACTGGGGCTGCAGAATGCTCTTTTCACCCTACTGGGCTTCAGATTTCTTTTGTATCATCGTTCCTTAATGTGCCCATCCCTCTTTGTGAGATTAAGAATGCTCACTATGACCCTTTGTATATGGAAGTTCAGTTAATAGATTGCCTTGAGTCCCAAAGGAGACTTGAACTTTGGACTTTAAAACAGTGTAGGAACTGCTAAAGATTGTGGGACTTTTGAAGCTGGACTGAATGTGTTTTATATTACAAAATGATCATTTGGCTGTGGGACAAAGAGTGGAAGGTTGTGACTTAAAAGTGATATGCTTGAGTGACAGGTGGACAAAAGGTGAACTTACAATGGTTGATATTGGTTGTCGATCTCACAAGATCCAAAATAATCTAGGGGGAAAATCTCCTGGCATGCCTGTGAAGGAGTTGCTAGGTAAGAATAGTTAGGAGAACCCACTCTAATTGTGGGCAGCTGGATTTCTGCTTTCTTGTTGGGGATACAATGTGACTGTCTGCCTAGTGTTCCTGCCACCATGATTGCCCCCCTCAACGAAGGACTACACCCTCAAATTATAGGCCAGATTAAACTCTTCCTGCCTTACATTTCTGTGGTCAAGTATATCAGTCACAGTAACAAGAAAGTAACTAACACCTCAATAATCTCTTAGTCTACAAAGACACCCCCTACAGACACCAAGATCAAGGTGTTCATGTAAATCCAAATATGCAGCTCAGGCAGTACCTTTTCCTGCTAAGTGTTGCTTCCACACCTCATCAAAGAAGTTTCTTTTTGCAGAAAGCAGAGGCCAGCCATTACATAAGCCATAAATGGTTAAAATACAGGAAACAACTGGCTGTGCCCAGACCCAACTGACACTCAACATATACACACACACATAACTTGATCTGCAATATAATCCCTGCACCTGAGGCTCGGGGAACATCAAGGAAGTAGATGAAAGAGTGTAAGAGCCAGAAGACAGGATGTCTGCTGCAAGGCAGTGTCCTTTATATATGACAGGAAATCTGAACCCATGACATCTCAGCAGTAGCATCACCAAACCTGAGCAGTAACATCACCAGTAGACATGCCAGCCTGAATGCAGTAATTCCTACAAGACCTCCCACCTAGATGAAGAGCTGCAGGCAGGCAATTAACGACTGCTGAGAGAGGGGGAATCAGTCTTCTCCAGGGATGATCACCTTCATAGGCTATCCAGTCCCAAGAGATCAACCCAAACACATATGAACAAAGTGAATGAACAAATGAATTCAGTAGGTTTATATATAAGTCTGTATGTACAAAAATACATATATCCTGAATATTTATGGTAACAATAATAATTAAAGAAAAAGAGGCTATGAATTTGAGAGGGAATGGGTGGGAAGACACTGGAGGAGTTGGAGTGAATAAGAGGAGGGGGAAATTATGTAAATATAGTACTCATACATGAGATTCTCAAACAAAATAGAAGCATATTTTAAATGGAGATCAATAAGGGAAGAAAAAATGACTTTTCCATAAAGTTACATAGTGTATGCATGTGTATACCACCTACATATATCTTCCAATAGACCTTAAATCATCTCTAAATTACTCACACACATATAGACACTATAGATGCTATTATGTACATCATTGTTATATTGTGCTATTTAAGTAATAGTGAAAAAGAAAATAGTCTATGCATATATAGTAGAGGAAATAATGATTTTTTTAAAATATTTTCTACCTTTGTTAGTGTCTTAGGCGGGGTTTCTATTGTGATAAACACCATGAACAAAACAACTTGGGAGGGAAGGGTTCATTTGGCTTGCACTTCCATCATTGAAGGAAGTCAGGGCAGGAACTCAAACAGAACAAGAACCTGGAGGCAGGAGCTGATGGAGAGGGCATGAAGGGGTGCTGCTTACTGGCTTGCTCAGAGTGCTTTTTTTATAGAACCCAGAACCTGCCCATGGATGGCACCACCCACAATGAACTGGGTCCTCCCCCATCAGTCACTAAGAAAATGTCCTACAGGTTTGTCTGCAGCCCAATCTTAAGGCAGTATCTCCTCAGTTGAGGTTCCCTCCTCTCAGATACTACAGCTTGTGTCAAGTTGACATAAAACTAGCCAGCACCATCAGTAAAATCCACAAAAACAAAACTCTTATATTGGTGGTGACAACTGTAATCTCTGCAAATTGCTACTAGGTGGGTAAAGACTGTGCACCCTGAAAAACTGTCCTTGGGAACTGGTTCATACCCACTCACTGGGTCACAGAAACCATTACAGCATGGGTACACAAGCTAAGGATCTAGGGGCAAAGTCAGGGACCTCAACAAAGTCAGGGGTGTCAGTTAGGTGAAGGGATATCCAGAGAGCCCATAGGGGTCTCCCTAGGACACCTGGATCACTCCCACCTAGAGCCACTGTGCAACAGCTGGTCTCTACCCAGCAGGGAGAGAATGACCCTCAACGCAACGCCATCATGCCCATCAGCCAAAGCCCGGACAATCCCTTTGTATCTAGATTAAGTCTAAACAAATAACACTCCTGAGAAGCCAATAGCCCCATCCCTGATGGCATCTGCTGTATTCCCTCCACTGCTGACCCCAGAATGGGATGGAAAAGAGGATAGACTCTCGGCCTCCACGTTCTGCTTCTGTGTGAGCGAAGACCCAGGGTCACAGTAGCTGAGTGGGTCTTTGCTCCAAATTGAGTTCTGGAAAGGAAATGAGAAGCTGTTGGAAGGCCTTCTGTGAGGTCAGAGTGTGTGGGAGCCCACCCAGAATGTCTGCGGCCCCCACACACCGTTGCGCTGTGTCATGTCTGCCCCTCCCTCCTGCCTGCACAGAACACTTCAACCTTTTCAGGAACTCCGAGGCATCCCTAGGACCCACGCACAGCTCCTGTCAAAATGTCGAGCTGCTAACTATAAACTTTATTCTGATGTCTTGATTTTCGGGAATAATTACTCTGCACCTAAAATGTTAGCCTACTTACTGCTTGTGCAAAAAAAGATGACAATAAAATCAATGTTGCACAATTCCCAGATGTCCATCAAGCCTTTTGCAATGTTAATGGATCTTTGGACAGAAAGTGGTGTGAGTGGGTGCATGGCTCTGGCAAGGAAACAATCTTTCTCTCCTTAGCTTGCTAGACCCTGCCTGTCCAATATCTCCAATCTGAAGAGTTGGTTTGAGGGTCTGGAGAGATCCCTCGGTGGTTTTAAGAGCAGTTGCTGCTCTTGCAGAGTCTGGATTCATTTCCTAGCACCTACATGGAGGTTCACAACCATCTGTAACTCTGATTCCAGAGGCTCCCAATGCCCTTTCCTGGGTTTTATGGGCACCAGGCAAATACATGGTACATAGACAATGCAGACAAAATACTCATACACATAAAATAGAATAAAAATAAAAGAAGTTTTAAAATAAATAAAACAAAAAGTTGGTTGAAAGTGCTGGGTGGGAGACTGCAGAAATGGAGAGTGGGGAAGAGCAAAGCGGCAAGCACACACAGTCACAAACAGCAACGGGGATGCTCATAAAGGAACTGGTGGCACCAAACCATCCCCCTGAAGGTTGGAAGAGACTCTCAGAGAAGGCAGCAGACTTCCCAGGGCCGCACAGCAAATGAGTAGTAGTGAGGTTAACAATTGATCTTATAGTAGACCCTGTAGAGTTTTTGGCTTGGTCCCTGCTGTTTTTGAGCTTGAATAGCCTTAGCATTCCTCCTGGGAACACAGTGTGACCCTCCAGCCAGGAAAACCAGCTAAACAAGAAGCTGTCAACCTGAGGGAAACACAGTGCTGAGGTCTTTTAGATTCAAACAAGTCTGGGAGGTGTCCAGGCCATTCACACAGTAGGGAGTCACGGCATGTGCTGGCAAATGTGGGTCTTAGAATTCTCACTGGGTTTGACTTTGTCCACGTACATTTCTGAAATGTCTACCTCTAAGTTACTTGAGGGGTTAGGAAGGTGTATTGTCCCAGATGGGAAATTGGCTGCTGTGACAAGCCCAGCCTTAAATCTCTTCTGATCAGGTTGGCAGCAGACCCAATCACCCCAGCACTCAAGAGCTGAGGCAGGAGGATTGTGAGCTACAATTCTGTGTAGCTCTGTGCTACAGAGCAAGGCATGAAAAAAGAAAATGGATGGATTAGTTATTTTTCTGTTGCTGTGATGAAACACCATGACCAAAAACAACTCAGGGAAGAGAGAATTTGTTTGGGCTTACGGTTCTAGAGGGATAAGAGTCATTTGTGGCACGAAGGCAGGGCAGCAGCTATCAGGCAGGGCAGCAGGAAAGGGAAGTTGAGAGCCTCATATCTTGAAGATAGGCGTTAAGCAGGGAGAGAAAACTGGAGCAAGAAGGGACTTTTTATACTCAAAGCCTACCCCCAATGTTACACTTCCCCCCAAAAGTGCTACACCTCCTAACCACACCCCCAAACAGCACAACCAACTGTAGACCAAGTAGTCAAATGCCTGAGCCTATGGGAGACATTTCTCATTCGAACCAATACCAAACAAAACATTTACCAGCATCGCTGTGGGATGATGATGGCAATGGAGAGGTGAGTCCTGCAAGAATGGCATGGGAAGGCTCCATAGACCAAGCCAAGGAGGGCAAGAAGCAAGGTGAGAATGAGGAAATTATTCTCCACTGTGTCCTTTCCAGAGCCACCACACAAGCCAGAACACTTCAGTGTCTCCCAGTCTAATACATGCATGGTGTGGTAGGATGGATGGAAGCAGAGGGGAGAGCAGAGTCTCAAAAATATAAACTAGTATCTGTGGCCGAGATACCCTTGTCCTGTCCAGTCTGCAGTGACACCATTAAGATAGAGGAAGCAAGCAAAGGGCCAATGGGGAGGAAGCAACACTTTGGTACCTCAGCCAATTGAAGCTATTCTCCGGTGGGGTGTAGAAGCCATCCTCCGGTGGGGTGTAGAAGCCATCCTCCGGTGGGGTGTAGAAGCCATCGTCTGGTGGGGCTGTAGAGGCCATCCTCCAGTGGGGTGTAGAAGCCATCCTCCGGTGGGGTGTAGAAGCCATCCTCTGGTGGGGCTGTAGAGGCCATCCTCCGGTGGGGTGTAGAAGCCATCCTCGGGTGGGGTGTAGAAGCCATCCTCCGGTGGGCTGTAGAAGCCATCCTCCGGTGGGGTGTAGAGGCCATCCTCCGGTGGGGTGTAGAGGCCATCCTCCAGTGGGGCTACAGAAGTTTGCCTCTCAGCATAGATCCGTGTTTTAAATCCACACACAGAAGCCAGCCTTTGAGAAGGTGACCCACTAGAAGTGTCAAGGAACTTGGCTGCTTTGTTTTTTTTATGACTTCCACCCCAGACTTCTGTCTCCTTGGCTATGTGAGTAGAGCAAACAAGTAACTTCAACAAAGAACTTCTCCTCCAAGCCAGAATCCTCACATTCACCTTAATCACAACCCTGGCTATTTCTTCCTGCCCATCTCTTTTCTACTCAGCCCGATTTGTTTGTGGGTCCAACTATAATCACATCCTCTCCTTTCCTCTATGCTCAGTAGGAGATTCGATGGATTAAATGATTCTGTAAGAGGTAACCCTTTAAACTGGGCGTGGTGGTGCATGCCTACCATCTCAGAATTCAGGAGGCTTTTACAGGAGGATTACAAGTTGTAGAAAGCCTGGGTAATATCAGTCAAAGAAAAAGGGAAGGAATAAAGAGAGAGGTGAGGAAGAGGGTGGGAAGAAAAGGAGAGGGAAGGAGGGAGAGTGTGAGGAAAAAGAAGGAAGGGAAGAGAAAAAAGAAAAGGAGGGAGGGAGGGAGGGAGGGAGAGAGGGAGGGAGGGAGAGGTTGAGGGGGAAACCTTTGAACCCATGTTTTCAGTCCCTCCAAACAGTTGTGCGTTAGTACAGATGCCCCCAGTGGTGGGAATCCTCACAGCATTTAGAGGGAAAACAAAATCTACTGTGGTTTCTATTGCCTTGATTTCCCTTTCTTTCGCTCAGAAAATTTGACTTGGTCAGGGTAGCATCACTCCCCACCTAGGAAACTGCTTTCCTGCCCTCCAGGTGCTGACTGGCCTGGACATGCTGTGATGCCACATCATCCCACTACTGCCTTCTCTGGGCTCACCAACAGGACCATGAAACACTCTGGGCTCCAGAAAGGTCATCTGGGGCCTTAACTATGTGAGGTCTTAGCCTATATCTCATCATTTCCCATTTGAAATATCTTCAAAGTGCTCAGCGAAGCCCAAGCTAACCCTATTGGGTGAGTGGTAGAGGAAGCAACTGCAAACATGGCCTCTACCCTCCAGCCTTCACACCCAGGCATGCCTGATCTGATCCCTCCCATCTGCCCTCCACAAACTGAAACTGGGTAAGATTGACTCTTAATGGGAAGAGGAGAGAGAGAGAGAGAGAGAGAGAGAGAGAGAGAGAGAGAGAGAGAGAGAGAGAGAGAAGGGCTGACTTTTGTTGCTCTCACAGCAGAAGCAATGTCCAGGCATCCATCACCTCTACATGATGAAGGAACTCTGTCCCCTTACCTATGACCAACAGCAATGATTTTTTCCACTATTCTACAGGAGTCAAAAACCCAACAAAGCGCATCGCGGGCGCTGTAAAGGGAGCACGCTGCTCGTGTCTGTGACCACTGTATGCAAAGCTTGGCATTAGTCACAGCCAGGCCGGCTGTGACAGGCCTGAAGTGAGGGAGATTAATGCGAGGCTGGGGTACTTTATTATTGTCATTCTGTTCTTTTAGACTCTGCCTCTGACTTTCAATTTTGCTCCAGAATTAATTGTCTGCTCCCTGCAGTATGACTGATGGAGAAGGATATGCGTAGCCCAGGCACCTGGCTCTGGCCTTGACAGTCTCGGGCCCGGTGTGGGATGTATTGTGTGTGGGGACAGATGGGTATCCTTCAAAGATATCAGCCGTGCCACACCTGACTTCAATCAGATGTGACCAGAGATTATCCTTTGCTCAGAGTCATTTAGGCTTGTAGGGTTCCCTGCAACATGTCCCCTGCCTATTAAGAACACTCTCTGGTACCCAGAGCTCAGCCGGCTGCTGAAGTTCTCTGTGACCCTTCAGGGCTCTAGCTTTCTCCCTTTCTCTCTATCTGCACAGTAAGTCGCTGGCACAGCCTCCCAGGTCTCAGCGTTCCCAGTTGTAGCAGTGGCACCATCAGTGACAAGACACACAAGGTTGTGTCACTGTTCAGTGACTACAGACTTGTCTCTCTCCTCATCAAGGCCACCCCTGCCTCATCTTCCCCCACCTCAAAAACAAGCATTACGTACTTCAATGAGAAATGTCAACCTCCCAAGAAGCTTCTGATAAAATGCAATATTCCCTGCTAGAGAAGATGAACACAAAAGCACCACCCATTAAATACATAAGAGAATGTGAGACTGCACGAAGTCTGACTTCACAGATAACCAAATGTACGAGCTTCCTAAAAAGAAGGCAACAAAGACAGGCATAGTTTTGCCTTTCTAGATAAATAAGCATCCTTCTCGGTCAAATTTCAAAGCAAATGCAGACACTCCTTGGGCCACTCTTTTTCCTACTAGCAATATGTCTATGAAAACTGTAGTGTTATTCCTTTTCTCTCTGTTTTTTTATATATTGTGTTCCACTTTAAATATTTTGAAAGCCTTGGGTTGGGGATACACTCTCATGGTAGACCGTTTGCCTACAATCCCCAGTGAGGGGTTGGCATGTGGCTCTGAGATAGACCGCTTGCCTGCATTCTCCCAGTGAAGGACTGGTATGTGCCTCCACAGTAGAGCAGTTGTTCAGCATGACTACATCCTGGGTCCCATTCCCAGTACTGCAAAAAGAATAAAACCTTTCAGAACTTTGAGGAGAACAAATCCTAGCGACACACATCTGCAATGGTTCTGGCTGACTTCACCACAGGGTCTGGAAGTCACACTACCAGAGCCTGAGATACAGAGGTCTTCCTAGCCTTCCCCAAACAGTTCCACTAGTGTCAAGTTCAGATATCCGAGGCCCTCCCACCTTGAGACTGGATGTACTGAGACTTAAAGAGCGAACTTTCCACTTCCTAAAGGATTCCTGAGCCTTGGGAGGAGAAGGTGGGACAGAGATGTCTCATTTAATGCTGATAACCCATACTCTCTTATTCTCCACACAATGACCAGTCCTGGACCTCCGTGTTTATCACCATCTACTGCAAACTGAAGCTTCTCTAATGAGAATTGATAAATGCACTAATCTATGGGTATAACAATAAGTCACTAGTCAACAGTTCAATACTGTATCCATGTGGAACAGTAGGTTCCCCCAGACCTAGGACCAATCTAGACACAGATTCTTAGCCCTGATAATGATAATGAACAGGTATGACAGTATGTGGACAACATAAATTGGATTTGATGAGTTTAAGAAAAATAAAAAGAGAAGACAAAGTTGGGTGGATAGGGAAGGGGAGTGGATCTGGGAGTGGTTAGGGATGGGAACGAATATGAACACAATATATTGTATAAAATTGTCAAAGAACTATTTTTTAAAGATACAAACTTCATAGCATGTCATGTTGTTTTACTATATAACCACTGTAAAAAAAATCTTTAAAGCAGCAAGGAGCTAGAGAGATGGTTCAGCAGTTAAGAGCACTGGCTGCTCTTCCAGAGGTCCTGAGTTCAGTTCCCCGCAGCCACGTGGTGACTCACAGCCATCTGTAACTCCAGTTCCAGAGGATCTGACACCTTCTTCTGGCCTCTGCAAGCACCAGGCACACACTGTGGTACACAATTGTACATGCAGGCAAAACACCCACATGCATAAGTTTTTTAACTTAAATAATCAGATATTTTAAACAATTAAAACAACAGCTGGTTTTTGTTTCAGAAAATAAAAAGAATGGTATTGAATGTGGTCAAAGTCCATGATGTGCATGAACTCAGATTTCAAAGGCCACCCATACTCTGTACCAGGCACAGACACTAATGAAATATCTTTAAATAATAACAACGTGTGGAGGGAATATCAGCCAATAGCACAAAAGGCAGGTGCTGCAGAGGTGAGAACCGATTAAAGGCCAGTTTCCTGTAGGAGGTTCAGAGTGTCCTTCTAAATACACTGCCTGACTACAAGCGTCATAAATTATCCCAGCTTTAACTCCCGGTACTCTCCCACGATTACGGTATTATGTTAAAGGGTACGGAAATATATAATACACTCAGCTGTCTCTATAGGTGATACCAAAGGGAAAATTACCACCAGTCAGTGAAGAGAACCCAACCTCATTACATTAATGATTTACCACAGTGGGAAAATGTGGAAGTAACTAGTTGCTTTTATCAAAAGAGGTAACTCCTGCTGCTCCTTGAAGAGCCTAGGAAGGAGCTTTCGCTCAGCCACACTCACCTTCTCCTCCCGGTACCACCTCCACAACTTAAAGGAGAAGGTGTGCGTTGTACGCTGTGATATCCTTCAAACTTGACATTAAGTATTCAAATGTTACTTAAGCAAAGTGTGAGCAATTAAATTAATCAATCTTGCCAGCCATGTACAGAGCAGATGTTCAATAAATCCTCTTTGCTTACACTGAGGTGGGGGAGAGAGTCCACTTCTAACTGTCCTTCAGCGGTGACACTGCTCAGGCATCCTCTGCAGGCCTCCTGGGCCACCGTCAGCCTCTTCTGCTGTGCTTTCCTTTATTATAAATAACAAGAGACCACCTGGTCTACCTGTGCTACTTGGGAGCCTCGGGTTTAATGATCCTTCCTACGCAGGGCTCCGCTCTCTCCTGATCCCCATAATGGGGCTGATGGGAAAATGATGCTTGGCAGTGACAGATGACTCCAGGCCACCCTGTGCTGCTGACAAGCGGTGAATATGGGCTAGTGTTGCAGAAAGGTCAGGGTGAATGTGCTTGCTTGACTTTCAAAGTTTCTTCAGCAAAACAAGGTGGCCAGCCCCAATCACCCAGACCTCCCGGAGCGGTGTGCTGGCTGACTTTGGGATGGTTCTGGGAAAGGGAGCCCCGCGGGTGTGTGGGCAGGCTTAAGTGAGGAAAATGAGACCATGAGACCGAGTCAGCTGGGGTCTTGCTATCTTTGAAGAACAGTTCCTTATAAACACCTTCACCTTGGGGTGCCAGGACACACAGGTGTCACTCAGTGAGTAGCCCTTCCCCCTCCAAGATAACCATGGAGTCTCTGTTTCTCATTCCCATGCACTCCTAAGCCTGGAGGCAATCTTGTTTTGCCAATACTGTGTGGCAGGGCTGCCGATCTGCTACTGAGAAGAATAATAGATTCCACAAATATGCCAGGCTGCCAATCATGGCAGGATGAGGCCCATCCACAATGATGTCTCTAAACCTATGCCCAGAATGAAAAAAAACCTAGGAAATACGTGCCACACCCCAAACCCAGCCCCATATTCTGACTACTCCCCACTGCAACCCACAATGCCACTGACATTCAGAAGTGGCAGCCCCCTTCCCGCCCTGCAGATATATAACTTCAACCTTTTGAGGTCTGCCTTTCCATATATGGACTTTATCCACATTTTAATGAGGCTTTAAAACCTCCCAGATTAAGCTGGTATTTTATGTAGAACTGCCTGCATTTTATGATATCCTGACATGTTGTACAACATTTGGTGGCTATATTGATCCTTATAAATTCAGCATCTATATATATTCATGAAAAGTACCTTTTCTCCCCACTCGGGCCACAAGATGAGCCTTGCACACATTTTTTGTGAGTGGAGACAATAAAACTGCAATTGTCATGGTTTTGAGCTTACACAGTGTTTCAGGATTTTCAAATTAAACCCCCAGTGCCATCTGTTTGCAGACTCCGCCACAAGGAAAGAACGGGGTCTGTCCAGGTACCTGATGCTGTCTGGCCCTGTTTCTCCATCAGGTGAGCTTGTTAAAAACCTTGAGAGGCTGGTGAGGGCTTCCACTCAGTCTCCCACAAGGGGACACTGTACATCTCCATGCCTGTGTGTTGGTACAAGCACAGAGGACAACCTCTCCAGCTTTCTTTGTACCATTTGCAGCTTTTAATCCAAAACAAATGATCACCATGGAGGGGGCAAAAAAAAAAATATTATCACCTTGGTGAGCATCACGAGTAATCAAAAAAAAAAAAAAAAAGGAAAGAAAGAAGAAGAAAGAGACTATGGGCAAATTCATCTTCAGCTGCTACAATCAATCTCTCCCGTATAGAAATACACAATAACTTGGCGGGAAGGAGCCAAGATTTATGACTTCGAAACATCCACACTGACCAGCATATACCTAGTTTCTTGGCACCTTCCTACCCGAATGGCTCTCTCTAACAGTTACAATGATAAACTGTCTCTCCCTACTGTTTTACAAGTACATTAGCTTTATTTAATGAGATCTCAGAGTAATTTAACAGATGTATATAGAGCGTACAGCAGGAAAACTCTGACTACTTGGGTGCTTTTGCCAAGGTATTCTAGGACAGCTCATCTGAGGTGTGGCTTCCCATCCTTTGTGCAAGCATTATTTAAATTTTTGGAAGGCTTCTAGAAATTATGTTAATAGGAATAGGATGTGATAATCAACGTGGAGAGAAGCTGCCAATGCACGCACTTGGATCGGCCTGTGAAAAGCTGGGGAGAATGGGTCTTCGAAAGTCGCTTATAATATTGAATTGTCAGAAAGCATGTCACTGTCAGAAATGAATAAGTTTGTAAGACATTAAAAAAATAGACTTCCGTGCCACCAGAAGGAGAAGAGAGAATGGAGAAGAGGCGAGGGAGAGAGGAGGTAGGGAGCAAGGCAGAGAAGGTGCTGTCCAGCCAGCTTCTCAGGATGAGGGGCTAGGGGACAGGCCCTTGTCCCACCACCCTCATGCCTGTCACACTCAGGCCATGAACATCCTTTCCTAGCAGTGACTTTCCTACCCTGACACTCTCTGTAACACTTGGTTCTGGGGACCATGATGCTGAAATGACAAGGACTCTTACTATTTAAGCATTGCTTTAATAAACTGTCAATTAATAAGGAAATTACCTGGTTGTGCTTAAAATAAAACTGAAGAGAGAAAAGAGACATGTTTTTTTTCTCCATTTCTCCAAAAGCACAAAGATTACACACACACACACACACACATACACTCACACACTCACTCACACACTTACACACATTCACACACATGCACACACACATACACATATTGGGCTGTGGGTTTTAGAATCTCATTCCTCTTCAATAAGGCAAAAAAAAATCTATTTTGTCTGCATCAGCTACTCATCATACAACCCACTCTGTTTCAAAGTCAAGTGTTCTCTGAGGCTCAGTAAATGATTGCAAAGAAACACCTAGATAAATAAAACAGACGAAAAAATAAACAAATAATGGAGAGAAACAGACCAGAGGTGACATCAGTTTTAAGTGTGTTCATGACTTTTGAAGGTTTGTTTTTTGTTGAAACATGCATTTGTTTTAAATCCTTTAAGTGATTCATAGTGGACTTCAGGTGATACTTAAAATTCTGCAAAATAAATTAATAAATACAAACAAAACCATCCAGGTATGGTGGCATACACCTGTCACCCCAAGATTCAAAATCCTGAATCAAGGAGAAGTGAATTACAGTCCAGCTTGAGATACACAGCAAGACCTTGTTGCACAAAACAAATTCTGTGGAAGCATGGTATGTTCACGACCTCTGAGGCCATTCACCCCTCATGGAGGCAGTGGCCTCTCACAGAGCTTCAAGCTTGAGAGCAGGTGGCTATGTATTCAAAATCCAACTATGTGGGAGGTTTTTCAAATCTTATCCCATGCTGCAAAATGCATACTACTTTTCACAGTACCTATTGCTCCTTGCAAATGACTTCGAGAACCCAGTGTGGTCTTCTTAAACAGAACACTCACAAGGAGCATAAAAACTCCATCCAACGGAAGGCGATGACCTGAGTGGTGGCCCCACAAAATAACAACAAGGTCTCTGACATCGGGAGAAAGAGGATCTGAAAGAGAGGGATAAACATAAAAACACAGGACACCACCAACAGGGTAAGAACACAGATCCACTGCGGGGAATTTCATTTCTTCAGACCTATACATCAAGTCTTATTTGTTTAACAAGCTTGGCACTAGAGAGATGTATAGAACACGTCAGACACCGGGTACCGATGCGCACTGGGGAGGAGATAGCATCGCCAAGTCTGACCACTCACTTCGTCTTCCAGCCGCCTTCTCTATCTGTTGGTTCTTTGGGGAATAATAAATGAGAGGGCAGAAGGAACAGGAGCCAAATAATGAAAAAACACACACACAAAAAAAAGAAAAATTACAATGTTGGGGAGCAAAGCAGAGCCAGATTTACTGACCTCGCAACTCCATAATCAACAGAAAGTTACTACTGAAGAAACTTTTCACTGAGCGGAATGATCTTAAATAATAAGGAGTCCTGGGAAATTTACAGCAGTTTTAAGATATGCAAATTGAATGCAAGGTATAGACATAAGGGTAATTAATTGTAAATCTAAGAATAATGTTTCTTTGTCAGGCTGTCTCCGTGTTGTGGGCTACATTCCAATGTGCCTTAAGTTGGAATACTCTTTTTAAAGGCCGGTCTAATTATAAGATGTTCAGAATTTCAAAATACTGGTTATTCTTATTTAATTTCACTTCCGAAACATTTAATAACAGCATCTACTGATGGCATAAAAATATTTTAATCTTTTGGGGTTAAGACATTTGTTCCTAAGTCCTGGACAGCCAGGGTTTGTGTAGGGAGTGGGAAGAAGGCCCAGTGAGGTGCTGGATGCCTTCAAAGGGAGCCCTAGTTGGTCAGTGCCCCCTGACTCCATCATCCTGTGACACAGCCTCTGGGCTTCTTAGCGCTGTCCTTATGATGCTGATGTGCGACATCACTGACCCAAGCACATTCTGTATGGCTTTTGTCGACCTGCTGGAAAACCTCAGCAGTCCTGATGGTGAAAGCAGCAAACAGTGCTATCAATAGCAAATTCTCAGCATCCTATGAGTGAGAAGTGGGGGGAAATTTCCACATCAGAGGAATCAGAGGCCCAGCTCTGGGCAAGAGAGACCTGGGGAAGAAAAGGAAAGGAAGGTATAGTGGAAGCTGGAGCATGAATAATGGGGAACGAAGGAGGAGAGGCAGCTACTCAGTCCTCTGCTAGCCTCAAAGGTCCACCTCAGAGGCAAAGCGTAGCACGTTTCATCCTCTGTGGCTGAGAACAAATGGATAATGTGAGATCCCACCTGTACATCAGAAGAATAATTTAGCAAGAGTGGCAGAAATGAGCACAGAAAGTGTGAAGATGGAAAGATAGTTGTGGAGGGACTGACCAAGAACATCAATCAGAAGAGCTGAGGCCCCGCTCTCGGATCAAAGATGTGATGGTAGGCAACCTGGGCCAGTACTCTCTGTGGGGATGCTGTGGATGGTTGTAGATGTCTCCTGCAGCTGTAATGGCCACTTTCCCTAGCTCTTGTCTCTCCCTTGTGCTGCAGCTACAATGATGCCTTGCCCAAATGAATGAGACCAAGTGACCATATGCTGAACCATCTGAAACAGTGAGCCTAGACAGATACTTCTTCCTTTAAATTGGTTTTGTCATCTATTTTTGTCACGGTGGTAAAAAGCTGACATGCATTGGCATACTTTTCTCATCTCTGAGTGCCTATCTCCTCCAAAAGAGCAAAGCTAAACCAGAACAGGGCAAAGGGGCCAAAGAGCAAGGCAACCGGAGAGGCCAAGAGCACTGAGCCTGGGGAGTGGATGATGCCAGGTTGCCATGGCAACTGCTTCCTCACTCACTGTTCTATGACTGGCAGAGGCAGAGGAAAGGCAATGCCCAGCATCAGAAAGGTCTGAGCCCCAGACCAAAGCAACCAGTGATGCCCCAGCTCCAGTACTTGACACAGTATGGAATTCCATGCTGTCCCACTGAAGCCCCCTTTCTTGTTGAGGAGGTTTATTGAAATACTGGCAAAGCACAGAGCCCTTGAGCATTAAAAGGAGTTGGGGAAGCCAGGCAGTGGTGGCACATGCCTTTAATCCCAGCACTCGGGAGGCAGAGGCAGGCAGATCTCTGTGAGTTCGAGGCCAGCCTGGTCTACAAAGCAAGTTCCAGGAAAGGCACAAAGAAACCCTGTCTTGAAAAACCAAAAGAAGAAGAAGAAGAAGAAGAAGAAGGAGGAGGAGGAGGAGGAGGAGGAGGAGGAGGAGGAGGAGGAGGAGGAAGAGGAGGAGGAGGAGGAGGAGGAGGGAGGAGTTGGGGAAAGCCCACATCACAGCCTCCCAGAACTCACATCTGAAGGGAAGAGTGAGACTTGACTGAGAGGCATGGCTGAGTGCCTCAGCCATGTATCCTTGATAGCCCAGGAGGCAATGCTGACCTCTAGCTCAGCTAGAATATTCTGTTCCTCAACTTCCTGAAAGTATTTTGGATTCAGCAAGGTCTGTCAGTGTTGGCCTGAGTCAATTTTGAGTGAGCTTTACATCAGGCACTTATTCTAGTCCAAACCAATCCAGAAATTCCAGCTATTTCCGGAAGTGTTACAGAATATTATTTTAAGGTGTGCTACTTTTGTTTGTTGCATTTGTTTAACTCTGTGAAGCTGTGTTGCTTTGCCTAAGACACCTGATGGTCTAATAAAGAGCTGAATGGCCAATAGCAATGAGGAGAAAGGACAGGTGGGGCTGACAGGCAGAGAGGACATATAGAGGGAGAAATCTGGGAGGAGAAAAAGGAAGAGCAAGAGAGCAAGGAGAGGAGGATGCTAGAGGCCAGCCACACAGCCACACAGCCAGTCACACAACCACACAGCCAGCCACACAACCACACAGCCAGTCACAGAGCAAGAGTGAAACTAAGATAAAAAGAAGCAAGAAAAGGAAAAAGCCCAAAGGCAAAAGGTAGATGGGATAATTTAAAGAAACAAGACAAGCTAAGGCTAGGCATTCATAAGAAATAATAAGCCTCTGTGTGTGATTTATTTGGGAGCTGGGTTGTGGGCCCCCAAAAGAGCAAAAACAACCAACTACATTAATGTACTCAATTTTTATCCCCTAGGAATGGCTCTTACAAATACACACACATACACACACACACACACACACACACACACACACACAAAGAAAAAGAAAAGTCAAGACAACATGTGAGAAAAATAGTCATATTGCATATATCTGACAAAGGACCTAATTCCATAATATGTAAAGAATGCCTACAAAGAAACAATAAAATCCCAAACAACTCAAGCTTAAAAATGGGCAAAATACTTGAATACCACCACATACACAAAATATATACGAATAGACAGTATATCCAAGAAAATGTTCAGCATCATTAGCTGCCAGGAAAATGCAAATTAAAACTATTACAAATACCATTTCCTGCCTGATGTGATGGGTAAAACTGAGAAGACAGTCCTAAGTGCAGGCAAGGATATAAAATGGGTAGAGTGCACCTGTGCTGCTGGTGAGATGAGAAATGAAACAACCACTGTAGAACACTGTTATAAAATTAAGTAAGCACTTGCTGTTTGGCACTGAATATTTGCTCCCACTGAGAGAAGGAAGAAAAGGGGGAGGGAGAGAAAAAAGAGAAGGAAGAGGAGAGAAAAGCTTTGCTTACAGATAATTATGCACACAAGTATTCATGGCAGGTCTATTCCCATAACCAACAATTGGAAACAGTCAGTTCCATCAACTCTCTTGTTGTTTTCCAGTAAGAAATAGATACTATCCCTAAATAAAGATGGAAAACTACAAATACATGGAACACACAGGAGACTCTCAGGACATCCCCTGGCATGAGGCACCCATGATGCACACACCCTGATCCAGTCCTGCCTGTGTCGTGACAGGCAAGTCACCCCGAGGACAAGTGCAGAGCCCTGGCGGCTTTCTGGCAGGACTGTACAGATTGGCTTAGACCAGACCCGCCAGGGGTGAGAGAGGACCTGGCCTCTGTTTGGAAGGTCTAGAAGAAGGGTTTGGCCATGAGTGTGCATGTTTGTCAAAACTCACCTGGTCACTGAAAATCTGTGAGATTTGCCACTGGTAAATTTCTTCCTTAACTTACAGTCTGTGAAAGAAAAATGAGAGGGGACAGCGGAGAAAAGAGGGAGGGAAGAGAAAAGAAAAGGAGAGGGTAGAGAGAAGAGGGGGCAGGGATAGAAGGAGGGGAAGGGGGAGAAAGGAAGTAAAGAAAAGAAGAAAGGCAGAAAGAGGAAAGGAAGGTCATACATACATGAGGGAACGAGGTAGAGAGGAAGGGAGGGAGAGGAGGGGAGGGGACAGGGAGGGATGAAGGGGGGAGGAGAGAAGAGGAGATGGAAGGGGAGGGGAGGGAAGAGGAGAGAAGGGGGAGGAAGGGAGGGGAGGGGAGAGAAGAGGAGGTAGGGGAGGAAGGGGAGGAGATGGACGGGAAGGAGGGGAGGAAGAGACAGAAGAGGAAGGAAGGAAACAATCCTCTCTTCAGATTAGCCTCTGCTGGGACAGGGTGTTCCAGGACAGGCTGGAGCGTGGAGTCTCTTTAGGGCCAAGCAGGCTGGCTCCTCTGTCCTGTGTGCTGTCGGGTCACCAGGCAGTCAGGTCGACTTGGTTCTGCACACAACACCCCCTACACTGAAGCACAGTTAATGGAAACAAGGCACAGAGGAGATCCAAAACCCCTAAGGGCAAGGGCGGTGGCCCTGTTGTGATGACCCCTCTGTCCCTGGCAGGCCTTCCCTTTCCTTTGCCCCAGGCTGCCACTACCTGCCACTGAGACCAGAGAGGCTGGATATTTCAGTGCAGAATGAAGGAACCGTTACATTCCCTACCCGAGGTGATGGAGTGAGACACCGATATCAGGGGGCCAACACATGCAAACACACCCCAAATCCTCCAACCCCAGCACAACCCACCCCTGCACTAGATTAGACATGCAGGACTCAAGACAAAGCCTAATTCTACCTCCTCTCTAGCGGGCAATGTGATCCTGAGCAAGAATCTTCACCCTCTGTGTCTCAATAAGCTCATCTGCATAATGGGTACAGTCAGGTGCATACATCCCCCTTCAGAGTGTTAGAAATCAATGCTATAACCACAGAGATCTGAATACCAACTCCGAAGTCTGATACAACTGTAAGAGTCAGCCATTATTATCCCATCCGGGTAGACAAGTCAGATTTAAAAGGGGCTGGGGGGAGGGAAGAAGAAAGGCAGAATATGAATCAGAGGAGAAGACTACCCAGATGATGAAATAAAGACAGAGTCATGAGAAAGATGAACCCAAATTACAGTCCTCTGCCTGAGGCTTGCCCAGGCATTGCCCACGGCTTGCTGAGTGTAATTCGGACTCCGTTATTTAAAGGGCTGTGGGATAATACAGTGGGAAGACAGGTCTGCACTGTAATTCACACAATTTATCACACAGGGAAGAGCCACTAATCTTTTAGAAAACAAGGTATTCACAGTTATTTAAGGCTAATACTTATGCGTCACCACACATTGTGAGCACGGTCCCATCTCCAGCCTTGCACAGCTGGGATCTGGGAAGGTCTTTAGCGGTGATGGTCCATATTTTAAGGCCCTCCTCGAAGCCTCGACCCAGTAATCTGAACCAGTTCTGTTATTCATGGCATCTCTACACTAGATATATTCCCACAAAACACTAATTAAAAGAGCAGGTTTTCTTCAGGTCGGGGAATGCAAGTTGAGCTGAGAGAACATGGGAGCATGTGAATTTCTCATCAGCCGGTGCTGTGTCGTCTTCAATAGTCCAATCAATTACCCCAACTCAGAACCTTCCCGGCATGCATAAAGATAGACCTGGCACGGTCCTGCTGGCCCAGAGAGCGAGTCTACTCCTCACTGGGTGCTCACAGACCACACTGACATGCAGCAGGATCTACAATCTGGCCCATCCCAAGAAGGATGGAACCTTGTTTTCATCTGGCCAGAACATGATTATCCAGGCACAGTCCTCCAGTCATTGTGAAGGCTGCCTTCATGCCCCTGTGGGACACCCTTCCATGTGCTCAGTCCCTTCTCTTTTCTACCTCTCTCCCTGCAGGAACACAGACTCATCGTGCCCCATCACCACCTGCTCACACCATTGCCTCTTGGTATTTAATCAGCATACTCACCTTTTAAGCCAGACCATCCGAATCTGTGCTACCCAGCTTCCTTAATCCTGAGTTCTCAGGATAGAATCTCTACTTAACAAACTTAATCTCTACAAATCTCACAATCCATTTTTCTCCTCTTTTTTTTTTGAGTAATTTCAGTGTCATACTAACCCCAAATACTGCCTATGGACAAGATGTTTGTGTTGTAGGAAAAGTAGCAGGGCCAGACACACTCAGTCTAGACCAGAAATTCTTGAAGTTTTGACAATAAAATCATGGGCCTCGCACATGCTGGGCAAGCGCTCAACCACTAAACCACACCCGAGACCCTCACTGGGAGATTCTAGGCTGGTTCCATAAACACAGAGTCACTATCTAAGCAATAAAGTCCTTTTCTGTAGGCCAAAAGCAGTCAGGGACAGAAAGTCCAGGCTGTGTTTCTAAATAATTATCTCTCCGGAAGAAAAATCAAGACACTGGACAATTCAGGAAAACACCAAGTAGAAATGAGCTGAGATCAAATAAGTACGATGGAAAACTCCCTCCACTGCTGAGAACAGAGAAGGAAGCATCTTGGGGGAAGGGGGAGCATGGAGATGTGGCCATTATTTACACATTCTTCACAAAGTGTGCTGTCTGCTACAAAGCCATATTGGGACAAGTTAATCGACACTCCACAGTTCAGATGTTAGTTTGTATTAATGACTTTCCCCAAACTTTTATTCTTTATACACTGCCTCATTATCTTGATGAAATCTGTGTTTATTTTATTTTACGGTCCAATACAATTGTTGTGCACATTTGTGGGGTACCACATGATGCGTTGCTAGATGAGACGAAGGAGATGTGTGTGGTGTGTGCACCTACACATGTGTCCTAATTCACTACCTATTGCTGTGGTAAAGACCATAGCAAATGCATATTAAGGAAACGGGGGTTTTTGTTTTTATTTTTGTTTTTTGGCTTGTGTGTCTTATCATAGTTGATCTTCAAGGGAAATCAGGGCAAGAACTCAAGAAAGGAACCTGGAGGCAGGAGCTAATGTAGAAGCCATGGAAGAATGCTGTTTACTGGCTTACTCCTCATGGTCTGTTCAGCCTGCTTTCCAGGGCCACCTGCCCAGGAGTGGCAGCACCCACAGTGGTTTGGGCTCTCCCACATCAACCACTACTCAAGAAAATGCCCTAAAACCTTATCTACAGACATTGGATAGAGGCATCTTCCCAACCGAGGTCCCCTCTCTCCAGGGGACTCCAGCCTGTGTCAGTTTGACAAAACTATCAACCAACCCAACCCACTGTAGGGCTCAGCCATAGGAGAGAATGTGATCAAGCCCTCTGCAGAAGCATGTGTTAACCTGAAGGACGCACAGTTGAGTGAGATGAGAGGGTGCAGACAGACAAGCATTGTCTGCTGTCACTCACATGGGGATCCTAAAAAGTTACTCTTATCAATTGACAGGAAAACAGTTCAGAGGCTGGCGGTGTTGCGCAAGAGGAGAGATCAAAATGTGACCCCGTGGATCATGGTTACATTTAGATGGCATAATTAACTTCTGGTTGTTCCCTGGCAAGGTACATGACTACAGTCAGCCATAAGATATTACAAAATTTTTTTCTTTCAATTTTTTTAATTGTTTGAGAATTTCTCTCATGCGTATAATATTTTGATCAAATCCACCTCCATTCCTTTCCCACCAACTCCTCCCCTATCCCGCCAACAACTTTTCCTTCCCATATTTATTTATTTACTTACTTACTTATTTATTTTTACCAACCCACTGAGTCCACCCAGCACTGCCTATATGTATGTGGATCTAGGACCATCTGCTAGATTCTTGAGGCCCACATCCCTGGAAGAAACTAGCTCTCTGTCCCCAGTAGCCATCAGTTGCCACTAGCTGCTCATCTAGGGGTGGAGGCCTTGAACCCCCTCTCCATCCATGCTAGGGTTTGGGCCGCTCACTCTTGTGCAGGGCTTCTGCACACAGTCATGCGGTTTGTGAGATGCTGGACCAGCAGACCCTGCCTCACTGTAGACGGCCACGACCTGTGGCCCTCACATTCTTTCTGTCCCCTCTTCCTCAATGATCCTTGAACCTTGTGGGAAGGGCTTGTGATATGGATGCCTCATTTAGATCTGAACACTCCATAATCTCAGACAGACAGACACTCACTTTTTACTAGTATTTATATCCTAAGCAATGATATTCCGCTAATGCTAATGTTTGATATGCCAGAGAAACACTTTGCCAATTCATATAAAAACTAATTAAGAACTATAAAGTGGTTACTATGCAAACTATTAAAGGGTATCTATGACTACAATTAATAACTGAAAAAATGTGGCCCACCCCAAATACCATCGTGTGTAAGTGTGGTGTCTGACTGCGCTGGGCAAGCAGAGCCACTGTGGGGGCTGAAGGGGAAGAAGGATGTCATTAGAATGGCCTGTTCGCTGGTGGTCGGTGCACTGTGGTCTGCAGCTGAAATAGGTAAGCCTGGCTGGCAGAAGGCTATCACTAGCCCTGGCCTTAGGAACTTATAGTCCGTGGCCAGCCTCTCTCTCTCTCTCTCTCTCTCTCTCTCTCTCTCTCTCTCTCTCTCTCTCTCTCTCTCTCTCTCTCTCTCTCTGTTTCCTGGCCAGCCTTGGCATGGGCAGCTCCTGCACAGACTCCTGCCTGCCATGGTGGACTGAAAGCCTCTGACTCTGTGAACTGAGGGGAATCCTCCCACCCAGAAGTTGCTTGTTTGTTTTAGTAACAGGCAGACCATGTAAAACAGACCAGAGAGGTAGTCTCTGATCCTTAACTGTGGCCAAAGCACCGGATCCTGTCTGAGCGGGGAGCTAAGCTGGTTGGGCCTAGTTAGTGCATAGATCAAGTGTGGATTGAGGAGCCAGTGGAGTTAAGAACAGCGTGACTGACCAGACAGGACCAGAAAGCAGCCCAGGATATGAGAATTTTGATGCCTTTGGCACCTATGAAAATCCATGCAGACTCTGTCAGCTAACTGCAAGCCAGAAAGCTACATCATTAACTTGGCCCCGTGTTAACAGAAACTCTGGGAAAACAGAAGAATATTAGAAAGACAATTTATATATAGGTTAAAAATATGTGAGGGAAATTGGGTTTTTGAAACACCAGGTGTTTTCACTCATTGAAAACTCCTTTGGGGACACATCAGGAAGCCATTTGTAAAAAGCATTGAGATGTCGCAGACAATGGTCTAGGAACAGGACAGACAAGTTACAAAAGAAGGGGTGTGACAAGGACAAAAATACAAAGTCCTAAGACTTGCCCAGAACTACCAATAGCTTGCTATTTTCGGCTACTGAATGATTTTTAGGACTGCCATTGAGTCTGGTTCCGTCCCCCTGAAGGACACAGAGAGGATACTATTTCCAGTCTTTGAGTGGGGGTGGGGCTACATGACTCTTCCCAGCCAATGAGTTCTGAGCAGCAGTGTAATCTCTGGCTTCTGGGCTCCATCACTCGGCTGCCCTTTAGAGTCACCCAGAGAATCCTTCCCTTCCATCTTTAAATGGCCAAGCAGCATTCCAGATGGCACTGGCCACTCAGTGGTCCCAGAGTGAGGGTACCTGGAACAGAGCCTGGCTGATGCAGGACAGGCATGGAACATGAGCAAGAAAGGGAATGTGGGTTGTCACAAGCCATTAAGGACTGGGTGCTGGTGACAACCCTATGCACGGATGCGGTGATCAGATTTGGTGCTGGCAGGAGGGAAGTGCAGCAGAAACAACATGAATTATACATCTTTCCAACTCATCTTGAAGCTGTTAACCCCTCTGAGCTGCAGATCCACACTGTAGATGTACACCCCCAAAATTAAAACTAAAACACACTGGGGGAGATCAAGAGAGTCAGAGTGCAAACTCAGGGTCAAAAGCATGTGCTGCATCAAAATGGTGTTGGCTTGCACTCTGGTGGTGTTACAGGTCAGTAGTGTGCTCCACGTGATTTGTTTACGTCTCCAGCTCTTCTTTATCTGCAGGGTGGGGTGCACTACCACTGAACTATGTACCCACTTACCCACAGGGATGCTGCAAGAATACATTCAATGTTGCATTTACAAACTTCAATGGGAGCTCTCTCTCTCTCTCTCTCTCTCCTCCCCTCACAATGTCAGTTTGTTAGTCACATTTTTAGTTTCATTCCAAAAACGTGGCTACAACCCTATTAGCCACAAAGGAGGAGCCATAAAGGACAACAAACCTATGCTACGGAAAATGTATACAAGAAAATACCCATTGTAAAAGCACAAGGCGAAATTGATTGCTGATCTAATCATAATTATGGGAAGTAGGGAACTAGGAACACAGTGGGTAGACACAAGATGGCAATGTGTGGTCTCTGGAAAGTGACATTCTTGGTGATTGTTTTTTCTGCTTTTCCATTTTCAAAATTTCCTGAAATGAGGCAAAGATGAGGGTCTAAAAAGAAACCTTCACTAGTTTGAAATCCCAGCAAACCCCCTTTCCCACCCCTCTAGCTAGCTATGAGACACTGGGTAAGTTACCTGACCTCTCTGAGTTGGGTTACTCACTTGCCTAATGGAAATCATATGCTTAGCTCACAGTACTGTTTGGATATAATCACCATATTACAATTATTAGACTATCATAAGCAGCCAATGCACATTATCTATTTCCATTAAAGGTTTACCACATCTGTCTTTTACTTTGTATGTAAGGGTGTTTGGTCTGCATCTGTGCCTGTGCACCATGCGCATGTAGTGCCCACAGAGGCTGGAAGAGGGGGACGGATCCCCTGAGACTGGAGTCACAGATGGTTGTAAGGCTCCATGTGGGTGCTGAGAATCTAACCCAGGTTCTCTGTAAGAGCAGCCAGTGCCCTTCACTTCTGAGCCATTCTGCAGCCCTGGAGACAAAGAACATTTTAAAATCTAAAGCCTTTCACAGCAGAAGTTTGTGTCATGTACTGAGCCTCTGACTTGGGAAGTTCATGGCCCCAGGTCAGATGTGAGCAGGTCAGAGCCACCTTGCAAACAGGAAGCAGCAGTCACACCTGATCCAGAGCAAAGAGCTGGCCCAAGTCATTCCAAGGCAGGCTCTTGATGTAAGCTGCTAGCTTCCCCAAGGTCAGGGCCAGTGGGAGGGGGGGTGCAAAGCCCCCGCCCCCGCAGCTGCCCCCACAGCAGCTGGCTTGCCCATGTGATGGATGGGAATTACAGCAGTTTTCAAGAGACCAACAGAAGGCAGGCTGTGTCCTGATAAGCTGTAACAACAGTTGTAAAGTTCTAAGGAGACCGGAGGGTCCCCACAACCACACACTTCCCGCGGCAGTGGCTGCGTAATTATAGCACTGGCAGCTGGGCAGCCCAGGGACATGACTGGAATAGACGAAGGCATGGGCATATGGTGCTGCTGGTGGCAGGGCCAGCCTCCCACCCCTACTGGCCAGGTTCAGCTGCATCTTCAGGCCTGCCTGTCAGGAGACTGTTAACAATACTGGCATTGTGCTAGAGGGTGAACCCAAGAGAGGACAAGGCTGTGGTTTCCAAAGCCTTCAAGGTAGCCAGTGCCAGCACACAGTAGGCATTTTGCAATTACCCGTTCAGTCTGAATGGCAGTGACACATTCCAGAGCATTTCATGGCTCACCACTGCTGAGTGTGTGATTAGAAGCCCAAGCCTTCCAGCTCAAAGAGCACTCACTGCTCCCGAGCCCTCTGGACCCACTACCTGAGTTCTCGGGCTCTGGAATCACCACCGTCAGGAAGAAGGAACTGATGCTCTATTCTACTCCCCTGCTGCGTTGAGACCAGTCCTTGGTTGCACACTGTGTATTTGTTTCCTTGCAAAAAAGAGGGGCTGTGTCTTCCTCACTCTGTGTGGTCATTCATCCCATCACTGGTTCACTAAATGGAGTGTCTGATAGGCCAAGTGTTGGTGAAAACAAAGTACCCAAGAGAAACAGTTTCAGAAAGTTCAGCCCACGGTCAACCCACTAGAGAGGGGAGCAAGGAGAGGGAGAGAAACAGACAGGAGAGGGAGGGGAAGGAGAGACAGAGACAGAAAGACAGAGACTATGCTAGAAGGAACCAGAGTAAGGGACCTTTCAAAGACATGTCCCCAGTGACCCACTTCCTCCATCCAGACCACAGTTCATAGAGGTGCGCTCAGCTGTGAACTCATTAGTCAGTAGCAAGCGAATCCATTGACTACCCAATGGATTTCCACTGCTGGGACTTGAACACATAAACCTTCAGAGGGACACTCAACCATGAACCACCACAGCCATCAACTCTGCTAGATACTGACTGAGACAGACACCCCATTTGAAGACTCAGACTAGAATAAGAGAAAAAAGCTGGCCAATGAGAAACTGCAAAGCAAAACCTTGGGGTCTAAACCACTGTAAAGCACCAAACCATGTAGTAAGAGGACCCGAATGAGCCTTAAGAAATTAAGGACGGCCTGGAGAGATGGCTCAGTGGTTAACAACACTGACTGCTCTTCAGGTTCAGTTCCCAACACCAAAATGGTGGCTCACAACCTCTGTAACTCCAGTTCCAGGATCTGACACCCTCTCCTGGCCTCCTCAGGCACCAGGCTCACACATGGTGCACAGACATATGTGCAGACAAAACACTCATATACATAAAAGTAAGTAAATATTTAAGAAATCAAGGATGGCTTCCTGACAGAAAAATAAGTAAGTTCTGGGTTAATGATAACTACGGCTGAGAGTATAGCTCTGTCATAATGTGTGTGCTTAGTGAGCACCAGTACCCACCCAGCATGTGCGTGTACACACACACACACACACACACACACACACACACACACGCGCGCGCGCGCGCGAAGCTAATGGCCATTGTTAGTGTAGAGGGTAAGATGGTGGAAGAAGGGATAGAGTTGTGTGAGGAACAACCCTGGATGGATCATGGTGGACTTTTCATCTTAGGGGCCACAGAAAGACACTGACATATACAAGACGACATGACCAAACCGAGTTTTATAAGGGATATTCTGGTGTCTTTTAGAGAGGAGAGACTGGTGCAAAAGAGGGCAGGTTTGCCCAGGAGTCATCTTGTCAGAGACCAGGGGCATGACTGTTATCTATGTGTTGACGGAGCTGACAGGAAGGGAGAAGAAGAGACAGGTGCCCAGGCTTTAGGTCCCCCTCCCCATACACGGGATCTGTTCTGAGGTTCGGAAAGGAGGCCCACTTCCTCTCGCGCCTGAAGCGTCTTCACCATCTGTCTAAGCATCAGTGCGCACCTGCGCAAAGGGATGCATGTGGCTCCACGCTCTCACCCGGAAGCCCTCGTTTAGGCAGCAGGAAGGGTAACATGGACTTTCCGCCACAGTGAAGACTCCTATAGGCCAGAGAGCCAGAAGGAGAGGATAACCCTGAGGGAGACTGCAATGCCAGCCTGTGGGTCCTGTTCCTGTTCTGTCCTAAGCAGCCAGGGGGCTGTAGCTCAAGTGCTGTATGTACACAGTTAAACACCAACTCCGCTATTGACATGATGTCGATGAAGAGGGATGTGTCCGGCTCCTCCACCACCATGCACATCATGTGTCCCACATTGATTAAGCTTCCTGGTCCTCTTCAGCACCTGCCAGCTGCTCCACTCTGACCACTCTGCCTAGTGAACTGTTCTCCCTCACGGCTGTTAATTAAGAATTGTCAGGGTGGGGAGGTCACAAGGCAAGGCCTGAATACTTTCCCCAAATCTCAAAAACCAAATTCCCAGGACTTTGCCTCTAAAAAAAATTAGGATGAATGTTTTCCAGGAATAGGTTCTATCTTTTTGCAAAATGACAATGTGCCCCTCATAGAAAATGTTGAGAACAGTATATTCAAACATACAAACACACAAAGAAATGTAAACTCCATGATCTTCTCTCAGAATTAAGTACTGATAACTTTTAATTGTGTTCACATTCTTCTGTGTGTGTATGTGTGTGCACACACATGCGTCATGCACATGTGTATGTGTACTACGTGTGTTTGTGTGTGTGTGTGTGTGTGTGCAATGTTTAACTACAGTGTTTGTCTCATCATCCACCCTTTGTCTAAGTCAGGGTTTCTGTTGCTGTGATGAAACACCATGACCAAAAACAACTTGGAGAGGAAAGGGTTTATTTCAGCTCCAAGTTCCACATCCCAGTCTATCATTGAAGGAAACCATGGCAGGAACTCAAGGCAGGAATGAGGAGGCAGGAGCTGATGCAGAGGCTGTGAAGGAGTATTGCTTACTGACCTGCTCCTCGTGGCTTTCTCAGCCTGCATTCTTGTAGCACCCAGGGCCACCTGCTCAGGGGATAGTACTACCTTCAGGGAGCTGGACCCTCCTGTATTTGTCACCAATAAAAAAAATGTACCACAGGCTTGCCCACAGGCCAGTGAGCAAGTACACTACTCAGCCTGCTTCTAAAAGACTGTAGCTTGTGTCATGTTGACGTGAAACTAGCCAGCACATCCTGGGCCTGGGTTCATGGCAGTGAATTGTTTTTTACAGCATGATTTAATTGTCATGCAATTTTCTGTCATGTGGCTGTTGTATGCTTCATCCATCCCTTGGTTGTCCCAGCTGAAGTTTATGGTAACTCTTATAATTAATACTGCACTGAACATCCTGAGGGTAAATCTCTAAAGAAGAATTCAGTGGATTTCATTAGGTTTCATTGGAATGAGAACAGCCTACAGAAAGAAATGGGCTATTTATTAACACTCTGCTTTGCATTATGAATTTGTTTTATTGCAAAATTGATCTTGAGAAATATATAGATTTAGAACAGGAGATATAGCTGCTCAGTGGTAGAGCACTTGTCTAGAACTTCCCAGTAATGGGCTAGGGTGTGTCTTCGTGGTTGAGCACTTGCCAAAAATATATCAATGAGGGGTTTGGGTTGTAACTCAGTGGTGAAAAACTTCCCTAGAGTTTCCCAGTGGTAGGATAGAGGTGTGGCCCAATGGTAGACCACTTACACAGCATTTATTAGACCCCAGTTTCAATCCCCAGTACCACAAACACGCACAAAGAGATGTATCCACTTATTCTCCCAGCAACAGAAAAGTCCCTTCACAACTATTCCAGATACTTTAGTCATGTAAAAGAAATACCATCACCTGCAGTTCACACACACTATGGCAAAGGGGGACTGAGGAAGGAGAGTCAAGAAGGTTCAAAGTTAGCAGAGTTGCACAGTTAAGACAGATGGAGGCACTCACTTAATACTCCTCCTTATCCTGCTATCAGGAATTGACACTTATCTAGAATGTTCTGCATACCGGATCTGTACAAATTGTTCCTTTCTATTATAATTCCTTGATGTTTTGCAGGGTCGAATTTCTTCATATCATTAGCCACTGTGACAGTTTGCCATAGAGTTTTCTGCTCATGTATTTTAGATATTTTCTGTTGCATATTTACCCATTTGTTATTGGTTTGTAAGGACTCATTACACAATACGAACATGAACAACTTTTATTGCAAGGTTACCTCTTCCCCCGTCTGTGCTATAACACGTGGCTTTGTGGATGATCCTTGTGTGAGGTTATTATTATTCCAGGTAGTCAGGTCCATTAGTCCTCTAGCCCATGCACCATGCTTTCATACTCTACTCTCAGGTAAGATTTCAGACAAAGATTCATGTGGGGTTTTAATTTTACTTGACACTTGTTTTCATTGTGTTTATACATGGAGGGACAGGTGTATCATGGTACGCATGTGGAGGTCAGAGGACAACTTGCAAGAGTCGGTCTTTCCTTCCACCAACCATGTGTGTTCTAGGGATTGAACTCAGGTCATCAGTTCAGTTTGGTCAGCAAGCACCTTCACCTACTGACCAGGAGAGCGTGTCAGATACCCCAGAGTTGGACTTCCATGTGGTTGTGAACTGCCCTATGTGGGGGCTGGGAATTGAACTCTGGTCTTTAGGAGAACGGTATGTGCTCTTCACTGCTGGGCCATCTCTCCCATTGATTGAGTGTCACAGGCTCTTATATGAAATTCTTGTGTATGTGTGATGATTCAGCTCTCCTTGGGGTGTTTCATTGATTGACTGCTCTATTCTGCAGGTAAACCAAACTGTTCACACAAAGTTCTGACTACATCACCACATACTGTTCACTCAGGACCTCTTCATCCTTCCATCCAGAATGTCCTTGGCAATTCTGAAATATCAAATAAATTTCAGAATAAGTTTATAATTCATGAGTCCTCCAAAAAAAACCCAAAATTATTGAGTGGATAATGTCACTCAAATATCATTAAATTTCTACATATTGTGGAATAATTGCCAGGTTTGTTTTTTAAAATAATGTCTTAGGGTTACTACTGCTATGATGCAACACCATGACCCAAAGCAACTTGGACAGGAAAGGGTTTATTTAACTTATATATATATCCTCATTCACATTCCACTGAGGGAAGTCAAAGCAGGAACTCAAACAGAGCAGGAACCTTGAAGCAGAAGCTGATACAGAGGCCATGGAGCAGTGACGCTTACTGGCTCCCCCACCCCCCGGCTGCTCAGCCTGTTTTCTTACAGAACCTAGGACTACCAACCCAAGGGTGGCACAAGCCACAGTGGCCTGGGCCCTCCACTATCAATCACTATTTAAGAAAATATACCACAGACTTGCCTAAAGTTTGGTATTATGGAGACATTTTCTGAATTGAGAGTCTCTCTTCCCAAATGACTCTAGCTAGTGTCAAGTTGACATAAAACTAGCCAGTACAAATAGCATAGTACATACAAATAGCATAGTACATTTTTTTCTATTTACATTCCTACTTTTTTAAATTAATCATTTGTTTGTATATATGCTTTAGAGTATATGTCTTTATGTGCTGAGCCATCATCTCACCAGCCCCTTATTTTTTTTAAAGATTTATTTATTTATTATGTATACAGAAGAGGATGCCAGATCTCATTACAGATGGGTGTGAGTCACCATGTGGGTGCTGGGAATTGAACTCAGGACCTCTGGAAGAGCAGTCGGTGCTCTTAACCTCTGAGCCATCTCTCCAGTCCCCAGCCCCTTATTTTTTAAATCCACTTCTACATATTTCTTGTGACCTTCATACTGGATTTTTTTTGTTTATTTTTGTTGCTAGTGTACATGTTATTTTTAAAACTCATGACATCATTTGTATGTAGAAAATGATAGCTTTTTTATTATGTTCCTTTTTCTCACCTTTTCTAGTTCTTTGAGAATTTCTTACAATATATATTGATCACATTCACCTCTCCATTAACTCCTCCCGGGTCCACCCCCTTCCCTACCATCTAAATTTGTGTCCCACACACCTCCCCTCTGCATGCTGGGATGTTGCCTGGCCTGTGCACGCTGTCACAACTGCTAGAGTTCATATGTGCATCTGCCTTGTTATGTTCTGAAAATGCCATTTCCTTATCTCCTACCTATGGCTCTTTCACTTCCCACATTGCTGCTTCCATGATAATTCCTGAACCGTGGGAAGAGAGAACGTGATATAGTTGTCCCATTTAGGGCTGAACATTCCAGTCTCTTACCTTATTCTTTGTACCTCAGCCAGCTGTGGCTCTCTGTGTTAATCACCATCTATTTCCAATAGAAATTTTTATTGCATTCTTATTTTAACTAAATGTTTTATTTCCGAACTCACTTAGCAGCATAGCATCAATCTTAGTTTGTTCTCTTGTTCTCACCATCCAGACATTTCTGTCACGTTAATAACAATAACCATGTTGTTTGCTTTCAAAATTGTCCCTGTAATTTTTTTAATTCTTATTTTATTCAGTGGGCCATGATTTCAAAGCTGTGATAACTTATGTACATATGTCCCAAAAAATGAAATGCATGCCACAGATAGTTGCAAGCCAGTGTTTACTTCATCTTATGTATAATAGCTGAGATGTGGAGGATGTGTATGTGGCCATCAGTCCATGAGTGGACAGAGAAATTGTGGTCTATGCATGCAACAGGGTACTTCTCAGCCATAAAGAAGAATAAAATCCTATTGTTAATGTGCTGCTGGAAGGTACTGGTTGGTACTGGAGGTGGCACTGGAGAGCGTGGTGTTCCATGAATAAGCCAGACACAGAGATACAAACACTGCCCCTTGGCCCTGCTACAAGACAGCTTAAGAAAATGTAGTAATCTTTTCTTATATAAATATAAATGATTTCAGTTTTTCATTCTCAAGTATGGCTCCTCTGCAGATTTGGGAGTTAGAACCTCTTTGTTAATGTTTTAAAAGGTCTGATTTCTATTGTCTTAACAGCCAGTGAGTAGCTTTGGGGTTTTGTTTCTGGGAATGGTTGTTGAATTTCATTACAAACCATGTTACTAGGAGATGGCTGTCAGTTTTCCTCCTGATTTACTAATGTACTAAAGTAGGTTCCAATATTAAGCAACCCTGCCATCTATTAATGGCAGAAACTTCAACAGAGACGGTCATTCTTGTTCTACCATCATATGTGTGTGTGTGTGTATACATACATATAATATATATATATATAATATATTAGTTAGTATTTTAACTCTGTGTTCAAAATTGTTTCTCTGTATTGAACTGTCTTTTTCAGCTGAAATCTGAGAGTGATCACCTCATGAGATACATGACATTTTGGGAAGTAAGTATGTTCTGAAACTATAGAAACACTTTTAAATATTTCTCATCGAAGCTTCTCCCACTTGCATGTTTGTGGCAGGTGAACGTTTGTATCTGGAAGCAGTCCTCACATTATAGATTCCTTGAAGAGTTCTAAGCTGGAGAGATGGCTCGGTGGCTAAAAGTACAGGCTGCTCTTGTGGAGGACCCAGGTTCAATTCCCAGCACCCACAAAGTGGCTCAAAACTATGTTTTGACCCCCTGTTCTTGCCTCCACTGGCATCCACCATGCACATGGTGAACATACAAGCTTATAGGCAACATATTCATATACAAGAAATAAAAATGAATAAACTTTTTAAAAGGGAATTCCATGTTTCTGGATTGTTTATGCAATGTATTTTTTTCTTCTTGAAAACAGCCAATTAACATGTGTATTTTATAACTTAGTTTGCAGACAGACAGTACTTTAAAATTTGAAATTGCACTTGTTTTACCATATTTATTTCATTTTTGAAAAGGAGTTTTACCCTCATTTTCTTGCTAAATAAATAAAACATTTAGCTATAGTTATAACAAAACAAAATTACGTGTATATGTTAATATTCAGCTTGTTCTGTGGCCATGTGCTGGGTTTTTTCTCCTAAAAATTATTTATTGAACTTTTATTAATTTAATGTTAAAAATAAAAGATTAAGACTATAGTAGTATTGATTTGTGTCTCTATTTTTCTAAATATATGAATAGGTTTTCTACATATGCAATGTTACATATGTGTGAGTAGATCATATATACAATGTTTTAAGTTCAAAATACACTTATATACAAAATCATGTGTTAACATTCTCATTCTGCTACATCCTTGTCCTTCCTTTCAGACTCTTGATTTATTACTACTCTTTTTGTTACCTTACACTTAACAATCAACCGGCATGGAAAAATATTAATGCAAATATAGAGAAACAAGCACAGACTATAAGCTGACTACCAACTAGTATAATAATCTTTCATTTTGAAATTTAATTCATCTGAGGATAGGATGGAGAGATGGCTCAGCAGTTAAGAGCATTCCTTGCTCCTGCAGAGGACCCAGGTTCAGTTCCCAGCATCCACATGGTGGCTCACAACCGTCTGTAATCCAGTTCCAGGAGATCTGATGCCCTCTTATGGGCTCCATGAGCACCTACACTCACAGGCACATACCCACACAGAGGCACACACATGTGCTGATAAAAAACTAAAAGATAAATCCTCTTTTTAAAAATGCCAATATATTCCACAAAATTTGATTAAACATTTTAATTAACCAAAGCTAATCAGGGAGAGTGACCATCATTTGGCAAGTTATTCATGTCCTTTGTCTCACTTTTTAGCCATTTTTAAATTCACATTGCCTTATTCATTCCTTTATTTTATTTGAGACAGGACCTCACTATGTAGCCAGCCTTAAACTCACTGTATAGCTTCGGCTTGACTTTCAGCCTTGGACTTGAAATCTCCATGCCTCCAGCCCAGTGCCATGCCTCTTTGCTTGGATGGGCAGAAATCAACCAGGAGCCTCCAGGTGCCAGGCAGTTAGACAGCATTATGGTGAGCAAGTACAGGGTAGGGAGTTGGGAGAGAGAAAGAGGCAGAACATTCATGTGCAGGGGAGAGAAGCAGATCTTAGGAGGTGAGGGTGGTGAGAAATGGGCTGATGTGGGTAGCCTGCTTGCCACCAAGGTCCATGGTAATGTCCGGGCATAGGCTGCTGCAGAAGGTCATGTCATGGGCTGAGGCCCTGAGGCAGCCATTGGGGTCTTTGTTGATGTCTGCGGCTTCTGTTACCTCTGAGGGTCTGGGATGCCCCCTGTGACCATGTCCATGTCCTAGGAATCCTAGGACTATGCCCCCACATGGGGCCACGATGATCTGGGAGGCCTGCACTGCCAACCGGGACCATGGTGACATCTGGGCCCAGAATGCTTCTGAGGGCCACGTCTGGGACACGTCGATGGCCCTGCTGCAGCTGGGCTCGGTGTTGATGTCTGTGGCTCCTGTTGATGCCAAGGACTATGCAGAGGCCCATAACCTGAGGGTCAAGTTGCTAGGGCTATACAGATCTGGGTGGCCTGTGCTACCACCTGGGGCCATGCGACTATGGCTTTGTTGGTGTCTTAAGGGCTGTGCAGCCGCCAGACCAATACAAACCTGAGTGACAAGCACTGACACCCTAGGTTAGAGCATTGTAAGGGCCACACGTGGGGCCATATTGGTGTTAAAGGGCCATACTGCTCTGGATCCATGTCATCAGAGTGACCTGCACTGCCATCCAGGGCCATGGTGTCCTCTGGGCCTGGGCTGCTGCCAAGGGCCATGTCTAGGTCCATACCCCTGCTGCAGCCATGGTCTGTGTTGATGTCTGTGGCTCCTGTTACCATCAAAAGCAGTGAGTATAGGGCTGCAGAGTCCCCCCCCCCCCTCACTGGCTGTAGCACTAGAGAGAACTGGCCCTGTCCCTCACCAACTACAGCACTCAGGAGATCAGACCCTGCCTGGGCAGCACAGTAGAGCTGTCCCTGTTGGTGGGGGTGGGGGTGAGCTGGCCCTGAAGGTGAGAAAGTGGGAGAGCTAGCCCCACTGTCTGTCACCTTCACCTCTCACCCCTTGCCCCTTGCCACCTACTAGAGACAGCAAAAGCTGGTTCCAGGGTCACAAGAGTGGGAGAGTTGATCCTGCCCCTCACTCAGGTGAGCAGTCCCCATCCCTCACCTAGGAAGCACACTAGAGCTAACCCTAGTGGGGATATGGATGCAGGTGAGCCAGCCCTGAGGGTGTGAGAGCAGGAGAGCTGACCCTGCCCTGCCTCCTATAGCCCCTACAGCAATCTAGAGAGCAGGACCTGCACCTCGCCAGGACAAAACAGTGGAGCTGACAATGGGAGATGAGTGCTGGTGAGACCCACCAAACAGGTGAGAGCAGGAGAACTGGCCCACTCCTTGCTGCCTACTGCAGTGGGTGAGCTGCAGTGGATGAGCTACAGTGCATGAGCTGCAGTGGGTGAGCTGCAGTGGATGAGTTGCATTAGGTGAGCTGCAGTGGATGAGCTACAGTGCATGAGCTGCAGTGGGTGAGCTGCAGTGCATGAGCTGCAGTGGGTGAGCGGCAGTGGGTGAGCTGCAGTGGGTGAGCTGCAGTGGGTGAGCTGCAGTGGGTGAGCTGCAGTGGGTGAGCAGCAGTGGGTGAGCTGCAGTGGGTGAGCAGCAGTGGGTGAGCTGCAGTGGGTGAGCGGCAGTGGGTGAGCTGCAGTGGATGAGTTGCATTAGGTGAGCTGCAGTGGGTGAGCGGCAGTGGGTGAGCTGCAGTGGATGAGTTGCATTAGGTTAACTGCAGTGGGTGAGCTGCAGTGGATGAGTTGCAGTGGGTGAGCAGCAGTGGGTGAGCAGCAGTGGGTGAGCAGCAGTGGGTGAGCTGCAGTGGGTGAGTTGCATTAGGTGAGCTGCAGTGGGTGAGCGGCAGTGGGTGAGCTGCAGTGGGTGAGTTGCAATAGGTGAGCTGCAGTGGGTGAGCGGCAGTGGGTGAGCTGCAGTGGATGAGCTACAGTGCATGAGCTGCAGTGGGTGAGCGGCAGTGGGTGAGCGGCAGTGGGTGAGCTGCAGTGAGTGAGCGGCAGTGGGTGAGCAGCAGTGGGTGAGCAGCAGTGGGTGAGCTGCAGTGGTGAGCTGCAGTGGGTGAGCTGCAGTGGATGAGCTACAGTGCATGAGCTGCAGTGGGTGAGCGGCAGTGGGTGAGCGGCAGTGGGTGAGCAGCAGTGAGTGAGCTGCAGTGGATGAGTTGCATTAGGTGAGCTGCAGTGGATGAGTTGCAATAGGTGAGCTGCAGTGGGTGAGCTGCAGTGGGCGAGCGGGAGTGGACAATGCTGGAAAGCTCACTGTGGTAGTGTCAGTGAGAGAAAGCTGGTGGGCTGACCAAAGCAGCTACCATCCAGGCCCAGAACCAGGGCTATGGGTTGGCCCACCCAACATCCACCTCATCTATGAACTGCAGGAGTGTGTAAAGGAGCCAGACTTGCAGATCCAAAACAGCAGGATCTCCATGACACAGGACAACAACAGGATTTCCAGAAGGAGTCCCAGTGAGGGCCCAGTATCTATAGTGCAGCAGGAGCCAGAGGCCTCGAACCAGAAATACGAATACTTGCAAGTAAAGCTGTATGGACCAAACAGTACATTAAGTGACTCACAGTGCCACACTACAGGCTCCACGCCCAGAACTTTCCGTTTGTGTGTTTGGTTGTTTGGTTTTTGATTGTTCTTTTAAATTTTGTTTTGTTTTGGGGGAGAAGTTACATATGTGAGCTGATAGAGTGCTGAGTGGAATCAGGATGCATAATGTGAAATCCACAAAGAATCAATAAAAGATTTTTAATAGTAATTAATTAAGATCTCCATGCCTCTTTTTTAAAAACTCTAAAAATAAAATAAATCCTTAAAAAAAATGCTGTCTTGCTAAAAATTAGAAGCAGTTTGGGGTCTTGTAAATTGCTAATGGTTCTGCCAAAATGGTAGACACTTTGAGAAACAATGTAATGTTTCTCCTAAACATACACTTACCACGTAAGACAGCCATATCAGCTATTAATGCAAATGAAACATTCATTCACAGAAAGATAGTACACAAATGGTGAGAACCACTTTATTCACAATACCCTGAAGCTGGAAAGAACCCAGATGTCTCTCCTCTAGTGAGCAGAGAAACACATGGTACTACATGCCCAGAATATTATACAGCAGTATAAAAGGAATGAACTTCCCATGCACTAAGAGTACAGATGAATCTCAAACACCAAGGAAAACCAGTGTGTGACTGCGCATTGAGGGATTCTATTTGCATGGAAAGCTGGGAGGGAAAATGGCATAGATGGCAGAGCCACAGCTCAAAGGGGTCAAAAAGGGACTTGGGGAAACGTCAAAATTGTTCTTTGTCACAATGGAGGGTGTCCAGACTCAAATTAGGAGATTAAATGTGGAGACTTTATATGTAAATTTTAGTTGACTATTTTTCAGAGTGCTTAGCAGACAGATTGTTGAAAATCCCCAGCCTCATATTAACCTTCACTTTTAAGAGACGATTTAACTGTGGGGTTGCAAGTCCAATTCCTTTTGTCTCCCGAGCATGTGGAAAGCATTATGTTAGAACCTGTATTGTGTGTTAGCCTCCGACACCAGCCTAATGCTCTTTCCTTTGGCGGTGTTTTCCTCTTTCATTCCTGATTGTAATGATGTTCACACATCCTCCCCAAGAAGCTGCACCCAGTCCCAGGGCCTTGGGATGAGTCAATGATGAACCCTGGTTGTGAAGCCTTTGTCTTTTTTCATGACTGTACTAAGAACTCCCAAAGCTCTTGTCCTTGGGGGAGGATTCCTCTGCAGCTCCCTGGCCCGTGTTTTCATCTCTGTGAGCTGGTTTCTATGCCTTGTAACGGAGATTGCCCCTCTTGAGGACGGATGCTGTGTTTCTCTTATCTTTTCCCCTATCATCTCTCCTCTCTCCAGACCTTTGATTTTCAGGATCATGGTTTTAATTGCTGAGACGCCTCCTGTAAGCCATCCTTCTCCCTAGACTACTCTCTCTCACTTTGAATGTAAGGTCTTCCTGAATGTCACTGGATGTATTTTTAAAACATTTCTCTTCAGATTGTTTTATTTTATTTCATATGTATGAGTGTTTTGCCTGCATGCATGCCTGTGCACTGTATGTGTGCCTGGTCCCTACAGAGGCCAGAAGGGGACATCAGTTTCTCTGGAACTGGGGTTATGGCTGGCTGTGAGCTGCCACGTGGGTGCTGGGAACCAAACCCAGGTCCTCTGCAAGAACAGCCAGTGCCCCTAACTGCTGAGCCACCTCTCGAGCCCCATCACTGGATGGACTTTAAGAATGTATATTTTATTCTGCTTTTTACATTGTTCTTTCCTGTACACACACACACACACACACACACACACACACACACACACACACACACCTTCTACCCCCACCTGCTCACTCTCTACCCCTCCCTCCTTCCCTCCCTCCTCCCTTCCCAATCCTTCCCCCTCCATAGTCCTTGGTTCTCCACATATTCAGAAGGACGTGCGGTTGGTTGCGGTTCTGTGCAGCCGTATTCCAGATCACTTCTGAGTGAAGATTCTTCCAAGAAAAGGGAACATGAGGTCATGTGCCGGCAGGTCCTGGAGTAGGTGAGGTGGGTAACACTGTGTGGGACAGGTGGACCAAGTAGTTTGGTTCCCCCCTCCCCCCCCCAGTTGTGGTCACTCAGACAGAAAAGACTCAGAATTTTTTGGATAAAATGTCCCAGGTTTTGTCTTGGTATAAGATCACCTTAATGGTTAATATCGGTTGTCATTTTGACAGGATCTACAATCCAGAGGAAACAAACTTCTGTTCACAATTGTGAAGAATTTTTCAGATTGGGTTTATTGAGGTGGGAAGCCCCTGTGTGAATGTGGGTATCAGGGATCGGCAGGCTGGGTACCGGGAAGCCCCTGTGTGAATGTGAGTATCAGGGATCAGCAAGCTGGGCTACCAGAAAGCCCCTTTGTGAATGTGGGTATCAGGGATCGGCAGACTGGAGTATCAGACTGAATACAAAGAAGAAAGCAAGCTGAGTACTAGCATTCGCCTCTCTCTGACTGAGAATACAAAATGATCAACTCTCTCATGTTCCTGCCCCCATGCCCGCCTGCTGCAATGGACTACACCCCCAAACTGTGAGCCAAAACATTTTCTTCTTTTCCACTTGGCTTTGTCAAGTATGTTGTCAGAGCAACTAGGAAAGTAACTAACAGATCCCCCAGCTGCTGCCTGTTGTTCTTAGAAGTTGTGGATCATTTGGACTATGAGTTGGCTGGCCCTAGCTATCTTAGGGAGGGGCTGAAGGGTTACATGAAGCATGTTTTGCTTGGGGTCTCTGCTTCCTGATGCACCAAGATGCAGGTCTGTTTTCCAATTTCTGTCACAGTGATAGTCTCAGCCATGCCCTCTCCACCATGAAACCATGAGCTACAAGGAACCCTTCTTCCTCTAGGTTGCTCCTGCTCAGACATTTAGTACAAGAAACAGGAGAATTAAACATTACATTGGCATGGTTCTGTTCCTTTGTGAGAGGCCATGAGACAAAGTCTCACTGTGTGTCTTGAACTTGCCCAGAAATCACTGCATACCCCAGGCTGAACCTGAACTCGTGATCCTCTTGCCTCAACCTTCTGGCTGCCTGGGTTACAGGGGTCTGCTACTGTCCACACACCATCTGCTAACTTCCCAGGTGTGTGCTACTGTGGCAGACACTGTCGGCTCATACTGCTGACTTCCACCACCATGGACCCTAAGGAAGCAGACTCTGAACAAACCTGCTTTCCACAATTCCAACCAAAGCCCTCTTTTCTCTCATTTATTTTCCTGGCAAAATACTGATAATAGACTCTATCTCCACACACCTACAAGGGTCGCTATGATGGAAGTTTCTCCAGTGTCCTCTATGGCCATTTCAATATATCAAAACTGCTTGTGTATTCCTCTTAAGTTATGTACATTTGTCAAGTAAATCAAGATTAATTTCAAAGTAACAAAGATGAATTATATGTTCAATGTCTCTACATCCATATTTATATTTTCTTGATTTGTCAAATACTGGATAGTTTTTTTTTTATCTTGACTGTAATTTCAGTCTTACAATAACAACATGCAAAAATTGCTTCATATATTCAGATGTTGCTGTTTGGGGCACAAAAGTTCATGTCCACTCCAGTTTCATAAAACAGCAGATTTTTTAAAATCAATATTAAGTATCTAAGTCTGCTAAAAACCCATCTGGGGGTGAGGAAACAGCTCAACAGTTAAGAGCACTGACTGCTCTTGCAGAGGACCTGGCTTCTCTTCCCAGCACCCACATGGCAGCTCACAACCATCTATAACTGCTCTATACTTATCAGAGATAGCAAAGCAGAGTCCGTTTCACCCTGGGCAGAATAGCTGCCATCAAAAAGCACAAACCTCCCTTGAGGCTAGGGAGTTCTCAACAGTTCTGAGTACTTACTGCTCCCACAGAGGACCCAGGTTTGAGTCTCAGTACTCATATTTTTTAAAGATGCCAGGCTATTCAAATTGTTCTTTGTCTCTACAGATGTGATACAACTTTAACTAGAATCCAAGCAGGAACTCAGACTCTTGTGGCTGGGTCTAGAGTTTCAGGCAATTGTGTCTGACTCCTCTTTCCTATAGCTACCCAGTGTTCTTGTGTCCAGAATATTGCAAAACTGTGAAAAATCAGAAAAAAAAAGTGAAAATACTTTCAGTTAACCTACGGTCACCAGGAAAAAAAAATGTCTTGTCTTGAACATGATTAGAGTCAGTACCAAGGGGGCATTCTCCCCTGCTAGATATGGGTACTATGTAACAATGACCTAGAGAGAGATCTGATGGGCTGCAGGAGCTGACTACAGCATGTACAGGTGACAGATGAGAGGAGCAGGCTGTGCAGACAGAGACAGAAGTGTGACACAGAAGCCAGAAGTTTAGATTATTCACAGGTGCCCTGTAGTTAATGGCTTGAGGTGGCAGCACCCTTGACACTGTCTGTATGAGGTACATGAGGGCAGAGACATCCTCTTTGTTCTATAAGGTACCTGGGTCCTGGTGTTTAGCACAACCATAGCAAAGTAATAATGCAGGGGCTGTGTGCTCTCAATACTTTCACATTTCAAAATCTGCCAGGCTGGGGATGGAGAGCTGGCTCAACAGTTAAAAGTACTGGCTCTTCTTCCAAAGGACCTGAATGTTCCCAGGCCCCACATGTCAGCTCACAACCACCTGCAACTCCAGTTCTAGGGGTTCCTGTACCCTCTTCTGGCCTCTATATGCTCTTACTGCACACACATACATGCAGGGAGAACACCAAACACATAAAACAGTAAACAATAAAACTCTGTGGGACTGTCCCAGGAACGAGAATTTGAAAGAGTGCAGAATGGCTTTCCATTAAAACAACCAACCTCTTAGTATATAAAAGTCGCCAATGCACATAGAAGGAAGTTAGAAAATTCAGATGAGCAGAAGCAAGAAAATAAATGTCCTAATCAGGGTCACTACTGTTGCAATGAAACACCATGACCACAGCAACTTGGAGATGAAAAGGTTTGTTTGGCTTATACTTCTGGGTAAGTCCATCACTGAGGGAAGTCAGGGCAGGAACTCAAGCAGGGCAGGAACCTGGAGGCAGGAGCTGATGCAGAGGCCAAGGAGAGATTGCTTAATTACTTGCTCCTTATGGTTTGCTCAGCCTGCTGTCTTATGGATCCCAAGACCACCAGCCCAGGGATGGCACCACCCACAATGGGTTGTGCCCTCCCCCATCAATCACTAATTAAGAAAATGCCCTACGGCCGGATCTTATGGAGATGTTTTTCTCAACTGAGGTTCCCTCTTCTCTGATGACACCAGCTTGCGTCAAGTTGACATAGCACTAGCGAGCTTAGCAAACATCACCATCTTTCCACTACACTGAATTACCACTGATTTTCATGTGTCTCCTCGGGTCATTTTCCGTAATCACAGGAGCCAGTTCATCTTATTGGCATAAGGTCATGCTGCTCTTACTGACCTTGATGTCTGGAAGGACAGAATTCTGTGTTGTCTTGAGAACAGCATCACCACTGTTAAAATAGACATTCTCCTGGGCATGAGGTAACCATCCTAACCATCACCACCTAAAGCCAGATGCTTATGCCTACAGACTACCTGGCCTGCAGCCAGAGCAATAAGATAACCAAACCACACAGTGATAGCTGTGTGTGTGGTAATGGAGCTGTTAACATTTCATATAAGAAGGGAAGGGAGGGTGCCTAGGCCCTAGGGAGATGCAACCCATCACTCACTCTCATCCCCACCCCAGTAGCATGGGGATTTGAGAGATTCTGGAGAACATAATGATATGGAAAGTGGAGTGCCTGTCTAGGACTTTTCTGTGATGCAGAAAGGAAGAGGAGAAAAGAGAGAGAGGAAAACAGAGCAGACAGATGGGGAGAAACAATGAGAGAAGAGTAAAGAAAGGGGAGATGAGATGTGAGAGAAAGAAAGAAAAAGAAGAGAGAAAGAGAGAGAAAGGGGAGTAGCAGGTGTGGGTAGTCAAGGTATATGTCAGCTGTAAAGTCCATCTTTTCTGTTCTTCATAGGAACTGTCAGGCAGTTGGGTGGAGATTGGTAATGCAGTTCTGTGTCACTGTCTGCAGCAGGCAAGTCCCTTCTCAGGTCAAGCCAGGACTGCTGACTTCACTGCAGACAAGAATTCACTATGAACCAGTCAGAGAGAAAGTTGAAGTTAAAGAGATTTTTTTTTTAACACAGACTAAGCATGGGGGTTAATAGAGAGGCCCTCAGAGAAAGCATACTACACAGCCACAGGTGGGCTTGGGAAATCTCAGAGTCCATCCCAAGTGACACCCCTCTTCCTCCAACAAGGCCACACACACCTCAACAAGGCCACACCCCCTCCAACAAGGCCACACTTTCTAATCCTTCCCAAACAGTTCCACTAACCCTAACTGGGGGCCAAGCACTCAAACATATGAGCCTATGGGGACTGTTCTCATTCAACCACCACACACACTTAGGCCTTAAGCATGGGTCATGGCTACTTCACAAGTCTTACTTGAAACATCTCTGTGTAAGAGCATCTCTGGGTACCAACCACCCTCACAGAAAGATTTGCTAATTGTATTGGCATGTTTGACTCTCAGCTGGCAAGGGACTTCCACTTGACTCCAGAACGAGGGGTTCCTCTCCTTCCTCACAGTCCCTTAACCTTCCCTGTCTTTCTATCCTACCTCAGATTCCCTTGTGTGTTGAGTTTTCTGCCCGAACGTGAAGATAGAACCACTGCTCTGTATTGCATCTCTGTGTCCCTGGTGGCCAATGTGCGGCCTGGGCTAGAATGTGATGTCCCACAGTCATGCTTGTTAGTGTCAACTTGACACAAGCTAGAGTCACCTGGGAAGAGGGGGCCTCAGATGAGGAAATGCTCCCGTCAGATTAGCCTGTGAGCATGTCTATGGGGGAGGGCCCAGCCCACTGTGGGAAGTTCCACCCCTAGGCAGGTATAGAAGAAAGCTGGCTGAGTAAGCCATTGGAAGCTAGCCAGTAAGCAGCATTCACCCATGGTCTCTGCTTCAGCTCCTGCTGAAGTTCCTGTCCCGACTTCCATCAGTGATGGACTGTGATCTGAAAGCTGTAAGCCGAAATAGACCTCTCCTCCCCACGTTGCTTTTTGTCATAGTATTCTGTCACAGCAATGGAGAAGTAAAGCAGGACCATGAGGGAGCAAAGCTGATGGGATTGGCCATTTGATTTTGTCCTGGTCATCATCACTCCCACGTTAGGGATCCATAGCACATACGGAGGAATTTCCGGCGAGGTCATGAGAGTGCTTGATAATGTGTATTCTAACTCCTTGAATATTAAACCCTGAGGCTGGTGTCCTCTGTCCTTCAGCCTGAGCACGCTTACCTACCCAGACTCCAACATCCCTGTGGAGCACAAGGGGACACGGGCAGTCGAGCCGGGTCATTCTTGCATTCAGTCACCAGTCATGTATTCCCTCATCTGGTAGGTACTTTAATTAAAGTGCCTACTGTGTACAGCAGGAGTTTCAAACCCAGGCACTAACAGGGACCAGAGAGTGAAGGGAGATGATAGGTGTGTGAGGACATAGAAGCTACGGGGTCGAGTCTAATGCCCCTTAAAGGAGGGTGCAGCCCACTGTGAAAACTGAACCCTGCTTGGTAAGGATATTGGTCCAGTGTGGTTATCCTTTCATTATTCTTTCCTCAAAGAATATAGATTTCCAGCTTGGTCATATTATGTGTCAGTCATCAACTGGACCCATTTGCAGATAGAAAAAGTCATTGTTACACCAGGAAGGCCAACCTTGACCTTGACCTGCCTGGATCATGCAGGTAGTCTAACACTCTACCTGAAAATAGTAATAATAATATGGGAGCTCAATGAATAATGGGGTATTTTCCCACAAAGCTAGACAAGGCCTTTACTTAGGGTTGTCATGTAGGCAAAAGTGAATAGACAGATCAGTCATGGCGGACCAGCAGCGACGTCAAGTTCCTCCCACTCCCAGGAAAGCAGAACAGCAACTGGAGAGTCAGAAATACAGCATCAGGACAGCAGCTTTGCAAAAGGACTCTTCCTACTCCCTGATAGTCACCTGTGGGTCAGGGTCCATGCTGCATGTGTACACTATCCTGCAACCCACCTTGTAGTCCCAGTAATGAGGCGGTCTCTCTCTCCCTCCCTCCCTCCCTCTCTCTCTGTCTCTGTCTCTGTCTCTGTCTCTCTCTGTGTGTCTCTGTCTCTGTCTCTGTCTCTCTCTCTCCCAGAAGAGTCCACATTCAATAAGTGAATTAAAATAAACCCTCACCTTCTGGACACCCCATTCCTGGACCCTTCACTAGAAATGATTGGCTCTCCTTAGCTTACTCCTACTGGTCTCACTTCTCTGCAATACTCAGATATGTCCAATATAGTAACACAAGTACCATAACGGATGCCAGAAATACTAGCATCGGGCATCAGTTCTGGGCCAGGCATTTCGCTAAGCATTGACTTAACAACTCTCTAATCCTTATAGTCCTATAACAAAGGTGACTATAATTGTATCCTTCAAATAAGAACACTGAGACTCAGAGAGGTTAACTGTCTTGCCCAGGGCTACACAGCTGGATGGTGATAGTGATAACCTCCCCCAGTATCTGACAATGGGTAAACATTTCAAGCCATACTTTTAATTTCCAAAATAATTGCGTATCCCAATAGCCTTGCAAGTCACTAATGTTGATGGATAAGGTTACATAAGAGACATGTAAAGATTAGCATGTTTTCTCCCTGAACAGTGGGAAATGGGAGCAAGATGGCACAGGCTAACACACTTTGATTATGCCATCATAGGCTTGCTCTCAGAATTGTCCTGTTTGGGGCTGAAGAGATGGCTGGGTGGTTAAAAGCACACTCTGCTCTCCCAGAGGACCTGAGTCGTGCTCCCAGCACCACGCCAGGCAGCTCATAACTTCCTCCAACTCTGATTCTTCTTCTGGCCATCTCACGAGGTGCACTCACATGCACAAACCCACACAGACATATAAACACTCTCAAAAAATTAAAATCTTCTAAATGTCCCTTTTATGTGTATCTTATCTTAACTTTAAACTTGAACTCTGAAATGGTTAGATGAAAAGGTAGAGAAAGCACTACAAGATACATGTACAAGTAAGGACTTCTGAGTAGGACTCTGGTCACTGGAAATGATGCCAAGAACTGGCAAATGAGACGTCAAGAAACTGAAAAGCTTCTGCACAGAAAATAAAGCAACTGACTATGTAAAGACACCTACAGAAAGGGGAAGGAATCTCTGCCAGCTAGACATCAGATGGAGTATCAATATTCAGACATGTGATGGAGCACTAACATCCAGACACCTCATGGAGCACTGACATCCAGACACCTGGTGGAGCACTAACATCCAGACACCTGATGGAGCACTTACATCCAGACATCGGATGGAGCACTTACATCCAGACATCGGATGGAGCACTAACATCCAGACACCTGATGGAGCACTAACATCCAGACACCTGATGGAGCACTTACATCCAGACATCGGATGGAGCACTTACATCCAGACATCGGATGGAGCACTAACATCCAGACACCTGATGGAGCACTAACATCCAGACACCTGATGGAGCACTTACATCCAGACATCGGATGGAGCACTTACATCCAGACATCTGATGGAGCACTTACATCCAGACATCTGATGGAGCACTGACATCCAGACACCTGATGGAGCACTAACATCCAGACACCTGATGGAGCACTAACATCCAGACACCTGATGGAGCACTGACATCCAGACACCTGGTGGAGCACTGACATCCAGAATGTACAAAGAACTCCAACAGCTAAGTAAGCAATCAAACAATCAGAATACTGGCTAATGAAAGAAAAGGCCTTTTCCAGAGAATGAAATATAAATGACAAATAAATATGTGGAAAAAACCCTATGCTCTCACTAGCCATTGAGAGTCCCTCTTACTCCATCATGGCAGTCAGAACAGTGGCAGTCCTTAAGAGAGTAAATGACAACCAATGCAGCTGAGGGCGCCAGGGGAAGGAAAGCCTTATACAGTGTCGGTTGGAAAGTAAAATAGTCCAGTCACTGGGATGCCTCAAATAAACTAATACTAGCTCTGCCATGTAATCCAGGTGTACCTCCAGCCCATCACAGAAGTGCCGGCACATCAGTGTTGACTCACAGTAGCTGGGTGTGGTAACAACCTGGGTGTCTATGAGCAGAGGAATGGATGAAGAAAATGTGGTGTGTATGCACAGAGGTATTTTTTTCAGGTATAAAAAGGAATGAGGTTATATCATTTGCAGGAAAACTGATGTGGAAAGAGAAAATAATAGCATGTGAACTAAGCCTGTCCCAGAAATATAAATATCATATTTTCTGTAATTGGTGTGTTCTAGAGTTTTGTATAAACACGTGAAATTGTGTGTATACATGATACTAAATTAACAGTGGAACTGTCTAGGCCAAGAAAAGGGCTAATGGTGGTGAAGAGAAAATGGACGTCAGGGCTTATGAGAAGATGATCCTCAGAGTACAAGATAAAGTTGTTGAAAATGCCCTGATGTAGGACTGCAGAGGTGGCTGGGTGAGCACTGGCTGTTCTTGCAGAAGACCCAGGTTTGGTTCTCAGCACCCACATGGTGGCTCACAACCATCCCAAATTCATTCGGTTCCAAGGGAGAGCTGATGCCTTCTTCTGGTCTCTGTGGGCAGTGGTTCTCAACCTGTGGGTTGTGATCCATTTGGGGTCACATATCATATATCCTATATATCAGATATTTACATTATAATTCATAACAGTAGCAAAATTAAAGTTATGAAATAGCAACAAAAATAATTGTATGGTTGGGGGGTCACTACAACATGAGGAACTGTATTAAAGGGTCACAGCTTTAGGAAGGGTGAGAACCACTGTCTGTGGGTGTCAAGCATGCACAGGTACAGATACATATAGCAGGCATACATAAATAAAATAAATACACAGAAAATAAAATGAACAAATCTTTTCAAAAATTTAAAAATAAAATGCCCTGGTATAATACAGTATCATATATTTTATGAATGTATAAATAAAAATATTAATAAATAAGATAAAATGTTCCATTTGTGGACCAACCTGTTTCTGCCTGGCTTGTGTTGTTTTTTGTTGTTGTTTTTGTTGTTGTTGTCATTGTTAGTTTTTTTTGTTTATTTGGGGGATTTGAGTCTCTTTGTTTGATAGCTTGCTTATTTGAGACAAGATTTGCTGTGTAGCTCTGGCTGGCCTTGTCCTCACAGCAATCCTCCTCTCTCAGCCTCTCAAGTGCTGGGATTATGTGGGGAACTCACCACACCCAACTCTCACTGGAGATTGCTGGAGAGATGGCTCAGTCCCTGACTAAAGTGTCTGCTGTGTGGTGTGAGCTCAGGTCATAGCACCCACATACAGAGTCAGGTGTGGTACACACTCCCCACCCCAGCACACAGAGGCAGAGGGGACAGGCCCCCCAGGCTCTCTCTGACCAGCCAGTCTAGCCAATAGGTGAGCTCCAGCAAGAGACCCTGTCTCAGAAAATCAGGTGGACAGTGACAAGAAGACACATGGCTTCTACATACCCACACATGGGTGTGCATACCACGCACACATGCACACACCACACACACAAACATATTCAAAAAAACTTATAGCACAAGAAACAACATATTTTTAGCACATTAAAATCAGGGTAACAATGAAACAATGAGAAACACATTTTAGTGCATGTTGTGGCATATTGGTAACCTGCAGGTGACTGCTGGACTGTGTGTCTGTAGGCTGGGGACACGCTTCCCAGTCACAGTTACTGAGTCCCAACCACCACCCACCAAGTCCCCAGGAACCAGCTGTCAGTACCAGTTGCTGCCGTGAGAACCACCCAGTTAGCTCCTACATGGGTTTTTCTGGGTTTCCCTCCTCCTCCTCCTCCTCCTCCTCCTCCTCCTCCTCCTCCTCCTCCTCCTTCTCCTCCTCCTCTCTGAACAAGGGAGCCTCTGGATAAGGGTTTGAGGCTTATACATTCTACCCCACATGCCCCACAGCCTAGAAAGGGACACTACGGCTCCAAAGATCTGAGAAAATAAACAGGGCTGCATGAGTGACTCCCGGCATGAGTCAACATGGATGTTCTATCCTTCCCTTCTGAGCACAAAGGGTGCTTAAAACTTTAATGAATTGAACTCTATGAGTAAGGCATGTTAATCATTTTAATTACCCAGCAGCTTGAAATCAGATATAACAGTCCAATAATGTATCTTTAAGCGAACACAACCCTGCCCTATAAAAAATCCCTTCCAAACCCATTGTAATAATTTCTATTTATCTTTGCTGACGTTAACTGTTATCCGGCCCAGCCGGCCGACAGACAGCCTTTGCCTCGCCTTCGCTTTCAACGCAATGCCGTCTAGTTTTTCAGTATCATTAGCGTCCCCCTGGTGGGCAGGGAGCAAGGCGGTGGCAATGGTCACACTTCAATGCTTTATCTCATATGACAAAGAGAGATGATGCGCTTCATCCGGGCCAGCCTGGCAGAGAGGAAGGTGGCCGCAGAGAACTCCCTCTGCTGCCGAGAATCACCAAAGGGCCTCGGCATGTGACTGGCTAACAGCATGAAGGGGCAGACAAATAGATTTCCCTCTGTATTTATAGCCAGCATCATTCTTCCTTTCAGGGCGTTCAGTACAGGTAGCTGTTTTATATGAAATGAACAATCTTTATAGACATACCAGAGCCATAACAAGCCTGATTTTCAACGAAGCTGAGGTGTATAACTCTTACCGAATTGTCAGGCCACTTGCTCAACAAATCAAGCCTAACTTATGATGTTTGCGGTGTAATTTTTATTCCTGTTTGACTAGCCAACTACCCCGTGGTAATAGGATGTTAGGAAAGGGCAGTGGCGATGTTTGTGTATGCGGTGATTGATGGACCGACTCGGCATTTTTCATTTATATCTCCGGATTCCAAATCAGTTAAGTTGAGGAAAAATGAAACAAAGTGGCAAGAAAAATGTTTGCAGATTGCAGCCCCGGCGCTCCCGGAGATCTGAGTTCAGCCCACATCTGCCGGGATTGTCTGGAAACATTAAGATATCTAAATGGAAATCAATACGCTCTGTGCCAGGCGTTTGCTACCAGGAACAAGCAACCAGAGACCTGAGCTAATCAGACTTCCAGTGTGCGCCTCGGCACAGGCTGAACCCCAGGGGTGTCCTAATTGCTCAAACTAATCATAGGAGGGTTAAATTTATAACCAAGAAAGACATTTTGTTTTTCTTACCAGTCATCGTCTGGGAGCGGAACGGCTCACCTGTGAGGTGGGTGGCAGGTGTACAGAGGGAGCCCCTCCATGGGAGGGGGAGAATGGGGGGACAGCAGCTCACCTGTCAGAGGAGACTGAAGGCAGATTTACCGACTGCCATGAAACCAGCCAGGCTCGATGAAGCCCTGGGAGGGAGAGGGCTCATCCGTTTCCTCCAACCAGAAGGCCTGTTAGACTGGCCACTTAACCCCCATGTTCTGAAAAGGGAAAGCCCCTACACCCCACAGCCTTTGATTTTCCAGTCTGGTTTTCATTTTAAGGAACAACTCAGAAAAGCACATTGCATCCATGCTGTTAAAATATACACGGATGTTTTGTTTTCCCCTGAGTTCCACTCAAGGCTTTTGTCCCTTGGAGCCTCAGAGAAGCTAATGTCACTTGATAACATACCTTCTCCCTAACACACTGTTCAGACAAGTCACTGATATTATTCACACTCCAACAAGCTACAAAGTCACATACTAGCTATGGAAAGAGGCCGACCTATAATGCTGAAAAACCATAATGTACCAGGGGACCAGATTCCTAATATTTGTATTCTAGATGCCAAGTGTGGGCATATTTTGTACTATTTTCAACAAATTACACCAAAATATGCAAAATGTTTATGAGACTTCATCTTCTATTTTTGGCTCTTGTATATTTGCAACTTAATAGTCCTTCAGAGATTTGTCTTCTCAGGAGAAATAAGAGAGGAGAGAAAAGGAGAGAGAGAGAGAGAGAGAGAGAGAGAGAGAGAGAGAGAGAGAGAGAGAGAGAGAGAGGAGAATATGGTTTGTTCAAGCAACAAGTCTCGTTCAGCAGATTTGTTTTTTGTAGGGAGCTGAGCCAGCCATCCCACGGGACTTTCTGCTTCAACAAGAAATTTAATAATATTATTTGGATTCTGTGTGCCCTGGTTTCAGATGTATTTTTAATGCATATATCTTAAAACAAAACAACCATTGTCTAACTGCTTTCCTAGACAGCATGACTCTGGAAGCATCAGAGGGATGTTGATTAAGGCAAGAGTGTGTTTCTCCTTCTGTGGCTTCCTGGGGGTGCTTCAGCCCTTACAGCGGAGGGCTTGTCAGTTCTCATCCTGGGAAAGGGATCCCTGGTCTCTGGGATGTGAACAGTGACAGCTTCTTGCGGTCTGTGGCATCATGCCTGGCTCCATGTTTACACAGTGGCCAGCAAGGATGTCTCTGAGCTCTCATCTTCAGCCCTGTGACATCACCATCCCTATGTAGGATGATGGCCACTTTTCCTAGCAGGGTCTAGGAAAAGGCGTTTAACTGAACCCAGGTTCATAAGCTATACAAAGCAAAGGTGCAGCTCAGTGGTAGAGCCCTTGTCTAGCACGTGTAAGGCTCTGGGTCCCTGCTTCAGAACCACAGAAAATTCTTGCTCCTGGATTATAAGAATAAATCAAAATCTTTTTACTCCATTTGTTCTTTGGAAGTGCTGTGAGACACACACATGCACTTGGACATATACATGCACATACATACTCATACACGCTTGAATTATTTTCTAATATTCATGATAATAAACTTAACCTAGGAATTGGGTGTAGTGCCCTTGTGTTTTAACTAGATTAATCATTCCTAACAAGACTGTGAGTTCAGCCAAATTTATTATTAATCCAGGATGAATAAAGCCAAGAAAAGAGATCTCTAGGAAACATACTCATCTTCATGTTCAGCATTAGGTTTGAGTACGAAATTCCCCACCAAAGGCTCCTGCGCTGAAGTGAGGTCACTAGCAGGCAGGGCTAGGGTGGAGGTGCTGGGGACGTTAGCAGACGGAGCCTAGCTGAAGGAAGCGGGTCACTGAGGTGGGCTCACTGGGAATCTGTCCCCACCTTCTCTCTGCTTCCTGTCTAGTCCACCATGAAGTGAGTAACCTTGCCACATGAGCCTGACATCATGATCTTCTGCCTCACCTTGGGCTCAGAACAAAGGAAGCCAAGAATTGTGGACCTCTGAAAGCCTGAGCCCCAACAGATCTTTCTTCCCTTGAATGATTTATGTCAGCTATTTTATCACAGTGACACAAAACCAAACACAGCCAGCTTCCATCCCTCAACTCAAAGACACACACAGTAGGTCCTCAAAACGTATTTGTGAGGGGGCAGGAGAAATGCATCGGCAGTTAAGAATGCTTGCTGTTCTTCCAGAGGACAATAGTTTGGTACCTTGCATTCATGGCTTACAACTTCCTGAAACTCCAACTCTAGGGGATCTAATGTCCTTCTTGGGCACCCACATGAACGCTCACATAAATTATGCATGCAGATACATACACATATATGTAAATAAAAATATTTTGAAGTGTATTTGTAAGTATGATGGCACATGTTTGCAGTCCCACCTATTTTAGAGGCTGAAGCTGAGGGATCAAATATTCCAGGGATGCCTGAGCTACACTGTGAGTTCAAGGTCAGCCTGGGTAACTTCGTGAGACCCTGTGTCAAAATTTAAAGTGAATAAAAGGGCTTGAGATGCATATAGCTTAGTCATAGAGCACTGCTGAGCATATGAAAGGCTATGGATGCAATCTTTAATAAGATATGCAGTATATGCACATACATGCGCGCGCGTGCACTCACACACACACAAAGGTATTTATGGCCCTTTCAGCTCTGTGATATGTGGATATGAAGCTGGAATTTGCTACATTGCTCATAGACTGTCCAACATGTCAAGACCATCATCCAAGTTGGGAGAGGGGTAGAATGAAGCCCAGAGCACAGCATAACCTGGATCTCAGCTCTCCTTCCAGATTTCCATATTGTTTTTGCACAACAAAGCCTCAATCAGAAGCATCCAGACCCTAGTCTTCGGCATGGGCAAAGGCCCACAGCTATAGAATCACCTTGAGCAGAAAGACTCCAAAACTCATTCCTCAGCCAGATGGGCCGGTTAGGAAAGTAGGCTTGAAGACTTGATGAGACAATGCAAGGGGCTTAAGACTTCAGGACACTTATGCCTAGTCTATGGCACTCCTATGACTTGCTTCGGTAGCCAAAGTGGCCTGTGCTTCCATGCACAGGGATGATGTGAAATAGCATAGATGGTGTGACAGACCCTGTGGTCTTAGCAATCGAACCTGCAAGAAGCAGGGTGACATGGATAGAAGTGTCCATGGAGATGGAGCGACCCCAAGCTTCTGTTATGTGCACATTTGCCATGCTAAGACTTCCTCATGTGATCACTTGTCTACTCCTGACTGTGAGCCCAGGAGGTGGGTCCCATCACTGCCCCACATAGTAGACCCATGATTAGCCACCATCATGAAGCTGTTGAGATATACAGCAGTCTCATGAGTGGTGCTAGTTATTGCATAATTACTTTCTCATTGCTGTGATCAAATACCTAACTAATGCGACTTCAGAAAGGAAGGATTTATCTCAGATCACAGTTTGAGGGGACACAGTCCATCATGGCAGGGAAGGTGTAAGGAAAGTGTCTCCATGGTCGCAGAAGTATGCAGCTATGATCTCTGACCATCTCACATGTTGGTAGAACAGGAAGCATAAAGCAGACAGGAAGCAAGGTCAGGCCACAAAACTCTTAGGTCTGTCCCGACTACTTCCAATGATGTTCCACCTCCTGAAGATTCTGCAACCTTCCAAAACAGTGCTACCCACTAGGAGCGTCTATAGGGGACTTTCCACATCTGAACCACAACAGTCATAAAGTCAGTGTTGTGAACCCCAACCTGCCAGAGGAAGGTGTCAGGGGCCTCCAGGACAAAAGTCAACCACCAGGAAGTGAAGTCACAAAGAGGATGTAAGAAAGAAATCAGATCCCATCCAACACACATCCGCACCCAACAAAACCTCCACAATGCTGTCAAGTCAGAGCTCAGCGTCATTAAGTGAGCTTCATGGGGGCATGGGTGGGGGGGCCCTGGGTCAGGCTTTTCGAGGAGGGAACACAACACACACCCATCTACTCATCCCAGAATGGGAACCTATGACAGAACAGAGTAACCATTGCAACAAAGTCCACCTTGGTGAACCAATGAGTTTTTATTGGAGTTACAAACCGGAGTGTGGCTAAAGAGTCATTTATTGGAGCAGAGATGACTCAAAAGGTCAGCCTCATCACCAAAAAGCCCAACCCCACGTGAGTGACAGCTCATGAAGACTATGGTCCTGGAAGCTCTGTACAGCATCATGCAGTGAAGACTCACCTTTCCACAACTCTGCTGGTGAGATCCCTCCCCCTCCCCAAGCAGGTATTTACTCTTTATAAAGCGAGGAAGGGGGCTTGAGATTCTTCCAGGTTTGTGCTTTCACAAACCTGTGGCCTTTTGTTTACCTCCTGAGTCTAGTGAGTCTCTCCTTCCCTCCTGGAGGGAGTGTGTCAGTGTGGAGCAAGCTGCCGTACAATTAGTGCAATGAGAATGCGATTAAAATCGTCTTGAGGTAAATATTTCAGGGACATATTTTCAGTGGCATGTGGCTCGTTTTGGCTCCTCCCATTCCCACCTCCAGACAAGGATGGTTCTCAAGTTTCAGGGGCTTTGGAGTCTTCCTTCCAGTATTTGTAACCCCCTGTTCTCATGGCAAAATAAAGAAACCAGACGACAGTCATTCCCCCAGAGCCTGCAGTCTCAATGCTCCAGGCCTCCCTCAGCCACTGCCACCATATTCAATGATTCAATGAAGCTTCAATTGCAAGGCTGAGCCTTCCTTTTTTTTTTTTTTTTTTTTTTTTTTTTTTTTTTTTTTTTTGGTTCTGGGGGAAAGGGTGAGGGAGCTAGAGAAAAAAATAAGGAGTGTTCATCCTGAAGATGGTCAGGAAGTGGACATAAGTGGCTTCAATCTAATAAATCACAGCATCCCTAGGAGGTGGAAGAGGAGGGCATGGCAAGCGAGCCACACTGCACAGTGACCCACGGCCAGGCTCCCAGAGAAATGATGTCCCTTTCACAGACTCCCGGAGAGATGGCCTGCATTTGCCTCTGACAAATTAGAGGTGTCCTGAATGCAATCATTCCTCAGAAAATAGGCCTGATTTAGCCATGCTCACACTGCCATTAGCTGGCTGCCTGAAAAGACCATTTAAGCAGCGAAGGCTGTAGTCTGCTGGCCTTCTGGAGGTGGCACTCCTGAAGAATGGCTCCCCTGGACCTCCACCTAAGCCAGTCACCTCTGTAAAATCTAGAGGACTGGGCAGACTTTAATGGAAGCAAAGCATGTCTCTAGTCTCTGTGTGAGCGTTCCTGTAGGTAACCATAGGATCTCAGATACTTGAGCCAGGATGGGAGCTACCCTGTGCAAACTACTGGCTCCTTCCCACCCAATGCGTTTTGACCTGTTTGGGGTAGCCTGAGCCCTAATTATCCCTACCGAATACCAGCACAGTCACAGAACAGATCTGGTTATAACCCCAGCCCAGAAGACAAAACAATCCTTTTACAGGAAGTACTCATGTTTGAAAACTTAGTGTGCAAAGATTGCAACCTGTCATTATGTTCCCTGGGGAACTACCTTCCTAAAAATTATCTCTAATGAGACCCACAAATCTAAATGGGAGACAGCTTACTTTATTGTGTTTGTAAAGATAAAAATGTTTTAAATAGGTCATAGCTCCTGGGACTGACAGTCCCACCATGAGGGGAAGGTCATTTTGAAATGTTAATAAAAGTTTTCATAAAATATGAGGGTTCTCAAAGAGTAATGTTCGGATGTAAAAAATACCCATGAAAGTATAATTTCCACCAGGGTGCACAGCAGTTTGTCTGCATCAAAATATCTGCCCAAACCCTCACTGCATTTTTCCAGCTGTTTTGATGACCGTACTAGGATCTGATCTTCATTAGCAAGGGGGGGGGTATCACCACCTTCCCTGGTTGTATTAGAAACACCCCTGTGAAGCTCATACATACACCTGACCTAGGGTTGGCTCAGTTTTCCCAGGTCATCCTAACACCAGAGGCAAAACAAAGACGGACCAAGAGGCTTCAACAAGAAGGGCAGCCAGACCTCAGCCCCAAAGCTGGGGTGCTGTGAGATGATCCTTCTGTACACTGTGAATATGTATTCCTCTCATTGGTCAATAATACAGCTGTTTTGGTCTATGGCAAAGCAGGATAAGGTTAGGCAGAACAATTAAACTGAGGACTCAGATGAAGAGGGGTGGAGTCAAGAGATATGCAAGCAAAATGCCCAAGAAGCAAGATACCAGAGGACCAGTAAAGCCATGGCCACGTAGCAAAAATGTAAGAGCCAGTTAGTAATAAGCCTGAGCTATCAGCCAAACATGTTGTAATTGATATAAGCTTTTGTGTGTTTATTTGGGACCTGGTGGTCAGGACAGAAAAGCTCCACCTCCATTCACACTGGAGTTTCTGCCACTCACCATGGAGCATGGCAAATGGAAACACCCACATATTGCCTATCCAATGACCTCCTTCGTGTTTGAAGTTAACCAGTCCAAAGAAAACCATCACAGAAGAATGTTCTAAGTTATAAGATAACTAATGAGACCAAGCCATTCCGTGTTTGCTAAATCACAGTGGCTCAAATCAACCTTGATGCTTCTCTATCAGGGTGGTGGGGCATGTGGGAATTTAGGGTTGGGAACAAAAGTCGTTGCAGATACTTGAGGCAGAGGTTAAGGGAAAGCTAAGATGGGACGGAATCTAGGATCATGGATTTGGGGGACAGAAGAGATAGATAGCACTGAACTCTTAATTCCAAAATAGACTGGCTAGAGAGCTATCTACAAGCCACTTACTCTCTCAGCATTGTTCAGTTCTTACATTAAGCCTACTACACACTAATGTCTTAAATATTAAGAGACACTAGTAGATGTGTTAGTGAACTTCAGATTACTGTAGCCAAATGCCTAAGATAATTAACTTATCAAATAAATAAAGTTTACTCTATCCATGGTTTTTGGGGGTCCTAGCCTGTGATGGATTGTCCCCGACACCTTGGGGCTCTGTCAGGATGAGGATGCCAAGAGACGGAAGAGCAGGAGAATCATGGGCCAGGAAGCCAAGAACAATAAGGTAAGACTGTGGTCCCATGACCCTCTTCAAGGACACCCCACTAACGACCTGGGGACCTCCTCCCACTAGGGCCCACCACCTCCACCACCACCCAACACCACTGTCCTTGGGGACCAACTTCCAACTTACACATGACTATCTAGAGGCTGCTCCGTGTCCAAACTCAGTCAGTGCTTAAATCCTTTATGCCCTCCCCTTACCCATGGATGCTCACCCAGGCCCCAGGGGACCATGTTTCCCCTTTCCTCCCACATCTATTGTTCTGAGACCTCGAGGACTCCCATCCATGAATCTTGTATCTCACACTCAGAACCCTTTGTCCTGAGTCTTAGAACTGATTCTGGGAACTTGAGCTGTTCCTTATCTGTTTAGAAAGCTGGCTCTTAAAACAGGGTGTGCATGTATTGTTGCATGTACATATTTGTTTGCATATATGTGGGAGTAGGGTGTGTATATGCACGTATGTGGAGATGATAGATAGATAGATAGATAGATAGATAGATAGATAGATAGATAGATAGATAGATAGATAGATAGAAAGGTAAATAGATAGACCTTGAAAATAACCTATTGTCCAACTCTTTGGATTTCACGAGGCCAGGAAGCTAATCAAAACTGGTAGCTAAGCTGATTTGTCCATGCATTCCATTCAGAGGATGCCTCCACTTTGATGAGAAGAATCCAAATTCAAACACAAAATCTACTTTTGCAAAGACAGCATTTTGGGGATTATGGCTCTGTAGATCCAGTAAAAAATCTTGTTGAGGCAGCTTCAGGCTGTGTTTATTATACAGCATTTCAGATTCAAGCCTCATGAGAAAAAATAATGATCTAAAAAGTTGCCCAAAGGAATGGATAACAAAGCCTACTCAGAGCAGGCAGTTCGGAGAAGCAATGAACTCACCATGAAAGGACGTTCCAGCAAGGGCTGTGTGCACATCTGTTAAGAATGTCTCTGAAGGAATTGCAAAATGAATGGGAGGTCAGAGATTAGAATCTAGGACTCCTTATGACTTTGATATGTTGTGATCTGTGGTTGACAGAATAATGGCCTCCAAAACTGTCCACACCCTACACCCAGATCTGAGAATTTGTTACCTTAAATGGCAAAAGGGGCTTTGAAAATTCGATAAATCTTTGAGATGGAGATACTGTTCTGGATTATCTAGGTAGGTCCATGGTACTCTCTGGAACTCCCAAAACAAGGGAACTTTCCCAGCTTTGGCCAAAGAGGCAAATTTAAAGATAAAAGAAATATCAGAGGCTTATGGTGTATGGACTTAAAAACTGGAGAAAAGGGTGGGACCTAGAGAACACAAAGTGACAGTTACATCTCAGAGCTTCCCAGTATAGAGCTCTTCTCACATCTTGGCATGCACTCAGGGGAGCTTTTGGGGGATGTAGCTATGAGGTCATGACTTCATGTTGTCTTGAATCTACAGTGCTTGTTACAACCCCTGTAAGAAGCGCATGCACAACCTTGGAATTTCTTACACAAAACAAGTAAAAGTGCTGATCAGAGAAGGATGCTACAGGTGCTGCTCCAGCTTTGATTTCTAGCATAAGCAGATGACTTGTCCTGTGCAATGAAAGTGTCTGTGGATACCAAGGAAGGACCCCTAGAAAGTGGGTGAGTCTCCTCTGAGAGGCTCAGACTCATGCTCTTAGGATGTCTTAATGCTTCTCTGGGTGACTTTTTATTAACCCTTACACTTAAATCTAGGTTAAAAATCTGTTTTTACTAACTAAAGCTCTGTTTCATAGGTCAAATATATAAATAAACCCTAGAAAATATTTTTCTTTTTTGAAAGATACATACTCTTTTTTGTATCTCTCTGAGTGTCTGTTTGTCTGAGTGTATGCTTGTGTCCCATGAAGTGCCTATGAAGACCAGAAGTGGGTATCCGATTCCCTGGAACTAGAATTAGAGATGGTTATGAGTCGCCATGTGGGTGCTGGGAAGCAAACCTAAGTATTCTACAAGAACAAATTATCTTAACCCATAAGTCACGTGTCCAGCCTCCAAAGCATGCATGGTCTGTGTGTCTCTCACCAACCCAGCACTACACCAGGGTTCTTTCATTCCATCCCATGTCTTCCTTTAGCATTTGTCAAGGAACCAATGACGTAAAGCCATAAGTACTTCCCCTACATAGCTTTGGACGAAAGGGCTCCTTCTCCACTGCTTCTAAGTCAGAAAAAGTGTTGACAAAATACAAACTTGGAAGTCCACTGAAAAAATAAAAATCTTTTTCATTTTGCCTGATCAAAACTTCTGTCTTATGTATTGTTGAATAAATGCCTTAGAACATATTTGCTACTACACATAAATTAAAAGTTATAAGACCAGTGGGTGAAGTCACACTGTGCATTTTATTTCTCTAGAGACTGGGAAGATTTAGATGACTCCCTCATTCCACAGCTCATACAGTTATACATACTGGTGAGTCCCCCAAAGATGGAAGTCATGTCATATCCAAAGTGAGAATGAGGCTGGAGAGCTACAAGGGGAAAACTCAGTCATTGCTCTGCAGAGAACTCCCCACAATTCTTGAGTCAGGATATAGGACCCATGCCAACCTCAGAATCTGAGGGAGACCATGCAAAAGGCAGCCGAATTTTAAGCTGTATGTGTATAAGGAATTACTTTCATTCTAACTCTGACCCCAAAAGGCTTCAATTTATCCATTTTATAACCCTAACAAATATTCAAACATGTTGATTTGGTAAAGGAATAGTTTCCATACAGTTTAATGTACTGTATGTAAATTAATAAGTATAACATGTTTATACTATTTAGGACCATCTGTGTGTCCCATGCATTGTGAAAACCTAGGCTGCTTCATCAAACTCTCTACAGCCTTTGCTTATCTGGAGCCAAGAACAACTCATCCCTTTTTGTTCCCAAATTTCTTCTCAACATTCCCCCTTTCCTATTTTCTAGAGAAACAAGTGGCACATAGACAGCTGGAGGCCTGGGGTATAATGTAGACTCTTGTCCCAGATCCTCGCTTCACAAGACTCATTGAGTAATCCTTTCCAAGACCACAAATCATGTCAGTAGGATGGATGTACATGCAACTTGGTAACTTTCAAAATTAGAGACTTGGGTGAAAACTCTCACAGTAAAGAAGGTGACATGAAGGTCTCTGATCTCTGCTCCTGCAGCCATCCAAGACTGCATCTATGTAACAATGAATAGTGGAGGAATCTATCATGTTCTATTGAGTCACCAGACTAAACAAAACTATGACAGACTGTGAAGGATGAGCATGGACAACCTTGAAGAGTTTCAAACCCTCCTGAACATAAAATAAGCCCTCAAGAAACTCAGAGATACACCAAATAAATGATGTTTAAGGGCCCAAAGTCAAAGACACACCAGGGCATCCCAATCCAAAGGGCATGTGATGGTGTCTCCTTTCTGACAAATACAGAGGAAGCTTTTGGTCAGAGTCTTCCCTGTGGGTGCTGGAGGCAACTGGTCCTCATAGTCAGAGAGTCCCTTGCAGGTTCTGGAGTCAGCAGGTCCTCACTTAGAATGTTGTTCCACTTCATGTGTTGAGTGACAAGAACGTGCTGCAGTCTTGAGAGAGAAAGAGATTAGATCCACAGCAGGACAAGGACTCAAGCAATTCCTTGTAACTCTGTACACAAAGATTTCACTGAGTGGGGAAACACTATGTAGGGTTTATGCAGTAAAGAATTATACATCACATAAGAATAAATCAGGGCAGAGCTGTAACTCAGTGGCAGAATGTTTGCCTAGCATGACCAAGGCCCTGAGTTTGGCCCTCACCAAAATCAATCAATCATTCAAAACAGGTTGTGGTATATCCAGGTCTAAATGAATTGGCTATGTGAAGAACGTCAATTCCACCGTCAGAGATCTCACTGAAACTGGGTTTTGTAAGAACCTTAAGTCACACAGTCAGGCAGTTCCAAAAGTTCTCCAGAAGTGGTGAAACAGATTCCCTAGAGGGCTCACAGGACTAGGGCCATAGAGGACAAGCCAGCCGCTTAGGACCAGACTTCCACAGCACTCACTTGCCACACCAGCCTGTTCTCTTAGCTCATAACTATAGACACAGAGACCTTTATGATCAGCTTCTGGGAGAAGTAAAGGCTAGGCCTGGCTCTTGGCTTAGCATGTGAATCTAAGCATCAACCAGACCAGTTTACCCCACAGTTTCACATAGCCACAGGCTTGAAAGACGGTGATTAAGGACAATTCCTCCCACAAGCCGGGGCTTCAGATAAAGAAGTTGACTTCACTCTGAACAGAAGAAGAAGTGTGCTGACATGAAGACCTCAACAGGATCATGGAAAATGGCTTGACTTGTTGGTCAGGAAGCCTGGGAGGAGAATGGTAGACAAAGAGAGAACTTAGACGAGGAGATCTGGGAAGATTTCAGGTGGACCTATGACAGAATACAGAGTGAAATGGTGTTGGTGTTGCACAGTACTGAGTGCTGAGTGAGCCTTTGCCTTCTGAGAAGGAATAAAGGATGAAGAATGGTAGACAGATGACACCAACCAGCCCATCATGGGCCCAATGACCGCACAGATGGGGCAGACACATGCTAACAGACATTAAGCATGGATCCAGGGTCATGGCCTTTTATTCTCTATGGCTAAGGTAGCTATTACCACTGCCAAATGCCCAGTTTGTAAGTTACAGAGACCACAACAGGGCTCCTTCCCTCCAGAAGAAACTTGACTACAGTGGACCACATCCATCTTGGAAAGGGTCTAGATTCTGTTCCACTTTTCCACCTACAGGGTTTTTGCTAGCATTTCTAAGAACTTCCATCAAAATTAGATAGATCCTACCTAGTGCTGCATTGTATGGGCAGATTCTGTGACTGTGGGGAAATGACTACGAAATCTACTGATTCTGTCATTATCCACACTCCAAATGAAGCTACTAGCTTGGTAGAGTGATAAAAGGGCCCTTGGGAGACCCCTCTCTGTCACCAACCTGGAGATAAAACTCCAAAATACTAGTAGAGATTTCTCCAGAACTCACAATATACTCCAATGCAATAGAAATTATGATTCAGTGTCCCCACCTGGCAGAAGACATGAGTCAGAATTAGAGGGGTGTAAGAAGGAGTGGCCCCACTGACCATCTCTCCTGGTGACCCAGTTGAGGCATTTGCACTTTCTGTCTCTGTGACCTCCAAGCTCTGGAGACCTGAAGATCCTACTTCCCAGAACAGGAACTCGCCCATCAATGGTAAGAGTGCCATTATATTTTTATCTACAACTATTACCTGTTCACTTGGGGTTCTTATATGAAGAGTCTGGAGAGGAAGAAGAGAGGAAACAAAATGGTAGTCATATAACAGGGGCAGCTATCTGGTGACCCAGGGCATCCTGTTATCAGTGTCCAGTCCTCAGAAGAGGTGAATACCATCTGTAGTCATGACTAGAAAAAGGACATAGCAAATAAAAGGCTAGGTCACCAAATCACATGAGCTCCTCAGAGCAGGAAGAGTAATAGCTAAGGACGTGGAGATTCATAGATACTAGAAGATACGGACCATGGAGAACAGCTTCAGTGACTGCATCCTTAGAAGTCTCCCCGGAAAGGGAACCAGCCAGGATCCTAGAATTCAAAGACAGTCAGGAGGAACTAAGCTAAGGAGTGGGCTGTGTGACCTCTATGTATTAACCATTGCTAAGGAGTGGACTGTCTGGCCCATGTATATTAACCATTCCAACTTGTGAGAGTTTCGGTGGCTTGCAGCACTCAGCTAAGTCCCTCTTTGAAAATAATTGTTGGCTAAAGAGGAGCCTTAAAGATCACACCTTCTCCCCATTGGCAGCTCACACTCATGAATGGCTGATGAGACCTGGAAGCTAGAGGTGTGAGGCTCAGACTCCCATGACCGCACCTTAGTGCTGAACTTCTCAGTAGCCTGCCAGGCTCCAGCATGTTTCATGGGGTTTTTCATAGCCTCACTTGTGACTTCATCATGGTGAAGCATACTCTTCCAAGGTGTTGTCCTTAGTTGTGTTCCCCCATTGAACATTCCACACACAACCTCTAAGGCTCAGAATCCAATTCCTAGGAAACTCAACTCAGAATAAATGTTCCCTTTAAAGGCTAGACATATTGGTACCATCATGGGCATCACATCACACACACACACACACACACACACACACACACACACACACACACAGACAGAGCAGCTCCTATCCCATTTAGAACAAAAGACAAAGTTCCTACACTGGACCATTAGGTCCTACTTGGTCTAGCACCCACCAATCCATCTCTGTCCCTTAGTTTTACAAGCCTCTCCCCTTCACACCCGCTCTTTCTGCGGCCCTGGCCTTTCTTGAGTGTTCTAGGCAGGTTGTTCTCTTGCCTCAGAACCTTTGCTCATGCACACCCTGCCACAAAGGCAGTTATGCTCTCTATTTATCCTTCATCCTTTAGACAAAATGCCTTCTTCAGTCCCAGACTTTATCAGGGTGCAGCTGCTTGGGCTGTGGCACTGCCCCCCTTCTGCCATAGCCCCTATCAATTGAAACAAAACATCTGTGTCACGATTTAGTTGACATCTGCTTTGCTCATTGTTATAATGCAGCACATGGGACAATACCCCATACTTCTACATGACAATAAATGCCTGTTAAATTTGTGAATCAAGTGCTACCGGCAGTGGTGGCACACACACTTAACCCCAATACTTGGGAGGCAGAAGCAGGTGGATCTCTGTGAGTTCAAGGCCAGCCTGGACTACACAGTGAGACTCAGACTAAAAAAACCAACAAAACATTTATTTTTTAAAAAAAGTCAATTTATACAAATCGATGTAAGGCTGACTAGGTTCTGGGACCTCCACAAACAGTAAACCTAACACACAGCTTTAAGCATTGGCTTTTGTCTTCTGTGGACATTTTTCTTGACTGGCGATTTCCTTGCCTAACCAAGGCAACATCACCTGACTTTACATCTCAAGTAGTTAATCTGTTTCTTCCTGTTTGTGAACTAAGAGAGGATTTTTCTTCCTCACCTGATTCTCAGACAAGAGACTTCAAGAGCAGTTTATTCAAATAAATCTTAAGAAAATGCAAATATAAACATCTATGTTGAAAGGCACAAGTGCTTTTGTTTTTTTCCTCTCTTTAAATTTTTTCCAAATATTTTGTGTACCACAGGTAGACACAGAACACACACGTGTGGGGTTCGTGTACCAGTCAGTTTGTAGGTACTAAGTATATTCTGTGTCTAGCAGGACCAATGATAAACCAACTACAGGGGAAATGTGCCCCTGTCATTCCCTACTCTGCTAAATGGTGAATGTGTCAGGCTAGAGCAGTCTCCCAGGTTGAATGATACATGTGGCCTAGAACAAGACCAACAAGTCCTGACAGTATGGGCCTGGGTATGAGTGTGGAAGAGAACCCCACACGCGGTGAAGCAGGTGCAGAGTTTCCAAAGGTTCCAGAGGTTCCATGCAGCCAGAAACCACACAGGGTGTGGGTTCCCTGTTGCTGAATCTTCCAACTCTTCCAAGAAATGTAGAGATGGACTCAGCTTTGTACAATTAATATTTGACCTTACCTTAAAAGAAAAATAAAATGGGGGCGGGGGGTGGAGAGTTGGCTCAGCTGTTAAGTTTTCTGCTCTTGCAGAGGACCAGGATTCAGTTCCCAACACTCACCTGTCAACTCATAATCATCCATTCTTCCAGTTGCAGGACATCCAGCATCCTCTTCTGGCCTCCATGGATGTTGCATGCATGTGGCTCACATATGTACATGCAGGTAAATGCTCATACACATAAAAAAAATTTAAAATGAAAACAATAAGCAAGATAAGATACCATAACTTCCAAATCACAGTTAGCCATTGGTGTCTTGTTCTAGAACCCTCCACAGGCAGCAACTCCATAGAAGAATGCCTGAATCTCTGGTCTAAAATGGCATGGAGCGCTCATCTTAAATCCTGAGCACTTTTAGTCATCCTGGATTGCTTATAATTCCTATTGCAATATAAAGTGTAAAGGTGGTTTTACAATATACAGTTTGGAAAACGGAAGATAAAAGAATAATCCATCCATGTTTGGCTAAGATTTAATTTCTTTCCCCAAATACTTTCTGTTTGTAGGTTTGCAGGTAGTTAAACCCAAGGATATGGGACACCCAAACCAGAGCCAAGTTTAAGGGCTGTAGGGAGCTCTGCATTGTGAATCAAATACAGCCTCTTCAAACTCACTCGGGGACAGGACAGGGCCCTAGAAATGACTGTGCCTCAGTTTCTCAAACTGCCACATGAATTTGTAGGGCTAGATGTTCAGCTCTCAGTTTCTGAATGTCCCTCTGAAGCCTGCTGTGCACCCAGCCATGGTCTCATCCCCAAGCACCTCATTTGCCTTTACAATCTGAAGGCAAGTGAAAGGTGTTTTGCTGGGATTTCCATTTCCTTCAAGGGCTAATTGCAAAAGACAGGGACGAGAGCGCACACCATGCTCTCCTTCACATCTCATTACATTTATTCAGCTTTATTACGAATTCTTTGTTCATATAATTTTCACCCTGGGATCTACACATTTTGTCTAGTTACCCCAACTCAGAAAACCCACCTTAATTCCAGAGGCTTCGATCACCTCCTAGGATTTTTAAAGCAACAGTTTCAGGGTTCACACTAGCTTCCCAAGCAGAATGCTGCTCTAAAGAACAAGCCCATGGCATGGCCTGGGGACTCTAGAGGCTCACTCCCATGATCACAGAGTTCTGTGTCTGTCCTCTGAAATGCATAAACACGTACAGAGAGAGAGAAGCTAGCTGTCTTTACAAAGCCCTTGGTAGCACACACCTGTCATCCCAGAACACAGGAAGCTGAGGCAGGAGGACCATGAGTGTAATGTCACACTAGACTGCATAGGGAGACCCTATCTCAAAATATCAAACCAAATCCCCACAAGAAGAGCAGGAGAAATAAATGTCTGTTGAAATCATCAAAACCCAACCTGAATTAGAAAATATGGGTTTCTATGAAAAATGTCCTGCTCCTGCAGTAGGTCTTGCATCTCTGGTCCAGCACAGGTATTGTACCTCCCCTGGCCACTTCCACTTGTCAGCAAGCAAAGCCACCTCCCAGCTATGGAGCCTCATCTCCAGTTTACTTTACCCAGATTTAGGAAACAGGTTCTCCTCCCCGGGAAGCCAAGGATGAAAAGGACAGGAAATACGCACATTCCCCGTGAAATACCACTCCAAAGGACAAACGCAGTAATCCCACCAATGATGCTCCAAGCCTGTGATGGCTAGCAGCCGACAAATACCCGCAGACCTCAATCCATTTTTATTGTATTCAGGCTGCAATGCTGTATTTCCTGCCTCCCCTTAGCACCACACATACAGTGTACTTGAAAACAAAAATCTATAATATTGATCCCGCAATGTCACCACAATTATTCTTTTGAAACAGCCATTGAAAACAAATTACATCTGCACTGCCTTTTCATCCGCCTGCTGCGAGTGAGCAATGCTCACTGTGGCCTCCAGCACCAGGGTGTTAGCACTGTGTCACGGCCGACAGGACGGCCCAGGGACAAGGCAGGCGGAGGATGGGGGGGGGGGCATGAAGAAAACCAGATCAAAGGGTCAGTCTGACTGGGCATTCAGGAGAGGGTGTGGACTCCCGTGAGGCGGTCAGCTGAGCCAATCTGGGGAGAATCCTGGGCTGTCCCTGAAACTGCTGTTGGGGTTCTGGGAGTAGGGGGAGGGCCCCCCAACTTGGTAAAACAAAGATTTAGCAAAGCACTCATATCTGGATGTTCTAGTTTTTAATGTAATAGCAGTAACAGACACTAGAATTTACACCGCTCACCTAATGTGCATAATTCTAACAAATTGAAGTCTCCTTAACAGAACTGAAGGAAAGCCAGACAGATGTTCCCCTAGTCCCAGCCATCCTCCACCCTGGATTCTAACTAACACCCCTCATGCCCCCATGCTCTTAAAAAAAGCCAGGCTTTCCTCTTTGGCAACAAGCTGTCTCTCCAGAGCATGGAGAATTATCAGAAACTCACTGGAGAGCTGAAGCTTGCTATAGATGTGGTGGTCCAGCCCCCGGGGTCCCCCAGGTCCTCTCTCTAGCATGCTCAGCAGTTGTCCCCTCTCCAGGAACAGCTGCAGTCAGGGGCCTGCCTGTTTGTTTTAGATTGTCATCTTTGGAAAAATTCTCTGCGTAGTAATTAGATCCCTACCACAGAGTGGTGGGCAAAGGGAAATTCTTTTGTTAAGGTTTGACCACACAAGTCAGAGTGGCCACTGTAGCAGTCGGGAAGTGATAACTTTGGGCCGTTAAAAAAAAAAAAAAAAAGCCAATAGCCTTGTTGACATGGACATGGGAACCTAACCCTGAAGCCTCCTGGTATGACGCATTGATTTTTCTGTCCGTGTACAGTTCTAAAGCCATCCATTCTGCATGGTCAAGACTCCAAGGGCCAGTGAGAGAAGGGGAAAAAAAATCTGTTCTTGTTTCGTACCTCCGGGCAAAGTTGAGAAATAAATTCCATGTTTTGAGAGATGATTTGTTCAAGCTATGTTTAAGAGAATATGATTGTATTAAAAAGAGAGCGAGAGAAAGATATTCTGTTGCCCTGACCTCCTTTAACCTGTGGCCACTCATCTTCATGTCAAAATGTTGACACCAAAGGCAGGACTTACAGAGGGTGTGGGATGCCAGGGGGTGAAGGCTGGAACAGGGACATCTTTGCCAAAAGAGAGGTTTACTTATTTACAATACCATTAAGCGGCCTGATAGGTTCTCAGTTACAATCCTAGTCTGACCACCTTTCGCTTCTGCATCCTGTGTGAGTGTTTGTCTTTTAGGCACTCCTGTTTCCTGAACGCTTGCAATAACCCTGCTTGCTTTGTCCATAGCTAAACCAGTCCTGGTTGACCCTCCCTTCAGGTCTGCTGTGATGCCCCACCCTCCTCACGTGCAGTAGCAGCCAAATACTAGACCCCAGAGAGACTCCTAGCATCACCTGGCCTTCTCCAAGACACCCCAGGATCCACATTCACACCATCTGTTTCTCTGTAACCCAAACCCTTGCCTGTTGGTGGCTGTGATAAGCAGAGAACTTGGGTGAAGGAGAGAGAATGCATGCTTTAGGGAAATTGCTGAGACACCGACTAGGGATCCAGCAAGCGGTCAGTTTTACATGCTCAGGACTTTCTGGAGCATTTAGCTATTTTAGTCCCCAATAAAGCAAGCTCTGGTGCTGGTCAGGAAGAAGCACTCACAGAGGTGGAAGACTAGCGTTTGAGCTGTAAGTTCACGGCACTGTTTTTTTCCCGGTATTCCATACATCATTTCCTGGTGCAAAGGAACGTAGAGCTATTTTGGGGGAAGCTCAAAAAGACAGACCAAAAAAAATCATGAAAATTTCCTGACCTAGACAGAAGGAAGGACTAAATGCAAAACCAGAAAACACTAAAATGAATGCTCTCACAAGATCCCCAGACACACCTAGCATGGGCTTATCCCAAGTGTGTAACAAGACAACAGCATGCAAGCACGCTAATGTCCGACACCCAGTCACACAAAACACTCCCGCCAGATAACTGCGCCTCGCTCCTCTTACAGAAGAGTATTCTTAAATTAGGTTGGTGTGAATGTGTTTGTATATTTATTATTAAAATACTTACTGTTCTGCCTTTTGAAGTCGATGGACAAATGATTTAGGAGTGGAAATAGACGAGAAACAAAATTAATGCAAATAATGTGTTGATTTTTTTTTTAGCTTGATTAGCCAAGCCAATGGAAAATTCTAGAAAACGTATACAATTATTTTAACTGTCACAGGCTGGCAATTGTAATTGACATGATTTGTACGAGTTGCAGTGTAATAACTGAATATATTAAAAAAAAATCTCATGCCTTGATTACCAGGAGAACATTACTAGTGCCACGATATTATTAACAGCACAATTATTGTGGCATCCTTAGGATACGCTCTTAGCACTTCAATGCATTAGTGAACCTTTGCTAACGAAGAAAAAATTAAAGTACAGCAAATTTCAAAGCACCAGTTGTACCCAATATCATTAAAAATTTATAAAACTTCCTCTGAACATGACAAGTGTTTGGTTTAAATGAAGATCAGCCACAAGGAGAAAGCAGAACCCCTGATACTCTTTGTCTCCGTCCTCACCCTCCCTTTCTCCCTCTCTCTCTCCCAGACCTCCCCCAGCCGGCACCACCTCAATCCAGCTGAAATATGTAACCATTACAGAGTGACAGCTTGACACACAATGACCCGTCAGAACATTCATCTCGCAATGTTTTATTTTAGTGAGGAGCCAAACTACAGAAAAAATAAGCAAGTTGTTTCAAGGCTTGGAAGGAGATCAAACATTTCTGGCATGCCCACTTACCAGACCTTTGATTTACAAGGGACTTGTCAGAGCCCGATTAGACAGTGTGTGCTTAAAAACCTACAGAGGCTCCTCAATTGCCCCAGCACACCACCATTTCCCCCATGGAGAGTGCCCCTTTGTTCCCAGGTCCCGCAAATACAATCAAAAGCACAGAACTGTGCACCATTGCAGCAGAGCCAGGGAATATCTAAAAATCCAAATCAGTTAAGCAGCTGCAATTAAATCTCTTTTGCCAAGGAAGGGTGGGGGTGGGGTAGAGCAGAGAGAGGTGGCCCATGCAAGATGGGTTCTTCCACCAGTTTCTCTCTTCACTTCTTCCTTCCAAATCAAAAGTTACCGTCTTTCCCAGGAAAAGCAGAGCCTGTGATTACTACCACTGGTGGGCTGAGCTTTCTCAACTTCATTCAAATAGAAACAGCTTTATAAAAAAAAAAAATGAATTGGACCAAAAGTGCAGGTGTTTAAAATATGTTCACGGTATTACGATTTTTGCTAGTAATTACAACTAGGAAATAGCTGGAAATATATTGTTTCAATTTGTATGGAGAACAATTGCCGAGCGTGCGCACTCGGCATGATCTGTGCCTGGCATCAGAATGTGTAATTCCTTAACCCTATATGGAGGCCCAGGGCTCACTGGGGCAAATTATGAATCCATGTGTTTGGAAGGACAGAGTAGTAAATTCAGTTTCTTGTGTATCCGTTACAATGCAATCCGACATGTGTGATTTATGGAATATTAAGTTAATACAGTATTATGAAATTAGCTTAATGCACTAAAGCTGTAATTTTAAAGTGAAAAACAATGCGACCAGACGTAAACAATATCAACATTAGCATTTCGTGAAAGCTGAAACCAATTCACTCAGAATGTGTCTGGAGAGTCACAGATTTACCTCTCCTGCTGGCCCAAGGCTCAGCAGGCTTTTAGACCTCAGGACCAAGGCTCCAAAATCGAGGCTGCCTTCCCTCTAGTCAAAGTTAGCTGGGCCAGCTGTGGGCATCAACCAGGGAAGCTGCCCCTCAGGGGAGCTGCCAGGCATTGTTCAGGATGGGTCACCATAAAGAAAGGAGGAGGAAGGGCCTCCTGCCCCTACACACACACAGAGAGAGAGAGAGAGAGAGAGAGAGAGAGAGAGAGAGAGAGAGAGAGAGAGAGAGAGAAAGAGAGACAGAGACAGAGACAGAGACAGAGACAGAGAGAGACTCCTGAACTCAGGGAGACAGCTGGGGCACCAGATACAACTCAGGATACTTGAAGTTCCCAGCTTGGAATGGATGGGACTCTGGGGTCAAGCAAATCTTGTTGATTTCAGACAAAAACAAATCTAGCCAAGTTGTCCTGGGATCGTTAGAGAGAAAACCAAAAGCAAGCAGAGACTTATGATATGACAAAGCACCAAAACGGTGGCTTCTGTGAGGTTCAGTCACACATGCCCAGCATGGCCTTCTCATGGGAGGGGTGTCAATCAGTGACTGATACTGGTAAAGGGGATGCAGGTTCCCTCTGTCCCTGACCTTCTCGTCCATCCATGACACAGAGGATCCTTTGGGACTGAGGAACAGTGAGTCCAAACAAGACCTGGTCTTTCTGACACCGAGTACTGGGGCGAAGGGGAGAGAGGAGATGCTGTTCTGTGGGGAGCAGCTGTAGAATGGCACACACTGTCCTTTGCTTTCACCTGCAGTAGCCAGACACGTCATAGTGCAAATGAATGCAGATGCTCAGGACCCAGATGCAGCATTTTGGTGCCAGTGTGCCTGACACCTCTGCCCTACGGATGCTCCTACCTCTTGGTGACCACTAGGGTAGTAGCAAACCAAGTCCCTCAGACCCTGAAGGAATGAATATTGAGCCTTGCACCTGCGTGACTTTGGGCATAAAAGGCCAGGTGTCACATTTCACTCTGATTCCCAAGGTTGAGAATCCACACGGATACTGGGGAGATGAGAAACAACCAGATAAATGGAATCCTGGAATATCCATAAGGACTGAGCTTATTCGCAGGTCTGTGGTCTGAGCTCTGAGAGTCTGACCTTTAAGTGCCCTGCACATGTCCCTGCAAACGACAAACCCAGAACCTCATTGCCATGAGCATCGCAGTGAGTGCCCAGCCCATTCAAACGTTTAACAGAGTGAAGTTAACATTCGCCTTTGTATGGTATCTTCTTTTTAAGATTCCCTATGTGTAGCTTAATATGGTGATCAGGATGATTTCATTTATCTAGTGTGCCACGGTGTCTTCCCATTTCCACAGTAAAACCAAAGCATTCTATTGAAAATAAATGAAAAGTGTATGTCAAAGTTAGAGACAACAGTTGCGGGGGGAGGGGGAGCGCATCTATCCTTAAGGCCTACAACAAGGCCGGTACCTCCTCCATCTGGCTGGCTGGCTGCTGCTGGCTTGCTGGCTTCTGTTCCTAAGATGCACTGTGTTTATTAACGGAGCTGAAAGCCAATACTAATGTTTTAATTCCATCAAGTATGTTTCAATTCCTATCTGCATTTTGCATTAGGGACCCAGACTCAGTCAATACTTTGAAGCACTGTTGCTAGCAGGTGGGCACAGGGGCTTCACTTTCCTTGACAAATGGTTACGATTTGAGACAGAAGGATAAACAGGGACTCGCTCATTGCTCTCCCCGATTCCAAAGACCAAACATGCTGCTTAGTCACAAAACATTTGTCTAGAGAAATTGCTGCGAATTGGGGTCTTTAATGCGTGTTTCTGCTGAAAAACAAAAAGCTTCTTTTACCCTCCCAGAAATATTAATCTCCAGAAATAACATAACCCTCTACTGAAGAACGCGTGTGAAGTAAGCCAATGAAGATGGCAGCCAAGTAACCGCTACAGCCACGTGTAACTGATTTCCTCCTCACGGTTGGTCATCTCTCTCAGGCTCAGTAGATGGAAGCAGCCTTGTTGAAAGTAAGTTAAGATGTAGTGTGTGAGAAGAAAAGGGGCACAGGTCTGATCCAAGCTAAGCTGCTGCTTTTGCTCAACTCCTTGAACTAGCAAATGTCATTTGTCTTAGCCTCATTAGCAGTGTGTGTGTGTGTGTGTGTGTGTGTGTGTGTGTGTGTGTGTGTTTGGAGACAGGGTCTCTTTGTTGTTTGTAGCTATGTATGACAGGCTCGCTGGCCTGTGAGTTTCTAGAGACTGTTTTCTCTCTACCCGTCTTGCCAAAAGAGCTGGATTGCTGGCGTGAGCTACAGAGCTCGCCTTCATGTGAGTCTGGGGATCTGAACTCTGGTCCTTATACTGTGAAGCAAGCACATAACAGTACAGCATCGCCCAGCCTTAGCCTCGATGTTTATAAATATGAAAATAAATCAAAGTATTTTATCCAGAACAAAGGGGAGTAGTTACACCTAACACAAAGGTCGGAGTTAATTTTGTTCCTAAATTCAAAGTCATATAAGATACACACACACACAACTGTACACACAGCACAAATAAAAATGGCTGTGAAACTCATGGAACTTCTGGGTTTATAGGGCTTTGTGCATTGCAAGTACTCTACTGCTGAGTTGGCTGGCCTTGAACCCTTGGCCTCGGCTTCCTGAATACAGGACATCCCAGGTTAGCACCACATTGCCCTGATGAAAATGGTTTCTAGTGAGCTCTCTGCTTCAGCTGTTTATCCTTAATTGCTTTGAAGGAGATCAGTTTGGCTCTGGAGCTTAATGTCTGCCACTCTATGGCCATAACAGAAGTAGACTGGCTCACCTATGCTAGGAACAGTGTTCAAGACCTGGGAGTTCAGAAGATAGCCTAAAACCCCACTCCTGAACCCTCAAGGTTTTCCTGCGTGGTAGGTAAATGGTCCTATTCTCACTTAGCAAATTATGTATAAACAAATGACCTTCCGGGCTGGTTCCCTCTGAGTGCCTCCTCCGTCTCAGTGTGGTTTTCCATCAGGATGAACCTTCTCCCGTGCCTTATGCACCAGCAAACATACTGATACAATTTAAAGGTCATGTTCTTTTCAAACTGACAGAGCCCTCCAAAGTTTTGACGAGCGCCCCTCTAAGTCTCACACCCTACAGGCAGAAAGGAATTAAGAAAACCATCACTTTGAGAAAGCTCGATCATGTGAACTGATTAGAAAAAAAATGCGTCTGTGGAGAGGGGGCACGTTCGAGCTGGTGAGCAGATCATCCCGAAAGGAGATATCACCCGGAGAGTCAGAGAGTCTCCACCACCAAGGGTGGGAGGACTGTGTAAGGGTCAATGAAGATATAATTACCTTCCCATGAGAAGCATCTTTCCCCCAGATCCCCAATGAATGCCACTTAATTAGCCTCACCTTTTGATTCGAAGATAGTCCAACTTCACCCAAAACCCAGGACTGAGAGAACAATGTGGTTCCTAAGGCTCACATGAACACTTCCTTGATAACTAAAGAATCACCCAGAGTATAGATTCTACATAAATATGCATCGTGTGTAGACATTGATATATTTATTTACAGGTCCATTTGTATTATCTGGGGGATAAGCAGTGCATGAGGGTTTTTTCCCCAGTCTCTAGAACAAAAAAAAATGAACAATTGAGATGACACCATGCTGTTGGTGTGAATCTCTGTAATACTCTAGAAATCCAGCTACAGCCCAGGCATTCTCATGATGCGGTATTATTATTATTATTATTATTATTATTATTATTATTATATTTGATGGTTTAGCTTTGGTTATTTTGTTCTTCAGCTCTAATCTACAAAATGTCAACTAAAAATGTGATGCTGGTTGATGCTCCCCAGAGGCTCCAGATGTCCTGTACACATAATGACATCATCTGTTACACAGAAAGAGACTCACGACTGCTGTGGGTGGTTTGTGCAACAGTCAGTCCAAGGCATGTCCTCTAGGTCTTTCCTTCCTTCCCAGGCCCTCCTCAAGCAGCTCATGCTATGTGCTTTGGAGAACAAAACTTTCCTAATTCCAATCACTTATGTGTCAAAAGTAGATGCATGGAACCCACCGCCACCCCCACAAGGGGAAAATCTATCCACTTGTTTTGTTGTAGGACCAATATCACCTTCATCATCTAAGCCAGTGCCAGAGCTTATTAAATCTTGCCAAGAATAATCTGCCTATGGTTCCCATCACCACATATTTAACAGAAGCCCACGGCCATGGCTGCCCCTGTTACGGGAGACTGGAGCTGAGACCCTGGAATTACAGACATCACACAAGTTTTTGCCGCCATTGCTCTTCCTTAGGCTTGGCCTCACTAGCATTGTGTCACCAATTTTCCAAAATGAAGCATCCTTCATGCCATGGACACCAGCTGCCCCAGCCTTGGACCATTTCCTCTAGCTGCCTCCAAGTCCTCTTTTACAACCTACCCCCCAACCAAGGTAAAGGCACACAGTGTTCCACACTAACCCTTCTTCCTGGTCTTCTCCCTACGGATGCCCCCATGACTGCCAGCCATGGGACTGTATGTCCCTGTGAGTTTGTGTCCAGCATATGGCATGAAGAGGGGACTTCCCAAAGCTGATGGTCATTAAATTAAAAATCTGAATTAAGGCAAGTATCACTGTGCAATCCGCATAAAGAGCCATCCCAGAGACCATAACAAAAGATTGTTGGTATTCCAATGAAACCTCAACTATCAGAGTACCCCCTAGTCCACTTATGTATTGTCTCGCTGTGTGGCAGTGGTGAGCGAGGGTAGTCGCTTCCATAGGAACCCAATAACCTATGAGCATCTCTTGAATATCTTTTGTTGCCAAGGTCTCCAGTGATTGGCTGAAGATGCAAACAGAGGATTCTTTTAAAGAGCCCTCAAAGCACAGAAGAGGCTGCCCTCAAAACGAGAAGCTGATTACCTGCATGGTCACCCCGGACACATTTCAGGTCACTAGGTGCTCACAAAGAGCACAGAGGCTCTTGCAAAGGAGATAAGGCGTTGTCTTCTGGTTTTAATTGGTGTCTTTCCTAAATGAAGGCCACACTAGTCACCCATTTAGCAGAGCATTGTGACATATAACGGGACCAACACATCCGTAACTCAAGACCTGAAACCTCGCCTTAGAGGAGAACTGAAGGGCATCCTCAGCAAGCTTTCCATGAAGCCGCTCAGCCAGCCTTCCTCAGGTTCTATAGGAACCCTCTGCATGGCTGTTCATGAATGACCAAGAGGGGAGGAACCCAAAACTCTGAAACAGCTATGGCTCTTCCGCTTACTTCAAACATTAAGAAGTTTAGGTATGTTTTAGAAAATTTTTAAGTTCATTATTCAAAGGTTCTTCTCCTCCTCCCTCCTCTGGAGCATCCACCATTCCACTCTGTGGACACCAGACCAGAGCTGAGACCTGAGTGAAGGACTAGTGAAACCCTCATCCCAACATCCACAAAGGGCTCTCTGTCACCTGGAGATTGGGCACAGGGTTCTCTTAATCTCAATGAGAGTTAGGAAGGTAAGACCAAGCTAGATGGGTTTAAGTTAATTTTTTAAGATTCCATTTATGTATGTCTGTGTGTATGTGTACTGAGCACAGGTGACTTCAGAGACCAAAAGAGGGCATCGTGTCCCCTGGAGCTAGAGTTACAGGCAATTGTAATGGGAATCAAATTCAGGTCCTCTTGGAACAGTATACACTCTTAACCTCTGAGCCATCTTTCCATGCCAGGTCAGAGGAGTTTTATACTCTAAGCCTTTGATTACACTTGTCGGCCGCTGCCTTTTCAAATGTATTTCATGGAACTCTCATTCAGTTGTTTTTGTGACAGGCAAATCCACTGGCTTGCAGCAGAGCTCAAAGCAGGCATTTGAAGGAGAATGATGGCCACCCAGGTCATCTTAGCACAGTCCATTTGTCTGACCCACACTAACAGTCCCCGTCCTTTCAGGGCCTGGTGTGTAGAAAGCTAATTTGAGACAAAAGGGAAGAATTCAAAGGCAAAGATCGCTTCAAAGTGACTTCTCTAGCTAGCTAAGTGGTGTGGTCCATACCTGTGATCCCAGCACATGGGGGCCCAAAGCAAGAAGGACACTGGGAGTTCAAGGGCAGCCTAGGCTACATAGAGAATCCAAGGGCAGCCTTACTACACAGGGAGATCCCCACCTCATGAGAAAGAGAAGGTGGAGGAGGCTTCTGTGAGTTGGGCTGTCCTGGGTGTGTGTCTATGTCCCAAAGACTCAAACTCAGAATCCCACACCTGGCACGTTCCCCTTAGCTGAGAAAAGTGCTGTGGGCTATTCATTGCCCCGTCACCCAAATGTCACCCAAAGCAAGTCCAAGCTTGCTCCCCAGGGTCTACATCTGTAGGTCACAGGCATGGGTCATCAGAAAGGCATCATCCTGGTGCATTTCTGTGTCTTCAAGGTTACAACATCAACAACTGGTTGATATTTTCCTCTCCCGTGCAGAGGCAATAAAAGCAGCCGGCCTGGGCTGTGTATCCTGCCTGCTCTGCTAACAAGACACATTCCTTTTTTGTTCATGGCAAGTTTCTGTGTTATGTCACAATTTCTGACAAGAGCACTTGCACAAAAACAGTATCTTGGCACCAAGAAAATGACCATCACTTAAAAAGATGAAACTCCCAAGGACACAGAAAGGGTAAGATTTCATGGAAGATATGCAATAGAAAGCCAGCCCCTCCCAGGTCGCAGACACCGTCCTCACAAATCATGTCATGATTGTTCTGCATTCATCAAACTTCAAGGCAGGCCGTGCCAAACTTCCCCGATTCAAACCAACCACTCGGGTCAGAGGTGATGCTTTGTGTTCCTTCCTCTGCATCTCAGGAGCTGAGGCAAGGCTCACATCTCAGAAAAGCATGACTTGCATTTCATTTTCCACTTTTGATAATTATTTGAGTTCCCTGTGTCCCTTCCGGATCACTAAGGAGACAGAATTCTCTCTTCCGGATCTCTCTTCTCTTGGTTTGTACCATGAAACCCTTAATTGAAAATCTTTTAAAAAGAGCTTCAGGACCGGGCAGTGGTGGCGCACGCCTTTAATTCCAGCACTCAGGAGGCAGAGGCAGGCAGATCTCTGTGAGTTCGAGGCCAGCCTGGTCTACAGAGTGAGATCTGAGACAGGCACGAAAACTACACAGAGAAACCCTGTCTCGAAGAACCGAGAGAGAGAGAGAGAGAGAGAGAGAGAGAGAGGGAGGGAGGGAGGGAGGGAGGGAGGGAGGGAGGGAGGGAGGGAGGGAGAGAGAGAGAGAGAGAGAGAGAGAGAGAGAGAGAGAGAGAGAGAGAGAGAGAGAGAGAGAGAGAGAGAGAGCTTCAGGGATGACATTGTAGATAAAGCGCTTGCTGATAAGCATAAGGACCCCAGAGTTCGGATCCCCTGGACCCAAGTTAAAGCTTACCAGGCATGATACAGTGACACTGCTAAGTTCCTACCACAGCTGCCTCTTCCCAACCATCAGGAGAATGTGGGAATCCATGGGGCGAGGTCGCTTGCTAGAGCAGCCAAATCAGAGAGCTCCAGTTTTACAGTAGAGCCTACCTCAATAAATAAAGTGGAGAGCAATTGAGGAAGATGTCCGATGTCAACCTCTGACTCCACACACACAAGCATGTGTACCAACACACACACACACGCACACACACACACACACACACACACACACACGTCAAAAAAAAGAAAATTTTAAAAAAGTTTTAAAGAAATATTTGAGCCAGTCAGAGTGGTACATGCCTGAAAACCCAGCACTTGAAAGCCTGAGACAAAAGAGTCACAAGTTCAAAACCAGCCTGGGCTAAACCTCATGAGACTCTGTCTCAAATAAATATTTTTTGAGGAGACAGGAATGTTTTGCTCATGACACAGTATAGACATGAAATTGAATCATCATGCCATACCTCATAAAATGTACAGTGAAAAGAGTAACATGTGGGGAAAACAGTTGTTTAAAACAGCTAATGCCTCTGGAGCAATGTGTAGTCTCGGCACTCTAATAGGTAAAGGCACCAGCTTAGAATTCCAGAACTTCGCCAATATCCTTCCCAGAAACACGATGCAGAAGAGCATCTACAAGCAAGGGGTGGTGGCATATGCCGGTCATGCCAGCACTCTGGTCATGAGTTCAAGCCCAAGTTGGAAAATAAAAGGATAGTATATCTCTAAATAATAAGTAAAAAAATAATAATAAGACAAAAATTAGATAGACATGCATGTTTTAGGGCATTTAAGTGTTTTCTTTTATACAGTCTATACAAATATATAAATATGGATAAATTATATATTGCATCTATCTTCATAAGTTTCTTGCATGATGACACATGACAAGGCCACACTAACTGAACACTGTGGCTTATTTAGGCGTTTGGACTCTTCCACTGAGAGAGTGTCAGTTTGCCCTTCCCTGGAGAAGGTTCTTCCCAGTCTGCATTCCTTAGTTACCTGTAGTTCTTTGTCTAGAGTTGAGGCCTCTTGGGCATTCCCCTTCCACACTAGCATGTCTACTAGTCATCCTTGTTCAGGCTATGTATACTGGTGTCACTTCATGTGTATAGCTTCTGACATTCCTAGGAGACACAATCTCACACCAAACTCCCTGTTCCAATGGCTCTTAAAACTTTTCTGTCCCCTCCTCCCCAATGATCCCTGAGCCCTTGGTTAGCCCTGAAAACATATGCACAAGTAACATTATATAAACCAAACAGGTTGTTTTTATGTATTTAAAAGTGTGTGTGTGTGTGTGTGTGTGTGTGTGTCTGTGTGTGTGTGTGTGTGTGTGTGTGTGTGTGTGTGTGTGTGCGCGCGCGCGCGCGTGCACAATTAAAGAAAAAGCATCCATGAAGTTGAAAGAGCAGGGGGCACATGGAAGCGTTGGGAGGGAGAAAAGGGAAGGGTAGATAACATAATTATCATCTCAGAAAATAAAAAAGTATTTTAAAGTCAGAGAATGTTGGTCCTCCTTCGTTCGTCTGGTATGTGACAATTATGTCCTTGCCACCATAAGAATACAAGGAAAGCAAAAGCCAGAACTACAGAGACAGACAAACAAAATCCTATGTGCAGTGCTTTGGCTGGAAGTCTTGAATTTGGGGGATCAGATGAGCATGAATGGGCCCCCAGGTTCACCTAAGACACCCTGGATTCTCTGCCATGTGTGTAGTCTCCCTGACAGAGCCCAGCTGCCATGCCACACAGGGGAACACCACTTTGTAAGTCAAGGCCTTGTTTGCAGAGCAGACATCTGAGATGAAGCTCCATGTTAGGTCCAACTTGAGGTGAAGCTGCACTGGCAGGGTATGCTGTCTTCCACGATTCTGTCCAAGACATTGTCCCCAAACCCCTGAAGTCCATCCTGGGGTGTGTTCTGCTTTGTCTGATATGGACCCAAGTCAGAGGAAAGTTCAAGGCTCCTCTTGAGAGATTTGTAAATGGCAGGTGGCATCCTGGAAAGGTAAGCCATGTCACCTACAGCATCCACCAAGCAGATGCCTACACAGCCACCTAGTTCATCCTGTACAATACACCGACATGGATCTAACTGTGAACCAGAGGCCACTCAAGCATGCAAGAGCTACAAGCACATCCCGGCCTTTCCTACCCAAAGCCCGGTGGGAGTAGCACGTGTGAAACAGGCCCAGAACCCAGAACTCAGAGCCCCTGAATCCTAAGCGAAATATGTCCCCTGTCTTTATGCTCACAAGCCAGCACCTCTGCTAGTTTATACATTGAACTGTGCCTGAGAACATGAAATGTGGGCTGAGGACCTGCAGAGATCCCTACCTCCAGCTGCACAGTTTCTGAAGGACTCAAACGTGACCAGCCACCTGACTTTCAGCCCTGCACTTACACCAAGCCTTTTATGAAATGAATACAAACAACAAGGTTTCTATAGATAAGGGAATCAGGATGGAGGATTCCAACTGCCACCACCACCCCACTACACACCACCACCACCACCATCACCACCACCACCATCACCACCATCACCACTACCACCACCTCCACCATCACCACCTCTACCACCACCACCATCACCACCACCACCACTTCCCCAGTGATATCAGTCTCAGTATAAGAATTCTGCTCACATCTGACAGGACAGAGAAGAGAGAGATCTGCCCAAATGGTTCTTCCCAGGAAAGCTAGAGGGAAGAGGAGTGATACACTTGAGAAAGAGCATTCTTCAGGTATAAGGAAGGGCAAGGAGACTGGAGACGGCTGTATGTATGTCTGTGTCTTTCAACTAGGCAGTTCAATCTCAGGTTATTTTATTTGACAAATAAAACTAAATTGCATATTTATGGGCTAATGATGTGAGATATTGCTCTTTTATTCGGATCCACTGCTGCTTAAAGACCAACTGTAAATATTCCTGGGACTTTTTGCAAGTTGCTCTGACAGAAGTAGTGAGTTGAGAGCATGGCCTTGCAGCTCTATAGACACTGATGCTGCCTCACTCAAGGTCAAGGACAAAGGCAGCCATGTGCCCAGAGGTCTCACCTGAAAGGCCAGAGTTGAGATCTTGAATATGTCTGCAGTCATCCAGAGCCAGACTCTGTGCTGGGCCTGGGATTCCTGAGCTGCCTGGAGCATGCAACACCTGATACTTAACAAGAAGTTAGTTGGTTATCAGGAACAAAGATGTAGAATGACCTCCCCACTGCTGGATCTGAGGTTACTGCCCATGCCTCCAGCCCTTAGCTGGTGAACATTCATCGCACCGAAGGACCATGTGCTTGATGCTGGATGAGGTTGTGTTCTCTGTCATTTAATATAACCATTCTTGTCACCAAAAGTGGAGAAGGGAGAGTCTGGATCACTTTGTCTCTCAAAAGAGAAGAGCTCTGGGAGAGAGAGGGAGTGTGTGTTGGGGGGAAGGAGAGTGGAGGGAGGGAGGGAAGGGATAGAGACCACTGGTCTATGCATCCTATCCAGAGGACATTGACACAATGGTGGAGTGGGCAGATAAGAAGGCTGACCCTTTACCAGACATGGAAGTACTGGTCCAATGCAGTGTTCTCAGGCATCAAGAGTTGCTATGCTTATGTTCTTATTTCTTGACAGGAATGAGTGGCCAGAGTGCATTATGTTTTGAATTTAGAATGCCCTACCAGGCTCCCATTTTTGATGCTCAGTCTCCAGAATCTGCTGTGGAGATGTTAGGAATTGGAGCTTGGTTTTCAGAGAAGGTCATTAATAGCAGGTCTTAGTTAGGGCTTCTATTGTGATGATAAAACACCAATGACCAAAAGCAACTTAGTGAGGAAGGGTTTATTTCAGCTTACCATTCAACATCATGGTTCATCCTCAATGGAAGTCAGAACAGAAACTGAAGGCAGGAACCTGGAGGCAGGAATCAAAGCAGCGGCCATGGAGTAATTCAGCTCACTGTCTTGTTTCCTGTGACTTGCTCAGTCTACTTTCTTACAGCACCCAGGACCACCTGCCCAGGGGTGGCACTATCCATACCCATGTCATTATTAAGAAAATGTCCAACAGACTTTCCCACAGGTCAAGATGGTGGGTGCGTTTTCTCCGCTAGCATTCCCTCTTTGCAGAGGACTCTATTGAACCAATGCAAAAGGGTACAGTGAAGCAGTTGGCTACAGCTGTGATTTCAGCTTTGTGGCCACCACAAATAGGGAACTCTGTCAAGTGCTTTTACAGCCATGCACTCCACGATGCTTTCTCTGTGGCAATGGACTGAAACGGCTGAAACCATGACCAAAACAAAGCCTTCCTTCCATGAGTAAAGGGTGTTATCAGCTGGTTCTGGTCAAATAGACGCCACATAATGAATCCACACTCCACCTTTCTGTGGTCTGAAGCTGAGTATTCCCACGGCAATATAGGATTAGGGGTGGCACACAGGGGAAGGCCCAAGACCTCATCTCTATTAGGTCATCTGGTAAATAGTTCTCCGGAGCAATATCTCCTGGCTTGAGGACTACCCAGACCTTGGTAACTCAAATTGAAGCAGAACTTCTATGCTTCCGAAGCCAATCACAGACCAAGAGTCAACTCAAGGAGTCAAGAGTGTGTTGATGGAGACCAAAGTCTATGTAGCACAAATGTGTAAGAAACTGAAATCACTGTAACTTGGCTCTGGGATCAACCCATTTTTATTGCCCATCCAGGTGAAGACACACATAACCATGATTGACAGGGCTCTAATCATACAGTGCTGCTGGCATGGTCCCCAATGCTGCTGTGTTAGGAAGCTGAGGTAGTGGCTCTTGCTTCTAACCTTTTTTCCTGTACTCATGATGTTGAGCCTTTCCTTACCTGGCTTCTCACTCAAAGTTAGCAATAATTGGTTCAGATGCCTAACTGTTCCCACAGAGCCCCTAACCCAGGGCCATTTCTCAGCCCTAGGTTAGGGTTCTGTAGGAACCTAGCTCTGACTTGTTAAACTATCTCAGAAATGAGGCTCAGGTCACCTGAAAACAACCAGAGCAAAGATGATGAAGTCTGCAGAAGTCACTGTCCTTTCCTACTTTGGGTATAGTAAGCTGCAATTGGGGCCTACAGATCCACCCAGGGGTCTCACAGGGAAGTCAATGGAGAGGAAGAGAGAAAGTTTGTTCTTTCCATTCCAAGTAGCAGAATGTTTTGCTCTAGTATCAAGGATGGAGCCTTGATCTAGGTCCAGAGACTTTAGGCTTTGCACTAGCTTTCCACAAAGGGTATGGTAGTTTGAATAAGAAGTGTCTCACATAATGTCAGGCATTTGAGCACTTGGTCCACAGGTGATGGTACTGTTTGGGAAGGTTTGGTGGTACAGCCTTGCTGGAGGAATTATGTCACCAGAAGCCATCTGGTTCTCTCTGATCCATGCTTGCATTTGACAATGTGAGCGCTCAGCTCCAGGTTCCTGCCACCATGCCTGCTGATGCTGTTGCCATGTTTCCCTGTCATGATGGACTCTTCTCCTCCAGAACTGCAGGTCTAAATCAACCCTTTCTTCTATAAGTTGCCTTGGTTATGATATTTTATGACAGCAACAAAAAAGTCACTAATACAGGGGGATTCTGCACATCTCAGCCAGGACTGGAGAATGATCTCACCACCAACCTCAATCTCACTGTGCATGGGAATTCCTCCTGTGAGCCTCCAGGGCCCTCGATGGATACTTCTCGGCATATAGCCTCAGCAGATCTGGCATGCTCCCCAATTCCCATACACATAAGGACTTTCAGGAAGACTGAACTACCCAGGACCTTCAAAGAGGATGGGAATCAGAGGCAGAGAAGGGTCTAATGAGGGAAGCCACCTCTCCATGTAGGACACAGGTGGCCAAGGGCAAGTCTGATTCTGGTTCAGGAGTGGTAAAGGCTGCTTCCCTGTGGAGGAGTTCACAGGAGCCTCTGTTGTGCTACAAGTCTGTAAAACTACTCTTCAGGAACTCTGAGAAGTGTTTAGCTTGAGGTCGTTGCATTCGAGCTCAAACAACTGAGCTCTGGGCAGTGATGGCCAAGGATGTCCATTCTCAGTGACCTACACGTAATCTGCAAATGCTGAGCCAGTTGCTGTCTGTGTTTTTGCATCACCAAGAGGAGTCAAGGTCACTGTGCAGCTATCTGTGAACAGCACCCCTTCTCCCTGACATCCATTGCATTGCTCTGGAAATGCCTTGTCCAACAAAATCCAGTGAGCCTTCATGTCAGATGTCTGTTGGACATGCTCCTGTTCCAGCTGATGATTATGGATCTCAGGGCCACCCATTCTACCCACCTCTGTCATCTGCCCATAACCTCACTTGCCTACCTTCACCTCATGACCCTCCTCCCCTTTTCTACCCCAATGGCTACCTGGATGGGATTCTTTGGCCGTTTCTTCCTTCATCCAGAATGGTGGGTGTTGGTGTCTTACAAAATCTGGGTCATTAGAACCTGGTTTTCTAGACCATGGAGCATCAGATTGAGGGCACACGATGACACAGAACATTCCAGACACCGGGGTTCTTGAATTCTTAAAAGAAATTCACAACAGAAAGTTTAATGTAGACAGGAAATTCCAGAGTTGCACTTATCAAAATCTCATTTGGCCACAAAAATTTAAACAGGTAGGCATAGAAAGCCATAAAGGAAGTTAAAAAAAAAAAGAAAGAAAGAAAAATGAAGCATTGGTGTTTTGTTTGAGTTGATAATGATGTCAGCTTCAGTTATGGATTCATTATACAAACCTGGACATATTAATGATGCTTTAATTGAATTTGGAAACAAGAAGGAAGACACTGGACAGTCTTGCAAATAGTGGATGCACGCAATGCCACAGTGACAGTCTCCAATGACCAGCAGAGAGGTGGAACAGAGTTTTCCCAAAGCTTGCTCCCTCTGGCCCTCCACCGAGCCCTCACATGTCCATTGGCAGACAATCGTCATCACTTTCTGAGCTCACAGGTCATAAGGAGAAAGTTAAATCAAGAAGAATTCCCAGAGATTGGCCACTGGGCCTAAGAGATGCGACCTCTTGTCTTACAGTCCAAATCACAAACACAAGAGGCATTGTCAAAGGTCCGACCCCAAAGCAGGGGCCACTCCTGTGAGCCTCCAGGGCCCTCGAGAGCTCCACCAGGAGATGCAGGTCAGTGACCAGCCTCCCTGTTAGCCTTCAACACAGAGAAGTGAGCTCCTGAGAGCCAGGGGCCCTGGCCACATCCTTTGGGAAGCCATCATGCCTGGCCAGGGCACAAGACAGGAAGTCTGGAATAATGTGCTGCAACATGAACTGCCACCTGGGAGTCCCTTCTGCCTCCAGTGTCGTTGGCGTTCCTCTTCTATTGGGCAGTTTCACATCATCTCCAGAAAAACCCTTGCTAGTCCCCTGAAGTGTCATTTTTAGTTCACTCCTGGCCTCTATAGCCACAAATGCAAGTATGTGTATCACTCCTATGTTTACACATTCACGTACAAACAACACACACATATCCGGGGAGAACATTGGGAAATAAGAGACTTTGTGAATAAAATATAGGACATTCAGTCAAATTTAAGTAGGTTAAAAACTGGTTGTAAAGCGGGTATCTGAATGGTTCCTTTTTTATCTGGAACCAAATTCAGATTTCTTGAGTATTTTCCCTGGTGCCCCTGGGTGAGGGTGACACACAAACTGGCCACAATCTTCACACTTTTTTTCTTAGCATCCCATAGATGTGTCTCTCTAAGCAATCAGTTCTTAATTTGCTTTGTTTGGGGATGAGCATTTCTTTGTTTGTTTTATAGATGGTCTCAATATTAGCTTAGGCTGTCCCGAAACTCACTTCATCGCATAGACTGACCTAAACTCTCAATCCTCCTGCCTCAGCCTCCCAACAGCTGGTATTACAAAAGTGTGCCCCACAATGCTCATCTAAGATTCCTTTTAATGGATACATAATATTCCACGGTGGGGTGTTCTTCCGTTGTTCTGTGATGACCTATGCATTTGAATAAGTGTCACCAACAGTATCACTTAATAAATTCCCATCCTCAACAAAAGAAAGGGAACGTAAGATTGGCTCCTTCATGCCTCTTTAAACGAGCTGGCCTGGCATGAGCAGAAGTCACAGCAGGAGAACCCATCACTCAGAAAGGCATCCCCCAGAGACCAGGCTGTGTCAGGTGTCCCAAATAAAAAGTGAGAAGGAAAAAAAAGAATTGTGAAGCCCCCCAGTTCTAATGGAAATAGAACAATGGAAGAGCCCAACTGCCTTTAAGCTTGGAATGCTTGCATACATGGCCATTCACATGGAGTCATTTGTCAAACCCCACACTGGTGTAATTATTTTTGCACACACACCCTAACCACCTTCTTTTTATCAGTTATATTTCTGACTTTATCCACGTTGAAAACATGAAAGTAAAAGCTCCATAGCCGCTGACATTACAGAACTGCATCAGACTCGTTTTACCAACCATTTAACTCCCTCTAAGGACCAGGCTCGGAGACATGGGCTTGTTGATGGGCGCTGTACAAAGGTCAGTGATTTGGAGGCTCTTTCCCACAATTTACCAGGATTTTGGCATTTGTAAGCATCCATAGGACAGCTCTCTAGCAAGCTAACCTTGACAGTGAATGGGATAAATAAACCTTCAATTTACCCCCTCCAGCTCTCAGCGAGCCAGGCTGGTCCCCGCGGAGCCTTCACCTGTCCGTATCGTTCAAGTGCCTGCAACTTGCAACTGACGAGCGTCCACAGCTCCGAGGCCCAGTGACAAACACCATCTAACAGATAAGGCTTCTGGAAAGTCAAAGCCAATACCACTTCCATTGAAAATTTAATGCCGGCCCCATCTCTGCCCATCATTCTTCTGACTGTTGCGCGCGTCCCAAGAGGCCCTTGAAGCTAAAGCATCGCTCTATAACAGGTAATGACGTGGCATTTAATGATACTGTCCAAAGTGATCCCGGGCTTTGGGAAGTAATGTACACTCATGTACCAGATAAGCACTGCCAAACGTACTGAGCCGTTGTATCTTTCACAGCCCTGTCACCAGACACAATGTGACACGTCCCCGGCCATCCTACCTGCTCCTCCTCCGACCCCCGCCATCAGACAGAAGGCTTTGAGTTTGCAGAGCAGAACCCCGGTTCTGTAAGAGAACTGAAGCAAAGGTAGATGGTAGCAAATCTGTAATTAAGTATTCACAGCCTCTTTAATACTTCACTGCCCCTGGATTCCCTACTAAAATCTATGAATTATATCTCATTGAAAAATGTCCTTAATCGACTCTGACATGTTTTATTGGAGGCAGAAAAAATGTTTCAGGATGATAGATAAGGTTAAAAATGTTACCACTCTGATCATTTACTGTAGTGCCTAGGAAAAAAAAAAAAAACTCCAAAGCCAAAACCCATTTACATCATTCATCAGATGCGATGGGGAAAGGATGGTTAATCTGACATCCCCTTTCAGGCAATGGGACAGGACACACATTTTCAATTTTCTAACAAAGTTATGCATTTATGTAGATAAAGGGGAACGTCTGTAATGTTTCTATAGCACACTACAAGACCCAGAATGTGACTTTACCTCCGGTGTGGCCACGAGTTCTCAAAACAACCCCAGGGCTCTGCTGGACTGTGACCTAAGGCAATGGTTTCAGATTCAGTAATTTCCTCTCCTTGGGCTTAGTGCCCCCAAAAGTCACCATGGGAAATGTGCAAATAGCCAATAGTCCCTGGCTTCTGGGAACTGGTGCTGTGGCTGGTAGCAGAGATGGAAGTCCTGGTGTTCACTGAGTGACGCCCACAAGCTCTGTTAACTCTCTGCCTTCTCCCAGTGTATGTACGCACCCCGAGGGGTGCACCCAATGGCTCCATCAATGGCCAGGAGACCCAACAACACAGCCTCAAAGCTGGAGTCTAACCTGGATAGTTGGGGACAAGTCTTGGGTCCCATGCTCGATGACTACAGGATCCTGGCCAAGTGACTTAACCTCACCCTGCCTCACTGTCTCACATAGGAAAGAGAGGATGAGAAGGTTGATGAAGAGTCAGGGGACTAACATTTCTTTGCCATGTCACACCGCCCATGTAGCCGGAGCTTCCATTCAACTCTTACTTGCCTGAGTAGATGGAAGCTCTGAAGCATCTCTCTGACTCTCTGCAGGCTTTTTTTTTTTTTTTCTTTTTTGAGAATCTCTACTAGGCCAGTTAGAGACGAGATCATTTTCCAAACAGACCCTTGTCCTTTGTGATCGGTGTCAATTATAAATCTGGCTGACCCTCACCTGGTCAGTGTGTATCTAGGGATGGAAATCTGAAGATTTTTCCCTTCAAGGTTGCCAGGGTCAGAGGAAGCCAGGGGCATGTGGAGAAACAGATGGAGCACCAGCGTTCAACAGTAACTACCAGGCAGTTCAAGAGTAAATGATGCAGCTACTGAACTGTGGCTTCTCCAACACTCAAGTGCACTGGCCACTCGAGTGGTCAGTAAATCCCCTTCATCTCTGAGCCACATAAGCCAGAGTCACAGGCGAGGTAGGGCTCAGAGCCGTATTTGCTCTGCTGCATGTAGAGCATCTGACTTGAAAGGTTTAATCTCTGAACAGTGGCCCGACCTTGGAGAAGAGCATCCTGTATATGTGGTGTAAATGGCATCTCTCAGAGTTTCTGAGAGAGGTTGTCATACTAGGAACAAGCCTGCATATTCTAGAGGCTGGACATTACTTACTTGGTGTTTGAAGCTATGAGGATTTAGAACTGGGGACTACTTCAAGTTTGAGGACATTTGAATTGTATTATTAGCTATGTTTGTTACCAAAAGGACCAAGTACCCTAGAAAGGCAGCTTAAGGGACAAAGGACTTGCTTTGCTCATAGCTTCAGGTGTTTCAACCATCACTTGGCTACACATTCTTGGGCAGAGAGCATCATGATGGAGGGAGTGTGTTGAGAAGGCCCTTTACTTCATAATAAACAGGAAGCCAGCTGCCTTTGAGGAAGAGACTGAGGACCAGGGATAACTTTCAAGATCCTCAAGTGAGGCCTCACCTCCTAAAATTTCCAGAACCTCCCCAAATCCTGCCACTGGCTGAGGACAAAGTGTTCAAAATCCCAAACTGTGGGGACATTTCTTATTCAACTATAACCTGAATATATCAGACTCTTAGAGAAGCCCCCAGTGACAACCATGGGAACCATCTGGTGACCTCCATGTACATTATACAGACCATGCACGTAGCCTGATAGTAAGCTATATGGTAAGTTTTTGTACATGAAACAAAGGATTTTTCCATTTGTGGTATCATAGTGGCATTCAAAATAATTACGGATTTTGAGGCATTTCAGATTTAGAGTTTTAAGATTATAGATGTTCAACCTGTGGAAACCAACATTTAAATTTAGGACAATCCACATGGAAACATATAGATTTTCTTTGGAAAAGAAAATGAAAAAAATCACAAACTTTCTAGAACAATTCTGTCTAAGCAAGAATATTTTACACACTGCTCTGGTGATCAGTGAGACTTGAAGTCCTGAAATAGAAAAAAAAAACACTGTAGACCCAAAGAAGACTCAGAAGTCAAATTTGATGTATCCTTTCTGGGTATATGTGAACGTGTACAAATGTTCATGTATGGATGTATGCGTGTATGCGTGTATGCGTGTGTGTGTGTGTGTGTGTGTGTGTGTGTGTGTGTGTGTGTGTGTAGACCAGATGACAATCTCAGGTATTGTCTCTGAGGTGCTATCAACCTTTATTTTGAGATAGCATCTCTCAGGGAACCTGGAGCTCACAATTGGATGAGGCTGGCTAGACAATGAGACTCCAAGGATCTACCTGTTTCTACCTCCCCAGCTCTGAGAATGCATGTCTCTATGTAGGTTCTGGAATTCAACTTGAATCCTTATGCTTTCAAGGCAAGGCCTTTGCCTACTGAACTATCTCCCCAGACTTTATATGGTGTCTTGAATATGGCAAAGGGGAATTCATGGAAAACCAGATGAAATTCAAATAAAATCTGCATTTAATGACATTGATATATTTAGTCTTGACAAATGTACGAAAGTGGTAAATATGACCAAAGTGACAGATTGACAGAATCATTAGGTATTATCTTTCTACCATCTTCATAAATCTAAAACTATTCTAGAATAAATTCGCATGTGTGTGTGTGAGAGAGAGAGATAGAGATAGAGATAGAGAGAGAGAGAGAGAGAGAGAGAGAGAGAGAGAGAGAGAGAGATATGGGGGTGGGGGAGAAACTAAAAGAAGAGAAGTTTGTGTTCCTACACTTCCCGACCTCACTCACTGATTTCTGGTTTGGGTGTCTAAATTTTAGAACCTTTCACATTTGTGGGTCCCTTCCTTCCCCCTGCAGGATAAATATTGCTAACACCCCCAAATGATGTCATGGCTGTGTTTTATAATGGGAACATCCCTGACCACCAGACTCAAGACTGGTCCCTCCCTTTGGTTCAGAGACTTTGCCCTGGGAGAGAGAGACATGATCAGAATGCCCTGTCTTCTGCAGTTTATCCCCCACATGTGCTACTGACCAGAGCAAAAGAAATTGAGCTTCAGATTTGCCCAGTGGCAGTGTGACTGACCCTGCAACCGCTCTCACATTGACTCACGGCAGCCTGCCAGCCTATTCTCCAGTGATGTTCTCTCTCATGGCTGCCCTACTGAACAACCGAGCAGAACGAGGCTTCCCCACCACTTTGCCCAGATCACAGCTGCCAGCACCCACGGAAGGGGAGCTGTAGGAAGCTAGGGAGGGCAGAGGGGAATGCTTGGTGTATTAGTCAGGGGTCTCTAGAGTAACAGAACTTATAGAATGAACCCCCCCTCTCTCAATCTCCATATATATATGTATATATATGGATATATATTATATTAGTCTGTAAGTCATTCTAATAAATATATATATATATATATATGGGATTTATTAGAATGACTTACAGACTAATCCAGCTAATCCAACAATGGCTGACTGTGAATAGAAAGTCCAACAACCCAGTAGTTGCTCAATCCACAGGCTGGTTGTCTCAGCTGGTCTTCAGTACATTCTAGAATCCCAAAGAAGCAGGCTCTAATGCCAGTGAAGGAATGGACATGCTAGCAAGGCGAGGGCAAGCAGACAGAGCAAGTTTCCTTCTTCCATGTTCTTCTATAGGATTCCAGCAGAAAGTGTGACCCAGATTAAAGGTGTGTCTTCCCACTTCAAGATCTGGAATAAAAGCCTGTCTTTTCCAAGCTTGAAAAGACCTGGATTAAAGGCACAGGCTCAGTGTCTTACTAACTTAAAGACCTGGATTAGAAGTGGATCTTCCTACTTCAAATTAAGCAAAAAACCTCTCACAGGTGTGCCCTATATTTTTGGGTTTCAGCTCCAGATGTAATCAAGGTACAACCGAGAACAGCCACTACACCAGCTATATGGCTAGTTTTATGTAAATTTAACACAAAATATAATTATCTGAGAGGAGGGCTCCTCAGTTGAGAAAATGCCTCCACAAAATCAGGCTACAAGCAAGTCTGTAAGGCATTTTCTCAATTAGTTATTGATGTAGGAGGACTGAGCCCACTGTTAGTGGTGCTACCTCTGGGCTGGTGGTCCAGGGTTCTATAAGAAAGCAGGCTGAGCAAGCCATGAGGAGCAAGGCAGTAAGCAGCTCTTCTCCGTGGCCTCTGCATCAGCTCCTGCCTCCACATTCCTGCCCTGCTTGAGTTCCTGCTTTTGATGACAAACTGTTATATGGAGCTATGGAGTGGAATAAACCCTTTTCTCCCTGAGTTGCTTTTGGTCATGGTGTTTCATCACAGCAATAGTGACCCTGAGACACAAGGCGGTTGGAAATTCTCAAAGTCTCACCTGAGAGACTTATTAAAAGCTCACCTCTCCTCTGATGCTTTAATTCAGTAGGTTTGGAGTTCAGCCCAAGAACTGGCATTTGTCATAGTTTCCAAGTGATGATAAGTGGCAGTTGTAGCCCTCAGATTCCTCGTAAGAACCACTGTTATAGGCAGTGGGAGCTGTAACTGGATTCTCTGAGAGACAGATCTAGTAGGATGAGGGGTAAGTAGTGCCGGGCAGCAGTGGCGCACGCCTTTAATCCCAGCACTTGGGAGGCAGAGGCAGGCGGATCTCTGTGAGTTCGAGGCCAGCCTGGACTACCAAGTGAGTCCCAGGAAAGGCGCAAAGCTACACAGAGAAACCCTGTCTTGAAAAATCAAAAAAAAAAAAAAAAAAAGTAGGCAGGTAGGTAGATGACTGGTAAGTGGTAGACATATAGATGGTGTGTTACCTACTTTTCTCATCACTGTGACAGACTGATATAATTTATAATTTAAGGAAGAAAAGATTTACTTTGACTTACAGTTTCAAAAGTTTTCATACATCATAGAAGGCAGGGCAGGGCAGCCTACATAACAGAGGAGAAACAGATGGATGAAGCCTGGCACTCAGCTAGAATTCCATTTTGCCCACATTCAGGTTTAATCTCCTCACTCTCAGTCCTTTCTGGAAACAATGTCATAGATACAATGTCATATGATTTTCTAGAACCAATGGGGTTGACAACGGAAACTAATCATCATAGATGTGTGATGAGAGAAAGGAAGAAAGAGAGAGAGAGAGAGAAAAGAAGGAAGAAGAGAGAGAGAAGAAAGAAGGAAGGAAAGAAAGAAAGAAAGAAAGGAAGAAAGAAAGAATGAATGAAAGAGAAAAGTGAGACATAAATTGTATGTAGATGGATGGATAGATAAGTAAATAAGGAGAGAAAGTGTTATGGTTTGAATATGAAATATCCTTCATAGACTCAAGTGTTAAATGTGTGTTCTCCCTTTGGTAGTACAATTTTGAAAGGTTATAGAAACCTTGGGAGTGAGTAGACCTGTGAAGGTTTTACGAGGTCCCTTGTCCTCTTAACCCACATCCTCTCTACCATGAGATGAGTAGCACCATGACCCAGAATCAACACACCCAAAGATTGTGGACTAAAATCTCTGAAACTGAGTTAAAATAACATTTCCCTTTCTTTAAGTATTTTATCATAGCAACAAAATATTTAACATGGGTAGATACATAAATAGATGTTAGATAAATAGATGGAAGATGATAGACAGACAGACTGACTGACTGACTGACTGACTGATAGATAGATAGATGCATAGACAGAGGAATTTACTAAGAAAATTGGCTCTTGTAATTATTTAAGCTTCTTAAGGTCACAATACACTGCCATCAATATGGAGACCCAACTCTGTGGGTGGCATGGCTCAGGCCAGGTCCAAAGACTCACAATCAGAGATGCACTAGGAATGCAATTTCCCATCTGAGGCCAAAGACAGGAAAACTTGAAAGTAGGCATAATTTTCTGTCCCTCCAGATAGTTCCCAAATAATCATACAGAGACTTATTAATTATAAATGCCTGGCCGATAGCTTAGGCTTGTTACTAGTTAGCTCTTACAACTTAAATTAACCCATATTTCTTCTCTACGCTCTACCACATGGCTCAGTAACTTTCTTTAACTTAACATGTTTATCTTTCTTCTCCCTGAGGCTCCTTGTGACTCCACCCTTCTTCCACCCCAGAACTCTCTCCCTATCTGCAAGTACCATCTAACCTCTTCCTGCATAGTTATTGGACATTCAGTTCTTTATTAAACCAATGAAAGCAACATATCTTCACAGTGTGCAAAAAGATTATGCTACAATATTTCAAGCTCTACCTTCTGAGCACAGGGGAAGAAAGGTGCTCCAGCCCTATGACAGAAAGTACATCAGCCTTTGTGTTGCTTTGGGACCCCCAGCTTTGGGTGGATCTTCCTCCACTTAGCCCACCTACTCACACACCATGCCCCTCTAGCAACACACCCAGAACTAATTCTTACCATCTCTATTTATTAGCTTTCATTGTTGTGACCAAAATACCCGAGAGAATAATTTAACAAAAGAATGTTCTATTTGGGCTCATGGTTTCAGAAAGGTAACCATGCCCTTGGCTCCATGCCCTTGGGCAAAACATCATAGTGGCAGGAGCTTGGGGTGGGAGACTCCTGTTCTTCACTTTCTGCTAAGCCAGAAAGCAGAGATAGGGGAATCCAAGAAGAGGTATAGCCCCAAACAGCATGCACCAGTTACCTACTTCCTCCAGATAGTCTTCATTTCCTACTCTCCACCTCACAATAGTAGTACCACACTATGAATCCATCGGGGATTAGTCAATTGATTGGGTCAGATCTCTCATGATTAAATCATCTCTGGAATTCAAAGACATACCCATAGACAGGCTTCACTAATTCAAAAGAATTTCTCAATACAATCAAGTTTAAAATTAAGGTTAACTGCCACACTGTCTAACTAGTTACCCCTTAATCCAACCAATCTGGTACCTAAAACAACCACACAAAGAGGCTCATCCAACATACTTACAATTGTTCTGATTGGTTGCATGAAACCTCCCAATAAAGGAGAAACTATCAACAAAGGCTATGGTCTCAAGTTGGGGACACTTTGTCCTGTTTCAGATGGACCATGGCACTGGGTTGCACAGGCCAGTGGTTTCAAAGAGCTGATTGAGAGTCACCAGGGCCCATTATGATTCCTAGTGTCACTGCTCACGGTGTGAGGCACCAGCCACCGCTGTGAATTATTTAAGGACACTAGGACCTGATGTCCTCACCTCAGAACATAAATAATAGATCTTCCTTTGCAAGGTAGAGTCAAGCTATGTATTGATGATCCTTAGGGATCAAACTTAAGCTCCTTAGGTTCTGAAGTGCACATACTTAGACCAGCCCTTCCCAGAGTGGTGACCATTTAGCACTTGAATCTTCAGAGTTGGTCTGCTAGTACCCCTCTTCCCAAACACCGTTTCCTCCCACAGCCTTTCTCGTCTCACCTGGAGACAACTTTCTCTGACTCAAGTGCTGGCTCACTGAACCAGCCACCCTCTGGCTTCAGAGCTGAGGGTTGCATAGCCTCTCTTCCTGTATGTGAAGACATTGTGTTCTTTAAAAACAGAGGGTGACAACCCTGTGCAGAGCAAGGCTATCAGTTCCATTTTTCCAATAGTCCAGATGATCATTAACATTTTTTAGCAAAAAACATTTTTTAGGTGTAATACTGTTACATACTTAAACTATAGTCTAGTGGTTTTGTGTACCTTAGAGAAAGACAGTTCTATCCCTTGCTTGGTTCTGATATTTGCTTTATTGGAAGCCAGCTTGTAATATCTGTGCTATACCTGTGTAGGAAAAGGTGCTGATTTGAATTGAGTCATGTGATGCTGGCAGCTGAGAAGTGCCACATGGGAGAATCTGCAAGTTGGAGGCCCTGGACCCTAGAAGAATGGCTCAACCCAAGTCTACAGACCTCAGAACCAGGGAGAGCAATGATGTAATTTCCAGTCTAAAAGCGAAGCCTGACAAACCGGAATCCACTAGTACATGACCAGATATGGACACATTTGTCTGAGTATCTTTTCAAATCATTTAGTTATACAATTGGGAGAAGAGTTTGCTGGGTCCTGTGGGAATTGCCGCTCCACCTGCTAGACAGGATGGCGTGAGACAGTACAGAGGCTGTGGAATGTGGAGTTCTGGTGTCCAGAGCAGCAGCAGGGGAGTCTTTCCCAGCTCTAGAAAGAGGGAGATCAGCCCTCCTTTCAGATCTGTCCATCTGGGCCTCCTGATTAGATGGTGGCCACCCACTAGGTTTAGACTCTTCTGGAAAGCACCTCCCTCTGGGTATTCACTCCTCCATCCAGAGGATTTTGACACCTGAAGTTAGTAGACATGATACACCATTGTAAGTGTCTCATTGTCAACAACAACAGAAATTAATAAGAAATGGTAAAGGATGAACCGTGAAAAGGAAAAACAGGAGTGATCAATGCAAACTGCAACAAGTTGGACCAGACACTGGGTTTGTGTTTCTCAGGCAGCAGTTTCAAAGTGGGTATTCTAAATGTTATCAAAGGGCAATTAAATAGCATGGTGTTAGAAGAATTAATAGGAATTCCATGCTTTACAACATATTCAAAATGAACTCAAAGTAGATAAACCACTTTATGACTATAAGAGCTAAAAACCATAAAACTCTTAGAAGAAATCATCACACTTAGTCTCAATAATCTGGGATCTGGCAGCTGACACTTAGGTAGAATACCAACAGCATGAGAGACAGAAAGAAAAAATAAACAAATTAGATAGACCTCATGACAATTAAATATGTGCATATACCAAAGGAGAATGCCAGACACACAAGCACGCGCATGCATGTGCGCGCGAAAGACAGCCTGCAAAATGGGAGACAATATTTGAAAATCCTACATCTAATAAGAGCCTAGTGCGTAAAGAACTCAGTCAAAATGAGTGCCCTTAAAAAAAATAGTCCAAGTATTTGAATAGTTCTTTCCTGAAAGAATACATGTAAAGTGGCCAAGGAAGCCAAGAGAACAACCTCAAACTGCCAAGTCTACTCAAACCTCAAAGCCCAGGGACAGACTTCCTCTAGTGAGGCCACACTTCCTGCCCCCTCCCAAACAGTGCCACCAACTGGGGACCAAGTATTCAAATGCCTGAGACTATGAGGAACATGTCCATCCAACACTACAGCTACTGATTCGTAACTGGGAAGCAACAGTGACCGTTACAAACCTATATGCTTTAGTTCATGCACTTTCCTATAGATCTCATATTTACCAACGTTAGATAAGAATGTGTCACCACACAGAGGATAACCAACTTTCACAAATCAGGCAGTCAAAAAAAAATCGTGGGAGCTGGAGAGGCAGTTCAGAGCTTAAAAGTGTCTGTTACTCTTGCCAATAGCCAGAGTTCAGTTCCCAGCACCCATGTGGGGCAGCTCACAACCACGGATAACTCAAGTTCTAGCAGACCTGATATCCACTTCTCACCTCTTTGGGGACTCACACTCATATACTTACACACAGATCCACATACACACACACAAAATAAATAAATAGATGATAGATAGATAGATAGATGATAGATAGATAAAAATAAATTTTAAAGGAGAGAAAAAAAACAAAAATTTGGTAACTAGAACCATAAGTGTTCTACAGATACTTTTACGGATTTAACCTTGGAAATCAAAGGAAGTTTAATTATGCACTAGTAATTTTCAACAATAAGGGATTTCCACACAACAGGAAACTATGAACCACTCGGAGTCACAGTAATATTTGTGGTAGGGAAGCATAGCCATGACATCAATGAACAACCCAGCTATAAACTGTTTGAATACTGGGGAAAAGCAAGCCCTTGATACTTTAAAGGAAAGCACCATGTCACTGAATTAAACACAATTCATTACCCATTTTTGTTTCATTTTGTGTGTGATGCTGAGGATGGAAGCCAGTACCTTATCATCCCAGCCAAGAACTCTCTGACCTCATGACTACATCCTCAGCCCTGGCCATCCATCTCAAAAGGAAATCCACAGGTGGATGTGTATATGTGTGTATATATGTATATGTGAATGTATGTATATGTATATATGTGGATGTGGATATATGTATATGTAAATGTGTATGTATGTATATGTAAATGTGTATATATGGATGTGTGTATATATATGTGAATGTGTGTATATGTGGATGTGTATAAGTTTATATGTGAATGTGTATATATGTTTATATGTGGATGTGTATATATGTATATGTGGATGTGTATATATGTATATGTGAATGTGTGTATATGTGTATATGTATATATGTGGATGTGTATATATGTACATGTGGATATGTATATATGCATATATGGATGTGTATATATGTATATGTAGATGTACATATATGTGTGTGAATGTATATATGTGGATGTGTGTATATATGTATATGTCAATGTGTATGGATGTGTATATATGTGGATATTTATATATCTTTATGTGTATGTGTATATATGTGGATGTGTATGTATGTATATGTGAATGTATGTATATGTGCATATGTTTATATGTATATGTGGATATATATATATACATATCTATATGATAGTAGGAATATATACTCAAAAGGTTGAGTTACTGTCTCTACTGAGATTCCAGGTGATTTTACCCTTATAAACTTTTGCAAATACTCTGAATTTTTATAGTGTTCATGTATTAGTTAGGAAGTGAGAAGAACATGAAGAAGGAGTCAAGAATCTTGTAATATAGTCATGGAGGCACACACCTATAATCTCAGCTACCAGAAAGCTTCCAGGCCATGCTGGACAACAGAATGAGACACTATCTGAAAATAGATAGATAGATAGATAGATAGATAGATAGATAGATAGATAGATAGATAGACAGATAGGCAGATAGGCAGATAGACAGATAGATAAAGTGGAAAATGTTGGGGGAAATCTTGGTATTTTTCCAGACTAAATGTTAGGCTCATTAGGAAACTCATTTAGTCAGAATATGTGCCAATAAAGGGACGTGGAGGACAGTTGGGATACCTGCAAAAGGATGCTCAGGACAGTGACCCAACCGTAAATGAGGTGTCTGAGCACCACTGCATCAGCAAATCCCTTCCCATCCAAAGCTCATGGCTTGGTGTGAGCCACAGAGATGCCTTTCCTGCAGCCAGCCTCACCCAGTGTAGACACAGCTGGGGGCTGACAGTCATCCTTTTAATTCCTCTACAGTGAGGGGCTCTTGCAGCCCTGACAGCATTCTCTTGGTGCCAAAGGAAGTGAATAATAATTAAAGGGCCCTCTGGACAATATCCTTCTATCTGAGGAATCATACACTCAAATAATCTAATTTGTAAAACCTCTTCACTACCTTACTGCCTGGCTTCCATTTTCTTTTGCATATATTTTCAGCACTCAACTAATGATGGATAGAGGGAATTAAGACATGGTTGATTGCATCTTATAAAGGCACTTGGAGGCATTTAAGATCGCTAGCATCTTTTTTTTTCTTTCTAGCACCTTCTAATGTAATGTGTTCTCAGAACACATGTGTGAGACACACATTGATATTAAAAGCTGTATTCTATACAGCCTCATAAAAGCATGCCACAGCATAAGCAAGTGCTAACATAAAGCGGAGACTATAATCATTTAAGAGGTGAGAATAAAGGAATGTGTGGGGTGGGTGTCACTGAAGTACCTTCTCTAGCTCCTGCCATCCATGAGGGTGAAGCTAAATGGCTACCAAAAGAAACAGAGCTGCAGTGCCAGTGAGGATGAGCACACCTGCATCACACACACCCTCAGCTATTTCCAAAGAACTATAAACAGATGCATGAAGAATTGAATTCTGGCAGAATCACTGTACAAAGCTAGATTTAAAAAAAATCACTAGTGTGTTGCAACGTATTTCCTAAAACAGTCAATTTTGTGACCCAAACTTGATAAACAGAATTTAGATTGGAGGGGCATTTGATCTAAACTTGGCTGGAAAAGTGCTTGTGATCCAAGGGTGAGAAGCAAGGTTCAGGTCCCTACAATCCACACAAAATCTGGGTGGATAGGGCATCTGTCACCCCAGCAGCACTCAAAGAGGTCCCCAGAGCAAACTGGCTAGCTAGACTAGCTGAATCAACAAGCTCTGGAGTCAAAAGAAAGATCCTGCCTTGATACATAAAGTGAAGAGCGATCAAAGAAGGCATGAGTCCTCAACCTCTGGCTTTCATACACACATGTGCTTGTATAACCCTACACATGTGCACCCACAAACACACACACTACATAGACATATGCACATGCCAAAAAAGAAGAGTAAACCAATACTACCCGGCTGTTGGATATGTGGACTCTGCCATAGGCTTCCTGAGAATAAACGCTGGCTCTCTGGTGTTCTTACTGTGTGATCTTGAGCAACATTACAAAGCCTCTCTGAACACCACTTTCCTAATTGTGACATGGAGATCTAATAACATCTCCCTACCTAAAAGGATTTACAGGAAGCTAGTTTGCAAATTAGAACAGGGTCTCTGTGAAAGTAAATAGGGGCCTAGGAATATGCCTAGGTGATAGAGCTCCTGCCTAGAATCCACCAGTGAAAACGTGGGGGGGGGGCATAGCTCAGTGGTAGAATGCCTGCCTAGATAGTGAGGTGCTGGGGTGTGGCTCAGTGGTAGAACTCCTGCCTAGAATCCCCCAGTGAGGGGTTGGGGCGTAGCTCAGTGTCAGAGCACTTGCAAAGCAGATACAAGGGCCTGGGCTCCATTCACAGTATAAAAATAAATAAATAATAAAGAACAAATATGAACCAATACCATTAGGACAAAGAATGACTTCTGTGCAGATTTAACTCCCATTATGAAAACTCTGCCCTACCGGACAATACAAATGTCAGTAAATTTCCCCAACAATGAATAAAATATTGCCTGCTGTGTTGGAGAAAGGAGGACATAGGGGTGAACAAGGTGGCCTGGTCTCTTTCCTTCTCAGTGTCTTTAACAGCTTAAGGAGTTTGTGTTTTATCACTGACTAGGGCTCTGTGAAGTCAATTTGGAAATAATGAGCTAAAATAAAAAGCCCACAAATAAAATACCCAGAACCTTCAAGAAGCTTCTGAGGACAAATGTTTGCAGAATGCTGTGATGTGAGGCTAAAGCCTATGTTCATTCTGAAGCCAACTCCAAATTCGAGAGGAGCAGTGTGGAACTGCAGATTTCTACTTAAATGAAAATAGACCTAAAGGGGGAAGCTTGAGCTGGGCATTGTGACTCATCTGTGTGATCCCAGGACTTAGGAGGCTGAGGCAGAAGGATTGCTGCAAGCTCAAGCCCACTCTGAGCTACCTAGTGATATTTTATATTAAAATATTAAATAAATATTTATACTATAATAAACATATTAACATAAACTTGAGTGTAAGGCTCAATATTAAATAATTATAATAAACTTATTAATGTAAGGCTACTCTCCCTTTCTCTCTCTTTCTCTCTCTCTCTCTCTCTCTCTCTCTCTCTCTCTCTCTCTCACTGCTGAAAATATTCTTGACAAGTGAGGGATAGAAATGGCTAGGGTGGGTGAGATTTGATTGCATTGCCAAAGAGAAGTATGATTGTTGTGGAATATCTGTTTAACTATGCAAGGATGTGTTGCATTTGTTTAACTATGTAAAGATGTGCTGCATTTATTTAATTATGTAAAAATGTGTTGCTGTTTTACCTTGCCTGCCTAAAGCACCTGATTGGTCTAATAAGAAGCTGAATGGCCAATAGGGAGGGAAGAGGTATAGGTGGGACTTCCTTCCAGGCAGGGAGAATAAATAGGAGGAACAATTTAGACTCAGGGGAAAAAAGAGAAAGAGACACCAGGGAAATGCCAGGGGCCAGACAGACACAGAAGAAGCAGGAGAGTAGGATGTATAGAATGAAAGAAAAGTTAAAAAAAAAAGAGCCCTGAGGTGAAACATAGATGAATAGAAACAGGTTAAATTAAGTTATAAGAGCTAGTGGAACAAGCCTAAGCTAAGGCCAAGCATTCATAATTAATAATAAGTCTTTGTGTCTTTATTTGGGAGCTGGTGGCCCAAAGAAAATTTCAGCTACAAATGGCACACAATGAGAAGCCTGAATTTCCACATAGGGCCTGAGAAAGCTGGAAAAAATGTGAATATGGCTCCTTTAAGAGACACTACTGTTCAGCAGAGCACTTGAGCAGCTGTCATACTATGTAGAGACATCAAGCTAAGTAAGAAATCCTGCCACAGTGCAGACACCAATTCCTAGAGCTGAAGCAGTTAAATGCAGCTCTTGGTTAAATACAGTTCCCAGTTAAATACAGCTCTTGACCAGGACCAAGCTGCTAGAGCCTTATGGCAGAGGACCTAGCTGCTACTTAGCAGTTTAAGGTTTGGCTCATGTGGTCAGACTACAGGTGCACAGTAAAGCAGGTCCAGACCAAAAACAAAAACAAAAACAAAAACAAAAACAAAAAAAAAAACTTTGAACAGGTTACAGTGTGCATAGATGCTTAAGAAAATGGGTATAAACAGTCATAGGAAAAATAAATAGTTTAAAATAGTTAAAGTCTTTTAAAAAAGAGTAATATAATATAAAAAGTATAAGCCATGTAAAGATGGGAAATAGACAGGGAGTCTGGACCCTGTATGGTGCTTTTGACTTTGAATTTTTTGAATGTTGATGAGCAAATGGCAGCTGCTGGAAGACATGAGATTGAAAAAGGGACTGCTGAATTAAACTAGCCTAGGTACCTTAGGGATGTCTTAGCTTTAAAATGGAATTCAGAAGATGTATTGTTTTGGGGGAGAGGTTATACTTTTGTTTCTCCAGGAAATGAAAGGTTGTGGATTTCTTCAAAATTAATAGAGACCAGATTTGACTGTGGGAGACTCCCTGAAAATCTTGGCTACAGACTTAAAAAAATAAACCCAGAAAAACTATAATACAGGTGATTTATATGCTGATCCCTTGACATGGGAACAATTCTGAGACTGGATGAGACATGATGAATCTTGGTGTCTGCAGAATCCTCATGACTTATTATTACATGCCATCCTTTCATATGGCATAGACAGAGGTTTGGTTATACAGTCCAAAGAAACCTATAAATTTGAAAGATGTCTTTTACCTACTCAAACAAAAAAAAAAACAAAAAAATCATCTTTGGCTGGCTTGGGTACAATGCACAGTCCATTCTTGTATTAATGCAATTATGTATGTTACCTTTGAAAGCTTTTGTGTTTTCAGAGCAAGGGGACCAGATACCAATGAAAATGGGTGACCCAGGTGATCCAGGCTCTCAAGAATGCCTCTGTTGCAATTTCCTCAGAGATCTGCATTCAGACAACTTTAAGGCTGCTAGCTGAGATGGTCTAGCCTCACGGACTATTCTAGCCAGGACTTCAGATAAGCCTTGTACTTTTCCATTATGCAGAGACTGGACAACAAATGTTACAGCTAGTTTTCTTAGGACTTGACCATTATCTCAATTATCTCAGGGTCTCCTGGGGATGCTGTCACTCCCAGACAACAAGGAGCAATCTAGAGAACACAACACCAACATTCCCAAGAGGTAGGGTAGATGTTTTTTATCATTCAGTGGGTTATGAATGTTTGTCATCATTTAGCAGGGATATAGGAACATAGGATAAAAAACAACTATTCATCTCGAATATTTTACATCAATATGGATTTTTGTACATTGATACAAATTTAAAGTTGTTTTTGTTACACCATATAGATGTTTCTATCCTTGTTTAAGGTATTGTACCTATGCAGCTCATTTAAAAATGTAATATAAAGTTCTAGTACTTGAAAGCTATTATTACAAACTGTTTAGGGTAATTAAGAAATGCAGTTTAGTAGTTAGTCATCTATAACAATCAAACTTGTAGTCATGTTAGGCATGTTTTCAAGATTAAACAGATATATTTTAGATAGGTGATCTTCAAATGCCTCAGAGACTTACAGAAAACAGCATTTAAGGTGTTTAATAACCTAAGGCTTTTCAAGACAGTGAGACACATCTGCTCCTGGCAGCACCAATTTACTTCGTAAAAGGATGATGAGCTAGAAGAACCTCCATGTGAACTTGGCTTTCATTGTGGCAAAGCTAGCCATTTGGGCAAGAAACTGCCCTTGCCTCAATAGCTAACTGTATACTGTACAAACTGGACAAGCGGAACACAAAGGGAAAAGACTGCTGGACATTGCCAAGACAAGGTGGGACAGTCCTTCAGAATTCCTGCTTCACAGAAAAATCTGTCAGATATTCTAGGCCTATAGGCCAAAGATGAATACCCCAAAAGAGCAGAGGAACCTTGGGTGACTGTGTAGCAGCAACATGTCTCTGTTGTTTCTGTAGTTTTGGAATTTGCTTGCTCTGCACTTCCTGTTTACTCAGATAATATTATATGATTCTCAGATCTCTGATGGAGTTGGAGGCAAGATAGTCATAGTTTTCCTTGTCAACCAAATTCAGAAAATAAACTTACATAGAGATGTAAAGTTTATAAGGTTGAGAAATATAAAAGCTGATGAATGTAAACAGGTTAAATTAAGCTAAAAGAGCTAGTGGGACAAGCCTAAGCTAAGGCTGAGCATTCATAATTAATACTAAGTCTTCATGTCTTTATTTGGGAGATGGTTGGCAGCCCAAAGTAAATTCCAACTACACATGATCTTAATAGAAATTGTGACTGGCAGTGATTTTTTTTCTTGCATTTCACAGTATGGCCATAAAACTAAGCCCCACACTCTAGGTCAAATCCCTATAATCACATCCAACACAAAATTCAAAATGGAGATCTCAGATGCTAGGTGTTGAGTTCAGTGATGAAGTTGGGGCTCACACCTTCTCCAGGCTGTTCTAACCACACACACAAGCAACTTCCATCAATAATGACCAGAGCCACTAGGGATGGACTAGAACATGGTCCATGGCAGAGCAATTGACCATGGTATAGTCTAAAAGAAATCACCGGCCACTTGCACCTGCTAACGCTTTTCATTTTGAGGTGGGAGCTCGGTGTACACCCCATGTTCTCCTTAAACTGTAGCTCCTCTTGTTTCAGCCTCCCAGTTGCTGGGATTATGAGCATATTGCCACCACATCTGACCCAAATCAACACTTTCTAAAAACAAACAAACAAAAACACTTTATTGTAAAGAACTTGGAAATTAAAAAAAAAAAAAGATACAATGAGATCTAAAAAGTTACAATGTATAGACCCAAAGTCTATACATTTCAATGACCTTCTATACAATTAGAGTAGCTTCATACTAGATCTTACACTTTCACTATCAATTATGTTAGACCCAAAGTCACCCTCCTAAAAGCAACTGTGTGGTATGGAGTGATGGCACAGTGGTTAAGAGTTCTGACTGTCAATTCTTAATACCTACAGATGGTTCACAACTACTTATAAATCTCCTCTGATGGGGCTGAAGACACAGCTTAGCAGTTAAGAGCACTGGTTGTTCTTCCAGAGAACCTGGACTCTATTCCCTGCACTCACATGATGGCTCACAACTGTCTGTAATCCAGTTCCTGGAGAACTGACAACTTCTGACCTATATGAGCACCAGGTATGGTGCAAATACATACAATTGGGCAAAATACTCATACACATAAAATAAAATAAGTCTTTTAGAATGTTAGGAAGCAATTACCATTCCTTCATTTTTAAAAGTGTGTGTGTGAATGTGTGTGTGTGTGTGTGTGTACATGTGAGTGCACTTAAGTAACTGGGGGGCTTGGAAGAGGGTGTTGGATTGATTCCCTAGAGCTAAAGTTACAGGCAATTATGAACTGTCTGACGTGGGTGCTGAGGACCAAACTCAGACCCTCTGCTAAATTCACATGTATTCTTAATACATGAGTCCTCTCCTCAGCCCCAGCAAGCAGTTTGTTAATGGCAGAACCCAAGGGATCGGTCTAAAAGGCTTTGGACAATAATAGCTTCATTTTAGTAAGTCTATAGAGACGATAACTATTTTAGTGTAGCAAGGCAGATCCCATTGACTGGTTTTCATGTATTGGTCTTGTAATGACACCACATGTGATATACCACGCTCTCATTAATGTGTATCAAACAGCATCCATTTCCTTTACATTTAACACTGTCACAGACAAATCGGTGTAGAGAAGCATCCTTCTGATGTGAGCAACCTGGGTCATTCTCTGTGCCTCCCTCCAGTTCACCCAAATTGGAGTAGAAGACACTCCTGGGATGAGCTCGTATTACATACACCCCTTTGCCCTCCAAGAAGCTAAGACAATTGTGTAACATTGGCATTTTAAATCATGAGAAGGGTATATCCTGACAAGCAGAAACGGTCACACACACACACACACACACACACACACACACACACACACACACACACGCCTCCTCTATTTCCAGTGTTTCCCCAGATGAAGCCAGCAAGACTCTGAGGCCTTTACTTTACAAAGAAACACATCTTCCTAAAGGAAGAATCGTGTCGCCGATTAAGACATTTCCCAAGCATTCACTACCATCGTTGCAAGCATCATTGGTCCCTTGGGTCTTGGGACCCCTCCACCTTCCTGAATGGAGTAGCTGACTAGGTAAATGGGTTATATCAGGCCAGGAAATCAATGTGTGTACTGTTCTCAGCCACAGATGAGCATGTCGAAGGCATTTTATTATAGCTCTAGGAGCCGTATTGATCCAGCTGTAACTACTCGGAGGTGGCCCGCAATCCAATGAGGACACATCCCTCTGTCCATCCAGCTGCTGCTTCTACCCGGCTGTGCGTTTGCAGATTGGATTAATTTAATGTTTGCTTAATCAAAACTGACGACCCAGGAACTTAAGTGCTATTAATTACTACAAGAATCCAGAACTAATCCCCTGACACTCTGAGGCTGGTGGGACCGAGGGGGGGGGCGGGCTGTTCTTCCAAAGAGTCCTTCTTTCCAGATGTTCAGTTTGTTTCTGTCTCCGATTCCATCACCACCCACTTTTCCCTTCTTAAAAGAAAGCAATCCTTGCTGCTTTTGATTTTGCTCCGAAAGGCGGGGCTGCGTCCTGCATTAGAATTGTCTGGCTGGATAAACAGAGCCAAAGGCCCCGGCGTCCCAGCAGCCAGCTACACTCTTTCTCTCATCCACACCGGTTAGACTACACTGTTTATAATCTAGTTAATGGCATGGGTGGCTCTTTTCCAGGGCACTATGGATTCTCAAAGACAAAGCCTCCACATTAGCCCTCTAGGACACCCAGCACCCAGAGCAGGGCTGTTGGTCTTCACTGAATCTTAAGAGGAAACTATGGGGCTTGCAAATCTGCATGTTTAAAAAAGTTCTCTGGCCCTACCCTACAGGCAGAATCTCCCAGGCTTCCGTTCAACTGGCCTTGGGTGATGGATGGTCAGGTCCATCCCTTTCTTTGTCCTTGGACAGACAATAGACAAAAATTCAAAGTGTATCCGCCTCCAATTTTTGTCTGTTACTTTGCAAAAGGGGCACTCAAAACCTAAAATAAAATAAGTCATACAGATCAGTCAAAGAACTACTGTAAGCCTGGAGGGACAACACTAATGTCTGCAAGTTGTTGGGCCCCAGCAACTCCACTGGCTTTTGGTCAATTTGCCAGGCACCTGCAGTTCAGCTCAGGGCATGCACGGTGTCTCCTGAACTCTTCCCTGGTTGCAGTGAGTGGCCTCAGTGCCCAGCACATCTGTGGTATGCTCCAAAAGGAACCCTCTGTTGGGTAGCTGGCCCCCATGACAACCCCTCCCCAAAGCAGATACAGTCTGCAGTGGCCTCAGTTCCCAGTCCCCAACCCCCAGATGCCACTGGGGACCTGAAGCAGGTATTCCCCGCTCCAATGCCTAGAGGGACAAGGGGATGATCAGAGTAACTAGGGTGTATGCCAAGATGGAGCCCTGAGGACCACAGCAGATGGGGACTTGGCTGTCCCCTGCAGAGGTCTCTGTTACTCAGCTCTTGCTGCTATTTGCCTGCAGAAAATAGACTCAGTTCTTACCTCTGTGTGTCATCACCCAAATGGGAAAAAGAAACACTTACAACCAATTCAGTGGTTAGAACATACACATGGCATTCAGCTAAAGATCGATGGCTCAGCCAATGATACTGTACCAATATTAATTTGGGTTTGATTATGAGCTACGGACACATACAGTGCTATCATTCAGGGGAAATGAACAGGAATTCTTGGTGCTATGTGTGTGACTGTTTTGAGTCTCAAATTATTTCAAATTCATATATGTGCACACACGGGCAAGTGTACAACACACACACACACACACACACATTCACAGTGCAGACAAAGCTACATACCATCAACAAGCCATAGGTTTCCTCTTCCATTGTTATACATTGATATACTCATCCAAACTGGTTAATGAAAACTATGTCTCACAGGCCACTGAGGAAAAGACCTCAAGACCCAAGACCTAACCCAAGACTCTCCACACCTGTTGACTTTTCTATGGAAGCAGTGCCCTGGAGATGAAATTCTTGCCTTCTCCAGATCTCTACAATCAAATCACCATAGAGCCCCATGCAACATTTACTAATTCAAATGCATCTTGAACCCATAGTTCTTTCTTGATGTATGGGGCACCAGCTTTACAATTCAGCCTGGGTGTGGTAAATTACTCTGGCCAGATTAACTGTATAAAGAACATGTCTCAAAACAATGATTTCGCTTCAAGCTAAGGAGGAACAAGTGCCCTCTCTTTCATTTCTAAATTGCATTTTCCATCATAAGTATTGAAAATTATGTTTCTGATCACCGCTGTCACCTTGTGAATAGTGGCACATGAGGCCCCACAGACACATGAGTTTCTACAGAAGGAAAACAATGGCCATTAGAACACCCCAACCACTTTAAGTTCTAAAGGGGTCTGTTCTCCCAGCCTACAGATTATTTAAAAAGGCAGGGTCCTTTGGAGCCTGTAGAGACAGGGGCTGAGGGGCAGTCATGTGTGCACATGGCTCATTAAACATAAGGAATGATTGCTTTGGGTGCATTACAGCACTCTTTATGTATGAGTTGCTCAGAATATTTACAGGTAGGCACAGTGTAGCCACAACCCCAAAGATGCAGCTGTGGAAATAGAATGTTCCAGAATATGTGTGTTTGACTCTATGCAAAACAAAATGTTTCAAGTCACAGGTTGACTAGCAATCTCCTTCCCCTCAAATAATAACAAAAGTCAGAACACTAAGGATGGCTCCTCCAAGGACAAAATAGTAGGATGTTCCAATTCTGGCTCATGCAGAGCAAGAAGGAAGGCTAGCCCAAAGACTCATCTAGGGAAAGAGAAGGCTAGAGATGCTCTCTAATGTAGGAGCCTGCTGCAGCACTCCTGAGTGATTCCCAAAGGAGTCACACAACGGCATCTCACATCCCTGTTTACTGCAGCACTGCCCACAAAGGTGGACAAGTGTGCTGGGTAGATTTTGTTGACTTGACACAAGAGAGGGGCACCTGGGAAGCGGGAACCTCAATTGAGAAAATACTTCCATTATATTAGCCTGCACACAAGTGTGGGGGGGGGCATTTTCATGATTAATGACTGATGTGGGAGAACTCAGGCCACTGTGGACAGCGCCACCTCTGGCTAGGTGGTTCTGGGTTGTGTGGAAAAAGCAAGTTGAGCAATCCATAAAGAACAAGCCAGTAGGCAGTGTTCCTCCATGATAATGCTTCAGCTCCTACCTGTCCTGGTTTCCCTCAATGATGGACTGTGACCTATCAAATAATCCCTTTCTTCTACCATGTTGGCTTTGCTCAGTATTTTTCACAGTAGCAGAAATCAAACTAAGACAGCAAGCTATAAAGTCAACATAGGTGCCCATTGACAGATGAGCAGATAAAGAAAATGACTATAGAAACACGTGAGACTTTATTAAGCCACAAAGAAGAATAAAATTATAACATTTGAATGGAATTGGAGATCTAGTTAAGACAAGCTCAGAAAGACAAATGTGGAGTGTTTTTATAGTGTATGGAGTAAATACTGTGTGTGTGTATTCTGTATATCTGTGTGTGTTTCTGTACACATGTCTTTTTTTTGTGTGTGTGTGTGTGTTGTGTTTCTGTATATGTATGTCTGTGTCTCTGTATGTGTGTGTGTGTGTGCATCTGTGTGTCTGCATGTATCTATGTGGATCTATGTGTGTCTCTATATATACATATGTGTATATCTGTGTGTGTGAACACACAAGTATGTGTCTTACATTACACTGAATTGGATAGCTATTTGTGAGAAGAAGGGGACTGATGGAAGAGAGGACAGATCAGGTAATAGATACTATAAACAAACTACACGATATACTTGAATAAAAATGTCATTATAAAACTCATCACTTTGTACAATGTAAGGTGCTAATAAAAAGCACTTAAAAGGAGGAAATAAGTGATTAGAAGACAGAGTCAGTCTGAAAGACTTAGTTTCAGTCATTTTGAAATTGGAATGAAAACAAAGAGTTTGCTCATGAAGACGAGAAAGAGAACCTACCTCAAGCAATGAATTGAAATCCTTCAAAACATGGATGCCTTGGAGCCTCAGGTGTGTCCCTCTGTTGCTCAGGTTCTAGTGCAGGTTGCAAAGGAGCTGTCCTGCCTGCAAGTTTGCGTCAGAGAGTTTATAGCCCAAAGCAGCCTTCTGCCAGTGGCAGATGGGAGTCAGAGTTGAGCAATCCATAAAGAACTTTTGGCAGGTACCAAAGCAACACGGTCCTTGGGTGGAATGATTCACACTGGTCTACCCTGCCCCCAAAGTCCCCAGCTGCCATGGAAAGATGGGAAGAAATGTCCATCAATTTCCTTCTCTTCTCTTCCCAGGCTAGATGAAACTAGGTCCTACAACTTCCTGGATTAGTCAGGCTCCAGGCTCTCCAGTGAAATGGAACTGATAAAATACACGCTCAATACATGTCTATGGAATGTTCAGCCACAAATGGGACCTCTATATCACACACACAGAGAGAGAGAGAGAGAGAGAACTCAGGTGCCACTGTGGAAGAGAAGGTGGAAAGACTGTAAAAGCCTGAGGTCTGGGAAGATGGGGCAGAACAGTGTCTTTTGGACATGACAGGAAAGCCTGAATTCACAGAACCCATGACTGCTTGCAAAAGACCCACACATGATCGAGTCAGTCACCATTCTAGCATGAGAGGGGCTGGATTCAGGAGCCCCTACTCCCAGCTTGGGAGCTATTGAGAAGTGGTAACATCCCAGGAGCCATCACTCCGAGAAAGAACTTTCTTTTCTAATGTGTTCTTATAACAATCTGCTTCTGGAGTGGCCTGAACAAAAGACACCGTCATTTGGAAAATAAATGCAAAGATGTAAATTGTCAGTCTTTTCTCAAAAGCCCAATGGCCCACAAAAGAGTTTGCCCCACAGTTTGGGATCCACTGTACCACAGGTGCTGGAGTTTAAGGCTGGATCAGCCTGCTTGGGCGGTGTAAACACAGACGTTCGCAAAGCCATCCATCATGATTTTAGAAAGACAGCAACATTCTGTCTTAGAATGTAACATTAGAAGTAATGTGGATATGAGGGCCATCTTGCCACAGAAGTCCCTTCCTGTTCCTTCTAGCACCTCCCCCCTGTCCTAAAGCCAGCCACACCCTGCATGGATAGACTCTTCTCTGAACCCCATCCTGATGCCAAAAGCATCCGTGACTCCATTTCACAATGGCATCTTTACCCAAGAGCCACGGTGAGGTTCGTGAACAGAAAATACATTTTTGACATCCTTAAAAGCACATGATCATATTCCATGTAACAAGACAGGACCCAGTGACTCATCGAAGTCATAAAGACTGCAAATTGCCAGAAGATCAGAATTCGGTTGTCCTGAGAAACCTAGGCAATCATTTGACATGTCAGGAGATCTGAATTGGCTAAGGTCGAAGATGATCCTCTTTGTGTTTTGTTATCAGGTATCAGGTTAATCAGAAGTTTAAAAGTTGACTGTCACCACCCCCAGTAAGATTTATTAGACCTCCTCCATGGGGCTGCACCGGGAATGGCAGCCGACACTCTTATTTCTTCAGAGCTTTCTCTGTCATCTCCCTCTGTGGTCCCCAAAGTCTGCCAATTAAAGACCTCCGAGATGACATTCCACTGCTGAAGTTATGCACACATAAATCACTGCAATAAGAGAAGACTGTTATGTTAACCTCCGCCTCACAACCCTTCTCTTTTTGTGAGAAATATGCAAAACATTCATTTGTCTGGCACCAAAGAAGCAATTTCCCAGCAGATGCCTGGGAGGCCCACGGGATGTTACCCCTTCCTGTGGTTACGTAGGCGGTGCCTGGTGCACCAGCAGGCATTACTCAACTCCAAACTCAGAGCAATGAGGCCATAAACCAGGCAGCATTACGTCAGCGGCAGGATGCTCTGAAATAAATGGGGAGCTGCTTCGATCTAGAGGAACATTTTTCCATGTTTAACCAAGCAAAACTGAAGACACTACTGAGCACACAGCTTCAAAGGTCAATGCATGAGGAGACCAGCGCTGGAGATGGGGGCAAAGGCTTTGCTCAGCCATGGAAGCAAGCCCCAAAGTAGCCGGGTTTCACTGCCAGGATGTCTGGTCAGTGTGGTGCAGTGAGTATGATGTAAAAGGTTACCTATTGGGAGTTGGCAAGGGGGATTGTGCGGGAGTAGAGGAGTGAGGGCGCTGAGAACTAAGACAGCTGTGGCTGGAGACTCAAGGCAGTCGCTTCCTGTGTGGCCCTTCACCTCCTTACATACCATCATGGGCTGGGTTCAGAATACTTTAGAGGATTGGTTCTCAACCTGTGAGTCACGACCCTTTGGGGGGATCAAATGATCGATCCTTTCACAGGAGTCACATATCAAATATCCTGCGTGTCTACAGTTATGAAATACCAATGAAAATAATCTTATGGTTGGGGGTCACCACAACATGAGGAACTATATTAAAGGGTCACAGCATTAGGAAGGTTGATAATCACTGCCCTAGAAGAGATTCAACCATAACCAGAAAAAGAAAGAAACCAGAAAGATCATTCTTCAACAATAGAAAAAATATTAATGATGTGCTAATTACTTATATCTACATGTTCACTTTAGAAAACCTTATTAATTGAAAGACTGGTGAAAGGAAAAGACTGAGCTCTCCTTCTCCTCCTCCTCCTCCTCCTTCTCTATTCAGCCATCCTAGATTAGCTAACCCAAGGCTGGGGTGCCCCCTGCTAATGGGTACTGGTAACCTGCCACTCTTATGTGACAAGTTTGCTTTGGCTGTCCAAGTGAGACCACCACTGTTGGTTAAAAGAGCCTATATCAGTTACTTCTGTGTCACTGTGAACAGACACCTGACAGAAACAATAGAAGGGGAAAATCATTTTGGCTCACAGTTTCAGAAAGATTTCAGGCCAACATCTCAGGGAAGACCTGGCAGAAGAGTGTGTCAGAGCCTCCTTATAGAAAGGTAGATCAGAGAGCCAAAAATGTACATGAGAAACTGGAATATGTATGTCCTTCAGGGTCTGGCCTAGTAACCAACTTCCGCCAGCTACATCCCATCTCCTAAAGGTCCCACAACCTTCATAACAGCATGACCAACCAGAGACTGGATGTTCAAAAAATAAACCTGAGCAGGACATTTCAGACTCAAACCATAGAGAGCCCTAAAGGCCTAATGTTCAAGCCAAGTACATGGGTCTTTGTAGGGCAAACCACCCACTGAAAAATCAAACAAAACAAAACCCTGGGTGCTGGGTGTTCCCTCTCAAATCACGTTGATCTAAAAGAATGAAATAATTCTAGAAAGAATATCTCTCTCTCCCTTCTCCCCCCCCCTGTGTGTGTGTGTGTGTGTGTGTGTGTGTGTGTGTGTGTGTGTGTGTTGAAGAGGTTGGTGGGGTAGAGACAGAATGCATATTTTCTCATTGATTATTTCACGATCAGAATGGAATCTCAACCTCATTCATCCCAGAATATTCCTTGCTATTGAGTCAGCAGTATATTCTGGACAGAGGCTACTAAAAATGCCCAGTTACACCTGATTCTACCAAACTCTGTACAAGTGGTCATTCTTCAGATCTCTTGTTTCTCTGACTCCCTTTCAGAATATGAAAGTGTGACACACCATTCTTGGTAGCCCCAGGTTACCAACTGCCTTGGTTTGCCTGGGATTTGAGCGTTTTGAGGGCATGGAATTTCTCATGCCAAAAGTCAACTATCTCCTCTATGGTCTAGGCTGGACTTAAACTCAAAATCCTCCAACCTCTACCTCCAGCATAGCTGGGATTATAAGCCTTCACTAGCAAGCTTGGCTCAGAGAGGTCCTTTAAGTAACCATTTAGACCCTCGGTGGAGTGAGTGAGTTAGACACCGCTGACAGCATTGCAGCACGTGTTCATAGGCAGTGAAAAAAAGGTCCTGTTGGGTGTTTGAGCAGAAACAAGACCATCCATCTACCACTGCTGAGAACAACTCCCACTTCATACTGAGCAAATGGTCAGGTCTTCGAAGCTATTGCACAGAGTGTGAGTGGTGAGGACATGAGAGTTGATTAAAAGTGGGAAGGCAGAGTGAGCAGACCCTTCTGTGCACAGTGCCGAGAGTCCCAGTCCAGCAATGTACCCCATTCTCCCCAGTTAGCCCCACCCTCATGAGAAATGCTGCTTCATCAGAGCATCGTCACCCTCTCCCTGGTATACACTGCCCGAGCTCTAACTCAGTGTGGTCACAAGAGTGTGTGTGTGTGTGTGTGTGTGTGTGTGTGTGTGTGTGTGTGTGTGTGCAAGAAAAGCCAGAAGCATCACCTTCCCCGGAGCTGGAGTTACAGGTGGCTGTGAGTTGCCCGACTTGGGTCCTCTGCAAGAGGGGTGCACGTGCAGTCTCTCCACCCCACATGATCCTTTTAGCTTTTAGATAAAATATTGTCGTAGTTACTTTCCTGTTGCTGTGATCAATACCATTTCCAAACGCAACTTCAGGAAGAAAGGGCTTATTTCAGCTTGTAGTTCAGAGTGATAGATCCCTTCAAGACTGAAGAAGCATGGTGTGGCTGCAGAACAGGAAGCATCCACACACACAAGCAGAGAGAGAGAGCATGCGGGAAGTGGGGGTGAGGCTGTAAACCCCAGTGACTTACTTCCTCCAGCAAGGTGCCACCTCCTAAAGTTGCCATAACCTCCTCAAACATGGGGGATGAAGCATTCAAATGCATGAGCCTATGAAGGACATTTCTAATTCAACCCACCATGAAAATATAAGACCAATTAATGAAATACTATGGGCAAGCCAAAATAAAAAAATTTCAGAAGTTTTGTGATGTTCAGGAGCTCTGAGGATCATTGGGCTTGGGATCTTTTGAACACTCTGAGTTGGTGAGAATTTGTACACAGATTCCACAGGCTTCACTGATCCACCCCTGAGCTTCCAGACATACCACAGTGGTATGCTACTGGGTCATCATACATGTGAACTGTGCTAGAAGATTCTTAGTTAAATCACTGTGATTTTATACTTTAAGGTGATAGTAGCTGAATGCATGAGTTTGTTTTAACTCATCTCTGGTCCAAATTAGACTTTTCAGATCTGGAGGGCTTGGACAGCAGTCTGAAGTAATAACAACCAGGGAGATAAGGGAAACAAATGACCGGCATTGGGCACTTACTATGTCCCGGGCTTGTGGCTAAGTGCTTTGGTGTCATTTGGTGGGGTCAGTTTTTACTGTAACCTGGTTCACCATCTCCTCTCATCACTCTAGCTAGAGTCCTGACACTGCATTGCCCTCATTTTACTTGATTTTGTTTTGAAACAAGGGCTCAGGATGTATCCCAGGCTAGCATGAAACTCTCCATCCTTCTACCTCAACATCCTCAGTGCTTGAATCCCAAGTGAGTGCTACCACAACAGCCAACTCAACTTTGGACTTGTGGGTGCATGGAGGCCCAAGAAAGGTGTGGTTCAAGTTCACAGCAGAGCCTAGCTTGTCTGAAGTCCATTCCAGAGAATTTATCCTCAACTCCCCACATACAGTGTTTGTGAAAACCCAGTTTCTCAAGCCTTTCCTATTGTATCCGCCCTTCTTTACACTGTACGATGTTCAAAGGAAGATAATATCAAATGTATAATGTCATACAGGTGACCACATGACAAATGGACTGTGTGGTCTCACCATCTGCTCTTGGGCTGAGAAGTTGGAACACACTGAACATGAGTCCACATAGACCTTCAGGTTAGAGGCAAGCAGTCTCTTGGGTAACTACTTGTCTCATGAAACACCCTCATAGATGAGCTGAGGGTGAATCCATGAACATTGTGTCTTCCTTTCCTGTTTTTCCATCCAGGCAGCCATGGATGACCACCCAAATATGGAGGCCCATGAGGCTTTCACTAGGAAAACCCTGTTCATCGTTACCTTCTTGTCCTTGGCTGGGTAGGTCACCAACTGCCTCCTCGCACTGAAGTTTATTTAACAGTGTGGGCTTTGCCTGTTCAATCTCAAAACTATCTCAGCTATGTATATACTGTGTTCTGAAAAGCTCTGTGAACACTATTTATTAGTCTCTTTGATCTAATTCATCACACACATCAATCTCAAACAAGCCTCAAGTGTCCTTCCCTAGAGGTGGGGGTTGGGGAGCCTGTGAAGAAAGACCTTCAAAGCATGCCCAAGCCCCCTTCCACCCCATCTCCCGTGATTTGGTCCCTCAGGTGCCATGGGTTCAGAAATACAATTAAAAAAGAAGAAGAAAAACAACTGGATTTCACCGTTGTCAAAATGCCACGTCACCCCTGAAGGAAAGGCACCCTTTTGTCAATTTCCCCATCCATGCCAAAGTTTATGAGAGACCCTTCACTTTATAAATCAGCTCACAGCTTAGCACATCCTGGCAGCCCCTTCAAGGAACCGATCGACATGACAGGGAATAAGACGATAACCATCATAGCTTGACTGGATACAGGTGTTTGCGTTTACAGACGAACCGCAAACGCCTGGATCTTTGACAGGCGTTGATACTATCAGTGAATCGCAGCTATTATTGGCTCCGGTCGCCAAGGGCTGGGGGGCCTTTCCCTTAGCAACATCTCGGAGGCTGATAACATTTGGCTGAACTTTTCAGATCGTAACCTCCCTTCTGACTTTCCGCAGTCAAACCCGCCTAAACTGATCAGAAGAGGAGACACGCAGTGGGAAGACAAGTAAAATATTATTGACTGCACTGTTTCATGTCTATTAGGAAGAAAGAGCAGAGAAGGGAGGGCGAACTTACAACTTGACAGGCTTCAAGATAATCAGGGGAGGAATCGGGGCTGTTCAGTAACCCTCGGTGAGGCTGGAAAGCACTGCCTTACAAGAGGTCATTGTTCTGTGCAGGGAACAAACAGGACGCCAGACAAACAAGGGCGCGGATGTGCATTCCTCCATGGAGCCTGTGCCTGCCACAAAACAGGGGGTGGGGAACACAACCCGGACTTGGTGTGACAAGAGAAAGCAGTGGGCCCTTCTTGTCCCCATCTTGGTCCTCAATCCACCTGAAGAGTGTGGTCTCTGAATGCAGCAGCTGTGTGTGCCTGGCAATAGATGTGTACAATGCACCTTTGTGTGGGATGGAGATGGGACCTGTACAGATGAAGCACTTGGGTCCTTGAGTTTGGCTCTTCTTCCCTCCTCCTCTTCTCCCCTCCCTCCTCCCTCTTCCCTTTTTTTGATTTTGAGATACATTTTTGCTATACAGACCAGGCTAGCCTTAAACTCTCTATCTAACCCAGGCAAGCCTCCAACTCAAAATCTCCCTGCCTCGGCCTTCATTTGTCCCTTCAACTTAACATTGCATTTCCCTGCTCCTTGTCTGGCTGTCCAGAACTGAGATCACACATCCTGTGGATAGAGGTGGGGTTCACAGGTGCAGGGATACGTGCACAAGCTCATGGATATGTGTGCTGAGGATCTGATAGCTGATAGCCCCTGGACTTCCTGAGAGAAGGCATGCTTGTTTCCTGATGTTCTCAGTCCCACTGGGAAAGACAAATCCCTGCTTTTTATCAAGTTGCAAGGTCAAGTTTGTGATCTGGAGCAAAGGTTAGGGTCTCAAACACTGACTCAGAAAACCAAACCAGCAAGGCCAGGCCCAACACTGCCCACGTGCTCTTCCCCAGTGCCAGGCTTACTTTTCGTCAGCCTTCAGATTCACTCTGGAAGAACATTAAAAATCTCCATAGCACTTCCTACCACCTACCCAGTTCTGGGTGTAAATTACCATAGAACTTCCCATCTTTGGTCACAGAGCTATTTGTTTTCCTCCAATATATCCCCACTTGTGTCTCAATAGCGTTGATCTGGGCAGAAGTTTATCCATGGCTGCTCATGAAACACTTCTCCTTGGCTGTGGGAAACACTACTAGAGCCATGCGGCTTTGTCATTCGGAACATGCCCCTGCAGGAAGACTCCCTTAACAAGCAGACCTCTCTTGTCCACATCACTTGCCTGAGTTACCCATCACCTTCTTATGAAGGCAGACTCCGCAGATCCCCCCAGTCATATGGCTCCACCTCGCTGTCTCAGTTATCACCCGTTGACACCCTGCCATCTTGAAATGGCCTACCTCTTTGGCCTCATGGTTGAGTCCTTTCTTCTTGGCTACTTCATCTCAGCTCTGTCTGTTTCTTCCTCACTTTTCACCTGCATTTTGACAATGAGGTTTCCAGGCTTCTAGCCGCAACCTGCCTACTTTTCCTCCTCACATTCTCCCTCCTCACATTTTTAACTGCCACCCCCCAACACCAGCCAAACTCTCCCCATGAAATACAGGCTGAGGTTCAAACCAACTGGCCATCTCCAGTTGCCTTGGGCTGAAGGTATCCTGATAAGACCCTGTGTGTGTGTGTGTGTGTGTGTGTGTGTGTGTGTGTGTGTGTGTGTGTGTTTACATGTGTATGCACTTGCCTATCCATGGCATATGGAGGCCAGAGGTCAAGATCAGGTATCTGCCTCTATCACTTTCCATCCCATTTTTTAAGGACAAGGTTTCTCTCTGATCCTGTAGCTTGCTGCTTTGCTAGGTTGCCTGCCCAGCAAGTTCCTGGAATCCATTTATCTTTGCCCCCTCCTTCCCCCTCCTGAATTATGGCACATGCCACCATGCCTGGCTTTGACATGGGCAGTGAGAATCAAGCTCAGGTCCCCATACATGCACAGCAGGCTCTTTACCCAGTGAGCCATTTCTTCAACCAGATATGTGTGATTTCCACAGGAATTTGGTGGTGAGGGTTTATTTATTTTTATTTTATGTGCATGAGTATTTTTGTATGTACATATATGCACCACCTATGTGCCTAATGCCTATGGAGTCCAGAACAGGGTGTTGGATCCCCTGGAACTGGAATTACATATGGTTGTGAGCTACCATGTAGGTTTGGGAACTGAACCTGGTTCCTCTAAAAGAACAATAGGACTCTTAACCATTGCAACATCTCTCTGGCCCCATGGCAGGTTTTAGATCTGGATAAAGTTTGGTTATAATGCCCATAGGGTGCTGCAGGGCAGATAACTGTGCCTTTTGTAGAAAATTATTGGTAATTCTCCACACACACACACACACACACACACAGCTCTACATGATAAGAATCCAACTCCACTCTAATAGCCCAGGCTCTACCAGGGGTTTGAATCAAGTCAGGTGTGTCTCTCATGTGGTCTACACGTATTTTCTAAGCTGATTTCCTGGCATCCACTCTAAACCTGAGCCTTGATATAAGGAAGAGTCAAGTATAGCTGGATGGGAGCAGCCTCCAGCTCCTTGGCTCCCTGTCTTTCCAGTCTACCCATGAGCACCCATGAGTCATAGGTGGTCTGATCTTTGTTGCAGGACTGTTTGCATGCAGTCCCTTTGGAATGGGGGTACTCTGCGGTTGTGTGATGTCACAGCCTGCAAGAATGAGGCTCGATTGTCACTGGGAAAGACCATCTCCCTAAACAGTTGTGATGTTGCTCAGAATGACTTCCCCAAGTTTACAACATGCATGTGGAGATGGTGCACAGTCATCACTTTCCATTGACGCTGCAATCACAGAGAGGGAGTGAACAGGCTAACTCACATGACTCCTTCGCAAAGTGACCGAGAATCTCAGAGACCCTGTCCATACAACTTTTGTGAAAATCTCACTCCATGCCCTTCAGGCTGATTCAAGGTTATCCCTCAAGGCTACAATGAGTAAGGCAGAGGACAAAGGACTAAATATGACAAAATAAAATATAAGATTAAAAAAAACTATCACATCCAGGCTGAACAAGGCAACCCAATGGAAGGAAAAGGGCTCCAAGAGCAGTCACAAGAATCAGAGACCCAGTCTTCAATGGGATGGGGTCTTAGCAACTCTTATTTTGGCTGTCTTGATGTGGCTTCTACGCTGGTCCCCTATCTGCTATCACTTTTTTCTCTCATCCTCAAGACTCAGGGGTCTCCTCCTTACAGATGATGTCCCAACCACCCATTCTAGTGTCACTTTCTCCATGACTTCCCCATTGTACTTTCTGAAGGAAATGACAACTGTAATTGTCACCAGCTAGAAAATGTATTGATGACTGAAGTGGTTTTGTATAGCTACAAACAAAACATCTGAGAGAACAATATGATGTGGGAAAGATTTATTTGTGCCTAGTTTATGAGGGTTTAGTACATAATCCATTATCCCCAGGTGCTTAGGAAGAACATTATGGTGGCTGGAATTTGTGGAAGGGAAGGCAGAAAACCAGGAAGTGACTAGAGCCAGATACAACCACTAGTGACTTCTGAAGAGTGAGTGACCTACTTCCTCTAGTCAAACTCTAGAAGTTTCTAGAACCTCCCCAAATAGCATCATGGGCTGTGAACTGTATATAAGCCATCTGTATATAATCTTTTGGAGAATATTTTAGATTCAAACCATAACAATTATATTTTGTAGTTGTTTGTTATCTGGTGAACAGTGAACAGAAAGTGTGTCTTAGTAATGGAAAAATGAATCCAGCTGGCTGTTATTAGATCCTCAGTGACATGAATAGCTAAAGCAGTGATTATTGAGTTGAGTTCTCTACCAGAGCTGGGATGTTAGGGCCTTAGACAGCTTGAGTCCCATTTCTTGGTTCTGATTTGTGTCATTGCCTTCTGAAGACACTTCACCAATGACACAAAGAGCCAAGTCTCTTGGAAATGCATAGTCCCACTGAACTCGGGGAGCCAAGGATAGCATCACCCCTAGAGTGGGTGCATTCTGGGCCCTTTCAGATAAACCAGTTCCAAAGACTAGGATGCTCCAGGCTCACCTGTGTTCCCTACAGAAAGTAAGAAATATACCGTGTTGATCTGACCAGATCTTGCCATGGAAGAAGATGGCATTCGTGCATTCTTGTAGCAGTGTGCCCGCTACCAATCAAGCCAAGGCCTTTACCATCTTACTGCTTCTACAGAGCAGAGACAGGTTTTTGCTCCTCGCTTACTTTCTTCTCATCTCATTTGGTTCTCCCCACACTGCTGAGGACAGGCGTGGGGCCAGCATGGTATTTGACATTCACAACAAACCCTGTCAATGGCTAGTGTCAGCACTCCCTTCTCTGAACGTTGTGCAGCAGTCACAGCCATGCCTCTAGGTAGCTGGACAGAGCCCTTGACAACCCAGTCTCTGGACTCTTGCTCACTGTGCCACTCCCTCTGGGCTGCAGCATCTTTAGGAGACTGAGTCCTGCTAACATAAGGCTGTCCATCTGGAGGAAGATCCATTGAGAGATGTGAAACATCCAAAACAGAAGACAGAAGACCCCCAGTGGTGGAGGAAAACAATAGGGAAAAGAGAGCTGAGAAGTTCTTTGTTTTGTTGTGCTGTTTTGACATAACACCCAGCAGAGCAACTTAGAGGAAGAAAGGCCTCCCTGAGTCCAAAGAAACTTGGGTCTTCCTGGGAGAAACTTGAACAGCTCTGGTCTCTGGCTGGTTTGGGGAGCCTGTTTCACGGAGTTATGACTGCTAAGTAGACAGAATGAAGCTTCCTTGTCCTCCGCACCAGAACATGACCGTCCCCATGAGAAGCCAGAGACGTAAAGTCAGAGAGAGAACCTTCACAGCTCATGCCTGATGGGGAACACTGTTCACTGATGTCCCCATGTCATATCACTCAGAAATCTGAGGGCAGAGGCTACAAGGGTCCATTTCCATCTCGGACCACATCAGTGTTCAAGTCCTGGCTCCAAAAGCCCATGGATCCCTGGAGGGTCCCCCTGCCTGTCCCCATGGCACTGGGAGCCTTCCCATTTCTGAATGTCGGATGGAGTTTTCATAAGCAGGGATTCCTTCATCAGCAAGTTTGAATTTATAAACAGTGATCTTCTCCAGAAAAGCAGCGACGAGAGCTTTTCGATAAAAGTTACATCTCCATTTAAGAAAGAATACATAATTCCATATCCCACTGTCCCTCGAACTTTATTCCCGTTTATGTAGATCTTAATACAGTTATATAGTCGTGGGGCTAACGTCCCCTCCGGATGGTAATGAGGTCCTCTAGAACCCTTTAGCTGCAATAAAGTATGCAGAAGTTAAATGCACAGATGGAAAAAAATTTGTCTCAATTTTATACTTCTGCAAAATGGTAATTTTGTACTTAAAATGTACAAGATGGATGTTCAGAAATATAGGCTGATAGCCTAAATTATATTTGGTCATAATTTATGTAGTACAGTCCCAAAGAGATACAAAAAGGCAGAGCATAATTTATCTGCTAGAACCAGCGATAGCTTTGCTAAGACTCCCATTTATTCCATCCCCCATAGTTTCAAGCAGCCTCTGTCCTCGGGGCTCACTCCATTTAAGTTCTGCATACTGCTGTTTGATCACATATTGTAGTCTATAATTTGCCTATCGTCTGAAGCAAATTTAGGTCCCAGAAGTTATGATCTCTACATAGCAACCACTTTATTTGGTAAATGCAAAATATTTATAGCAATATAAAAACCAGATGAAAATAAAATTTCTATAATCATTGCAACATACACGCTTTATCATGGGAGCTCATAAGACTATTAGTGTGGGACTAGCATGTGGCCTAATACAATTACCTTCGGACACACATTGGAATTTGCTGATGCTTAGAAACCAAAGAAACTTTTCCTCAGGCATCTCTTCCATCTTGCCGCCAGAAGGAAACATCTCCAGAGGAGATGCCCAAAGAAAATCAGATGGAAGGCAGAGTCCAGGTAAGTCATCTCAGTGTTCAGTTGTGCAAAGGATCTCCTGCTTAAAAACAAGCATGGTAGTGAGGGCTGTGGACCAGTTCTCTCCTACCGAGGCAGCATCACCAAGGAGGCAGACAAAACCAAGGAATGTGGACCACAGGCACGTCTTTAAGTCAAAGCCAGTGAATGCTTACCTTAATCAGCTGTCACGGCTCCTTTATTCAGCATGTCTCTCCCTCTAGTCTTCCCATGCCCCCAACTTTTCTTTGTGTTTAGTGTTCCATGGAGATATTGGTGATCTTGTGAGACTGTCCATCAACAGCTCCTTGGAAAAGCAACTTTTGAGGCTGGAGAGATGGTTCAGTGGATAAAGTACCTGCTGTGTTAGTGTGAGGAATGGAGGTCAGATCCTCAGCACCCAATATAAAAAGGGCATGGTGGCAGCAGCACATCCCTGTAACCCTGTCAATAATGATAATAATAACAACATAGTGGGAAATCAAGGAAGACATACAACCTTGACTCTGGCCTCAACATTTCTAAACATGTCTACACATACCCATACACACACCCCAAAATAAATCCAACTTGCTCAAGATTTTGTTCCCTATGAAAAATGACATAGTAGAGTCATTTTAATTTGCTAAAGACAATCTACGATTGTGCAGTGGTGGTGGGGACCCTTCAACATCAGCATCTCCATCTTTTCTATCTTTCCTAGGCATGTAAGATTGGAACTTCCCTACAGTGTTGCATTTTCGTCTCCTGGAGCATACTGAACACAAACAGAACTTCCATCTGGCTGTGTGTCCTTCTGTTGGAAGACACGAAAGCATTTTGCTTGTTCATATCTATTAATGAATAAGCATGTTCTCTAAAAAAGAAAAGAAAAGAAAGTGAAGGACAGTGGATCAGTTACTTTTCTGTGTCTGTGATAAAACACCATGACCAAAGCAACTCATAGAAGAAAGCATTTATTTGGCTTTAAGGTTCCAGAAGGATAAAAATCCAGTAAGGTGGGGAAGCGCAGCAGCAAATAAAGACCATGGCCGCAGAAAGCTGAGAGCAGTCATCCTCAGTGGCACACAGGAAGCACAGAGGGAGAACAGGAAGTGAAATGAGGCTGTAAACACTCAAGCTTGCCTCCCCTGAGGTACTTCCTACAAAAAAAATGCACCTCCCCATAACTTCTCCAAACAGTGTCACCAACAGGGGACCAAGCATTCGAATATCTGACCCCATGGGGGACACTCTCCACAAAACCACTGTCCAGAGGCAGCAGCTGCAGGGTGAGAGCCCCAGACTGAAACGGGAACTTGAAAACAGGGAACGGGAACTTGTGGGAAGTCTTCCCATTAAACACTGAACAAGTCACCCCTCTGGTTCCCTTAGACAACTTCTACGTGAGACATATTCAAAAAAGGAAACAAAACCAAAGAGGTCACCGGCGTAGTCACTGGGAGAGGTGAAATTCCCATGTACAGGCCCAGGATCCTTCAAACCAGCAGTCTCCAGGCACTTGCCCAGGAGTATTACTTCTCCATCCTCAACCCTCTCCCCGCCCACCCCAGCCCCCTTCCATCTAGCCCTCAAGGTTGCCTTCAGCTGAGTGAAGATGAAATAACACCTCAGATACATCTCTACAATAAAAACTTCAACAGGAGCTTCATATATTTTGTGGATACTAAAGATCTCATGGCTTTCTGAAGACGGTGTTAGTATTAATCATGGTGAGCTCTTAGATTATTTCTCAGCATCCATGTCCTCCCATCCAGGAGTCACCATTTCCATGAGCTAGGCAGCCAGGCTCCCAGCTGGTGTTCTAGCTTTTGGTATATATTTGCTCTTCTTCCTCAAGACTCTTTGGCTCCCTCAGTCTAAGGGAGCACTCCCACTTCACCCCCTTCCACCCAAAAATGCTAAAGCAAAAACATTTGAGTGAACATGTATTTGAGAAGAATTCTTGCTGAAATCCAAATATTATTCAACAAGTTCTGTTTTAAACATTGTTTCTATCATGCACTATTCAGGAAGAATGGAGGGAGGGAAGGAAGACAGGAGAGAGAGAGAGAGAGAGAGAGAGAGAGAGAGAGAGAGAGAGAGAGAGAGAGAGAGAACGAGAACGGGGATGAATTATGACCCCAAAATAAATATGTACAAAAATCAGGGAGGGAATGACAGAAGAAATATATCGATCTTGTTTACCTCCCGATCTCGTAATTATTTAAGACCAAAGCCAGACCTGGTGGCATAGGACCATCATGCCAGCTGCTCAGGAGGCTGAGGCAGGAGGATCACAAGTTCAAGGACTGTCTTAGCTACAGAGTGATTGTGAGGCCAGGCTGAGTTTACTAAGACCACATTTCAAAAGAGGTGTGCTAGCAAGATGGCTTAGCAGATAAAGACATTTGCTGTGCAAAGCCAAGGACCTGAGACTGGTCCCTGGATGTCGGATGAAAGGAAAAAGCCAATGTGAGTTGTCTCAGGAGCCTCCACACTGGGCTTTGGGAGAGTACTCACTCTCTTTACTCAAAGACAAGCCTTCAAGTTGTCCAGTTGCACAGTCGAGGCTCAGTTAAGTTGTCCTCTGTTCTCTCCACAGGTGCAAGGAGGCCTGTATGTGGCCAAATTAACACAAACATTTCTCTCTCACACACGTAACATTAACAATCATCATCATCAAAAGTAAAAGGAGGACTGAGGGTGTAGCTCAATATTAGAGTGCTTGCCTAGCATCGGGGAGACTCTAGGTTCAATCTCCAATACAGCAAAAATGTGTGTGTGTGTGTGTGTGTGTGTGTGTGTGTGTGTGTGTGTGTGTGTGTATAAACAGTCACAGTGAGAAACCTTCATGTACAAGACCCATTCATTCATTTTGCAACTAGAGAAACTGAGGCTCAGAACAGAGAAATTGCATATCAGTAAAGCAAACAGATAGGTCTTCATCTGAGTCTCCATGGGTAACATGTAAACAATGGCTGTGTTCTCATCAAAGACAATAGCTATTGCCACCAGCTGGGTCTCCAAGAACACAGGACATAAAGAGCCGTCTGTGACTAGGTTCATGGTGTCTGCTAGCCTGAGAAAGGAAGATAGGAAGGCAAACCTGCTGGGAAGAAGATGGATTGCATCACCTGTCTGCAGGCTGGCTGTGACCACCCCTTTTTGTGCCTGTGTGGGGATGGAAGGAGCAAGGCGGTACTCACTGAGTTGGCTCAGCAGCCTCCAGACCAGGCATGGGGGGGAGCTTTGCCTCTTTACCCACAGATGGTCTTGCAAATGGCCCCATTGCACAGAGGAGGCCCAGTAAAGTAGGATATCTTCCCAAGGACACACACAACAACGAGCAATCTCCATAGTGACTATGCTAAATGAAGTAACTTCTAGCTCATCCCGTGGGGAATTTGAGCTGACATTTCAAGTTGAATTAGGCAAGATGAGAAGGTATTTGCATGGGGAGATCAATGTGTGGGCAGAGTTCTTAGGACCCTAACAAATGTCTGTTTGATGATCCCAATCCAAGGAGAGGACACAAGTGCATGGTACCAGAAGAGAGAGGCTTGACAATCCACCACTATTCCCCAGAAATCATCCCAACCCAACCCACATCCAGCTGCCCTACAGTCAGGAGCTCAGCTCCATCTAGATTTGCAATATTATAAAGTGCCGGGATGTGAAAGGCACCACATAAAATCAAATTCCCTTCTATTTTAAGTTGAGTGGTACACGGGTTCAGCTTTAAAACCTAATTTCTTAAAAGTTTTTGAGAGGGGAAAAATGTTCCTTTGCAATTGGAATCGAGTCCCCATAAATTAGCAAGCCACCTCTCTCCACAGCAGTCCTTCAGAACCAGGCCTGATTGCTCACTTTCATCAAGCGACCCACAGGCCGACTCGTCATCCTTCACTGCCCAGAGCGAGGCACCTTGGCTGCTGATGACATACAAATGTTAATTTCCTTCAAATATCAGCGGAACCGGCCTACTCCTGAGAGTGCTTAGCAAACACAGGCCGAGAATGAAGGTAGACTGAATGAAACACCCACAAACACAAGGGGAGGAAAAAACTCCCAAGTTTTCAGGTACTGCTAGGCCCTTCCTCTTTCCAAGGGAGAAGGCAGAATTATTGATTCCTAGGACCAGAAGGGTACCTGCTTTCCTAAGGTCACTAGCTAAGAGTAACCCCATCTCTCCCCTGGCAAAAGAACCTACATAAATAGGGGGGAACCCAACCCCACCCACTCACCCACCCCTTTATCCACGCCTCATTATGTGACCTGGACTGGTCTGAACTCATAATCATTCTGCCTCAAGCTCCCACAGGCAAGAGCCACTAGACATGGCATATTTTCAGTCACGGGGTAGGGGTGGGGACACGGCTAGGAGGTTGGGGGACAATGCAGGGTGATGAGTGAGTATATGAGTATGTGCTTATTTGTATGTTCTGGCACACGTGTGCCATGGCACTCGTGTGGAGATCAGAAGAAAACCTTTGAGCGTCGATTCTTTCAACACTAGCTAGCCCATGAACCTCCAGAGGCTCCTGTCTCTACCTCCCATTCCCCGAACGTGGCCGTTGAGATTACAAACACTAGCTTTTAAGTGGGTTCTGGGGATCCAAACTCAGATTTATCTGGCAAGCACTTTTAAGCCATTGAGTCATTGGCCTACCTGCCTCTGCCCCATCCCCAGGCCACCCCCAGGCCTGCTCTGGGCCAGCCAAGTCGGTCTGTTTAATTCCTATCAAAAGCGGCGGCGGCGGCGGCGGCGGCGGCGGCGGTGGCGGCGGCGGCGGCGGCAGGACACACACACTTCACTAAGGAGACAACTTTAGAGGCCACCTCTCCAATCACCCACAGCTTCAACCATCTCCTCCAGCAAGGTTCTTCTCACTACCCAAGGGAAAGCAGGAACAGGACAGCTGGTCGGGAGAGCATCTTCTAGTCACAGTGAGCAAATTTCCGGTCAACAGCAGTCTGAGCTGCACAGTGAGTTTGAGGCCAGGTTTGGCTCCACAGAAAGATTCAATGTTCAAGAAAATGGTAATGTACCACTGAATGAGAGAAGCCATTTAAATCTCTGTGCCTCTGCTGTTTCACTCTGCCTTCTCTCTGCTGCTTTGTCTGCCTTCTGTCAATCACTCCATCTTCACTGACCCCTGCTACACCCCCAGACCCACAACATTGGGGGCGATTACCTAGTAAAGTTTGCAAAGAATACTTCGGAGTGACTAAAAAACAAAAGAAAAATGCTGGTCTCTTGGTCAGCAGGATTTGCCCAAGCAAAAACACTCTCCTAAGCCCAGAGGTCACGGGTGGTGGGTCCCCAAGACTTTGAAAAACACCCCTCAGTTAATGTGACCACCAAGATGAAATTCATAACAATAAAGTACCCAGGATCTCAGTGGCCTTCCCCTGGAACATCGGCACCATGTAAACAAGCCATCACCGTGATGATCACCAGTTTCCAGGGCTGGTCAGACTGAAGCCTTCACGGTGACAGCCCATCTTTAGAAAGAACAGAAGTTGTCAAAAGAAAAAAAGGGGGGAGCCTGAGCACTGACTGCCCGTCTCAAAATGCCTAACATGCTTCATTTGGCTTATAATAATCACGTTCTGTCTGTTACCCCTCCAAGTGTTAAGTAGTGCCGATTCCTCTGGGGACGTAAGGATCTGGGGTTAACAACTTTCTCTGTAAAAAATTCATAAGGTGCAAACAAACAGCATTCCAGCCAATGCCTGGGAGAAGCCAGGGAAGACAGAACCAAACGACAACAACAACATCACCCGCACGCCGGATACTTGGCAATTAACTCCAGCTTTGTCAGCAATTTTTTGAAAAATTTGCTAAACACGGGAAGACTCGTCCTCGCCATATGAGAAACAAAAGCTTCTGCGGTGACTCTCCCATGCATTACAATGTGTGTGTCTTACTTCTTAACCAAGCCGCTAATCACGCAAATTATTGCAACTAATTACATCTGAAGGTCTAATTAATTCTTTCAGTACCACATCATTTAGTACGCATTCACGACACAGCACCTGTTTTGAAAATCCTTGCAGTTAATTTGTTTATAAACAAACACAATTTGCATAAAATGTTTAATGAATGGTTTAACAGTTACTACAATACTCCGGGTTTTGTCTTAGTAGATTGGAGGTCATCAAAGGCCACGAGAAATTAATTTCAAACTATACAAATTAATTTAAATAGAATGTGTGAATTTCTCATTAATAAAGAAAACATTTCCAACATGTTAATTAATATCTTGGTAACAGGCTAATTACTCACAGCACAAGTACATCTCAAAAGCAAGCCTTAAAGATTTGGGGGGCAGAAGGAGCAAGATGATTTTAAAGGTGTGAGGGGAAAAAAAAACATGCAACTCACACAAAAAACATACAGTGTCCAATGGTAGTGGAGAATCCACTGCCTAGGACCAGGAGAAGAAGCAGGCTCCTCACACATTTCAGTTATCAAGAATAGGAAAACTGAGAACCACCTCTTTCCCAGGTGCGAAGTGTCTCGCAATATGGCTAGAAGGACGGTGGCCTTCTGGCAGAGACATATGCTTAATGTCAGTTAGCATAGTAAGGATCCTGTCTTCCCTGTACTGGTGCTCCGGTCCTAAACACGCTTCACCTGATGGCTCGGCATTTGCTCAATCATCATCTTTCTCCCAGTATAAACTACAGCAAGACACATCCCTTGAGAAGCCAGAGAGGAGCAGAAGAGATCGCTCAGCACCCAGCCAGCACAAGCCATCTGGGAAAACGCTCCTGCAGTAAAGTTTGTTTCTGACTTTTGAGCATCTTCATACCTGATGAGCACCTGTTGTGATGTGCTTCCACCCCGGAAGTAGTCTGACGACAGGAGCTGGCATTGTAAAGTGTGCTTATACGCTCACCCTTGCTTGGCATTGCCCCCCAGTGCAAAGGCTAATGAAATGGTTGGTATTCTGGGCTCAGAGGGATGTGCCTGCTTCCCTGGGCGTCAGTCCCCAAGGAGTCAGACTAGACCCTTTCTTCAGGAAAGCATTTTGTTAGTGGATCTGAAAGTGCTTATTTTTGCTTGTTTAAGTCTGCTAATGGGCTGTGGGGAGAGACGGAGGGAGAGAGGGGCCATGGACCCTTGCATGGGATAAAACAGCAGAGAGACAAAGACAAACATAAACACAGGGTTCACACCCATTTGGGGGACACCCAATGTATTTCCAAGAAAACAATGGACAAAAATAAGTAGGAGTCCCATCCTAACAACTCCAAGGGAAAACACAAACTTGCTTGGCCTTTGGTTAGCCCCGTACTGGCAGAGAGACTGAACACTAGCAAGGAGTCCCCTTGCTCCTAATACTCTTTTGTAGGTCCATGTAGAGTGAAGCTGTCCCTCATAGGCCACCTCCAGCCAGCATCCTTGTCTCCGGGAGGGTAAAGGCCTTCTGCCCACCTGGGTGTCCCCACCCTCTCCTCCACAAAGAGGCCTGGTAGGCGTTTCCTGTAACCCTCAAGCTCCAGAGTGACCTAGCAGAATGATGGATTTCAGAAAAGGCAGGCAATCCCTACTCTTTGCAAATTCCTTTTATTCCTTCCAAGTTTCCCACCAACGGCACGGCTGTAAAAATTCAGTCCTTGAGAGACAAACACTTCACGAGAACAGGCTGTGGTGAGGGAAGAAAATAAAAGCCGTTTCACCTCTATCTCTCAGGACACAGATGTAAGCTGCTCTACCCCCAAAATGCAGGAGGCAGGGGAGGGAGAGCTGCTGGCACAGTGCTGGCCACCACAGACGCGTGTGCACATCGGCTTCATTTTTGAAAATAGTACTAAGAAAGCCGTGCAAGGAATTACTCGCGATCTCAGCACCATAGCCGAGCAGAACTGAGGCTCGAGGATGAGGGAGCCCAGAGGAGGTACTGACGAGGGGGAGGGGAAGAGACAGTGCAGCTGGCAGAGAAAATACTTCCATTCCAGAATAAGCAAGACGAGGCACTCAATCCTGAAAGCCAGAGAGCCCTGAAGCGTGGAGGGAACTCCAGTCAGCTCCCTGAGACGCACAGACAATACACACACACCCCAGCCAGTTGCCAGAGCAGTTTCCTTCAAAGCAACACTGCATCTGAGCCCACTGCTTCCCAACTTCCCCCTAAAGTGATCCGAGGTGCCCCACCCGAAGCGTGCAGATTTCACGTTTCTCTCTCAAGAAAAGCATCCCAAGATCTGGACCAGGCTTTTCCTCTCCCTATTAAAATCACCAGCATTTCACAAATAAAGGCACTCACCGTGTGAAAAATTATCTTTTAAAATGGAGTTTAATTTGCATATAAGGAACGGGAGATTTATGGCGAGCAGCGCCGTCCAGTACCACATCTGCCTAGTATCAGCCGTAATTTAGATTGTTTGTGACTGATCTTAAATTCTAAAGCTGAGCGAAGATGAAGTGTTCTGCCGCTGTATTATTGTCAGGAGTCTAAGACTTACCAGAGATTTATTATTAATCTTATCACAAACACGTCTCAACTTTTTACTTTTAATATGTACCAAGCTCCTTGGAGGAATTTTCCTCACTGCAATTACGGGCCTCGGTGCCAGAGCTCTAGAGCTGGGCTGATTTCCTTCCCAAAATAAGGCGACCTATCACTAGGCCACAGCAGCCCTTGTACATTTTTTCTCTGCTACTTAATAATCAATGTATTCATCATTAAAATCTGAGCCCTGAAGCGATGGTTTTTAGCATATTCTAATGACTAGCGACTTGCAAATTGCCGTGACCTTTCATGTATATTCTGTAAGCACCTTGTTCTAATGTGTACTGTATTTATAGTTTGCCAATACAAACTAGCCAAAGATTGGATAATTACTGTAATCTATTAGCTTGATTGCTTTTCCCTGCTCATTTATAGCAGGTGCCACGCAGGCCATTTTCAAAAGCTGGCCTATCTTTCATCTCCCGCGAGCTCAGAAACTGGGGTCTACTCTGTCTCTCTCTCTCTCTCTCATTCTCTCTCTCTCTCTCTCACACGCACACACACACACACACACACACACACACACTTCTCTCTCTCTCACACACACACACACACTTCTCTCTCTCTCTCTCTCTCTCACACACACACACACACACACACACACACACACTTCTCTCTCTCTCTCTGAGGAATGTCTGGACACCAACCCATCTCAGCTCAAGGAGGTTTTGAAAGTGAAGCACATCCCTTCCTGTTAGTGTCAAAACGCTATTTGTGACTGATAAAAACCACAGCTACAAGAACGTAAACTTTCACTGAGGAATGTCAAAGCAAGTCCCATTTTCTGCCCACACCTCTGACCTCCCCATACCATTTAATAAGATCTGCTTGGTCCTTCACTTAGAGAAAGAAAAAGATCCAGGCACCACTTCCCCTTAAACAACAAGCTACACACACACACACACACACACACACACACACACACACACACACACGCATGCGTGTGCGTATATGGCTATATACATGTATATGTTGACACAAAGCATTAAGCATTAAACTTTTTTCTTCTGTCCTTTTCTGTTACTTTAAAGTACGTGACTGTGACCGGGAACTGATAAGACCCAAGTGTGAAAGCGTCAGCTCAGGTGGCCTCTGACCCTCAGCGACGGTCTATTTCAGGCAGTTATGGATAGATAACATTACAGACACTGGTAATTAAAACAACACTAATTTTGTCTCCGTGGCCACGCTCTGTGGTGAGGGACCATCCATCATGGCCTGTACGCGTCACACCGGAGAAGACATTTGTCTGCAGATACCGTGCCTGGTCAGTGGTTTTACAGACCCCACCCCGGTACCCAGATGAGGAGGCACTTCGAAAGACGGATTCTTTTCAGTTCTACATTGTTGCTCTGATAGATAAGGCATTTATTTTTGCATGCTTAGTCAAAACATACTGCAGTGTTTCCAATACATACAGTCATGGGATGGGCAAGAAAGCCATGCTGACTTCTTCCCTTTTAGACAAACAAAACAAACAACAACAACAACAACAAAAAGACACTCTGGTTCTGACTGAGAAAAGAAAGGGGAAAGTCATGCGTGGAAATCCTTGCCCGCACTGTAAAGCAGACCAGCTGAATAGAAAGTGCAGTATTAAAACAGACATCATGCAGCTTCTCCTTTAAGACCGCACGTATGCTGGGCTGTGCAAGTGGCTGGCTCTTTTGCGTGCATCCATTTGTTCGATTTATGGACATTTGATTTCACTCCACCTTCTATTGTAAGACCTACAGTTACCTGAAGAGTGATAGCGAGTCAGATGGCTTTGTGTTTGGTTAATGAAAAAAGAAAATGCAGAGAGCTGGCCCACAGGCCCTTGCAGGAAATTAGGGGCGGCTGAGATGCAAGCTACCTGGCTCAGTTCTGTTGTAATAAAGTAAAAGGAAATTGTAGTGGTGCGTTTCAAGGGATCCTTAGCAACTGACACAAACAAGAGAAGAAGCAGACAGGAGCGTTTAACTTCAAACTCTGCCGAGGAGAGGAGACCCGGAGGCTTCCTGCTTGCTACTGCATGGCCGTCTTTATTCCTCGGTGGAGACGCGGCCCCCTGAGACCCTCCAGGCACCCCAGCTGCATTTTTTTTATCAAGTGTCTGAAAGGTGGGAGCTGGCAGCTCCTTCCCTCCACTCACCGGTGATCACAGCTCCTTCTCCCCTTTCTCGGCAGACACACGAGGAGTCTTCACTATTAGCTGCAGCAACCCCTAATTGCTCTCTCAGGGAAAGTACTGTGCGCACAGGTATGACACAGATGTAGCTTCAACTATATGCAGGCAAGAGCGCTACATCAAAGCTATTTGCAAAGTGACATAACTAGTTATTAAAAAGTACATTTTTATTATAGTCCCTGGAATTTGCATTCTTCCGGAAGCCAGATGTATGTTTTCTCTCTTTCTTTCTTTTTTAAATGCAACCCGTGGACTGTTAGGATAACAAAGCATTCCTGACATTTGCAAAGAAATCACACCTAAATATTTTCCTAGCCAGTTGAATAATTCCAAGTGTATCCATCACTGCAAGTAGCCCCAATCTTTTCTATAAGTTAATATTAGCTCGTCTATTCTACTGGATGCTGTGAGGGAGAAACAGACCCAGACGACATGAGTTTATCTGGTCCTGACTACAATTCTGCTCCTTATTCTACCGAAACAAATGGGAAAGGAAAACCTGCCGACTTTTGGCAGACTACAAAGGTTAACTCTATTCGTCTTGAAGGAGCGGATGCTAAGTGCTGTCTGTCCATATATTTTAAAGATTTAGAAGCACCTGTTAGCACTCTTAGGAGAGGGAAAACAGGACCATCAGTCTGAGATGTGTGTGCAGAAGTCTCGCTCAGTTCCTTCTATCTCTGCCACTCTTGAATCTTTATATTCATCAGTTTGAGAAACAAGGTTATTTTTCAGTGAGATTGAGGGGGAAAAAATCTTTTCCTTAATGTCATCTTTCCTGAGTCCCTTAAGGAAAGTGGCAGGATGTGATCCCTGTGAACACTCTGAGTACTGAGTTTTAATGGCAGGAACAAAACGGCCACCATTTCACTGACAGTCGGAAATACGTGCCCCCTCCCGATGCCAGCACAGCCCCTCGCCCACCCCAGGATTTCCAAAGACTGGCTGAAGCTAATGAAAAGTAAACCCAGGGGACCAGAGCCTTGGATTTTTAAAGCACCAGCTGCTAAGTCGAGGGCCCTTTCCACCCACTTTTCCCTTGCTCTGGACTGCACAGGCGGACAGGGGAAGGAAGGGTCGAGAAAGTTCGAGGCCTGACAACCGCCAAAGGAATCAAGAGGGTTTCCCTGCCCCAGGGACCCATGGCACCAGCTCCCATCACATCTTTTCAACTTTCTGTAACTCATCTGCATGAATTCACTTTTTGCCTTAAGAGGCTGTTGTAATGCGTGTTAAAACACACAGAGCGATTTTATCTCCATAACATCGCGAAAGAAATATTATGTTAGTATAAAGTTGGGGGTGTGTGTGGAGGAAAAAGAAAGAAAAAGAAAAAGTCGGCTCTTACAGCCGGGCTGGCGGCAAAGTATTGCTCAAAAGCGCCACCCAAAGGCGGGAGAATGTAAATGCAAGCAGCGAGCCAGGGGATGGCTTGCTTTCTTTTTCTTTCTTCCTTTTTTTTTTTTTTTTTTTTTTTTTTTTTTTTTTTTTTTTAATTTCAGAATGTAAAAAATGACAGCGCCACGCAACTTGACGGAGGCTTTTGATTGAATTGACTGATTGCCCCAGCTGCACCTGCGGAAAATTGATGACAATGCTGTCTAAACCATTCATTAGGGTTTGGAACTTTGCGCAGATGAATGCCGGATTCATATATTTGCTAGACATGTGTTGGGGATAATATGACGAAGCACTGTTTTCAAATGAACATTTCTTTGACCTAATTTTATCGAAATCATGCAAAGGAATGAAAGCTCGTTCGTGACCGAACTTGGTCAAAGCAGCTGCGACTGGGTTCTTTCCTTCTCTCTCTCTCTCTCTCTCTCTCTCTCTCTCTCTCTCTCTCTCTCTCTCTCTCTCTCTCTCCCTCCCTCCCTCCCTCCCTCCCTCCCTCCCTCCCTCTTTTTTGTCTTTTCAATACATTTAAGTGGGCTATTTTCTTTGAAATATCTCTGCTGGTCTGCCTTGAAGTATTTGTTATGAAAACGCTTTTATTTTTTTAGTCATTCCAAGTGTTACTCTCCACCAAATAAAAGAAAAGTATATGAGGTTTGTTTTTTTTCCAAGCCCCAAATTTGCTAAATTGTATACAAGTGGAAAATAGATTTTTTTAAGAAAAAAAAAACTAATAATAACATCCTCCTCTTAGACATCTTGGGAGGAATCATTTCAGGACCAACTGGCCGTGCATGCTCTCTTTTCTCTGAGAATTAGACTGCCTGCAGGCTTTGAAGGGAAATGAAATCCCTTTAAAATATTGACTGTTCTGGTCAAAACGATGTGAATGCTATCTATACACCTTTTATGTAAGAGCCCTGATTCACTCTTGATTTTAATGTATCAAAGCACAATCAATATTGAATGAAGCTTTTGCTGCATGTCCAGAAATAAGGGGGCGAGGTGGAGAAAGGTGGCATGAATGGAGAGAAACTGTGACTTTTATACCTGGCTTAGCTTGCTACACCCGGGAGGAGGCTGTGTTTGAATCTATCTGCAGAGCAGGCAGCCTGCTGAAGGTGGGAATTGTTAGGAAGGAGTTATGTTTTTTAAAAAAGAGAACCTAGCCCTTAAGAACCAAAAATGCTATACAAATAGATATTACTTATCCAACAAGGGCTCTATGCCTGGAACTTGCCCCCCCCTCCAAAAAAACCCACAAAATGAATATTTATTAACGTAAGAACCTGGCGCAGGTCTGTCCACAGATCTCTCTCTGCCAAAGCGCTTCTAGCTCTCTTCCCTGGCATTTAAGAAGAAATCTATTTTTATACATTCTCGTGCATTTGGGTTTTCTACAGTAAGGTAATTTCTGATGAGGCATCTTGGATTGTTCCTCCCTTGCTTTATTCCTAACTCAACCCTGCCAATTCTTCAGGCACTTGCACTCACCCCAAACCTGGATGGAGAGAAAACACAGGTGTGAGCACAGGATAGCCAGCGTGGCGTTCGCCAAGCCTTCTCCTACTGCTTTCTCGGTTATGTGGGGCAGGAAAACACACTCCACACAGAGCCAGACCAGGCTCTTTGAGGATACTGTAGCCAGCCGTACAGACAGAAGATGACCAAATGAATACATGACAACGCTTAGGTGCAGAACCAGCTGGGGCCACTTCCCTTCTTGTCGTGCTTTGTTCTCTAGTGAGGAAAATGGGCAAACCCAGCGAGTGTTTGGAGCTCAGAGCAGAAAGAGAACATTCTGGCATTTCTATAAATGCCCTAACTCTGTGGCATGTCTGAGAAAAGCTCAAACCCCACCTACTCCTAGCCTTTTAGAATGCAATGTTTGCTTTTAAATCGGGGGCAAGGTATTGGAAACAAGGCCCTGGTTTGAATGGTGGTCATCGTCCTTGTTCATTTATTATAGTACTGGGCACGGGACCCAGGACCTCACGTGTGCTGTGTAAGTACTCTGGGCTAGTCTGCAGCCTTAAAGCAAGCTTCTGGTTTGTTTTAGATGGCTCGTAAAAGCACTGATGTCCAATAACCACCCATACAGTGACAAGTAGCCTCCCCCTTAGAGATGTTATAACTTTGTCAGGGTATCTGTGTAAGTGAGTTGGGGGTGGGGGCAGTTTAAGATGTAAATACAAATACAGTTCTGTTAATATAGGACAAGAAAGTCCAGGTGCCCCAAACGACACTGGCTGCAGAATAATTATAGCTTAGGTATCAGAACTTGGGCACAGTTAGGAAGCAAATGTCTGTAAGAGGAGCAGAGGTTACACACAGCGGAGATAAGTACACTCGTGAGTCGCCAATGGCATGCCTGCGCTGTCGTGTCTGGCTCTCCCTGCTTTAAGCCCATCTTCTAGATGCTCTGATGGGATTCAGGGAGACACAAGGAGAGTGGCCCAAGTGTACTCCACCTCCAACTGGCCTGCAGTGTGCATCCCCAGCCTGGCCTGTGGAATCACCTAAAGCCACAGTCCTTAACAGAGGCAGACCCTCCAGCAGATCTCTAAAGCCTTTACAGGAAGCCTTGGTCTTAACAATAAGAGACCTCCTCCACTAAGAACCCCGTCACTCAACCTGCACATCCATCATTTCCTTTTTCCCATTCCATGTTTTCAGCTCTATGCTGGGAGCACTGTTAGAGTCTGTGCTTCTTCCACCTAAAGCTCTCATTCAGAGAATCTTTCCATCCCCTAGTCCTGGTTATCCCCACGGGTCATCAAAGCTGAACTCCTCCACACTCTCGTCTTTTGTGGTCTCGGTGGAGATGCTTTTGTGGATTCTGCTAGAAGACATCCTTTGTCCCCGCCAGGGTCTCAAATGTTGAGTTAGTATTTATTTCCCCTTGAACACAATGAACAGACACTGGAACTCTGTAATATGGATTCCCAGTAGCACCCAGGCCAGCTTGGACCGGATGTTCTCCTGAAGCCACTAACATCCCAGCAAATGCCCACCAGCTGTGGACATCATCATACAATTCAGCCCCTTGCTAAGACCCGAAGCTCAGGCACACCTGCCTTGTGCTCCACTAGAGCTGCTTCCAGGGGGCCGAGGAAGAGTAGTGTATGCATCCCATCTCAGGCTCACCATGTACAGCCTTACAACGCTAACTCAGCCACAGATGAGGAAATGGTCCTGAGGTGGCAAAGTCAAGGCTAGAATCTGGGCTTCCTGGATTTGCCTGTTACATCTCCTCTTCCAGCTTCGGCTTCTTCCCCAGCTACCATATATTTTGACAGCCATGATGTTTACAGCCTCTCGCCCCGTATGTGTGAGAAAGACCAAACAACTTTGCCACGAATGTATCAGAGCATTTAGTCAGCACCAGTGACTGGGTACAAAGGTGAAAATGATACTGGCCCAAAGAACAGAGGAAGAGCAAACAGGACCTTTGAGCTAGATGCCAGCATTAGGAATAGCCTTACACAGAACTAGCTACTCTCTTAGACGCTTTCACAGATAGTAGGCATCTCACAAATACAGATGCACACCTCCACCACTATTGGAAGAGAAAGCAATGAGAAGATAAACCGTGGGCTGGCAGTGGAGCACAGTCAATGGGGTGCTCACCCAGTATGCACAGGGCTGAAGACTCAACCGCTCATACCGCTTAAACCAGGTGTGGTGGCACACACCTATAATCCTGGCACTCAAGAGGTGGAGGCTAAAGGATCAGAAATTCAAGGTCATCCTCAGCTCAACTGTCTTCAAGAGCCATAGGAACATGCTTCTGGCTGAAGCAGGTATGTGGCTCTAACTTTCTTTTGCCATGGACTGAGAAGGAACTACACAGGAAACTCTGACATGTCAACGAGATCAGGGTTTCCTGCGCTTGGTGGTCCCTCTTGGTCCCTCTAGAAGGCTGCAAGGATACTGTTCTTAGAAACTCAGTAACCTCCTAGATAAAAGAGCAAAGTCCAGTGGGAAATACAAAATCTCCCACCTCCAAGCCACATGGCTAACATCCCATACCCAGTTATTACTTGTTACAGATCCTGCCATAACAATAGGTATCTAGGCTGTCCAAAGCCAGTACCAAACCACTCCAGGAAACAGGGAGCTGACACCAGCATTGTGCCAACACCAACAACTCAGATGTCTACCAGGGCCAGGTTGATAGTCCAAGTCTGAGATGCATCCACAGAGGATTCTTTTGTCTATACTGGAGACCCAATCTTCTTGGCACTTGCAGCCATCCAAGCCAGGCATTCAGCTAATGACAATAATACTCCAAATATTAAACACTGGGGACAACCTCACACACTGCTTTTTAAGTAATCTCATCTCATATATATAAAAAGAATACTATAGATCTGGAAGCATAGCTCTATGGTAGAGCACCGGTCTAGAATACACAAGGCCCTGAGTTCCATCCCCAGATATAAGCGTAAATAAAATACATCCATACATTTAGATGCCTATGCTAACGTATATTTTATATGGGTAAAATGCCGTCCTCAGAAACCCACTTTGTTACTCTCATAAGCTTTTCACCACGTACAAACAATTTTGCTTTTCTTCTTTATTTCAAGGTAGATGCCACCTTACTAAACAAGCAGAATCCTTGTCAAGACAAGGGCAAGGTCAGCGGGGTCCCAAGCAGGGTGTGCTTGGGTGGCTTTATGAGTGAAGCTTGTCCATGAGCCAAGGGTCATGTCTGCAGGCCCAGGTTTGGCCAGCACACAGTGGCTTTCCCAAGGGAAGTAACCCTCAGAGCAGGTGACTTTGGAGCCTTGTGTTTCCAGGTACCAGTGTAGTCCCCAGGGAAGGTGGACTGACTCTGCTCCATGACTTTCCACCAGCTCGTGGGACACAGAGCTTATAGGAGATTTGCCTCAGTGGAGCAATACTGCTCACGGTTACTATAGAAGGAAGTTAGCCGGAAGCAGCAGTGTGTGGCTATCTGAGGCTCTGATTATGGTTTCTGTTACCACCTGCTTTTGTCAGGCTGGCCTTTCCTCAGATCCATTTATATAAACACAAGTGAACCACCGTGTACACGATCCTTTTATATCTAATACAGTTGCATTAATACCTGGATATTGACTAGCTGGAAATACATATATAATTTATATGCATATATAAATTCAGAATAATTACATGCACTGTCCTTTGGTAATATGTTTTATATTATTATATAAATTATATTATATTACATATATATCATGTGTCATAATATTTAGCAAACACAAATAGATTGAAGTATATCTAAGTCTAAATATCTTTAATATGTACTTATTTATATGTACAATAGAGCATATATCAAATAGATATAATTATGACTATATTGAAATATATGTGCTTAAGTATATATTGTTCTTTCCTATGGTATGCATTTATTTTTATTTATATATGGAAATTAAATAGATACAAATATAGGTATATTTAAATATATGTAATTATCATGCACATTTTATATATCATATGCTCATATTTAAGTATGCTTATTGTTCTGTTACATATTGTATTCATATCTATAAAAAATTGAATATATTTTAATACATAGAGAAATATTAAATAGATATATTTAAATATATACATTTCATATATTATATGATCATATTTATGTAGAGCTATTAAAGATACATAAATATGCTAAAATATCTTTAATTGTTATGTATTAATTGTATGTATATTGTTCTTTTTATGTTATAAAATCACATGTATACAGATATTCTATAATTATAAATATATTTAAGTATGTATTCTATATTTTTGTGTATTTTATATTTATTTGTATTTGTACATGGATATTAAATATATAAAAATAACATAATTAAATATATATTTAGGTACATATATTGTTTTATCCATTACATGTTTATGTTTTATATAGATAGATATTAAATAAATATAAATATATTAAATACATATTGAGACATATTTATGTGCATACGTTAGTCTTTTTTCTGTGATATATTTGTTTATATTTTTACATAAATATTAACTAGGTATAAATAGATTTGAGTGCATGTATTTATATTTCTAATAGTATATATATTTTTGCTCTTTTCTGTTTCCTCCTAACATCTGCAGGCTGAGCTTGATGCAACAGTTAAAATATCACATTTCTCCAAATGGCCTTTCATCTATTGAAATGAGATCGCTGAGGCCCAGCGGGAATCGATTTGCCCCGGAGTCCCCCATTCAGTGTCCTCTAGTTTCAATAAGGAAAGCCAGGGGCTGCAGACATCCCCCCTCAGGAGCCTCCACGAAAACCCTTCACAAAAGCAGGGACCCACACAGCACCAATCTTTTTATTCTCAGCCTACCTCTGTCTGTGTGCGCATCCAGCAGGGCACGGCAGCGCCTATCTGCAGGCCCTGTTTAAAGATGCAGAGGTCCACCCCGTGTCATTAAAACAAATGAGCAGACCCCTCTGGTCATCTAGGTGAATGCGTTTTGTCGGGGTTTTCTTTTTCAAGTTGTCATCGCTATATATAAGTGTAACGTATAAGCAATAACCGTAGAAAGATACTGTACCCTTGTGTGTGGATAATTAAAATAGGAACATCTCTGGACTAAATTAAAATGTGTAAAAACCAAATCCTTATAGCAGCCATGAAATTACAGACACTACAAGTGAATCACCAGCCCAGGGACCAGGCGTTTCTCTCATTACTTCATGAACCTCTTCCATGATCACAGTTTTCCATTTTCACAAATCTGTGAGGTCCTTTTTATGTCACTAAATATTTCAGCTCACTACTCCTGCCCTCCTTGTAAGAAGCTTGCTGGTAACAGAAGGCAAACAGTCTCCAGTCATTGAGAGAAACAACCTTTTTTTTTTTGTTTTTGACAATACTGACCGCTACAAATTATGATCTAAAACTCTGAAAGGGGTAGAAGGAGATTTCATATATATATATATATATATATATATATATATATATATATATATATATATTGAGCATTAAGAACAAATTCCTGCGGTAAGGTAGTGGCTTCTGTATACCATGAAATCTCAACAACATGGCTGCCTAAAAAAGCCCTGCACAGTGATAACACACTGATGGACCAACGTGGATGAGGAGATCTCAAAGGCCCACCCTTAGATGAAGGATTCTAGGTGATTGATGGCTGCTGAGAGGGAGAGGAGAGCCCCTGTTACATCACCCCAAGCAGTCAGCTCTAAATACGTATACAGATGAGCACAACCAAATGAACTCGGCAAGTTTCACAGACACATGCACACAGAGACAGACAGACAGACAGACAGACAGACACACACACACATACACACATGCTTACACACACACTCACACACACACATGCTTACACACACACTCACACACACATGCTTACACACACACACACACACATGCTTACACACACACTCACACACGAGAGAGAGAGAGAGAGAGAGAGAGAGAGAGAGAGAGAGAGAGAGAGAGAGAGAGAGAGAGAAGAATCAGAGACCATGAATTTGAGGATTAGGGGAAAAGAGAAGGATGGAAGGAAATGATGTAGATACATGAAATTCACAAAAAATAAATTAAAAAGAAAAATTTTTTTCCACTTTCATAAAGTCATAACCCACAGGTATAATCTGTGAATTCAGAAGGCCCAAATACCTGAGGACCCACTCCCGGAATCCTGCCTTCACCCGTGACCCACACAATCTGTGCGGTTCCCCTCTGAGGACAGCTCCGACATGCCCTTCTCTCCCCTGCACTCTGAGCATGAGAGGTGTTATTACCCATAACTTTTTATTTAAAGGAATTGTGCAGCTGGGAAAATGAATGAATTTAATTATCAATGCAGTGTGAAAAAAATCATTAGAGCAAGGGCCTGGAACGCCACATATTAAAAATAAACAAAGGCTATTAAAAAAAATCCGTTCCCAAAAAGGGTGTCAGTTTGTCTCCAATTCTTAAAATGTAAATACCAAAAAGAAAGCAGTATGTAAACACCCACAGTTACAGAGGGAATTACTCTTTAAGAAAATGTTAAATGATTCGCTGGATCATTTAACTTTAAATCTATACTTTATATGGCAGTATGGGAAGGTCATTTGATTGCTACGCATCGAAAAATGAGGATTCCATAATGTGGTCTTGAAGTTTCACCTTCACAAGACAAAATTTTCATTATAAAAATTTTATGTAATGGGGAGCATGGAGAACTCTTTCCTCGATGGTTCAAGATGACACTTTCCGTAATCTGAGAGGCAGCTTTGTCGTTGACTTTCAAAACAGTCGGACTCTGTTTGGGGGACTGAAAATGTGAATCATAAATGCTGTATGAATGATCTTGAGACTGCTTAATTAAAGCTCAGAATTAGCTGGAAGATCGGAGATACATGGTGAGTAAAGGTGCCTTTGCAACACCTTCCTAGGCCTGGTGAGGTGGCACAAGCTTGTTGCAGTGTTTGGCATGGGGATGCAGCAGGATGCCGAACTTGAGAGGAGCCTGGGCTGTACAGGAGAGTGCTCCGGTATGCATAAACAAATAGGAAGAAAACGAGGAAGCAATAAGAGGCTCTTGCTTCGTATCAGAGTTGAGACGCACGTTTTCTGGACTACGGGGGAATACTGAACTCATTCTCTGAGGTTTAGAAACATTTGTTTGGAACCAAATCAAACTGGTAGCTGGGATATCCCCAGCAGGGCCATGTCCAAGCTCCAGTGTGGAGGAGTCCAGGCAAGATAGATAGGGCTAGCTGTCTGGCACCAAGAGAAGCCACAGGTGGCAAGACAGTGTGGCTCAGTAAGAGCTCATCTCCAGCAAAATCGGGAAGAGGAGGCAACTCCCACAGGAACCAGTTCTTGTGAGGTGGAGGCATATGCTCTGGGACAGGAAGAGCAGGGTGTGTGGTCTTTCCCCAGCAGCTCAGGGGAGCTCCCTTTATGACTGCAGTCCCAAGGGCTAGGATGCTAAAATGTCTTTCCCACAAGCCAGAGGGAGATCGGACCAGGAGATGCAGGGCATCCTCAGCTATATTCTACTCTAGGCCCATCTCCCATGCCCTGTGAGCTACAGCTGTTGGCAGCTAGAAAGCTGACATGAAGACCAAGCCCCATGTCAGAGGATGGTCCCCAGCTAGTGTCACACAGCTGTGCTTGCTTTCGCCAAAAGCTTCGGCTTGTATGTGATTTATGTCTCTGCTCTCTTCTTGGAGTCCCTCTCATGGAGCTTAGCTGGTCCTCCTAGCCTCCTTGCACTTGGGTCCCTTCATGGACCAGTCTTCAGGGGGCGCCATGAGAGTCACCAGGAGCACCTGTCTTCTCTGAGCTTCAGTCTTCCCATCTGTGAATATCGGAAGTCACACCTGACAGTGTGTGGGCCCCAGGCTCCCACAAAATATCCCACCCTACCTCCGAGTACCCTGTGACTATAACAACAGCTGTGGGTTTCCTCCCCGGGATGGGGATAAACACCATGATGCTTGCCACTTTAAGGTGGCCGTAGACCATCCCAAAGGTAGTGCATGTACTTGTCCCCCAAGCTGAGTTGAGAAGAAGGCATCCCTGCTGGGGTTCCCAGGGCAGGGCCTACACTGCTCCACCTCACAGCAAGACCTTCATTCCACCCCTTGCTACCTTCTGCTTCCATTCCTGAGGAGGTCCCATGGGCCCTGCTTCTCTCAAGGTCATGTCCCAGCAATTGCAAAGGAATAAAGGAGATGGAACCCAGAATGGGAGGGATAAACAAAGATCCCAATAGCATCGGGTGATTCCTTAGGAAAGGTGAGCAGGTGATGGGCTGAAAAGGTGTCACCTGCCCCTCCCCCTGCAGAATAAGTGGGTCTAAGCTATTGTTTCAAAATATGCATTCTCTGTATTTAAAACATATATATGTGGAGGAGGAGTTGGGGGAGTGGGGGACACTCTAGCTAGATAAATTCAGAGTGATCTGAATAGATTACCGCAGTTAAGTTTAGTACATAAAGAATCCAGGACGGCTCTGCTGTGCATTTCAATGAAGCCCATTTCAGTGAAGACTCTGGCTGGGCTGTTGCAGCTCCATCAGAGCGATGGCTGCCCTAATAAGTAGGAAGGAGGTATCCATGGCTCCCTGCCCAGGAATTGTCCTCATGGGACTGGGCTCAGCCTCCAAGGGGAGGCAAGGCAAACTCAAGAGGAGAAGAGCTGGGCTGAGAGGTGGAACACCTGTAGGGAAGGACAGGCTATGTAGGGCATTGCCAGACTTGAGCTAACCAAGGTGTCCCTCCTGGTGCAGCTGAGGCCTGTCCTCTCCATCTTCCAAGCTTTCCCAAGGGATTTCGGGGGGAAGATGGGATCTGAGGCTCGGAGGGCAGCCTTTCACCTGAGTCCCCCAGCTCACCCCTCTTCACCTCCTGAAACCTTGTCCTTGCCCAGGGGGGGGGGGAGGAAAAATGACACCAACCAAGGGACACGGGGTGGGGGCTCTGGTCGTTCCTTCCAGGGCCCTTTAGAGGAAGAAAGACTTCACGGAGGGAAGGAAAGCAGAAAAAAAAAGAGGCACAGGCCGGGCCCTGGCTGGAGACACCAGAGTCCGTGAATAAAGAGATGAGACATAGCTCTTCCTCCACCATCTCTTGGGTCCAAATGGTTACATAAAGAACTGGGAGAGAAAAGATAGACCGGATGTGTTCGAGAAACATCCCCAGAGCCAACACCCAGGTTGTGCAGACAAGGAGACACGGGCACTTCTCCGAAAGAACAAAAGCGGTAACCATCTGCGGGCATGGTTCCAGAGAACCCGAGTCTGACTCCATGCAGTTATTTGACACTTAAGCCTGGAGCACTGGGGAGCTATAGTTCCCAGCCAGTGCCAAGAGCAAGGGTCTCCCCTGTCAAGGGAGCACAGAGCTTCTCCCAGGTGAGCATAGGAGATGCCATGGTCTGGCCAATGGGACATGGAACACACCCAGGCTCTTTGTAAAGGGCACTGCAGGGACCTGGGACCAATCTCATAAAAAAAAAAAAATAGAAGCAGCTAAACTCATAGAATCAGCCTCAGTCTCTGCTCTCTGGATGGAGTTTGCTCCTGGACTTCTGTGAATAGTTAGCTGAAAAGCTGTCAGAGTGGACATCTGTTGTTTTTGCCTGCCCAGCCGCTTTCCTTCTTTTGCTGGAAATAGCATCCTGATTTTCCTTGAAGAATCGCCCCTCCCCCACACGCATCCATTTGGTCTCTAGGAGGAGCTGAACCCACCCCCAGCTCCAAGGATAGGCAAGTGACCTGGTCCAGGACAACAGCGAGGACATCACATCCCACACACTGGCTCAGGGGGTGGGCATAGGACCTAAATCAAGAACAGCCTCACTCAATCACAGGTCTTTGTATAAAAAGAGAAATCTTTTTTCCCCGGTGTTCCTGAGAGGAAGCATATAAGTCTCAAGCTGCTGGCAGCCATCTTGCCATCACAATGAATGCAACCATGCTGCCTGAAAGGGGGGAAGAGAACATATCCTGACCCCTAGATCCAGCCCTTCCTGAAGCTCCACCCACCAAGATTTTCAGTTTCAGATACCAATATAAGCTGGTTTAGCAAACCCATCTGATTTGGTCTTCCATGTGAAAACCTTACTCAGGTAGTGAGCTTGCTTACAGGGGAACTGACACAGACAGACCGTCCATTTGCGCTGGTGCAATAACATAACAAAGGATAAAATTGCTGCAATAACATACATAAAGGATAAAATTGTTTCTTTTCCTCACAGTTCTGGGGCCTGGGAAGTTCAAGATTCAAGTATCAAGAGGTCTGAGTGGTGAGAGCTGCTTGCTCTCTGCTTCCAAAAGGCCTCCTGTTTGCTGTGTTTTCTGGGACAAAGAGATAGCATCTCCACACAGTGGGAGGCAGAAGAGACCTGAGCCGATTATCATTAAGCATTTGTCATAAAAGCCTTAGACCATTTAAAAGTGAGGTGCTTGTGCCTTAATCACCCACTTAAAAGACTCACGATCATCTCATTGACTATGATATTTTAACACCTGAGTTTGAGAAGGGACCCACTCAAACCAATGGGATCTGTGACGTCTCAGAACTGATAAGGTTCCCCAGGTACCTAGCAGGTTCCTTGAGTCTCCAAGTAGATGCGTCTGCTGTCTCAGCTGCATTTGGGGATGGCTGCAATGGAAAGGTTTCCTCCTGGGAAGACAGCAGACGGTGAAGTCTTCACAGCTTACAACTTACTCATCAGGAGCTGGAATGGTTTTTTTGTGGGTTTTTTTTTTTTTTTTCATCCTCTGCTACCTTAGTTACTGATTATTTCCAGACCCATCAGATACACAGAGTCATTTTTAAAATGCAATCAGGACACCCTCATACCCATCTATAGATAGTAAAGAACAGTTAGCTGAAGCCCATGGAATGTATTACTGTCACACAGGCAGAGGTGGAGAGCATCCCAAACGCACACCCGCTGCAGGAAAATACTATTTAGTTGGTAATTCAAGCCGGGGGCAGGGGTTGGTGAATAGTCACCTTATTTTGAATAATACACCAAGAAAGTAATAGCACTTAGAAAACTTAAAATCTATTCTTGTCTTTGAAAGCCTGGTGTGTTGTGGTGTGTGTGTGTGTGTGTGTGTGTGTGTGTGTGTGTGTGTGTGTGTGTGTGTGTGTGAAATGTGCAAGGTCACCACCTCTTCCAGGGAGCACAGGCCACTGTCTCCAGCCAGCCAGGTGTATACAGCCAGTTGGAGACTGCACAGCCCATCTTCCCTGGCTCCAACGTCTCATCAGGCTGTGACCTTAAGACCTCCATTTCTGTGTGCCCTGCTCTGCAGAAGGCAGACAGTGCACAGCTGTGTCTGCAGTCTCTGCCCTGGTTTTAGCATCACATTAGGTCACATGGCTGGACTGCTCGCCACCAACAGCTATAAGATGCCTGGAAGAAAAGAACTTCCAGTCTACCCTGGGGTAGTCCAGAAGAGTCTTTCACCAACTCCATTGTGACTCAAGGGCTTGGGAGATGGCTCAGTAGCTAAAGTGTTTGCTGTGCAAGTGTGAGGCCTGAGTTTAGATCCCCCAACACCCACATAAAACATAAAAAAAAAAAGATGTGCTGGCGTGCGCCTCTAATCTCAATGCTGGGAATAGAGACAGGAGGATCCCTGGGGCTCACTGGTTAGCCAGCTTGGCCCAATCAGTGAGCCTTGGCTTCAGGGAGAAACTCTGCCTCAAAACACATCGTGGAGTAGTGATAGAGTGTCAACTTCAGACACACATGCGTACCTGCATACACATGCATATTCACACACAGGGGCAGGACTTCACATATGTACCCGAGAGCGCGTGCACGCATGCCCACAAGTGTACACACACACACATACACACACATATTCACACACAGGTGCAGGACTTATGATTTACTGCTAAAACAGAGGGCTGCACTGGTATAGGACAGTCTAAAAGAAATGCCTCAGAACCCCTTTAGAGCTGGTGTGGACCTGTGTTGAAGGCAACTACTCCCTTTGGGGTATGAAAAGGGTCTGCCACGGGTGGTCCTCACACTTAGCTCTTTCTAGGCATGGACGTTGTGATGACTCCTGCACTGAAAGGTCCCCCGGCTCTAGTGTGGGAGGTTCTCACCTTTAGGAGGGTGAGACCTAGCTAGAAGAAGTAAGTAGGGGCAGGACTCCTTCCTGTTTTCCATCTCTCTATTTCCTGTCAGCCATGAAGTGAAGAAGCTCAATGGCCATACACAACCAGAGACAGGAGGTCACGTGACTGCAAGGTGACCCTCCAAAGCTGTGAGTCAAGCTAAATCTTTCCACCTTTAAGACTGTTCCTGTCACGTATTTTGGCCACAGTGACACAAAACGGATATAGTGATGAACACATTGGGTGCCATCCTCACTCTCCTGCCTCAGTGGCTGTGACCTTTATATCAGGCACATGGCTGGGAACCTCCCTTATGGGTATCCAGATCCCTGAGACAAGAAGCCTCAGACCTAATCCCAGATTGAGCATTTGCCAGACGAAGTCCCAAGTTGCCCCTCATGGTGGACCCTGAACTAAAGTCTGCCTGTCCAAAGGCCAGAATTTTAGCCTCCAAGGGAAGTTTGGAAGCTTTCCTCCCATACAACACTGACCTAATCTTTACATGGAGACTGCTATTTACATTAAAATTGGTCACATAATGAAAAAAAAACATAGTTCATTAATATGCTAAGAAGTGCTAATTTGAACATTGCCGAAAAGCAATTGCGAATTCCATCTTGCAACCCGCAAATTTGATGCAGTGCAAATGAGGGCTGATGGCCCTGTCTGCAGACATGGATTCATATGCTCTCCAGCTCCCCTCCTCAGAGGCAGAGGTGGGCTGCAGGACCCTTCTAGGGAGAAATTGTAGGAGTCTGGAGTGACCCGGATGCCGCACTATAAGGGGAAGGCTCCAAAGGCCAGCTCCCACGGGGATCCTGAAACGACTCCAGATGTTTTATAAGATGAAACTGGGCCAGAGCCACACCTGTACCCAAGCCTGCTGGCTGCAGCCATTCCACTCAACCTTGACGCCGATGGTGACCTAGTGACTGAAGGTGCAGCCTGGGATGCCCTGTCAGCAGGAGAAGCCCATGGCAGTCAAAGACTGTCAGGGCTGTGCTGGCGGCAGCTCAGCGGGTAAGCCTTAAAGCCTAGGGACCAACCTTCCTGGCTGAGCTGACCCATCCATTGTCCTACCTGTACAAGAGGTGGAGTGTGCAAGGTGCACACGTGACAGGAAGTCAGGATGGGGGCAGAGTGCCCTTGAAAGTCCCTTAGGACAGCGAGGCATGGGAGACCACACTTCCTTCTCTAGGAAAATGACACACTGCTGCCACTCTAGGGACAGGATGTCATCTCCTCAGAGCACTCAGAGACTCGGCCTGGCTTCCAGTCTCAAGAGCGCATGACACACAGTAAGGCAGTCTGAGGATGCATCCTGGCCCCACACTAGCCCTCCAAAGCATCTTTCTAGCTTGGCCCATTTCTTCTTGAAAATAACGAAAGAAGAAAGGCCACAGCAGGCCACCTTCACACTTCCCGCCCAGACGCCACTGGGAGCTGTTTATGCCCTTCCTCCCGGGTCCTGCTTTGGCACCTAAAGGGTTCATTCTTACAAATCCCTCCGATTTCTTCTCCTGTCCTCTGGGGAAGAGGGTTTCAGCAACTTTAACCCGGCAGCTTCTCTGCAGTAAGCACGCCGGAAGTCACTCCAGTTTGGGTTTTTTTGTTTGTTTGTTTGTTTGTTTGTTTGTTTGTTTTTTCAGTTCCATGTAAAACAGAAGCTTCCTCTAGGCAAGAAGTTTGTCTTGCCCACCACACCGAGTACTAAGAAGTTTGCCTGGCATGTGATGGGCTTGGGGTGAGCTTCTGCAAAGCAAATGAGTCGGCAGCCAACCCGTCTCACAGTACATTTGATATTTCAACCACTTAATTGATTTGAAAATGTGAAACCCCACTCAAACTTTGTAACAATTGTTAGGTATAGGTTCTACCATTAGCCCATTTCACAGGTAATTAAAGAAACCAAGGCACAGAGTGGCAGCGTACTTTGCCCTGGGGACACACAGCTAGTGGGTGGTAAGGGCATGTATTAGTTACTCCTCTCTTTTAGACAGAATTGCCTATTCATTTTATTTTATATGTGTATGTGTGTGCCTGTGTATATGCATGTGAAACATGTGTTTGAAGGTGCCCACTGTCTTGTCTAAGATGGTGTGTTGGATTCCCTGGATCCAGCTGTAAACTGTGCAGCGTGGGTGCCGGAAACTGGACCTGAATCTTCCTCAACAGCAGGAGATGCTGGGGCTGGAGAGATGGCTCAGTGGTTAAGAGCACTTTCTTATCTTGCAGAGGACCTGGATTCAGATCCCAGCACTCACATGGAGGTTCACAACTCTCTGTAATTCTAGTTCCAGGGGCTCTTGTGCCTCTTCTGACCTCCCTGGGCACAGCACACAAGAGGTGTGCCAGTACACACTAAAGCACACACACATACACATAAAATAAAAGTAATTTTGAAAAGAGCAGCAAGTGTTCTTAACCATTGAGCCATCTCTCCAGGCCTTATTAATTACTTCTCTTGTGGCTGAGACAGGACACCTGATAGAAGGGATTTAAAGCGCAAGTCTTCACTTTGGCACACAGTTCCAGGAGCCCATCATAGCAGGAAGGCTATGGCTTCTCACAGCTTGGAGGACCAGGAAACGGAACCAGGCAGGCACTAGAAGTGGGTGTCACCCTAGAGACCTGCTCTCAATGATCCACTGGAGAGTCTGGCTCATTAATAGGATTGGCAGCTGCCCATCAGATAACATGGCACAGGACTTCAAGGAGCTGGATGGTGCTTCTGGTCACAAATGCTTAGAGACATGCATCACCAATCAGTCCTCGGTCCCTGTCCCCATGACAGAGGAAAGCACTAACCAGCCAGCACCCCCCGTCCACCATTGCTCTGCAAGGAGCTGAATGTGGGCACCTCGTGAAGGCCATGCCTGGCCCAGCACTGCCCAGGCAGGGAGGACTTAAGACCTTTGCAGTCTGCCAAGAACCCCTGAGAACCAAATGAAGATTCGGAGGAAGAGTTCCCTGTCTCCAGAGGGAGGTCCTGGGTGGAGCCCCAGAAGCACTCCACTTGTCCCTGAGACCTTGTTGCGTGACTCTGCCATGACTGTCATTGACTGTACCCCTCAGAATGATGCAAACGACAATGACGTAGGGCCACTGAAGGAAAATGGCAGAGAAATGGGACCACCCAGGAGCCCAGCCTGTGCACAGCCCTCAAACCTCAGAGATGTCGTCTCTCTTCCACACCCCCTGGAGAATCTCCCAGGGTCTGTTCCCTGCCTGCTGGCTGCTGCACTCTCCAGCTTCTTGTGGCTGGCCTCATCCTGGCTTCCCAGATATGGACCCCCCTGCAGCGTCTTTGATACTTCCAGCTTCAAAGTCCAGTTCAGGGTTCCCTTATGGAGAGAAAAAGCATTGCTGGTGAAAACACAGAAAGAAGGATGCTGCCGTTTCCTTCCCTTCTTCCTCCCCACTTTGGTTATACTTCATGTTGGTTTGGGTTTAGGATGTGTTGTTGTTGTTGTTGTTGTTGTTGTTCTGTTGATGATGTTGTTTTGGGACAGGATCTCACACTACATCCTGGGCTGGTCTGCAACTCATAGCGATCCTCCTGCCTCAGCCCCCTGAGTGGTAGGATTACAGGCATGTGCCACCACTCCCAGCTCCTTTCTCTGCCTCTTGTTCCCAGAGATATCCACAAGAGTGGTGACCCCCGTCCCAGAGCTGCCCCCCAGCTCCTGTGAACTGCGTTCAAGCTTGAATAGACCCCTCTTTGCTGTGTCTAGCAGTTTGACCACCACTACCCGAGTCGGTGCTGGAAATGTAACCATCAGCACCACCTGGCAGAACCAGACCTCCTACCAGTCTCCATGAAAAGCCTAACCAGGAAAAAAATGCGTCTCTCACTGTCTCTCCTGAGAACCTTCTCGAGTTTATAGGAAAATAAACCTGTCCTCACAGACAGGCCACCTCCTCATCTTTCTCTTTTTCTTCCGACACATGAGATACGAAGTCTCCCGAGGCCCAGGATAGTGGAGGAAACCAGCGGGGCCAATTTCCCCCAGCTTTCAGTCTACCAGACTTGAACAAAGTCAGCGGTGCCAACAAATGAATCTACGATCCTACCTTGGCCCTGCCTGGAGGAGACTGTCATCTTGGAAAGATGGGCTTGTCCGTTTCAACCACACTGCAAGAACATGGAGTGTTACAAGGACATTGAGGAGCTGCAGAGGCCATTGCACGCCAATGTAAGAAGCCTAGTTCTCCTGCCTTCCCTCTCCCCGCCCCCCACACACACACTATTAAATAACACAATGGCTTTCTGGGTTTATGTATCAGTCTCATAACTTTGATGAATGTGAGTCCATAGTAGGTTGATACTAACAAATGCCACCTTGCAGAGATGGCCTCAGGCAAGTCTCCTTCTGTCCTAACAGTGCCTGGGAAGCCCATGAGGGGACGGGACAGGCATAGATGTAACTCTACCCAGTCTAGAGCAGTGATGTTAAAGACTCCAATGAAGAAAGGTTTGGGGGATAGCAGCAGTCTGGAGACCAGAGGATGACTTGTCCCCACTATCACCAATCACTGCCTGAGTTCACCCAGAATGACACCTCCATAGGTCAGGCACCTGGTGTCAGCTACCAAGAAGAACTGCTGGCCCTGGCTGGAGTCCTTTAGTGCTTTGAATGCCAGTTAGAGCTGATAATTAGAATTCACTGCAACTCCAAGAACACACAGCCAGTCCACAGCCGAGGCCTCCCGTGACCTCGGCGTGAGTCCAGAGATTTAAAATCGCAGTGGACAGAGTCACCACACCTGACTCCTTTCTCGAGATGGGTTGTCCCTCTGACATCCAGCAAGAAGGAGATGAATCACAGCCAGACAGAAAGAGAAGTCACAGGAGGATGTCCCAATTAAGCACTGTCCTGCATGGGTACTTTGAGGAAAGCTGGGGGAGGGGATAAAACTGTCCCCGTTTATCATTCGAGTGTCCTTCCAGGGAAGCATCCCATACCCACCCCAGCCTGTGAGTTTCCTGCATCACACAAGAACAGGTCGGGATGAGTGGATTAGCTTGTTCATGAACCTCTCGGGATGCCGGACACAGCATAGTCTTTATTTTCACAGGTAGTAAATACAGTCAAATTAAAAATATATTTGTCCCACGCATTTTACCCCCACATAGGTTCTATTCAACTTTGCTAGTCTCAGGGTGGTCAAGAGGATACACAGCCATCTTCCCATGTGTCTTGATGTCATTAATATCCTTTTAACATTAACCCAAAGCAATAGTGGCTGCTGCTCTTGGCAGTGGAAACAATAAGAAAACCTGCAAATTGCATGCCTGGTTTGATTCTATCTGCTGGACTATTTGAGAAAGCCTTCCTGTCACCAACAACCAAACCTTTTCGGTGAGTTGCAACCTTCAATGAGAAGGCTGTGGATGTAATTGCAAATCTGAAATTTGAAGACTTGAGTTGGAGTCCCAGCTCTTACATCAAGCTGTTCTGCGGCTTGTCCATCGCACTAGTTGATTTTGTCAATTTGACAAAAACCAGAGTCATCTGGAGGAAGAAATCTTCAATTTAGGAGATGCCTTCATCCGACTGGCCTGTGGGCAAGTCTGCGGGGCATTTTCTTGATTAATGATTGATGTAGGAAGGCCTGGCCCACCGTGGGCGGTGCCATCTCTATGCAGGTGATGCTGGCTGTATAAGAAAGCAGGCTGAGTAGGCCATGGAGAGTGAGCTGCACTCCTCCATGGTCTCTGCTTCATTCCCTCCCTGACATCCCTCGATGATGAGCCATAACCTGTAAGGCAAATGGCTTCTCCCCTCCCCAAGTTACCTTTGGTCAGAGTGGTTTATTACTGCAACAGAGAAACCAAACTAGGATTTTAGTTTCCTTTGTGCACTGGGAACCTCCTTCCTTCCCCATTCCTACCTCAAGGGTGGTAGCAGGTATCCTACTTGGGGAGTGGCTCTGTGAGGCAGGAAGCACAGGAATGAAAAAGTATTTGGAAGGAGTTCCATGGTGGGTGTGGCATTGGTGAAGGGAGGGAGTGACACTAGCGATCCCAAGAGCCTAAAGAAAGAATGACACCCCCATCCCCTGGCAGGTATGGTAGTGCACACCTGTAATTCCAACACACAACACAAAGATGAGTCAGGAGAAAAGAGGGCCCAAGGGAAGTTTTCATGTTTATACCCGTGTCCAAAAAAAAAAGAGAGAGAGAATAAGAAAAGGAGAAAGACATGAAGAGGAAAAAGAAGAGAAGAAAGAAGAGGAGAGGAAAAGCAAAAAGAGGCACCCCTGATAAATGCCACAGCTGGGTAGGGGTAGAGATGCTGTGGGTACAAATACTGCCAGATACAGGATCCCAAAGCAGTATGTCAGCTTGGGACAGAATGCCAGCTGTTTGCTCTGAGGGCCTTTGGGGATTTCCCAAATGCCAAACCAACTGAAGTCATCTATCCAGGGCAGTCCACTATGTCAGCCTCCTGGGACACCAGGAAGAGCAGAGAAAGCTGGGGGAATGAGCAGGGTGGGTTAGGGTGGGATAGTAGTCATCCAGGAGACTCTGCAAAGCTCAAATCTGCGTTCCACGCCTGGGATGAAGGGCATGCCCCTTTGCTACATGGCTTTTCCAGTGCCCTCGTGAGCAAATGAAGCCCCAGATGCCAAGGAGAGCAGGAAGTTCAGCTTTGGAGAGGATGGTTGTGGTGGTTTAACTGAGAATGGCTCCTGTAAGCTCACATGTTTGGATGCTTGGCCCCCAGTTAATGGAAATGTTTGAGAAGGATTAGGAAGTGTGATGGCTCTTTTTGGTTGTCAACTTGACTACATCTGGAGGGCACACATGTGAGGATTTTTTTTTTTCTTAATTTGAAGTAGGAAGATCCACTTCTAATCTGGGTCTGTGAGATAGGAAGACATGCCTTTAATACAGAACTTTTAAATTGGGAAAAGACATGTTTGTAATCTGTATCCTTAGTCCAGATCTCATCTGGCCACGTCCTTTGCTGGAAGCCTATCTAAGGACATGGAAGAAGGAAATGTCTTCTCTTTGCCTACTCACCCTCACCCTTGGTAGCATTTCCATTCCTTCCCTAGCATTAGAGCCTACTTCTTCAGGATTCGAACTTCCACTGAAAACCAGCTGAGACATCCAGCTTCATGGACTGAGCAACTATTGGGTTGTTGGACTTCCTGTTCACAGCCAATCATTGTAGTATTAGCTGGACCAAAGCCTGTAAGTCATTCTAATAAATCCTCTTTCCATATATAGAGAAAGAATCATCCTGTAAATTCTGTTAATCTAGAGAAGCCTGAGGTGCAGCCTTGTTGGATGAGATGTGGCCTTTTTAGAAGTACGGCCTTGTTGGAAGAGGTGTGGCCTTGTTGGAGGAGGTGTGGCTTTGTTGGAGGAGGTGTGATTTTGTTGGAAGAGGTGTGGCTTTGTTGGAGGAGGTGTGGCCTTGTTGGAGGAAGTGTGGCTTTGTTGGAGGAGGTGTGATTTTGTTGGAAGAGGTGTGGCCTTTTTGGAAGAGGTGTGGCTTTGTTGGAGGAGGTATAGCCTTGTTGGAGGAGGTGTGTCACTGAGGGCAGGCTTTGAGGTTTCAAAAGCCTATACCAGGCCCAATCTTAAGCTTTCTCTGCCTGCAACTTGTGGATCAGATGTGATCTCTCAACTACTGCTCCAGTGCCATGCCTGCCTGCCACCACACTCCCCACCATGATGGTAATGAAACTGTAAGTAAGTTCCCAATTAAATGCCTTCCTTTATAAGTTGCCCTGGTGATGGTGTCTATGTTCAGCAATAAAACAGTAACTAAGACAATGGTGGCCTGTTACCCACAAGCCCAGCCTTGGATGTTCCATGTCCAGGAAGGCAAAACTCTACATCAGATGAGTGAAGTTATCTGCTCCTCAGTGATCTTCCAGGGCATCACAGAAGATCTCTACAAGGGCCCATCAATAGACCTGCCTCACCTCAGGCACCCTGAGATCAAGATTGGCATTGATTGGGGAGAGAAAGGCCATAGAAAATCAAGGTTAGTTACTGCCTACATCAAGCCACCTGACCCCCAGCACCCCCAGAACCCCCAGCATGGAGCCTGATGGTTTGATCTCTTAACAATTCAATACCAATGAAGAAATGTGATATCTTAGGCCATCTGCAACAGTATAAGCCACCAGAGCATACCTCAGTGTTGACTAGCTTTGGAAGGCCTCAGCAAAGGTTCCCTGGGGTGCTGTTTTAGTCACTGTTCTAATGCTGTAGAGAGACACCATGACCACAGCAACTCTGACAAAGGAAAGCATTGAATTGGGAGCTTGATTATAGTTTCAGAAGCTTAGTCCACTATCACAATGATGGGGAGCATTGTGGCAGGCATAGCACACATGGCATGGCAGGCATGGTGCTGCAGAAGTAGTTGAGAGCTACATCCTGATCCACAGGCAGAGAGAGAGAGAGAGAGAGAGAGAGAGAGAGAGAGAGAGAGAGAGAGAGAGAGAGAGCGAGCCTGGGCCTGGCTTGGACTTTTGAAACCTCAAAGCCCACCACTAGTGACACACTTCCTCCAAAAAGGCCACACCCCCTAATCCTTCTAACCCTTTCAATGACGAAACATTCAAATATATGATCCTATAGGGCCATTCTTATTCACCACAGGTTCTGAGTCTTATTTTAGGTGCACACCCTTGACCTGAAAGGATTATGAACGTTCAGTCAGTCTGAGCCTCTGTTTGACAGATAAGGAAACCAAACAAGGAGGGGTGTTACTCATTCAAGACCAGACTTTGGTCAGTGCTCCAAGCCACACGTCAGCACGGTGCATGTGAGAACCCTAGGGATGAAGTCCCTGTCATGACATGCATAGGCTAAAGGCATAGGCCTTGGAGTTACACCTCATCCTGGTTTGCTCAGCCTAAAATCACCTGATAGGAGAACCTCAACTGAGGAATTTCGGAGAACAGATTGGCCTGTGGGCATGTCCAATGTCTTCATTGTTAACTGGTATAGGAGGACACAGCCCACTGTGGGTGGCACCACCCCTAAGTAAGTGGTCCTCAACTGTATAAGAAAAGTGGCTGAGTAGAGCTTGGCCTGAAAACCAGCTAGCAGGCGGCATCCTCCATGGTTCCTGGTGTGTGTCTTTGTCTGTCATGTGAGTTCCTTGGTCAGAGGCAATGCAATGTGGACTAGCAATCAGGCAGCCCTCCAGACCTTGCCTTAGTTCCTGCCTTGATTGCTCAAGATTGTGACCTGGAACTGTAAGCCAAATAAACCCATTCCTCCTCTGGTTGCTTTGGTCAGAGTGTCGTATCCCATCAACAGAAAGCAAGCTAGCAAACGGAGCCTGGTTCAACCCCTGCTCCACTGGCTATGTGGGTTTGGGAAAGCTTTTCACTCTCTCAGCCTCTGTTTCCTCATCTGATAAATGGATCTCGGGATCCGACCAAGTGGGAGGACTTAGTCGGCCTGGAACCTAAAAAGAACTCCTGTCATCCTCTCATGGAAAATGAGAGTATGTTTGGCACCATGCCTTCTGAAGATGAAGGGACACTTGCCCACAGAGAAGCAAGAATGGGCTCCCAGGCTGAACTTGGGCAAGGCTAAGAAACTAGCATGCCCACAAAGCACCGGCATCCTGGAAGCTACAGCAGGGGTCACATTTACTTTAAGTACCAGGACAACAATGAGGTGAACCCCATCGTGTTGGTTTGGGAGTTCAGCAAAGCACCCCTCGTCTGGACCCACTGTGGAGGCCACAGTGCAGCCCCCATATTGTTTTCCGCTTCCTCTCCCCTGGACCAGGAGTTTCTATGGTAACTTCAGGTGGCACCCCACACTCGGAAGCTATGTCCACACTTCCGGGGGCAGCACCAAAGCGGAACCTCACACCCCAGCTCAGCTGCCTAGAGGTGATGAATCACCATGAAGTCGGGCACCTCATTATCCACGGAGTCCATGGCTTAGGGGGGCCCTGCTGGCCAAGGAATGCAGACTAAACCGGAGTGATTAAAGGAAAACAAAACACAAATGCTTCTGGGTGAAACAGCCGATAATCACAGGAAGGGAGCCCCTGATCACAATCTTGGACTTTGCTCCGGCCAACCTGGCCTAGGGCTTCTATCTAAACCCGTGTGACTCTAAAAGCCACATTAATAGTTCATTTCCCAGCAAATCTGCCACAAAGGGAGACAAATAATTTAGTTGGGGACAATGTTTCACCAGTAGGCACATTAAAGACTTTTTTAAAAATCACAACCTAGGGAAGGGAAGAAAACAAACTTTTGCTTTCTTTGATTTGCTCTGTACCAAAGCCACACAGAGCGCCCTGGGAAAGTGCTCTCTGCGCCCCTGAGAGAAGGAGTGAGAGGAGGCACCAGGGTGGAGCATCAAGGAGGGGCGCCCTCTTTGGAGGAGCTGAGGTGGGATTTGGATTGCCGGAGAGAGACTGTCATGAGTTCACAGAGAAAGCGCGGCAGATCCACAACAGGTAATTCACTTGGTGGGTGATGCCTGTCCGCTGGAAAAGCAGTCAGATGGAGCTTGCCTGGCGGGGCACTGCTGCTCACTGGTGGAGTGCTTGCTTAGTTAGCATGAGCAAGGCCCTGGGCTGGATGGCCAGTTTTATAAAAACAAATAAATAAAGTGTGTGTGTGTGTGTGTGTGTGCGCGCGCGCGTGTGTGCGCGCGCGCACACGCGCGCGCAGTGAATCTTAGATGTTGTTCATCAGGCTGGCTGTCTACCTTGTTGGAGTTTTAATGAAACGAGGTCTGTGTCTGGGACATGGGACACACTAACTAGGCTGGGCTAGCTCACACCCCAGGGATCCTCCTGACTCTGCCTGCCCAGCACCAAGATTACAAACAGGTGGCAGCACAGCTGGCTTCTCTTGTTCTCCAGATGGGCTCTGGAGACGAAACTCAGGTCCTGGTGCTTATACAGCAAGCACTTTCTAGAAGGAACCAGCTCACCGGCCCGAATAAACTTCTTAACAAGTGCTTTTCTGGACCTGCCTGTAGATGAGCTCTAACCTTGGCACCTGTGTAGGATAGCATCATACTTTCTGAGGGTACCACCAAGCCCCACTACCTCTACCAGGATCAATGTGTGCGTTATAGCTTATTGAGCACTCAGGGCCTAGGCTATAGCCTCTTGTTCAATGCCAGCATGAGAGCCATTGTTCTCCATTCTGGCCCTTAAAACGTGGTGACTCATTGTACATGTGTACGTACATTTGCAGACACAGCCATTATTCATCATAAACTTATCCCATCCCAGCTTATCCATGACGGAAACTGGAAAGCAGTGTGTGTGTCCTTCCTGGGAACAGCATTCTCGATACACAAAGTCAGGAAGATATTACTGGTCCAAGAAAGAACTCACAGCCTCCACTACTGGATCTGTCCCCAATGTCCAGCAGTTTCCAGGAGACTAACATGCCACCCCGGGACCCTGAAGGCAGTTAGAAGTTGCCCGCACCCAGTAATTGTGTGTGTCTGAGGACAGATACAGAATGGTGCTGCTCTCCAGTGTTCTGCAGAGCACGCCACGCTATAGACAGAAGTGTTTCAAGTCAACACAATATGAAAAAATTCAAAATAAAATGAAAAGTGTCTGAAAACAAACCAACATAAATATACAGCAGTCCTGTTCATTATGATTATTTATGATCCTAAGAACTGGCACCCTTACTGTGGTTTCCCTTCCAAAATCTCACAAACTTGTTATGACACAGCAGTCTCCCAGGCCTATAGGCTTCAAAAGGTGGCTTGCTCCAGCCCAAAGTTATTTCCCATTGGGACGTCACCCACCCCAGGTGCATACATGCGTGCTTGAGAGCAGTGAAGACGTAAGGAAGCTGGCCCACACTTTCCAGTGCCCCTGATTAAACCAGTGATGTGCATTGCAGATGTCTGATGGGCACCGCCAATCAAACAAATTAGTCCAGGTACCTGTGAGGGGCCTGAAGAATGGTCTAGAAATCCATCCCTGGGGTGGGGGGGAGGGGTTGGGGGTGGACACAGCTCATGGAACATGCTGGGCAACAGTGAGAATGTCATCCAGGGATGACAGGACCTTTCTCTTACAGCCCCCCTTCCTCACCCCCTCTTGCCACTTCCTCCCCCCTTTTCCAACTTCTCCTTCCAGTCTCTTGACAAGTAGTCATGGCCACATCACCACCGCGCTGCTGTCCTCGCGGTGAGCTGACCTGCGCCTTGCGCGTGGGGCCCAGTGGTCATGCTGTCCTCGTCTCTCGCCAACCACATCTGACAGCAGACACGGTGCTCACGGCACCTGAGACGCGCTGGGACTACACAGGTAAACCAGTGGAGTCCGTGTTGTCTCCCGACTAACAACAGACGGAAAGACATGACATCTGCAGCCCGGGAGCCCACGTCCGAATATTCAAAGGTTCATCATGCGGGTGATGAGGGCCGGCAGTGCATGAGGCTGGAAGGCAGGAGGGGGGCTGGGAAGGGGAACCCGACTCTGTCCTCGATCGGGGAAAAAGGAGCTCAGATGTAACTGGGCAGTGAGAGCGAGTCAAGGACAATGGACAGAGAGGAATGTCGCTCCCTCCTAGCCCCTGGAGCCCACCAGTGACTGTAGATGTGCTCCTAGCTCCTTGGTAAACTTCTCAGCCTTGAGAAACTCTTCCCTGCTCCTTAGGCCCCACCCCATTTCCTGGAGTCCCTCTCAGTCTCTACAGACCCTCCCTACAGCTTAAGACCCCCCCTGCTCCCAGATGCCTCTCTCAGCTCCTCTGAGCCTTGTACTCCTTGGACGCCCTCCTACCTCCCTGGGGCTCCATCCAGCTCCTTGGAGCCCCTCCCCGCTCCTGACAGTACCCTCCCATCTCCTGGAGCTGCACACAGTTCCTTGGAGCCCTTCCTAGCTCCCTGGGGCTCCATCCAGCTCCTGAGAGTCCCACCTGCCTCTTCAGAGCCCCACCCACCTCCTCGGAGCCACATCCAACTCCCCAACAGTACCCTCCCATCTCCTCGAGCCCCGTCCCCAGGCAAGACCAGATCCTCCAGACACAGGTAGCCCCCAGGGCTGTTGAGAAGCCAATTCTTTCCCTCAGGCTTCTGACATGACCCAAGGAGACAGGGCTCCTCCATGGAACGAGGAATGCATTCTGTTAGCGCTGGCATGGTAGTTTTAAGTTGCTATATCGTCTTGCCACTCCTTTTTGGTAAAATGTCGGAATGGAGAAAAACATGAAGTATTTTGACTGAAATAAATGCTTTCATGGAAAACAGAGAGCCCTGGAGAGTATTCTCAGACTTGAAGAACGTCATACTATTTTAAGCAGGTGACAGTAATGTCACTGTCTGAGAGGTTAGGATTTTTTTTCCCTAGACTTACAAGAGGGGGAAAAACACATAAGTTTGCTTCGAATAGAGAAAGCGAGGAAACATGCTTCCCAGTCACATGGATAATTCATATACTACGGTGACATAGCTCCCCGCAAGGAGACTTCAGCACAGCTAACGGGCCGTGTTGGCTCCTAGCAGAATCGGAATGAAGCACAGACACACCCTTCACTCCGAATTTTCCCAACTTCCTTTGTACACCCACACCAACATGACTGCTATAAGCTGGTTCAAAAAACCCTTCCCAGTCTAGGGCAAAGTCTGGGGCAAACCTGGACAGCATGCTTTAACCAGCCTTGAGCTGGAAGCTTCTTCTAGACTTTATTTAAAGAGGAGACGCATTACCCCTCCCCCTTATTTTCCTTTGGTTCCCAAGCAGTATTGAATGGGTGTGAAAGGGCAGACAGCCCATGAGGCACCTACAGTCGTGGACGGAATTTTCTAAGAATTTTTCTAGGATACCTCCCTCACCAAGGTCATTCCAGCTCCATGGCTTCCTCTTTTCCCTGGGCGGCTTTCAATGTTGTTTTATAGCTGGTGGGGAAGGCATCCTAAGGCAACCCTGCTTGTTGCACTGGATGGGGAGTCTGCTGCTTTAAGAGATGCTGGAACAGAAGAAGACCACCTTGAAGGGTCTCCCCACACTGTCTTGCCCCTCACCTTCCTGCGAACAATTGCTACCCGGCTCATGAAGTGGAAATACACCGCCCACTGTCAGACTTCTGCCACTGGACCAGAGGTCACCAAAAAGAGACAATAAGATGGAGGTTCAGGCTGGAGAGATGGTTCAGCAGTTACAAGTGCTTGATGTTCTTGCAGAAGCCTGGGATCCGTTCCAGGCACCCACATGGCAGTTCACAGCTGTCTGTAACCCCAGTTCTAGGGGATCCAGTGCCCTCTTCTGGTGTCTTCAGGCACTAGGCACACACATAGGACACAGACATACATGTAGGCAGACACTCACACATATAAAATAAAAATAAAATCTTTTATTAAAAGACAGAAGTGATGTCACCAGGTTCCCTATGACTCTGAGCTCAGGAGAACATGCAGAGTATGATGGCGACAGAGAGTTGCCTAGGGACACACACTTCTACCAGCCACACTGCTGCTGCATCATTACATTTATTTATTTTTTAAGACAGAGTATCTCTGAGCAGTCGAGGCTAGCCTCAAATTCATCATATTATACAGCTTGGGTTGGCACCAAACTCATGGTTCCTCCCTCTGCCTCCATACAGCTATACCATTCTTGACTTAGCAGGTAAAATTCTTGATCCAGGCTACCCTTAAATGAAACTGGCCTTCCAAAACCAAGACCTACTGTGACTAATGTCACAGAACACCAAGCTTCTGGAACCCAATGGCACCTAAGCCAGCCCACCCTCTTTTGCTCTTAAGGAGACCCTCAAGAAGCCATTTCTAAATTAGAAGCACATGCATGCTTACACATACACATAGACACAGACACACATACACACACAACACACAGAGTCACACACGTACACACACAGACACAACACACACATACACACACCTCTACCACCTGAAGTCACTCAACACACAAGAGTCCCCAACCACACAAAAAGAATTTTCCTTTAAGGGAGCCCCACTTCCCAACAAATGCTGATGGAATAAGACAAGAGCTCTGACAGCCCACCTGCTGTCTTTAAATCAGGATCCTAGGATGGCATGGCTTCAATAGCATTGGGATTTCAGGGTCCCTGTCATTCTGCTGCAACAAACTCATGTCTTCCCTTAACTTGGGCTGCAGTGGTCTGCCCAGATCACCATCCTGGAAAGGGGTCACTCCTCCAAACTGGGATCTAAGGAAGCATTACTGAGCTGAGAGACCTGGGTTTCCAGACAGGTGGAATGAGGAGCTACAGCATCATATCTCGTGATCATTGGTCTTCATTGAAAGAATGATAATCGGCACTGGTGGCGGCATTGGTTGTGGTGTGGAAAGGTCATGGTCATGACAGAACCCAGTATCAGTATTCAGAGCTTTATTAGGTGGAAAAGTGGGGTGGGGGGACTAGGTCTGGTGAGAGAGAAAGATGGTGGGGTGGGAAAAGAGGGGAGCAGAGCAGAACAGAGAGCAGAGAACAGAGAGAGCGTGGGGTCTGCATCCGGCTTTTAAGGCACAGATTGCGTGACGCTGAGTGTACGTAATCGCCAGCGCCCCCTAACGACAGACGATGCAAGACCCCCAGCTGTGCATGTACAGGAGTGTGACCCAATCTACTATCACCTGGGAAGGTAATCTCAGTGAGGGCTTGTCTAGATTAGGTTGTCCTTTGGACATGTCTGTGAGGAATTTTCTTGAGCATACTAGTTAATTGAGGTGGGAAACCCCAGTTCCATTGCTGGCAGGATCAGAGCTGTATAAGTGAGAAAGCAAGCTGGGATCTAGCATGCAGAATCCTCACTCTCTGCTCTTGGCTGTGGATGTGGTGTGAGCAGCTGCTTCACCTTCCTACAGCCTGAACTTGCCCAAGATGATGGACTGTAAGCTGAAGTAAACCTCATTGTTGGGTGGAAGGTACAAGTTGCAGGCTTGATTGAAGGAAGTAGGTTACTTGGGAATGTACCCTAGGAGGGAATGTCCCCAGGCCCCTCTCTGCTTCCTGCTCACTATAAAATGGGTTGTTTTGCTTCATTCTGTGCTCCCTGCCTAACCACACTCACTCACGGAGCCACGTGACTAAACACCGAGTTCTGAAAACTTGAGCCCTTCCTCCCTTACATTGTTATGACAGCTGTCTTCCCACAACAGAGAACTAAGGACTGGGTAGATGCCTTTGATTGACATGAGGCAGATCAAGGGAGGGGTGCATTAGGAACTTCAGGACTTAGTTTATTTTGGCTTAGGGATAAGTTTGGGCTTCAGAGCCAGCTTGTAGGAGCTTCCCTCTGACTCACAAGCTGGAGTCCACGGTCCTCCAAACCACAAAAACCTCTGGATGATTATTCTAGTAATCTTGTATCCAAGTGACACTGATGTCCCTGCCCAACCTCAGTTGCAGGTATGTGCCATGGACAGACAGGCCCTGTCCTTTGCCACACCCACAGTTCCTGCTCTATCCTAGGACGAGCTGGAGTCCCCGCCTGCTGTTCTAGCCTCTCCGCTTTTACGTTGATCGTTAACTAAGAATATTTCCCTCTAGAGATTTATTACATTAATGAGCTCTGAAATTACTCATAGCAATTAAGTATATTGTTTTTAAACTCTTCAGAAATCATCAAAACACATCAGCTGTTTTCAAAGAAGCATAAATAAAGGGTCCAACTTGTTTCCCAAACATCCCCAGCAGCTCCTTTTGCACTGCTTTGGGGACCTTGGCTCCCCAGGCTCCAAGGTAGACATGTGCACACCCAGCTAAGGACGCTCAGCCTCCCAGTGCAGTGACATCTTCACTCCCTGTAGGCCTGGGGGCTGAGGCTGAGCAGCCAGGCAGGGATGGTGGTGTGTGGGAGAGGTTGCAGAGCCCTTAGGGTGGGAAGCCTGGCTGGTAGAGGTTGGGTCCTTTGAGGGAGGGGGCTTGAGGGTTAGAGCACATGCCACTTCTGGCCTCTCTGCTTCCTGGCAGAATGATGGATGCATCCGGATCTCAACAGCTGCCTCAACCTCCTGTCACCATGCCTTCTTCTCTGTGGTGGTCTAAGCCCCTGAACTGTGCACCAAAATACATCCTTTAAGTTGCTTCTACTGGGGATTTTTGTCTCAGCAAGAGGAAAGGTAACCAGTACATTGCCCCATCTGAAGACCCCACTAGGGCCTCGTGCCTGCCCAGCATGTGCCCTTCCCTAAGCAGGGGCCTTGCCCACAGCTCGTCTTGAAATCTGCCCACTCTTGTTTCACTCCTACAGCTGTGGAGCAAGAACTGTGATTGGTGACATTCATCCAACAAGGAGACTGAGATACCGTTGGCCAGGCTGAGCTGCAGGCTTTTTCCTGAGCCTCTCTGGATTCCCTCTGAGGGAAGCTGTTCTCACGCTCATGCCATGCCCTGGGCTCTGCATTGGCTTCTGCCAATGGCAGCCCAGGAAGAGGTTGGGGGAGTGGCATGGTGGGTCACCCTCCCTCCTGCTCTCATTGCTAGCCCTCTCAAGGCAGTTCCAGGATGTTTGCCCCCAATCATCAGGCCTCGGTTTCTCTTTCAGTCCCTACAGTGTGGGTTCCTAACCTACCGGCTCCATTGTAAATGATTTTTCTACCAGTCTTTCCTTCATTTCTACCCTTTGATTTTTTTTCTAGACAAGATCTCTCTGTGGAGCTAAGGCTGGCCTTGAACTCATGATCCTCTTCAACTAGCCTCCAGAATGCTAACATTCCAGATTTGTGCCACTATGCCCAACACCACTGAGCTTTGGATAAGGACTCCTGCTGGGTCTGCATCTCACAAAGCCATGTTCTAATCACTAGCCCACACTACCAGGGTCAGGTTAGCCCCAAACTTGCAATCCTCCTGCCTCACCCTCTGATGTGCTGGGATTGCTTTGAGCCCCACCACACCCATCCCTGGGAGCTTCTATTAAGTTCTTCAAGGCTGGAACTGGGTACAACTTGCTGGTGAGGTGGTGAATTTGGTGACTGCCTTCGAAATGCAACTGCAGTATACAACCATATGGAGCCATCAGATCCATATTGTTTTTAATATTTTTAGAAATTCTAGGAGAATTTCATCAAATGTATCTTATTATGTTCACCCTCAACTCCTCCTTTTAACTCCTCCCACACCCATACCCACCTTCTCCTTCACCTCTTTCCTTTTTTTTTTTTTTTTAAATTTATAACTCACCTGCTCCAGTTTGTGCTATCCATACAGTCAAGGATATAAGGTTCTCCATTTGAACAAGGTTGACCTACCAGGGGCCACACACACTTAAAAAAACTAAATCTCCCTGCCCTAGAAGCCATCAACTGTCACTAGCTCCTCAGTCGGGGGTGGAGGCTCATGAGTCCCAACAACAACCACAGCCACGACCACTGCCTCCATGCTGACAATCAAGACAGAACACTGCTCTCTGTAGGTCATTCCCAAATCTCAAACTTCGAAAGAGTTATTGGGTGATTTATTGGGGGGGGCATGTTTTCAATTTCCCAAATGGAAACGTCATTTCCAGGATGTTGGGGAGGGGGGAAGACTGTTCAAGGCTGCTCACGAAGCTGAGACTGGGTGCACAGCACAAATCATTGTATCCAAAACTTAATTTGCTATGAAAAGGCATTAAGATGAGTCGTGGGAGCAACCAAGATGGCAAGCAAGCCCAGAAGATAAGCTGCCATGGGGAGAGTCATACACCAGCATGCCCCAAACCCAGAATCTGAGCTTCACCTTGCCCTCAGCCTGCCCCCGTCACCTCCCACTAAAAAACAGGTGTGTCTTCCCTGAGACATCCGTCGACAAAGCAGAACCGAGGGCAGCGTGGGGACAGCTCAGATCTATTGGACCAGATTTGTCCAGAATGACATATTAAATGGTGGCCTTCATGAAGAAGAGCCACCCTTAGCCAGAGAGACCCTTCGCCACCGGCAGGCACACGGGCACCAGGCTGTGACAGAGACTGAACAGTATGACTTGTCATCTTTAAGAAGGATTTCCACCTCCGCCCTTCATTTGAGAAGCCCTGGGCTTAATGAATGAGTCCTGAGTCATGACACGAAAATGACTAAAATATAGGAATTACACAGAGGTCAACAAATGTATTTTAAACCATAAAATTAAGGGACCTATTCATATCTGCAGATGGTACCACTTACAGAGGCTGTCCCTGGGCAGTGGGGGGTGGGGACACAGCTAATGAGCAAGATTCCCGCAGAAACCTCCAGGAGAGAACGACCACAGAGGAAGAGAGAGATGAGAGAAGGGACAGGAAGGAGAAAGGGAGAGGAAGAGAGGAGAAGATGAAGGCTTTGCCGTCTACCACAAGGCAAGCTCTGCTCCAAGGGAGAACCTCAACATGGTGTGGTGGTATCTGCCTGTGATCCAAGCACTCAGGAGGCTGAGGCAGGAGGACCACATATTTGGGACCCACCTGGGCAGTAGAGAGAAGCCTGCATGGAGATGGATGGGGCTATGGTTAGCAGAGGACTGTGTCCTGACTGGCAGGTCCTGAACTTCCACAGTGGAAGTTCATTGTCAGCTTCCATGTCACACATGCACCAGGAAACAGTTCTTCTCAGCTGGTGACCTTTCCTTTAGACCTGAGTGTCAAGACGCCTCGAGGTGTGGATTCTGCCATATGTTGGATGATAACAGCAAAAGAAACAGAAAATCAGGGCCTGGGAAGTGGCTCAGTGGATAAAGTGCTTGCCTCACAAAGAGAGGGCCTGAGTTCAGATCCTCAGGACCTAGGTAAAAACAGGCATGGTGGCACACATCTGTAACCCCAGCACTGGTGAGGTGGGGACAGAAGCTCTCTGACCAGACAGTCTTGCCAAATGCGTGAGCTCCCAGCTCACAGAACAGACCCTCTCTCTAAAAGTAAGGTAGAACATAATTGTGGAAGAAACCCAGCATCTGCCTCTGGCCTCCACACACACATGCATGGACATTGGACTCTTGTTTCACTCCTACAGCTATGGTACAAGACATGTGATTGGTGACATGGCATGACACCATGACATGCCCACCCAATCCCTCACTCCCGCACACAGTAAAGACTCAGGATCCTCCAGGAAATCTAAGGAAGTTCCTAGGGTGAAGCCATGTTCTCAGGAAAGTGTCTTTCCATCAAAAGTGTTGGGTATTTCTATCCTGCAGCTCACTTTTGGTAATGGGGATTCTGAATTTCCTTTGATGAATCTCTCCCCCTCCCCGCCAGTCATGGGGCTGACATCACAGGTGCCATTTGGAGTTGGATGTTAATGGTTATCCATCAACTGATACATGACTTTAACCAGACCCCAGGTATCAATGACCCAATCCTGGCCAAGCACTAACAGCTGTGAGCATATCAAAATTACAATCACAAGAAGCATAGATACTCATAAACAGAGGGCTGGGAGGCTCTTGAAAGAGGTAATGTATAGCCTGAGGAAGCCAAGGACAAAGCCGGCGATGGGGCCTAAGGTCTTTTACTCTGCTGGATCAAGCTTCACCTGAAGCAGACTTGACTTAGAACTGTGGCTTACAAAAGCTAAAATTCTTGCATTGAGTGCTTTCCCTGACCTATAATACTTCCAGAATAGTTGAAGTATCGTTTAGAACCTTGAATCCTAAAACACAACAAACCTTGCGATTCCTAGAAAGATGACTAGAGACAGAGAAAAGCTAGGCCAGAACTGATAACAACCTCATTGTTCCCAAACACACCCATTCCTGCACCCCCTGTCACTTACCAACCTCCTTTTTTTAGTTGTCAAAATCCACACCATGCTAGGCTACTTAGCGATGATACCTGCCTCTGGTTATCACTGATGAGTCAGGCACAACAGATCCAGGTGTGGGAAGAATGAAAATGTTTACTCTGCCTTCCACTTCCTCTCCACAAAGGGACTGCATTTTACTACCTGAAAAAATTACTTTTGTTTATTTTATACATGAGTACGGTCCTTACAACATTTTCATGCCTCCTTCTCCACCCACCCAATTCTTGACCTCTGCAACCTCTCTCAACTTCATGACCTCCTCTTCTGTAATTATTACTGATACACACAAGCCTCTGTGTGTGAGTGTGTGTTTGTGTGTGTGTGTGTGTGTGTGTATGTGTGTCCCAGTGAGTCCTCTTAGTGTTGCTACTATGTACATGTGTTGGAGTGATGACTGCTTAGCACTGGATTGGATAACCTGTGGGGGGCTCTTCTCCAAGAACTGATTCTCCCCCTCTCAGCAGCCATCGATTGCCTGCAGCTCTTCATCTAGGTGTGGGGCCTTGTGAAATGAATTTGATCTGTTATAAAGAACCATCAGTGTTGTAGGGAGATTTACAAAATGAAGCAGTAGGAGGACACACCCCACTGAGGCTGCAGATCTGGCCAAGCCAAAGTTGGGGGAAAATAAACTATGGCTTCTACCTGGCAAGCGTTCAGTCTAGAGCACCTGAAGCAGATTGCAAAGCCCACATGGGCAGAAGGGACCTTAAATGTCACCTCCCCTGACAGGTCTTCTAAAGTCTCTCTTCCTCTCCAGCCTTCCCCCACAGTGGCCTTGAGGTCTGTGTTGGATGCTTCTGTTGATGGAGAACTCACTCCTCACCTCCCTCTACAGCACTTCACCTCCAGCCAAGGCTGAAAATCTCAAGTGCTCTCTTGATCTGGGTATGTGTCTACAACCTTAACGCTCCTACCTTTGGGATGCTCTGGGCTCTTTATTCCTGCCCCAGATGGTCTTCAGTGGAAATCCAGCAATCATGATTCCCTGTGTGCTGGCTAGTTTTATGTCAACTTGACACAAGCTAGACTCATCATCATCTGAGAGGAGAGAGCCTCAGTCGACAAAATGTCTCCATAAGATCAGCCTGCAGCAGAATTGTAAGGCATTTTCTTATTTAGAGATTGATGGGGGAGGCCTCAGCCCATGGTGGGTGGTGGCATTCCTGGGCTGGTGGTTATGGGTTCTATAAAAAAGCAGGCTGAGCAAGTCATGGGGAGCAAGCCAGTAAGCAGCACCCCTCCATGGCCTCAGCATCAGCTCCTGCCTCCAGGTTTCTGCCCTATTTGAGTTCTGCCTTGGCTTCCTCAGTGGACTGTGATTCAGGACGTGTAAGCCAAATAAACCATTTTCTCCCAAGTTGCTTTTGGCCATGATATTTCACTGTAGCCATGGTAACCTTGACAAAGACATTGTGTGTGTTCTAATGTCTATGAATCTTCCCTGATCATCCCTCAGGTAGCTTCCGGCCTATGCATCTTTGACCTAATTAATGCAACCACGGGTACATTGTAGTCAGAGAGACCTATAGAGATTCAGTTTAATGGAATCTCTCTCTCTCTCTCTCTCTCTCTCTCTCTCTCTCTCTCTCTCTCTCTCTCTCTCTCTCTCGTGTGTGTGTGTGTGTGTGTGTGTGTGTATTGTAGTCCAGGCTGGCCTTGAGGGTTCTGTGTAGCTGAGAATGACCTCAAACTCCTGGTTCTCCGATTTTCACCTCTCAGGTCCTGGACTGACAGATGTACAACATCATATCTTTACTTTTCAACAAAGGAAGGACATGTTCTGCTTGTAAAAATTCTACCTCTCAGGCAGTGGTTCTCAACCTTCCTGATGCTTTGTACAACCCTTTAATACAATTCCTCATGCTGTGGTGGCCCCAAGCATAAAATTATTTTCATTACTACTTCATAACTGTAATTTTGCTACTGTTGTGAATTGTAATGTAAATATCTGTGTTTTCCAATAGTCCTGGGAGACCCCTGTGAAAGGGTTGCTCGACCCCCAGGTTGAGAACCACTGCTCTAAGGGCTGGGAGTATTGATACTTAAAATTCAAGTACTCCAAAGGCTGAACCAGAAGGATTATGAGTTCAAGGTCAGCCTGGGCTGTATAGGGAGACCTTACTTCAAAAAGAAAATATAGAAGCTAGAGTGGCATCTCAGTAGTTAAAAGCACTTACTGGTCTTCCAGAAGGCCCTTCTCAGTCCCCAGCAGCACATGATGCAACTCCAGTTCCTGGGGATCCAATACCCTCTTCTGGCCTCTACAGAAACTGCATGCATGTGGTAAATAAACACACAGAGACAAAACACTCATATGCATAAAAATAAAATAAGTAAATAATTTTTAAAGATTTTTAAAAAATAAAAAGAAAGGAGAATAAAGAACTCCACCTTGAGATGCCATGGATAATACTGGAGCTCAGCCCTTTGCCTTAGTCTCCTTTTACGGTGGCTCTGCCTCACCCCAGCACCCAGGACGAGTGAAGCCCCTTAGCTCCTAGTAAATTAAGAGCATGCCATCATCCCCATGCAGATAGGGGGACAGTCTGTGGCTTCAGAGAGGAGTGTGTAAGTACAAATGAAGCCTACCATATTGAGATTGATCAATACAGGCCACCCATCGCTAGTTGTCACCCAGCAATTTTGCTTCCAGGAGTCACATGGTGGGTGACAGTCACAGACTTAGATGGATTCTGACACAAACCAGAAATCTGGCTTCTCAAGACAAGAGATGCAAAGGAGTGACAGACAGTGAAGTTAGCAGGCAGGGACGGACTCAGGGGCATCTCTGACAGGTCAAGCTAAGGAGGAAAATTGGAAAGGAAAGCCACCCAGCCACCATGTGTGCTGGAGTTGGCCAGGACAGCTGGAAGAAATATCACCCAGCCAGATTCCTGGCCTGGATTGTGATACATGCGTGCAGAGGGTTATCAATAACCCTGCATGATTAATGCTAATGATTTATGTTAATTTTGCCATAAGCTTTATTTGTGCCCGGTGTTGAGCTTAAAGATGTCAAATCATTTCTTAGGAGGGTGTTAGAGATTTTTTAAAAGCCAAGTCTAAACTATAAGGGCTGACATCCCATATATCACAACTCCACATTCTCGGAGTCCAGGGTCACCATTCCCCTTGTAATTGCCTCTCGTCCAGCAATGAATTCTTGGGGAAAAGTTCCACATGGGAGTCTGGGTGGCTGCAGAAGCATGCACGGTCCCTTCTTTGGGTGGAGAAAGGGGCACAGACTTCAGGGCAGGGAGAAGAGCTGCAATGGCTGAGGGTCCCAGAACCTCTCTATGAGGTGAACCACGGCATGCTTACCTACTGTCATTTTAGGTGGCTGCAGGGTAGTCACATCTCTTCTGTAGCCTCAGTTTCCCTTCTGTGAAGTGGGTTAAGAAGCCTCAACTTACTTCACAAGAAAGCTGGAAGGTTCAATTTTTGTCACTCCGTGGACAGGCTTTGGTCTCCATAATGTCCCCCCAAAACACAGAATATTGCGTTCCCGGGGTGCTCTGAGCACTCACTACTTCCACAGGCCACAGTCATGGGGGCCAGGAGCAGATCTGACCTTCTGGTTGCCACTGCTTACCCTGCCCTGGTTGTTGATCCCAGAAGCCCCTTCAATGCCTTCTTCTTGCTTTTCGTGCACCATCACATGGGTGGCTAACCCCATGCTGGCTGCCAGAGTCCATGAAGAATGAGAAGGGAGGGACATACATCAACTGAAACCTGGCCAACACTAAAGCTCAACGCTAAATAGGACATTGCCTCGTGGTGGTGGCACATACCTTTAATCCCAGCACTTGAGAGGCAGAGGCAAGCAAGCGGATCTCTGTGAGTTCAAGGCCAACCTGGTCTACAGAGTGAGTTACAGGACAGCCAAGGCTACACAGAGAACCCTGTCTCAAAAAAAAATAAAAATAAATTTAAAAAATTATAGGACATAGTATCTAGTGGTCCTGGCTACATGTGTGACCACTTCGCAGGGCATCTCAGACAGGCAGACAGCAAAACAATAAAAAGAGAGATGGCTTAATGCAGTCACAAACATCTACCACCCTAAAAATATTTGGGAATTGGAGAGGCCCTGGGACCACCAGCCTTGCACATCTACCCTGGATATCTCTCACTCCTTGCACAAAGCCCCATCCATGCTATCTCTATTCTCTGCTGCTCTGTGCCTTCCAGACTCCCCCCGTGGCTCCAGTAATCAGGATTCCAGAAGCTTTGCCTCCTGTAAATCAGTCACCCAGTTTTCTGATTTCAAAATCAACCTCCTCTTGCTCTCCCCTGACGACGCCCAGATCCACACCTGAAACCCAGCCCACAGGGCCCAGTCCATCCTATCCTCCCTCTTCATAGCTGCATCTCTTGCTAGAAGTCTATTGTCTATAGCACAAAATCAACCATTTTTCTATGGGGTTTGGACCAAAAGGAAATATTCTATCTGCTTTCTTGGTTTCCTGGGATGGAGCTCCACAAAACCAGCGTGGTCCAGGCAGTACGGTGCACACCTGTCAAAACATATGGCCCATGCCATTTATCAACTAATCTGTTCCAAGAACAGATAGGCAGTATCAGCAATCTGGTATTGATCTGTACAGGCCTCTGCTATTGTTCATCCCCGCATCCCGAATGGCAGCAGGAATTAATGAAAGAGACTAAACAATGCATAGCAGTCACTCAGCACCACAACTTTGTTTGCTGCTCTCATTAAGTTGGGCAAAGTTTCCACAGTGAACTCGGAAGCTCTCTTTGGAGAGGTGAGCCCAGAAGGTCAACCCCCTTTTCCTTCTGTGGTCCAGCTGCTGACTTCTCTGAGCTGGACTTGTCTTAGTGATGCTTCATATTCCTTCAAAGGCCATTGAAGTAGCATGCTAATGGCATATGAGAACCCATCTGGTCTTTTCCAGAGACTGGGTGGAAAGATATCTTCCTCTAATAGACCCTTTGTAGTTGTGCTTAAGGCATTGTCTTGGATGAGTGGGTGGGTGGATGAATGTATGCATGGATAGATGCATGGAGGGAAGGATATATGAATGTATGAGGACATGGACTGGTGGATGAAGAGACGAGTAGATACATGCATGATGGATGGATTCATGCATGGATGGATGGATGCATGGATAGATAGATGGATAGGTGGGTGACTGAATAAATGGGTGCATACATGGATGATGGATAAAGATAAATGCATACATGCATCGAATGATGGATGATGCATATGTATGGATAGATGATGAATGGGTGAGTGAACATATATGGATGGATACATGCATGCACAGGTGGCTACAAAGATGAATGGATTAAAGGGTGAATGATAGATGGGTGGGTGGATAAATGGATAGATGGTTCTGAACCAAGTGTGATGAGAACTCATGAGTACACTAGTCTCATGGCCATGAACCCAAAATAATGCATCCTGATGGTGGGCAGCCCTATTCTTCTCAAAGCACAAAAACACCGTCTCATTCCATAATCATGGTGGCCAGGCGTTTTCTCACCATGATGGAACAACAGGAGCCGGTGAGGTACAATGGATAAAGATTCATCTTACATCCCAGAAAGCCAGCCTCAAACAACCAACATCACAGAGGGAAAGAAACATACTCACTCCAGAAACAAACAAGGCTCCACTGTCCTGAATCCCCAAAGCACACATCCTAACCCAGTTTGCTAGAAGTCTCAAGGCCACAGTGGGGCCAAACCACAGGCCTATGCTAGCTAAGTCGCTGACTGAAGCTGACACTGAGAGACACAAAATCCCATGCTCCTCAGAAGAGCCCCTTGAAAAGCTGCCTGGGGTTTCTGTAAAGAATAATAGCAGCCAGTGTGTCCTCTCATGCTGGGACAATGTGGTCTTCCTATTTGGGAGGCTTCCACCTTAGCGTGGAAGACAATTCAGCAGAAGACAGTCCAAGAATGGAGTGTTCTGTTCAACTTGAGCTGGACATGAAAGGCCGCTCACTCCCATCTGTGAGATGAAGCAGAGACACAAGCCACTAGCATGGCCTCGCTCAACTGACCAGAGCCTCCAGAGTGTCAAGAGACATTTCCAGTCTGCAAGAAGCACAGAACAAGGGGTCAGGCCAGGCCAGCCAGGCATGTGACACGTCATCCTCCAAGGACAGATGGCAAATGGCCTATGCAGCTTCCTCAGAAGTTAACCTGAGTCTGAGGGCCGTTCCCCTTCACTTCTGTCCGGCTCCCTCCAGCATCACCTGAACCTTGAGTCCTCCTCAAGGGTCAGATCACAGACCTGCACTGTCAGGGAGGCGAGAGCTACAAAGGCCTCTGCTTCGATGGAAAAGAACAGGTATGGATAGTGAGAGTGAGTGGGAAAGGGATGGAGCATGAGAGCCTGGGCCTGTCACCTTTCGGTTGCTGTGATAAAATACCACAACCAAAAGCCAAAACCAAAAGAAAAGAAAAGAAAAGAGAAGAGAAGAAAAGAAAAGAAAGAGTTTATCTTGGCATGTATTTCCAGAGAACAGAGTCTACTGATGGTGGGAGGGCGTGGCAACAGGCAGCAGGAGCAGGAAGCTGGCTGATCATCACATTTTCAACCACATAAGGGAAGCAAAAGAGAGTGAAGAGGAAATGGAGGGAGGCCATAAACCCTCAAAGTCGTCCCTAGTGATGGAATTCCTGCAGTAAGGCTCCACCTCCTAAAGGTTCCATAACCTCCCCAAACAGTGTCACCAACTGGGGACCAAGTGTTTAAATACTCGAGCCTATGAGAGACATTTATCCCTCAAGCTACCACATCCCCCTAATCCTGCTGCTGTGGATTGTGTAGGATCTTAGTGTACTCCCCAAAGATTTGAGTGCAGGAAGCTTGGCCCCCAATGTGCTGATGATAAGAAGATAGGGCCTAATGAGAGTTGGTTAAATCACTAGGGAGCTGCCTCTGAGTGGGATCAAGGAAACTGAGTTATCACTCAGAGCATGCTACAAAGTACCATCCTTATGTATTTTGTTATAGCTGTGGAAAACAGAGTATCACACACACACACACTTAGAATTCCCAGATAAATTTTGTTTGATGCTTACCAGTAGGTAGTGCAGAGGTTGGGGACACAGAACCTTGTCCACTTGAGTTCATGCTGGCAGACTTTGCAATGACAAAGGAAGGTATTGACCCACAGACCAGGACTAACCACAGGAAGGACTTCTGTGAGAATTGTCCCTTCCCTGCTGTCTACAACTACTATTCAGGTAGAAATAAAGCACCTGAGATAAAAATAGATAGATAGAAATAAAGCAGAAGCCAGGCTCTGCTGAGACCTGAGAAGATCAGAATGAGAGTCACACCTGGTCCTGTTAAGCAGAATCCACAAAGTTCTAAGAGTATACTGGAGAGAGGGGGGCTTGGATGTCACAGAGGAACCTCCAGCAGAGGACACCTTGGACAGGAAACAAGACACCATGGACAGGAAGCAGAGGATGCCATGGACAGGAAGCAGAGGATGCCATGGACAGGAAACAGGACACCATGGACAGGAAGCAGAGGATGCCATGGACAGGAAGCAGAGGATGCCATGGACAGGAAGCAGAGTATGTCATGGACAGGAAACAGGACACTATGGACAGGAAACAGGACACCATGGACAGGAAGCAGAGGATGCCATGGACAGGAAGCAGAGGATGCCATGGACAGGAAGCAGAAGATGCCATGGACAAGAAGCAGAAGACACCATGGACAGGAAGCAGCTGTTGAGCAGACAAAGGTGAGGGCCATTTTAAAAGAACCCCACTGAGTCCCAAGAAATAGCCTTAGACCAGAGCAGCAGGCTCTGTGCCACTGTCACTTAGTGTCCTAGTTAGCACTTGGCACACAGGGCTCTCCACATGAAGGCCTACTCGGCAAGGCCAGCCCTGATTGCGCTGGGAGCTTAGAATGTGAAGATGAGCCACAGTGGCGCTGCTCAATGTTCAGGACAAAGCCATTAAGCTCAGTCCCTACACAGTCATCAGCCACTGCAGGTTGACACCACACAGAATCCTGGGAAGCCAATCAGCACAGCCCACTATGCAGCTGCTGACGTCACCTTTGGAAGCAGGGGCCATGGAAATGGGACAGACCTACAGGCTCTGGCCCCAGGGGGACTCTGCTGGAACATGAGCAGCTTGGGACAGAGCTGACTGCAAGCTCAGCTTTGCTCACACTCCTCATGCCTGCTCTGCCTTGCCAGCCTCCACACATGCCTCTGTAGCCACCACCATCCCTCGGCACCCTACACCCAGGTGCTCTCAGCCTCAGTCCTGCTGTGCACAGGGGTTCTTGTCTAGATCAGCTCCTGTGACCCTTGAGTGGTAACACAAAGCTATCTCCAAGATGGTGCTGAGGAGGTAGCACCCATGGAGCTAACCCACTATGGTCTTTGAAAAGCTTCTTCACCACCTAAAGTTCCTTGAGTAAACTGATGTCTGCTCACTGAATTCTTCTCAGGACATTGAATGCCAAATCCCCATCCCCTCTCCTGCACATGGACATAGGCAACTTCACAATAGTGGCCAGCTTGCCAGGAACAAGGAGGACAAGATCCTCGCCCCCTCTCTCTCCCCCTAATACCAGAAAGTCGTCAGATGCTCCGGGAAAGAAGCAGGTGTAATCCGACATCTGCTGATACAGAGGCTGAGAGACAGATGGAATAAGAAGGAACTAAGTAAGCCCCAGCTCCTCTCATTATGAATTTCAGAATGCAGCACTGAGAGTCCAGGTCACATCCTCAGAAACAAGCCAAACCAAGCCCCGCCCCCAGCTGCATCAAGTCAGAATATCTCCTGAATAGCATCCCTCAAGTCCCCCTTTCTGAAAGTTATTAAATATAAAATGCCCCCCCAAAGTTCCTATGTTACAGGCTCAGCTGTTAGCTGATGGACTTTGTTGGGTCCTAAGGTCTCTGATGTCAACTATGGGTGGACAGGTTGGGGGATTCACATATTAATGACATTGAAGGAGGTGCAGGAGGAAGGAGGTGAGGTCACAGTGGAGGAAGTGGTCCACTAGAAATGTGCACTGAGGGGTGTATACTGCCCAGCCTCTTTCCTGTCTCCCTCCCTGCTTCCTGGCTGTCAGGAGGTAAGTGGCTTTGCTCAGTCACACCCATTCTGCTATAGAGCTGGATACTGCCTCAGGCCTTACAGCAATGGAGCCAGCTGATGTCGTCCCTGAAGTCACTTCCCCCAGGCACATTGTCACCATGACAGAGAACTGACTAACACATGGAACTTTCCTATCTTCTGCCCAGATCTCAGCCACGCTTCTCCCCCCAACACCCCACCAAGAGGCTCTCAGATAGGCATGGATATGGGTGTGGGAAGCCACGGCTTGCGGAATGCCTGGCACTCCCACGGCTGGAGGGTGAGGAAGGTGGACGTGCTCACCTTTGAGGGCTCTGCTGTTTAAGGCCTGAAGGCCACTCCTTAGCCACTGGGACATGTCACACTGCCCAGCCTCAGACTGGCCCCAAACCCATGACGATGCATCAAGGGAAGCCAACCTGACACGGTTTCAGCTCTAGTCCCTTCTCCGGAGCCATGACTAAGAAGACCGCCTGGCAAGTTCAGGAGGCAGCAGGGGTCAGACAGCGAGCGCGAGCGGCATGCGGCCGCCTCTGCACCCCAGCACCGTTTGCCATGCAGCTATTATTTTTCACTTCAGTTTGTCAACATTTAGAAATCGTAAGGTTCAGCTTTTCTTTTTCTTTTCTTTTTTGACATGGTCTCTGAGGTATCCCAGGCTAACCCCAAACTTGTAATCCTCCTGCCTCAGTCTCCTAAGTGCTGGATTATGGATGTCTTCCACCACCACATCTGGCTGCTTCACTTTTTCTTTTTAAGTTTGCAGGACCACATCTAAACAATAGAGGAGGGAATAATGCTGGATGATTCTCCCTGGAAAAATAGGCACAGGGCAGCGTGGCCTGCTCTAGAACAGTCCACAGGGGTCAGCCTCTTCTCGACTGATACCTAGAGGTGTGAGCTTTGCCATGCTAGAACAGGTCTTGGATACAGACTGGGGCATGATAAAGAGAGCTCTGAAGGACCATGAGATTCAACACCCAACAAGTCCCACCTCCCAGGAAGCCTGGAGACTCCCTCTTCCTGTGAGGGTATTCTCCTGCACATCATCAGCTCACCCTGAAACCAGCTGAATCTGGCTGACTTGAAGAATAAAATTATCAGAGAGGCAAGCAGGGACCTCCAGGAGCCCTCTTAAAAATGAGCCCAGCCCCTGCCTTTCCCTCCCAGACTTATCCCAAGTACATTCTCAGTAGGCGGGATTTAAATGCAAAGAGAGATTATGCTAGAGTGTAGAGATCCAGAAAACAAAGAGGATTAAAAAAATATAAAGCCAGGCTTCCAATCTGCCCTTTGCACGTCCACAGCCCTGTTCGCTGGGCTCCCGCGTGAGTAACATGGGTGCGCTCATTTCTATTACACAGGACATTAGCGAGACTCAGCGCTGACCCTCAATTGCCAAGAACCAGGTAAATGACTGGGAGGGAAAGGGGCCGAGAAATGGCAAACACTTCACATGGCAGGACTTGAAGGGGAATTCATTGACTGTAAAGATGACGGGTGTAGGTGCACTGAGGGAAAAAACATAATATTTCATTGGTGTACAGCAGCGGGCCTGAAAGAAACACAAATACCACAGCAGCTCCATTAGGTCTATGACAAGAAACAGTGTTCCCATCCACTCCCCAGACTGTTCTTGGTTCTTTCTCACCAACATGCGGAATGATCCTTACATTATGCTGCTGGGAGTAGGGGGACTTAAAATGCACTCATATCATAATGAAATTTTCTTGTATTATAATAGAGTTATAGCAGTTGTTACAAATACCATGGGCTCTTTAAAAAAAAAAAACCTAAGTACGGTTATTAAATTGCATATTTTTAAGGAAGAAATTTGGAGAATCTACAAATGGAAGGGTGCATGTAGGGACAGGACAGCCAATCGCTGCCAGATGGGACTGCGAAGAAGCTGAAGAAGCAAGCAGGTGACTTTACGGTGTTGGCACCCAGCTACCCTGTGGAAGCTGAGACCTGAGGGGGTGGGGCAGTCTCAGTGGAATCTACTTTCACTTTCTCTGTCCACAGCCTTCACCTTCCTCTTCTTCACTGACACTTTGTGCCAGCACCTGCATGTCTCATCTCTACAAAGGAGATGGAACTGGTCATCTTTGCAATGTGTCTAGCCGCCCTTGATAGCAAATGCCTGGCTATAAGTAGCGTATTTCTTATTTACCTCTTCCACTTTGGTCATCAGGCTATAGCCAAACCCCCACTCCTGGGTGGCATTATCTATTTATTTTATTTGTCTGTTTGAGACAGAGTCTCATGCAGACCAGGCTGGTCTTCAGTTCTCAATGTAGATGAGGATGGATTTGAACTCCTGATCCTTCTGCCTCCACCTCCCAATACTGGGATGATAAGAATACCACTTGATCCTGCATATTGTGAGGCTCTCAAATGGGCAGTTATTATTATTATCCTGATTATAGCCATATTGGTTATCCAACTTCAGGTGTGGAATTAGGCATCAAAGGAGGACCTAGCCTCACTCAGAAGGATCTGTCCTCACTCTGGAGGACCTCACAGGACAGCGTTCTGAAAAGGTACAGTGGAGAGAAAAGTGCAAGTGTGGGGATGCCTGGGAAGCAAACAGGGCGGGCTTCTTGGAGAAGGAAGAGCTGCAGTCCTAGGATGTAACAGAGGCATGGTGCCAGAATGAGCAGGTGGGAATTAGGAATGTGAATTGGAAGCAAAGCCGTTGCTTGGCATGAATGAGGGCTTTGGTCCCATCCCAAGCTCTGTAGAAAAAAATGAGTGGGCAGAGCAGGATGCACTTGGGATTGCCTGGGACAGCCGAAGTCCATGGGAAACATGGGAGGGGAATCAAACATCCCCAAAGCCGAAGGAGAGAGGCCAGGCAGTGAGTGAGCTAATGAAGAGAGCTCTGAGCTCAGGAAATGCTGGCAGGATTGGGGTGAGGTAGGATGGAGAGGTGTCAGTGTGGCTAAGAGGGGCCAGTTTGCAAGCAGCAGTGAGATCCTGGGCACGTGGCCTCTGCAGTGAATGATGGGAAATGCACCAGATCTTGATGAAAGCATAACGCTTGGCAGCTGTGACTACCTACTCTGGCGCCCTTTGCTTTGGCTGAGCCCCAGCCCAGAGAAATAAGACTCCATACTTTTTAGAGAAGGTTAAGGCCCTGGGAGGGAAGGTCAGTCCTTCCTGCAGCACAGCTGGCTGCTAGCACAGGAGAGACCCAATCCTAGGCCTCCACAGCACATGCTCTTCAAAAATGTTTGTGGGACTATGATGAAAGAAAAACTTGGGGTTGAGCTGAATAGAGTTTCTACTAGCAAACGCTGATTCCCAATCGCTTAGCAGTCTGGACCAGAAGAAGATCACAGAACTCTGCTCTGCGATCCGGGATAGTATTTACAGACAGAAGAGGCAGCAGAATGAGGAAGCAAGGGACAAAAAGCAAATCCGCAGCCTGGTATGGTGGTGCAAGCCTCTCATCCCATCATCTTGGAGAGCTGAGGCAGGGGGATCTCAAGCTCAAGGCCAGCCTGGGCAAAGTAGTAAGATTTTTGTCTCAAAATAAAATATGGAAGGGAACTGGGAGCATGGTTCAGTGGTAGAGGACCTGCCTAGAACCCCCCAGTGAGGGGCTGGGGTGTGGCTCAGTGGTAGAACCCCTGCCTAGAATCCCCAGTGAGGGGCTGGAGTGTAGCTCAGTGGTAGAGGACCTGCCTAGAATCCTCCAGTGAGGGGCTGGAGTGTAGCTCAGTGGTAGAGGACCTGCCTAGAATCCCCCAGTGAGGGACTGGGGTGTAGCTCAGTGGTAGAGCCCCTGCCTAGAATCCCCCAGTAAGGCTCAGGGGCTTGTGGCTCAGTGGTAGAGCCCCTGCCTAGAATCCCCCAGTAAGGCTCAGGGGCTTGTGGCTCAAAGATACAATGCCTCCTCACTGGAGGTTCTAAGTTCAGTCTTCAGTACAAAAACATATTGGGTTCTTCTAAACAGATTCACTTACCTTAGAAAAGTTCAAACATACTGACTTTCTTTCCCTATCCTGATAGCTATTGCCCACTCATGCCTGGGCCAATAGCTTTTAATTTCCTTACTTTCATTTTTAGCAGTATAGAACTTTGGGGAAAGTGACCCTATTTTGATTTAGTCTGTTGTAGCCCAAGTTCAGCCCAAAGTGACGGCCTCTTCAAGAATTCATTTAACAAATCTCAGCTTCTCTGTCAACAAGGAAAACATGGTCACCAGGACTCCGCAGGCTAGTGGAACCAATCACAACACCACCCCCACCAGCCATGTAGGCTAACTCACATGCTTCTTTTGCCCACACTTAGACATCACCACTACAAAAAATAAGAAAGAAAACTCTCAGGCAAATTCAAGATGAAAATACAGCAAAATATAGAAATTAAGTAATTAATTAAACCTCAAGTGATTAGGTGAAAATGTTTTGTAATTTGGGGATGTAGCTGGACTTACAAAAATATTATTCCAGAGCTCCATCTGCTCCCCAAACTGTTGCCATTGTATGCCCCTCTCTCATGCTGAAGATAGCTCTGTTTCCAAGCCTCCTTTATGACGACACAGATCCTGGAGCTGAAGCGATGGCTTGCTAGGTGGTTTAGAGCATTTGCTGCCTTGCAGAGGACCGCGCTGTAGTTTGCAGCACCCACATCAGACAGCTCACAACTGCCTGTACACCGGCTCTGGGAGACCTGACGCCCCCTTCTGGCCTCTGTGGACACTGCATGTACAATGTTATACATTCAGACAAGCAGGCACATGTGTACACTAAATAAAAATAACTCTTTTTGAGAGATTCAAATCTTTCTTAAGAGTGGAGTTCACACACACACACACACACACACACACACACACACACACACACACATTTATATAGCATGTCCATGCAGTATATATGTATAAAATACTTGATTGTTTCCTGCCAAATTCCCATGAATAATTTAATGTGAGATGTATGCTTTGAAAGCAATGAGCTGCATTCCACAGCCAGGAGCTGGATCAGAGCTGGAGACTCAGCCATCCAGCATTGTTATGTGTCCGGAAGCCACTGTGAATTCACTGCAAAAGGCAAGATCCCTGGTTCCTGGGAGCAGAAGGGTCACTGCAAACAAATCAAGAGGGCATGGCTTTATTTAATTGAGAACTAAATATCGCTGCAATTGTTTTCTCTCTTCCAAGGAAGGTCATTTTGCTGTGCAAGCATGTCAGCACCTCCTGGGTGGCTCTGTCCCTGAGCAGATCCAGATTTCCCATCTGCCTTGCGGGTTCCCTCTTCTGCACCACACGGACACAAGCTGCCAAGCCAACATTTGGATTTCCAACATCCTTCCCCACACCCCCGAGCCCATCTCGCTTCCTCTCCCCCTCTGTCAGGCACTCGGAGGCCCCACTCATTAGCCACGGAGTCACGGAGATTCACACAGTATTAAGATGGCAATATCATCTTATTGGCTATTAACACAAATGTGCCAATAAACATAGTGCATAAAAATTATATATATTCCCTCCGAGTCCATAATCCCGAACTGATTCTGCGTCACACAGAACACACTTCCCCAAAAGTAGTGCTTAAAGTCACAATGTACAAATTGAATTTTAAATAAATTTCCTGAAACATCACCAGTGGTTCTAGCTGTGTTGGCTGCATAGTCTTGCTAAAATGTAAGTGCAGAATGACCATACCCACCCCAACCCAGAAAAGGGTGGGACCAGGGGGCACTGATCTGCCTTGACCTCCAGTTGTTTCCAAGAGGTTGTTAGCTACACATGCATTTGGGTACACTTGTGAAAATAACCCCATCTTCCCCTTGAGGGCTTCTCCTAATTACCAGTGATCGTCAGTTTCCCAAAGTCAGCTTGTCTTCACCCCATCCTCTGTCAAAGAAGAGATGCTAATTGTGTTATCACCCTGCCAACACCCTCTGAAAGGATGCCAGCGATCATTAATGGATACCACAGAGCCAATCACAGCAGACCCAAACTCAGAGCCAGCCCGTGGTATGCTTCTGAGTCCCACGTGTGCATGAGCACCTAAAGCACCAGAGAAGAGAGTGGGGGGGGATGCTGAAGACCAGGATAGCCTCTGTATCTCCACAGAACCTCTAGCTGCTTGAGCTCCGGAATTAAAGCTCACACACACACACACACACACACACACACACACACACACACACACACCTCACAGCAGTGAAAAACTGCATGTTACCCCCAAAGCTAAACCTTGTTAGACTTTAACCAACCTCTCTGCCTCCCTGACCAAGCTCTGACCAAGCTAATCATTTCAATATCTTATCTAAAAAGCAAAATGAAGCCAAATTTGTGTTGTGTTATTTTACCCAATGAAGAATCAAAAGCTAGGTAAAGTGATACACTACACCATTATAGTAGTAACACTAGTACTCAAAGAGGCTGAGGCAGGAGAATTACCATGAGATCAAGGCCAGACAGAGCTACAGAGTAAGACCTTATCTTAAAATCAGATGAACTGATATTGGGAAACTGTCAGTATGACTCCTTTAGTAGATAAGTATTTGTGGTTATTATAAGTACTTGAGCGTTATTTTCTGCAAAAACAAAAACCAAAAATAATTTGCCCTTGGTCACCCAACTTCTTTTTCAGAACTGTACAAAGTGATATTGTGGTTTTCCTGAGTTGAGAATCCTTCCATGGCTCACCCAAGCAGGTACATTTTGAACTAAAATAAGACTCTGCTACCCTCCCCACCCAACACACACACACACACACACACACACACACACACACACACCGCTCATCAAGGCCTGGCTCCAACCTCAACCCTTTCCGCCATTTTTCTCAGCTCCATTAGAAAAGGGAGAATTCACCACGGGCAGTGGCTAGTGCAAGCTCCTTCCAGAACTCAGTCCTCACAGAAAGGGTAAGGGGTGGGGACCAAACTCTTCTTGGGAGAAGAGATAGACGTGCCCGGAGTTGCAAAAGCATCTCGGGCTTCAGTCATAAAACAAAAACTGACTTTAAATGTGTGTGTCTTATGAAAGAGGTAAACTTTGCAGAGTCCATCCCTCGAGTGGAAACTGAAGCCTCAGTCTCTCTCCCACAGGCCAAGACTTCCTGAATGTGACAATCTCAGCTGTCAAATTGATTGGGTGGGCGGACACCTGGGGACAGGGAGAACACACTCAGGAGCTTGTTGAGGGGATGCTCTGGAGGTTGCTGCCCTGTTGGAGAACGATTGAGGAGGGAAAACCTGCCTAGAGAAGCGGGAGTCCGGGTGGAACAGCAGCGGTGAAGGGGGGAAGCTGCTCCTCTCCCCTCCCCTCCCCTCCCCTTCCCAGCCACCTTTAAGTCAGCTTTGGGCTCAGGCCCTTTCTACCATGATACTCACACAGGCCAAGAACCAGCTAAGGCAAATGACCATTCCTGAAGCCTGTGAAACCTGGAGTCAAAATGATCATCTCCCCCGTGTAAACTATTCTCTCAGGTGTTCTGTTGCAGCAATGGAGAAGTCTGGCCCACTGGAGGATAAATCTTTACAAAATGGAGCCACACGCTACACAGAACTGCCTGTTGTGGGATTCTTCCCCATGGAAATGACTGGAGAGGCACCCCAAGCCCTGACTGTGGAAGAATCTTTGTCCCAATCCCATTGATCATGCCAAAAAACTAGGGACAACTCAATACTTACCAAGAAGGAAGTGGTTAAACTATACAGCTTATTTATAAAAGGCAATTCTTTAAATTCTTAAAATAAAAAAAAAAAACTTGGAGAAAACCGTCAAGGACAAGGGCCATGCTCATAATATGTTAAGAATAAGAACAGAGAGAAAACAGAATATAAAAACTATATATAGTAGAATCTCAAGTCTGAACAACAACAAAAAATAATAATAATACATCTAAATGCCCATGGGCCTGTAAAGAAATGTATAAAAAATTTAGCAATGTTTATCTCCGGGTGGTCGGGTTACAGGCAGCTTTTATTTTCTTCTAGAAATTTCCCTGTGTTTTCGAACGTTAGCAGATAAATTTGTGTTACTCCTCTACTCCAGAAGCAATGCCCTGCCTTTGTTCTTCACACACGCTGAACCCCACAGCAGCTGTCAGAGTGACTTAGCGCGAACATCATGTTCCCCCACCTCAGAGTGAACTCGTTCGCGCTCCTCCACCCGCCAGGGTTTACCTAGTTCTTCACCTGAGGCCTCAGGGTCCTGTTCTGTATTTTTATTGCTTTCTCTCAGTTACTCCCATCTGGCCATCTCTCTCTTGTATCAATGGATCCCAAGATAGACGCCATGCTTCTGCTGGGGAACTGCGTGGCAGAGGCAGGAAAGGGGGAATAAAGGAAAGTAATGGAGAAATTCCCCCAGTTCTGTCACAGGGTGGGCTTAGCAGACTCCATCAGGTGTGTGTTTGAGGTGCAGGGATATCTTGCTGGACACATTAAGAGAACCATGGCATGCTGCTGTTGCCTGGTACCCTATCCCTGACTAGAATCTGCTTTAGTGGCCAGGAAAAGGATACCCCCATCTTGCTGGTCTCTTGTGCAGGCTCTGCTACAGTTTGGAACATAAAAGGCTCCTGAAAGCCCACGTGTTTTTACAAGCTTAGCCCTTGGAGTGGTGCTCTGGAGAGGGGGTGGAACCTCTAAGGGGTGTGGCTTGCTCAGACGTTGTGGGACTCAGTCTCCCCTGCCTCCCTTTTGCTCCATGGCAAAGAGATGAGTGGATTTGGTTCCACTAAGCAGTCTGCCATGTTGTGCTACCTGGCCCAACAGCAATGCCACCAACTCATTGGTTGAGATCTTGGAAACCATGAGCTATAATTAAATAACCTTTTCTCGACATCAGTTTATTAGCACTGGCATCTGTTGTAGTGATGAACAGTTGGTTGGTACAGCCTCTTGGAGGCCCTGGTGACCTGAACACATCACCAAAACCAAATTCGATCACAGGGGTGCTCACTGACGTCATGACTTCTCCTGAAACCAAAGTGAATTGTGTTGGATGCCTTCCCATCCGCTTTGCAGAGACTTGTGGCTTTTTCTGTAATTGCACTTTGTGTGCTAGCCCGGTTCCCATGAAAGATGCCATATTGCTTTGACCTAAGCTGTGTACTTCACATCCCAAGTTCGCAGAGCCTCAGATGCCACGCCATTCCTTCCGCCTCCACTGGGCAGCTCTGGAAGGCCAGGTGTCCTGGGGCAGCACAACTCTGCATGAACCTTGGCCCTGGGTAAGAAGTGCCATTGTGGAGGGGAGAGAAGAGTCGCCTACAGACCTCCTACCATCCTAACGCTTCCCCACCCACCCCCACTGACCTCCACACTCGGTGTAAAACCAGATGCATTTGCTACTCATAAACACTCTCAAATGCCCACTGGCTCATCTGCAAATGGCTATTAAATTTACCATTTAAGAGCTGTGGTGAGCTTTGAGGAGATGTAACCTAGATAGTGCATTAGGTCACAAGGGGCTGGCCTATGAAGGAGAGACTGCCCCCTAGTGGCAGCAAAGCTGTCTGTTTCCTGGCCCATCACCATGTAATCGGTCTTGGCCTCACAGCCTGCTAGCTAGCCTGGTCAGAGATGCTCTGCCACACATTCCCCACTGCAAGCGACTGAAACCTTCTGAAATGGAAGCCAGAATGGACCTTTTTTTTCTCTTGTTTCTGTCAGGCATTTGGTCACAGCAACACAAAAGCAATGGAACCAGGCAGGTAGCCACAGGTTTCCTCCATCATCACCTAAGCCAAGTCTTTCTTCCACTGGGCTAAAAAGAAACAAGATGCCCCCACTTGCTAATAGCACCTGGCAATGCCTTTTTTCATCTGCCAGAGCCCCCGCTGCCAGCAAATCCTCTGCCAGAGGAAGTTACCTTCCCAGATTGAGGCGGTTTGAATGAGAATGGCCCCTGTGGGCTCATGAGTTTGAATACTCGGTCCCTGGTTGATGGAACTTTTGGGGAGGATTAGGAGGTGTGGCCTTGTTGGAAGAGGTATGTTACTGGGGACAGAGCTTGAGGTTTCAAAAGATTCTTGGGATTCCCAGTGCTGTCTCTCTCTGCCTTGGCCTTGTGGATCAAGATGTGAGCTCTCAGCTGTTCCTGCCACCATGCTTTTGCTCCACAGTCAAGAACTCTGTGGTGGTTTGATGTAATTGGCCCCCTCAGGCCCATAGTGAGTGGCACTATTAGGAGGTGTGGCCTTGTTGAAACAGGTGTGTCTTTGTTGGAGGGGGCGTGTCACTAGGGGGTGGGCTTTCAGGTCTCAGAATGTCACTGTGTGTCACTGTCACTTCCTGCTGCCTGTGGATCCAGATGTAGAGCTCTCAGCTACCTCCCCAGCACCATGTCTGCCTACATGCCACCATGCTTCCCACGGAATGATAATGGACTAAATCCCTGAACTGTAAGCCAGCCCCAATTAAATGTTTTCCTTCATAAGAGTTGCTGTGCCATCACTTCTTGGCCTTTTGGCTAAGATCAAGTGAAGAGTTGCTGTGTCATGGTGTCTCTTCACAGCAATAGAAACCCTAACTAAAACAAACTCTAACCCTGGAAGCCATAAGTCCAGTAAAATGCCTTCTTTTACAAGTCACCGTGGACATGGTGTTCTATCACAGCAATGGAACAGGAGTTGAGACACTCGCCTCTCAACTTTTCCTTCGTTCACCCGTAAGGTCAGCCTGGCTTCACCTGCAGTTAGCCTGACTGGAGGCTGGGAGGCTGCCCAGGTGATCAGTCCATCACGTCCCCTGTGCTTCATTTCCATGCAGACGGAAGCCATCACTTCTAGGGGGTGAGACATCTTATTGAATCAACTCTCCCTCTCCACCAGGGCTGTGAGGAGCACAGCAGGTGCATCATGCCTGATCCTTTTACGCACTGAGAACCTGCCTTGCAGACAGGAGAGTGAATTGTAAGAGACCTTTGACCTCTTTCAGGTGAGCCTCTGATTTACAACTCATTGTGCTTTCTAACGAATCATTCTGATGTAATAATTCCACCAGGAAGCACAAAACCCTCTTCTCGGGGATGCAATTAAGGGAAAAATTAGCAATAAATTGTTTTCAGTACTTAACTCACCTCCAGATTTATGATGGCTGAAATTTATTGTTTCAGAGGTCTGAGAAATGGCAATTAATTTTATCCCATTTCCTGTCATTCAGCCTCAAAAGTGAGGTGTAAATAAGGAAGTGTTCACAGCCATGGGTTTTCAGCGCAAAAGAGCAAAACCCTTACAGAAATTAGCTCGGAAGATTCTAGAACCTCTGATGAAGAGAGGGAAACACTGCTCCATCAGCAACAGCATCTTTGTTTCTGTCACCAGTGCCATTTCTCACCGTGCCCAGAGCCACCCTGGGTACAGAAATGGGCTGCACAGAGTGTAAATGAGAAAGCGTGAAGTTAGGCCCTGACGGCCCAGGCTGGATGTATCCATTTGCCCTATAAATAAGCACAGATCACCTCCATTTTATTGAATTCATTTTCCAGGCAGGCAAGGACCACGAGATTCCTCGGCACAGCTCTGCTTTACACCTCCAGAGCCGCTGCTGGTGTCAACCCCGGCAGATTTATAGCCCATTCATTCATGGGAACAAAAACCCTGCCACAGCTGGTCATGGGACATGCAATAGCAGTTAGTTCAAAAGATAACAGAGGCAATACCTCACCTCTCCATTCAGCCCTACACGACCCACACTACTTTGGAGGTAATAAACACTTCTTGTTTGTAGGCTTTGAGTCATAACCCAGGGATGGCTGTGGGGCCCCACCTCAGATCTTGTTTCTAAGGGAACAGCTTTCTTCCTACTCAGGCCTTAACTCCAGCCCTCTGCTGGAGCGGGGCCAATAGGAACCCTTCTGCAGCCAAAGAGACACCCCAGTCTTTTTTCCCATCCACCCTACAGGCAGTGGCTAGTTCTCTGAGCCTTAAGCTCAGAAGTCAGACTTCAATCTGGTGCTGATTTTCAGTCCAGTGTGGTAGGACGGCCTAGCCCCAGCACAGTAGCATGTTTCTGTAACTGTCCAGATTCAAACAAAACAAGAGCTCTTTTGGGGGGGTGAAGGAGGACTTTGCCCACAGTGAATGTGGAGCAGCCCAACTGACATCTGAAGGAAGCCAGTGGATTTGATGGAGGAGCCTCAGAGGAGGGCTCCTGGTCAGAAACAGAGCTGGGCAGGCTCCTGTCCCACCGGGGGGAGGCAGCTGGTCCAATAAGCCACCAACCGTCCCCAGAGCCTGCAAGCAGGCACACACACGAGTCTTGAATGAACGAGTCACTGAATTTCCCAAATTTCCCAGCTAACAATGAAGAAAGGAATAGGAGGGGTCAGTTCCAAATGTGCCGTTTGGTTGATAAAGAATCTGGGGTCAGAGTAGGGACTCATTTAGTCAAAGAGTTAATAGAATGGCTGAGCATTCTATCCCATTTTGAAGCTAGCTGCCACCACTGATAAGCCTTAACTTATTTTCTGCAAAATGGGAATATTCACTACAGCTAACTCATAGTTCTATTGTTAGAATTCAATACAGTTGTCCCTCAGTAACCATGGGAGATTAGTCCTAAGATCCTATGATTCCCAAATCCTCAGATGCACAAGTCCTTTGTGTAAAATGGCATGGTGTTATAACTTATATACAGTCTCCTGTGAAATCAACTGTACTTTTTAATAAATAACACTCAAATAATTTATCATTGTTATATTGTAATGTTTGGGGGAAATGACAAAGAAATATGATATATGCATGTTCAATATAGATTCTATTTTTAAATATTTTCAATCCATGGACTAGTTGAATCCATGGATACAGAACAGATAGACACACAGATACATGAATAAGTGGATAAATGCAAAGGTATATACATACAGAAATAGAAATGATAAAAGATAAATAGATGATAGTACATACATATATTTACATGTGTATACATACACACATACATAGATAAAGATGATTAATAGGTAGATGAATAGATGATGGATGATAGACAATGGATGGATGAATAACAAATGGATGGACATATAGATAATAGACAAATGGTAGATAGACAGGAAATAGATGGATAGATAGATAGATAATAGATGGATGGACAGATAGATAGATGCACACTGGGATAGATAAATAACATAGTTATAGTTTGCTTTGTTTTTGGTGATAAAGTGCTCTGACCAAAAGTAGCCTAGGGAGGAGAGAGCTTATTTCAACTTACACTTCTAGGTCACAGGCTATCTCAGATGGAACTCAAGACGGGAACTGAAGCAGAAACCAGGAAGGAACACTGTTGACTGACTTGCTTGCTCCCTCTCACTTGTGCTCAGCCAGCTTTCTTATACAACCCAGGAACTTCTGCACAGGAGTGATATCACCCACAGTGGGCGTCGATATCCTGCATCAATCACCAACCAAGACAATTCCCCACAGACATGACCATGGGCCAATATGATCTGGGTAACCCCTCAACTGAGATTCCATCTTCCCAGGTGATTTTTGGTTGTGTCAAGGTGACAATAAAACTAACCAACATGGATGGATGGATGGATGGATGGATGGATGGATGGATGGATGGATGATGGATGGAAAGACAGAAAGAAAGATGATGGCTGGATGATAGATAATAGATAGATAGATAGATAGATAGATAGATAGATAGATAGATAGATAGATAGATAGATAGATACACATACACACAGGTACTTTTAAACTTGGCATAGCACTAACTAAATAGTTTTATTAAACCAGTTTAGTTGGGGAAATGAGACTCAGAAAGGAAATGCTAAGAAAGACCAGTGGAAGACGGAGTGGGGTGGCTATGGGATCACATTATCGGGTAAATGCTCTCTGTGTTGCAGCCCTGCAACAAGACAGACGCCCGTCTCTGCCAATCACTGCTCTGCAGCCTGTCTCCTGCAACCCTAATGTTCTAACAATTAAGCATCAAGGGAAAGGACATTAACACAGGACTCCACAAGCTCTGCCCCTGGGTTCTGGTACCCGCGTCCATGAGGCTCAGGTGGGAAGTAAAGCACTGAAGGAAAAGTAAGTTCAGACTGTGCTCTTGAGGCAGAGCCTCCCGGCTGGAGAAGGCGGTAGAGGGAGAAGCCAAAGGCCTAATGTGGTGGGCAGGGGTAAGGGGAGAAGGAGCCATGAAAAGTAAAGTAAAGAAAACGACACCGGCATCAGTCTCGGTAAGGACATTCCTTGCTAATCCATCAGTTTTTACTGTGACGCCTCCAGCTCAGCTCATAAGGCCGGAAAGCAGCTTCGGCAGCGGTTTAAAATGTTTCCAGTTTAATAATCCCTGCTAATTGAAAGTAGCTCAGAAAGGGGGGAGAGGTGGGGAGCTGGGGGCGCAGGAGCAGTTTATGGCAGTGAAGACGCCCCTATGGGGAATGAAATAACCTTTGATGCTGGAGGGGAAACCCACTTTCTGGGCCCCCAAATAACTAATTTCTACAACTGTCTGCTTTGCCACTGAAACCTTCTCTTCTTATGTTTTAATTGTGGAATGTAACAGCAGCAGAATTGCTGAGAAACCTGTTTTTAATCTATGGAAAATTAGCCACCCCCTACTGCAAAAACTGGATTTTTTTTCCCCTTTGACGGAGAATTACATTCATTTTTATAATTGTTCTTTTCTCTCAAATCACCTGATATGACAAATGCAAGGCTACGTTACAGTTCAACTGCTCAACACTGTCCTTATGAATCGGAGACATTCGTGCTTTAATGGAGAAATTGCGCAGCTGAAGTAAATCATGTCACCTTCACCCCGGCGATCGTCTTGGTTGCAGACATCTACTGACCTAACCTGCAGAGCTTAAAACAAAAACACATTTACATGTGCAGCCTGAGATATTTGGTTCAAATGATGTCTAAATAGGTCATAATGAAAAGCAATTTTTAGCACAAGACAAAGCTACCATTTAACCAGACTTTTGACAGCTTTTAAATATACATAATTATTTGGCATTGTAATTTAAACAGGTAAAAGACAGATTTTTAGCACAAAAGACGTAGTCCTGGTTTCCCCAGCATCCTAGGCAGAACTAAGGACTGGGGACATAGGAAGTGTGAGGCATAAATCTGATGTGCCAGGGGTCAGCTAGGCTGTCCTCCCTCTGCATTCAAACACTTGCCCAGGAAGGTGGATCTAGACACATGTGTCTTCTTTCCATAGATTTTTAATTATATTTAGCCTCCCCAGACCTTACTTTGGTGTTTTGGGAGAATGTCATCATGTAGCTCGGGCTGTCTTTGAACTCCAGATCCTCCTGCCCTCTCCTCTTAAGTGCCAGGATGCCGAGGGCATGCTATCGCACTTGGGTCTGCCTCTCCTGTAAAACGATATCACCAAGAAAGAAGAAAACAAACAAAGCTTAAACCATGCTAGGCCCTGTGTTCAAGGATGACAGCTCTTGGGTGCTGGGGTGTCAGCCCATGGTCTTTGTCAGTCTGGTCTTGTGACAGGGCAGTGCACCACGGTGGGAGCTCTGGGGAGGTCTGGTCACCCCAGATCCAGAGGACAACAACTAAACCAAAGCGGTCGTTGTAAGGAAGTGAGAAAGTAGAGAGGTGGAGCCAGGCCACCCATAACATCATAGCCAGTCTCCAGGCTTGTGTCAACTTGAAGAATTAAATCCTGAGTCCAGAGGCAAATGAGAAAATAATCCAAGATGGCAGATGATACTCACTGATAAATGGCCCCTGTGAAAAAAACAGTTCATGCCTTGAAACAAAATCTTTCCTTCTAATCAGTATTCCAAGGAATCCTTTGTGTTCAGAGAGGCTATGGGGTATGTTTACATCCTAAAGTGGGGGGAAAGTGGTGGGGACGAAAGACCTTGCAATCCAACCAGTCTCCTATCTTGAGTGAAGGAAAAGATTGAGATGAGCTTGCATTTTGGAAGACACAAACATCCAGGGAGACAGAAGCACAGCTGGGAAGATGCTACGCAGGTCTTGATTCCCAGATCACCCAGCCTGGGCACATAACTGCAGCTGCCAACAGCTGCCCTGTGGTGGGACCTACATGAGTAACGGATTGGGCATTTATGCTCCGCCTCCTCTTCCAAAGCCGGTTAAATCTGAAACTCTGAAACTGGAAGGCCTTGTGAGTCCTAGAGTGGTTATACAATGTGCTAATTGCACATGGCCTTTGGGAGACATTTCCCATGCAAACCAAAACACTGTTGAAGATTTTATAGACTACTGAACTAATGAGAAGCCTAAAATCCTAGTTTAAAACAAAATTTCACCCTGCTTTCCTCTCCCAAAATTATACCCCTAAGTCATTAATGATATTTTTATTTGTCTTAGCAGTAGCCTTTGCATATACCCCAGGCAGTACACTTCCGGAAAACCCTCCCCTTACATCACCCCTCACCCTACCCTACTTTGCTTTTCTCTTGTGCTAAGTCTAACTTGAGTGAGGAAAGGGCTTCTCTGTAATTCCAGTTCACAGTCTGTCATAGAGGGAAGCCAGGCAGGAACAGCTGGCTTCCCATTGCTGTGAAAAACACCATGACCGAAAGCAACTTGAGGAGGAAAGGGCTTATTAAATATCTTCAAACTTAGAGTTTATCATGAAGGGAAGTCAAGGCAGGAGCACAAGGCAGGAACCTGAAGACAGGAACCTGGAGGCAGGAGCTGATGCAGAGGCCAGGGCGGAGCACTGCTTACTGGCTTGTTCCTCATGGCTTGCTCAGTCTGCTTCTTAGACAGCCCAGGACCACCTGCCTAGGGGTGGTGCTGCCCACAATGGGTTGGGCCTTCCCATATCAATCACCAGTCAAGAAGTTTCCCCACTGACTTTCCACAGGCCAATCTGATGGAGGCTATTTTTCATCTGAAGTTCCCTCTTCCCACACTCTACTTTGTGTCAAGTTGACAAAACACTAACCAGTATGGTCATCCTCCATAGGAATGCACCGTAGCAGAACACTGGGGTCCAAGTCCCCAAAGCCAACCTGTGATAGGCCATGTTGAACAACTAGATGCAACCCCTCCACCTCGGCCCTCAATGACACTAACTGGTCATGTCATATGTAGGGAACTAACAAGCACTTTTTTAAAGATTATTTCATTATTTATTATTTTGTATAAGTGTCTGTATGTAACTGTGTGTGCACATGTGTGTGGATACCCATGGAGGCCTGAAGAAGGTGTCAGAGGCTCTGCAAATGGAGTTACAGGCAGTTGTGAGCATCCTGACATAGGTACTAGGAACTGAACACAGGTTCCCTGGAAGATCAGTAGGCACTCTTAAATACTGAGCCATCTCTCAGGTTCCCTGGAAGATCAGCAGGCACTCTTAAATACTGAGCCATCTCTCTGGCCCCAATAAACTCTGCATCCAACATTTGAGAAGAATCTAAAAATTCTTTTGTGAGAAAATGAAGGCAATTAAATATCACAGGAAACAAACACCCTGTCACTGGGAAACCAGCGGCCAGCCCTTCTAACCCTTGCTCTAAAGCCAATATAGAGTTACACAGCCTGTCATCCCAGTACTCTGAAGGCTGAGGCAGGAGGATTGCCTTGAGTTGAGTTCAGACTGGGATACACAGTACAAGAGCAGCCAGGGACACAAAGAGAGATGCAAGACCCTATCTAAATTTAACGACAATTACACACACCAAAGGGAAGGGTGGAAAAAACAGCGATCTCTACTCAGCAAACACATATTCAACCTCTGCAGATCAGAAGCATTGAGAATATCCCCTTTCCCGCTTCCTTCCACAGAGCTCAGCTTGGAAAACATGAGCACTCACTCACAGCACCTTCTGGGCCTGCCAAAGCATCTATCACTGCCTAGAGTCTAGAAGCAGAACTCGAAATCCTTACTTTGGTTCCTTAATAACAAAGGATAACATTGCAAACATATCCCTGGCAAGCATTTAAGTCTTGTATGAACAAACTCTGCCCTTATATTAATGTGGGTTTTGTAACGAGCTAAAGCAGCCTGTCTATAACACACCATAACGTGTTGAGGTATCAGGGATGTCATATTTCCTACACTAAACAACATGACTTTAAATTTGTAGCCAATCTTTTTTAAAATACTGTACACGGTTCAGTCTTAAAATGCCATCCACCAAAATGCCTGGCAAGAAAACCCAAGGCTTTGTGCTAGTTCATTTTGAACATCAATTTGATTAGATTAAGATGCACCTGGGTCAGAGGGAGGGAATGTCTGTAGGGAAAGAGTATTTACCAGACAGGACAGTGTCTTTGCCCACATGAACCCACAGAAGCTGTGGTCACATGTGAAGGACCTGTACAGAATCGAAACAGCCAACATCCGTGCACGCAAGAGGAGGGGACTCATGAGGTCCCACCTGTACCTGAGGAGATATTGGTAATTGATGGCTCCTGGGGGACAGAGAGTCAACTTTCTTCAGAGATGTGACCCCTGGGAAGCTACCCATACTCCAGTGGGTGACCATACACATGTGCACACGCAGGCAGCACTAATGTTCCGTCAGTTAAAAGACAAAATAGCACTGAAGTGTCGGGGAGGGAAGCACTGTGGGGGGTGGAGGAGCTGGAGAGCAGGGGAAACGGTGGGTTTGATTTAAACACATGATATGCATGCATGAAATTCTCAGATGACAAGAATGACGACGACGACGACGATGATGTAACACCTGGGGCATTATCGAGGCACACCTCTGGATGTGAGAGTGTCTCTTGTGTCCTATTGGCTGGGGTCCCAGACTAAATCACAGAGGAGGGAAAGTAGCCAGCTCAGCACCAGCGTTCCTCTCTCTACACCTCCTGGTCCAGGGAGACGTGAAAAAGTAGCTTCATGGTTCTGCCTCCACACTTGCACTGCCATGAATTTTTCCTCTCCACAATGAACTGTACCCCCAAACCTCGAGCCAAATCACCCCTTCTCCCTCTAAGTTGCTTTTCCCTTGAAGTTACTTCTTTAATTAATTTTGATAATGTAATTAATTAAAACATTTCTCCCTTCCCTTTCCTCCCTCCAAACCCTCCCATGCACCTAACCTTGCTCACCTTCAAATTCACGGCTTCTTTTTTCATTAATTGTTATTGCATGTGTATATTTGTATATGCATACATTTCTAAATATAGGGAAGGGGTTGAGTCCATATAATACCACCTGCATATGTGTTTTCAGGGCTGACTTGCCAGGCATTAGGTCATAGCAATGAGGAGGGTAACTAAGACAAGCTGCAGGCATCTTCTTTTTAATTTCTATACTTTGGGGATATTTCTGTTTGACCAAGGTCCCTCCCTGATCAAATAAATAAATATGTTCCCTAATAAGACAACTTTATTTCTGGGCACTACAATCCAAGTTTGCTGTACAAGTTCTCCTTACTAGATCAGGAGCCAGGGAGGCCTGGTAGAGTCAATAAGACAAAAACAGTGCCCGACCAACCCTTGTTCTTAGCCAGGACCCCTACCTTAAGCAAGTCCCTTGGGCTGCCTCCTTTCCATTCAGGATGAAGAGGAAAATGCTGACTCCAAAAGGCAGTCACCAAGCACGACCGCGTCAGGGGAGAGACAAACAGTGTGGCACTCTGTGGGGAGACTCTGCTGCTCCTTCCTGCCCAACCCAAACTGATAAACTATGAATCCTTGACTCTTGGTCATCAAGACCTACTCAAAGAACACCTTAATGTGACCTGCTCAAGACATGATGCCTGGTTTATCTCCTGGATCCAGGGTTTTAGAGATTCCATGAAAGTTGAGCATTAGAGAGGAATTTTTATGGATGGATCTGGGGGCAGGGAGATAAATGGGTGTTTGCCAGAAAATTCCTGAAGAGTTGAGTAATGGTGGGTTTCACATTGAAAGATCCTGGAGATATAAAGGAGTTCCTTAACTAAACCTAGGACAATAAGAACCAAAACATGACCGCTGTGGTGGTTAATAATCACTGTCAAATTCGAATGGATTTAGAATCACCTAAAAGACACGCCTATGAGTGTGTCCTTGAAGGTGTTTCCAGAATTGAACTGGTGAGGGAGCATCTGCCCTGAGGGTACCTGGTTCCCTGGGCTGTGGACTTGGATTGAATAAAAAGAGGAAGAGAAACAGCTAGCTGATCCCACGCCCATGCTTTCTCCACCATGAGGCACTGTACCCTCGGACCAACAAATCCTTCCTTCTTGACGTTACTTTTTCCGTCGGGTATTTTATAACAATAACGGCAAACCTAAGTAATCCAACAGTGATGGATTTCAACCCTGAGAAGGAAACATACAGTTCCAAGTCCATGCTGAGATTCAAGGATACTTGAACAATAGATAAGGAGGAAGGAAGGCTGGGCATGATGCTCCCAGCAGGAGACTGTGGATTCCATTCACAGCACTGAGAGAGGGGGATAGAAAAGCAACAGCAGGAGGAGAGGGAGGAAGGAGAATAGGAAGAGGAAGGAGGGAAGAGGGGGAAGAAAAAGTAGAGGAAGAAGAGGAGGAATGGAAAAGAGAGGAAGAAAGGGAAGAAGAAGAGGGGGAGGAAGGAGAGGAGGAAGAAGATGAGGAAGATAAAGGAAAGGAAGAAGAGGAGGAAGGGGAAGGAGAGGAGGAAGAGAGGAAGAGGAACAGGAGGGATGACTGACACAGAACGTCAGTACTAAGTACACAGCATGCCAATACTGTGGCGGGCAGCCATCAGTGGTGCTGGCATTAGTGGGCAAATGTGTAGTAAGGAATGCTCTCTGTGCAGTCTCAGAAACATCTCTCCACAAAGCAGTGACATTACAAAGGACGGACAGATGGATCCTAGAAGAGGGTCCTTAAGTGACCAAAGAACATCACTCCTGTGACACATAGACTAACATGATTTTTAAAACTGATGCAAGAGAGTGTGATGTCTTCTCCATTTGAAACATTCTGTTAAATCCTCTTTCTGCTGAGCCTGACAGCTGAGTTGGAACCAATACAGTGGAAGGACAGAACCACGCTCACATGGTGTCTTCTGACCTCTACCTTAAGCAAGTCCCTTGGGCTGCCTCCTTTCCATTCAGGATGAAGAGAAAAATGCTGACTCCAAAAGGCAGGCACCAAGCACGGCGGCGTCAGGGAAGAGACAAACAGTGTGGCACTCTGTGGGGAGACTCTATAAGCACACACACACACACACACACACACACACACACACACACACACACACACACTACAAATAAATATATCGAAAACTTAAGTTCTGTTCTTTATAATAGAATTACGTGGGTAAAAATGAACATAAAATTACGCATAAAATATTTTTGTGTCATAATTACATTTTAAAATAAAGAGTATTTTTTTCTTTTGATTAATTTTTCATTTATTTTACAACCCTACCCCAGTTTCTCCTCCCTCCTGTACTCCCATCCCTCCCCCCACCTCCCCTCTGCCCACCCCCATCCACTCCTCTGTTTCTGTTCATAAAGGGCCAGGCCTCCCATGGGTGTCAACAAAGCATGGTATATCAAGTTGAAGTAGGACTAACCTCCTCCCTTTGTTTTAAGGCTGGGCAAGGCAACCCAGTATGAGGAATAGGTTCCCAAAAGCCAGCCAAGCATCAAGGACAGGCCCTGATCCCACTGCTAGGAGACCCAGACATAGACCAAACTATACAACTGTTGCACATCTGTAGAGGGCCTGGGTCAGTCCCATGCAGGCTCCCTAGCTGTCAGTCTAGACTCTGTGAGCTCCTATGAGCCCAGGTTAGATGTTTCTGTGGGTTCCCTTGTGATGACCTTGACCCTCCCATGCCCTGCTTCCTCCCTCTCTTCAACCAGACTCCCAGAGCTCCACCCAGTGCTTGGCTGTGGATCTCTACATCTGTTTACATCAGTTGCTGGATGAAGGCAATTAGGGTAGTCACCAATAATTGTCTTTCTGGGTCTGGGTTACCTCACTCAGGATGATTTTTTTTCTAGTTCCATCCATTTGCCTGCAGATTTTATGTCTTTGATTTTTACTGCTGAGTAGTACTCCATTGTGTACATGTACCACATTTTCTTTATCCATTCTTCAGTTGAGGGGCATCTAGGTTGTTTCTAGATTCTGGCTATTATGAATAATGCTGCTATAGACATAGTTGAGCAAGTGTCCTTGTAGGATGATTGAGCATTATTTGAATATATGCCCAAGAGTGATATAGCTGGGTCTTGAGGTAGATTGATTCTTTACTTTCTGAGAAACCATCATATCGATTTCCAAAGTGGCTGTACAGGTTTCACTCCACATCCTCTCCAATATAAGCTGTCAGTAGTGTTTTCAATCTTAGTCATTCTGACAGGTATAAGATTTCAGCAAAGAATTCTACCAGACTTTCAAAGAAGAACTAATACCAATACTCCTCAAATTATTCCACATGACAGAAACAGAAGGAACATTGCCAAATTCTTTGTATGAGGCCACCTGATACCCTGATACCCAAACCACACAAAGTCTCAACAAAGAAAGAGAATTACAGACCAATTTCCCTCATGAACATTGATGCAAAAATACTCAGTAAAATACTGCCAAAACTAATCCAAGAACACATCAGAAATATCACCCACCATAATCAAGTAGGCTTCATCCCAGAGATGCAGGGATGATTCAGCATATGAAAATCTGTCAATATAAACCATATAAACAAAATGAAAAAAACACATTATTATCTCATTAGATGCTGAAAAAAGCCTTTGGCAAAATCCAACACCCCTTTGTGATAAAGGTCTTGGAGAGATCAGGAATACAAAGAACATACCTAAACATAATAAAAGCAATATACAGCAAGGAAGTATCAAAGTAAATTATCAAATTAAATTAAATAGAGATAAACTCAAAGCAATTCCACTAAAATCAGACAAGGCTGTCCACTCTCTCCATATCCACTCAATATAGTACTTGAAGTTCTAGATAGAGCAATAAGACAACAAAAAGAGATCAAGGGGATACAAATTGGAAAGGAAGAACTCAAACTTTCAGTATTTGAAGGTGATATGATAGTATATGTAAGTGACCCAAAAAAATTCTGCCAGAGAGCTCCTACACTAATAAAATCCTTCAGTAATGTGGCTAGATACAAAATTAACTAAAAAAAAAATCAGTAGCCCTCCTATATACAAGTGATAAATGGGCTGAGAAAGAAATCAGGGAAACAACATCCTTTACAATCCATGAATAATATAAAATACCTTGGGGTAACTCTAACCAAACAAGTAAAAGACCTGTATGACAAGAACTTTAAGAAGAAAGGAATTGGAGAAGATATCAGAAAATGGAAAGATCTCCAATGTTCATGGATCTGTAGGATTAACTTGATAACAATGGTCATCTTACCAAAAGCAATCTACAGATTCAATTCAATCCCCATCAAAAATCCCAACACAATTCTTTACAGATCTCAAAAGAACAATACTTAACTTCATATGGAAAAAAACCCAGTATAGCAAGAACAATACTTAACTTCATATGGGGGGGGAAAAAACAGGATAGCTAAAACAATCCTATACAATAAAGGAACTCTCAAAGGTGTCACCATCCCTGATTTTAAGCTCTACTATAGAGCTATAGTAATAAAAACAGCATGGTGTTTGCATAAAAACAGACAGGTGGATCAATGGAATTGAATCAAAGACCCAGACATAAATCCACAAACCTATGAACACCTGATTTTTGACAAAGAAGCCAAAATTATTCAATGGAAAAAAGAAAGCATCTTCAACAAATGGTGCCGACATAACTAAATGTCATCAGGTAAAAGAATGCAAATAGATTCATATCTATTGTCCTGAACAAAACTCAAGTCCAAGTAGATCAAAGACCTCAACATAAATCCAGTTACACTGAACCTGATAGAAGAGAAAGTGGGGAAGTAGCCTTGAATGTAGCCACAGGAGACCACTTTCTGAATAGAACACCAGTAGCACAGACACTGAGAACAACAATTAATAAATGGGACCTCACAAAGCTGAAAATCTTCTGTAAGGCAAAGGACATGGTCAATAAGACAAAACACTAGTCTACAGAATGAGAAAAGATCTTTACCAACCCCACATCTGACAGAGGGCTGATCTCCAAAACAAATAAAGAAGTCAAGAAACTAGATATCAAAATACCAAATAGTCCAATTAAAAATGGGGTTCTAATCTAAACAGAGAACTCTCAACAGAAGAATCTCAAATGATGAACATACATTTAAATGTTCAACATCCTTAGTCATTAGGAAATCCAAATCAAAACAACTCTAAGAATACTTTATTAATGATATACTTCAAGCATAAGATTTCTGTAAATTCTTTCATTGGGTCACAAAATTTCTTTTTCTAGTAAATTTATCTCCCAATTGTCCCATGGAAAGTATGTGTGTCAGTCTCAGCCAGGGCCATACTATTTAATTGGTGTTTTTTTGGAGTTGGTTTTCCATAGGTGCAAACTGTTCCCAACATGCTTTAGACTTCACAATCTGTGGTCACAAAGGGACTAGTCTCTGACTCACTGACAGTGCACATTTGAGTATGTCCAAAGCTGTCAATTCCCTGTTTGACAAAGCACATTTGAGTACACCCAAAGCTGTTGATTCTCCATTTGACAACACACATTTGAATACACCCAAAGCTATTCATTCTCTGACAATGCACATTTGAGTATACCCAAAGCTATTCATTCTCTAACAGTAAACATTTGAGTACACCCAAAGCTATTGTATCTTTGACAATGCACATTTGAGTATACCCAAAGCTATTCATTCTCTGACAATACACATTTGAATACACCCAAAGCTATTGATTCTCTGACAATGCACATTTGAGTACACCCAAAGCTATTGATTCTCTGACAATGCACATTTGAGTACACCCAAAGCTATTGATTCTCTGACAATGCACAGTTGAGTACACCCAAAGCTATTGATTCTCTGACAATGCACATTTGAGTACATCCAAAGCTGTTGATTCTCTGACAATGCACATTTGAGTACACCCAAAACTGTTGACTCTTAAGGAGTCATTTTTCCAAAAAGCTTTAACTCTTCTTTGGAATCAGTTTTGTGTGAGTCTGGGTTTCATTTTCAATGTAAATTTACATAATGGCACTTTAATGCTTCCACTGACATTTCCTCTAACTTGTGGGGGTCACACAGGGAACTGAGAGTGGTTTCAGGGTTTGGATATAATTCAAACTGCCTGCTCATTTTTTTCCTCTGTGTGTCTTCAATTACAGGGGAAAAATAATTTTTAAAATGACTTCGTCTCTCAGCAGTCATTAATTGCCTGTAGTGCTCCATCTAGGGGGGAGGCATATGAGATTTCCCCTCTCCACATTAATATGTCATCTGGTGGTGTCGTGTTCAGGTCGTGTTTGAGCAGCCATATTGTTGAGATGTCAAGTTCTGTCTAGAAGATACTGTCTTACAGCAAATGCCTGCCCTCTGGCTCTTACAGTCTTTCTACCCTCTCTTCCACAATGTCCCCTGAACCTTGGCTGTAGGAGATGTGTTGTTAGATGTATCAGTTGGGGCTGAGCTCCCCAACACCAGTTGTTCTCGGTACTTTGACCAGTTTTGGATTTCTGGAATGGTCTCCATTTTCTGGAAAAAAGAAAAAAAAAAAAAGAGGTTTTTTTTGACAAGGGAGGAAGAATCACTCCTTAATTGGTTATCCAATACAGAATAAGCTCTGAAATCACATTCATATGAGTAACACTAAATGAACTCACTGGATTTTATTATGTACACATATATACATAACAGTAATGATTAAAGCAAAAGAGGTTATGAATTGGAGAGGCATCAGGGGAACACAAGAGGAACTGGATAGAGGAGAGGGAAAGGGGGAATGATGTAAATATCGTATTCATATATGGAATTCTCTAAAGTGCTGTGAAACAACCCTTTTCTACATTATGAATATGTATTGTTCTAATTGGTTTAATAAAATGCTGATTGGCCAGTAGCCAGGCAGGAAGTATAGGTGGGATGACCAAACTAAGGATGATGGGAAGTAGAAGGGTGGAGTCAGGAGTTACCAGACAGATGCAGAGGGAGCAGAAGATGAACATGCTGTGCTAATAAAGGTACCACCATGTGGTAAAGCACAAATAGAAATATGGGTTAATTTAAGTGTAAGAGTTAGCTAGTAACAAGCCTGAGCTATCAGTTGAGCATTTATAATTCATATAAGCCTCTGACTGATTATTTGGGACCGGGCAGTGAAATGTCCATTTACACTAAAGTAAGTAAATAAAAAATAAGTAAGTAAAATGTACTTCCCCAATAATAAAGGGATTATCTGAAGTGTCATATGAATGCAACATCCTCCTGCATTAAATTGATGCTTAAGTCAGAGCCTGTGAATAATCAATTTTAGAGCTTCAGAAATTCTAAATATAGCTTCTGATGAGTCCTTCATATGCTTTATTGTGATTGCCATGTATGCAATTTTATTTTGCAAATAATTTACTTGCAGAACATATTGCTTGAGCATCCACCACTCATACCTAGATATTCAGGCCAAACACTTGTTATTTGTAGCCACAAAAAAGGATTGTATTAGCTACTTTTCTGTTGCTGTGATAAAACTCCACAACCAAGGCAACTCACAGAGGATAGAATATATTTGGACTTATGGTTCTAGAGGGGCAGAGTCTGCCATGGCAGAGCAGAGCCTGGCAGCTGTGAGTGGAAACTGAGAGCTCACATCTTGAACCACAAGCAGGAAGCAGAGAGAATGAATACAAATGGAACCAGTCTTTAAACTCTCAAAGCCCTCCCCCAGTGACACACTTCCTCCAAGGCCATACACCCTTATCCTTCCCAAACAGCATGAGTAACTGGACATAAGCATTCAAATGCTCAAGACTCTGGGGTCATTGATCGCTCATATCATCATCACAGGGGGCAAGATGCAAGGACAGAAAGGTAAGTTGGCCAGTACCTCAGGCCCATGCTGTTCCCTGGCCTATAGCTGCTGCCAGTCCCACTTGCTGCTTCTCTGCTACTCTGTTACCATGACAACCTGAGTCCACGGCTACCAGAGCATCTGTCCCAGTCATACATGGGTACTATGGTCCCTCCAGACTCCACACACAATACTCAAGTTCAAAGATGAAATGTATCAAGAATTTCCCAAATGGCCAAAGGAGATCTTGGCAGACCATCCCCAGACCCAGCATGTAGATTAAAGTCTTTATGGGTGTTATTTTAATTTTTAAAATGTTTTTCACTTGTCAACTTGTTTATCTCAAGGTAAATCTATGCTGATCACGTAATTTTTTTATTTGTCTTGTTCTTGAAGAATTTACATGTGTATACAGTGAAATATCATTATATCTACCATGCTATAAATTGTGTGTGTGTGTGTGTGTGTGTGTGTGTGTGTGTTGGGGGGTGTTTATCACACTGTACACATAACTGTGTACAATTAAAGTAGAAAGCTAATAAAATATTTTTTTTTAAAGAATAGTAGGCCAGAGGTGGTGGGTGACTTCAGGGAAACTGTGTCTTCTGGACACAGCAGGGCAGTTACACACACGAATGCATAACAATTATGACATCATGCACATGCTCTCCACAAGCTCAAACCAGACGAATCCCCAGCATGGAGTTTGGACAGTGGACAGAAAGTCCCACTCCACAGTGAAGAGTTGTTGACATTTTAGAGCTTCTGGGAGAAGGAGAGTCCATTTTCTTTAAGGATGTAACATCTGGTGGGAGGACCACATTCCAGGCAGGTCCCACCACTAAGAGTATTTGGTCAACAAAAAATCAGACACAATGTGTTTGAAGGAAAAGGAGAATGTGAAGTTGGGTGAGTAGAGAGGTGGGGTGGATCTGGGGGAAACGGGGAAGGGAGTGTATGTGATCTAAACACATTGTATGACATTCACAAAGAATTAATAAAAATATTGTCTATAAAAAAGAATAGTAGAGAGACAATAATAAAAGGGAAATAGGGTTAGTATGTGGTTTACTGGAATACTTGCCTAGCATGCAGGTGGCCTCAGGTTTAATTCCCAGCAGCACCAAAGGAAAAAAAAATGAAAATTAAATCTTTCTTAGGAGAACATGAGGGTAGAAGTCTTTATGGTAGAAAAGATTCCTGGGAACAAAACTATTACCTAGAAGACAATAAGACAGGATAGACTTAAATTTCTTATAAACAGAACAAAGTCCTTTAAACAACCGAGCAAGAAGTGGAAATAAGCTCAGTGTCTCCATGGAAAGATTTGGCTTGGGTCAAACACGAAGTGCAGGTTTTTGATCTTGTAAAGGAGCACACCTACAACAAAATGTTCTGGAAAGTTGAGAAAATGCATTCATACATTTATTCATACAGCAAATAAATATTAAGGCCTTCCTCTGTGCCAGGAAAAGTGATGAGCATACACTTGCCAGACAAACACAAACAAAAATAAATCTGAGTTGATAAAATGAATATTTAACAAGGTAGACAGTGGTCAATGTGAATCTTTTCCCTATCAAGCTTTATCAGGTACAGAGATCAAAAAAAGGACCTATCCAACATTATTGAGAAATCTGATGATATATATGTATATACTATATACAGGTGAATATACAAAATATGTTCTACTCAAAGGTCCAACGTCACATTTGAGCAAAATGAATTTGACTAATAATGTCAATAACCTTGAATGTATGTTCATATTACAATATAAAATGTGTAAGATAATACACTCAGTATCCATACTAAACATAACAATATCGTTAGTAAACTCGAACACTCTCATACTTACACACATACCTCTCAAAACTTTACCCAAAGTTGGACATGGTAGCCACTAACCACAAGTAGCTAATGTAATTGATTATAGTTAAATAAACTAGAAAGTCAGGTGTTTAGTCTCACTGGTTATGTTTGTACATCTAGTCAATGCCATTCCAGCCAGGATAGGTGCAAAAGAGTCCTCTCATGGCAAAAGTTCTGTTGGACAATGAGACATACAAAATGCAGCTGTAAACTCTATATAGCACTTGGAGAATTTTCATATGCACCAAAGAAGAATCAACTTTTTAAAAATTTAATTGTGATGAATAATTAAAAATCACAATCTAAGCACAAGATGTATTCATTGCCAGTGGTATGTCATTGCTTCTAGTCCTCTCAGCAGACACTGCTGAGAAATATGAGGATGTGTAGTCACATTACACAAGCATATTTATTTCAATACTATTTCCATATCTAGATATGGGACATAGGTAGATAGAGAGATGAGTGATAGATGCATGGATGGATGGATGGATAGAAGGATGGATGGATGGATGGATGGATGGATGGATGGATGGATGGATGGATGGATGGGTAGCTGGATGGGTGGGTAAGTGGACAGTTTATTGGGTGGGTGGGTGGGTGGACAGGTTGGTGGGTGGGTGGGTAGACAGGTTGGTGGGTGGATGGGTAGACTGGTGGATAGATCCACACATGTAGACATTAAAAACCATGATTTAGCCGGGCGGTGGTGGCGCACGCCTTTAATCCCAGCACTCGGGAGGCAGAGCCAGGCGGATCTCTGTGAGTTCGAGGCCAGCCTGGGCTACCAAGTGAGTTCCAGGAAAGGCGCAAAGCTACACAGAGAAACCCTGTCTCGAAAAACCAAAAAAAAAAAAAAAAAAAAAAAAAAAAACATGATTTAAACTGTTCCATTGGACCCCACTCTAGTGCAACAGGATGCATTTTTAACTGCTTCTTTTCCACATTTCCACAACAATTAGAAACTAAGATCTCATCATCATCACTATTTGGATTTATTTGTTCAGTCATAAAACTTAGAGAATATGTGTTCACAATTCTAACCCATTACCAATTATAAGAAGAAAAACTGCTAAAAACAAGATCAACTAAGGATCAGGTTTTGTTTATGTCTGGTTGGGTGGTGTTGGTTAATCGGTTGGTTGATGGGAAGGTTGGTTGGTTGGTGGTTGGTTAGTTTTTTGTTTCACTAGTTGGTTGGTTGGCTCGCTCATTGATTAGTAGTTTGTTTGCTAGTTGATTAGTAGTTTGTTTGTTTGGTTAGCTGGTTGATTTTTTTAGTTGGTTAGTTGGTTCATTTGTTAGTTAGTTGCTTGCTTCCTTCCTTGCTTGATTGATTGATTGCTTGACTCATTGGTTAGTTGTTTGATGGTTTGGTTTGCTGGTTGGTTGGTTAGTTAGTAGTTGTTTAGTTGGATTGTTTGTTGGCTGATCGGTTAGTTGGCTTGTTTGTTGACTTATTGGTTGCTTGCTTCCTTGTTTGCTCATTTGATTGGTTGGCTCATTGGTTAGTTGTTTGATGGTTTGTTTGGTTGATTTGTTGATTGGCTCACTGGTTAGTTGGTTGGTTGTTTGCTTGGTTGCTTGATTGTTTCATTAGTTGTTTTGTTGATGGGTCGATTGATTGACTCATTGGTTACTTGGTTAATTGCTTGTTTGATTGGTTGGTTTGTTTATTAGTTAGCTGTTTGATTGTTCGTTGATTAGTATATTCTAGGTAGGGCTACTTAAAATATTTCTTAGCTGGGGCAGGAAAAGTATTAAATGAACCTGAAAGGAACATCTTTCTGTGCCAGAAAACAAGAAAGCATAAAAAAATTCATGAAGACATGCCAAAGGAGACAAAACCTAGGTTGAAAAGATCCACATTGTCAAATTCTAACCAATTTTAATGTTGAAATATTCTTATGTAATGACAGTAATGGACTAAAACCATGATGTCATGGGGCTATAAATTAATGCACTATTTTTAATTAAGGGGATAGAAATAAAAATCTGTAAGTAAAATAATAATTAATTTAGAATGAAGGATGGAGTTAGAAAATTATCAGCATATAATAAAACTAATGAGTGAATATTGATGAAGCATAAAGAATTCATACAGCATAAAACTATCTCCCCACAAATTAGCTATTGATTACAAAGGCAAGGAAAGAAATAAGTTGACATGTTGGTAACCAAATAATCAAAGATAAGAAAACCAGTGTTGCAACCAGCCAACCCAAAAGCTACCTAACTGCACATAGCGAGGGGAGCACAATCCTGTTTACTAGTCATTCCTCCCTACAGAGCAGAAACCAGATCTATACACATAGGCATCAAGACATGAGAGATGACTACTGGCTTATGCTTTTCAAGACTGAAAGGCAAGAAATCTGAGAAGGCTGCAAAGGCCTGCCAACTCAAGGCAGTACCTGAACCTGGACCATATCCTGCAGGAGAAAAAGAGCAACCATTAAGAGAAAATATTTGGATAAGCAACAGAATTGAAATATGGATTGTGGGCTAGAAGGGGAATTGTTCCTGCTTATTCACAAATGCTTAGAAAAAAGTATTAGTGTTCATAATAATGTTCACTAAGTATTATCATATGTATAGTGATTATAAATATTAGTATAATTAGCATGCTAATTATATATACATATGTACATCTACAAACTAATCATGGATATGTACAGATAGAAAATAAATGGGGCAAATTTAAACAATTGGTAAAGGATAGTGGGAATTCCTCAAACTATTCTTGTGACTAGTCAAAATTAGAAACAATAACAAAATAAACAAAACTTGAAAATAATTAACAATGTAAGCTTTTTAAATTCGAATTACTACTGGCTGTGGTGACACACTCCCATATTCCCAATGCTCAAGGGATCCCAGGTTGAAGCTAGACTGAGTGGAACATGACCTTGTCTCAAAAAATGTTTTCAAAACTTGAATTTGTAAATAAATTTAAGAATAAGTTTCTCAAATAAAAAAAATAGAACTATCAAGTCAAATCAGGGAATAAGGAAAAGGAACTAGAATAGAAAGAGCTGGATATGGTGGCACACTCCTTTAATCCCAATAGTAGAGATGCAGAGGCAGGAGAATCTGTGAGTTAGGGACGAGTCTGGTCTACAAGTGAATTCCAAGTCAGTCAGGGCTACACAATGGTTGTTTCTCAAGATGTGAGCTCTCAGCTACTGCTCCAGTACCTGCCTACCTGCCTGCTGTCTTGCTCTCCACCGTGATGGCCATGGACTCTGACCCTCTGAAACTATAAGCCCCAAATAAACTCTTCTATAAGTTGTCTTGGTCATAGTGTCTTATCACAAAAAAAAGGAATTAAGACACCTAGAATCTCCCAGTGAGAGGCTCTTGGGGTGTGGCTCAGTGGTAGAGTACCTGTCTGGAATCCCCCAGTAGGGGACTGAGTGTAGGTCAGTAGTAGGGCACTTTCATAACACATCCTTGATTGGATTCCCAGGATCAAAAAATAATTAATTAATTTAAAAATTGTAAATTAAGAAAATTAATTAATTAAATAAGACATAGACTTATGGGGAGGTGTGTTATGGTCTGGTAATACTATAAAGATAGTAGTTGTTAATTATTTTATGACATGAGTTCAGTTAAAATCCTTTTAGAAAAAATGCACAAAAAAGCTCTGAAAAATGAGAATTATAAGAGAGACATAGCATATCATCTATTAAAGCAAATTACAGAACTATAGCATTAAGGCTGTGGAAATGGCCAAGGGGGAAAATAGATATGAAAAAGTAAAAAAAAATAAGCAATATGTGTAAGAAGAATTCAAAACCCAACGAGCACACCACAAGCCTGTGTGCACCATTAGCTGCCCGAGAAGTGTAACTTGAAGAGCAGAAGGGGCTGTTAACGAAGCAGTTGGTGAAGAGGGGGACCTGGGTGGGGCTGCCCATTTTGAATACCCCAGCAAATGTCTATAGCTCTTTCGGAAAGCTATAGAATAAGAGGTAAGCACTTAAAAGTGCAGCTTCAACGGCTTTGCTGGAAATTGGAGAGATGGTTCAGCAGTTAAGGGCTCCTTGTTGCTCTTCCAGAGGACCGGAGTTCAGTTCCCAGCTCCCACATCAGGCAGCCTACATCTGGCTGCAACTCTGCCTCCCTGGAATGTAAGTTCTCTTCAGGCCCTACACTTACATGCACAAACACACACACACACACACACACACACACACACACACACACACACATAACTTTGTTTGAAGGCTATGCTATCTACTGAAAATGTACTCACCCCCAAAACACTTCTGTATAGCAGGCTCTCGTGTATTATAGACATAAGGCACTGAACACGCAGAGGTTGGTGGCTAAACAAAGACTCAGAGGGACGCACCCCTCCTGCCAGCCTGCACCTGCAGCATCTCCACTGTCCATCTCTCCTGCTGCTGTTCATTTTTCCCTCATCTGCTTCAGACAGTTTCCAGTGGCAAAGTTATAATTCATTCACTCACTCATTTGTTATGTGAGTAGAGAGTGGTCATAAAATGAAGACCACCCTGACCAGAACACATGCAAAGGCTCTTTATCCGGAAACAGCTGTGTTGTGTTAAGGGAGTCAGTCTCTACCTCCTGTTTGGCAGACACTCAAAGGGAAACAAAGGGATGGAAAGCTTTTGCAGTAGGAAAAAAAGTGAAGGCTTCAAGTTGGTGTGGGGAGGCTGTGGGCATGCTAACCCGTACTAGGTGCCCTGTGTGTTGCTTTAAAGTACGTATTGGCATTCTCCAAAGAGCGTAAGTTGAAAGCCAGGAGCATAATCATGAACACTTCCAGTTACTAATTAAGCTGAGCCCACTGTTATACCACTATTGTTTGGTTTTCTAACCTGGTCCCTGAACTTGCATTTATCCGTGGAGACAACTGGTTCACTTCCTGTACCAGTTCCTGCAAATTGTGGGTTATAGGTTTATCTTTATGTATCTGTATGGTCTGCTAGTCATCTGCTTGTATAGTCAGTCTCCCATAAGCACAGGGGAAAATACTGGATTAAATGCTTAGTGCTAATGTCGATTTGACTGAATCTAGCATCACCTGGGAAATGGGCCTCTGGGTGTGCAAATAGGGAATTAATGTGGATTATGTCGACTGACGTTGGAAGACCCATCTTAACTGTAGCTGCAACCATTTCCTGGGCAAGAGATCGTGGACTGTATAAAATGGAGGCAGTAAGACAAACATTAGCACTCGCTGTTCTCTGCTCTCTGCTTCTGGAATGTGGGTGCTATGTGATCAGCCAGCCATCTACTCCCGCTACGATGCCTTCCCCGCCATGACAGACTGTAGCATTCTGGAACCAGAAGCCAAAATAAATGCTTCCTCCCTCAAGTTGCTTTCATCAAAGTATCTTATCACAGCAACAGGAAAAGAAAATAAAACACTGGGTTCAAAAACATGTGTTAGTTATTGTGACAAGATGCCTGAGGAAGGCCACTTGAAAAGGAAAGATTTGATTTTGCTCACTGTTTTAGAGCATGGATGTATGGTTGAGCTGGCTCCATTCCCAAAGACCAATGGTGACTTGAAGCATAATGGTGGAGAGAGTGTGATAGGGAAGAGCCGTTCAGCTCACAGCAAGCAAGAAAAACAAGGAGGAACTAGACACAAGGTGACTGTGCAAAGGCACACCCCCAGTCATCAACACTGTCCGGTCAGGCCCAGCTTCCTACTTCCCATCACCTCTGAATAATGGCATCAAGCTATGATCGGTTCAGAGTCCTCAGGATCACATGGATTCTCACTAGTCCCACCAGCTGGAGACTGAGCCTTCAGGATGTTTTGCAGGAAGGACATTGCGCAGCCAAACCTTAACAACAAAGGTGCATGAAACACATTGCCTGTCCACCCAAGTAGATTGTGCTCTGGTGGAAAAGTCACCCTGTTATTTTGGAATTTCATGGATCCTTAGCCATGTTCCATGGTAGGAAGTCCTCTCTTCTTGGCTACCTAAGAGTGCATTGAGCTTAGGCCAAACCCACATCCTATTATCATGTTCTACAGGACCCTTCTGTGCTTGGTTCTTGTCAGCCCCTTCCCAATATGCTTCATCACTGCAGACAGTGATGGCCGTCCAACCAGTGGGAAAAAACAGCTCCCCTAGTGCAGATAGTAAGACCAACAGTGCCTAAAGCGAGTTAATATTTCCATGTGTCTGCCACTCCAAATTATGTCAGCAATTTAAAAAATACTTCTTCTGGGATTGGAAAGATGGCTCAGCTGTGAAGAGCATTGGATGCTCTTGAAGAGGACCAAGGTTTGATTCCCACATGCTGATTCATAACCACCTATAACTCCAGTCCAGGGAATCCATCACCTCTTTTGACCTCCACAGGCACTACCTGCATGTGGTACACAAACATAAATTCAGGAAAACATTCACACACATAAAAAATAATAGTAAAATATAGTCCTTCCTGAAATCAGAGAAAGCATTTTCTATTAGTCTAGATCTGAACCCATTTGCCACCACTTAGAGCCTTGATTAGCACATTTTCCCTTACATTTTAATACGTGCTGATTCCTACATGGAAACTACTGAAACTTTGGAAAGTGCTGAAGAGTAGAAACAGGTTCTCAAGACACACAGACTGCAGGGTGTCCATTTGTTCTAACGGTGAGTTTGGGGAAATTTGAAATTGCTCAGTATCAACACAGGCACAGTCACTGTCTCCAAGTGCTCTGAGTGCCACAGCCCTGCATTTAAACAGTAGATCTAGAGCAAACAAGGAAAGCCCAGTGACAGCCAAGACAAATTACCTGAACTCCTGTCACTTCAACTCCGTCACCTGAAGTGGGCACTTGAAAGTTCATTTGTGTTTAAAATTTAAAACAGAGCAAACTCCGTGGTGTTACATTTTTGTTTGATTGGTATGAATTTTAGTTCATACATGATTTATGGAATTTTAATAGTGTCTTTAAGATTGAAATTCATTATTTTCAATTGCTAATCATTCACAAACTAGGAAAGAATAGAGACTTTTACAGTACTAGCATACTTTTGTACTTCTATTCAGATAAGGTTAGAAAATCACAAATACATTTGTGAACAACTACAATCTGTTTCAAACAAATCACACTGACACACCAAGATTTGACACAGCTCTTTGAGCTGCAGGTGTGCCTCCAGGGCTCTACCACTGAGCCACACCCCAGCCCCTCACTGGGGGATTCTAGGCAGGGGCTCTACCACTGAGCCACACCCCAGCCCCTCACTGGGGGATTCTAGGCAGGGGCTCTACCACTGAGCCACACCCCAGCCCTTCACTGGGAAATTCTAGGGAGGGGCTCCACCACTGAGCCACACCCCAGCCCCTCACTGGGGGATTCTAGGCAGGGGTTCTACCACTGGGCTGCCACGCCCCAGCCCCTCACTGGGGGATTCTAGGCAGGGGCTCTACCACTGGGCTGCCATGCCCCAGCCCCTCACTAGGGGATTCTAGGCTCTACTACTGAGCCACACACCAGTCCCTCACTGGGAGATTCTAAGCAGTTGTCCCACCATTGAGCTGTAACACACACAGCAACACTTAGGTGATTTATTTGTTTGTTTGTTTGCTTGTTTCTTTGCTTGTTTGAGACAAGGTTTCACTCTGTAGCCCAGGCTGATTGGTATGCACCCAGCTCGTGATCTTCCTGACCCTGCCTCCTGAGTTCTGGGATAACAGGTGTGCATCACCATGTCCTGATTGGTTTCTTAAAGATGAAAAGAAATTAAAGTTTTCACTGAATTATCTTGATTTATGATAATTTGATATTTTAGTGATGTTTCAACTAAGGGAACCCTTTTAATGGGATCCTAAAATAGGTATGCCAAAATGGTTCTCACACTGAAAGCTTTTCCTAACTATTTATTTATCTGTGATTTAACATGAATGAGTAACTTGGGAATTAAGAATAATCTAGAAGCATTCTTCAATCAGCTCTGGGTGAGAGCAGCTTGACACATCTGGGTAGGAAGAGCAGCAAAGACTAGCAGATCTGCATGGGCCAGGGCTCAATGGGCAGCTGCAATTCAGTTTCTACAAACTAGTGTGTGGGAATGAGCTTGTCTGTACTAACATAGTTCGTGCTATCAGTCGCCATGTGGGGTATGGCTTTTTTTAGTATAGTAATGTTTTTCTTCTAACATGATTACATATATATATATATAAGTCAACAAAGGAAATTTTATGTTTATTTTCTTATCACTATCATTATTAATCATGTGTGCGCATGCGTATGAAAGCCAAGGGGTCAACCTGGAGGATCAGGATTCAGGTGTCTACTTCAGTTTTTTGTTTTTGTTTGTTTGTTTGTTTGTTTGTCTTGTGAGGCACCATCTCTTCATTGACCTGGGATTATGGATTCAGCGAGGCTGGTCAGACAGCAAGACCCAGAAATCTGCCTGTCCCCAGTTCATCTGTGGATTACACATATGTGCCACCACCCCCAGCTTCTTAGGTCGATTCAGGGGCTCAAACTCAGTTCCCCTTGCTTGTATGGCAAGTACTTTACTGCCCAGAGTCTCCAATGTCCCATCTATTATATTTCTGGGTTGTAGTTGAAAGTCATTTGGGTGTATGGAGGGAAGAGCATGTGGGGACAATCCCCTCTGCTGAAAAAATGTGGTGGGCTCACCTATGTCCTGAAGATCCTTGAAACACATCAACTTTGGCCTGACCCTGAATATTCAGTTGCTCACACCAGGAGCACCCTTCTTTCCGACCTCTGAGGAGCGGGACTCTTTCGGGCCCATCTGTCACTCTCAGAGGGCCATATTTTCAGTGTACCAGCTTCTCCATGTAGGCCTTGCCTCCCTTGCTTATTGCCCATGCCTTGGGACCAGTGTGGAGGCCCCAGGAAGAAGGGAAGTGTCCCCTGGCTTCCCTGCTTCCCTTGGGCACAGTGCCTGGCAAACACGATGTCAGTGTGAGGTGCCTGAGCAGCCAACTGTGAATTCAGAAGCTCCTGTCACACACAGGTGAGAGAGGGGGCTGGTTCAGCACATGCTGGGACCTGAGGCTGAAACCAGGACCTGAGGCTGAAACTAGAGCCAGCAGGAAGGGCCAGGGGGCATTCGGGGAATTTCAAGTGGACAGGGTCTGGAGGGCATTGTTGTGACATAGGAAAACCAGCAGGGACTCTGAAGCTGTCATCCAAGCCCCGGGCAGATAGTTAGTTAAGGGATTTTAAAGTATTTGAGTTTATTTGAGGTGGTCAGGCAGTGACATGGGACCTGATGCATTCTCTAGAAATGTCGCTGCCATGGCTGCCACAGAGAGACGAAGACCTGAGTGTCTCAGTTGGCCTGGAAGGGGGAATGGTGAGAGCATGTGTTCTTTCATGTTCAGGAAAGCACCAAGGCAGAGATGAAGCAAGGCTGACTTCCCCCCACATCCTGCTAAAAACCCTGACAACTAGATTTGCCGAGACAGGGAAGAGCTAGGACCAGCAGGCCAAGGGGATGGGGGCACCAGACCTTCTCAACAGTGCACAATCGGCAGGGCCAGGCCTGAGAGCTTGTGAGAACAAGGTGTCAGGACACTGGTGGCTCCGGTCAGGAGACTCCAATCCAAGAAATTAAGTTGAAGGAGGCGCTGCCAGAGACACACAGAAGTTAGCTTCATTTGTGCTTCTCTTCACAAGAGGCCACTGAGGACTAACTCATATGCCGAGAGACAAGGTGAGAGCCACCGATTCTTGATTTCAAAGGAGTTTGGCAAAGGAGCTACTGAAAGCCAAGCCAGCCCCACTGAGTCCTCAGAACCTAACAGCTACCCTGGGACACACACCACTCAGGAACTGGGAGATGCTCCAGGGACCCCCTCTTACCCCTCCCCACAGGGAAGGCCAGCACTTGTCACCCTGTCCCCAACAACGCTGCTAATGTAGGCAGTCTCTCGGGATAGGGAGCAAGGGGCAAACTTTGGATCTTTACATGCCACAATGAAGAAAATCAATTCCAGGGCCCCGGGGAGGGCGGGACTACAGCAGAAGTCAGCAGCCACCACCAGGAGCCGCACTGAGACTAGGATGGGGGCGGGGGAACTGCTCCAAGTGAAGGAAGCGTGCTCTGAGGCCCACAGCAAACCACTCTCCCCGAGAATAATGTGTAGGTACAAACAGGGCCACACTAGTGTGTAGGTGTGTGGGGTTTGAGCAGAGCCACACTAGTGTGTAGATGTGTGGGGTGTGAGCAGGGCCACACTAATGTGTAGGCACGTGAGGTATGAGCAGGGCCACACTAGTGTGTAGATGTGTGGGGTGTGAGCAGGGCCACACTAATGTGTAGGCATGTGAGGTGTGAGCAGGGCCACACTAGTGTGTAGATGTCTAGGGCGTGAGCAGAGCCACACTAGTGTGTAGATGTCTAGGGCGTGAGCAGAGCCACACTAGTGTGTAGGTGTGTGGGGTGTGAGCAGAGCCACACTAGTGTGTAGGTGTGTGGGGTGTGAGCCAGGCCATACAAAGGAAGAGGTTCTTTGTGCTTCCTAACCATGGCAGAAGTCCAAATCCTGCCTCCTACCACTGGAATAAGGCATCTACTTTAGCCACAGAGATCTGACTCATGGTCAGTGTTAGAGGAGCCACCCGCAATTTTAACATTGCTGTTACAGTGGGAATGGGTTGGTAAACAATAGCCAGTCCACCTGGGTGGATGAGACCCCCTCCCGCAACCCGGACTCCAACCCTTGGTGCTTAACATCAGCTTCCTCTGCACTCCCATACAAGAATGCTAGGTCAGAACTTCGGCTTTGACTTCCAGATCCTTCGTGGGGAGGGTAGAAGACTCCAGCTCTACCCCAGAGCCTTGCATCTCTTTGCAGCCAGAGTCCTGACACAGACCTTGCTTATGCTGCACCATGAGGCATTTGGAGCCCACTCTTCCCACCAAGTGATACAAAGAGGGGTGAGCAGACAGGATTTGGAGATCAAAGAGAAAGATCCTTCACAGGTGTGTAGAACCTACCACCATCCAGATGTTAGGGCATATTCAAACCCTTCTTTGTGACAGGGAGATCATTTCTGCTTTGTTTGATGATATTCAAACTTGGAGAAGTCCATGGAATGGAACATAGTAGTCCCAACACATGCTGATTTCAATATGAAATGTCCCCCTGAGGTTTATGTTTTGATGTTCGGCCCCAACTGGTGACAGTCATGTGGATGAAGCTAATTGGCCATGCCTGCTCCACCACGATGGACTGAAATTTCTATGAACCATAAGTAACAAAGAAGTGTTCCTTAAGTGGTGTTTGTAGGGTGTTTTTTTGTTTTTATGGTTTTTTTGTTTTTTGTTTTTAACAGCAGTGAAGAGGTAACACACAGCCATACTTGGGGGGTCACGAGAGGTAGTGAGGCTCCCAGAATGAGAAGATCCCATGAGGAAGTGGCCATGCAGACAGGAAGGCACAGTGTGTAGGAGGGGCTGTACCCAAGGAGGGCTGTGGAGCAGAAGCCAGCTCCCCACAAAGCCACCGCCCGGAGGCCACACCCTAACACTATCTGCAGTCTGAGGAGAATTGAAATGAAATTAAAAACTGCTGGAATGGTACCACCAGAACAATCCGTAAAAGAATGAAGAGTTGGACTCCATCAGAATTAAAAACGTCTGCTCGACAAGGGGCAACATTCAGCAAATTAAAAGACAAGCCACAGCTTGTAAGAAAATATTTGCAAGTCACATATTTGAGGAAGGACTTGAATCCAGATTGTTATAAAGAATTCTCAAAACCCAGCAATGAGAAAATAAACAACCTAATAAAAAGTCAACAGAACTTTTAACAGATGCCTAGCCAGCGTGGACAGATATCAAAGGAGCATATATAAGGGGTGTGTAATATTGTTAGATGTTAAGGCAAATTAAAGTCACAATGAGATGCCACTGTATCCCTATTCCATTAGCTAAAGTACAACAATAAAACACATAATACCAAGAGAGGATGAAAAGCAACTGGAGTTTGCATACATTGTTGCTTCAAGATAGTAAAGCTGTTGTGGGATACTTACTGCAGTGTCTGGGTAGTGCTGCTTTCATGGACTCCTGAAGTAGCTTTCTGTTTGACCTCTGCAGTGCTGGAAAATGAAAACTGATGTTCTCATGGAAACCCTGAGTCCAGATATTTTGTAATAAATTGATGCATAGCTACCATAAAATGCAAACAAACAGTATTTTTCAAGGAGCCAATGAAAAAACAAAATGTAAAGCATCTATGCCATGGAGTACTATTCAGCAATGAAAAAGAACAAAGTACTAATAGACACTATATGGGCAAAAGACAAATACGTTGTGCTAAATGAAAACCATCACATGCTAAACTAAATACCAAATCCAGGTTGGCAAAGCCACATGACCAGGAAATACCAGCAATTACCAAGAGGAAAGGCTGTGGGAAGGGCTTGATGACAAAGAACTTTAAGAGCATTTAGGGTTGGTGGATCCACACAGTGTCTTAATTAAAATGGTAATTAGATGAGGGTTCATGTTTGTCTAAATCTGTAGTACTGTGGACTGAAATTGGTGACTTTTAATACATAGGAATTTAAAAATTAATTGGTTTGAAGAGGTTTCTTATTGATTGGTTGATTGGTCTTAATTGTTGGGGGTTGGGGAGTCAAGACAGTTTTACTATGCAGCCCAGGCCAGTCTCAAACCAACAGACATTTTAAACTACTGTCTCAAAATGAGTTTACACTCAGTTCAACGTGATGAAATGTTTGTCAGTTCTCTAACGCTGTGAAGGAACACCTGAGAAAACACTAAGAGGACAGGCTTGTTCGGGTTCACAGTTTCTGAGGTTTCAAACCATGGTCACTCAGCCCATTGTTTCTGGATCCTGTAGTGAGGCTGAACATCACTGTGCAGAGGGTAAAACAGAGCCACCCCATGGCAGACAGAATCAGAAGGGAGGGCCGGGGTCTAAACATTCACTCAGACTCATAACTGATCGAAGTGCAGAGAGTGTCAGGCCTTCTCGAAGGCCTGGGGACCGTCATGGAAGAGGGGATGGAAATGTAAGAGCCAGGGGTTAGGGAGGAGTTGAGTAAAGCAGGGACCAGGGACGTGACGACTGTGACGACTGTGCACATGGACTCACAGCAGCTGTAGTCAGATGTGCAGTGTCGACCAGGTTGGCTTCCTACGGTGGGGAGGAGAGGGTCTCGGGAGCTCCCACCCGTAACTTATGAGCTGTTAACAGCTTATGACTTCCGAGCAAGGGAGAGAGGGAAGTCAGTTTTCTTCAAGGCTCTGCCGCTGGTGGGCTGGCCGTGCTCCAGTGGACGACCCCACACCCCGAGCATTTAGGCAGCACAAATGGAACTCTGTGGGTTATAAAAATAAATAAACAAATCATTTAAAAGAGGATACTATGTTGGAAGGGGAAGGGATGGAGTGGAATTGGGAGGAGTTGGAGGAAAAGCAGAAGTAAATAGGACCGAATGCTTTGTGTGCATGTATGACATTCTCAAAGAGTAAAAGTGTTTTATTTTTACAGTAAAAAATCATTTTAACATATGTATGGACAGCTGAATTTCATTCTAGCACTTGGGAGGCAGAGACGGGCAGATCTCTGTGAGTTCAAGACCAGCCTTGTCTACAGAGCTAGTTCTAGGACAGCCAAGGCTACACAGAGAAACACTATCTCAAACAACAACAACAAATCTCTTTCAAGAACACACTTGTAGTGACCTGCTTCCTCCACTTAGACTTCATCTCATAGTCGTTGACCACCTCTCAATACTCTATAGGCCATGAATCCATCATGGATTAACCCACTGGTGAGGGCAGAGCCCTCATGATCCAGTCACATCCCAAAGACCCAAAGCCTTAAGTATGCTTGCTCTGGAGGGAGAGATTTCTGATGCAAACCATGACAGAAGGAGATCTTATCGATTTCATTTAACAGATGTGGAGAAGCCTCTGCCTGGTCCTTCTGGTCCAGAAGGTTCTAGAAGACAGAATAGCCTACCACTTCTGTCTTCCAGAGATATTTCCAGAGCAAAGCAGACCCAGTTAGAGTCTTGGGCCTTTCGTGGAACAGGCAATATTTAAGGTGGACATGGGAGGTGTAGACTCAATGTGTGCACTGTGAGTAGGCAAGAGGGCAAGAGTATGTGCACACACACAGACAAGGCTGACTCCAAAGCAGGGAAGGATGGTGGGCACGTGGAGGGAGGGCAGACCACACAGGATGGTGGGAAACTCATTGAGGGTCTGGTTGGCACAGTCCTGTGACTCCTGTGGGGACTTGTATGGGAGCCAGATGGGACATAAATAAGTATCAACATGGAGCCTCCTTTAAATCAAATGGAACAGGGCGTGGGGAAGGCTTCCTCCCCAAACAAGGCAATTAGCCCATCACAAGGAAAGCAGCCACAGGAGGTCACCATGACCCCATCAGCTGACATTTATGGAGGGCCTACCACTTGCCAGGCACTGTTGCCAGGCTGCATATAGAGGGACCTATTTCATCCACCCATGGCATTTTTATGATTCCCATTTGCAAGTAACACATTCAGTCACACCTATACAGGAAAGAATCGGGGTTCAAATCTGGGTACCCATCTCTGGGCACTCTTCTTGGCTGGATGCTGAGACAGTGTTCAGTCTGGGTGATCACAACAACATAGAGAGCAGTAGGGTTATTTTCCCAGCCGTCTTTTTCTGTATTCATGTGTCAATGTTAACACAGGCGCGCGTGCACGCGCGCACACACACACACACACAGGCACGCACACCAGCTTTTCAGCCTCTCTCAAGCCCCATTTCACACTTCCACAGCTCCGCTGAGCACACATACAGGCACATACAAGGATAGAAGACTCATGGGTAGTTGCTCAGCCCTCGTGGAAGCTGATGGAAACAGAGTCAAATGACATGAAAGAATTACAAGACACTCATTCTTAAGAATAATATGTCTTTTCCAAAAGAGGCTAGGGTGTACAAGCAGGAGTGAGAGCCAAATGACGTCTGAACCACACAGCCAATAAATTAATTTCATGTGGGAGAAAAAAAAAGGCTGGATTGGCCCAGGGTTATTAAAGATCCCGTCAGAATAGAGATCTCATTGTGACACAGACCTCTCTGGTGGGGTCTCATCAACTGAAGCTGTTTTAGATTCCAGCTTCCCCAGAGTCCCCTGTGCCTAACAAAGAGTCCACGTCAAATGCAGAAAAGATGGACCTGTCTAGACATCCCATTGCATGTAAAAAATAAAATTAAATAAAAAAAAAAAAACCCACACGCCCTTCTTGTCAGCCCTGAGAAGTGGGGCTTGCCCAGGCTTCACTGCCAGGCTGCTGGCAGCTAGCAGAGCTGGGCAGGGAGGGCAAGCACAGCCGTTCTGACTTGGGAAAAGCTTCCAGGGATTTTGTAGGAATTATTAGTGAGCTTCTGGAAGATTCTGAGGTCTGCTAGTGAAAATTAAAGGGGGAAGTTTTGTGGTGGGGCCAGTGATCCTCTGAGAGATGGGGAGATACGCCAATAAGCCGTGGGTAAAACACAGGCTAACCTACACCAAAATTGGTGGTCCTTCAGCTGGAGCTGAGCTCAAAGCTCTGCTTGGCATGGCCAGAAACCAAGGTTCAGGCATAGACTGGAAGCCCAGAGAGGAGATGGAGGTCTAGTTAATCTCATTAATAGCAGCAGGAGTCATCCAGCATGGGAGTGTTTATTCAACAGCTATTCTGAGCAGAACTCTAAGAGTTAGCATTCTCTCAGTGCAGAAACCAGACATGGCATGCAAGGACACACACGACCCTGCTCACCTCTCCACCTTCATCCATAGTTTCCTCATAGGCAACAGAACTTGGGGGTTCATCGGCCTTTGGGATTCAACCTAGGGCCGTTGTGCTTCCTGCTTCCTCTTTCCCTCCCCTTTCCCTTCTCCCCAGGCTTTGTGAACTGTCATCCATGCTGGGTGGGCATTGGTGATGCAGCCATCTTTGAGTCATTTCTGCTCCTGTAAGTGACCCCAACAAAACTCACTCGGTCATCAAGTTGGACTTCAGTGGTATCCATACTTTTATCTGTTATATGTTTTGTATTTGGGTGGTGGTAGGGGGTAGATATTGATTTTTATCTCCACAGGAATTATACCATACAAAACTTAGGACTAAACATTCTTTTGCAAGGCACTAAGCAAAGCTCTTGCTCCAGTCTTGTTTACCTGAATGTTCTCACATCTTCCTCATGAGACCACCTCAACCACCCCTACTAACTCTCTTTCTTTCCCATCCCATGAGTTCACACTATTCACTCTGTGTATTTCCTTCACATAACGTATCAAAGTCTTTGTCTTGATTCCTTTGTGTTGCTATGATAAAATCCCTAAGTCCAGATAACTTACAAAACAAAGAGGTTTCTTCAGCTCACAGTTCTGACTACCAGCATCTGAAAGCAGACCCCCAGGCTGTATCACAATATGGTTGAGAGGCAGAAAGTTGTCATGAGCAGAAAAGGTCAAAATGTGGCTGCCCACACTTTATAACATCCTGCTCTAGAGAGACAAAATTAATCCATTGCTAAGAGTGGCGCCTTCATGACCCACGCAGTAAAGATCCCACCACATCAACACCTCCACATTGGAAATCAAGCTTCCAGCATGGGAACCTAAGCCATAGCAATCATGTTCACTCATTTTTACTAAATTTACTAATTTCCAAGCTAGATTGTTGGCAGTCTAGGGCAGAGACCTAACCTGACTTGTAAGCCTGGAGTGTTAAGCATTGACCATGTGCCTTCAACTGTAAAGGAGAAAAAGAAAGTCATGAGATGGTCCTTGAGGCAGGAGGGCCTAACCTAAATAAGCAGATGAGAAAGTGCCTTGCAAAGGGATGTTAAGGCCTAAGTTTTGTACGGTATAATTCCTGTGGAGATAAAAATCAATATCTACCTCCTACCACCACACAAATATAAAACCTATAACAGATAAAAGTATGGATACCACTGAAGTCCAACTTGGTGAACCAGTGAGTTTCTTTGGAGTCACTTACAGGAGCAGAAATGACTCAAAGATGGCTGCATCACCAATGCCCACCCAGCATGGATGACAGCTCACAAAGGCTAGGGACCTTCAGCACAGTGCACATCCTACAGGGAGCTCAGCAGGCTGGAGAGTGTCCTTTCCAGGTAGATCAGGTGGTCTGAGAATATCTCCCTGAAATCTTTACTACTTATACATGCTTTGGAAGGCAGGGATCTAGTGAATGTGGTCAGTTTCAGGGACTTCCTGAAGCCTTTGATTTGTTTTCTTTCTGAGTTTAAGGAGCCTCCCTGCAGGATGGAGTGTCCCCTTAGGATATCTGCTTTGTTTCACCTCTCTGTAAATATCTTGACTGTTAACGAGCTTCTCTCGGTGACAACACCACTCATGAGGATAATGGGGCTCACCAGACCAGGGAGGAAGCACTCCCCAAGGCTCCCAGACAGGTACAGTTCTTGCACCACAGGAACTGAAGAGCGGGGGCAGGGCTGGTGTCTGCCAGCTTTCTGTCCCTACAACAAATAACCAAGATGACTAACTTACAAAGAGAAAAGGTCAGACTGGGAGATGGCTCAGCAAAGAAAGTCCCTGTGATGCAAGGGTGAGGGCTGGAGTTCAAATCCCCAGAACCCACATAAAAAGCTGCGTGGACGTGATGGCCCACCTGTAATCCCAGCGTGAGGGAAGCAAAGACCCAGGGAACAATACCAGCTGAGGTTCAGGTTCAACTGAGGAAGACACCTGATGCCAACTTCCTTTGGGCCTACACACACACACACACACACACACACACACACACATAGGTATATGTGTTCCCACACCCATGGGAACATGCATGCACATATACACACACCAAACCACCAAGTGTTGTTGGGGGACCCACAGTGTAGGGCCCCAAATACAAAGCATAACAAAGGGAGTCTGTAACACAGCAAAAATTGTTCACCTTGTGGCCAAAAAGACTCTTCTAATGGCCTAACAACCTCTTAATGGTCCCACAATTCCCAGCACCAAGTTAAGGAGTAAACCTTTAATACACAAGCCTTTGAGGGATTTTTAACTATAGCAGAGGTGAGGTGTAGACAAAATAATGTGGCTGGAGAGGAAGGCAAGGTATGCTACTGAGTTTTAACTCTATCCTTGATGTGACATTAAGGGATGTGAAAAGAATAAAGCTGATAAACACACATTCTGGTGTGCATTTTTAGAGGTTGTTCTGGCTACTGGGGAGAGAGCAGGTCATAACACGACAGAGTAGAAGCCGAGAGACAAGAAAGGAGCAAAACATCTTCCAGATTAGAGACAACAGGGTATGGGGACAGTGGGGTGAGGGTGAGGTTGATAGAGGCTGGAAGAGGGTATATCCTGAGGCAACTCCTGAAGGCTGTGAGAGCATAATTCAGGTTGACAATTGTGCCATGGTTTGGATCTGTCCCTTGAAAAGCTTGGTACCCAGGGTAGCAGTTTTGAAGGGCTTCAGGACCTTTAAGAGGTGTGTCTTATCAGAAGTGTTAGGTGACGAAGGGCACACCCTTGAAGGGACTGCCGGATCCCACCTCTCTGTGCCTATATGCCTCTTGGCTCTAGAAGGAAGCCATTTGCTCTAACACGAGCTCCTTAACATCGGCATCTGCAGGTCTAGACAACAGAGCCACTCAGTCTTGACCTTGAACCTCTAGATCCATCACCAAATAAATCTTTCTTTTAATAAGTTAATCACCTTGGATATTTTGTCACAGTGCTGTGAAGTTAATACAAGCGGCAGTTTGGGATTATTTTAGTGACTTGATTATTCAATAGATCACTTGGGGCTAGAAAGCTGGCTCTGCCGTTGGCACACACAGCTCTTCCAGAGGACACAGGTTCTGACACCCACATCAAGACATTCACAAGTCACGTCCTTGATGAAGTTCTGATATTCAGGATAGATAAAGAACTCTTGCAACTTGGCAACATGAAAACACAAAGAACGAGATTTTAAATGGACAAAGGCTTCTCAATAGGTATTTCTCCAAAAGAGACCAAGGACACATTCAGATGACTGGTCATCAGAGACATTCAAGCAGCATCACTTCACACCCACTGGGACAGCCATGATTTGAAGCATTCTTGTTAATCAATAAGCTTTGGTGAAGATGTAGACAAGCTGGGAGTCTTGGACGTTGCCAGTGGGAACGTGAAATTGGGCTTTCACACTGAAAAAAGTTGAATCTCTAACTACCAGCAATTTCACCTCTGGGTACACATCTGAAAAAAGTGAAGACATGTATTCAAAACAATACACCCATGTGTCTAATTATAGAGGCACTAACCTGGGTTCTATAGGAAAGCAGGCTGAGCAAGCCATGAGAACAAGCCAGTAAGCAGCACCCCTCCATGGCCTCTGCATCAGCTCCTGCCTCCAGGTTCTTGCCCTGACTTCCCTGGATGATGGACTATAAATTATGAGCTGAAATAAACCCTTTCCTCCCCAATTTACTTTTGCTCATGATGTTTTATCACAATAGAAACCTCAACTAAAAATACTGTGTAGGAAGGAAGACACACACACACACACACACACACACACACACACACACACACACGTACACTCAAGCACATTCACGCATACCTGATAACAGTTTGTCTGCTCTGCATTAACTTTCAGTCTAGATAACATCCAAATGACTGTCTCGGGACAGATGTAAGACTCAATGGCAGTGGTGTATGGGAAGCCACCCCCTTCTCCAGAGGGGAGATCATAAGGAGAAAAGCACCAGCTCCAGAAATCCCAGAGACAAGACTGACCACCTGACCAGAGGGGCAAGACTAAACTTGAAATGGCTGACTGCCTTTGTTTCCCTTCCCTGTATATTTAGCCTGCTGGCTAAAGAAGAGATGGAAGATGGGAAGACAGGTCTGGAAGATAAAAATCTACTGTCTCCTCAGATAGCGGCTCTCACGATAAAACGTGACTTAAAGAGTTGACTTCTGCTCTCAGCCATGTGACCATCAGAACAGACTTACAAAATATCTAGAGACAGAACCCAGGTAAGCAGTTTCCAGGGGCAGAGGAAGGGAAATGGGGAGCAGCTGCTTCATAGACCTGGGAGGTTTATGTTGAAATACAGATGTGTCTTGAGACAGTTAGAGGGGTAGTCGTATAAGATAATGAATCGCCAGGTGGTGGTGATGCATGCCTTTAAACCCATCACTCGGGAGGTAGAGGCAGGCCATCTCTGAGTTCAAGACCAGCCTGGTCTACAGAGTGAGTTTCAGGACAGCCAGGGCTACACAGAGAAACCCTGTCTCAAAAAACCAACAACAAAAAAAAAGGAATATCATATTATAAATCTCCCTTTTTAGTTATTATTTTTATGCATGTGGGTGTTTTGCCTACAATGTATGTCTGTGACACCATGTGTGTTCCTGGTGCCCATGGAGGCCAGAAGAGAGCATCGGATCCCCTGGAGTGACAGAAGGTTGTGCACCACTATGTGGGTATCAAGAATCAAACCTGAGTTCTGTAGATGAGCAGCCAGAGAGAGCTCTTAACCACAGAGTCATCTCTCTAGCCCCATAGACCTTCTTTTTAAGAAGAGTCCTGACCAAATTTTAGGGCTGAGTAACAGAGTTCTCTATATGGGTGCCACATTCTGGGGTGAGGAACATTAGGGGAAATAGGTTTTAAGGGAAGATAAGTAATTTAAGTTTTGTCTGTGCTGCACTGAGATGCAAGATGCTCTTAAGTCTATAGAAGGTTCCGGGAGGGAGGCTACATGTGGGAATCCAGAACTCAGGTCAGAGGTCCTATCTGGAGATAAAGGATGTACAAGTATGTGTGTATAAGAATATTTTAAAAACCAATTTAGGAATGTGAGCGTATGGGACAGAGATGTAGTAGTGGACCCGACCGGAAGACCCAGAGTAAGGCCAACATCTGGGCACTAAATGTGAGCGTATGGGACAGTGATGTAGTAGTGGACCCGACAGGAAGACCCAGAGCAAGGCCAACATCTGGGCACTAAACAGAAGCTGAGCCGCAACGAGGCTGCCAATGACAGAAGGAGGAAAGGAAGTCAGAGGGAGGGGAAGGTGGGGGTGTCACGGCAGAGGGGAGACAAGAGAGATGGGTTGTGTGGGCCAAAAGAAGGACGGGGAGAAAGAGAAGACTATAAAGAAAGGGAGGAGTAACAGGGAAGTGGGGGGAAGAAGGGGAGGAGGAGGAGAGGAGAGGAGAGGGACTGAAGGTAGCTGCAGCTTTAAGAGAGCCCATGGCTTTCCAGGAAAAGGAGCGGAGCAGCCTCAGTGAGTTGGCGTTGGGCAGGAGCAAAGATGTAAAGGGTACATGCAGGCAAGTCTCCAGCAAACACTGGCCCATTTAAGAGGATAAAGAGCAAGGGAAGTATTGTAGGGGGAGATCAACAATGATGCTTCTAAAATACAGGAGTTTGCAGAGCCCACTTAGAACTCTGAACTATGCAGTCAAGGAGAAATGGGAAAGGCCAGCGACTAAGAGAGGCCTAGAGGGGAGGGCTGGAGAGTCTTAAAAAGCTGAAAGGGGATGGGCAGGGACACCAGGAAGGGAGAAGATGGGAGGGGAGGAAGATGAGCATGCTGGTGACCCATGGATTCTCTCCTAGGTGGCAGACAGTAGGCAAGCTGTGTGTGGCCCAGGGTAGCCAAGGCAGTTGGAGGAAGGCAGACCAGACCCAAGATGGTATTGAAGAGCATGGGCAAGCAGGCTGTGAGAAAGACACAGCAAAAGACTGACAACTTCCAGTTTCGAAGGCCATTTGTGGGGGTACATCTGTACCCCAGCATTCCAGCAGCCAGCATGAATGGGGACCTTCAGACTACAGCACTAATCCTGAGCACTGGAGGAGGTAGGATTCGCCATCTGGTTCACTCTGCCCATGAAGAGAGACGAAGGGGATTCCTCGGGGTCACACAGCTCCTGCATGCTGGAGAGCAGATCTGAATCCCATCCACCAGACTCTGCCTCTGCTTATGGCCTCCATAAACATCAGAAAACAAGAGGTTTCCTTGCATGGTCACTTGGCTCCATAGCTTACAGGCTCTTGGGTGCTGAGGGAGAGCATCATGCTGAGGAGCGTGAGGGATGGCAGAGAGACTCACCTTGTGGTGGCCAGGAACCACAGTGATAGCCAGGAAGGACCCTTTGGTTGGGGAGGTACCTCTGTCAATAAAGTGCTTGCCATGCACATATGAGAACCTGACTCAGCATCCATATAGAAAGGTCCAGGCACAGTCGCTCATGCCTATAATTCCAGCATTGGTTCTGCAGAGAGAAAAGGATCCCCAACCTCATTGTCCAGACACTCAGGCCAAATCAGTGAGCTCCACATTCAGTGAGAGACCTTGTCTTAAAAAGGTAAGGAGGGCTGGAGAGATGGCTCAGCAGTTAAACACATGCATTGCTCTTCCAGCGGACCCAAGTTCAGTTCCCAGCACCCACAGAAGGCAGCTGACAATCACCTGTAACTGCAGCTCCAGGGTCAACGCCCTCTTCTGGATTCCACAGGTACCTTCACTCCTATGTACATACTCATCCAGGTATACACATAAACGTAATTAAAAATAGCAAAATAAATCTTTAAGAAAAAATTAATAAAGTGGAGCATGATTAAGGAAGGCTCCCTACTTTCCCCTCTGGCTTCACCATCCACACACACACACACACACACACACACACACACACACTATACTCTTTGAAGCCCTGCCCCAGTGACCCATTTCCAACCAGACCCCACCTCTTACTAGTCCACTCAGATCTTAATTCATCAGGGTGTCCAGACTTAGGTGAGACCAGAGCCCTTGTGAAATAATCACAAATTTCAAAAAAAAAAAATTTTGAAAATCACATTTCAAAAGACTCATCAACAGATCATGAAGACCAGCACATGAGCCTTCTGGAAATATTTTCATATTTAGAGCATAACAGAGTCCCTGAAAGGTGATGCCTGGTGAGACTCTGACCGACTGAGCGGCCATCTCAAAGGAGACATACACCTGTGAGATGTGATCTCTGTGTAATAACTTCCTCACTGTTGAGACCGAATGCCCAACAGGAAACAATGTAAACAAGGAAGGAGTTCTCTGGGTCCAGTTTGAGGGGGTACAGACCATAACAGCACCAAGGGTGTGCCAGAGTTCCCAGCATCAGGAGCATGTCTCCGTGAACTAGGAGTAGCGAGCTTAGGCCAGATACAGGTTGAGGATATAAGCACGAAGACCCACCCACCCCTCAGCATCCCACACTCTGCAGCCAGTCCCCACCCCCCAAAACAGCACAACTGGCCGGGGCCAAGTATACAAACACCTGAGCCTATGGAAGGCACCCACACCCTCTAGTTGGGTGCTTCTGACACTTGGCAGACACCAGGAGTGGGGACTCCTGGGGATGGAACCCACCTGACCAGCCCCTCGGGGAATGCGTTTCCACACTGCCCTCCTCTCCTGGAGTCCAGTTCACTTCCTAAACACCACCAGTCTCCTCTGCCTGGCCACCCCTCCACCAGCACACTTGCACGGTCTGCACTCATCCCTCACACCTCCACGGGAGCCATGGGGCATGAATCACTTCTCTCCGTCAAGGTTATATTTCCTTGTTTTAAAAAGAGCACCTATTCTTCTTCTTATTCTGAGGAGGGAAAAAAAGGTGCCTCTTTTTGGGGGCTTCGGAGGTGGCAGGATTTTTCAATATATTCATGCAAACGAGATATTTCATCTCATGGATTTTATCCCAGTTCTGTCTATGCACATTTTAAATAAATTAAGATGAAATAAATCCATTTTATTATATTACCCGGTGCCATCTCCATGAAATAATGCCCATATTTGTATTTCCTAAGGAATGTTGACGTGGCTAAAAATGTTGCAGCAGCTGTAATCTTTAAGGATTGTGCTGCCAAGAAAAAAATAAATCTAGGCCTTTGTTTGGAACCTAGAGTGGCACCACCTTTGATTGAAATGGTCTAAAATATCCATCCCCCAAACATGGGCGAGGCAGTAAAGTATACAGAATTGATCGCCACTGGCTCAGACACGAACATGGTGTGACTTCCCTTGTTCCAGAACATCTGTCCTCCTCCTCCTCCTCCCATAAACCATTCGACAGAAATAAATTGCCCAGGTTCTCTTTGTTAGGGGAGGAAGGAAACTTTATAGAGGTGAGCCCCAGAGTGCCCTGGACTGTTCAGCCGAGCTCTCAGAGCTGTCCCTGACCCTGAGTGGCAGCCAGAGATTCCTCCTAGCCAAACCCTAGTGTCTCCACCTTCTGACTCTCTCCTGAGTCTCTCCTGATGGAAGGAAGAGTGTGGGTGGTGACAGGAGTCTTGATCCTGCAGCATCCTATTCTCCCAGGAGAATCAGACAGAAAAAGCATGGATGACAACCCAGAAGGCTAACCTACACAGAGCCCTGGTCACGGAAGCCAAGGATGGCAGAACCAAAATGTGCCCCTTTCATCAGGGTGCGTATTAGCCATTTTTATCTTTGCTGTCACCGTAGACCTGACAGGACCGACCTGAGGAACGAGGGACTCAGTTTGACTCAGTTTCAGAGTGTCCTGTCCGTCACTGTGGGAGGGTGGGTCTGAGAGGCTCACATCACAGGGGATCAAAAACTGGAAGGAAATGCTGGCTTTCCTCTTTCCCTTTACTGTCCGTACTCAGGGCGTGACCTTCCCCAATTCACCCCTCCCCCCACATTTTCCCCTGGGAAACTCCCCACAAACACTACCACAAGTGTGTTTCAATCTTCTAAGTATTTCTAAATACAAACAAATTGACACTAGATATTACCTATTACAAGATGAAAACTAGAATCTCTCTCTCTCTCTCTCTCTCTCTCTCTCTCTCTCTCTCTCTCTCACACACACACACACACACACACACACACACACACACACACACACACCATACTGCCTCGTGCTCCAAGCTATCAACAGCTAAAGCCAAATCCTCCTAACTAAGGCTGTGATTTGCACAGAACTGGTAGCTTACTGTAGCAGTAAGGACCAGTTCTGACTCAGCCCTGACCATCCGTCCACCTCCCACATCCCCTTCCTGCCACACACTACAAGCCCTCACTTTCTACCTTGTGTTATACCCAGCATACACAGGAGAGCTGGACAGACTATTTCAGTCACTTCCATCCTGGTTCTTTCTAGATGGTCTCTTTGAGCATGGTTAGTGGTGATAACAGTTGCTGCCCCTGTGCTCAAGGGACAGAGACCTGACATGTCAATACTCTTTTTTTTATAATTTAATTTAATTTTACATATCAGCCATGAATTCCCCCATCCTCCCTCCTCCTGCTGCCCCCTCCCCACCCTCTCCCCAGCCCACCCCACATTCCCATCTCCTACAGAGCAAGGATTCCCCTGGGGATTCAGCTCAGCCTGGTAGATTCAGTCGAGGCAGTCCAGTCCCCTCCTCCCTTCACCCAGGCTGAGCAAAGTGTCCCTGCATAGGCCCCAGGCTCCAAACTAGTGGAAACACAGGAACTATAAAGCAATAGCTGAGGAGCCCCCAACTGGATCAGGCCCTCTAGATAAGAGAGACAGGTGATTAGCTTGAACCCTTTGGGTGGCCCCCAGGCAGTAGGACAGGGACCTGTCCTTAGTGCATGACATGTCAGTACTCTTGTGAGACGTGAGCCCTAAGGCTAGAGCACCTGAGGAACAGGCTGGCCTTCTTTGCGGCTGTGTTTACAGGGAGATTCACAGGCTTTAGAGAAATGGCATATCCCCTCAGAAAAGCCTGCTACGTGACCTAACAAGAGTTCACCACAAATAAGCAACATCCACACTCCCCTCTAGATCAGCCCATTTTCAGAATAAGTAACTTCTCCCACCTACCAGAGGCACCAGCAGCTGGGAAGACATGTCTAGCCTTACAGAAAAGAGCTCCATTTTACAGGTAAACCAGGCACTGATAGAAGCTGGTTCTAGAACCTTCTCTGAGCATTCTCAAATAGCCCAATGAGATGGGCAGCCCGGCCTCCACTAAACATCAGGAGGCCTGGACTTCCTTCTCCATGCTTTCGTGAGGATCAGCTACCAGAAGACTCGGTGGGGCTTGGTGGCAATTCTACAGCCCTCTCTCTCATCTTACACAGGCAAGTGATATTCTGGGCCGCTCCTCCCCCTTTCCAGCTATTAGTGTCAATTAGGTTGAGCCTGACAGGCCACCTTTGACGGAATGCCGGAGCAGCAAAGACATAAACAACGCCAGAGCCTTTGGAGTTGATATATGGTTGCATTTAATAAACATTTGTTTGCATATTTTTTATCATGCTAATGAATATAATTACTTTAATTTATGTCATCAAGCTATGATTCTGTTCTGATCTATACGTCACTTAAATGTGTAGTGTTAGCATTTTGCACACACTGGCAATTTGAAGAAGGAGAGGATTCACCCCTCCTCGGAGACCTTGGAAGAACATTGCACCCTCTCAGAAGATGGACCCAGCTCTACAACTGGGAAGAGGCAGTTTATCACCCACAGGGTGGGTATCACAGCCACAACTTAGAGAATTTCTCTAAAGCCACACATTTTCTTCTTTTTAAGTGACCTCCACAAGAGGAGGCCAAGGCAGAGTGTTCAGCACACAGCCATGAAAACCAAGAGTTTTCATCGTATTAATGGTTTTCACTGTATTTAATGCACTGTTCATTTTTAAAAATTTTGAGAGAATAAATACCACGGAAAGAGATTAGACTAAAATGGTGAATTCAACTTCTTTCAACATCCAAGACATAAGGATCTTGGGGTCCAAGATGGAGGACGTATGCAATATTGTCTAGACAACAGAGGCCTAGGTGAACAGCAGTCAATACCCAGTCAGGACTGGGCAGTCACGTGAGAAAATCATGTAAGGACACATACTTCAAGATGCACTGTCATCATTAAACATGTAGCTGTCCATACACATCCCTCCAAATTGCCCTGACATGCAGGAAGGGTTATCCCTGGACAGTAAAAGGTAAAGAAAATGTCATCGATAGAGAAAAGAGGGGCAGGGGCTGGCTCGGCAGGTAAAAGTGTTGTTGCCTACACAATACATAGTAAAGAAATGTGAAGGAAGAAAACACTCAGAAAGACCCACAGAAAATGCCGCAAAGGGCAATCATGGCATGCCAAGTGTGGAGGAGTATCTGTGGACCGCAGACTGAAGAGCTAGGATTCGAGAAGCCAGCAAGTGCCTTTAACCATTTCCTTCCCATGGCCAGTGTGTCAAGCAACAGTATAGATAGGCACTGGCCCCCTGGAGAGGTCATTCTCGTGAGTACCACCCTGGAGAGACAAGGAGGACCCACTCAACATGATTTTACCCCCACCTTCTCCAGTACATGGGAGCAAGCTTTGGGAAAACACTAAAAACTGAGGTAGGAACTAGGCCCAGACTCCCCTGCAAAGACACTGTATATACCCCAGTGTAGAAACAACTCACCCATGTGGGAACAAGTGGAAATCCAAAGGGGAAGCGAGCCCAGGTTAGTTCTCTGCTATTAAAATAATAATAATAATAATAAGATCTAGGAAGGTGGCCACACAAGCATGAGGGTTTTAATTCAGATCTTAGCACCTGCATGAAAAGCCATGCACAGCGGCACACATCTGGAACCCTAGCCCTGGGATGTGGAGGTCAGCAGATTCCTGGAGCTTGCTGGCCAGTCAGTGAGTGCAAAGCTGAGTGAGAGACCTTGACTCAAAATAAAATTAAAAAAAAAAAAGTGGGCCGGGCAGTGGTGGCGCATGCCTTTAATCCCAGCACTCGGGAGGCAGAGCCAGGCGGATCTCTGTGAGTTCGAGGCCAGCCTGGGCTACCAAGTGAGTTCCAGGAAAGGCGCAAAGCTACACAGAGAAACCCTGTCTCGAAAAAACCAAAAAAAAAAAAAAAAGTGGAATTGGAGCATGTAGCCAACACCTTTAGTCCCTGCACTCGGAGGCAGAGGAAGGTGGTTCTCTGAGAGTTCAAAGCCAGCCTGGTCTACAGAGCAATTCCTCAGCCATGGCTACCCAGAGACACCTTATCTCAAAAAAAAAAAATGTTTAAAAATAGTATGTGGAGAGTAACAATTAATATATGGGACCTCTCGAAACTGAGAAGCTTTTGCAGGGCAAAAGACACAGTCAATAAGACAAAAAGACAGCCAACAGAATGGGAAAAGATCTTCACCAACCCCACATCTGACAGAGGATTGATCTCCACAGTATATAAAGAACTCAAGAAACTAGACATCAAAATACTGAACAGTCCAATTAAAATATGGGCTAAAGAGCTAAACAGAGAATTCACAAAACAAGATCACAAATGGCTGAAAGACATTTAAAGAAATGCTCAACATCCTTAATCATCAGAGAAATGCAAATCAAAATGACTCTGAGATACCACCTTACACCTGTCAGAATGGCTACGATCAAAAACACCAATGACAGTCAATGTTGGAGAGGATGTGGAGCAAAGGGAACACTCCTCCACTGTTGGTGGGAATGTAAACTTGTACAACCACTGTGGAAATCAGTATGGCGGTTTCTCAGAAAATTAGGAATTGAACTACCTCAAGACCCAGCCATCCCACTCTTGGGCATATACCCAAGGAATGCTGATTCATACCATAAAGATACATGCTCAGCTATGTTCATAGCAGCACTATTTGTAATAGCCAGAACCTGGAAACAACCTAGATGCCCGTCAACGGAAGAATGGATGAAAAAAAATGTGGTACATATACACAATGGAGTACTACTCAGCAGAGAAAAACAATGAAAGCATGAAATTTGCAGGCAAATGGATGGAACTAGAAAAAAATCATCCTGAGTGAGGTAACCCAAACCCAGAAAGACAGTCATGGTATGTACTCACTCATAAGTGGATTCTAGATATAAAATAAAGAACAATCAGACCACAACCCATAAAACCATGAAGGCTATATATATATATATATATATATATATATATATATATATATATATATATATATATATATAGCATGGAGGTCCCTAGGATGACTGTGGCTTATAATAAATTTTGGTTTTACTCAATTATTGAAAAAAATAGCCAAATGAATGGAAACACATGAACTATGAACCAAAGGCTGAGGGGCCCCCAGCTGGATCAGGTCCTCTGAATAGGTGTGACAGTTGATTGGCTTGATCAGTTTGGGAGGCAACTAGGCGGTGGGACCAAGTCCTGTGCTCATTGCATGAGTTGGCTGTTTGAAACCTGGAGCTTATGCAGGGACACTTGGCTCAGGCTGGGAGGAAGGGACTGGACCTGCCTGGACTGAGTCTACCAGGTTGATCACAGTCCTCGGGGGAGGATTTGCCCTGGAGGAGGTGGGAATGGGGGGTAGGCTGGGGGTAAGGGAGAGGGTGGGAGGGGGGAGAATAGGGGAACCTGTGGCTGATATGTAGAACTGAATGGTATTGTAAAATAAAATAAATAAAATTTAAAAAAAAATAGTGTGGAGAGTGACAGAGGAGAATGTGTGATGGATAGACTCTGGCCTCCATGCACAAACATGTACAAATGCACACACATACACACACAAAGTCCTCAAAATAAAGCTCAATCTGAGACTTAAGCATAAAAGGTAAAATTATATAATTTTTAAAAAGGAAATCTTTAGGACCTGATGATATACAAGAGATTATGTAACCTGACACCCAAAGCAAGATCATAAAAAGGGAAAATTGATAAAACATACTATATCAAAAATTTTAATATTACTCCTCAAAGAAATGTGTGTTGTGGCTGACTAGGTAAGATGCTGAAATGCTGTGAAAGCTCACTTTCAAGGCCAGGCAGGGGTAGTCCAGGCTGTCATACAGCACTGGGGAGGCTGAGGGAAGACTGAGCTACATAACAGGACTTTATCTCAAAATAGAACAAAACTGCACACCCCAACAGAGTGCTAATATCCAGCATAAGGAGAGAGCTCTCAAAACACATCAGCAAAATACAAATGATCAAATTGGAAACCGGGTAAAAGGCAGAGGCATTTATTTAACTGCAGAGAATGTACAAATGTCCATACAGCTGGCATCCATAGCCAAAGGGAGATGTAAATTAGGACCCTGACATGTAAGAAAACTCTCCACGCAATGATCAGAATGCCCACGTTGGAGAGAGAGAAAGTGTTTATGCTGGGAAGCCACGGAGGGCAGCTCCACTCACAAATCAGTAAGCCACTCTAGAAAGTAGCTTGGCAATTTTCTTTAAAAAAAAAAAAATGCAGAGCAAGATCCAGAAAAGGTGCAAAGCTACACAGAGAAACCCTGTCTCGAAAAACCAAAAAAAAAAAAAAAAAGTGACACCAACTCCCACAGGAGCCAACAAAGGTACTCTAAAGTATTTATCCCAGAGAAAGGAACCTTATGTTCCCATAAAACCTGACACAGGTGTTTATAGTGGCTTTATTTGTGATCAAAATGGGGACCAGCCTGATATGAGAAGGAGACTCGGTTGAGCAATCACTGTATGTGCACACCACGGAATACTACTCAGCAATAAAAAGGAGAAAGCAGTGGATTACGTGCAACAACCATAGTAAATATCCCTGCAATTGGGCCACTTGAGAAGGTTTATTCTGAGGATGGCCTTGTACTATTCCATTCACATAAAATAGTATGTATGATTCCCTGTGTGGCCTTCTTTTGTTACATCTTTAGCATAGAAATGGAGTATAGGTCAGAGATTGTGGGAGCTAGGACAATAGGGATGGAAACGACAGCCTGGAAAATTCTGTGTCCAGTTGAATTGCACACCATGTTACATTGCAGTCTTACAAGATGATACAGTTGGGACAACTGGGTGAAGGGCCCAGGAAACTCCCTCTGCTGTTCCTTACGACTGTGCGTGTATACTTAGGCAAAGCCAAGTGTAAAACATTTGTTAATCCCCTATAAATTTAAACATATTCTTGCCATATAACCTAGCTATCAATTTGTCCCCAGAGTATTTGCAAAGAGAACAGTTGTTGTTCAGTCTAACAACAATCTATGTTGTGGACAGTCTCAGTGTCCATCAGTTGAGGACTAGATTAGCCGCCTTCGTTACAGCCTCACAAGGTAATTCTGTGTAACAATGTCTTTAAAGGTCTTTTCATTTTTATTGTGTGTTGAGGGGGCGGTGTTTTGCCTGTATGTATGTCTGTGTGCATGTGCAACCAGTGCCAGAGGAGGCCATAAAAGGGCACCCCTGGAACTAGAGTTGCAGTGGTTAGCCACCATGTGAATGCTGGGCGCGGAACTCGGGGCCTCTGCTAGAGCAACCACCGCTCTTAACCACAGGTGGCACTCAGAAACTTTGCATTAACTCAACAGGTCCACGGGACCCAGCTGTAGTCCATTTTCAGCACACTTCAGGAAAGGAGACACTGGAGGGTGAGTGAGCAGAGCTGTGGTTGTCGAGGTAAAGGAGCAGAATTACCACAGGGAACAAAAGAACTCGACTACATCTTCAACAACTGTGGATGCCAACATTTGTTAAGGTATACGTATTAAAGGTGTGAGAACACTAGCTGAGAAAAGTGGAATTAGCTTGAAGATCGAAGGGAATGACCAGGAAGGGGAGGAGCAAGAAACTAGAGGGTAGAAGGGCATGGGGAGTGCTCAATGTGCTATATACCCTTGTATGAAAATCTAAAGATAACAATAAACAATTAAACAAGAATTCCAATTATGAAGAAAATAACACAACCAAGAACAAGCAACCATTTAAGAAGCCTCCAGCATGAGACAGCCCTCTCAGAAGGAGGCTGGATTAAACCCAGTCCTTAATTGAGAGTAATTGCAGAATGTTCTAGAAATGCAACACTTCTGTGATATAAAGCATTTCTGGCCAAAAATAAGTCTCATACCCCTTATTGGCTAGGTCTTCTGAGCTTCTCTACATTAAGATGACTTTTCTCCAAGGTATTTTATGATTTTTTGTGCTATTGTGAATTTGTTTTTTTTCCTAATGAGATGTCTCCAAAGCTATCCATTTTTATATGCTTATTTTGTAGCTCAAACTGGCCTTGAATTCATGATTCTCCTACCTCCATACCCTACTGATGTGCATCACTACAAGAGGCAGAATGTTTATTTTCTCTTGGGCCATTTTATAAAATTTTCTTATTAACTCAATGTTGTATCAACTGAGTACCTCACATTTCTCTGGAGATGGACTTCCAAAAAAATCAAACTGACCCTTTAATCTCTTCCTTTCAATTATTGAAATGACTTTTTAATGTTTTCTTGTTGTGTAGCATTGGTTAGGACCTCCAATACCCTGCCAAATGAGGTGGTGATGGTAAACTTTGTTCTGGCCAAACTTGTTTCTAAGATTTTATTTTATTTTAATTATATGTATATGTATGCATCTGCATGTATGTGTACATGTGGGTACAGTGCTCCTGGGAGCCAGAAGAGGGCATCAGAGCTACAGGAGTTTGTGAGTGCTGAGAACCAAACTCAGGTCCTGTGCAAGATCAGTAGGTACTCTTAACCACTGAGTAATCTCTGCAACCCCAATTGGTGTCAAGTTGACATAGAAAACCACCCAGCACAATGCTTTATAGATCTTTAGTTTTATCTTTCACTTAGTACTATTTTTTCTATTGATCTCATGCAAAAATACTTGAGGGGAAATTATTTGTTTATCACAAAAGAATAATTTCAAGCATAATATGCTTTGACTGTCATTATGATTCTAACATTAAAATTATGTGAATTAGGTAATTAGATACCTTCCTAGTTGGAAACACATTATGTGTGTGTGAGGGGGGGGTAGGGGAGGGAGGGAGGGAGTGAGAGAGGGAATGGAAGAGGGAGAGAGTGTGTGTGTGTTCACTACACGGTAGGCATGTGGAGGTCAGAGGACAACTTTGTGGAGTGAGTTTTCTCTTTCCACCTTTATGTTGACTCTGGGGATCAAACTCAGGTCATTAGGCTTGAGCAGCAAGCGCCTTCTCACCCCTGAGCCATCCTGACAGCCCATGAATTGTCTACCTCTTGAATATGTGGCAAAATCCATGAGCTTTATGTTTTTCCATAAAAGTGTGTCTTTGATTAGCTTTTCAACTTTGTCAATAAAAACAGCATTTTTCAACTTTCTACTACTTCTAAAGCTAATTTTGTTCATTTACGTGTTTGATAAAACTTGCATTTTACCTGTTTTTTAATGTATATAAAGCCTCTATCTTATCAGACTTGATTCCTCTGTGTGTGTACGTGTGTCCTCTTTCACCTGATGCTGTTTGTCCATACCCTCTCTTCTTCTCCGGTCAGACGTAATGTTTTATTGATCAGTTCACTGGCTGTGTTGACCTTGCTGGCTCTGTTAATGTCAGTTTTTAATCTTGATTAAAGCTTTCCTCTAACTTTCTGTAGGTTTGATTTTTAGTTCTTTCAAGTAACTTGAATATTATGTTTGGTCCATTTGGTTTCAATTTCCCTCATTTTCTAATGAGTGAATCAAAGTCCATAAATTTTCCTCTGATAACTGTTTTGGCCACATCTCACAGGTTTTAATATTTAATGCTCTATTGCTTATTTCTAAATAGTGTATAATTTTCATTTTTATTTCCTTATTAGCACAAGGCCCTTTATAAGTGTTTCTGTATTTGTGATTGTAGATATTGATTTAATCTCTCTTTTACTTATTTTCTCATTCGTTCAGGGGATGAAACTTATACAATTCTATTTTTTCTTTGTTGTTGAGATTTCCTTTGCCATCTGATACATTGTCAGTTTCCGGGAGTGACTTGTACGTTTGAGATGAATATGTTATATGTTTGTTATATCGAGTTGTTTATTGTGCCATTGGGATTCTAAATGCCATGCTGGAGAGATGGCTCAGTGGTGAAGGGCTGCTCTTCCAGAGGACCTTGTGTAGTGGTTTGAATGAGATGCCCCCACACACACAAGTCTCTGGCATTTGAATGCTTGGTCCCCACTTTGGTGCCTTTTTGAGGAGAATTGGAAATGTGACCTTGCTGGAGGAAGCTTGCATCCCAGGGATCTGAGCTTCCTGGTCCAGACAGGAGATCTCAGTTGCTGCTCAGGCTGCCTGGTGCCTGCTGCTTCTACTGCAATAGCATGGACTCTGACCCTCTGGAACCCTGAGGCCCAAATTAACCCTTTGTTCTATAAATTGTCTCAGTCACTGTGTTTTATCACAGCAATAAAAAAGTAAAAACTACACCCGAGTTTGGTTCCCAGCACCCACATGGCAGCTCACAACTACCTGTATCTCCAGTTCCAGGGCATCTGACTCCTTTTCTGGCTTCCTTGGACACAAGGCACACACAAAAAAATCCAGATACATAAAATAAAAATAAGTAAGAATTTGAATCCTGTTTGCTATTATTTTTGCTTAATATATTTTCTAAAGAAGCATAAAATTTGTGATGCTATTTTTTATCTTTTTACATATGTATTATAGAGTTCTCTAGAGTAACAGAACCAATGGGATGAATGTATATATATATGTATATATATATATTTAATACACTAAAGAATTTATTAAGTCAGCTACACTGAAATAGTAATAGCAACTGAATTCACACTTGAGAAGCTGAGAACTTGCTAGTTGCCTGGTCCTTGAGGCTGGAAGGAGTTCCCCAATAGCTGGCTCTCTCTGGAGAGGCTGAGGACCCAGGAATTGCTCAGTCCACAGGGCTGGTGCTTCAACAGCCCCAACCCAGCACCCAAAACCTGGAAGGTTCCTGGAGAGCCACTGCTCCTTAGTCAAATATTCAGAAATGCTGTTCTGATACCAGGGAAGGAATCAGCAGGCAGTTGAGTGAATGAACTCTGAGGTGAGAGGGAAAAAAGCCAGTCATTGTCCTGCTGCCCTTTTAAATCTGGGTGGCTACCACCAGAAGGTGCTACCCACACTCCTGTGAGTCTTCTCACATCAACTAAGCAATCAGGACAATTCTCCAGTTGAGGCTCCCTAATAGGGTGATCCTAATTTGTAGCAAGTTGACATTAAAGCCAACCATAATAACATCTATTAGTTTTATTTTATATTCTCCATTATTAAGGGTGTGAAGGAATACAATTACGGTATCTTCCCAGCTGATTGTTCTTTCAAACAATATAAACTCTTCTTTTATGTCCTCATTGCAATGCGACCCCTCCTGCCTTGAGATGGTGTCTAAGCTAGCTTACACACCTTAATAAGTTATGCTTGTTTCTCAAGCCTGTTTCTTTTCATTGATTTGGCTTATTTTTAGATACCACACGTCTGTTCATTGTGGTTTTGTAAACAAGTTTTATTAATAAATCTCTATATACTATCCATTCTTCTGCCTTAACTTTAGACTTAACACTATTGAGCTCTTGATAGGCTATGTGGGGGCTTGAGCCAGAAAGGCCCCTGTGGTAAATGTCAACATGGCACCAGCTAGAGTCATCTGAGAGAATGAAGCCTCAATTAAGAAAATCCCTCCATTAGATCAGGTTGTGGGCAGGCCTATAAGGCATTTTCTTAATTAGTAATTTGATGAAGGAAGGCCCAGCCCATTGTGGGTGGTGTCATCCCTGGGCTGGTGGTCCTGGGTTCTATAAGAAAGCAGGCTGATCGAGGCATGGGGAGCAAGCCAGTAAGCAACACCCCTCCATGGTATTTGCATCAGCTCCTGCCTCCAGGTTCCTGCTCTGCTTGAGTTCCTTTATTGACTTCCCTTGGTGATCAACTATGATGTAGAAGTGTAAGCCAAATAAACCCTTTCTTCCCCAACTTGCTTTTTGGTCATGGTGTTTTATCACAATAGAAACCCTAACTAAGACAGCCCCCAGATGCTCATATGCTTGAATTTGTAGGCCCCAGTTAGTGGAACTGTTTGGGAAGAATGCTGGAGGAGGTGTGACCTTGTTGGAGGAAGTATGTGACTGGGAGTGGAGTTCGAGGTTTCAGAAGCCCATGCCATACCTAGTCTCACTCTCTCAATCTGCTATCTGCAGATCAGGATGTAAAGCTCTTAGCAACTGCTCCAGCACAATGTCGCCTGATTCCCACCATGATGGTCATGGACTCACCCTCTGAAACTGTAAGCAAGCCCCAAATTAAATACTTTTATAAGGGTTGCCTTGGTCACTGTGTCTATTCACAATAGAATAGTGACTACAATAGATCATATGAGAGCTTCCTACATATCCCTGGAGTGCCTACACATTACTATTAAAGTGATAATTTTGATTTGACCATCCATATGTTTACCCCTCACCTCTTGCCATTATTTGACTATAAGGTTTATTCTACAACTCTGTTATATTTGTTCCTTCACTATGCAAAGACTTCCCCCAGATTTCCAGGTTTAAGGGTGATGCAGGATTTGCAATAGAATATAAACTGGAGTGCCTTGACTACATAGGGAAGGGTTCTTTCCCTGTGCATTATGGGATATTTACCCAACAGCATTCTTGACTTTCATCCAGTAGATACAAGTAGCTTCATGCACCAAGCTATGGCAATCAGAATGCTTCTGCACATGGTCAGATGTCTCTGCAGAGGCAAATGCTCTTGGCCAAGAGCCACTGATGTCCAAATTACCCTTCCCTTCCTACTTTCACTGTAGCTTTTGGAAGGACAGGATGGTGAATTTCATCAAATGCCCTTTGGTATATGTTGTGATTTGAATGAGGCATGTCCCCCAGGGGCTCATGTATTTGAACACTCTATCCCCAGTTGGTGGTGCTGTTTGAGGAGGTTATGGGACCTTTAGGAGGTGGAGCCTTACTGGAGGAAGTATGCCACTGGGGTAGGCTTTGAGGGGGTTAAAGCTTTGCCCCACCTCTTGCACATGGCACCCCTAAGTATGGATGAAAATGTGATCAGCCAGCTTCCTGCTCCTGCCTTCATGCCATGCCTTCCCTGCCGTGATGGACTCTGGAACCATAAGCTAAGATTAAAAAATAAATAAAAATAAAAAATAAAAACTTTTCTTCCTTAAGTTGCCTCTGTAGGGATTTTTATTATAGCAATGGAAAAATGACTAATAAACCATATGATTTGAGATTTCTCTCCAGTGACCTGCTGATATGATACAATTTCAGTCTCCTAATTTGGTACTTTCCTTGCAATAGTGGAATAAAGCCTGCTGCTCATGGTACACATGTTTAATATACAGTGTTGATCTTCTACATTATATTAATATTTACATTGACAGGTGAAGTTGACCAATAGTTTTCCTTACATTTTGCTTGTGATAGAAAGATGATGCTAAGTGTTACCATTGATATCACTAACTTCACATGATATAAGATCACCTTGGAGAGAAATCCCTGGTATTGTCTATGAGAGATTGTCTAGATTATGTTAAATGAGATGGGAATGCCCACCTTAACTGCAAATAAAAAGGTGAAATTGAACTGAGCACCAGCATTCACCTCGCTCTGCTTCCTGACTGTAGAGGCAACGTGAACAGTGCCTCCAGCCCTGTCTCCGTGGCTCCCAGATGATGGACAGTGAACCAGAATAAATCCTTTCTAAGTTGTTTTTGTCTGATTTTTTTTTTTTTTTTTTTTTTTTTTTTTTTGGTTTTTCGAGACAGGGTTTCTCTGTGTAGCTTTGTGCCTTTCCTGGGACTCACTTGGTAGTCCAGGCTGGCCTCGAACTCACAGAGATCCGCCTGCCTCTGCCTCCCGAGTGCTGGGATTAAAGGCGTGCGCCACCACCGCCCGGCTTGTCTGATATTTTGTTGCAGCAATGAGAAAAAAAGTAACCAGCATAGTAAGGTTGCCATCTGTATTACTACCTCAATAATTTTCTGTTCCTTAAAGAATTTGCATAAATTGTCTCTGCAAAAATCTTTTTTAAACATCTTGAGATTTATTTACTTTCATTTTATGTGTATGAGTGTTTCCTGCACACATGTATGTGTGCCGTGTTCATATAGTGCTTGTGGAGGCCAACAGAGGGTGCTATATCCCTTGGAACTGGAGTTACAGGTAGTTGTAAGCCACCATGAGGATGCTGGGAATCAATCCTGGATCCTCTGGAAGAGCAGCCCATGCTCTTAGCCACTGTGCCATCTCTCCAGCCCCATGTTTCTTCCTTCCTTTCTTTTACCTTTCACTATTGCACACTTAGTCATTTAAATTTTCGTAGATATTTTCCTTAGCACTTCCTGTGCTAATGTGTTCCTGTATCTGTCTCCTTTAACTTTTCAAAATTTATGGCTAGTCCTTTTTGTTTATAATATTGTTATATATTTTTCCATCACTGGTCAGATGTCTTTACTTCTACTTCTTTGTTTTGGTATTCTACTATCTGTTTTCTAATTTATTAAATTATGTTGCATCATCATCAATACCATCCTGGGTTTTCTCAGTTGCCAATGTGATGGTTTGAATAAAAATGGCCCCCAAAGGCCCATAGGGAGCGGCACTACTAGGAGGTGTGGCTTGGTTGGAGTAGGTGTGGCCTTGTTGAAGAAAGTGTGTCATTAGGGGTGGACTTTGAGGTTTCAGATGCTCAAAGCCAGTGTTACTCTCTCTTCCTGCTGCCTTCAGATCTGGAGGCAGAACTCTCAGCTACTTCTCCAGCATCATGTCTGCCTGCATGTCTACATGCTTCCCACCATGACAATGGACTAAACCTCTGAACTGTATGCTAGCCCCAATGAAATGTTTTCCTTTATGAGTTGCTGTGGTCATGGTGTCTCTTCACAACAGTAAAACCCTAACTAAGACAGCATAGTTCCCGTTTGTTGTGAATTAAAAGTTTAATTTGTGTGTTTTTATTCAACATTCAATAATGCTCATATTTAAGAATCTGTTATTTCTTCTGAGAACAGCTTTGACCAACCATGCAACCTAAGTATTGATACACAGTATTCTTGTTCTTCTCATGTTCTGAAGAGTCTCTCAATACAAGAGACTTCTGTCATCATTTATCTGGAGTTAGTTTTGTCTTTCTCTTGGCACTGAGGAATGAACACACATAGTCTGTTTGTCTATTTTGAGAATTATGAATCCTCCATAGCCCAGGCTGATCACAAATTTGCAGCCGCCCTGCTTCAGCCTCTCAAGCTGGAATGACAGAACCCACCAGCACCACCAGGCCCATTTTTCTGTTCCTTGAAGATTTACATGGATTTCCTCCGAAAATGTCTATTTTAACATGTTTTTTCCTTATGATTTATTTACTTTGTGTGTGTGAGGGTGTGTGTGTGTGTGTGTGTGTGTGTGTGTGTGTGTGTGTGTACCACATGCATGCAGTGCTGGTGGAGGCCAGAAGATGGCATCAGATCCCCTGGCTCTTATATTTTGCTCTGTTCTTTTGTTTTCTTTTCATCCTTATCTGTAGATCTTTGAAACTGATTCTTGGAGGGATTCTCTTCCACATACAGAGATCCTGTTGATAATTAAAATAGTACACAATTTTTAAGTGTGTCCAGCTTACTTTTCAATCCCTATCTCTAAATTTAGGATTTTTAGGTCACAAGGCAACTAATTATTTTCTGCTTCCTTTTAACAAAATATTGTAACTGTTTCTTTTCTCTTCCTACTAAATCCATACTAAGTTTCTTCCTCAACTAGTCCTCAGACACTTACTAAAAAAGCACAGATTTTCCTGTTGGTATTGCTACTCATTCTTATACAGCATGGCTTCTCTTCAAAAGTTCATTTTTAATATTTAAATTTAGTTTTTCACAACTCAGACATACAGAGCACAAGTTATGGGTTGAATTTTGCTCTGCCTCTGCAAAGCAAAGCTGAGCCTTTAGCCCCTACCCTGAACCATGAATGGCCACAAAGTGCTGGGGACACACAGAATCCCCTAGGTGATTCTTTCTGCCCAGGGCCCTAAAGGCAACCCACTGAGAAAGGACGTAAGTGGGGAACAGAAGTGGATGTAAAGATTGGAGGGGTCTGGGAAGATGTCTGAGGTTTTTTGTTGTTTTATTATGTTTTGGGTTTTTTTGTTTTGTTTTGTTTTGTTTTCTGTTTTTCTACTGCTGGAATAAAACATCAAAAGCAACTTTGGAAGGAAAGGGGTCATTTGGCTTACACATCCAGACCATCTTCCCAGGGACAGTACTGCCCACCATGGACTGGGCCCTCCCAAAGCAATCATTAATAAAAAAAAAAAAATGCCCCACAGACATGCCCACAGTCAGTCTGATGGTGGCATTTTCTCAATTGATGTTCCTCTTTCCAGGTATCTCTAGCTCAGTGGTTCTCAACCTGTGGATTGAGACCCTTTTGGGGTTGAACAACCCTTTCACAGGGGTCACCTAAGACCATCAAAAAACACACATCCTTACATCACGATTCATAACAGTAGCAAAAATACAGTTATGAAGTAACAACAAAAATAACGTTATGGTTGGGGGTCACCACAACCTGAGGAACTGTTTTAAAGGGTCACAGCATTAGGATGGTTGAGAACCACTGCTCTAACTTGTATCAAGTTGACAGAAAACTGACCAGAACAGCAGGGCAGGCCCTCGTGTGCAAACATCAGGTTGGAGGCAGGCCCGACGTCTCCCAGGTGGTCGTCGGCTGCTAGGAACACATTCAGGAAGACACCATGCACAAGGTCTCTGTTCCCCCTGGCTTTACATTAGTGCTTACACCAGTGGTTCCGCCAAGGTTTCCAGCCATGGGCTGCTGTAATACTAGCAAAACAAAGAGAAGTGAGGAGTGCTTCCTTGATTCCGAGGTGCAAACTGAGTGTGTCAAGTACAGGATGTGCACACACAGCGACCACAGAGTTTACCACTTCATTAAAATTGTGATTGTTCACATAAAGACTCAGCCAGGTCACATACTAATAATTATCACTGACAATCTTGAACATCAGCTGAAGCCCACGAGTGAAGCAATATCACATCTCCCGGTCTCATTTATCTTACTGCTTATAGCCCCTCTGTGGTCAGCGTGCTGCGAGCTTCGCGGACATTTAATTATGAGCACATCATAAATGTAGCTGACAGGGCAGAGGCTGGGGGGGGGGGGGTGCGCCTGGCAAGGGGGTCGCAGTCAAGAGTACTCAGTTGATGTACCCCCAACGAGGACGTGAAAGACCACTTCTCCAGTTTTCCCTCTGCAACTCCCTCTACCCTCTGGTAGGCATCACGATTGAAGAACCGTCCTGAGGGCTGCTCCATACTCCTCTGATTCTGAGACTTGGCAGCCAGGTTCTTAAACTTAAGTCATGTCTATGTTCCAGCCTATACAGATCAGCTAAGAGTACCTTCACTTCACCACACTTGGAGCATCCCAAGTGTATGTGGGGGGGAGGAGTCCCCCACTCTTATGCAAATGAAGGGGCGGAGCTTCCACTCCAAAGTCCAGGAAGCCCATCACCCTTCCCACCTGGCCCAAATTACTCAGTAGTAGTGGGATAAAAGGACAGCCAGGATCAAGCATAGTGGTACACAATTATAATCACAGCATTTAAGAAGCACAGGCCGGAGGATTTTGAGTTCAAGATCAGCCTGATTGCGTCATGTGTTAGAGACTAGCCTGGATTACATGGCAAGACCTGTCTCAAGCATACAAAAAGAAAAGAAAAGAAAGAAAAGAAAAGAAAAGAAAAGGAAGAAAAGGAAAATAAAGAAAAATGACTAGGGTCTGAAATGTAGCTCAGTAGTAGGGCACCTGCCTAAAATTCCCCAGTGAGGGGCTGGGGCAGGGGCTCAGTGTCAGTCAGAGTCCTTGCCTAGCTTACACAAGGTCCTGAGTTCCATTCCAGCAATATAAAGAAGTTGGGAGTAGCTGTCCTTAACAGCATCCCGCCATTCAGCTATATCCAAGTACACAGAAAATATCTTTCCAGGAAATCAGAAGAAGGTGACCTTGTATCCTGAGTGATGGAGCAGGAGGCTCTCCATGTACTCCTAATTAACTGTGGCTTTGATACACTAGCCAAGGTGTTGGGCACTAATAAGGCCGCCAGCCTCTCAGAGTGGGCCTGAGGCTGCCAGATCTCCAAGTGTCGTGTTTCAAAGCAAGTGTCCTCAGAGGGGCCGAGGTGCAGATTCCTCGGCACCCTGGCAGGCTCATGTGGAGAAGACAAAGCATATAATAAGGGATGCACAATGAAGGAGCTTTGAAGAGAGAGCTGAAAAGTAGCTATCATGTTGGCAGATAAATTCTACACACAATTATTCATTCCTAGCCCCTTGACATGTAGATTAATGAGTTTGATAACCCAGGCTTCTAGGAAGTAGATTCCGCCCTTCGCAGGCTTTCTCCCCCTCTACCTACAAACAGCTAGCTGGTCTATGGAGAAAAAACAAATCGATACATTTGCAGTAGCCATCGCCGCTTGCTTGTGATTGGAGCCTTATGTCAAAACTATGATGTGTCTTCTATCTCTGGCCTGGGAGGAAGCTATAGTCATCAGATGAACAAGGGAGGGAGGGTCAGCTTCGGACCTTGGACTCCACTGAGTTCTGGTCTGTTGCCTAGGCTGGGCATGGGGCTCATCTGCTTCACCCCATGCTGGACTTCCCAGTGGTACTGGCCCTAGTTGGTGCTCAGTCACCCGCTCAAAACAGAGGCGAAAGGAAAACACAGTGCAAGGGTGTGGGCTCTATCCCACTCTGGATGTCGCAGGAAGGATGGGTAAACAGCCGTGAGCGTGAACCTGAATTGAGTTCAAATCCTCACAAAGAGAAAATGTATCCAAAGCAGACATGCGTCTGTGTCATCGGGTCTGCAGATCGTGTTCCACGTGCTGCCCAAACAGGAAAGAATGAAGTAGTGGAGGTGCCGCTGGACTTGGAGAGCACCTTCCCGGGGCTGGGGAGACGGTTCAGCGGAGAACACACTTGACTTGCAATCACAGGGGCTGGAGCTGAAACCCCAGACCCCACACGAAGGCCTGGAAGGCACAGCATCTACCTGCAGTCCAGTGCTAGGAAAGCAGAGACGGGGTCCGTGGGTCAAACCAGCTGAACCAGCCGGCACTGGAAACTCTGGGTGTCCTGAGAGACCCTCAGTAAATAAAGTGGAAAGCCATGAAGGAAGACACCAGACATCAGCTTTGCCCAACACACACACACACACACACTTTTGAGTGTACATACATATACACACACCACACACTTACATACACACCTGCATGCACACACACACAGATACACATATGTACCCATAGATGTGTAAATGCATACACACACACACACACACACACACACACATATGTTCCTTAAAAATAGACTTTAGAAAAGGTGGGTACGGAAGACAGTAGAATGGGAGATATTAAAACAGAAACACTGGGGCAGAAGGGTTCACTGGGAAAGGGGTCAGGAAAATAGATGGTTGGGGGCAAGGGAAAATACATACAAAAATTCCATAAGAAAATCTCTCACATTGTAGGCTAATTTTAAAAAGAAAAAAAGGAAAAACTGTACTCCTGTGGGTGGATGTGATGGCCCACACCTGTAAACCAAACATCCAGGAGGCTGAGGCAAGAGGATGGGGGTTCCAGGCTAACCTGGGCAATATAGTGAGAGCCTGTTAGAAGAAAGGGAGGAAAGAAGGAAGGGAGGGAGAGAGGCAGGGAGGGGGGAGGGAGGAAGGGAAGGAGGGAGGAAGGAAGGAAGGAGGGAGGGAGGGAGGGAGGGAGGAAGGAAAGAAGGAAGGAAGGAAGGAAGGAAGGAAGGAAGGAAGGAAGGAAGGAAGGAAGGAAGGAAGGAAGGGCAGACAGGAAGGGGGTGAAAGGTAGAAAAATAGGTAAGAAGAAAACAGCCTGTCCTTTGGTGCCCTCATTAGCCACGTTTCCAGGTCTCAGTTTTCTTCTCATGCCATCCTGCTGTTTATTCTCCAAAAATAAAGTGAGGGTGGGCTGGCCAGATGGATCAGAGGGAAATCTGACTGCCTGGGTTCGAGCCCCAGAAGCCACATGGTAGAAGGAACGGACAGCCTCCTGCAAGTTGTCTTCTGACCTCCACACAAGTGCATGGCACACATACACGCACTCAAAACCGATAAATTAAAATGTATTTTAAAATGGAAAACTGAAAATCCTGCACATTTGCAACCAACACTAACAACGTGGGAAGAAAAGTAGAGTAGGCAGCAGTCTTCAGAGAGTGGCACTGTTTGAAGAAGGTCAGAAGTGTGTCACTGGGGGTGGGCTCTGAGCTCTCCAAAGCCTAAGCCAGGCCCAGGCTTCTGCCTACTGCTTATGGATCACAACGTAGCTCTCAGCCACTTCTCCAGCACCATGTCTGCCGCCACCACGCTCCCCTCCATGATGATGATGGGCTAAACCTCTGAAACTGTCAGCCAGCCCCAGTTAAATGCTTTTCTTAGTAAGAGTCGCCGCAGTCCGGGTGTCTCTTCATGACCATAGTCACTAAGACAGGCCGTAATAACTTACAAAGGTAAATGTCCCCACTTACACATTCAACCTTCCTGGTCTCCAGCTTACGCTGCAAGGAGTGCGACTGAGAGCCTGTGAGACGGAGGCAAGATGTGGGTAGATGGAGGAGGAAGAAGGCCCCTCCCATGATACTCTGATGGGGGCCTGGCTGTCATTCTCTCTGCCTGTTTCCTTAGGTAAACAGACTTCAAAACCCTCAACAGAGTCCTACCTGGGTCCTGGGTAAACAAGTCCAGTGTCTGAGATCCCTTGTGGCTCCTGGGCCATCATCAACATGGGCATTCTACGGATACCTTGTATTCTACCACAGGAATGGGGAGGCTGGGGACATGGTTCAGCAGTGAAGAGCATGTGCTGCTCTTACAGAGAATCTGAGTTTGGTTCCCAGCACCCACGTTGAGCAGCTCACAAGGGAGTCAATGTTCTGTTCTGGCCTCTGCGGGTACCTGCATTCACATATACAGAGCCATACATAAACATACATAGACACATGAACAAAAAAAAAATAAATCTTCTTTTAAAAGAGTAGGGAGTATATGAAACAGCAATCTACCCAGCTCATAAAAATCTGATTCTCCACATAAGACCAACTAAGTAAGTGTTTGTGGAGGTTCAATTAAATGTCAGCCTGGCTTCCATCTTGATGCTAACTGACAGCTGTAAAACATGCAAAAACATATCCCTCTCTCACGGGGCCTTATAATGTACCCAAAAGTCTTGGGGTGATGAGCACAGGTCATCCTGTTTCACCACTAAAAGTCCAAGGTGCTCATTAAATTCAAATATCAGATAGACATGTGTTACACTTTACATATGAAATGTCCCTTCTGGGCTTAGTTGGTCCCTTCCTGATGGGGCTGTTTGGACACTGTGAACTCTGGGACTGGGGCCTAGTGAGTAGGAGTGACACTAAGCAGCCACCGAAGACAAGCCTGAAGGGACATATCTGCCTCTGCTCCTGCTCTCAGCTCTCTGTATCCTGGTCCATCGAGATGTGAGAAGTCACACCCTAAGGTCCCACTGCCATGCACTAGTCCACTCCAACTGTCATGCCTTCCCCCATGAAGAACTTTATCCTAAAACTGTGCCAAAACATACCTCTCCTCCCCTAGGCTGCTTCCACCAGGTGTTTTGTGACTGTGACAAGAAAAGTAGCTAATGCAACAATGAGTAGCTCTTAGTATAAATATGTCACAAATGTGCATAGGACACATTGATACTAAAAAGATAATTTGCTATACGAAGTAACAAGGTAATATACTAAGAATATTTTAGCATTAGTATGCCCCATGCATGTTTGAGACATTTATACTAAAAATTCTATTCGTCATCTAAAATTCCAGTTTAAGGAGCCACCTAGTATTTCATCTGACAGCCGTATGCAGGGTGTCCTTGTGAAACTGCTCAAGGAAAACTCAAAAGATGACCAGGGAGATGTGAACAAAAACAGCTCCGTGTGCAAGACCACCACATGAATCGTCTACCCCTGCATCTGACCTCTCCCACAAACACCCTGCTCCCCACCCCAAGTACAAAACCATCAGCTTTAGAGCGAAACAAAGACCACTGCTCCCGAGTAGATAGGAGCCCCATTGCTGGGTTCTGGAGCTCTGTGTAAGACCTTAACCTTGAGAAAGTCATCTCAGGCTAGAGGTGTGATCAGGAGGGACATCAAGGACCACAAGAGTTGTGATGGTACACACTCGTAATCCCAGCATTCATGGGATTGAGACAAGATTATTCTAAGTTCAAAACTAGCCTGGGCTACACAAGACCCTCATTTAAAAAAAAAAAAAAAAGAGTCCGGAGCCTAGAGAACTCTTAACAATTATCTTCACGATCCCAGAATGCACTTCATGCACGAATATGGAAGGAGGTAATGCTCTGCTGTTTGTGGGGTTTTTTTGTTTTGTTTGTTTATTGTTTTGTTTTGTTTTTTTGTTTGTTTGCTTTTCCCAAAAGTCATGGTCAGACTGATTCATCTTCTCTTCTAGATCCTGGCCTTGGTGACTCCTACAGAACCTAAGCAGGGACATTCAGACAAGCCTGACCTGGTGTCTTCACCCTTCCTAGACAAAGCTGCAATTGCCTAGCTTCTGCTGGGTTCCAGGTGCTGGGCTGTCCAAGAGCCTGAGTTGGGGGCTGTGTCCTCAGGCGTGACTCAGTCACGACAGACAGTCCGTGCACCTGCCAGGCACCAGCAAGAACTCAGGCCTGTCTCCGTGGCTGCTGCCACACGTTGGTCTCAATAATCCCACTTACCACTCACCCAATAGACATATCTCCAGTTTCTGCCCTGCCCTGTCACCTGAGTGAAAGGGAAGCAAACATCTCCAGGCTGAGTCACTGCCAACATCTTTGCCAGTGAAATTCTCACTCCCATCTGCCCTAAACATCAGCCCCTCAGGGCCACAGCTTCAGAGAAGATTCCAGAAGACATGCTCTGCACACCATCAGGCTGCTCAATGGATCTTACTAACATACACCTGTGCAAATCTGGTTCCCAGAGCGAGCAAGACCCCAGCCACGTTCCATACATACCATCCCACCCTGAACTTTGGATGGGAAGGCTCTCTTCCCCTTCAGAATGGCTCTTCAAGCTGATAAGTCCCCAATGCTGGGACCAAGTAGCAAAGTGGCCTGTATTGCAGAAGACACAGAAGCAAATGATCCAGCCAGCCAACACCCCAGACAAAAGGCAGATCCCTCATTTGTGATCAGTCAATAGACACCTTCCCAAAGCACGGGGTTCATTTGAACAATGACCATGAAATCAGGGAAGGTTAGCCAATAGTCTACAGTGCCCTAGCATAATTAAAGTGCAGAGACAAATGGGGGCTTCACGGTCAAGTAACCGCTAGGCTGGAACAGTAGGCAGGCTGAGCCGGTGAAAGGGACGGGACATAGAGCTAACTTAGAGGACGTTCCTGTTGTCTCCAAAGTGCTCCACTGAGCCCTTGTGGCACCCTAGAGACCAAAGCCTGGCCCCTTGCAGGCCTCACTGCAGCCCACTGTCTTGTTTGATTCACACAGTTATTGACATGCTTGAAACAACTGTCAATATTTTAAAATCAGTTTCCACAAGAAAATCCAGGGGAAAAAAAACATTTTTCTTGAAAACTCAGAAGGTCTGGCAACACTAAGCCCAGGCTCAACTGGAGGGCGCCAGGGAGAGCTCCCCACCTGCCGCCACCACCACCTCACCCCACCCCTCTGAGATAGGATGCAGACTAACTAGCCTACAGTCTCCACCCCTCCCTAGCCTCTAACTCCTGCTCTGTGGGTACCTTGAGGAAACATCCTGTTGTTCTCTAAAGACCAAAAGAAACTCAGAACTTCCTAGATGCCTTTGCTAGCCTCCCCGCAACCCCAAACCTATCAGAAGAACAATTAGTTTCTAGAACAAGCTACTCCTGTGCCCATGAGTCAGATCTGCGTTCCTCGCCCCCCCCCCAGGCATGCCCCATGTCTAGTGACAACAGTGGCATGAACTCATAAAACAGATGGCTGCAAAGATTCGTGAAGCAGCTAGGAAATCAGCAGAACTTCAGAGAACTCTAGGCAAGAATCATGTGCCCATTTCACAGACTGATCATGGCACAGAGGGGTCATCATGCTGCTTTTCCCCACACCTTGCCGTATGGATGCCCATGAGCAGGTTGAAGAGCAGAGTTGTGCCACCACAGATGTGGTGAGTGCAGGAGGGGGTAGGGAATCCTGATTGGCTGGTTCTGGGAACTGGCATTCTGGGCAGAGCTTTAAAAAGGATAATGTATCTTTAAGGCCAGGTGCCCTTCAGGGAGCGTAGTGAATAAATGTCTTCTGAAAAGCCTGTAAATATTCCATCGCCTCTCTGTCATTACTACTATGAAATGATAATGAAGCATGAAAGAAATATAATTCCATATTCAGATGACAGCATTAGCCTCCATAAGCAAACTGAAATATTTATTAGTAAAATGTTCGGTATCTACGCCTGTAATCTAAAAAAAAAAAAAAAAAAAAGGACAAAAATGTTTTATAATAAAAAAGAGATTGAATGCGGAGGTAAAATGTGGTTGGCTGATTTTATTGCTTATTATTAAATCCTGGCAAAACAATTATTTTTTTCTTTTCATTAGTAAGACACCCAAATTAAAACTATGCCCTCCGGCTGCAGGTTTACAGTAGTGATTAAAAACAAGGGCTCGTGATACATGGGGCTTTTGACAATGGCGTAATCAAATTCATTTGTATTGTTCAATCTTTCCCTGACAAATATTTTTACAGTAAAATATACCAAACAAAGAATCGCAGGCAACAACTATCAATACAGAGGAATTAGGAAACCTTGTCATTATTTAAAAAGCGAACGGATACGACGTTGCCATAATCTTGAATACAAACGGTAGTGTGTAGTTAATTAGGGTAATTATTGCCTAAATTGTGCTTAATTGTCTTATACTGAATAGGACGCACGAAGGAAGCTTTTTGAGCTTCTTACAATGCCTGAGTGCCACCAAACTCCTGAGTTATAATTTAATAAGTTTCGATGGTATTTCCTAGAAGTCAGAAAATACACCTGAATACAAGCTAAGAGGCAAACAGGAGCCATGCATCCTGACCTCTCTTTCACCTTATCGAAAAAGAGGCGTGAGAGAGTCATTTAGTACTGCGCGTCACTTGAGCGTTCTTGTACTCAGAGCACATTCCTTAAAGGAAAGGGGGAAGAAAGAGCGGAAGAAAAAAAAAACACCGAGTCTTTGAAGTGAGTGAAAAATTAGAAATTCAAGTGACCACGATCAATTCTGAAACACTGCACAAAATTAATTACAGTTTTGCATCAGAAGCAGGGATGTAGATTTCAGACAGGCGATGTCATTTATCTCAACCTGCACAATACACAAGGCGATTAAAAAGCCAACTGTGTCCCCACCTCCCGAGTCGAAGGCCTCTCTGAGGCTGTGAAGTACAAATGATTAACTCCGAATTATGCAAGGGACTGTGCACGTGCTTCAGCTCGAATGGAGTGTGTGGCAAGTCCCGGGAGCTGGAGAGGGACAGATCTGAGGCGCTTTATCAAAATCCAGCCTGGCCACCACCCCACCCCCGACAGAATCGAGATAAATTACAGGGAGAGCTGGCCAGCACTGCAGAGGCTTGCTCTGCAAACTCCAGCTCTCCCTCGATTCTGTCTTTAATTGCTTGTCTTGAATTTGCATGTTTGGAAGAGCAGGCTCAAGGATTGACTCCTTCTACAGACAACTCTGACCGGCTTCCCAGTTCATGTGGAACTGCAGGAACCTGTCATAGGAGGTGAAATATTTGGCTTTGTGAGCCATGATAGGGCGGCACTTACCAGCTGGGGACGCACCTCCCTCTCCTGCCCTAGGGCTTAGCCTAAGAAGCCTTCAGCATTCAGGAGGATTGGAGATGTCCCCCAGTTTGGGTCAAAAGAAGCCCAAGGATCAGAACCCCACAAAGAAACCCATTTGTATCCCCCTTTATCTGCCCCCCCACTTTGATACCCCCCCCCATTTAAAAAACAGGCAGGATTCACATGTGTTCAAAATACATCTTAACTCTGTTGTCAAAATGAACTCAGTATTAGAAAGGCTGACAGATTTTCCCCACTCTGAGAAACCACACATGGCATGTCACCACACACACACACACACACACACACACACACACACACACACACACGGGCAGAGTGTCTGCTTCCTTAAACCCTGTATTCACAGCTGATTTATTAACACAAAAGATGCCAAGTGGAAAACTGTCGCTTTAAGATTTGTAAACACAGACCTTACAAACCCTGAGGTCTCCAACTCCCTCAGGGTTTCCTTGTAAAACCTGGGCTGCCTCCCCAGCCCACAGCAGTCTTAACCATCTACTCTCCACCTGCCAACTGCAGACTTCGTCAACACAGATGGAAACAGTCCCCTGCAATTGCTGACCCTGCCTTCCAGCCTAAGGCTTGACCGGAGCAAATCGGATTCACCAGTGGTCCGGGATATCACATGTAGGGATGGGGACTGGATGTGAGAAAGGTCCACACCTACATCACTGTTTCCAGAATACAGATCTTCCACAACAGGGGAAAAACCAAATAGCAATTGGCCCAAATCAGGGGTACAAGGGAGTGGTGAGGACTGTGGCTCACATTAGCTGCATGACCCCCGGAGGCAGACTGCTACACCCACGTTCAAATGGCCATTGCAGTGAATAAAAGCCCACACACAGAACCAGACACTGAATTTTTAATGCAAATTGGAAACCTGGATTCTTTAAAAAAAAATCGCTGCATTTTTTAATGTTGAATAGGACTTTAAGAACACATCAAAGAACACTCTACTGGCCAAATATAAACCCTTTTTGTTGTTGTTGTTGTTGTTGTTGTTGTTGTTGTTGTTTTATATACATTTTCCCCCTCTGGTGATGGGGATGGACTACTGGATCCTGGACATTCTAGACAAGTGTTCTGCCACTGAGCCATGGCCCCCAGCCCCTCACTGGAGAATTCTAGACAGGTGCTCTACCACTGTATCACACAGTAGCTCCTCACTGGTGGATTCTAGGCAGGTGCTCTACCACTGAGCCACGCCCCAGCCCCTCACTGGGGGATTCTAGGCAGGGGCTCCACCACTGAGCCACACCCCAGCCCCTCACTGGGAGATTCTAGGCAGGGGCTCTACCACTGAGCCACACCCCAGCCCCTCACTGGGAGATTCTAGGCAGGGGCTCCACCACTGAGCCACACCCCAGCCCCTCACTGGGAGATTCTAGGCAGGGGATCAACCACTGAGCCATACCTCCAGCATTAGGCATTTTTATTATCATGTATTAATTGTGCAAAATAATGAAGTACACTATGAAACTTTCAATTATAAACAGTTTTGATGACCAACTAGAGTCCAGGATGTCCCTAATTATTGCCTGGACTCTGTGCTTTTGCTGAAGAGAGATGTTTTCACTGCTGAATTCTCTAGACAGCTTTCTTCTGTTGTAGTGGCCTATAGCAGTCAGAAGGACTCTAGATCACAGCCCTTGACTCCTCTTCCCTTACACAGCTGCTCCCCAAAAAATTTGCCTCACACTGTCCAGTGGGGTCCTAACCTTAGAGGTTTGCCTGGTGTGGTTTGGTGAGACAGTGTCTCGTTCTGTAACCCAGGCTAGCCTCAAACTCACAGTCCTCCTGCCTCAGCCTGCCCAGTGTTTCTGCCATCACATGGACGCCTAATCTGAGAGATCATGTAGTTTCAGGCCAGCTCACTACATGTTGCTTTCAATTTCTGGGGCAGCCTGGACCCGTGTGTTTTTGCTTATTGATCCTTGGATTTGGGGGTGGGGAGTAAGTTACATAAATGCCTAAAAGCTGTTCATCTAAAACGGACATACCAATGTGCTAACCCCACCACCTACCCCTTGCCACAGTCCCTGGCTCATGGAGCCTAGGCTCAGCCCTCGTTAGACTGACTCCCTTCTCCCACAGCTAGAAGCAGCCCATGAACACTTAACAGTAGAGGGGCAAGATGTGCTTGCTTCTGCAGCCAGTTGTGCTCTCAACTCCATGCCAATGGCGGTGGTGGCGCACACCTTTAATCTCAACACGTGGGAGGCAGAGGCAGGCAGATCTCTGTGAGTTTGAGGCCAGCCTGGTCTACAGAGTGAGTCCCAGAACAGGTTCCAAAGCTACGAAGAGAAACCCTGTCTGAAAAAAAAACAAAAAAAGAAAAAAGAAAAAAAAGAATGAGAAGAGGCAGCAGATGCCATTCTGGGTACCCAAACAAACAGCTTCTCAAACCAGTCCAGACTCCATTGCTGCACATGAAAATAGTCCGCTCCTGGGCTTCTCCATGTTCTGACATGTTCAATCCTTAAGATCTATTCCAGCTGAGGAAGTCACCAGGTGGGAAGTGCACAGGACACATTATGGCAAATGTGGTGGCTGCGGCACTTTGTGGAAATCACAGAAGCTCAGAGCTTGTATTTGAGCACGCAGAGAATGCGCTGACTACCCACCTTGCAGGTACCCAAGGAACTAATTTTACAGTTCAAAATGTCAAGTTCCCATATAAACACCACAATGAATCAATCTTGTCTGTGTGTCCCTCTGTCTCTCTGTCTCTGTCTCTCTGTCTCTCTGTCTCTCTCTCTGTCTCTCTGTCTCTCTGTCTCTCTCTGTCTCTCTCTCTATCTCTCTCTCTCTCTCTCTCTCTCTCTCTCTCTCTCTCTCTCTCTCTCTCTCTCTCTCTCTCTCTCTTTCTCACTTACATGACCATGATGGATGGCACATGGAGATAAGTGTTAGCCCCAATCTCAAATGTCCACTGTAGGGCAGCAATAAAATTAACACCCCTTCAAAAGAAACTGGTGGAAACTCTCTGCGACCTCAGTCCAGAACTGCATGACACACTTACAGAGCCTAGGAGGCTGTCAGAAGACCAGAGTGCAAAGCTTCTCCACCAAGGAGCATCTAGTCTACGGGCAGTGCACAGAGGTCTGGCAGTGAGGCAAAGGGGCTGGGAAGTCTATGCATTAGTGCTGTTGCTTCCGACCACTGACAGCACACACCAGGACACAAACAGATCCAGTCCCCTCCGGAACCTGTCTGGACCATCTTCACACACACTCATGGCACAGGCTGAGGCACTGTGACACGAATGTCCTGGACCTTCACTCCTCTGCTACCCATTCTTATCACGAGCGCTGTCCCCTTCCACTTCCTACATTACCCCCTTCCAGTTTATCTTCTACATTTTAGTCTAGAATCCACGTACAAAACTTGTCTTTCTGAGACTGGTTTGTTCCACTCAATACGATCTCCATTCTCTCCGTTTTCCTGCAAACGCCATTCTCTCATTCTTCTTCATCAGTTCAGCCTCAGGTGGGACATCTGGACTGATTCCATATGGAACACTGCAATCATAAACAAGATTGCGCAGTTATCTCTGTGACACGCTTAGGTGCCTATGGGTATGTCCCAGGAGTGCGGGATCATACCGTAGTTCTGTTTTTAGCTGAACCAGACCAACAGAAATAGGTCGTCCCACCCTGTCTGCTGGCCAGCATTTACCATCTTGGTTTTCTTGATGACAACCATTCTGACTGAGGTAAGACTAAATGTCAATTTTTTTTCCTATTTTGAAGCAGTCTCGTGTAGCCCAGGCTGGCCTTGAATTTGCTTATACCTAAGGATGGACCTTAAACTTCTGACCTCCCACCCTCACTTGCCGAGTACACTGATAGGGATCAAACCCAGGGTCTCAGGCAAGCCAGGCAAGAAGTCAACCAACTGAACTACATCTCCAGCCATTTAGTGTAGTTTTGATTTGTAGTGCCCTGGTGGCTGAAGATGCTAAGCTTTTCTTTCCACTCATTTATTGGCCATCTGCACCTCATTATTATAACTATCCATTTGGTTTGTTTGCTCACTTATTGATTGGAAAATTGGGAATTTTTTGACATGTAACTTTTTTAGTTCCTTGTATGTTCTAGATAGTAACTCTCTATCAGATGAGTAGTAGGCAAAAATTAAAAAACCCTGGTATGAGATATTTGTACACTGTGTGAGGATGTATTGCTGTGATTGGTGTAATAAGAAGCTGAATGGCCAATGGCTGGGCAGGAGAGAATAGGTGGGGCTTCCAGGCAGAGAGAGAGAAAATGGGAGGAGGAATCCAGGCACGTGATTTCACCAGCAGACTCGAGCAAGTCAGAAGTGCCATACTAAGAAGAGGTAGCCGAGCCATGGGGCAGAATGTAAAAATATGGGTTAATTAAGTTATAAGAGCTAGTTGGGGAAAAGCCTGTGCTAAGGCTAAGTTTCATAATTCATAATAAGTCTCCAGAGCATTATCTACGGGCTGGCAGTTCAAAAATAGTCGGACAAGAAAGCTTGCTACAATCCCCCCACCTTGTTCCATAGGTTGTATCTTTATACATATTATTTATAATACATATGTCACTTGGTTGCCCCTAAAAACAAACACCTGCCTTCCAAGGCAGGGCAGGAGCAAGCTGGAGGCCTCTCTCTCTTTCTGAGAGCTGCTGCCCCAGGCTGCATCCACCACCAGCATCCTTGCTCCAGAGTAAGAGGAGACAACATGTGATGCAAGGTCTCCCACCCAGTCATAGGTATCTCAGCAAAATCTTCGTCAAAAGGACTCTATTCCTTAACTCAATGTATTGAAAAGAAAAACAATTTTTTTAAGAGAACAGCATTGCTTGTTGTATCTATGAATCAGAACACTGGAGCTTTACAACTTAAGAAATAATTTTTTAAAATAATCACAAATTTGGCAGGCAGCGGTGGTGCATTCTTTAAGCCCAGCACTTAGGAGGCAGAGGCAGGCGGATCTCTGCAGGTTTGAGGCCAGCCTGATCTACAGAGTGAGTTCCAGGACAGCCAAGGCTAAACAAAGAAACCCTGTCTCAAAAAAAATCACAAATTTGAGTGAGTTTGAGCAATGTTTATCAATAGTTTTTTCCATCCATGGGGGATTCATAATTTAGTCATAATAATTCATTATGTGATGTTCACTAAATGTCTGTCTTGTTATGGATCACGCCCAACTACAACCATTGATGGCAGTTTAGACTATCCAGATTACCACTCTTGGTGAGCCACAATGCCACAGATGAATTGAGTAATCAAATCCTCCCAGAAGGAGAAGACAGCCCTGCCTAGTCAATACATGGTCTTCAACGTGAAGACAATGGGTCTGAGAGATGACATGGCTTACAGAAAGACACATAGCAGCTTAATGACCAACCTGAGACAAGAATGCCAACCTAAGGCTGATGGGTGATGTCTCTCTGCATGCTGTGAATGTGTTGCTCTGATTGGTTGATAAATAAGATGCTGATTGGCCAGTAGCCAGGCAGGAAGTATAGGTGGGATAAGCAGACAAGGAGAATTCTGGGAAGAGGAAGTCTGAGTAAGGAGTCGCCAGCCAGACACAGAGGAAGCAACAGGTGAAGGCAGAACTGAGAAAAGGTACCAAGCCATGTGGTCAAACATAAATAAGAATTATTGGTTAATTTAAGTCTAAGAGCTAGTCAGTAATAAGTTTGAGCTAATGGCCATACAGTTTGTAAATAATATAAGCCTCTGTGTGTTTACGTGGGTCCGAGTGGCTGTGGGACCAGCAGGTGAGAGAGATTTGTCCTGACTGCCGGCCAGACAGGACACAGGAGAAAACTTTCAGCTACATAGGGCACAGACTCTGTCCTCATGGAACAGGGCTAGGGGTTGGGGGGGGTCCTCTATTAACACCCGACTACCTCCAAATTCATAAAAGGGATGCTATCAATATTGTGCAAGGCCAAACATCTTCAAGCCTGTAAACAGGGCCTACGTGCTTGCCATGCTGAGTTCTCAATGAGCTTTATTGTACAGGCGGATACTGTAGGAAGAGAACTGCACCTCGGGGCCATGCCTGGCCATCTGCTGGGCTACAGGGGTTAATCATACTGTCTTGGTTACTTTTCCTGTTGTGGTTAAACACAGTGACAAAAGCCACTTGAGGGAAAAAGAATTTGTTTTGGTTCACAACTCAAGGGAACCATGGCATGAGGGAGGTCTGGTGTCAGGGGCCTGGCATTGGCCACATCACATCTGCAATCAGGAAGCAGAGAGAGATAAATGCTGGCACTCAGCTCGCTTCCTCTTTTTTATGTCATCTAGGACTCCGGACCGTGGAATGATCCTGCCCATATTTTGGGTGGCTCTTGCTACCTCCAATTACCCTAATCTATACAGTCTCTCACAGGCAATGCCCAGGAGTATGTCTCCTAAATGATCGTGGAGCCTCTCAAACCGACAATCAATATCACCCAGCATCTATACACACAGAGATGGCATTTTCACAGTTTGGATAACTATGGATGAAACAAACATAGAGCAGCAGTACCATTTTCCAGGGCATGGTTGTTTGGAAAATATATGCTTGACTCTCTCTAGAGCTTTCCAAAAAGAAGCAGATCTGATTCAAATGAAGAGAGGCTCCTGAAAGATGGTATTCATGGGACATTTTTCATTAACTCTGTACTTGGCAGTGTCTCTTAGGAGGCTTTGAGAGGACAATGCAAAATGGGTGATTTTCACTTCCAACTAGCTATTCGACGCTTCACAACCCAAGCTCTGTCTTCTCAGACAATATCTCTATCCAACAGCAGTATGTCTAGTTTGTTGTTACTTTAACAACAACTAAGTTTTGCTCAAAAAGATGATGACCATAATGGGCCACTTCTGATGATGTGTCAAAATTGTAAGCAAAGCAGTGGAGTGAAAAGAAAGCCATCCCTACCCAGAAATCCTCGCCTCTCCGCTGATACTGGGCAAGCTCCTCCTTGGGTCTCCTTAGGGCTTGTTGGCCATAAAGTGAAGCAAAATAACATTCTCATAATGTCCTTTGGAGACTCCAAAGAGGCAATGCAGGTGAATAGCCTCAGATACAGCAGGGGGATGGTGGCCCTGGGGACCAGCAAATGCATCCAGTCTGTCTCCTTTAACGAGGTCACTGGAACTGCTGTTAAGAAGAAAATTAAGAGTGTTTCTGGTGTGGAATTTCCCCCTGAATATTTTTTTCAAAATAGAAACTATACAAATACCCAGTTCTTGCCGGGCGTTGGTGGCGCACGCCTTTAATCCCAGCACTTGGGAGGCAGAGCCAGGTGGATCTCTGTGAGTTTGAGACCAGCCTGGGCTACCAAGTGAGCTCCAGGAAAGACGCAAAGCTACACAGAGAAACCCTGTCTCAAAAAAAAAAAAAAAAAAAAAAAAAACAAATACCCAGTTCTAGTAATAATAATAGCACAACCACCACTGGAGAATTTCTGAGATTTGGGGTAAAGAGGGAACTCACAATGACTGAAGCAGCAAAGGCAGAGTCTGTGCTGACTGGCCAGCCTACTCCTTTTCCCATATGAGAGGTGTTGCAGACGAGGGTCCGGGTGCCCGACTGACTTCTGGGTAATGCCTGGACCAGTAAGTAAGACCAAAATAACTGCCGAACATCCTGCCATCTAACTACAGGTATCTAGCCGAGCCCAGCAGATGCTAGCTAACTGGCCCAGATCACAGACTCCCCAGCTAGCCACAGGACCACGTGCCTAAGCCACTAAGCTTTCAGGAGGCTTGTCACACAACAGCAGCTGAGACACCCTTCCAGACACTACACTGCACAGATGAAATGCGAAGTCGGGGACATCTTTCTCCTCACTTCTACCTCTAAATTGTCAGTCCCTCTCTGAGCTTCCACGGTCACAGTACTAAATGCAAAGGAGATCCATATTCTCTCCTCTCAGAACCTTCCATGGCTCCCTAGGGTCGGGGTCATGTGGATTGCCCACACACCATCTCACCTGACAACTCTGTCCCTTCAAGATGGATCCTCAAGCAGACTCTAGGAGATGCCGCCTGTCACTCCCAAAAGCTCCTTGAGAACAAAGTCAGAAGCTTGGCGATGCTGGGGTTGCAGCAAAGAACCCCGGAAGCCAAGCAGTCTGTGGCCACTCTCAGCCTCAGCGCTCCTCTCCTTCCACGTGGACGCCTGTCCTCCGGGCCCCTCTTCCCTGGACACCATGCCTTTCTTCTTTCATGTCAGATCGGGTCTGGAGAGCAGATCTTCTCACTCTACCTAGCATGACTACCCTAAAAAGCTTGGCCTGGCTTCCCAGCATCCACAGGGGCTGCCGGGTCTTCCCTGAGGCTGCTGCAGCTGCTCGTGGTGATGTGTCCACCCTCACAGGCACAACACGAAAAGGGTTCAGATGTGGGGTAAAGAGGAAGTGTACTAGAGGCAAGCCATGCCATTTAACTGCCCACTTAGGATCAAGGTACAAATGACCTAAGGCGTCAAGGTCTTGGCTTCCAGAATGCTTGGGAAATGGAGCTAATGATTTCTGCCCCATACAGAACAAAATGATTGTGAACACCACAAAGTAATGGTGTGGGCTGAGGATATAGCACAATGGTAGAGAATCTGCCTAGAATCCCCCAGTGAGGGGCTGGGAGCATGGCTCAGCCATGGATTACCTGCTTAACAAGTGCAAGGTCTTCCCACCTAGGTTCAATATTAAATATAAATAATTGAATAAATTTTTTAAAAAATTTTAAAAAACATAAGATCTAGGCATGGTACAACATGTGTCTGATCCAAGTCTTTGAGAGGCATAGGCAGGAGGGCCACAAGTATGAGGTCAGCTTAAGCTACATTGCCAGAATCTGTCAAAGAAAGAAAGAAAAGGAAGGAGAGAGGGAGGGAGGGAGGGAGGGAGGGAGGGAAGGAGGGAAGGAAGGAAGGAAGGAAGGAAGGAAGGAAGGAAGGAAGGGAGGAAGGAAGGAAAGAAGGGAGGGAGGGAGGGAGGGAGGGAGGGAAGGAAGGAAGGAAGGAAGGAAGGAAGGAAGGAAGGAAGGGAGGAAGGGAGGAAAGAAGGGAGGGAGGGAGGGAGGGAGGGAGGGAGGGAGGGAGGAGGGAGAATAAGAAAAGAAGGAAGGAAGGAAGAAGGGAGGGAGGGAGGGAGGAGGGAGGGAGGGAGGGAGAATAAAAAAAGAAGGAAGGAAGGGAGGAGGGAGGGAGGAGGGAGGAGGGAGGGAGGGAGGAAGGAAGGAAGGAAGGAAGGAAGAAGGAAGGAAGGAAGGAAGGAAGGAAGGAAGGAAGGAACAGCAATAGTGGCCCTGAGTGCTACACTTACCCAGCAAGCCTCACAGCCTGCTTGGCACACCTTTTACCACGTGGCAACTTCGCCCAACCCTCTGATCCCATTACCACCCAGGGCCTCGCCACCATTATGCAATTGCCCCCCTCCCTCTGCTCTTCCCCCACTGGGCAAAGGCACCCCAACATCTTTGGTGGAGAAAGGCTCATATCTCCCTGCTTCTTTTAGAGATCTACAAGTGGCAAAGTCCAAACTACAGGCAGACTCTTCACAGGTACAGCAGACTCTGTGAACCTCCACCCAGAACCAGTGCAGCAGACTCTGTGAACCTCCACCCAGCACCAGTGCAGCAGACTCCGTGTGAACCTCCACCCAGCACCAGTGCAGCAGACTCCGTGTGAACCTCCACCCAGCACCAGTGCAGCAGACTCCGTGTGAACCTCCACCCAGCACCAATGCAGCAGACTCCGTGTGAACCTCCACCCAGCACCAGTGCAGCAGACTCCGTGTGAGCCTCCACCCAGCACCAGTGCAGCAGACTCCGTGTGAGCCTCCACCCAGAGAAGACAGCACCATTCCCAAATCAGCCAGCCTCAGATGTCAGCCATCTGTAAAACCCTAACTGTGGTCATTAGGAGCCAACACAGTAGGTTCAACCCAAAAATATCAAAACACCAGCCTACCCTAGATGCAATCCTCGGCCCTGATAGCCCAGATCACAGCCTTGCCTAAGTAAAGTCACCACCAGCTGCCCCCACGCCACACCTTTATGGCCTGTGCAGCAGGGAACCCCAAGTTCAGGTTCCAGCCTTTCTCCCACCTGCTTGGTGGTGTAACCAAAGGACAGTGAGGGGCTGTTTTATTGAAACGAAAATGCAATTGCCTGGCCAGTAAAAACCGCTCCTGTATGTAATGTCAGTAATAGATTTTTTAAGCCTCGGTGCTGACACACTCTTCTATGTTCGTGGTTATTATCTGTCCACTTCCCAACCTGAAGAGGTTAGATTGTTTAAAGATTTGTTAGCTATGAGCTGCTTAAAAAGGGCCAAGCATAAACTCCCAGCTAATTGAAAAATAGCATTTTATCAGATTCTCCCCCGATATTATATTGTAATGGTTGTACTTAGAGAACTCTCAATACTTCAATAAGTGGTGAAATTAAAAAAATCACATCTTCAGGGCTTTACAGAAAATGTGGCTGTTCCCAATTTATACTGCTTTTTTAACCATTATTTTCTTATATTTCCCACAATGCCTCGGATCAGAAGCAAACAGAAACTGAGTGATTACCCCAAAGTGTGCTAGATGAACTGGAAAAAGTCTATTCAAACAAAGCTCATTAGTTCTGATACCTCCAGGGCTATGACAAATTAAGCCGCGGCTGTGTGTGCTTGCAGACAAAAGGGTGATGCCGAAAACTCGGGCTGAGCTAGGCACTGTGTCAATAAATTCCCCTGAAAAAGGTAAAAACTACAATTGGAGCTAAAATGGAATCCCTTTAAGGAGCGTGTACAAAATAGATCATCCGTTCTTTCTTAAGTACATCCATGAACCCGCCTGTGATGAATTATTGCAGCCGAGGAGGTGGCCACTCCATAGGGGCTGCCTGGCCAGGTGCACAGAGGAGGTGCTGGCTAGATCTACCCTCTTTCCTTTGCAAAGACTTGGCCCTGCCCAGAGGAAAGTATTCCAAACCCAACAGGCAGAGCACATGCTTCCAAAGCCCAGAAATCCAGGACTCTGACTGCCTGCTGGATCCCAAGTGAGAGCCCACGTAATTCCCAAAGCCAGCCTGACAGCCGCCAGCTTGGAAAGGCCCCATGACCTTAAGAGAACCTTGTCTTCTCAGCCAAGAGAGGGTTGTGTGCTATCATCAAGGGCTGTATCCTTCCTGGTTTGTGGGTCCATTTCAAGTGGGAACTCCTAGAAGTATAAAAAGTAGTTGTAAGCAATCTGGCCACAGAGACTTTTATAAATATTTATTGGATGGATGGATGGATGGATGGATGGATGGATGGATGGATGGATGGATATGGATGGGTGGGTGGGTGGATAGATGGGTGGGTGGGTGGGTGGGTGGATATATGGGTGAGTGGATGGATGCATGAATGCATGGATGGATGCATGGATGGATACATGGATGGATGCATGGATGGATGAACTTGATATTCAGGTAGGACCACATGAGTTTAATGGTTGGCCTTGATTGTAATTTCCATTTGGATAAGAGAACCCCTCCTGCCCTGGATCATTAGTAAAACACACTTCCAGGCCCGTTTGTGAGGGAGGTTCCACAGATGATTGGCGTGTTAAACAGCTACCAAGGAAGATAACTCTAAACGTGGGAGCCAATGGCCAATAGGTGGTGAGTTTGGTGTTTCTATCTATCTATCTATCTATCTATCTATCTATCTATCATCCATCTATCACCCATCTATCATCTATCTATCTATCTATCTATCTATCTATCTATCTATCATCCATCTATCATCCATATATCACCCATCTATCATCTATCTAGCTAGCTAGCTATCCTCTCTCTTTAAGGTTGTTTTCTCAGGAATATGGTCACAGCAATGAAAGACTGGCATGATGTAGGGATTGGAGTATCAGGACTAGACCTAGCTTTTTGGCTGTCTTTGGAGATCTGGAATATACAATGGCAGTATTCCCACATAAGCAGCACATGTGTGGATTCCTCAGGATGCTTGCTTCACTCAATGACCAAAACCTTGCTCCATAGAGATGTCACAAGGTAGTTAATCCCAGACTGTCTAGGTCAAGAAAATCCTCAAGTACCCAATCCCTAGAAAGCAAGGGCCACTCAAGGACCCATAGACTTCTTGGACCCTGTATTGTTTCTTTTAGGCACCCAAGTAAGTTGTCAACCCAGTCCTGGAGGTATCTGGGGTCACAGGCCATGGTGTGGTTAAACTGGGCCTGATAGCCACAGGGAAACAAGACACAGAAGTGGGAGGGGCTTACCATGTGAGCTTGCAGCAACTCCAAGACCAGACCTACTTTCTCTCTGTCAGTCACAGATAGCACACAGCACTCCAACACCAACAGAGTAGACTCTTCTCCCCTTTGTCTTTACAAATCTGTGATGTGTTCCTATTTCTCTCAGTTCCTCTACCCAACCATCTACCCATCTAGCTAGATGCAAAATCTGATCTTGTTATTTTTGTTTATAGGAGCAGTTTGAGGGCAAGAGTAATGTGGTGATATTCTCCTCTGCCGTGCCCTTGACACTCAGGAGGTCTCAGTGAAACCCTAGGTACCTTTCATCACACAGTTTCACAGCATCCTTCATGCTTCTAGTCATCAACCCTGGGGCACATCTGTAGTAACTAAGCCCAGAATCCAAACACCTTCTACTGACCAGACAACCCCCGGGACAGCGTCTGTTGCTATGGCAGAGCCGCAAGCACAGGGTCTAAGTTCTCATGGTTGACTTTCTAAAGATGAGGACATAGGTGGGAAGAAAATGAGGTACTCCCAGATAAAATATATCTGGAGACATGGTTAGAATGCGACAAGTCCTCCATAGGATCACGTATCAGGAGTGTTGATACTCAGCTAGTGGATGATGTTTGGGGAAGTATGGAACCTCTTGAACATGAGACCAAGATGGCTGATGCAGGGTCATAGGAATGGCCTCAAGGGTTCCTTAGTTGCTTCATTCCAGTATTGTGTCTATTGATACAAGAGTGTTGTATTTCTTATTTTTCTGTTACTGTGATTAAAAATAAAAAGCATGACCAGGTGATTTACTTTGGGCTCATGGTCCCAGATGCATAAGAGTTCATTATGGCAGGGAGGCATAGCTCCAAGCAGCAGGAGCAGATAGTTGAGAGCTCACATCTCCAAACCCAAGCAAGCTGGAAGCAGAAGGAATAAACAGGAGGTGGGGTGAGACTGTAAACATTAGACCTCTCCTAGTGATACACCTCCTCTAACAAGACTACACCTCCCATAACCTCTCCAAACGACACCACAAAGTGGAGCTCAAGTGTTCGAGTATCTAAGCCTATCAGGGACATTTATCATTCAAATTATCACAAAAGACAAGCTTTTGGGGTGTCTGAGGACACCTGGATCCCACCCTATACTCGGCTTCCCACTATCCCACAGAACTCTTGCACCACCAGGCTGAGAAGGAAACTCAGACAAGAAATGATCACTGGAGGCTGAGAGAGCCAGATCCCCGTCAGCCCCAGCCAGAAGCTGCAAAGCAACACAGGATAACCAGCAGCCTGGGAAGTAGGCCCAGTCAGACGGAAGACCACAGGATGAGGAGCTGCCAGGCACAGACCTATCATGGAGCAGTGGAAAGTGAGTGGGCGGCAGCATGGAAAGGTGCTTAACTGGCCCCAGTGCCTGGGTACCAGCCACTCCCACACCTCCAGGGAACACAGCTGAGGAATCCCCAACCAACTGTGCTTCCCCAGAATTGATTAGATTGAGTTCCTACCACTTGGCCTATGAGGGTTTGAAATAGCCATTTACCTGTAGTATGGCAATTTTCTTTATGCTTCTTTAGGGCTGACTTTGTGAGCTGACCATTCAGTCGCTCCCACCACACAGGATGTTGGACAGTGTCACCTCCAAGAGATGGAACCTTTCTTCTCAGGGATGTTGGGACATAAGATCCGGGTACCAGCTAGTGATTCCTGGTACCTGGATGCAAAAATCAGTACGAAGGGAGGAAGACATACCAAGAGTATGACAGTTAGGGGCACCCAACATTTGCTTTCTGGTACATCTATAGGTTTTGAGGTTGCTAGTTGCATTTGTTCAAAGAACTGTGTGTAAGCATGTGCAGGCAGAGACTACTTAAGGGCTCTATTATAAGAAGAGTTATGCATAACCCCAAACCAAATAGGGTCCTAGGCCAAATGATCGCCTAGGTAGATGTTTAAGCTGAAGCCAGGAGGTAGCAATACCCTAGAATGGCTTTGGTGACCAACTCAACTTCCGTCCGGGACAGGCAAGGAGTCCACAGCCCAACCCTCCTGAGTCAGGGGTATAGGAATATCTGTGATGAACACAGAATATCCTTTGCTTCCAGAAAGCTGGTGTCCAAGTACACCCTAGTGTAGATGAATTGCTAAATGGTCTTATTAATAAAAAACCTGGAGTCAGATATTGGGGTAAAAACCTGAGAGATCAGAGGAATAGAAAAAGTCACAGCCAACCTCACCTTACAGATGCCTCAGTCTCCTGAGAGATCTACTTCCTGTACACACACACCTATATGCCTTTTTATTCTGCAATCTCACTTCCTCTCTCCACCCAGCTACATCACTTCCTGTCTATCTATACAGACCTCCAGACCTCTATGGTTAGTGCTGGGATTAAAGGCATGTGTCACCATGCCTGGCTCTGTTCCCCAGTGTGGCCTTGAACTCACAGAGATTCAGGTGGATCTCTGCCTCCCAAATGCTAGGATAAAAGGCATGTGCTACCATTGCCTGACTTCTATGTTTAATATAATGACTGGCTTTTTCCTTTAATCCTCAGATAAGCTTAATTAGGGTGCACAGTATTTGGGGGGACACAATATATCACATTTCCCCTATGTTGTCTAATATAAAAAAGTTATAACTAATGTAAGAAAAACTATATACAATAAGTATAATAACTACATACAATATATACAAGCAATAAATACATCAACAATGTCTAGTCCAGTTGCATTTGAAAAATTTAGAGAAAATACTCCATTATCTATGCTATTTTGGTGAGTCTAAAATGTACCTAATTCACTTTCTATCCTAACTTGTATTACCAAGTGAAAACGATCTTTTGATGCCTTTTACACTCACACACTTTACACCTCTTCAGTGAGTTTTTTTCTGAATTTCTTAACAAAGAAAACTATAACTATCTAATCTTCAACTCTTTCAGAGACCCAAGAAGGAAATAATATTAACTGGGTAAGAAGAACGTACAAACAAGTGACTTCCAAAAATTTTGAGTAATGACAGAAACAGCTGACTGCCTGGACAGTCACCTGAGGTTTCTCTGCAACTTTGGGGCATCCATCTTCATCCTACAGGCTTAGCATATCTGACAGACTTATCTGTGAAGCAGGATTTTCTGAAGGGCTGTCCTACCGTGTCTTGGCAAGTATCAACAGTCTTTTCTTTTGTGTCCTGCTTGTCCATTTTGTGTCCAGCATACTGTCAGCAGTATATGCAAGGCCACTTGCCCCGTGGCCAACTTTTGCCACAATGAACGTAAACCCCATGTGGAGTTTCTTGAATGCCCATCATTTTCTCTGAAGCAGTTTGGTGCAGCCAGGTATTGTCATAAAAAAAAAAAGAAAAAAAATCTATGTTATTAATAAAACATCTTAAATGCCATATTCTGCATGTCTCTGAACTGTTTGAAAATGACCTGTCTATCTAAAATACACCTCTACTTGACCTTGAAAACATGCCTAATATGACTATAAGTTCAATTGTAATAACTACTAACTTTAATTTCTTTATATTCTAATTAGTTGGTAATAATAACTTTCAAGGATTAGTAAATTGCATTACATTGTTGAATGAACTGTATAGGTACAACACCTTGAATAAGATCAGAAATATATGTACAGTATATTCTAACAAAATCAATCTCAAATTTGTATCAATATACAAAATTTATATACAATGTACAAAAATCCAATCCAATCTAAAATATTTGAAAGTAGATTCAATAATCTACCCTTTTTGTCTTATCACCCTAGGCCAAAGACATCTGGCAGAGTGCTTCCCATGTGCTGCATCCTGTCTGGGACCAGGGCAGTGGCACACCCACCCTGTAGAATTTCCTTAAATTGTCATTTTTTTTTCTTGAACTTCTCAAAGCAAAATTTTACTTGGAAATCACAGATTTCATTGTGATAATGGATTTTATGCTTTTTAAAACATCTTCAGACCTGGTGTGCTCGTATACTTTTAATCCCAGCACTCAGGAGGCAGAAGCAGGCAGATCTCTACGAGTTTGAGGCCAGCCTGGTCTACAGAGAGAGTTCCAGTACAGCCAGGGCTACACAGAGAAACCCTGTCTTGGAAAAAAATATATATATATCTATATCTATATCTATATCTATATCTATATCTATATCTATATATATATATATATATATATATATATATATATATATATATATATCCAGGCAAAATAAAGTCACCTGACTACAGTGTGCTGTTAAATTCTGAGATACCCCTTCCCCATCAGGCTTGTGTTTTGATAACTTGGTGTCCAGCTTGGCTACTAATTTGAAGGTTGAAACATGCAGGGGTGATAGCCTGACTAGTGGAAGTAGGTCACTAGCAGAGGGTCCTTGAAGATGTACCAGCCCCTGGTTCTGAAGCAGACTAAGGTAGGAGATAGTTTGGGGTTACACAAAACCCCCCTTGTAATAATGCCTTTATTTGCATGTGCCCCTTGCAACAATGTCTTTACCTGCATGTGCACACGCGCCCTTCTCCAAACAATGCACCTAGCAAGCTCAAAGCCGATGCCCACCCCCACAACTTGCATCAGACGACACAAACTCCCACCTCTGAACAATAGTATAATTTCCCCTGGTCCTGGTAACAATTAAATTTAGAGTTTCTATTGATTGTTTTCCCATTGTATTCAGGTATGAAGAATAGATGGAGAGATGATCCGGCTTGAACTGGTTATGGATGCATGTGCAATAAGATATAGCTATGTCCTCTGGTAACCATTTATGGAGAATCCCCTATTTAGCATCTTATGCCTATGCATAACTGGGCATGCATATGACTAAAATCAGAAGCATTATGGGAAGAGACATGCACAGTAGGAAAAATGAATATACAATCTAATCTATCTGTCAAAATGGAACCCACTCAAACTGTAATAACCAGCCCCTCTTTCTTTTGAACCCCATGAAAGGAAGGCCCAGACAATAGTCGAGGCCCTTGAGTACTCTCTGTGCTGTTGCCCACTGTCAATCCTGACATCCTCTTTAATCCATACTTTGGTTTTGCACTGAGTAAAGCTACCTTGTGTCTTGCAGATCACTCTGAGTCCTTATTTTCAGTTCTTTGGCTGAGAGGCCAAGAACCTGGAAACACCAGGCCCAGACTCCAACCTTCGGTAACAGTTCCAGCCACAATTCCTGCTTCTTGATCCATGTGAACAAACCTCCACCACACATTTCTGCCACCAAACAGGTACTCTGCCAAGCCTTCCCTGCCACGATGGACTGAGACCTCTGAACCCAAGAGCCAAAATAAAGTCTCCCTCTGAAGTTGCATCTGTTGGGTGTTTTGTCACTGTGCTAAGAAGAGAGACTCACACAAGAACTATCCACCTACTAGGCACAAGGCAACCACCCATCTACTAGGCACAAGGCGCCCCACTTATTAGACACAAGGCACTCTACCTCCTGAGCACAAGGCACCCCACCTACTAGGTACAAGACAACCCACCTACTATGTACAAGGCACCTTGTGAGCATTCTGCATTTAAGAAATCCATAGCCTGCCCTCCTCTCATGAGCAAAGATTTCTCTCTCAGAGATACATCCTGAGTGGTCACCACAGAGCCTAGACCAAGTTGAGTAGTCTGTAGAAGGAAGGAATGAGGAAGGGATGGGGGAGGAACATTCTGACACCATCATGGCTATATCCACCGAGTGCTATGAAAATGCAGGGTAGGAATCCGCTGTATGGAACAGGTGATGTTCATTGGGTCATTCCCAGGGAGGTAGGGCACCATTGGGGCACTGATGTCATCCCCCAATGGCTGCTCAGCTGGCAAGGGCCTGGGATTGCCTGTGTCATTCAAGGAGTGAGATGAATGATTGAGACAGTCTTCATTTCTTAGCATCTGGCTGGCCTGTACTCTATCAGCACTTGAGGCAGGCATCCGAGTCTCTAGGGGCTCAGAAGACAAAAGTCACCTTGCGTGCAGCTGTGTATATGACTGAGAGTGGAAGAAGTGATTCTCTTTATTTCTGTTTTCAAACAATTTCATTTGGTTTTATTTTATGTGTGAATGTTCACCTGCATGTGTGTAAGTACACCAGATGCATGCAGTGCCTGGGGAAGACAGAAGAGGGCGTCGGATCCTCCAGAACTGGAGTTAAAGATGGCTGTGAGCCACCATGTGAGTGCCGGGAACTGAACCCAGGTCCTCTGCAAGAGCAGCAGGGGCTCTTAACCACTGAGCTATCTCTCCAGCTCCATTTTTTAATTGTAGAGCTTGGGGTTGAAGCCAGGGCTTCTCGCATGCTAAGCAAGCATTATCTCACTGAGCTACATGCCCAGCACTATTCTTTTCTATTTTGAGATAGAATTGTGTACACAGGCTGGCTTGAACACAATCTGCAGCCCAGGCTAGTCTTGAACTTGCTACATAGAAGATATCTCTGCCTCAGAGTCCTGAAAAGCTGGATACTGGTCAGTGGCACCAAGCCCACAAGAATAGGTTTCTGAAACAGAACCTTCAGAGCTCTCTAGCGAACTCAAGTAGAAATAGTCCAAGAAGGTGGGGAACAGCTTCATGAACACGTGGGCTAAGGTGTGGGCATGCTCTGCACCTGTAAAGAGGTCTGACACAGATAGAGCCACTGAACAGGCTGGGCAAGCAAAGAATGAGGATAGGAGAACATACTCTGAGAATATTGATGGTACACTTTCTGTGGGCCAGGCACTGGGTGGCAAAGCCACCACATTGTACAAGACAGGCAGAGGCCTTGCCTTACAGAGATGGCACTCTGACAGAGGAGAGAGCCACCCAGGGATGGGAGCTGTGGAGAAATGTCACACAGTGACAGCAAGAGCCTTGGGAGCCATGTGATCAGAGTCTAGACCCAAATGACAAAGTGTATTGCCATCAGAGAGAGCAGGCCTGAGTGGGAGGACCAGAGAAAGATCAGCATTTGAGAGCATAGGAAGACTGACGTGAGGTCAGAGGACACACAGGAGCTTGATGGGGCAGCTCAGGTAGAACACGCAAGCCATTTGGACCAGGGTTCTACAGGCTGAAAATGACCCTCCATCCTTCTTCTGTGCCCATTTTCCCTTCACTGCCAAGATGGATCTGGGCCTCTCTGGGGAACACTAGCTGTGGTTACTTGAACCTACTACCTTCTGAGAATAGTTTTCCATATACAAGCTCGGGGGTGACAAGGCTCTGATGCTGTGATCAGCCAAAGCTCTGGGGTCCCCAGTGGGTGTCACAGCTGTGACTATTGTCAGCTGTTGGTCCCACTCAGGCCACCACCCCTCTGCTCTGTTCCCATGCAGCACCGGCATTGTCTTCACTGTGGAGGTCCAGCAGAGAGGAGTCCTAGGACCTGTCTGGTACTGTTTCCCCACGGGGTACCTGGCTGTGGGCATCACCCCAGGTCTGGGAGGGAAGGCCCCAGGCTCTGGGAGGCTGGCGTCTCCAGGGCCCGTCCTTTACCTGCAGGACACCAGCCACTTCCCCAATGCACTTGATATCTTCATGGAATGGCTTCTAACATCAGCATGGTTTTCTACACAGTAAACCCCCGCCCCGGAGTTGAAAAAGCCTTTCTGAGGGAAGTGACATCCATATGAGATTTCTCATAAGTGAGCTCCCTGGGGCAGCCATCCAGAGTTCAACCCCATTTCTACGTGAGGACACGTTAGCTTCTATGACACATGCATGGTGATACAGGAATCAGTGAGTGAGGCACATTTGGGAACGGTGGGTACAGTCCCCAGACCTCTTCCTCCCCACTGAAGGTCACCATAGGTCCCAGAAGCTGGGGGCCCAGCATTCAGACCCCGAGACAAAGAGTCGATCATAAAACCCCGTTCGAAAACACCCTCATCAAAGGAACCCTTGAGCCTCGTGCAGTACTGTTCCGTCTACCACACAGCTGGGACACTGAGGCCCGTCAGCCACTTACAAAGCAATAACTATGCTGATGCAGAAAGACACTTTCTTTTTACTTCCGCATAGATAACTCTGTGTGTGTGTGTGTGTGTGTGTGTGTGTGTGTCCTTCTGCATGCTAAACAAGCACTGTACTACCTAGCCAGTCCTACTACGCTCCTAATCCTATTTTACTTTATCTTGAAGGTCTTTTTACATTGCCCAGGCTAGCCTCAATCTCGCCATCGTCCCCGCCTCAGCATACCCTTTATTCCTTAGATCCCAGCCGTCTACTGGAGGAGCAAGTACTGGGGTTCTGTCCGAGAGGAAGTGGGGCTGCAGAGAAGGTTCAGCAGTCCAAGTTTGATTCCCAGCACCCACAACTTCTCTCTCATCTCAGACTGAGACAGTCCCTGAAACACTGAGATCAGTAAGCCGTGAGAAGTAGGCATAGTGGTGTAAACCTGCAACCCCAGCACTTGGCAGGCTGAGGCAGGAGGATCGCTCATTCGAGGGTAGCCTTGGCTACTGAGTGAGGCATTGTCAGGAAGAAAGAAGAGAGGCAAGGAGAGGATGGGGAAGAAGTCAGGAGCCGAGGAGGTGGTTCCTTAGGTAACATGCCTGCGGCAAACGCCTGAGCTTGGACCCCCAGCATCCGTTTTCTTTAATCCACTTGTAATTCTAGCACGGGGGGCGGGGGGGCAGAAACAGAAGGATCCTGGGGGCTTGCCCAGCCAAGCAATCTAACCAAAATGGTGAGCTCCGAGTTTAGGGAGAAGAGCCTGTCTCAAAAATTAAGGTAGAGGGCAATTGAGGAAAATACTAGAAGTCGACCTCTGGCCTCTGCATAGAAGTACACATGCACCTTTGTATGCACAAGAACATATGTGTTCCATGTACACACACACACATACACACACATGCATGCACACACACATATACACACACATACACATATACATACACACACACATTCACACACACATACATGCACACACACATATACACACACATATACACACACATACACATATACATACACACATATTCACACACACACATTCACACACACATACATGCACACACACACATATACACACACATACACACACACACATACACACCTGTAGGGACAGCCACTTGGTATAGGGTTAGAGACAAGTTACATAGCAGTGTGGAAGGGACAAACTACAGAGAACATCCCTGCTCCACATGCCCTCAATCATGGTCATTAGGAAAATTCTAGATGTTTCTAACATGCCAGAAACATGGGGTGGGGGTAGGTGAAATTTGACCTACGGAGCTTCTACCTCAGGTTTTGCTAATGTACTAGAGTCAATGAGCCCACCCGTGTCTGAAGAGAGCCCACAGTCCATCTGTCCTCCACCTCCAATCCAAAGACTGTCCTAGCATGCAGGGGAAGCCACACTGGCTGCAGGGGAGATAGGCAGCGACTCACAGCGACCCAACCCGGTGGTCCTCTGTGGGGGCCGAGGACCCCCACAGCAGAGCGGCATTCTTCCACATACAGATTAGCAGGTGAAGGGCGTGCGTCCCCTGCCCCGGGGCCTGCTGTCGGTCACTCAGTTGAAAAAGGTGTTTGCCCAAATTAAAGTCTGCACTGAAGTCCTGTTTCCCTGCCACGTCAGCACCTAATTCCAAGCTCTGATGATTGACACGTCTCTTAATGTGGGTTTCTAAATGTGAAACCATTTTGTGAGCAAACACTGCAGGAGCGAGAATTCCTTGGTCCAGTGACCCTGCAGCTTCCTCCCATGGCGAGCCACCTGGTGATGGAATGGCCTCCTGAATATTATCCTTTTCTATTATTTTTATCTTGGCTTCCAAATGAAGCGCATGAGAGAAATAAGATGTGGTGTGGCCTGAATTCTCACCAAGAGGTGTTAGGAGGGTTTTAAGCAGAGACGGAGGCTTGTGGGTAGCTTGGGATAACAGAAATGGTTTTAATTCAGTGCAGAAGGTAGGGAGGGACTTCAGATGGGGGCGCTGGGTCTCTGGGGTATGTGATCGGGCTAGCTGGCAGGGGTAGAGAGGGCAGCAAAGTGATGCTGGACACAGCCTCCCTTCTAGGCTCGGTGGCAATTCAGGGCCACAGACTAACAGCCGAGCAGCACGGAGAGCCCCTTCCCTTGCCCTGGAAGCCCCACTGAGAAGCTGGCGACCCCCTCTGTTAAAATCCGAAAGAGCAATGTCCTCCACTGGCTTGTGTGTTCCAACACCTGTTCTCCAGCCAGTGGACACTTGTGAGGTTTGGGGGTGCTTGAAGGCCCTTTAGGAGGTGAGACTTTGTTGAAGGGGGACACCGAGGGGCTTAGGGAAGTGGGTCTTGAGGGTTAGGGCCAGACCCCACCTCCAGTCTAGTCTCTGCAGCCCCTAAGATGAGAGAAGCAAGGATCTCAAGCCCCTCCCGGTCCAGCCATATTAAACCTGCTTCACTGGAGCATCTCTGACAGGAATTTGGTCACATTGAAAAGTAACTAATAAACCATTTAATGATACATCCTCCCTGCGGCTGCTTGCCAGTCACCTGGGCACAGCTGACACTTGAGGACCCAGTACTGGGGGGTGTCTTCCTCTCTCCCCCGAGGACTGGGCAGGCTTTATTCAGCCTGTGGCCCTTGCGTGGCTTGAGTTCCACATTCTGTGCCAGCTTTTTCTGTGTGTCTAGTTCTGGGGTACTTAATTTACTTTAATTTAATTTTATTAGTGTGTATGTGGGGGGGGGGGTTAGAAGAGGGCACTGTATCCCCTGGAGCTGGAGTTACAGGTGGCTATTAGCCATCCAATGTGAATGCTGGGAACTGACCTTGTGTCCTCTGGAAGAGTAGCGAGTGCTCTTAAGCCCTGAGCCATCTTTAATTCATTTTTTCCATAGACCTCACAAACTACTGAAACATTCCTTCCCCAAAGAAAAGATCCACGCTGATTTCTATAGCGCTATGGGGCTCAACCCTTGAGCAAATTCCTCATCAGCAGGGTGGGTGAGAGCATGGAAAGGCGAGCTGCCTTGAACTTGGAACCATTCACGGTGGACGATGTCTCATCTAAAGCTTGCTGCATGGCTTCAGAGCTGCTGTGACAGAAGGCAGAGGGAGAGCCCAGAGGAAGGTTCTCACCTTCACTGGCAGACACAGAGTTGAGGTTTTCTGGAGGAGGCCCCCAAGCTGGGACTGACCTGGGGGGTTAGGGGGTGGAGAAGCCCTTGGTGTGAGGAGGGGGGAGTATGGCAAGTGCCCAGCAGAAGTGGGATCGTCAAGGTGTAGCCCTGGATGGAAGGGAAGGAATCCCTGAGGCCCTTTCCCTGGCTACCCTGGGTTGTCTCAGGAGCAATTTCACTCATCCTCTCTGGTCACAGCAGCTGCCACCGCCTAGGCCCCCTCAGTCTTGCATCTCCCAACACAAAGGCCAGCTGCTGGAACTCTCCCTGCAGCTCCGGTGAGAAGCAGTCAGGGAACAAAGCTATCTATGCCTTGTGGTGCCCAAAATACGACTGTCATTTATTTTGTTATATGAAATTAGAGCACGCCTTGTAGCCATAATGAATCATTTCCTTCCTGCCTGGGCCACTGTGTCAGGCAGGAGCTCGGCATCCCCTATTCAGGGCCTTTCACTTCATCTCTGGCTAATAATAACCCACCCAGGTGAGCAAACGCCCTCCCCAGACAATGCAGGGCCTAGGCAGACATCTCCAGGAGAAGAGCGGCATGCGAGGGGTGGGGCCAGGCTAGCATGGAGAGACACAATGCCCATGGGCAGAGGAGAGGGCCTGTGCTCCATGGTAGAAAGATGCAAAACAGGAGACACCAGCGTCTTTCCTGGCTACTCCTTAGAGAACGCATCCCCCGCAGGCTGCTCTCTTGCAGACTTTCTTCCCACTCATTGCCTAGATTTAGCTCAGAAGGGATCTAACACACACACACACACACACACACACACACACACACACACACACACACACACAAAGTCCCCACCATGACCATCCATGGCTTTGCTGCCCATTTAAGCCTCAGGTTTCAAGGCACTATGTCACACCCTAACCTGGAGCTCACGAGGTCTTGCCCCTTCTCTCTCATCTCCCATCCTCACCCTGGGCTGGCTCTGTAGGAGCTGGTGCTCAACAAGCGAGTCAGTCAGTATGTGGTAATAGAATCAGGCCCTTGGGTTCTTCCCTCTGGGGCTAGGACCAAGGAGCCCTGCCCAGACTACTGCAGAGGAAGCCAAGCCAGGCCCTGCACTGTAGAGTTCCCCCCAATGGGCCAAAAAGGAAGTTATCCCAAGCATGAGACTGCCGTGATCCTGTATCACTGGTCTTCTCCACTAATTGTAACTCTTAACTCCTTTAAACTGCCGTACCCTCAGAGTTGGCACACAACCAGTACTGCTCAATGAGGACAGATGCAGATGAGCAAATCAGTGAATGAGAGTCAAGGGCCATGTTGCTGAATGATGTAGGACCAACCCCAGAGGGACTGTGAGCAGAAAAGGGAAGCTGGCCGGCTGGCACAGGCACCACAGCCTGCTCCTCCTGTCTCAGAGGGCTCTGCTGTAGCCACTGTCCCACAATTCCCTGTTGATGCATGGTCCATAGATTCCTACTGGCACCCGCGTGTCCACTCTGCCAGTCTCATCTGCCACTCTTGGCTCCCTGTGTTCACCTCTCAGCTCCGTGTGAAGTCGTCGGCCTGTTTCCACTCTACAGTAATTAAGCTCTATCTATTGTCAAGATGATTTGGTTGAGATGCTTCTAGAAAGTCAGTAAAGCACACTGTGAGCAGAACCATGCTCAAGGCTGGGGACCTAGCTGGAATAGATGGGGAGAATAAAGAAAGCTCACACTCTCGGCTTGCTGCATGCTATGGCCTGAGCTGGTCTGCTCTACCATGCACTCACTTCTGCTGTGATGGACTAGAACCATGAGCCAAAGTAAACCCCTCCTCCCTTCATTGTGAATATCCCTTGTTTTGTGTAAGGAATAAGATAGGACTAAGGTAATCATCCAACCAAGGGTGTACCCTCTGCCTGCTCTACCTTCTCTCTCACTCTTCCCATGGATCCTAGATACCCAGCCATGGTGTTCTTCACAAAGCCTCCTGGCTGTCCATCCTCCTAACCTCCATGACTCATATGACCACATGGCTCCTTGTATCCAAGTGAGTTCTTGCGGACACACACCATACACTGGCCTGATGCTTCTGAGAACTCCGATTGGACAGAAGGAGGCTGTGTGTCTCTATCTCACCTGCAGGTGCCACAGTATCAGACTCATTGAAGGTCCCTGTGAGATGCTTTCTCACTGAGTGAGTCAATCAAAGCAATAACATGGAACTGACCAAGTCTCAAGTTCCATGCCTAATTTGCCATCCTGCACATTGCCATGAAAACTGAAAACACAAAAATCCATCCATAAAGTAACAAGTAGCTGCTGAGAGAGAATCAGTCTTCTGTTGTGAGATATTTGATTACACTGTGTGAAGATACGTCACTGTGGCTGGTTTAATAAAAAGCTAAATGGCCAATAGCTAGGCAGGATTTGGGGGTGCAGAGAGAACACTAGGAAGAAAAACTTCAGAGTTGCCAGCTGGACTTAGGAGAAGCATGACATGTAGGAGATGAGATAACAAGCCATGAGCCACATGGAAGCATGTAAATTAATAGAAATAGGTCAACTGAAGTTATAAGAGCTAGTCGGAAACAAGCCTAAGCTATCAGCCAAGCTTTCATAATTAATAAGAAGTCTCTGTGTCATGACTGGGGAGCTGATGGTCCTGATGAAATAGTCTGACTACAGTCTTCTACAGGGACAAGCCCCCCTGATAGGTTATCCAGTCCTAAGTGCTCAGTCACACACACACACACACACACATACATGTATACACACACACATACATGTATACACACACACACACACACACACACACACACACGTGCAACCTGAAGTGTGTGTATAACAACCATGATTACAGGAGAGGAGGTCACGAACTTGAGATAGAGTAGAAAGGACACAGGAGAGGTTGGAGAGGGGAGAAGGGGGAGTGGAAATTATGGAAACACAGTCCTCATGTATGAAGTTCCCAAACAAAGTAAATGTAATGAAAATAAATAATAAGGGGCTGGGGAGAGGGCTCAGCAGCTAAGGGTACTGGCTGCTCTCAGAGGACCAAGATTCAATTCCCAGCACCCACATGGCGGCTCACAACCCTCTATAACTCTAGTTCCGGGGGATCTGCACCCTTCTGGGCACTGCTTGCACGTGGTGCACAGACATACATGCGGGTAAAACACCCATACACAAAAAAAATATACACATACTATCTTATTCATATTATAATATATATTTATTATATTTTTAAATATACATAATCTTATTTATGTACATGTATGTATATAAATGTGTATGTGTATAAATAAGAAAATGTGTACATATGTATATAAATAAGGTATTATGTTTTGTGTATATGTATACAAATAGATAAAATAAAAATGCAAATATCCACTGTTATAATTTTTGTACATCTTCTGATATTCTCTACAAATTTTTACATAATTGAGAGCCTATAGTTTTTGTCCTCTTTTTGAATTTTTTGACAAATTCGTAAACATCATAGCATTTGATCATGCGATCACACTTCTTTGCTTTTCATGATTCTCTTATTAAATATGCTAACTGCTTGCAGTCTTCTCTGTATTTCAAACAGCGTTGCAATGAATATCTACATGCAGAAGCCATCTCTCTTCCTGCAGTGCTGAGGGCCATACCTAGGACTTAGCCTCCATGAAGCAGCTGCTTGGAACTCTACCAGCAGACCACATCTGCAGCTCTTTCCAGATTTTAACCCTATTGTTTAATGACATTTATGAAGCAGATTTCCTAGGTCAGAGCTGATCTACACTTTTTAAGTTATTGATAATATTTCTAGGAAGTATATGTGATATTTTTATTAATTCTTTGAGAATTCTCACAAGCATACTTCAATTTGATCATACTCATGCCCACCCCTCCCTTGAACCCTCCCAGATCCACCCCATCCCAACTTCATATTCTCTTTTTTCCATAACCCACACTTTGTGTTACCCATACACTCTTGGATGCAGGGATATCTACTCAAGGGTGGATTGGCCTACACTGTACACTGTGTGAAATGTCTGTATCCTTAAAGAAAACTGACTCCCTCCCCTAGCAGCCATCAGTTGTCAATGGCTCCTCAATGGTAGGGGCTCATAAGCTGTTCCTGCTTCCAGGCTGGAATATTGATGACTCGATCTTGTACACGTCTTGTCCAGGCATCCACAGCTTCTGTGAACTCCCAAGTGCAGCATGCCATGTCCAGAAGACACCGTTTGCTCCAGTTCTTCCTGACCTCTGGTTCTTACCATCTTTCCACCATCTTTTCTTTGATAGTCCCTGAGCCTTGGAAAGAGGGAGCATGGTATGCATGCTCCTATTTGTAGCTGAGCACTCCACAGACTTTCTCTGGACTTAAGCCAGTTGTGGGTTTCTTCATGAGCAGACAGTGATGTTCTAAGGTAGCGTTAAAGGAAGGGATACACACATACAAATGGCACTTACCAGAAGATGGGGACGGTAACCAGAGAACAAGCCATAAAAAGAGAGCATGTGGAAAACAATGGCAAAATTCATCTCAAGCATGCCAGTGACTACGTTAAATGCAAATATGCTAAATATATCAATTAAAAGATATGATCAGTCCTAACCAACACATTCATGTCATCCCCTCTAATATTACATAAAAGGGAATGAAAAGAATGCCAGAGCCAGAAGATAGGGAGAGGGCTGCAAAACGTCATCTCCTGAACCAAACATTCATTGCATTCATGATTCTCAGAGGCTCTGGCACCCACACTGGGTCTGTATGAGAATGGGTCAGCAGTCAGACGTGGACAGAGAGAGGGGTCAGGAAGCCCTGACACACACTGCTGAGCTATTTGTTGCTGACATGTTCATGAAAAGGGAGCCCTGGCCCTCCCTCATTTGTGCACCCATTGATGATCTCACCAAGTTCCAATGGTTAGTTCCAAATCAGTGGCACATATATACATATGGCCTGGGTAAACTAAGACACAAAACAAAACCCAAGTCATGACTCTAGGAAAGGATTGACAGTGGCAGGGAGGGGCTGACAGGGATGGGAGGAAGATGAGGAAGGGATAACCTGAAGACATTGTATACAAATATGAAATCATCAGATAACAAAATTAATCAATAAAAAGACACAGTGGGAATGGGCTTAAAATATGATTGAACTGTAATGCGATCTAAAAGAAACTCGCTTCAAATACAACACTGTAATCAGGTTGGAAACAAAAGAGTAAGAAAGATATGTTGCACAAGCATTAATCAAAGGAAGCAGCAGACTTACATTAACATCAGATAAAATAGAGAGCCGAGAACACCACCAGAGAAACAGAAATAGAAGAAACAATGATTTTTAAAAATGGCCAATCAAGAAGCAAACCATAGCATGTATAAAGCAAATGGAAAATATGACAGAATCAAAAGGAGAAGAATCCAGAGGGTGAATCGCTCAGCTCCCTCTCTCAGCGGTCACATAGAAAGTCACCTAGAACACAGAAAGGCTCACACCAACGTCAACCAAATGGACCAAAATTCAAGTATCAATCCATCTGAAAGCATAGTTGCAAATGTCTTCCCAACCGCCCATGGAAAATTAGCAAAAACAGACTGTTTCAGGTCCACAAAAGAAACTTAATGGGATTTCAACCTCACTGAGCATGCTCTCCAAATACACCAAAATCACAGAAAAATCTCCAAACACTTGGAAACTGATGAACAAATGTCTAAATAACATGAGCTAGGATGGGAATCTCAAGAGAAAAAAAAGTAAATTTACATTGAGTAGAAGGAAAATGAAAATACAATCTATCAGAAATTGTGGGAAACGGCTACAACTGTGTGAGGGAAAACCTAGAGTATTGAGAGTACACAAGGGAAAAGAGAAAACATCTCAGACCAAAAGCTCCAAGTTCACACTTCATGGACCTGGGGGGGGGGCGCGCGGCGAAAGGGGGAGAGAGAGAGAGATTAAACCAAAGTGTCAAACATGGTGCCACACACCTTTAATCTGAGCACTTGGGAGACAGAGGCAGGTGGATCTCTGAGTCTGAGGCCAGCCTAGTCTACAGAGTGAGTTCCAGGTAACGAGCAAAAGAAATGAAATAATAAGGAAGAAAAATCAAATTAAATGGAGAAGAGAAAAAGAATAAAGAAAATCAGTGGAACAAAGACTTGGTTCTTGGGAAAGCTCAAGAAATAGATCTCTAGGAAAACTAAACAGAAGAATGCCAGAAACCCTTCAGGCATCAAAAAGAGACCGGGGTGGGGGGGGTGTTTCCTGGGAAACCCTATACATGTCACCTGTTGACAAGGCAGGCAAGTTACTCCAAAAGTATAAATGACTATAGCTCAACCAAGATGAAGAAGGGAATGTAAATAATTCTGCTATGACTAAGAAACTCCAATTTGTAATTTTGTAAATTCCCCAAAATAAAAATCTTCAGGCCCAGATAGTGCCACTGGTGAGTCCTACCAAATGTTTAAATATGAATTGGTTCCACTGGCTACTAACTCTGGTAAATCTGGTAATACTGTCATAACAAGCTACATAACAACAATGCAATAAAATAATATAAAAAAGAGAAAGTAGTGGGGAGAGAGGGAAGAAAAGAGAGAGGGACTGAAGAAGGTTGGGAATGCAGCAGAGAGAAGGTCTATCAATCCAAAAAAATCCTTCACAAATACTAGAAAATCAAGTCCGTCAACAGATAGAATTTCACAAAATGAATGCAAGGTTGGTTCAATGTCAGACAATCAACTAATGCAATCCATCACACAGACTAAACAAAATGTGTTGATATTAGTTGGTGCAGAAGCCACATGGAGCAAAATTCATACCCATTCATAATTTTTAAAAAGAAGAAGCTCCCTGTGAAGTAGGAAGTGAGAATTTTATTCAACTGATGAGAGTGTCTATAAACAAGCCACAGCTAACACTGTGTGTGAGTGTGAAAGCTGACGTCTTTCCTCCATGAGTGAAGCAGAATGTTGCCCACACTCCGGACTCTAAATCAACACATTACTGAAGTTCTGAGCAGTCCAAAATGCCAAAACAAATGGTAAGTAAATGTTAAAGTTACAGATCAAAAGAAAAGAAGTAAGAGTATTCGTGTCTGCAGATAGCATAGCCGCCTGTGTAGATGAGTTCAAGCAAGCTCCAAAAATCTCCTAGAGGCCTATGTGAGTCCACCAAGGTTGTAGCATAGAATTTAAACATAGGAAAGGAAAAGGTTTTCTGAATATTAGCAGTGAATGCATGAACATCAAAAATTAGACATGTGTGTGGGAGAGATGACTCTCTGTTGAAGAGCACCTGATGCTCTTGAAGAGGACCCAGGCTTCTAACGCTACCACATGCATGTGGTACATATACACACATCAGGCAAGCACTCATAAAGTAAAAAATAAATAGCCAGGCGGTGGTGGCACACACCTTAATCCCAGCACTTGGGAGGCAGAGACAGGTGGATCTCTGTGAGCTTGAGGCCAGCCTGGTCTACAGAGTAAGTTCCAGGACAGCTAGGGCTGTTACACAGAGAAATCCTGTCTCAAAAATAGATAGATAGATAGATAGATAGATAGATAGATAGATAGATAGATAGATAGATAGATAGATAAATTAAAATAAATAAATCTTTAAAAATTAAATGTAATACATATGTAAATATTTAACAAATGATATTAAGATACAAAAATAAAGCATATATAAGGGTTGTATAATCAACTACATGATGCTGAAAATTCAAAGAAAATCTAATAAATGGGGAGACAGGCTGTGTTCATGGGCTAAGAAACAGAAATAGCAAGCCGGGCGTGGTGGCGCACGCCTTTAATCCCAGCACTCGGGAGGCAGAGGCAGGCGGATCTTTGTGAGTTCGAGGCCAGCCTGGGCTACCAAGTGAGCTCCAGGAAAGGCGCAAAGCTACACAGAGAAACCCTGTCTCGAAAAAACCAAAAAAAAAAAAAAAGAAACAGAAATAGCAAGGGGCTCCTTTCTCCTCACAGCCACAGGTCAGTCAAATGCAGTTTTTATCCAAATCCCAGAAAGTGCTTCATATGTATAGGTACATACAATATTACTTCTTAATTTATTAAGAAACCAAATATAAAGGATAAATAAAATTATTTTTGGATAAAGAAGACTGAATACGAGTAATAATTATATTCAATAACAAGATTTATTCAGTAACTATAGCAAATCAATCCAGTGAGATGTTGGCAGGAAGGCTCCCGACATGTGGATCAATGGAGTAAAGCAGAGAGAGCCACCAATGGGTTTAACTGGCTTTTGATAAGAACATGAAATTTAATGAAGGAAAGATACAACTTTTTCAATCTTTGGTGCTGGAGAAATTACATACCCATAATTTAAAAAAAAAAAAAAAACACAATCTTTGATCTAAGTTTCACAGTTTATTAAAATTAAAATTAAAAATGGCCCAACTACTCATGGGCTTAAATGCAAATGGAAATTTCTAGAACTCTTATCAGGAAGTATAGGAGAAGGTCTGAAAATCACAGGAGTAGGCAAATTCTTTGTACTTGACACTAAAAAATATATTCAGCGAGCAGAGAAATTGATAATTGGGCTTCACCAATTTAAAATTTTGTTTTGTGAAAAATCAAGATTAAGAGGAGGAAAGATAATCTACAAACTAAGAAAGCATTTGCAATAATGTGTCTGGTAAACGACGGCCATTGAAACTGTAGGAAGAAATCTCAAAAGAAAAAATAGAAACACAGGGTATGGTGATATATGCCTGTAATCCTGGTTGATACTCAGAAGGCTGAGGCAGGAGGATTGCATTTGAGGTCAACCTGGCCTTCATTGTAAGACCCTGTCTCAAAAACAACAATATAGTTAGAAAATGCACAAAAACATGAAGAGGCCTCCTACCAAAGAGAATATAGATGCTGTATAAAGAAGGGTTTGCCATAGCCATTGGGGGAATGCAGTTAGAACTACTATCCACGGGGGCTGGTGAGGTGCCCCAACCGGTAAAGACAAAGACAAACTGTGGAGCATCTCCGCAAAGAAAAGCAACATCCTGGATGAATATCTGGAGAAATACATTAGGTGAAAAAAGCCATTTGCCAAAGGTTGCATGCTGTATGATTTTGTGGCATTCCAGGCCTAGGCTTGCAACCCAGTGGGAGATCCTTAGCACCACAAAAGCGGGGCTCTGCATTTACATCTGTAACTCCAGCTCTGGGGAGGCAGGGACAGGCGGGCCTTGGGAACTCGCTGTCCAACCATCCTAGTCCATCAGTGACCTTCTGATTCAGCGGGAGACCCTGTCTCAAAATAAATAAATAAGGAGGGAAGCAATAGAGGGAGACACCCAAGACAACCTCCAGTTTCTACACACACACCTGTGGGCAGGCAGGCTCTCTCTCTCTCTCTCTCTCTCTCTCTCTCTCTCTCTCTCTCTCTCTCGCGCGCGCGCGCGCGCGCTCATGCACACACACACACACACACACACACACACACACACACACCCCAAAACTGAAACTAACAGAAAAACAAATTTGTGATGATAGAGTACACTAACTTACCCAATGCTGACAGCAGGTTTATATTCTGATTTTGAATTTTGCAGGGCTGGAGATGGAGCCAGGCGGAATAAGTACTCTACTGCTAAGCCACATCTCTGGAGTTTAATCATTTTTTAACTTCTTAATAAATAATTAATTGCATGCGCTAAATGTGTAGCAGCCATTCGAAGGTTAATAATCTTTAGTACGCATTGATATATTTTTAAGTGGGAATGTTATACTTCAAGATACCTGTGGTAGGTGTAATGATATGTGGAAAACTTGTGACTCCCATACAGGTATCTTGAGCACATGAGGTGGCCCCAAGAATAAATAAATAAATAAATAAATAAATAAATAAATAAATAAATAAATAAATAAATAAATAAATAACAGCACGATGGCGGTGACCCACTTGGATAATTCACCAGAAACCTGAATAAACACCAAACCAAAAAGAAAAAAAAAAGAGAGGGAATCCAGAGATTAATACCTCCGAGGTATGTCAGCTGTGGCAGTGGGTGGAACTTGTCTGATTCCAGCACAGAAAAGGTTTCAAAGAACGAAAAGGTTATGAGGTGGGCAAGAGAAACTGAATATTGACTAAATATTTAACAGTATTAGGGAATTTTCGCTCACCTCAAAGGAAGCCAAAGCCAGGATGTACTTTTTCTCTCTTGGAGAAATGTTCTTAATTGTTGGTTATAAAATAGTATGTGAGGGTAGCTTCAGATAATCCCAGGAATGGGCAGACGACGTGACTCCGGAAGTGACAGCTACTGTGGATGGACAGTGTGTGCAGGGGCATCGTGTTCCTGTTTGTACTACTTTTGCACACTTTTGTATTTTCTAAAATAAAAAGGCAAAAAATACAACTGCGACAGGGAGTCTTTGTTTTCACCCAGGGTTTTCTCCTGCAGACGAGGGGGACTGTCTGTTAAAGGATGTGCATTCCTTACTCCTTTGGGGGGCTGTGCGCGTGCGCATGAGGGTGTGTGTGTGTGTGTGTGTGTGTGTGTGTGTGTGTGTGTGTGCCCGGTGTGGAGGTCAAAAGTGAACACTGAGTGTCTTTCCTCATCACTCGCCGCCTTTTTTTTTTTCTTGAGACAAAGTCTCTCATTGGACATGAGGTCATAAATTGCGCCAGACTGGCTGACCAATGAGCTCAGAGACCTGCCTGTCTCCGCCCTCCCATCACTGCCCGGGCTGCCCATGCTGCCCTGTTGGCTTTTTACCTGGCCTCTGGGGATTCGAATTCGGGTTGTCCTGCTTATGTGCTTTGCCCGCTGAGCCTTCTCCCCAAATCCCATTATGCCTTTTATTATTATTATTCTCTCATATATTACATCCCGACTACAGTTTTCCCTCTCTCTTCTTCTCCTAGTCCTTCCCCCATCTCCACTCTTCCCCCCACACACACACCCATCCACTCCTCCTCCTCTTCCCTTCAGAAAAGAGCAGGCTTCCCAGGGATATCAACCAAACATGTCACACCCAGAACATGTCACACCCAGTTATACAAAGACTATGCACCTGCCCTCTCTGACTCTTTTACCTGCTTGTGAGACCCTTTTCCTCCTACAGGATTGCTCATCCACCCTTATGCCTTTTGAGACACACGAAGAGAGAGAGCATCTGTAGAACAAAGAAGGAAATAGAGTCACCACGTGACCGCCTGAGCTGAGGCAGAAGCTCCCCTCCCCCATCCACCTCGCCTCAGCCCTGCTCCATCCTCGGTGAAAGCAATCAAAGCTTAGCAAACGCTCACGCCCCAGTTCTTGCCACTTGAGTCCTCAGCCCATGTGCCTAGTGTAAACCCTGGACTCTGCCACATCAGTGCCTGGGCATCTGCACTCGTCTGTCTCTCTGAAGAGGCAGGGAGTGTGGTGCAGTATGTTGGCTGTGTACATACGTGCGCGGGGGTGTGTGTACATATGTGTGCACATCTACACTGCTCACTGTGGCCATTGCCATCTGTCACGTCCTGAGCATAAAGTCCTAGAAGAGGTTCCCTTGGTCAAAGGAGCATACTTTGTCCCCCTGGAAACTGTTTCCTGACTCCAGCCAACAGCCATCAGCACTGCCAGTTCCAAACTCTGGCAGACACTATCAAATCCTGATCGATAGTGAGTTCGAATCCACCTGCCTGGCTGGTCCCATCTTCGTCTTTTTGTTTGTTTGTTTGTTTGTTGCACTTTTTTAAAGATTTGTTTCATGCGTATATGTGTGTGCCTGAGCACATGTATGTGCACTACATGCATGGTTCCCCCAGAGGCCAGAGTGGCCTGGAGCTGGAGCTGGAGCTGCCTGTGACTCCTAGCTACCTTGTGTGGGGGTGCTGGGAGCTGAACCTGGGTCCTCTGCTCCAGCCCAATGGTTGATTTTGAGAAAGTGTCTTGTTAAGTAGCTTTAGGTTGGCCTGATACTTGCTATGTAGCCCAGGCTAGCCTCAAACTCACAGCAATTCTCCGGCCTCAGAGCTGAGATTACAGGTGTACACCACTACAACCACCCACAAGTGTATATATGGACTTGTACTTGCAGTACTTGCAGTAGCCCCTGAATACTGACCAGACTAGAGTATCCAACCACCTCCTAGTGAAAAAAAATTGTAATAAAAGTAATGGAATGCTTTGTGGATTGCTGTAGTGGCACACACCTGTAGGGAGGAAAAAGAAGAAGAAAGGGGGGAGGGAGGGAGGGAGTTCACCAACCAATGAACTCGTGAATAAGCAACTGAGTGCGTCTTTAGCAGACTATGGACAAACGGATGGTAAACAGATGGAAGCTGGGAGTCTGGAAGCCCAACAGAGGAGGAACTCAGCCTGGCCCACCGGAGCTGCACAAAGCTTTGGAGGAAGAAACAGAACCACGTGACTGGCCTACCTTCCCATGAGCCTCCTGAGGATGGTCACTGGTTCTCACTGAGGAAGGAGCTCCCAACAGCACCCACTGTGGTTTCAAACCTCTTCCCCCAAAATAATAGTTTTCTTTATTACCACACACTCATTGTACAAAGTGATTGTGACATTCTAAGTGCATTATGTCCCTTGTGCTCAGCCCCGTTGTCCTCTCTTTACCCTGCCTCCTCCTGCCGGTCCCTTTCTGTTTTCCAGCAGTCTCCCTTCGCTCTCACTAGTGTCTACGTAATCCGGGCTCTGTGCACGCGCGCGAGCAAAGGCGGCACACATCTCTCTGCACTGAGCTTGCTTCCCTTCCACCCATTTCCTTGCCAGTGACGTCACTGTATTCCTCCTCGTGCCGAATGAAACTCCACTGTGTGTGCACACCACATTTTCTTTATGCTTTCACCTGTTGACCGGCATCAGGCTGGTTCCATGTCTCAGCTGTCATGGGATGCTGAGATGAACACGGGTATGGAGTATCTGTGTGCTGTGCTCTCCGATTCCTCCGGGTACATGCCCAGGTGGGATATGACTGGGTTGTACAAAATAAGAATTATTTTGTTGCTACAGATTTTTAAAGAACTTTTTAAATTGTTCTATATTCCAAATAATACCCAATTCTTTGTGGGGAGAGGAGATACTTCAGCATTTGAAATAAAATCCTGCAAACGAATAAAGTCTGAAGACTCCCCAACAGGCGCCATGAGAGGAAGTCTCCTGCACACTCCTCTCGTCTCTCTGCTTCCTCCCCTCCACCATCCCCTTCCTGTGGCTGCACAAGCTACAGGAGCCAGCCCTGCATTCTTTGCCAATCTTTGCTCAGAGGTCACAGGAATGCTGGCATGTCTGAGGCTCCCAAGTACTTCAGCTCTGGACATCTATGCTGTCCAACAGAGAAGTCATGATCTGACCTCTAACTTCATCCCAGTGTCTTTGGGGACCCACACAGCACCAAGGGGGCCTCAGATTCCCCAGAACCCCAGTCCCAGTACTCCTAAGCATGTCTGGGTACAGCCCACCAACCACAAACACCGGGGTTGGGGAGAGATACTGCTGCCCCCAGGAGCCATGCTCGTCTTCCCCAACACATGATTCTTTCTCCAGAGGGTCTCTCGCCTCAGTGAACTCAGGAGTCTCTTTCACTCATGCATAACACAGTGTTCATGAAGATTGTCTTAGGCTTCCTATTTCAATACAACACCCTAACCAAGGGACTTGGGAAGGGGACCTTGCATCCCCTTACAACCCTCAGGCCACGCTCCATCACTGAAGTCAGGGCAGGGGCTCAGGGCAGGATCCTGGAGACAGGAGCCGATGCAGCCACCATGGAGGGGTGCTGCTGACTGCCTTGCTCCCCAAGGCTTACTCAGCCTGCTTTCTTATAACACCCAGGACCACCAGTCCAGGCGTGGAACCCCTCACAATGGACTGGGCCCCTCCTTAGGAATCTTCAACCAATAAAATGCACTATGGAGTTGCCTCCAAGCCAGTCTTCAGAGTCCCACATCCCAGATGACTCTAGTTGATACAAAACTAACCAGCACAGATGTGGATGGCCCAAAATGTGATCAGGTCTTTCCAGGAAGCCACTTTTACTTCTTCACTCCCACCGACCCTCCAGGATACTCCTCCAGGCTTAGCACCTGGGGGTTCTGACCCGGTAGAGCAGGAGATGCTGAGGACTTCGTTGATATCACTCTGCTCCAGTGATCTAGGCATTACCACCTTTATATGTGACTGTTTATATTCTGTGGCAAAGAAACAGCCCTTGGTAGACCTGTCACCATCATCCTGAGGGCCAGCCAGAGACAGGCAGAGATGAGGAAGTCCTTGCCGGTGCCAAGCTGCTGGATTACTCCCCACCCTGGCCTCCAGTTTTCTCTCTACCCTGTCCGTTCCTCCAGCTTGTCTGGACTCACCCACTCCCTCCTCTTCTCTCCGTCGTGACTTCGGGTCATAAAACGGAACGATTCAGTGTTTATGCTTCTAGCTACATTTACGTTTAAGACTAAGATGTTGAGTTTAGTTTTAATGATGGGGGGGAAAAAAAAGCCTTTCAAAGACCAGCTCACTGAAACTCATTATGTACTATAAAGGCCACTATTTAAAGATTCCGTAATTCTACTGATAATCTTTTTAAGGCAGATTTATAGCTGAAAATAGTTAGATTCTTTGACTTCAGTTATAATTTTCCATTCTGTAATTTAATACTCCTTTAGTTTATATTTGCGCATTAAAAAGACTGGATCTAAAAGTCCATCATTAAATACTTTTAATAAGTGCAATAAATAAGTTTTACAGTGTGCATAAATCTAAAAACAAAACCCAACATAAATTGTTAATCTTACACTTTTTCTCATTAATTGCAATACATAAACATATGTTTTATACAAAGATATTTGCTCCAAAATAAGTATAATAAATACAGTTTACCACATGTATTAACCTTAATAGTTACAAGCTGTTAATCTTATATATTAGGTAATAATTTGTAATAAATAATTGTTTATTATCTTGATGTTTGCTTGTCTTGGGTTTTAGCAATATGCAATAAAGAAATGCAATTTTGAATAATTTGATTGTAAGACTACTGGGAAAATACTGTATGTTATAATTAGCTGGGAGATGGTTCTGCTCATGAGAACCAAGGAAAAGGGGGGGTTCAATAATCTAAACATATGTTATTGAGTCCATAAATAATTTTTAAAGTTGAGTTTAGTTTCAAACAAGACAAAAATGCTAAAACTTAAATACAAATGGAAGAATGAAGCCTTTTTCCTGGGCTTCAGAGCCTCTGTCTTGATCTGTGCAAAAGAGACAAGAAAACCCAGAAGCCCCACAGAAAGTGTCCACACTGAGACAGGGGCATGGCCACCATTCAACTGCCCCTCCCCATCCACATCCACAGGAACAGCTGCATGTGTGCGCTCAAACACAGCACCCTCCAGAGCCCCCACGGCACCATGTGCTTTCATATGAGACTGCATTTTCCAGGGAGGGGCTGGCAGAGAGGGACAGGGAGGGGCTGGCAGGGAGGAGGGGCTGGCAGGGAGGAGGGGCTGGCAGGGAGGAGCTGGCACCTTTCCTAAGCCTAATAGAAACCACTAGTCTTAAAAGTAAAGGTAATAATTTGTCATAAATAATTGTTCATTACCTGGGCATTTGTTTGTCCTGAAGTTTAGCATTGTGCAATAAAGCTGTGCAATTTTGAGTAATTCGATTATAAGACTGCTGGGGAAATAAGGTGGATTTTAACAGCCGAGGGAGGGTGCTGTGGGTTGGAAACATTACTCTGTCAAACCACTGTCCTGGGCAAGTGCAAGTGTCCCTAGAGCTACGGGGGAGGCCGGGAATACTGCAGACAGAGAGGGAGCCTGTGTCTCCTCTGTCTGCCAGAGCAGTGCTCCAGGGACCAAGATCTGTGCTGGGTGAATTCAGTCTCCTCCCTCCTCCCTCCTAGAATCCCAGGTCAGGGCACTGGGACTGCAGGGGAGTCTTGGCTAGTGCCCCAAGCACAGCACACCCTCTGGCCAGAGGGCACCAAAGGCTCACCTGTAAGTGCCCAGGAGGAGCTTCCTGGGAGGGGCACTCTCTCCCAGGAAGTGCCCGGATGCATCTCAGGTCAGCTACCACTTTGTCAGGCCACGCCCTTGCAGGCAGGGGGAGGGGGTGGACACTGAATGAAGCAGCCTCAGACAGGAACAATGCAAATGCCAACGCTGAGCAAGAGTCTGTGCACTTGGGCCACATTCCAGCCCAAGAACATGAAGGCCCACCTCAGGTCTGAGAATGGGAGGGGGAGTGAGATCTCCTAGGGGGGTGCAAGAAATTAAAAGGGGGAGGGGAACAGAGGAGGGGAGGGAGGAGAAAGAAGAGGAAAAAGAAAGAGGAGATAGAGAAAGGACGTGAAGGAAATATGGGAGGAGGGAGGGCCTGGAGAGGAGGGAAGGGAGAGAAGAACAGTATAGTGGACCTAGGATGGTCTGCAGAAGATCTTCTTCACCAGTTTACAGCTGTCATCCCCCAGCGCATGAGCAACCAGCGTGCCTCGTGCAGCCCTGAAGCTGCACAGGCACCTGCTCCCTGCCGTGCAGTGAGCTCAGGTAGGCGCTTCTGTGTTTGCACATCTCACTTCTCACACTCTGGTGCTAAGGAACGTGAGGCTAGGCCAGGTTTCACTCTTTACAGATCACCCTGGTACAGCCCAGCAGTCCCCATGGCATCCTCCCTGCTGAAATTCTGACAGCTGGAGTCAGGGACTGGTCTCACCACAGACAACTCTACCCCTGTTCTTGCCTGTACCTCGGGCAGAGCTGGTTCCAGGTTCTCAGCAGCAAGTTTTGTGAACCCGCAGCCTAAGGAGGGTGAAAACAAGCGAGTTTCATGTCTCCCTCCCATGGGAGAGGAATCCTGTCTCTCTGACTGGGGCTAGCCTCTGAGCAAGGCTGGAAGTAGAGGTCTCCAGGTCTTCCCCCACCCTCCCCCAAAAGGCACACATCACCCCTAAGCCCCCAGCTGTCCCTTTCCCGGAACCTCAGAGGGAGAGACTCCCTCCTACCCCGTCGTGACCTAGAAGAGCTCTAGGGGGTCAACAAAGCCCTGCCCCAGCGGCAGCTCATTAAAAGGAGGAATTACGGGGACTGTCAGGAGACAAAGGCTAGCCCAGGCTTCAGGTGGGATCCAGCCAGCAGCCAGGACTACCTCGCTACCCGAAAAGATGACACACCTGCCCCTCTCCACAGAGCTCCTTGCAAACTGAAGAGGGTGGGGAGTGTGGGAAAGTCTGCCGGCCTGAGACAAGTGCTGCGAGGCCCTACGAGGACCTCTGGGGATGTAGGGCGGTTGGAGATGCTAGAAACCATCTCCACTCCCTGGGCGGCGCTGGGGCAATGCGGGGATCATGCAGCCAGATGAAGCTCATAAATTTCCCCTATGAACAATTGTTTTCATTTCCCTCCCATGCCACTAGATATTATAAGTGGAAAGCAAAACACAAGTAAATATGTTCATTCCACTCTGTGATCGGTGATAAACGAGAGGCTGCGCCGGCTGACAAAGGTCATCAAGCAACCAGCCGGAGTCTGCGAGCGGACACTGCCACCCTCCGGCCACGCGTGGAACTGCATCCGCCGCCGACACCCTGACTCCACGGCCCTCCCAAGGCTGCAGGCACCGGTTTGCCATCCCGCTCCAGATAGAACACCGGACACGTGCAAAGAACACAAAAATCACAAAGCAAAGAAAGACTGAAATTAAAACTAAGCAGCATCCCTAATAACCTCTCTCACTAAGATAACTGTTTATTAACATTTCATCTGTTTTGCTTCGATGAGTGTTGGGCATCACATCACATGATGATATGTGCATAGGGAAAGAGAAAGGCTATTTGTCCAAAACTCTGATTTTTTTACCCAATGTTCAAATTAAACTAACTTCTGTGAACAGCTGGAGATACCTTTTTAATGGCTGTGTAATATTTTTTAATTTTATTATTATTGTTGTTGTTGTTATTGCTATATTGGTGGTGGTGGCGGCGGCGGCGGCGGCGGCGGCGGCGGCGGCGGCGGTGGTGGGTATACAGTGGGGGAGGAGGTTGCCTTTTGAGTACCTCCTGAAGATACCACATGAGTCCCAGGGGTCAAACTCAGGTTCTCAGGTTTGGCTGGCAAGCATTCTAACAGGATAAGCCATTGGGCTGGTGAGAGTTTACGTTGCAATTGTATCAAGTTAATTCGCCATCTTCAGTTATTGTTTATGTATGCCAATGTGTCCATCAGTGCAGATGATGTTGAGGCTAAAATGTTTATTCAGTAACCCTTGTTCATGTGGTTTAGAAACATAAAGGTAGAATTACTAAATAAAGTGAAATTTGGTTCCATGTTGTTGGCATGCTGATCCTTGCTCATCCAACCTTTCAACTTTAATATCAATCCCAGGCAAAATCCTATTCAAGCTTTCTTGACATTTTACCACATTTATGCCAAAGTCCATTGGATAAAAATAACTCAGGAAATACCCAAGAAATATTTTTTGGCAAAAACTGAGGCAAGTGATTAAGACATCAAGCAGATATTGATATACAGAAAGCTATAGAAATGGGAAGGACAGTACAGGGACAGTCCAAAGCCAGGCACTAACACAAAAGTGTGTTCTAGTCGTGGGAAAAATGATGGTTGATAGGTAAAGATGTGACCACAACCTGCTACTATCAGAAAACAAAACACGTGTCTTCCTTCATGCCTTTCCTGTTTAAAAAAAAAAAAACTGAGGAATGAAAGATTTGGATTCTGAAGTGGAACATGGAGGCTCTGAATCAGATATAAAGAGGAAGTCCTTTCTGCATGCAATTCAAAAGACAGGGACTAGACAGGAAACAGCGGTGTCTGGATGGAGGTGGCCCACCTACAGCTGAGTGAGGTATACATGTATAAAAATTTCAAAGAATAAGCAAGAAAATATCACTTTGAAAAAATAGCTAGATTTGAATTGTATAAATGTAAAAGGTCTCTCTGTGGAAAAAATATATAATTTTGAGATTGAAAAGCAAACCAAAATCAAAGAGAAAAAAATATTTTTGACACATGTAACGGAAAGATGAATACCCTTAATGTACTCAGCTTTCTTACACGTGAATAAGAGATATTTCAATAGGAAAAAATGGATGGGGGACATGAATAGCAATTCACAAAAGAATAAATACAAATGATAAATATGCATAAAAGATGCCCAACCTTATTAGTAATCAAACACATGCAAATTAAAGCAGGAATGAGAGCATGTCTGTCCCCACGTTGATAAAGACAGAAACGGTGATGGAGCTAGAATGTGGAGGAGCGAGAGAGGTCTCTCTACTGCACCGGTGGAGGGGTGAATTAGACAACCAGGAGCAGGGATAATTCATCAGTATTACCAAACTGCTTTAAAATGCATGACCCAGCAGGACAAGCTGATGGATACCTGGAACCCCAGCACTTGAGAGGCTGAGGCAGGAGGATGGGAGTCACAGATTAGCCTGGGCTACATAATCAAACCCTGTTTCAAAAACAAAAACAAAAATCAGAATCCAGAGATTTTGTTTCCAAAGGAACCCATCCAGGATGTATGTGAGGATTTGGATACAATGTGTTCTCTGCTCCCAGAAACAAGCCAATGCCCAACAATAGAAGAGTACATGTATTTCATATACAGTCGTGGGGTAGGCAAGTAGACAGTGCTGTGTTGGGTAAAAACAATATTGTAGAAATGTACTTGCTAACTGCTAAAGGTTTTTCATATCTGTTCTATAACAACAACAAAAACAAACAAACAAGTGCGGGAGCTGGAGAAATAGTTCAGCAGTTAAGTATACTGGTGGCAGGGGGCTTGGGTTCAGTCCCCAGCACCCACACGGCAGCTCGCAACTGTCTATAACACCAGTTTCAAGTCCCCGATGCCCTCTTCTGACCTCTACAAGCACTGCACACATGTGGTGCACATACGTACATATAGACAAACACTCGTACACTAAAAATAAAAGTAAATAAATAACTTTGTTTCTGAGGCTAGCCTAGTCTACACAGTGAGTTCCAGGGCAGCCATGGCTACATAGTGAAAACCTACTTAAAAAAAAAAAAAAAAAAAAAAGCAAAGTAGAAACAATGAAATTGTGCTTCATACAATCAGAGAAACATGCTAGGATATCCATCCACAAACAAAGATTACAGATGAGATTGCAAGTCCTTTGTTTTCCAATTGACTTTTTTTTTTAACCTTTCTGCATTTAGCAATGTCCTACCAACTGAGGGCGAGGAAGACAGTGGTTTGGATTTTTCTAGAATAGTCATACTGACCACATGCACACCAGCAACACATGAGTATCTTCATTTGTCTGTTTGTCTAGGCATCCGATGGTCTTGGAACACATCCTAGAGTGAGGCATGTTCTAGAAGGCCAGTGATCCCCTGTTGAGGAGGTGGGGATGAGCTGGGGAAGCAGCATGGTGGGTGGTGTTGATCCCCTTCCGTGGGAACAGACACTAGGGGCAGGGGAGGGAGATGTCCTAAGAGGGAGCTCAGAGAGGGACACTCGGAAGAGACCAGAGTAAGAAGATCTGGGTGGCTGGCACGATGGCGCACACCTGTGGGCCCAGCACTCCATGGGCTGAGGTAGGATGACCCTGGGTTTTATGCTAGTCTGAGCGACATAAAGAGTTGTTCTATAAAAAAGAAAAAAAGTGATGTGAGTCAGTGAGATGGCTCAACATAAGCCTGAGTTAGATCCTTGGAGCCCATGGCAGAAAAAAGAGAAATTGTTTCAAACACACACACACACACATACACACACACACACACACACACACACACACACAATAATAATAATAACAATAATAATTTAAGTATCTTTTCTAAGTATTTTGCTAATTCTTTGAGAATTTCATATAATGAATTTCGATCATATTCATGCTCACTCCTCCCAGATCCATCCCTACCGCTCCACCCCAGCTTCATGTGCCCTTTCATTTCATTTTTTATTTAATTAAAAGGATCTCATGAGTGTCTTCGGGGTGTAGATTACTCCAGTGACTTTTGAGGACTTACTTCTCCAGGGAGTCAATTCGAGCACTTTATGTTTACATGAGAAAGAAAACTCTGATGTCCCTACTAACCCAGGCTAGAGGCGCTCAGTCTCCACCTCTCCTGGCTCCCTATTGCCACTACTCCATGCCCTGTGTCCCCTCTTTCTGAAGAAGACCCCCACATCTGCCCAAGCCCATCATCTTCCTAAGGAATCTACCTCCTCATAGTGAGAAAGAACCACTGAGGTCCTGGGGTGGGGGGAGGATACTGAGATAACTGTGGCATGACCCTGGAGACACAGCTGGAGCTGGCTCTTATGCCTTGCAGGGAGTCTGACATTGGGGACCATCATCTCCAGACAAATACATCAGAGGAATCTGTGACTTCGGTCATCCACACCCAAAGCGAGCTCCAGAAGGTGAGACAAAACAAAACTAGTGTCCTGGTGCCAGTCTACATAACAGACACAAAGACTCCAGGACTGGTGGGTACAGGTGTGGGGCCTCCAGACCCTGGTCTTCCCATTCGCTAATGGTAAGCCCATCCATCCCAAGGTTTATGGTAAGAGAATGGCATCCCCATCAAATTAAAAGCCTTCTCAGCAAAGGAAATAATTACCAGGGTGAAGAGAAAACCTTTGGGGGGCAGGGGCCTTATGTCTTCAGAGATTCCAAAATTACAAGTAATCAAACTAATGAATAAAGAGCTTGAGAGATGGCTCAGAGGTTAAGAGCACTGGCTGCTCTTGCAGAGGAGCTGACTTTGTTCCCATGGTCCCATGATTGTCTGTAGCCCTAGTTCCAAGAGACTTCTGGCCTCCATGGACACTGCACACAGGTGGTGCACATAAACTCCCACAGGCACACATTCACACATATAAATAAATTTAAGAAAAAATAATCTCAAAGCAATGGTGGGCAAATGAACAGAACATGCTTCTCAAAAGAAGCAGCCAAATGGCATCCTTAGCCATCAGGGAAATGCACAAATCCACAATGTCAGTGCCTTTCACCATAGTCAGGACTGCAGTTATCAAGAAAACCGATGAGAAGAAATGCCAGGGAAAACGTAGGGAAAGAAGAGACATGTTCACTGCTGGTGGGAATTTAAATTAGCACATCCACTATGGAAATTGGAATGGAAGTTTAAAACCAAAACTAACATAATATAGCATGGAGTTGAATCGAGCTATAGCACTCATGGCTGTACCTGAAGAAATCAAAGTCAACAACATCCAAGTCCATTGCGACACTATCCACAGCAGCCATTACGGGATCAAACGACTCAATTTTTTAATGTGGTATATTAGTCACCCATGAAAATTGAAGTCGTGTCATTTACAGGAAAATAGGTGAAACTAGAGATGGTCACATAAAGCAAAATTAAGCCAGACTCAAAAATATACTGCATGTTTTCTCTTATAAGCAAAATTTGTATTTTTTTAAAGACATGGAAGGAAATAGGAGGGGTGACATGTAATAGGTTCCCAGACTTCCTGCCTCTGAGCACATTTTTGCTGCCCCACAGCATCTGACCCAAACAGTGAAAAGCAGTGGATACAGTTCAAGGCACTCAGAATACATGACAATCGAGCGCTCAGCCTGAAACAGGACCTCTCTCTCTCTCTCTCTCTCTCTCTCTCTCTCTCTCTCTCTCTCTCACACACACACACACACACACACACACACACACACACACCACAACTCAGGGAACACTGAGGAACAGGGAGAAGGGCTGGGAGATGCTGACTTTGGGACAGGGCACAACCGTGATGACCTCTCAGCACCTGTGGGTGTCAGTACTCTGCAGACCGGGCCTGTGGACAGCTGGTCACAGATCAGGGAGGGGCTCGGGGGGGCCAACTCCTCCCTGATGGACCATTAGCTACTGATGGATTCTGAGCAGCAATCATCACCTTCACGGATGTAGCCAACTAGAGGGTCACAAACAAAACACAAAGACATGAACGTAGGAGATGGACCTGTAGAGAGGAGGGGGATGACAGGGTGAGAGGAAGCTAAGAGAGGGCAGGGTGAGAGAAACCAGAACACACAGTGTACATGTATGAAATTGTCAAAGAACAAATTTAATAGCGGTGGGAGTGGGGGGGGAGTACTTATGAAGGCAAAGAGAACCAGAGTGAGGGACAGGAGGTATATAAGGTAACACTGAGTGAATATGATCCAAGTACACAATACACATGTATGAAAATACCACCTTAAAACCCATTATCTTGTCCTATTTATTTGAATGCACTCAAATTAAAAAACAGAGCATATCGGTCTCACTATGTAGCCCAGGCTGACCTCGAACTCACAGTCTTCAGCCTCAGCTTCGCTGGTGCTTGAATTTGGACATGAACTTCTCTGTTCTACCCTTTGCCTGAAGGATGATGTGCTATGTGGTAGACACTTAGCAAGTGTTCACCAAATGTATCAAGACCCCAGCATGAGCGGAAAGGCAGGGAGACACAAGCCAGGGCATGTCTCGTCAGTTTCCTATGCAGAGGGTGGAACTCGTCCCGACACCAGTAGCAGCTAACCTGAACAGCAGCTGTTGGGGCCATCCCCAGGACCTGAGTGCAGACATATATATGGGGGTGTGCAGGTGCTTGCAGAGGCCACAAGAGAGTGTTGCACCCCAGGAGCTGGAGTCACGGATGGCTGTGAGTCACGTGATGTGGGTTCTAGCTTGGATCTTCTGCAAGAGCAGAATGTCCTTAGCCACTGAGGCATCTCTCCAGCTCTCTGCGTGGTTCTTATCTCTATTGCAATGCATCTTCTGAGAAACACTCTCCAGGTTTTCCTGGGGTAGATAACACAGAACCAGCTTCCTCGGGAGTGGTCTGCAAAGTCCACAGCACTGCAGGCTTTCAGTGCGGCCCTTGTACCTGGTCAGCAGGCTGTCGAAGTCAGACAAAACCAAATCTCCATTGCCCATCTGAAAGGTAGCAGTAATGACCTGGGTTCCTGGTGAGAGTCTACTGACAATGAGCACCTGAGGCTCTCATCAGCCGGGGACTAAAGGCACCATCCCTCCAAAGCTAAGGAAAGTAGTCTTTGTTGTTCCCTATAGCTAGAGTGGGGCCATAGGTCTAATGGACTTGGCCCATAGCCTGTCAGACTCACATCTGAGGTCAGAATATTTGCCATTTGGCTCTTACCTCTCCCCTTGGGACCAGAAAGCTATCTGATGGACTGCACCCTCAGAGCACTCAGGCATGGGCGGCCACACCGATCCAAAGAGCAACTCTAGATGTTGGATAAGAGTGTCGTTCCTGGAGGAGCAGTAAAGAATGGCTCCCAGTTCCAGGGTGGATGCTTCCAATGACCTCTGTGTGGAAGGAGACAGGTGGAAAGTGAGCCGCTTTAGCTCACCAGTGCCCTGCCAGATCTCTCCAAGGAACCTCCTGGGGAACCCTTCTAAGCCCATGGACCTCTCTAAGCACACTTCATCACAGGGAGCAGACACTGTCTCCAATAAGAACTCCTCAACTCCTCTGTCTCAAGAAAAATGGAACTGGATATGTACCTTAGTGGTTGGGCACCTACCCAGAATATGTCAATGAGGGTCTGGGGGCATGACTCAGGGATAGAGCACCTGCCTAGAATCCCCCAGTGAAGGGTTGGGGCCATGACTCAGGGGTAGGTCTGCTTAAAATCTACCAGTGAGGGGCTGACAGTATAGTTCAGAGGTAGAGTGTTGCCCACCATGCACAAAGCCTTGGGTTCCATCTCCAGCACCACACAGAGAGAGAGACAGAGAGACAGAGAGGAATGAGAGTAAAATGCCTTAGAAAACAGAAACATAAAAATGCTTTGCTTTGTTTTTATTTTAATAATAATAATACATTAGACTTGCCGGGCGTTGGTGGCGCACGCCTTTAATCCCAGCACTTGGGAGGCAGAGGCAGGCGGATCTCTGTGAGTTCGAGGCCAGCCTGGGCTACCAAGTGAGCTCCAGGAAAGGCGCAAAGCTACACAGAGAAACCCTGTCTCGAAAAACCAAAATAATAATAATAATAATAATAATAATAATAATAATAATACATTAGACTGTAAAGCTGATGCCCAGCCATGCCCAGCCCACAAGATTAACATAGGGCAATGTTAGAAAGAGAGATGGATCACACTGACCCACTCTGTTCCCACAAGCTATACATTCTGGAAACTGTCCAGGCTATCCACTCCATCTCTAGGACAGCCCTATACTTTATGTAAAGGAGAAATGCAGAAGAGGACCAGATACCACACAAGCCCTGTGTGTGTGAGGACAGAGACCCACATGGTCAGAGCTGCTTCCTTCATTCCATGGGCACAATGGGGGACAGGACTAACCCACCCCTGCTCAAGGGTCCTGTCAATCATCTTCATCACCTCAGATTCCCCAAAGATGGAGACACATTTTAATCTAGAAATGCCCCTCAAACCAGTCCTTTAAGGGGCACAAGAAAATGGAAAGGTGTTTTCTGAAAACCCACCCAACTCCTGTCCTGCTCAAGGCCAAGACTGCCAGTAAAGGAAAACAAGGTAGCCTCTTCCCAGAGCGCTCATGTTGAATCTAGAGAAAGGAAATCTAAGTATCCAGGACACTCTGGGAGCAGAGAATATGGCTTCAGAAGGCCCCGGTGTTATGGGTACCTAAGCCAGTGTTCACTGGGGCAGGCAATCAATGCAGCCTTAGGGAGCAGACCTTGACATTCCAATGTGTAGAATGAATTCTTTATCAAGTATCACTTACATTTCAAGGGTGGCTCTGGAAGCGAGTTCATTCAACAGCCCACTGCCCAGAGTAGCTTTGGGGAGCTGGCTGAAAAGCCAAGGGTTGGACTTGTCCCACTTTGAGGAGACGGAATGCCAGAGATAGCTCAGGTCCTGGGATCTGCTCAAAGTCCCGCCCACAGGGCTGAGCCAGTAGCCTGGAAGTTCTGCTGTGGCCTGAGGTAGGGGTGAAGGGACAGAAATCTGTAGTTAAAGGCAGAAAGAGTATTTTACTAAGAGGTGATTAAGTATGTCAACCACCCTAAAAGTCTAGGGGCTACCCCCACCCCCACCAGCCCTGTCTGCACACTTAGCCAATGGGCAAAATAAATGCACTTTTGAAAACCCATGATGACCATCAAAAGTTGAAATGAAGATAGGGTCTATCTTTGCACAGCCAGCCCTCACAGGCCACTCTCGCCACACAGAGCACACTGTCCCCACTGCACTTCCCACACCCATCACTGAATATGTATAGGGTGATGCTAGCTTGATCTCTGACCCAAAGAGAGTAGAGTTCGCCGACCTGGGCGTGCCTGCCCTCTACCTTAGGAATGGAGGAAAGAGGTGCCCCAGGCACACCAAATTAACCATCACTGTTGGAAAATCTATTGAACACTGCAGACCCCAGCCTCTTCCTGCAGGGAGGCCAGGCCTGGGCTCTGGGGGTCATTTGCTTCTATTTGCAATAACAGGATGTAATAAAGGCAGTGATGCCTTGATTCTTCTGGGCAATCTCAACCGCTGTCCACATTGTCCCAAGGGCCACCACCCTTTGGCCATGATGAGTGTGTCCTTCTGTCTCAAACACTGTAAGGTGTCTGGACTCCCACCCACTGGGAGGCAGATTGGATCCATTCCAAAACTGTGGCTCTATGTCCAGTCTTCAGAGAGTACATTTCTATTTTGAGGGAGTTTAATTTGAGTCCAGTCAGAATCACAGTGGATGGGTTTGCCTCAAACATGCTAAGATGCAGCCAGCTGCTCAATAAAAATAAAAAAATCCCCAAATAGTCCTTGCTCTGTTTTTTTTTTCTTTTTTTTTTTTTTTTTTGCATTTTTATAAGTTCTTTGAAAGGAAAAAGAGAAAAAGAAAGATGAAGAAGTGCGAAATTTCTCCCTTCTCCACATGACCTCCCCAGTGGTAGGAAAGACCCAGAACAATGGATCTGAGGAGAGAACCCCAGCTGTGCTTTGGCAGCTACCCACCCTCCCCACCCCGCCCAGCCCCACCCAACCCCACCCCACCCTGCCCACTGCACGCCCCTGTCCATTCCCTCTGCTTCTGGTTAGAAGAGAAAAAAGGAGACATAGCCTCCAAAGTGTTTGTCCCCCTGGATCCCAGAAGATGGCACTTTGAGGTGCCCATACGCTGTGCCCAGTGCCCACAGGCTCAGCACGGCTGGACCCACTGGGCTGACTGCTGAGGAACAGAGCGGGCACAAAGAAACAAGACCCGGTTTAATCCTTTGTTTAAAACCCATCAGCCCCACCACAGGGCTGGTCTCTCCCTTTCTGAAGGGACATCTATTTGCCTGCCATATCCCCTCACTACAGAATTCAAACGAGTCTCCAAATTGCCACTGCTGTGACACTAAGCATTGGAAAAGTCTGGATGACCTTTTATTAACATTTTTCGAAACCAGTATGTGTTGGTAGGGTGTGTTTTGTCGCTGAACTGGGTGGGTGATTTATTTATTTATTTACTTTGCTACAAGCACCCTAAGGAATTATGAAAAATACTTGGTTTCTGTAGTTTATCCCATATGCTCTTAATAGGCTCACAAATATAATACCATTATAAAAAAGAAAAACTGCCAAGTCTGCTAAAAAAATTGTCATAACACTAAATTATTATATAAATATAAAGGGAGTGTGTCTGTAAAATATTCAGTCAATGAACATCCCTAGGTGATGGTTTCGTCGTGTTGTTTTTATTCCTGAGAGATCCATAACGCATTTGGGTATGCCACGTGTCACCACATGAGTCAGGCAGTTAACGCATGTGCTTTTCAGAAGGGTGTCTTCCCCATAGAACGAGCTATAAAAAAATGGAGAGATCTTGTTGCTTTGTGTGATAGGCATAATTTAATGTCTTGCTTATAACACTGCATCTTAAGGAAAAATACACACTGTCCTGTGTGGTTATTTACAATATATTGCTAAGTCTATGCAAATGGGTTTCCCGAGCCCGGGATTATATAACAAAGGTCAACAATGTTTGAAATATTTTGAAGCATATTCCCAGTATGCTCAGGGTATGTTGCTAATGTCCGATATATGCACATATATCTTAATATATTTCCAGATATTTCTGTTCCTTGTTCTCTCCGTTGCTTCCCACAGAATACCATTAGGGGGGTGTTTGGCTTTCTAAAGAGAGCCAAATGTTGCTGCTATCCATCTTGGAAAAATTTATTAAGGTGGCTAATTATGCGGTCCTTAATATTGAATTAGTAAGGAGGCTCCTTGATACCAATGCGGAAAAAGGAAAACCAGAGTCATTTCCTCGGTGTTGAAATGAGGCACTCAACAAATGGGAAGCTGAGTGTATACTTATGAGGTCCTAGTTTTTGGTCACAGATTTCCAAATCAGGCATTGCTCGTGTGTGTGTGTGTGTGTGTGTGTGTGTGTGTGTGTGTGTGTGTGTGTATGCGTGTGTGTGTGTGTGTGTGTGTGTGTGTGTGTGTGTGTGTGTGTGTTTGTTATCAGGTGTTCACAGAACCAGGATTGAACACACACACACACACATACACACACACACACACACACACACACACACACACACACGCATACACACACACACCCTTCCCAAGTAAAGACTCCATTCTTAATTTTTTAAGATTTTGCTTTTATTATTTCTAACTCTGTGCATACATGTGTGTCCATGTGGGTGTGTGCATGTGAGTTCACGTGCCCATGGAGGCCAGAGGTGTTAGACTCACTTCCCTGGGACTGGAGTTATAGGTGGTTGTGAACTGCCTGACGTGGGTGCTGGGACTCGAACTCCAGCCCTCTGGAAAAGGAGCAGCACAGACTTATCCTCCAAGCCTCCCGCCTTCATTCTTTTTTTTGGTTTGGTTTGGTTTGGTTTGGTTTGGTTTGGTTTGGTTTGGTTTGGTTTGGTTTTGGTTTTTTTGTTTGTTTGTTTTGGTTTTTCGAGACAGGGTTTCTCTGTGTAGTTTTGCGCCTTTTCCTGGAACTCACTTGGTAGCCCAGGCCTCGAACTCACAGAGATCCGCCTGGCTCTGCCTCCCGAGTGCTGGGATTAAAGGCGTGCGCCACCACCACCCGGCCTGGTTTTGGTTTTTTAAGACAGGGTTTCTCTGTGTAGCTTTGTGCCTTTCCTGGAACTCACTTGATAGCCCAGGCTGGCCTCAAACTCACAGAGATCCACCTGCCTCTGCCTCCCGAGTGCTGGGATTAAAGGCGTGTGCCACCACTGCCCGGCTCATTCTTATTTTTTTTTTTAATGGGAATTATTTGACCATAAATAATTCAATACTGAGGAGAAACTGACTGGCCGATTGCATGAGGGTAGAAAAGGCTTATGAAAATCAGATCTCCTCGATCTAAGCCCTGCCCCAGAGAGGATGCAAGGAGAGAATCGTTTGCTTCCAAGGTGTCTGGACCCAGCTCTCAATGCTGCCCTCCATTCTTGCTCCTCATAAAATCACCAGGTGCACTGTAACACCACTAGGAAAGAGGCCTCCAGAAAAGATGCTCACTCCTGGAGGATGGGCCAGACAGGACAGTCACAAACTCTGGGCCACCATGCCAGCTTCAGGTTGCCCTGGTCTTTAAGGTCCTCAAAACAAGCCAGGCATGGTGTCACACTTCTATAATCCCAGAATGTAGGAGGCTGAGGAGGAAGGAGTGTGAGTCCCAGGCCAGTCTGGGCTACATAAAGAGTTCAAGGCCAGCCTGGGTTACAAAAAATGTTCAAGGACAGCCTGGGCTACATAAAGTGTTCAAGGACAGCCTGGGCTACATAAAGTGTTCAAGGCCAGGCTGGGTGGCAGAGCAGATTCAAAGTCAACCTGGGCTTCATTGGCAAGTTCCAGGCTAGCATAGGCTCCATGGTAAGTTCCAGGCTATCACAGGCTCCACGGTAAGTTCCAGGCCAAAAAACAAGGGGTGAGAGGAGCTCAAGGTGGCGCCATGGTGAAGGATGCTTGCTGCCAAGTCTGGCCACCCAAGTTCCATCCCATGGCCCACACTGTTGAAGGTGAGAATTGACTCTTCAAGTTGTCCCATGACCTCATTCCCCCGACACAGACACAGGCAGAGAGAGAGAGAGAGAGAGAGAGAGAGAGAGAGAGAGAGAGAGAGAGAGAGAGAGAGAGAGAGAGAGAGAACTTCACTTTGTTTTTCATTTTTAAAGCTCTTAACTAGAGATTCAGCAGATGAGTTCCCTTGGGCAGGTGAGAGGGCTCAGTGAATCAAGGAGCTCACTGTCAGGCCTGGTGAGCTGAGTTCCATCCCTGAGACCCACATGGTGGAAGGAGAGGCCTGACTCCTGCAAGTTGCCCTCAGACCGCTCACTCTGGCACACAAGCCCTCACACATGCACACACAAATACAGATAAATAAATATCATTTTTAAATCTTTAAAGCACAAAATAAACTTCCAAGGTAAAACTTTCTGGTGAATCCATTTTTTTTTTCAGACATTGACCAAACCCCCTACCCACTTACTAGAAAGTCTGTCTGGATGTGATGGTGGATCAGGGGCCTTTCAAGAGATTCCATTTCCCCATCATCAATACACCAATCACAGGCTGCCTGGTGAGTCCTTTGCAAGGGACAGGACCAGTGGGTCCAGACTTCCTCTAAACAATGTCTTGCGGCCATGTTCCCACAAAAAGGAGTGATGTGGAGCCTTCAGGAGTAGCATTTCTGGGATAGCTAATCTTGGCTATCAACTTGACATACTTGGGGAGAAGGGACCTCAACTGAAGAACTGCCTGGATAAGACTAGTGTGTGACATGTCTGCAGGGCGTTTTCTTAATTAATGTTTGACGTGGGAGGGCCCAGCCTTCCATGGGCAGTGCCATCCCAGAGCACATAGTTGTTTAAAAAAAAAAAAAAAAAAAAAAAAACCTGCAACTGCCATGGGGAGCAAGCCAGTTCAGTTCGCCTCCTCCAGGTCCCTGCCCCGACCTTCCTTCATGACAGAATGTGACCTATAAGCTAAAATTAACCCTTTCCTCTCCAAGATGCTTTGGGTCATGGTGTTGATCACAGCAACAAAGAGCAAACCTGGATGTACACCCCCAGAAGCAGAACACAGATCTCCCCATAAAAGGCCAGCTTCCTCTTCCTCCAGAAAATGGCATCATGGCCACACACGGCTCCCCACATGCCCTCCCTGCCTTCTCTGGCTTGGGCTTCCTTGAGCCCCAAAATAATGATCCCTCTTGTGGGGGAAGATGGGAAGGTATGTATGTACAACTGAAAACAGTCCCTGTTTCCTCCCAAACCTCAAAATGCTTTGTGGAACATTCTAGAAGGTTTGAAGAGAGGGATTTCAAAGGAGCCCAGAGAGCTATGAGCATCTTTGTTCTCCCACTGGAAACTCAACTGTATATAAAAGAGAGCAAATGTTAAATCATTTAAAGAGAGCTATTTTTCATAGTTCTCGGTACATAAATGTGTTTCGGTACATGTTATTGTAAAATAGTGTTCCTACTTACATTCTTATACATCTGTTGTTGTGTTTACTCATCTCTAGTTCTGACTTTTAGAAATAGCAATAAATCTATTTTTTAATCCCCTCTCCTGATGACTGATTATTCATCGCTAAAAGGGATGGAGGGGAGTCCATGTGAGGAGTGATCCGCCCTCCCCAGCAAACTCCACTTTTACAAGATAAACAGGGTCCAGGGAGATTCCTCTCCTGTCCTGGGTAGTTTATGCAAACTAAATAAGGAGTTGGTGGCAGCTCAAATAAATATAAATTACCCTCCAGTGGAGACTCCAACCACTTGTTACAGTCTATTTCAACAAGAAGGAGCCAGTAGTGACATCTACAGAAACAATGCAATTCATTTTTACACTGCAACACTAATACAAAGATCACAAATGGCTTCACTGAGACTCAGTCATCACAGAGCTAAACTGGAGGGGATGGGGAGCTGGGAAGGGTGAAAGAGGAGGGATGGAGTTGCCATTTCTGAACCCTGGGGAGAGGGCAAGAGTCACCAAATGAGGGGCCTAGCCATGTGTGTAAGTGAGGAGAGATCAGGCTTATGCCCTGTAACAAACAGCCCCTAAGTCTTGGTTGTTTAGACACATCAAGTGGTGATTTCTTACTCTCAAGAAACGTGAAGAATCTATGAAACTCACAAGGGTAGAGTTTCATCCTGTATTTCCATGTTCTAATGATCAAGCTGTATTTATCTTGGAGCTCCTGCACCTTGCTACAAGGTGACCGGCTGGATAGAAGAAAGGAGGAGAGAGCTGCCCATGCCCTGCTACCCACCAGCCCTTCCATGCTTTCCCTTAAAGCAGCCCCTTCACCAGAAGACACTCATCCCATCTACATGGGAACCAGGAAATTTAGGAGAACAGGAAGGCATCCTTGGTGAACAATTCTTTCTCTGTCACAAGGGACAGATTATTTCCCAGTCAGTAACCATGTCGCCTGACTGGAAAGGAAGACAACCCCCATAACCTTGTGCATGCTCAGGAAGCATGCTTTCGCCAACCTACCTGTGCCCAGCCCTTGTTCGTTCGTTCATTTGTTCGTTTGTTTGTTTGTTTGTTTTGTTTTGTTCTTAAGACGGGTCTTGTTCTGTAGCCCAAGCTAGTCTCAAATTCCCTGTACTCCTACCTTCACCACCCAAGAACCTGGATTACAAGCATGTGCCACCACGCCTCGATTAACTGGCTTCTTTGAGGTCCGTGACAGAGGATGTGACAACGCCCGTCTAATGGGCAGAGATGGAAGAATAGAGTTTTTTTTTTTTTTTTTTTTTTTTTTTTTGGTTTTTCGAGACAGGGTTTCTCTGTGTAGCTTTGCGCCTTTCCTGGAACTCACTTGGTAGCCCAGGCTGGCCTCGAACTCACAGAGATCCACCTGCCTCTGCCTCCCGAGTGCTGGGATTAAAGGCGTGCGCCACCACCACCCGGCAAGACTAGAGATTTATACATGTGCATGGTCAGTGCACACATGCAGATTGGTAGAAATAGCAATAACTATCTGACCAACATTTCAGCATGCCGGGACAGGGATGGGCATGGGTCAAAGACTAGAGCTTTAACATAGAGAGGAATCATCGGTTGGTATCTCATCCATTCTCAAGTGCCTTCCTATTTTATATGTAGTAGCTTATACCTAGTCTGCCGGATAGTAATTTTTCAATAAATTCGGACTGTGCCCTAGAACACCTGATGATGCATAGTGAAACACTCTCTCAAAAGAAGAAAAAGTTAAGATGCATTGCAATGACTCTGTAAAAGGGCCACACTTGGTTCCGATGGTGTAGTATTGTTGCTGCTGCTGTCCTGTTGTTAATTTTTGGTTAGCCACTAGTTACAAGCTAATCTTCCCAAATGCTGCTTGGAAATACAGCATCTCTGGGTCACACAACAAAAGCACACTGTGATGTGATGAAAGACAGAACCCTCGGGAGCTTTACTTGGAGCTGGCATAGAATGGCAGAACCTGGGGTTTGAACTTGAGTTCTAATCTCAACTTTTACCATCAGCATCCTTAGCCTTGACCAGACAACATCAGCTTTGGGCCTCTCCTGGCGTGCAAGGAGGGCAATATGGGAAGGATTGCATAAGATGCCATGTCTAGGAGGTCAGGAGAGGTGACTTGGGTATTAAGAGCACTGAACTGCTCTTGCAGAGGACCTGAGTTCAGTTCCTTGCACCCACATGGTGTCTCACAACCACCTGTAACTCTAGTTCCAGGGGATCTGACACCCTCTTCTGGCCTCTGCAGGGCACCGAATGCACATGGTGCACAGACATACATGCAGGCAAGACACTAATACACAGAAAATAAAATAAGTAAATCTTTAATAAATAAATAAATAGCCATGCCAAGGATGGTGGATTGGTAAATACTGGGCATGTCCTTGAAGTCTCAATCTCTTAAGCTCTGGGTGACACCTGGAACCTCTCCAGACACCTGAAGTGTGACAGAACCAGACCATGTGTGTGACTTGGGAAGTTATGCAGGATGTGTTGATGAAATGGAGCTACTCTCAGAAATGAGACCATGAGAACCTCTTTGGGGCTTAAGTTGAGACCTCACAAACACCCCACCATATAGTCATTCAACTGTAGATTCTCCGGAATTGCCAAGTTCAAGTTTGGCCTTGGCTGTGGCAACCTCCTCCAGCGCTGTGGCAGATGTGCCTGGTGGCTGGAGTCACATTATTCCTGGGACCCTCACTTCACTCTCAATGACAATGCCCCACGCCCAGGAAAGCCTTTTTAACCATGCTATTGGCTGTTTCAATCGAATTACAAAACACAAAGATAAAATAATAAGAAATGCCCATTTTTCACTGAAACGCCAGCTAGCAGGGCCTATAGGTTGTGAGCATTTTTAATATTATACTTTTGTGCTTTCCTAAACTAATTTAGCCTGCTAATTTTCTATAATTACCTGAACACTCTTAACTTCGCCTGGTCAGATGAGTTCTGCAAAGCTTATATAACCAGCATTAAAAAGATGCATTTAGCCACTCCGATTGTTCAAGTAACAAAGCCTGTGCAATCCGGGGGTTATTGTATTCTCCCAAAAGTACTTAAATAATAGCCTAAAATCTGAAGAATTACTTTAATACTTCAATAAAAATAACCCAATTCAAAACATTTTCAAAGAAACATAGTTCTTTGCTCTAGGCTACCAAGTAATGGCTGAGAGAAAGTATATAGCCTGTCACTTCTGATTAGAGGGCTGTGCCTCTGTGCTTTGAATGAGGGGCATGTCTGGTAATAGGAAGTGCAGATATTAAAGTTAATAAAATAATGTGGAATACGATCTATATGAAACTTGACCAAGTATTGCACTGACTAGCACATACATTACTCTGCTCAGTCAACTGCTGTGGCCTAGCATCTAACGGCAGGCTTAATTTCTGTTTCCAATGAGAGTACAGCTAAAAATACAATTTCCAGATTAGACAAATATTTTATCTGACTCCCTAACAAATGTAACCAAGGATGTCTGGCACATCTACACAGATGCCCGGTCACCACGAGAAAGAATGACAAGTGTTAAAGACTGCTCGGCTTGAAAACGCCAAGAAACCCCAGCATCTTTGAGGTCATTATAAATAATTAGCTGTAAACACGGTGATGTGGAGGCTTCGTGACTGGAAAGGGACAAGGGTGGATCCATTTCTCTCCCGCCCTCAGAGGCTCTCGGCTCCCCCTTGGCACAATTAGGGCCTCTCCACAGACTGAGGCCCCTGCACGCTCATTATTGCCTCTTTAATCTAAAATCCCAACTCCAACCATAATGGTTTTGCTTTTCGATACATTAACCTTCAACTTGTGTTTTCACTATTAAATAACCCAGCTCTGAGAACCACCTAGAATTCTTTTTTTTTTTCCCTAGTCACCTTCATGAAGCCATGCGGTAGCCATGATGTGACCCTCTTCAGGGATTTAAAAGCAATTCCATGAGCTAATCTCAGTAAACCCAGAATTAAAGTTCTTGTTTCTATATTTCACTTTCAAAATATTTAGAACTTTGACGTATGTGACATTATGTTTTCATTAAAACAGCTGATTTCAAAATGCTGCGCTGAGCAGAAACGCCATAAACACTTTATGATGAACTGCCATGCTCTTAATTAAAACAATAAATCCAGCACACAATATTTGTGCAGCCTCGGGTCTGACCTTTGCCTCCTGCTATCCAGCACCAAGCCGCTACTGCGTTCCCAACGCCAGACGTGGAAGGTTTTAAAACATGATCTACAAAGGCACTAAAGATAAAATAAGAGAAAAGCAACCATTAGTCTTTGCAGTTATGATTAATTCAGTTCATATTTTACAATCTGGTTATGGAGTAAAACTGCGGATTTTACATCAAGTATTTGCCATGTCTGTACCTAATGTATAAAAATGCTGGATATTTTAGAAAATGGCACCACGCTGATGCCCTATGACGCCATGATTGAAAATAATCAAAATAGACGTAGTCGCTGATGATGGACAGAGCTCACCCATTGGTCAGTCTCAGATAATAATTATGTGCATTAGAACCATACTGGAGTGGTTTAAATTCAAATGGTCATTCAGTTTTACTGCATCCATTCCCAAAGCAGGCAGCGGGAGGGTGGTTAATTAATGAGCTGTAGTGACAGTGAACTGGTTACATCGGTGTGGTATCTCTAAGTGACCTTGTGAACTGCTGTTACCTCCAGGGGCAAAAACTGTTCTGAACTGTGCTAGCACACACCCCTAAGAGAGTTAATGGGAATCTGGAGAGCCTATGCTATAGCTCTCGCTAGATGGAAGGGCAGATGACATCTGGGTTCCAAGAAAAAAGTAAGTGTGCCTATCCATGTTTGAAGCAGAGACTTTCTGCAAGGAGGGGATAGAATGGAGGATAACACTGTGATCCCTATGGTAAGGTAGCCCTTTAGTACTTCCCCAGTCATGGCTGACATGAGCACATGTCCTTGGTCCCTTCCACTCCTCTGTCTTTTCAACCTTCTATTTTTGAGATTTATTTTTATTATTTTAATTATGTGAATGTATGTGTATCTGCATGTGGATATGTACACATGAGTGCAGTTGCTCATGGAGGCCAGAAGAGGGCATCAGATCTCCTGGAGCTGGAATTAGAGGCAATTGTGAGCTACCCAACACAACTGCTCCAAAATGAGCTCAGGTCCTCTGCAAAAGCAGTACACACTCCACTGAGCCATCTCTCCAGGCCTTTTCAACCTTCCCCAGGGTCCCAAACCTGCTGTGTGCTCATATGAAAAACACCTGCACATGTACACATGCACAGAGCCTCAGAGCCCAGAGTGTTAATGAGGTGGTCTGCTCTTGCAGGTTACAGTCAGAACTCACCAAGGTTCTAGAAAGAGGTAGGAGAAGGTAGCTGTAAGGGTCACAGGTAGCCATCTAGACTCTCAGTCTAGGACCTGGGTCTACTTTACCTACAATTGGAGAAATGGAACTCCAGGATGGCCAGTTCCCACTGCAAAGACAAGATCTCCACCCTCGATTACTGGGCTTTGGACATCAACCACCTATGAAGCCTCATTGTGACTATTCAAGTCCTCCTTTATCCATAGAGCATTGTGAACTTACAGACGTCATCCATACCTAAGTCCTGAGGGAGACCAATACTGCTCATTCCTGCCCACGGGTCCACCAAAGTGACTTCCAAGGACAAATACCAAGCGAGTTCCAGAGTCCTTTCCACCGGACCAGAAACATGAGTCTTTGATATCATTTGACTGGGGAATTCTGCTCCACCATCTTAACAGAAGAAGAGCCTAGGGAAAACTGGGGTCTGAGGGTTCCTGAGCATGTCCAGGGTTCTTGTACCCACACAGCCCTGTCCCAGATCTCAGGGGTGTCCTCTGGAAAATTTTAGAGTAATTTAATGTCATATATATATATATATATATATCATATATCATATATTTATATATATACATATATATGATATATATATATATATATATATTTAAAAGGTTAGAAAGAAGACTCAGTGGTTGAATGTGGCTGATGCTTTTCTAGGAGACCAGAGCTCAGTTTCCAGCACCCATGTAGGATATCTCATGGCAACTTGGAACTCCAAGTCCAAGGAATCCAGCACACTCTTCTGGCCTCCAGACACCACACACACATACACACACACACACACACACACACACACACACACACACACACACAATCCATGTAAAAATGAATAAATACAAACAAATTCTGGACCTCTTGAGAATGCAGCTGGTATATGATTTTTTTTGTCGTTTGTGCTTTCCATTGTGGGAGTGACAGACTCACTCATAATGTTCAAAACTGGAGTGGACAGAATCAATATTCAAGAGACGTACAGAGGCTGAGGGAAAACAGATGGAACCATAGAGCTTGGTCCATGGAAGTTTCCCCCACCTCGGTGTGAGGAGTAAGGCAACATCTCCCCAGAGATTTGCCCAGGATATATAACATGTGTATGCTTTTCTCCAATTTTCTTCCTGTGGAGTGAACCCCTGGTGCATGCAGAATCTACCTAGAAGGACAACTGGAATCAACAGTTTTACTGTAACCAAGCACCTGAAGGAGGGAAAATTTATTCTGACTCATGGCTTTGGGATTTTCTATTTGTAGTCACCTAGTCCCATTGGGTTGGGCCTAAGGAGAAGAAGAATATCATGGTGGGGAGGGGATGCCAGAACAGACCTTCTCAACTCATGACAACCAGGAAACAGAGAGACAGAGACAGACACACACACACAGAGAGAGAGAAAGAGAGAGAGAGAGAGAGAGAGAGAGAGAGAGAGAGAGAGAGAGAGAGATCCTTCACATGCACACCCCCAGTGACATCCTTCATCCAACCAGGCTCCAACTTTAGTTCCTACCACCTCCCAATAATGTCCTGATGTGACAGTTCTAACAGTGTTGTTAGAGACCTTATAGTCCAGCCAGCTCTCAAGGAATGGCTCCACTATCTGGGGACCATGCCTTCAATGCATGAGCCTTTTGTGGGGAAGGGGAAAATTCTGTGCCCAAAGCATAATAGGAGGTAATGGAAGAAGGTATTCTGTCACCACATATGGTTCCAAGAAACAAAATGTAGTGGAAGTGTTAGGCAATCTTGCCCCTACCCCACCTGCAAAAGAGCAATTTCACCTTCTGGAAGGAACCTTGGGAATGAGGTCAGTTCTAAAATGGTGTTTCATGTCTTCTTCACTACTAAGTGAATGTTGCTGTTCAAAATTGTATTCATTTCACCATTCTGTATGTGCTTCATTTGTGAAGGTGACTTGGTTTTATAGTTGCATAAAAGCTACAAAAGGAATTGACATCTACTTGGGTAAAATCTACAGTCGAGAATGTTACCTTCTTTGCTGGGCAACTGTGAGGATTAACTACAATCCTGCAGGAGAGAGGTTGTGAGATGGCTTAGCAAAGTGGACTTGCTACTCTCAAAGAGGACCCAAGTTCAGTTCCTAGCACTCGATCAAAAGGCTCACAACCACCTGTAACTCCTCTTCCAGGGGATCAGATGCCTCCTCTGGCCTCTGCAGGCACTGTACTCATGTGCATGTGTGCAAGAGCACATACACACAAAAAAAAAATTAAAAATACATGAATGACACAAAGAATAAATTTAAAAAATAAAAATAAGTCTAAAAAATAAAAATATAATTAAAAATAAAAATAAATGTCTTTAATTCACAGCACCAGGCATAGAAGAAAAAGCCAGCAAATGCTGTTGAATTAAGAACAAGGGAGGAGCTGACACACTTCACCATGCTCGGGCATGGCTGAATCCCTGTTTCTTGGAACTGGCTAGACCTTCTCATTCACACTTAGATTTAGGCTAAGCTCTCTCAGCCTAGTGAATACAAAAGCACAGTCCCCTGGAGCACCAGGTAGGATGTGAGATTCTCATTGACTGGAAACTAATGCTCACACACCTGACAGTGTTCTGTCCATCCCTCTCAAGACAAGCAAGAACAGTGAGGTGGACTTAGAGTTGTAAAATTCTCCCACTGTGATTTGCTATCTTGCATTTTCTCCTACCTGGTTAATAAGATAGACTAGATTGGAGGGCTGACATCCTAGAGGGTGAAATCCACAGGATGGAGGGTTCTGTTAGTTTTATCACTGCTATGACCAAATACCCAAGAAACCAACTTAAAGAGAGGAAGGATTTATGTGGGCTTGTGGTTTCTAAAGGTTCAACCCAATGCCCTTGGCTCCATTGACCCCATAGTAAGACAGACATCATAGTAACAAGAGCATATGGTTGGCAGCTACTCACCTCAGTAGACAGGAAGCTGGGAGAGGGAAGGAAAACTGAGAATGAGAAGCACACGCCCTGTGACATCCTTCCTCCAGCTATGCCCCACCTCTTAAAGTTTCTAGAGCCTTCCAAGATAATGCCAACAGCTGGGGGCCAAGCCTTCATCACATGAACTTGAGAAGGGGTAAGTTGTATTTCAGATCTCATAACAAGAGCCAATGCCCCCAGAGAGGGCAATCTGCATGGGCCAGTGGTCAGGAAAAAGATCTGACTCCATAAAGAACTCAGCATATTCAGTCAGTGGCTGGCCTGGTGTCTGCTGAGAAAGAAAGGAGGAATAGAAACATGGAGGAAGAAAGGCAGAGGTCAGAAAACCAGCAGAGGCTACATGACATGTAGCGGTACACACCTTTAGTCCTAGCACGCAGGAGGCAGAGGTCCTGTGAGTTGAGGCCAGCCTGGTCTGCATAGCGAGTCTCAGGGTGGGCTACATAGTGAGAGCCGGTCTCCAAAGGACAGAAAACCTAAGGGTGTCTGTGCCGTCTTCTGTTGCCCTCCCCCACATCCCCACCTGCCAGGGGAAGTTAAAGTTCAGCGAGATGGGGATGTAGGTTGCAAATCTCATCTCCAAGTTGGGGGTGTATTTTAATTGTGTCACCCACCCCCCAAAAGGAGATGTATGTTGAAATCCTAGCCTCCAACATCTCAGAGAGTGACTGTATTTGTAAACAAGATTTTTTTTTAAGTAGTTAAGTTAAAATGGGGTCATTAGAGCTGCCTCTAATCCAACATACCAGGTGGTGTCCTTACGGGGAGACACTAGGGCATGAGCAAACAGAAGACAGCCATCAACAGCCAGGGAGAGATGTCTCAAAAAAAGTGACTCTGTCTACTCTTCAATCTTAGACATCCAGCCTCAGAAATGTGAGGAGGGACAGTTCTGCTGGTTAGAGTCACACTAGCACACTGATGTACTTTTGAACCCCAAAGTTCAAGAACTGATTTCTGGGCTTGAGCCTAGCTCAGAGGTACAACATCTGCCTCAAATTCACCAGTGAAGACTAAAGATATGACTCAGCAGTGAGGGGATGGGGTGTGGCTCAGTGGTAGAGCCCCTGCCTAGAATCCCCCAATGAGGGGCTGGAGTGTGGCTTTAGTGGTAGAGCACCTGCATAGAATCCCCCAGTGAGGGGCTGGGTATATGGCTCAGTTGCAGAGCCCCTGCCTAGAATCCCCCAGTGAGGGGCTGGGGTGTGGCTCAGTGGTAGAGCCCCTGCCTAGAATCCCCCAGTGAGGGGCTGGGTGTATGGCTCAGTGGTAGAGCCCCTGCCTAGAATCCCCCAGTGAGGGGCTGGGTGTATGGCTCAGTGGTAGAGCCCCTGCCTAGAATCCCCCAGTGAGGGCCTGGGGTGTGGCTCAGTGGTAGAGCCCCTGCCTAGAATCCCCCAGTGAGGGGCTGGGTGTATGGCTCAGTGGTAGAGCACCTGCTTAGCATATCCAGGGCCCTGAGTTCCATCCCTAGCACTGCAGGAAAAAACAAGCAACTGATTTGCCTTTTCTGTAGAAGACAGCTCTGCCAACTGTCTTCTACAAGACAGATCCAAGTTTGTGTAGGGAGGCTGAAACAACAATACACCAGACAACTTCAGTATGTGACCAATAACAATTCCCCACCTCCTGCTTGGCCACTAGTCCCCAGATGAACTTCATCTTGTCCCTGTCTCCAATGCCATTTGTATAGGAGTGACCTGCAGAAACAGCAGTCATCCACAGCAGACTGGGCACTTCATGGCATCTTCCCACTGTAGCTGTACCTACTGGGCTGGTCCCTAAGTGAGTGTGACATCAGGCAGAGTGTCCAGCTCTGGCTTTAGAGCCCCCAGGTACCTTGCTGTGCCTCTGCCGCTGCCCATCCATCCCTGAGTACCTGCCATGTGCCCGCGGCCCTACTGCTATGTCCAGCTCTCTGCAGAAGATGAGGGCCAGAGAGGCACAAAAGGAGAGCAGGGGCTCCCAGGGCTCAGCTCTGCTCTACAAGGGGACAAATGGACCCTTTCATGTCCCAGAATCACCTTCCAAGAACACTCCCATACGGGGTCATAAGAAAGGCTCAGACCCAAGATTTTTTAGAGGGGATTTTTATATCTGTGAGTATCTATTGAGTTTTATGTCCCTTCAGGGTGTCCGTGGGCTGTGGGCAGAGTGGAAAAGGTCTTTCATTAAACACAGGAAGCAAGCAACGGCGAGAAACATGTTGGGCTCTTTGCCTTCTGATTTTAGGGTAATTCTTGGGAGTTTTATATTTTGGGTTGTGAGTCTAGCCTTTAACGGCTGAGCCATCTCTCCAGCCCAGTTCTTGGGAGTTTTAAAAGTCCCTTTCAGGCCTAGAGCAGGCAGTGGGCTGAAGCGCAGCACCCTCTGGTGGTTGATGGTGTTCAGAGTCCTAGCCCCTGGTCCAGCAGAGGCTGGAAGCCTGGGTCACCGGCCAAGGCAACCAGCAATACAGAATGGGTGGGATTTTTAGGGGACCTTGAGAGGCTGCTGACCTGCAGCACACACAGGCTGAGCCCAGGTACCTCTGTGCACATGTGGTCATGTAAAGGGCATATGCATGTGTGTGCACATGCAGGGGCATGCTTGTGGTCGCCTCTGAGAAGCAAGGTCACCCACAGTGACCCAGGAAACATAAGATTCTCTCTTCCTTGGGTTACCTCTCCCTAGTGTCCAGGCCTTGAAGGTAGGATCCCGTGTTTCCCTCTTACTCATCCTTTCCACTTATTTACAACATGTTTCTTACACACACACACACACACACACACACACACACACACACACACACAAAGTCTTGGGGGAAGACGGTGTTTTTTAGAATGCTTGGGACACAACTCCCACAAGGAAATCTGAGAACAACGTGGGTGGACTCTCCTGACACAGGAGACTGGTACTCTCTGAGGTTGGTGAGCAAGGGAGGTGTGTGTGCTGGCCTGAGGGAGATGAACGACTGGGAACCTAGCTCACGTCTCCTTTCCTACCAACGCACAGGCAGCTGCATCTCTACAGCTTACAATATGTGCCAGAAGTCCCCATGGTGTGCCTCAGCACATCCCCTTCTTCCGTCTATGCCTGAAAACCCAACAGCAGGTTCCAAGGCCCTGGGTGCAGAAGTAAGTCAGGACTTAAAAGGGTGTATCCCAGCCAAGGGAGCCCTCTGAGTTTGCCCCTCAGCCAGCCACACCTGAGAGTGAGGCAGTGTGGGCGCACTGAGAGCACAGGTTTGAGGGGGTTGACCCCAGCTCCCCAAACAGTGACTTACTGACTCCAAGCCTCAGGTCCCTCATCTCCACAGTGGAAGGCAAGCTCGGAGCGTGCGTCCCAGGCTGTTAGAAGAACAGACACAGGCTGCACACGCAACTAACTGACCCAAAGCAACCTGGGGGAAGGAAAGGGTTAATTTCCACTCACTACTCTCACATCACCATCCACCACAGAGGGCATGTATGGCAGGAATAGAGTCGGAGACCACGGAGGACCACTGCTTACCGGCTTGCTCATGGCTTGCTCAGCCTGCTTCCTTACACAAGCCAGGACCACCTGCCAAGGGTGCCACCACCCACAGTGAGCTGGGCCCTCTCACATCAATCATGAACCAAGAAAATGCCCCCACAGACATGTCCACGGAACCGTCTGATGGAGGCGATTTCTCAGTTGAAATCCCCTCTTCCCAGATGACTCCAGCTTATGTCAAGTTGACAAAAAGACATCAGCACACAGTGGCCTGTAACTGAACACCAGCCCTTAACCATCATTGTCCTCACTGTTATCTATGCTGTGCCTTCCTCACTAACACTGCACATCCTGCCCAGTGTAAGCAATAGCCCAGTGGCCCATGAAAGGCCCAAACTTTCCTAAGGGCCCAACAATCTTCATTTCCCATCAGCCTCTGAGGACACAGGACATCCCTCTACCCACAGGATTCCGTAGACATCAGACCTTAGGCCCGGCTGGCTGGCCCCATCTGTCTGCAGTCTTAATTCTTTCTCTCACTCAGAGGTCCATACTGTCAAGCTTTCCTGTCACAGAGATATCAGTGGAGGCTAAGACAGCCAGTGCAGAAGTCGAGAAACAGCTCCGAGGGGCCGAGAAAGGATACTAGTGTATCCCCAAGTCTATTTCCATCTGCAACTTCAAAACGTCTCCAGAGACAGCCTTCACTCTGCAACGAAAGTGAATCCCTGCCAGCCCAAAGCCCACCTCCACTGCTCCCCCAAAGCTTGCATCCAGAGCTCCCCACAAACACAAGTTGTAACTGAAAGTATGAAATTCAGGAAGCGGGACGCTGCTAACTCTCACGGCAGCATTAACTCATTCGCTTGCACATATGGGGTATTTGGATCCCAGTGGGCCTGCTATATATACAGCTTATTATACAGTAGGTGCGACTTGGGAGAATTAATGTTACCATAGGAACATTTGGATCAAGGCTGGCTTCTAGGGAGGAGAGAGAAAAAATAAGTTTTCCTGCTCAGCGTACTTCTCTGTTTGGAGTTGCAGAGAGGAAGGAGTGTGTAATGGAGTCAAATGAGGCAAGGAGGGGCTTCCCCTGGTGGCTTGGGGAAGGTGAGAATTCCTGGAAGCAGCTCACTGGGGAGAGAAAACAGAAAGTTAGAAACCAAAGCCAGAAGCCCCTGTAGCTCAGAGGGCTGGGAGGGAGGGTGTGGGAACAAAGCCCTCCCTGCTAGAAGTGAGGGGCTGGATGGCAAAGCTGGAGTACTGCCTGGGGGACAAGCTAAATTCCCCCCTCCATCTCTAAAATAAGATGTCCCTACTCCCCACCACCATACGCTATGTCTTACTCTTCCAGGAGTCCATGGTCCTAGAAATACCATCCAGGCAGGAGGGGGTCAAGGATGAGATGGGCGCTCTGCTCCCGGTTAGGCACATTGCAGGGACCCATCCTTGGCTGAAGGGAGCGGAAAATAGATTGGGGGTTGGTTCATCCATAGTGAGCACAATAGTTCTCTGTGGGAAGCAAAGACCTTGTGCCGATCTATAGATTCCCCACCCCCAAGTCAAACTCCATTAATAAAAAAATCAGAGCTCCCAACCACTAGCATATTCTCAACACATCTGGGTATGCACTGAGTTCCCACAGGCTCTGGAAGCCATATGCCTACCACCTCTTTTTAGGAAAGACAAGGGTCTGATGTCTCCTATCCCCGTCCCTGTCTTTGCACATCTGGGGGGTGCTAACAAGCCACAGATACTGAGATGGACCCAGCCTAGTCGTTCTACTCAAGCCAAAGGCAGCCCCGCAACCCTGGAGACCTATGCCCCAGGTAAACCCCACCCCCACCAGGGGAGCTGCTCTGTCGCGTCTCTGCATCCTTAGCATGTGGCGATACACCAGCTGTGCAGAGCTGCCCCGAAACTACTTGGCTGAAGGAGTGAGGGTTGAGTCCAGGATGAGAGCAAAGCAAGAGGCTGAGGAGAGGGCTGGAGAGACTGCTCAGTGGTTCAGAGCTTTGCAGCTTGTCCAGGGGGTCTGAGTTTGGTTTCCAGCACCCAGGTAGGGAGGCTCTAAACCCCTGTAATTCCAGTCCCAAGGGATTCAGTGCTCTGTTCTGGTCTCCACAGACAGACAGACAGACAGACAGACAGACACACACACACACACACACACACACACACACACACACTTAAAATTTAAAAAAAAAATAGTCCTTTTAAAAAGAACAACAAAGAAAGAACAGGGCACTAGCACCATTTCCTAAATCCAACTAGTGCCCACTTTGTAGCAGGGGTTCTATTGCACCCAAGAAGATGTGCGAATAATGAGACATTATTCTGCCTTCAAAATAGCGGGCGGGCGGAACATCACCAAGGACGGTGTCTTATTCCTGTCTCCCAAGAATCCAAGCCTACACAGACCTAGAACAGATACCTGCCAACACCTCCAATAACATCAAGATGGTCGAGCAGCTGAGACCTGCTCAGGAAAAGTGAGAAGACACACACAGAGGGAGGTTCATTCTGAACCACTGTGCAACACCCTGGCGTCCCTACACCCACCCAGGCTACCTGGGGACTGTAACTAAAGTTTTCCTCCCCTCTAGGCATTTCAGAAGCCTTTCAAACACTGCAACAGAATTCGGGGGACATTGCCGAAGAGGGAGCAGGAAGAAGGTAAGGTCTTACCAGAGAATGGGGATGGGGCGGTGCAATGCTGTGTTCTGGACATGGCGTGACTGTGGCAATCATCAACTCCCAGAAGCTGTGGTTTCCTGAACAAGATCAAGCCAGCAAGATCAGCTACCACTCCCGCAGGTAGTACTGACTGGGCTCAGGGGGATTCAGGGACAATACGTGAAAGTGGGACGGAGAGGGTGTTGAGGGCGTTGGAGGGAGGGGGTGGCCATGATAAAGATATATTATCTGCATGAATGAAATTGACAAAGAACAAATAACAGATAAACCACAACAGAAAAAAGGAGGGTGGCTCCCCGTTTCATCTGAAGCTCTGTCTTGAAGTGTATATAATAGCGAAGTGGGATATCTCAATGCCCCCTAGGATACCCCAGCTTGGTACTGTGTACTAAATATCCTAACACCCTGGGTGGGAGGGAACAAGTCCTAGAGATGGGAGAGAGTCACCCATGACATCCTCAAGGAAGTCTGCATTCTCTCTTCCCACCGTCTAGTTAAAATAAGGGAGGAGGAGGGTTACAGCGTTCCCCAGCCAATGCTCAACCAGTTTCTCAGGACAGATCAGCAAGGGAGAAGGTGCTTTTGACAAATCGATTGTCCTCTGAAGAGGGCAAACAGGTGCGAAGGATTATCATCCAAAGACCCCAGACACTACAGAAAAGGAACCCATACCATAGCTCCCGGGTTCCTCGCAGCACCAGACACATTATCACTCTGCTCTGTGCTAAAGATTTTTCTCTTTGTTCGTTTCACGCAGTTTTGTTTGAGTGTGTGGCGTTTTCATTCTGTCTGTGGAGTGATTTTGAAATTAAGCAGTTTGTGTGCAGACAGCTGGTGGTACAACTGGCCTGTTCCCTTCAGCCCCCACAAAGAGCCGACTTGCAGGGTGTACAGCCCTGGGGGCGCTTACATACAACAAACACCCATCCTACCCAGAGAGGGGGCAGCTCAGGGCAGAGGGAGGGGGGATGCTGTCAGAGTGTGAGGGTGCCACAGGTAAAAATGGAGAAAGGCTCCTGAGCTCTGGGGACCTCCTGGGATGAGACGTGAGTCATCCATAAAACAATATCCTCTGCTCTTCAACACACCTTTCTGGGACCCAGTCCAGATGGAAGGTGGGGCAATTAGTCAGTCCCTCACGCTGTTATTAAGCCCCTTCTCTAGGTGAAGTCTGCTTGCTTTGGTAACAGATAAAGTTGGCCCGCCCAGACTCCTCTGTCAGCTACACCTCAGGCCTCTGGCAGTTCTTGCACTAACTTACCACGTCTGATGGAGCCACCGTTGTCTTTCCTTGAGACACTGTGCCATTATCACTTAGATCTTCCCTTTATTATCACCGTGGTTTGTTTTTTACATTGCCAGCCTCATGCATGCTAGGCACATGTTGTATCACTGGGCTCTATAACAAGCCTCCTTTCCATCTTTTCTTTTTGTCTTTTATCATTATTGTTTTACTCTTGCTATGCGTGTGTGTGTGTGTGTGTGTGTGTGTGTGTGTGTGTTTGCATGAATTAATGCCATATGTATGCAGTACCCAGTGAGGCCAGAAGAGGGCATTGGATTCCCTTGGATCTGGAGTTGAAGAAGGTTGTGAACTGCCATGTGGGTGCCACCAATCCACCTTGATTTATTCAGGAGATCTGAGAGGCGGGAGGGGAAATGTTTGGGTGTTGTTGTTGTTGTTTTTAAGTAATGGGTATTCTGAAGCAGGCACAGTGGTACCTGCCTGTAATACCAGCACTCATGAGGCCAAAGGAAGTTTGAAACCAACCTGAGCTAAAAAAACATCACTACCTCAAACAGAGGGAAACAAGAGTGGTCTAGCCTTCAATCTGTAAATAAGCCAACCTCCAAACTAGGCACCCAGCTTCTTGGTCACATAAATGGAGAGTTGATATCAATGCATTATGAGACTATGTTTTGTGTAAACTTGAGTTAATTGCTTATGAAGCCTTTCTTTTTTATCTTTGTACATGTGCCTGATTGTGTTTGATGCATGTACGTGCCTGTTCATGTGTGCTTATTGTGAGCATGGAGGTCAGAGGACAACCTCAGGCATGGATCCTGGACTCCTGCCTTGTTTGAGACGGCGTCTCCCTCGTTATTGTTGCCTATGCCAAGCCAGCTGACGCCACCTATGCTCACCAGCTTTTGTCAGCTTAACACAAACCTAGGCATCTAGGAAGAAGGGAAATGAGGAATTGCCTCCAATACATCAGCCTGTAGGCGCATCTGTGAGGCATTTCCTGGATTGCTAATTAACGGCCTCACCCACTGTGATGGTGCCATCCCCAGGGGGAGGGCCTAAGCTATAAAACAAAGGTGGCTGGGCAAGTCAGTAACCAGTATTCTCCACAACCCCTGCTTCAGTTCCTGCCTCCGAGTTGCTGCTTTGGTTTCCCTCCGTGATGGGCTGTAACCTGTGAGGTGAAACAGCCCCTTTCCTCCCAATTTTGTTTTGGTCAGAATTTTATCTCGACAAGAGAAACCAACTGAGAGACCCATGCCAGGTGTCCAGATTGTTATGGGTGCTGGGGATTTGAACTGAGGCCCTCATGCTCGCATGGCAAATGCTTCCCCCACTGACTGAGCCCACACCCAGCCCCCACGAGGCCTTCCACACAGTGAAACTAGCCTGGCCGCCATTGCTTTCAGAGTGTTTCCTCTCCCATCACTGCCTCCCCAGTCCACTGATAGGGTCTTCGGCTCTCCAGTCCCCACTGCCCAGGATTGCCATGCCACTCAGCTTTCCCACACCGCAGTGCCAAGTTCTCCCCACCCATAGGCTGCCTTTATGCTCATTCCCTATGTTTGGTTGGCTTTTCTCATTCTACATAAATGATGTCCTTCGGGGACTCACCATGAGAATAATAGAACTGAACCCAGGTCCTCTGCAAGAATGCAATGTGCTCTTAACTACTGAGCCATCTCTCCAGCTCCCTGAAATTGTATTTTTAGTTCCTTTCCAGCTGCACAGAGACTTGGTCTACATGCTTTCCTCACTGTGGCCAATCTTCTCCTAAACAACCTCTTGGTGTTTAATGGGTCCTCGGGAAATAGATTTTTCTTTCTTTCTTTCTCTCTTTCTTTCTTTCTTTCTTTCTTCCTGAGAGAGAGTTTCACTGTGTAGCCCAGGATGCCCTTGAAATCAGAATGCCCCTGCCTCAGCCTCCTCCTGAGTGCTGGGACTGCAGACATGCACCACCATGCCCGGCTACAAACACCTATTTTTAATGAAGTCCTGGTTTGTGTTATTAAGTCATGTACTCAGAAAAGCTGAAGTCAAGTGGAGGAAACCAATAAATAGGACCTCATCAAAATGTTAAAACTCTTACTCTGAAGAAGAAAAAAAAAACTATGAAGAAGTTAAACCAACACTCAGTGTACAAGAGGAAATAGTTGCAAACCACACAGCTGGCAAAGGACTCATATGGGGAATATGTAAAGAACAGTAAAAACTGTTCAAAAATGGGCCCCAAATACAAAGATACTCTGTGGCAAAGGGCGTTCACATATGTTAAATGGTCTCATGAAGGCAGGGGATGATAAAGTAATTGCTGCACAGACATAATGTCCTGGCTTCAGATCCCCAGCACCATTGTAAAAGGCCGTGTGTGGCTGGAACCCTAGATTTGGGAGGGTCCCTGGAGCTGACTGTCTAGCCAGGCTAACCAGCTAGAAAGTTCCAGATTCAAGAACAGAGAGAAAGGATAGATAGATAGATAGATAGATAGATAGATAGATAGATAGATAGACAGACAGACTGTTGCTCGCTCTTCCAGAGGACCCAAGTTCAGGTCCCAGCTCCCCCTCATCAAGTATTTCACAGCTGCCTACAACTCTAGATCTGGAAGATCTGATGCCCTCTTCTGGCACAGGCAGGAACTCACACATAAATAAATATATCTTTTTAAAAGATGGACTGTAATAAAGGAAGATTCCAGATGTTGTCCTCTGGCCTCCACTTGCACACACACACACACACACACACACACACACACACACACACTCACACACTCACACACTCACACACATGCTCACACACACTCCCACGCTCATGAGAAGAAACATGCACACAGCAGTGGGCTTTGAAAATCTCACATTTCCTTCTGCTTCCTCAGCTTCTCTAGTTGAGAGCAGTGGTTCTCAACCCTCCCAGTGCTGCGGCCCTTTAATACAGTTCCTCATGTTGGAGTGACCTCCCCCCCAACCATAGAAATATTTTGTTGCTACTTCATAACTATAATTTTGCTACTTCTAGGAATCATAATGTGAATGTCTGTGTTTTCTGACCGTCTTAGGTCACCCCTGTGGAAGGGCCATTTGGCCCCAAAGGGGTGGAGACCTACATGTTGAGAAACGCTGCTCTAGAGGAAACAGAAGCATGCCACAAGAACTCGGGCTGAAGAAGGCCAACTTCCACACTATTTACTTACAATATTGACCATGCTAAGTCTCCAGCTACAAGGTACTGATTGAATAAATTGTGTTTTACAAAGAAAATGCCTAGAATGAAAACACAGAGGGGCAAAGCCTTTGATTTGGGAGCCAGTGTATCCTAAACATCTCAGAATGGGCATCAGTGACTATTTGCAGATTGGTCTGAACCAAATGGTGAGAAGTGAGCATCCCAGAAACCATGACATGGGAAAATGTTCACAGCTCAGAAAGAGAAAAGGAAAAGGGAGAGCAGACTCTAAAACTGTGTCCACACACCCTCAATATTGGTTTTAAAGAGGATGAGTGCATTGCTGTGTGTTAAAAGGCAAAAATGAAGTTATCCAAGATGCTGACAGTGGCTGTTCCTAGAGAATGCACACTGAGGACAAGGTTCTTTTTTTCTTCCGCTGCTTTTGTATTTGTGTATGTTCTACGTATTCCAAGTTTTAGATTTTTTTAATTTTCTTAAAGTGTGTGTGTGTATGTGTGTGTGTGTGTGTGTTCCAGCATGAGCATGCATGTGCAAATGGACACACATGTGAGTGCAATGTTTGTGGAAGCCAGAAGAGGGCATTAGATTCCCTGGGGCTGGCATTACAGGTGGTTGTAAACAGCCTTACCCTGGAGCTGGGAAGCAAATTCCATTCTTCCGAAAGAGCAGTAAGCGCCTTTAACCACTGGGCCATCACTTCTCCAGCCCCTATTCCAAATTCTAACCAGAGAACTTTCTTTTTCCTTTTTCAGTTGAAAATAGTGGGAGGTTGGTCGGTGGGTTGTTTTGCTTGGGGTTTTTGTTTGGGGTTTCTCAAGACAGGGTCCACAACATAGTCCAAGCTGGCCTCAGACTCCAAACCCTCCTTCTCACTCCACCTTCCAAGTGCTGGGATTAGAGGCATTCATCATCACACATAGCTTTCAGTGGTTTTTAATTTGTTTAATTGACACGTAGCAATTGTTCGTATTTCTAAGTTTAGTGTGGTGTTTCAATACATGCATGCATTATGTGATAATCAAATCAAGGTAATTAGCATATCCATCACTCCAAGCATTCATCATGTCTTTGGGGCTTGGCGGGGGTGTAGTTTTATTTTTAATTGGCCCACAATAATTGTACATGGCAGCAGTATTTTCAAATCGCTTTGAATCCACGCAGAGCCACAATGACTTCTGAAACAATACAAGAGTTCCAAGGACAGCCACCCAGCCTCTCTCCCAGGCCACTGCTACTCACACAGCACCTTCAGGTCCCTCACACAAGCCAACGTGTCTTATTCACTCAATATTTTTCTGGGTCTCTTTTTCTAAAGAAATTTATTTAGAAGGAATCTTTATCATGACCATAAAGGGAAATCAGTATCACTTGTCATAAATACAATGAAATGATACAGTAAATGCCATTTTAAGTGGTGTTATTTAGCACTAGCTGAATATCGTTGCCTGCGGAATGCTCTGAATCCAGCATCTGCCCTCGGTTTATCGAATAAAGAGGGGCTAGCAAATACACAGAGGCAGGTCTAACGACATATTTGAACCAAGAATCCCAGCTCCAGACACCATCAGGAGGCTTGAAAGCAGATTGGTGGAGAAATTGCATTGAATTCAGTGTCATTGCAAGGTCCCTATGGCATTCCTCGGGCCACCATGGGGCACATCTCACACCTCAAGTTCACCAGGCTTCCAGAATACAGCTGAACAAAGCCCAGGTGTGGGGCAGCACCAAAGCTGGTCAGTCCCCTACTGGCAGCCTTCTGAGGGAGCCCCGACCTCCATGGAGCCCTGGGTAACCACACACACCCTCCCCCGCCAGGCCACTGTTAGTCCTTGGGTAGCATCTTCCTCTGCCCCAGGAAGGAAGGAGTCAGATGTGAGAGAAGCAAATTTCTTTCCCCTCTAGTTGAGGGAAGGTTTGAGAGGGCCATTCCTGGATGCTGGATGGGAAGAGAGCAGGGTGAGCCATACACACTCACGTATTCAAGTTAGGACTGGGGGAAAATGATCTCTCCGTGTCTAGAGTGTTATCAAGAGAACTGCACCCGCTCCATTAGTGTGGGAAGCTCCTGTATGAATCATGGGTGTTAGAGCTCTGCCTGGGAATGCATTCATTTGTGATCCGAAGTTCTATAACATGTGAATTCCATCCCAAACAGTGCTACCAATAGACCCAGATGACTGACATTTTAAGCAACCTCCTTTCATTATTTCACACCTCGTCAGGGAGCAAAGGATGGATGGATGTGGGCTCTCATGATGAGAAGTGACTGATGCCCTGACATGACATAAGGGGCTTTTTTCCTACTGCATTTCCTCCAGCATGGGGGTCCCATCCCTCTGCCCTGCTTCAGTGAGCAAATGTGGGGACTGATATCACAGAAGGGGCACACACAAAGTACATTCCAAACATTTTTTAAGATTTAATTTTAGGGGGGCTGGAGAGATGGCTCAGCAGCTAAAAGCATGAATGGTTCTTGTGAGAGGACCTGGGTTCGAATCCCAGCACCCACATGATGGCTCACACAACCAACTGTTGTTATTCCAGTTCCAGGGGATCTGACACTAACTTCTGGCCTCTTCAGGCACCAAGCACTCATGTGGTGCACATACATACATGCAGGCAAAATGCTCATTCATAAAATTTTAAAAATATATGCGATTTGTTTTAATTTTAATTATACATGTGTGTAGGCAAGTGTACATGAGTGCAGTGCTGAAAGGGGCCAGGAGGGGGCATCAGAGTCCCCTGGAGTGATATGTGATTGTGAGCCACCCAATGTGGGTGCAGGAAGTCCAACTTGGGTCCTCTGGAAAACCCATACATGCTCCTAACTGTTGTACCACCTCTCCAGCCCCCCCCCACCCCCACCCAAAAACTCTTCTTAAGTTGAACCTAACCAGGATAAATGATTCAGGTAGGCTGAGGACATCATTTGGTACCTAACAGATGATCCACTGACAACATTGTTAGGGTGTGATCAAGACGCGCGCCGGGCCCCCCCCCCCGTTCACATTTTGAACAATCAATCCCCCACTTATAAGACAATTTCAGCGCAGTGGGGCTTGGCTGGTGAAGTGAGTCACTGGGGCAGACCTTACTCCATCTGCTACCATGGGAGGGCTGTCCATATGTCCCCACTGCACTAACGCCACCATGGCTGTGACAGACTGAAATCCCCTGGAACGCCAAGTTAAAATCAATCACCCTTCCATTAAGTTGCTTCTATTAGGTATATTAGTCACAGCAATGAAAAATAACTCACACAAATATCAAAAACTGTTTATTCAAAAGCTTGAAAATGCATATTTTTTTAATTAATTTTAAATTTCCAGGAGGATGAAGGCAGGAGTTGTTGGGAACAGGGACATTGATCTTTAGACAGAAACAAATCTGTCAATTTGGGTCCCAGTGGTGTCTCTCAGGGAGCCGTCGCAAAGGTGGCACACATAAGACACATGAGGCCTCTTACTTGTTCTGCATTTGCTTTGGAATTCATTCTTTCCAGGGGAACAATTAGCCAGAAACACCATGATAACAGGGCTATGGTGTGGACCTGTCCACACAGCAGAATCAGGGGAGGCATTCCTGGGGTAGGGGGCTCAGACAGATGGGTCCCTCAAGTTCCTATAACTAATTCATTCATCCATGGGTGCTTCTGCTTAGAAATGCCACCTTGGTCAGAGTCCGTGGGATGAACACACAGGCTAAGCTGGGCCTGGAGTCAGCATGAGGACAACAGCGAGGCAAGCAGCCAAACTGAAGGAGTGGAGGAAACAGAACTGGGGAAACCAGGGCTTGGATATGAGAACTTGAGAAAAGGTATCAAAGAGCCTGAGTCAGGGCTGAGGGTGGGTAGGTCGGGAAAGCACATGTCGTACACACAGGACAACCTGAGTTCAATACCCAGTATCCACATAAAAAATAATGTTTTTTAAAAGCTTGGAGCCATGATAGAAACCTGTAATACCAGCGCTAGGGAGGCAGAAACAGGAAGATCCTTGAACAAACTCTGGGATCAGTGAGAGACCCTGTTGCAGAAACTAAAATGGAGAGAGATGGAAAAGACATCCAACATTGACCTCTGACCAACACACACACACACACACACACACACACACACACACACACACACACACACACAAGCATGCACATTACAATAAAGAAAGAAAAGACAAAATTCTCTGCAGTAGCGAGAGACCTGCTGTCTATTAGAAGTGTCTAGCTGGGGTAGCCTTGGACACCCACAGTAACCAGTGGTAAAGGGCCCAGCCGCATAGTGCTTGCCTATCATGTTCAGGAGCTTGGCTTCCATCTTCCACATGATGGAATAGGGACGTCAAGAAATTACCAGCAGTAAACAGGTTAGGCTGTAGCCCGGGTGGCACCACCCCGACTTGTCATGTTAAGTCCAGAAAACAAAGGCCAAACTAAGCCTCGGTGTGAAAGCTGCCCAGTGCTTGGGACACAGTGAGGGCACGTCCTTGAAGCAGAGCCCATGCTTACCCTTGAGCCCCCATAGAATGCTTCTCCCTCCCCTGCAGTTCATGGTCTCTTTAGAACCGAGGCTACAAATTGCATGAAGAACAAGTAATTCAATTAACTCTATAGTCTGTGATGAAAAAAATAGGCCATTTTGCTAGCTCTAGTGGTGAACTAGTTTAACCCCGGTGCTCAAGAAATTCCCAGGCCAGACAGCATATTAAACCAGATCTTCAACTTAAGAACAATTACTGTCATTTATCAGCCTGAATAGCAATAACGCACAAATCGACAGCTTTCAGGAGGCAAAAAGCTAGCTAGGTGTAATGATATGCAAAGCCACAGCAGTCTACATTTTGAGCTGTCTCCATCCCATCGATACATCTCCAGCTACCTACAATTTATCAATACAAATGTGGTGCCCGATGAAGGCAAGACCAAGAAGATAAATATGAACGGGGTGAGGGAAGAAAGGGCTCAGAAATGTTTGAATTTTAAAATGATGAAGTGCTGACCAGATTCTTAAAGCATTTTACATGCAATGACCCGATCACATCAAGTCCCTTTTGCAAGGAGGAGAGAAAATAGAAGGTTTTTTTTTTCTACCCCGAGGTTGCAGGCGGATGCTGCTCCTGTTCCGTTCCCTCTTCCTAGATGGTGTCTTTAGAGGTGTGTGATCATGGAGGGCTCTAATAAAAGTCATGATGGTGGTGCTAATTACAGTGACAGATTTGCATAAGCCTCCCCCTCCTTTTTTTTTTCTACTTCCAATCTATCATTTCATTTTCATTTCATCACATCTGCAAGAGGAAGTATGACACCCATTTTGAAAGAGGGGGAAACCAAGGCATGTCATGATTCAGGTACCCTCCACGTCATCAGGCACTGGTAAAGCCAGGGTAAGAATTAGACTCCAGTTCATCCCTCCAACGTCAGAGTCCGCCAAGGACCCAGAGGGAACTCAGGATGCAAATAGAGTTGAGAGAGGAGAAGGAGAGGAGAGGCAGAGAGGAAATTCCACATGCCCAAACCAGGCGAGGATAACGTTCAGTGGCAGCACACAGTGAGCCCCTCCTGTGTGAAAACTGCCAGCAAGAGTGAAGAAAAGCCAACTCCGACACAGGTGTGGCTTGTGGTCCTGTCCCCACCCCTTACGTGCCCAGCCCTCCTAGCCACACACTGGCATTCTGCTGAACAGCACCACTCAGTCTGATGGAGGAAACAGACTCTGTGTGCAGGGAAGCCCAGGAGTGCGGTACCCAGAGTAGACAGTGTCCCTACAGAGACAGGGATAGGATCCCACCAGAGCTCTTGACGCAAGTCCGGCAAACAGTCCCTATCCACTGGCCAGAGGACCCACACAACCTACTTGTCTCCTTCTCCATCCAGCTATTTCCACAGACCTAGTCAGACCTTCCAGCAGCTCCATCAGTGACGCTCATCATTTCAACCCTGGAATCTTACTAGCTTTCAACTCTGACATGCAAACTCCCGCCCTTCCTATAAGTCATAACTCTAACCCATTTTAAAAGGAAAATGGCGATTGGTCTAAAATTAAATAGATATTTGCTTGTCTGTCTGTTTAAAAGAGAAGTGGTGTGTGTGTGTGTGTGTGTGTGTGTGTGTGTGTGTGTGTGTGTGTGTGGTTTGTATGCATCACGTGTATACACCTGCGTGTTTGCCTGTGCATCCACCTGTGGAGACTAGAGGCCCGTGTCAGGTGGCTTCCTCTATCACTCTCTTGTGTTTTGAAACAGGTCTCTCACTGAACCTGGAGCTTGCTGATTGGCTAGATTAGTCAACCAGTGAGCTCCAGGGAACCAGTTCGTGTCACACACACACACACACACACACACACACACACACACACACACACACACACACCAGCCCTGGATCGCTGACTCACACGACTGTGCTCAGTGTGTATGTGGCTGCTGGGAACCCAGACTCATGGCCAGCACTTTTCCCACTGAGCCATCTCCCAGTTCAGTTTTTTTCCCACTCTTGTCTTCCTTTTTCATTACAGAGTCTCTAAGTAACACACACAGAGCTTGTGCGGTGGCTCATCACTCTAATCCCAACACTCAGGAAGGTGAGGCAGAAGAGTCCCAAGCTCAAGGCCAAGCCTGAGCTATATAGAGACCCTGTCTTGAGCTGGGTGGGGGGAGAAGATATTGTACCTTGTTGTGGTGGTTTGAGATTGTCTCCCATAGGCTCATATGTTTGAATACTTGCTCTCCAGCTGATGGAACTGCTTGGGATGGATTAGGAGGTGTGGCCTTATTTGAGAAGGTGAGTCACTGCGGATAGGTTTCGAGGTTTCAAAAGCCCATGTCATTCCCAGTTTCTCTCTCTTATGGATCAAGGTGTGAGTCCTCAGCTACTGCCCTAGCACCATGCCAGCTTGCCTCTTGCCATGCTCCCCACCATAATAGTCACAGACTCTAACCCTCTAGAACTGTAAGCCCCAAATGAACTCTTTCTTCTACAAGTTGCTTTGGTCATGGTGTCTGCCTTATCACATCACTAGAAAGGTAACTAAGACACTTGTAAAAGAATTTGGTGAACTGAAATCTTGTGTTTTCATTTTCCCTCTTTTATTAAAAATAGATTATTTCCTCATACAATATATCCTGGTTACAGTTTCCTCTTCCTCTACTCCCCACTTCCTCTCCCATCCGTATCCACCCCCGTCTTTCATTAGAAAAGAACAGGCTTCTAAGATATAACAACAAAGCATAACAAAAATAAAATAAAAGATAAAACAAAAACCAACACATCAAAGTTGGATAAGGCAAACTGACATAAGAAAAAGAGTCCCAAGAGAAGGCACAAGAATCAGAGACCCACTGATTCATACACTCAGAGTCCCATAAAAATACTAAACTGAAAGCTATAATATGTACACAGACAACTTGGTGTAGACTCCTACAGAACCTGTGCTTGCTGCTTCTCTCTGTGTGAGTTCATACTAGCCTTGTCTAGCTGATTTAGAAGGCCTTGTCCTCTTGGTGTCCTCCATCCCCTCTGGCACTTACACTCTTTCTGCCTCCTTTTCCACTGGGTTCCCTGAGCTCTGAGGGGAGGGATTTAATGGAAAAAGCCCATTTAGATCTGTGTGTTCCAAGGTCTCTCTCTAAGTAATGTCTGGCTGTGGGTTTCTGTATTTGTTCCCATCTGCTGCCTGAGGGAGCTTCTCTGATGATGGCTGAATAGGGCACTGATCTCTGAGTAGAGCAGAGTATCATTAGGAGTTATTTTATTGTTAGGTTTTCGGGTTTTGTTTTGTTGACCAGTAGTACTTGGTTTTACCCTAGGTCTCTTAGCTATCTAGTTTTGGTTCTGGGTCACCCAAGCAGTGACAGGTATTGGTTCCATCTCATGGAGTGAGCTGCAAGTCAAATCAGACATTGGTTCATTACTCCCACAAGTTTTGGGTCACCATTACCCTAGCATATTTTACAGGCAGGACAGATTGTAGGTCAAAGATTTTGTGGCTCATCTCTCCAATGAAGCTGTTAGAATTTTTCTCAACAGCCAAGAAAGGGTGGCCATTAAGTTTCATCCTGTCATTCTTATGAGGAAATATTCAGAGTACAGGTGAGGCAGAGAAGAGGTGGGCAGAGCAATGGAGGCACATTCCATTATGAGCAAAGGACACGCCATCTTACAAGGGCTGGCAGCAAAGAGAATGTACCAACCCACAGATATGAAAGGCTCCTAAGACTTTGGGCAAAACTGAATGAGAAACTGACACCCTGAGGGCCTCCTGAGATAGCCTTCTACCCCTACACAACACTCAGGCCAGCAGAATCCAAACCAAAGCCCATGCTTATAATGCCACGTACAGCACCTGAATCAATTACTTCAGCCTCCCAGAGGGGATGCATGGATTAGCTGAGACTGGCAGAGCAAAGCTTGTGGATGCAGAGAAGTTCCTTATACACTCAACAGAGCCGAACTTCAGGTGGTAATGCAGCGCGTACCCACTACAAAGCATGGACAACCCATCCCATTTCCCCTCTTCCCATCTCTCTTTGTTCTCCCTATCCCTTACCCTGCCTCCCTTAAAAAAAATCATAAAACCTGAGGCTGGAGAGATGGCTCAGAGGTTAAGAGCACTGCTTGCTCTTCCAAAGGTCCTGAGTTCAATTCCCAGCAACCACATGGTGGCTCACAACCATCTGTAATAAGACCTGGCGTCCTCTTCTGGCCTGCAGGGATACATGCAGGCAGAATACTGTATATATAATAAATAAATAAATAAATCTTTTAAAAAAAATCATAAAACCCAATCTTGGGTTGACCCCAAAACTTTCAGTTCCTCTACACAGGATGTAGCTCCTCTCTGTGTTGAATGCCCTGCATTTCTCTACCATCTCTGCCCTTGTCACCAGAATGTGACACAGGCACAAAACCAGGAAGCTGCTGGGGATGAATGTTTCATCCACTAGGATCCAGAATGTCATCCAAGGAACAACACTGTGTAGCTGTGCCTCAAATATACTTAAATTTTTTTATGACAAAGCAGATTAGATAATTGCTACAAGATACACAGAGACAGAGACACCAAAAATACTTTAAGAAAACACTTCATGTTTTAATTAGTTATAATTCTTTTTCTGTCTTCATTAAACTTAATTTGGGGTTGTAGCTCAGTATTAGAGCACTTGTCTAAGGTATGAAGCCCTAAGTTCCATCACCTGTAGTTGGGTTTTTTTTTTTTTACTCTTTACTCTTTGGGGTGCTCACCACCCAGCTCCTAAATAATCACACACAGAGGCTTATTCTTTCTTATAAATGCCCTGCCTTATCATGGCTTGTTTCTAGCCAGCTTTCCTTAACTTAAATTATCCCATCTACCTTTTGCCTCTGAGGTTTTCTCTTTCTCTAGTCTCTATGCCTGCCTTTCTTTCTTTCTTTCTTTCTTCCTTCCTTCCTTTCTTTCTTTCTTTCTTTCTTTCTTACTGCATGGCTGGTTGTGTAGCTGGGTGACTGCTGACACCTGATGTCCTCCTCCTCCCTTTTTTTTTTTTTGGTCCTCCATCTCTTCTTCCTAGATTTCTCCTTCTATTTATTCTCTCTACCTGTCAGCCCTGCCTATCCTTTCTCCTGCCTCACTATTGGCCACCCAGCTCTTTATTAGACCAATCAGGTGTTTTAAGCAGGCAAAGTAACACAGCTTCACAGAGTTGAACAAATGCAATATAAAAGAATGCAACACATCTTTGCATCATTAAATATTCCATAGCATAAATGAATGTAATACACCTTCAACTAATATTCCACAACAATCACCTGCACTAAAAGTAAGTAAATAAATAAATACATCTAGACATACTGTGGGGAAGGAAGACCCCACACAGAGAGAGTAATGAGCACTGGATATCAGTGTAGCTAAAGCGAGGAAGTTTGTTTTACAAGCTTTGAAAAGTCGGGGAAAATGCATAATATAAAAATGATGGGGCACATAGCAACATTGCAAAGAACAACTTTTACAGACCTGGACACAGATCCCTCCCTATTTCCTCTTTGGCTAAGTAATCAAAGTACAAGCCTAACTATCACCTGGCCCTTGCATCTATCTATTTCTCAACAGAGGATGTACACGGGTTCTCTCTGCATTTCACGTCCTGTTTATTTTAAGATTTAGTAGCTGAGTGACCTCATCACTTCTGCAGGTTGTTGTGCAAGTTTGACTGTTAATAAATGTTTGTCCTAACTTTCTAGTTTTGTTGTGGGGAGCTAGCCCAGTGTTAGCGGGGACAGCATCTTCTTTTCATCTGTAGCTGGCCTCAAGCTGGCTCAAGGTACTTTTGCTTTAACAATGGAGCGTTTTGTGTTTCTTAAGATATACTTATTTTTATTTTATGCATATGAGTGTTTTGTCTGAGTGCTAGCTAGTTTTATGTCGACTTGACACAAAACCGACTCATTTTGGAAGAGGGGACATTAATTGAGAAAATTCCCTTGCTAGACTGGCCTGTGGGCAAACCTATGATGCATTTTCTTGATTGATGATTGATGTGGGAGGGCCCAGCCCACTGTGGGCAGTGCCATCCCTGGGCTAGTGGTCCTGTGTTCTATAGGAAAGCAGGATTGGCAAATCAGTAAGCAGCACCCCTCCGTGACCTCTGCATCACCTCCTGCCTCCAGATTTCTGCCCTGCTTAAGTTCCTGTTCTGATTTCCTTCAGTGATGAACTGTAATATGGAAGTGTAAGCCAAATAAGCCCTTTCCTCTCCAAGTTGCTTTTTTTTTTTTTTTCCGAGACAGGGTTTCTCTGTGTAACTTTGTGCCTTTCCTGGATCTTACTCTGTAGCCCGGGCTGGCCTCAAATTCATAGAGATCTTCCTGCCTCTGCCTCCCAAGTGCTGGGATTAAAGGCGTGTGACACCGCCACCCAGTCCACGTTGCTTTTGATCATGATTTTCATCATAGCAATAGAAATCCTAACTAAAACAGTCTATGTATGTGTGTATGCAACCTACGCATGCATCAGGCCCTCAGAGGCTAGAAGAGGATGTTGTATCCCCGGAAAGTGGAGTTACAGATTGCCATGTTGATGCTGGGAAATAAACTTGGGTCCTCTGCAAGATCAGCAAGTGCTCTTAACCACTGATCTGTCTCTCCAGCCTGTTTGTTTTTTCTCACCATATGGGCAAATGTGCATCCTAAATGCATACCTCAATTTGTTATCCCAGAGTAAACACATTCAAGTCACTATTGTTGAAACTAAGAAATAGAACAGCATCCCTTTGTGCCCTCTGCCAATCACTCCTTCACCCTGCTGCCCAGAGGTAGTTACTGTACCAATGTTTAACAACACAGTTCGAGTTTTTCTTAGTTGAGGAATTTTATATAAATGAAGTTTCACAATCAATGCTCTAGAGACTAGATTTCTTCTTTCAAAAGAGGAGAAGGGGTAGGATTGTTGATCAAAACACATTATATACATGTGTGAAATTCTCAAACAATAAAAAAAAGACTCACTCAGTTTGTCAAACACAAATCTGTTAATTCATTTTTCTTATCACTTAATAATCCTTTATATGAATACCCTGCAGTTTATGTATCCAGTTTGTTTGTGGGGAATCTTTTGGGATTTTTTAATACTTACTTTTAAAGATTTATTTATTTTTATCATATGTGTGTATATGTTTTGCATGCATTATGCACATGTACCACGTGCATGCAGTGTCCTTGGAGGCCAGAAAGTAGCATCAAATCCCCTGGAACTGGAGATACAGGCAGCTGTGAGCCAGCATGTATGTGGTTGCTGGGGATCAAACTCAGGTCCTCTGGAAAAGCAGCCGGTGCTGTTGACCTGTGTGCTGTCTTCACAGCCTCTCTTTGAGTTTAACACTGTAAACATTCTAGCACACATACAGGCATTTCTGTTGGGTTTCTCTGTAGGAAGAGAAGTCTAAGGTCATGTGTTCACCTTCAGTAGATAAAAGCTTTCCAAGTACATAATCAATTTATGCTTCCAACAGCAATCACACCTTCCTGTATAGTTCATTCATTTCTGCTCCTAAGACTCAACTAAAGGAGACCTTGTGTAGGCGTGGACCATGGGAGAGAGCTACAGATTCCTTTGTACAGGGCAGGAATATGAAACTGGAACATCCAGTGTGGATATCAGTACAGAAGCTCTTCAAAATACTAAAGACGGAACTCACATAGGATCAAGCTATAACACTGTTGGGGACACAATCAACAGAACCACAGCCAGATTACTACAAAGATCCCCGCAGACCCATGGGTGCCAAAGCCCATCAATGGATGATGAGTGGATAAAGAAAGTGCGAACTACACACACAGCGCAGTGTTGTTCGGGTATAAAAAAGAATGAAATCATGTTTCTTGCTCAGACATGGTTGAATCTGAAGCTCATTGTGTTAAGTGAACTAAACCAGTCTCACAAAAAGCAGCAGCACAGGCTGGGTTGGTTTTTTGTTTTTTTCCTCCTGTATAGGATGTCAGGGAAACATAAAAGTAAAGAATGTACTCGGGTGTGGGAGAGGAAAGGGGAAGGAAGAGAAGAAGGAGTAATCAAGATCTGTGGATATGACCAAGTACAGTCTATGCGTGTACACAAATGTAGTAAAGAGCCCTCACTCTGTGAAATGAATATTCACTAGTATAAAACTCCTAGCCTCACTTTTTATTAGCTATGAACATTTCTTTGGGGAATTTCATGTGACCTCAGATCCCTGACCTGTGAAAGGCCCATAATCAGAATATTCTTGAAAAAAAATCGAGTTGAATTTTATACTAAAGACAAAGCGTGGCTCTCTTCAGACTACCCTGTAGTCAAGTGATGTAGGATGGATTTCTCCCGGTGGTGTAAGCAGAAAGAACAGCAAGCTGGGGAGACCTGGATTACCGCATTATATCTGAGTCTTCACTCAAATCAATCTGATCCTCAATTTTTCAAGCTGAGAAATGGGGATGATAAGACTACTCCATGAGAATTATAAGGATCAAAAGCTTCTATACAAAATTATCAATTAATAAAGTTCAGCTTTTCTCCCCCAAGATTTCAATCTTCTACCTGTTCCAGTGACTTGGGTGTTTAGTGTATCCAGAATGTTTATGTTTCACCTCCCGAAGAAACTTTACCATCTGGAGAGATCAAACGTCATGCTGGCATTTGATTGATGAGACAGTCATGGAATGTCAGGGCTAGAGGGACCTGAGTTCGTGTTAAAGATGGGGAAACTGAGGTTGCAGGTCTGTGTTGACACTGCTGGTTAATAGCACCACCAGCACTGAGGCCCGCTCTCTTGCCACTAGCCCAAGGTTGGGTCTTAAGTAGCTTCGTGTAAGTAATAATTTGCATTGCCCATTTTAATGAAGAGTCAGTTTATCATTGGAGTGGCAGGGAAAGAGTTAAAGTCACATTTTATCCATCTGTTAATTAATCACATTTTGCTAAAATGTAAAACACAGACACGGGCAAATAAATATCAGCATTTATATTTCAAATAACATCTCATTTAAGAAATATTGGAGCACTCTGGCTTCCAGCCCTGCCAGAATAACTGATAGGCGCTTTGCCCTCCTGCCAAAAACAACTATAAGGCTAGACAAATATATGAGGCAACTGTTTGCAGATCCTGAACAGCAGGCAGTGCTGGACTGTAACTTAGAAGAAAAGCAGACACAAGGGATGAACCCCATTATTTCTCTGGCTTCTTCCTCTAGCAGCTTTCTCACGGTACACATAAGCATGGGGGCAGACGAGGTGCAGTCGCTACCCTGTGCTGAGGAGGTGGGGGCTGGGGTCCCAGGCGCTGAAGTGTCTGTGTTTTGTGGAACAGAATAACAAACAATAGAAAGCTTCACAAAGAGGGGCTCTGGCTAGAACTCTCCAGAAGATCTGGCTGAGGCCTGGGAAGCCTTACAAATAAATGGCTTTACAAAAAGCTGTAAAACCCAACAGTCGTGCTTTACAAACAAGCACTGATGTGTTAGCCACACTAAAGTAGACATCCATGAATTCCCCCAAACCTCCAGTGGGGACCTTGAAAAGACCATGCATTTGTGTGAAGAACTATGACCTACACCGTAAGGCCTCATTTAAGATTAAAATAGATGGGGCTAGAGAGATGGTTTAGTGGTTAGAGCCTGAGGTGAGTCCCCAGCCCCTACACAGCAGCCTGTAACAGGGGATTCAACACCCACTTCTGGCCTCTGAAGGCACCCATATGATGGCTCACAAGCATCTATAACTCCAGGGTCAGAGGATCTGATGTCCTCTTCTGACATCCACAGGTGCCAAGCACACTCATGGTACCTATATGTTCAGGCAGGCAAAAACCCATAACATAAAATTAATAACTATTTTAAAAACTAAAATTGATCTTACCAACAAATTGAGCCAACCTTAACAGAACAAAATGCACCACCAATATTGCCGTCACTTGACTGACTCTTGAAAGAAAGCCAGGCATGGGAGCACACGTCTGCAATCCCAGCACTTGAAATGGAAACAGAAAGATCAAGAGTTCAAGTCTACACTCAGCTACCTTACTTACTTCGTTCAAGACCAGGCTCAGCTAAATGCGACCCTGTCTTAAAACAACAACAACAAAAAAAAAAACCCTTTAAGGAAAGATGCCATGACCACAGTACCTAAGTTTATTCATGGTGTCCACTATAAAGTCAGAGATTACCAACTCATGAAAGTTGACCTCTGACCACCACACTTGTGCTAAGGTACATGCTTACTCCCCCCATATTTACAAAAAACAAAATGAATGAATGAATGAATGAATGAATGAACGAAGTAAGTTGTTTGCTCTAGGTTGGAGGCTCAGGGTTGGATTAGGTTCTAAGCTAGGATCTGTAATTGGGTTTTCACTCATTAGCTGAGTATCCTCATGCAAGCTACCTTAAAGTTATGGGCAAGTTAGTTTCCTATACCTCATTTTCCACATCCACAAAATTGGGATAACCACTGACCCACTACGACATTTCAAATAGTAAATGTCCCCTAGAGGCTCACATGTACACCACTTGCTCCCCACCTGGTAGAACGATTTTGGGGGGCCTCGGGGAACTTGGGGGAGTGGAAGCTAGTTGGAGGGAGTTGGTCACTGGGGCAGGGCCTTGGGATATAGAATCCCCTCTTCTGTCATGCTTTCTAGTCTCTGTCCAAGGTCATGTGACTAGCTATCCTCTGCCACATGCTGCTGCCGTGGTGTTCTGTCCAAGGGCCTGGGCCCAGAGACCAGCCGAAGCCTCTGCAATTGTGAGCCACGTCAGGAATTTTCGTCATATTAACCCAAAGTGTGTAATACTTACATCCAGGGGTATGGGATTAGAATCGTACCTAGAACAGACTGGGTGCTATTTGAATGTCTGTCTAATAGATCCTAAACACAACTGGAATTATCTTCATGGGCTGCAAAAGGAGGATGTTACCTGGAAGGAGACAACTGGCTGAAGCAGTCAAAACCCAGACACATATTGGTTTAGATGCACCACGCTCGTGAACACTGGGAACTCAGCCATGGGGACCACACACCTACAGGCATCACAAGGCTGCTTTTAGCTTCGTCAGCTCGATGGGGGTTTCCCATGTGGCAACATAAAACATCATCAAAGACAACACTGAAAGCGGTGAATGGGGACATTGGGGTCAAGCAGGCTCAAATTGAGGGCGCTATCATGGATCTACTTCCCTCACAGTAAGGACCACAGTGGGGGCAATGCAGGAAAGAAGGGTGCTGGCCAAGGAGTTCCTGCCATTCGTGGCCAGAGCAGCGAGACAATGAAGTCCAGCCTGAAGCTGCAGCTGGGAAGGGCAGAGTCAGGGAGGGACCTTCCTCCATCTCCCTTATGAAGGCAGAGGGGAGCAGACTGTCCATCACTGAATCCTAATGCTTAATCAGCATGAAGTCAGCAGTGAGACAGATCTGTTCCACTGTCAGCCAGCTCCCCCGCCATGCTCCACAACCCTCCCAAACTCAAAGATGGAAATAGAAGACCTGAGCAGCCCTTGGAAGGAGAGACCTCTTGAGCATCAACTAGCTGCCCTGACTGGTATTGTGTATAGATTCTATCTGAAACATCCCTCCAGGTTCACTTGTTGAATGCTTAGTGGTCTCCAGAAGGTGGTGCTATTTTGAAAGGTCATAGGGAAAAAAAGCCTCTTTGATAAGGTTTCAGGCAAAACAATCTTGAAAAAGAACAAGGTGGAAAGCTTCCCCCTTCCCAGTGTGAAAACTTACATGAAGCTGTAGGAACCAACACACGATGGTACAGACATGAATACAAGCACATGGACCACTGGACCAACAGAGCAAGAGCAGGAGTAAACCCTTCCCTTTTGTGGACTAATGGCTTTCAGCAGGAGTGCCAGGACATTCACTGATGTAAGAACCACTAACCTCTAACAATAATGAATCAAAGCTTAAATGTAAGATCCACAATCTATAAAACTCTTACAAGAAAACATGGGGAATAGTTCCATGAAACAGAATTAGCAAACACCTAAATCACAAAGGACAATACCGACCGGGTGGAATGAATACAAATTCTAAACTTTGAGTCAACGAAATAGCTCAATTAGGAAAGGCACATGTGATTAAACCTGAGAACCTGAGTTCAGTCCCCATAACTTACATTGTACTAGAGAGAACCATCTCCTCCAAGTTGTCTTCTGACCTCTACATGCACACCATGATATTCACACACTATCAATTAATCAATCAATCACTACTAAAAAATTAGTTGTAAACTTCTAATACATTGAAAGATACAATCAAGCCAGGCAGTGGTAGCACATGCCTTTAATCCCAGCACTTGGGAGGCAGAGGAAAGAGGATCTCTGAATTCAAGGCCAGCCTGGTCTACACAGTGAGTTCCAGGACAGACAGGGCTACACAGAGAAACCCTGTTTCAAAAAAATAAAAACAAAATGAAAGGAAGGAAGGAAGGAAGGAAGGAAGGAAGGAAGGAAGGAAGGAAGGAAGGAAGGAAGGAAGGAAGGAAGGAAGACACAATCAATAGAGGGAAAGGTAACCAACATAATATAACTGACAAATGATAAATCTGGTGAGGGTTAAAATGCAGAATTTTAAGTAACTCCAAATAACGGCCCACTTTGAAAAACAGACAAAGGCATTAACTAGTTCCTTCTTCGAGTAGGACCTATAAAATGGCCAACACACGTGAAAAGATAGTCATTGTTTATCACTGGGGAAATGCTAAGCAAAGCCACAATGATGTACTGCCTCACACCTGGTAGATGTACTGTGGGTGAGCTATGCAATGGTAAAGCCACTGTGGGAAAACAGTCTGAAAACTGATTCCCCAAAATACGTAAAATAAAATTACTATCTGATACAGCAATGCCACTTCTGTGTATATGCCTAAAAGAACAGAAAGCAAGATCGCATGCGCGCACGCGCACCACACACACACACACACACACACACACACACACACACACATACACACACACAAAAAAAATGATATGCCACATGTTCACTGCAGCACTGTTCACAATAGCCCAGAGGTGAACCCTCTCCATTGGCAGAGGAATGGATAAACTACAATACATCCCTACAATGGGATACTACGCAGGCTGGAAAAAAAAAAATTCAGATATGTGCTACATGAATGAGCCTCGAGGACATTGGATTAAGTGATATTAGCCAATCACAAAATACTATGGCATTCTTCCATTTGTAGGAAGTTCTTGAAGTAGTCGAGTTTGTAGAAACAGGTAGTAGAATGATGTCAAGGATCTGGGGAGTGGTCGTATGATGAGTACAAAGTTTTGGTTGCAAGAGGACAAATTCTAAAGAAGAGGGTGGAAATTTGCATTCCCTAGCACTGAACTGTGCCACTCTAAAATGATCAAGATGGGGGCCGGAGGGATGGCTGAGCAATTAAAAGCACTTGCTGCTCTTGCAGAGGGCTGGAATTCAGCTCTCACCATCCATAAAGGCCAGCTCACAACCACCTACAACTCCAACTCCAGGAGATGTGATGCCCTCTTCTGGCTTTCACAGGCTCCTACACACACATGAGCATACACACACACACACACACACACACACACACACACACACACACACGTAATATTTTTCTTTAAAAATGTAGGGTTAACACAGTCATTTTTATGTTACATGTATCGAGCACAGTTTCAACAAGAAGGACAAAGGAGGTGGTGGGTTTCGAGCAGCCGCTGAAGGAGTAGACTTGAAGGGGTCAGAGCAGACAGGCAGAAGACTTGTGTGACAGAACCACAGTATGTCCCATACTTTATGCCACACCAGTGACAGTGCATGTGACTACAGATGATCTCAGACATTCCCACCCTGCCAGCTCCTTGTATTAGAGAGAATATATACTAGTGCACTGAACCCCAGAAGTCTCCAGCAGAGTGGAGAACCCCAAGAGTACAGTGCTTGATCCAGACTGAGACACCCACAGTCATTTGTCAACAAGAAGCAAGCTTGCAAAGAGAGAATGAAATGAACACACCATGCCATGGTCCAAAAAGGAGGGAGGGCCCTGCACCATAAGGCCCCGAAGGCTGAATGGACTATGTTGATTTGCCTTACTTATCATTATTTTGCTCATGCTTCACCAGTCAGCTGATAATGAGGTCTCAGACAAACCAGAGATTGAACTGTAAAAGACATCTGTGAACCACTGATCTCACAGAAGAACAATTGCCCAAAAGCATAAGAGGGGAATTTTTAGGAGCCTTTAAAACTTCGCTAATATTCTCATGGGGTGAGCATGTCAATGGTGCATTTTAAAGTACTGAGTGTTTTGGAAGAAAAAAAAAGTTAGCCAAGATCCATGTTCTTCTGGGACAAATGAGGCCTTTCACTGGACTATGGCTGGATCTCCCTCACATGGGGTCCTGGGAAGGTTCTGGAAGTCCCCAAGCACGCTGCTTTGTACTAATGTGGATTTGTAGGATTGGAGGCAAATGCCATCTGAAGTAGCACCCACACAGAATCCCCACAGGCAGAGGCCAGAGCATCTGGGAAGTCAGGGAGAGAGAGGTACTTACCTGTGAGCCTGGGCCTTAGTAAACACCCTGGGCCTCAGAGGACCCTATCTACTGCTCATCCCCATGCCTCTCTAGAGCTTCCAATAGGGGCATGATGGGATGCCAGGATGTTGCTAAAATCCCTTCCCTGGGGAACACATAAACAATGTCTACCCTCCTCCTAAGGTCCTCACAACAAAACAAGGTATGATTCCACTAAAGTTCACCAGGGGGACCAATGAGTTTATGGGGCTATAGGTGTGGAGCTATGGGCAAGAGCATGGGTGATAGCCACAGTCGAAGGTCTGCACCCAGCAAGAATGTTTGCTTCCTAATGGCTGTGTGGAGGGAGTCTCTCCCTCATCATTCTCCACCTGTATCCTCTAGTCCCTCCCAGTCACACCGAGGCCACATGCATTTAGGGAAGAATTGCATACAACTGGTTCAGAAGAGTGGCTGGATACTCAGGTGTCCATGACCCTCCTTCCAAAACAGAAGGTCACCAGTCAGCAACCCCGGCCATTATGATTCTGGATGAGCAGGCTCAGCTGGACTCCTGAAGATGGTGATGGTTTGGCTCAGAGGATATTCCTGTACAACACAGGGTCGTTCTAGCCTGGTCTGTGATCTCAGTGGGGAGAGAGGCCTTGTGCTAAGGGGCATCTGCCACTGTGGCTACTTAACAGTCTCTTCTCCCGGGTCTCAGCTTTCTTTGATAGACCTCCCTCCTCTTGAGGCTTCTGCCCTTCCCCAGCCATGAGGCAACCATCCATCTGGGCCTGGCCGCCTGTGATGACTAATCTTGGTTGACAACTTGACACACCTGGGAAGAGGGACCTCAGCTGAAGAGCTGGCTCTGTCTATGGCCATGTCTGTGGGGCATTTTCTTCATTGCTAATTGCTGTAGGAGTGGGCAGTACCATGCCTAGGTAGGTGGGAGTCTATACGAAAGCTGACCATGCGCCTGGGAGCAAGCCAATAAGCAGCTCTCCTCCGTGGTCTCCGCTGCAGTTCCTGCCTCTAAGTTCCTGCCTTGAGTCCCTTCCCTGGCTTCCCTTTATGACGGACTATAACCTGTAATGTGAAATAAACCCAAGTTGCTTTTAGTCAAAATATTTTGTCACATAAACAGAAATGGGATGCCATTGGAGCTCCTTAACCCCGGGCCCTAGGGCTACAAGGGAAGTGGGCAGGGAGGAGCCCTTTAATTCCAACCTTGGTGCCCAGACTTGCAGATGTAGCCAGATGTCTACCATTATCTGCAACTCTCCCCAGATGTCTTAATCAGCCCTGCTTCCTCTCCTTTCCCCAGGCCTTTTCCTTCATGCTTCCCATCCTCTTCAGAGCTGTCTGGAAGTCTTCCAGTAAATTCCTAATGTGTTGGAGTTAGTTTCAGTTGCCTGTCAGCAAAAAAGCCTGATGGGTACAGATGGGCACAGCCCCAGGGTATGCTACTAAGAAACATCAAAAGTGCTTGCACCAGCCAGTGTGATGGCACAGGCTTGTTATCCTGGCTACTTTCAAGGCTGAAGTTGAATATCACAAGTTCAAGTTCTCCCTGGGCAATTAGTAAGATCATCTCAAAAAAAAGAAAAAAGAAAACTGAAGATGGAACTTATTAGCAGAACACCTGCCTAGAATCCCCCAGTGAGGGGCTGGGGTGTGGCTCAGTGGTAGAGCCCCTGCCTAGAATCCCCCAGTGAGGGGCTGGGGTGTGGCTCAGTGGTAGAGCCCCTGCCTAGAATCCCCCAGTGAGGGGCTGGGGTGTGGCTCAGTGGTAGAGTACCTGCCTAATATGTGAAAGGGCTTATGTTCAATCCCAAATACCACAAAAAGGGGGACTCATCTCAAAGCAAACACTTCCTTTGCCCCCCAGAGGCTCTGCCTTAGGAAGACCAGTAAATTCCTCCAGAGGTTGAAATAAAGGTATGCAGAACAATGAATGTGGCTTTCCTCAGGGTAGGGGATAGACCTCGTGTCCTTTCAAGGACCCCGCCTGGATTCTCAGGTTAGAAGTCAGGAGCTGTCACAAACCAGATGTACAACACAGGATTCCCAATTTGCTTTGACCTGTGGCAAAGCACCTAACCGTCCTGGCTAGTTGGAGTTCTGTGGCTGTGATAAAATCCTGACCAAACAGACTTCCTGGGACATCAGGGTGATAACTCAAGGCAGCAACCTGAGGCAGAAGCTGAAACAAAGACCATGAAGGAGTGCTACTTACTGGCCTACTCTCCTGGCTTGCTCAGCCGGCTTTCTTACACAAGACAGGCCTACTTGCCCAGGCGTGGCATGACCCACAGTGGACTGGACCTTCCCACATCAATCATTAATAATGAAAATGCCCACAGGCTAGTCTGATAGAGGCATTTCCTTAATTGTGGTTCCCTTTTGCCAAGGGACTCTAGTCTGTGAGAAAATGATGAGAACTAATCAGGGCAAGTCTGATAGGTAAGCCCTTGCCCATTCTCCTTTGGTAAGGTTCACCAAGCTGGACCTAGGTGAAGCCATTATCTCCGTGTGTAATTGGTGCCCTAGCTTGGGTGAACAGACATTTTTCACTGTAGCAAAAATTAATACACCACCTGATCACCAGTGCCTAGATTGGGCCTTAGTGCCACCAGGGATCCTCAGGTGTATGCTCTGTGCTGGTCAGTTCTTGGTGTCAACCTCACACAACCTAGAGTCACCTGGGAAGAGGGAACCTCTATTGAGGAATTGTGTTGATCAGACTGGCTTGTGACCAGGACTGTGAGAATGTACTGATTGGTAACCGATGTGTTAGGGCCCAGCCCTAACTTCCCCAAGTTGCTTTTGGTCAGAGTTTTTTTATTGTAGCAAAAGAATGATGCTAGAACACACATCAACACTGCCCATCTGAGGGGCTTCCCTTCACCTCTGCCTGTACGCAATGTGATGAAGCAAGCTCACCACCTCGGAGCCCTCTGGCCCTTGCAGACCCCAGTGCTGCTCCCTTCTCCCGAGGCTGAGAAGCCGGGCCACCTCCTGAGTTCACTTAAATCACGGCATTCATATTCCCTCAGGAGCATGCACGCACACTCGAAACCCTCAAACAACCCCTCGCCATATGTGTCGATTTAAATGGAAACCAAACGGGGAAGGATTCTTACGACAGTCTGTCACCGACTGAGCTCTGCTTCCTCCAGTTAATTTATGTCTTCCGTAATCAAGTGGCTGCTTTTTAAAAGGCTCCACCTGGGAAGGCACATTTTCCCCCATACGTTCACATTCGAAGGTCCCCAGCCTGGGAGTTAATCGTCATTTTAGACACTGCGCTGTCGGAGCACTTTATCTTCCAAGCTCTTTACCTGTATTAATTAATTAGCACTATAAATACGACCAGCACATGACTATTCTGGAACTAATCAGTCACTGACTCCGCTCGGGACCTGGAGGGGAATTAGGAAAATCGAATCTTTCCAAAGTTGGGTCCAGACAAGGTGATGCTGTCAGTTCTGTCCTATGGGCTGGTGGGGAAGTGGCTGGCTCAGTCTCCAGCTGGGGACACTTGCAGTTTCCAGGACAAGCCAGCAACCGGAGCTGAAGGGACACAGATCTATCATAAGTAAAGAATGGTTATGCTTTCCTGCCGGTTAAGCATAGCACAATGGTTAGAAGTCTGTTCAACGCCTGCCCCTGGGATGGATACTAAGTGTTGGGAGATGGCTCAGACCTTTCCTACTAAAATGTTATAGCAGAATTATGCAGGACCCAGACACAACAGAGGTCACACATCTTCATCCTCCCCACCACCACCACCACCAAAAGAAAAGAAAGAGAGAGAAGCCAAGGAATTCTGACTGGAGAAAACGCTACAGGACCAGTGAGTCACTCCAAAAGTGTTCATTGTACGGGCTGGAGAGACGATGGTTGTGGTTAAGAGCACTTGTTGTTTGTGGAGGACCCAGGATTGAATCCTAGCACCTACATGGTAGCCCATAACTGCCTGTAACTCCAGTTCCAGGGCTTCTGATGCCCTCTTCCGACCTCCAAGGACACTGGGCATGCACATGGTACACAGACATACATACAGGCAACACACTCATACACATACAATAAAAATAATTTTTAAAGGTATTTATTAGCGCTGGAAATGTAAGCCAATGAAAGAACTGTGTTTAACCCCCATACATCCTACACAAAAAATACACAAGATACATAGATGATGGATGGATGGATGGATGGACGGACGGATGGATGGATGGATGGACGGACGGATGGATGGATGGATGGACAGACTGCATACCAGACTTTCTAGAAATAAAACAACTTGGTCTTCACTCAAGCTTACAACTACTCAGAAAACATACTTGAGAACCACAATAAACAAATCCAGGACTCCATGACACTTCAAGTCTGGGAGGCAGAGTCCAAAAAAATACCATTCTATATTCCTCAAGTCATCTGGCAGTGGGCTGACTAAAAAGGCCAGAGAGAGAGAGAAAGTTTGTTGACTTGACCATGGTTTTCCAAGACTAATCTTACTGCTGCCCCAGAACTACTGTTTAGTATGGACATTAACTCTGAGTTTATGGATTCAATCTGATTCTGAATTTAGCTGTAGTGGATCCTGACAGGCTTTGGCCACCAGTCTGGCAAGTTTCTGAATCAAAGACAAATACAGCTCAATGAGATGATATGAGAAAGGACACCACTGAGTCCCCACAGCTGACCTAGAACTGGCATTCCTCTAGCTACATTTTCTTTTGTATATTTTTATTATATATGTTATATATATTATATATATTGCCTGCCTGTTTGTATGTGCACCATATATGTGCCTGGTGCCCACAGAGGTCAGTAGAAGGTAGTGCAGCCCTTGGAACTGTAGTTATGGACAGTTTGAATGGTTGTAAGCTGCCATATGGGTGCTGGGAATGGAATCCACATGTCTGGTCCTGGATTCCCAAGTGCTCTTAGCTGCTAAGCCAGCCCCCTAGGTCAATTTCTTCATTTCTCATTATCTGCAAAACACATAACTTACATCTCTTGTTGTCTTCCCAGGATTTGGGGGCTGGAGTTGGTATTCCGACCTGTGAGTGGTCACCCCTCAACATGTATTTGTCTTTTGCATGCCTTGCTGATTAAATACATCGCTATTGTGTCCATGAGGCACAGAACACAACACCAAAGGACTAGGATGGTGAAACGCTGATCCCAGCCTGGCACAGAAGAAAGGCTTTCTGGGACTCTAGCTAGGTACTTGGGTCTTCTTAGGGATGTGTCCATGGAAAACAGTGCCAAGTCCATAAGAGGTGCTGAGCACCGGACTCTGCCTGATCCAGTGGAAAGGTAAGAGAAGTGTGAATTTGCCCCGCTCCAGCAGGGTGGGATAAAAAGAAAGAACTAAAGCTCAAAGGCAGCTTGTGGGTGAGAGGAGGCATGTGCAGGCCACACTGAGTGCATATTACTTTTCTGTAGCTGCAACAAAACACTCTTGTAAGAGCAACTTAAAAGAGAAAAGCAGCTGGGCAGCAGTGTGCACGCCTTTAATTCCGGCACTCGGGAGGCAGAGCCAGGTGGATCTCTGTGAGTTCCAGGTCAGCCTGGTCTACAGAGTGAGTTCCAGGACAGGCACCAAAACTACATGGAGAAACCCTGTCTGGAAAAATCAAAGAAGAGGAGGAGGAGGAAGAGGAGGAGGATGAAGGGAAGCAGGAGGAGGGGAGAAAGAGGAGGAGGAGGAGGAAGCATCTGTGATTCCAGAGTGATAGGGTCCACCGTGGCCAGGGAAGCACAAGAGGCAGGAACTGTAGGCAGCAAAAGCGGGAAGCTGCCTGACCACATTTTATCCACATACAGGATGGGGGGGAAGAGGATCGAGGGGATGAAGTATGGTGAGGCTATAAACCCTCAAAGCTCACCCCTCAGCAACCTCTTCAGCAAGGGTCCACCTCCCCAAGGTTCCAGAGCCTCCACCAACAGTGCCACCACCTGGGGACCAGTCATTCACATAAGCCTATGGGAGACATTTCTCCCTCAAACGACCACACTGAGTGATACCTGCAAGCCACTCATGACTTCTGCTCATAACCCCTTTCAGTCTCCCAGACCCTCACTCCTTCCCTAGTCACACATCTGAGAGCAGAAGCAGGGACAGGGTCCCCCCTTGCAGTCAGTCTGTGGGGAAATGACCTCTGTGTACCTTCTTATTCCTGCCGTAAAACTGTGATGTGATACCATTCTAAGATAGCCCCACCAGGTAGGAAGAGGTATTTCTTCCTTCTTTCTATCTTGGAGCAATAAATCACATACACACACACACACACACACACACACACACACACACACACATCCCACATACTTTCCTTCCTCTCTTGATGGATGAGTCCAAAATTCAAAGGCTGATGCTTTGCTTAAGGGTTGAAAATGATAAAGAAAAATACCGATCCTCATTTTCTTAAAATTCTTTCTTAGACCAGAACCAGGGACTTTCAGGATGGGGAGACCTCTGGACATGCTCACAAGCCCTGGAGCTATTGAGAGACACACTAAGGCTGTCTTTGAAACAACCTGTGGACACATCCTCCATCTTCACCTCCTTGAATGGTACCAGCCTGGGCCATCACAGTGACTCTCCTGTCACAGATCTTTAGAATTACCAAGCAGTTGCCTGAGCTAGGCAGAGACTCCAACATCCAATAGCACAGCAAAATCCTGTGGCCTCCTCTTCCCCCAGCATTTATGAAGTACCACTAACAAATAAAAACTGCATGTTTTTAAGGAATACAACATAATGACCTGCCATACATGTGAAGTTATCCCTCGGTGTCTGTAGGAATTAGCTCCAGGTCTCCCAAGGGTAGGTCAGCATTCAAGTATTTGCACAGGACCTGTGCAATCCTCCTGAATCCTTTAAGTTGTCAATATAAAGCAAGACCTCGCCGGGCGGTGGTGGCGCACGCCTTTAATCCCAGCACTCGGGAGGCAGAGGCAGGCGGATCTCTGTGAGGTCGAGGCCAGCCTGGGCTACCAAGTGAGCTCCAGGAAAAGGCGCAAAACTACGCAGAGAAACCCTGTCTTGAAAAAACCAAAAAAAAAAAAAAAAAAAAAAAAAGCAAGACCTCATGCAATATCAATGGATATCGTATTCAGTGGATGACAAGAAAAAATGCTTGAACGTATTTCTAGTCGAGATGCAATATTTTTTGTCTCTATCCACAGTTGGTTGGATCTTAGGATGTGGAAACCTGATACAGAAGGCTGTGATTACCATAATCAAGCTAATTAACATATCAACCACCTTATGCAGGATAGGGGTGTGTGTGTGTGTGTGTGTGTGTGTGTGTGTGTGTGTTAAAAATACGAGGCCAGGCATAGTGGTACATGCCTTTAATCCCAGCACTTGGAGGCAGAGGCCAATGTATCCCTGTGAGTTCGAGGCCAGCCTGGTCTATATAGGACAGTCAGGCTATGAAGTGTCTCAAATAAACAAAAAGGAAACCTGGAATCTGTTCCTAAGCTGCACCGAGATGCCATGCTGCCCACCAGATCTCCAGGACTTACCCTACATAAATGACACCCTACACATATGAAGCTTTGTCCCATGAGACCAGAATCTCCCCTTTATGCCCACCAGCTCCTGATAACACTCTGTTTCTACACAATTAGCATTTTAGGTGCCCCTTTTAGTCCAAGCATACAGTGTGTGTTTTCTTCTCTGTGTGTGGCTTATTTCATTCAGTGCCCTGCCCTCCAGATTCCCATCATGATGAGAGGCAGCCTCCTTTATCAAGGCTAAATCAAATCTTGTATCGTTGTGTGTACATATATTTGTGCATATGTGTGCATGTATACAGGGGAGAGAGGGGGGAGGATGAGAGAGGGGAGGTCTCTATCCTTTTAACCATGGACAAACTCACTGATTACTTCAGATCTTGGCTGTTGTAAATAACACTGAGTGCACACAGAGCAGAGAGGGTGCGCATATCTCTGTGTGGGGAGTCACCTCATTGCCTTTGGGTATACACTTCTATAGAACATCTTTTCCTCTGGGCTTGACACGAACGTCACCCTCACAGAGCAGAGCACCGGCAGTGACCTATGGGCAACTGGGTGTACAGTTGGGACGATGAAACAAACAGACCTGCAAGCTTCTAAGCCAGCTGTGGCTGCTAACACTCCCTCCTGGAGAGCAGCAGGGTGCTCACAACATCCTCAGAACCTACCTCAGTTCTCCAAGCACCACTTGACCCTGCTCCCGGATAAGCATCATTGTAACATGCTGACAGTGGAGCTTTTAGCCATCCAGCTGCCCTGGAGTTCCCCATGCTGCTGAAGCAAGCCCCTTGTTTTTTGTTTTTGTTTGTTTGCTTGTTTTGAGACGGAATTTCACTATGTAGTACTGGCTGGCCTGGAACTCGTTGAAATCCCCTTGCCTCAGCCTTCCTCAGAGCAGGGATTAAAAGTATGAGACATCACACCTGGTCTTGCTGCGTTCATTTTGATGCCATTTGCTGTAAATGGGACTTGGGGGTGTTTGTTTGTTTGGATAGTTTGATAGTGTATGGAAAACTGATTTTGTGTGTTCATTTTCTGTCCTGTAATCATACCATATTTATTTACTAATTCTAATAGTTTTGGGTGGAGTCACTGGTATTCTATGCATGTAAGATCATGTCATCTGCAAACAGCAACAACTTCTCCTTTTACAGCTTTTTATTGTGTAATTGTTCTGCCCAGAACAGAAGTGGCTGGAGCAGGCATTCTTGTCTTGCTCCTTGTCTTTAATGAACAACTTCAACTTCTAGTGTTGACCACGATATTATCCGTGGGTTTGTGAAGCTTTATTATGCTGAGGTACATGCCTTCTATACATAAATGTTTGAGTATTTTCTCATGGAATGATGTTAAACTTTATCTAATTTTTTTCTATATCAACTGAGACAATGATCCAGTTTTTATCCTTTGCCTGTTTATTGATTTGCATATATTGAACCATCCTTGCATTACAGGAATCAGACCCATTTGATCATAGTGTATGTTTGAATGTGTTCTTAAATGCTGTTTGCTAGGATTTCCAGGGAGGAATCTGGCATCTAACTTTGAAGATATTGGCCAATCATTTTCTTTTTTTATAGCGTCATTGTCTGGCTTAGAGAACAGGATAATGTTGACCTCATAAAATGCATCTGAGTGTTGTTTCCTCATCAGTAAAGCCATCTGGACCTGGGCTTTTCTTTGTTGGGAGATTTGGGGCTTTGGGGGGGGGCGGTGTTTGTTATACATTTGATTCAATTTCCTTATTTGTTATTACTCTCTTCGTATTTTCTATTTCTTCAGAACTCGGTCTTAGTACACTGTACAGACTGGTAAATTATCCACTTACGGTGAGTTATCTATCCAGCTCTTGCACGTTACAGGTCATGCACAGTACTCTCTTGTGATCCTTCATGTTTCTGTGGAATCTGTTTAAATGTCTCCTTTTACACTTCTGATTTTAGGTCTTTTCGCCCTCAGTCCAGCTAATGGCAATCCACTTGATTTAATTTTTCAAAAGCAGGATCTTTATTTGATTTATGTTTTCTGGTGTCTTTTTTTCTAGATGTGATTTTATTTATTTCTACTTTAATCTTTATTCCTTCTACTTCCTTTGGTTAGTGTCTTTTTCTAGTTCCTTGAAGTATAAAATTGGGTTCTTTGAAAGCTTTCTTCTTAAAAAATTATTACATTTATTTATTTATTCATTTATGTGTGCCTGTTGCACTGGATGCAAAGCACTAGCTATGTCTGTTAGGTCTACTTGGTCTAACATGTGGCTGGAGTCCAACAGCTTTTATTGATTTTTCAACCAGGTGATCTACCAATGGCTGGAATTGAGTACTGAAGTCTGTTACTGTTATTATATTGCTGTCCATTTCTCCCATCAGATCTGTTGACATCTGTCTTTATATATTCAGGTACGTCATGGTTGGTTTGATATACATTTACAATCGCCCTGTCGCCTTGATGGATTGTCTTCTTTATTATACAACAACGATTTTCTTTGCCTCTTGTAATAGTTTCAACTTATCTAAAACCTCCTGTACAGCTCAGCCTGGACTCAAATTCTTGACCCTCCTGCCTCATCTCCCAAGTGCTGGCCCAGATCAACCCTGTATGCCCTTGAAGCTAACTTGAATCTCTTATGGGTAACATAAAATTCAAAACCACTGTGATTTGATTTCTTTCTTTCTTTCTTTTTCCTAAGACAGGGTTTCTCTGAGTAGCCCTGGCTGTATTGGAACTCACTCTGTAGACCAGGCTGGCCTCAAACTTAGAGATCCAACCATCCAAATGCTTCTGCCTCCAAGTGCTGAGATTAAAGGTGTGTGCTACCATCACCACCATCCCCATCCCCACCCCATGCTGGTTTCATTTTTAATATCCATTCAGCCATTCCACATCTTCTGGTTAGAGAATTTAATCCATTGCCATTTATGAAAATTGTTGCTAGATAGGACAATTGCGACTTTGCTCATTGTCTGTTTCGCAGTTCCTCTGTCCCTTCCTCAGTTTTTTAAATAAAATCTCCAAATTTTAATTCTTATTAATAGCATTTTATGCTTTTGACACTGCAATTTTTCTTTGAGACAGGGTCTCACTGGGTAGCCCCGGCTGTCCTGGAACTCACTCTGTTGACCAAGCCTGGAATTCATAGAGCTGCACCTGCCTCTGTCTCTCAGGTGCTGGGATTTAAGGTTGTGCCACCATGCCAAGCCAATTTACTTCTTTTGATATTGGATATCCATTAACAAACTATTGTAGCTATAGTTATTTTAGTGTGTCTGTGTTTTAACCTATATGCTAGAGGCAAACACCATTATGATATTGAAGAAGTTGAATTTCACACTCCCTGCCATTTTTTCATTTCCTCTTTCCCCTGGAAGCAGGCACCTCTGCCTCCAGGCTTTACAGCATAGCATCAGGAAACGCCATTACCTATCAGGCTAGCTATGGATTCTGGGGCCCTCCCACCCAGGCCAGATGCCAAGAACCTCCTTCATGTTTTATTTTCCCTACTATGTGCCCATAAATTCTCATATCCATGTGTCTGGCTTAATATCCATGTTGTTAGCCACCTTCAAGGTTCACACCATTGTCCGGGGGCTCTCAAAGAACCTGGGCATAAGGCAGGAGAGACAAGGTAGAGCATTGGGGTAGCCATGGGGCGTGGAAGGAAGGCTCTGCAGGTGCAGCATCCCAGACAGATCATGAGAAGGCATCCTGACATAGGCCACAAAACAGCAGGGCTGTGCAGTTGAGTCCTGAGCCCAAGGTTCTTCAAATCCCCACCTCTCTACAATGAGACAGCCTCCTCCGGCCATGTAGCCATGCTGATCACACACGTGTTCTCAGTGGGGCAAGAAGTGGGTGAGTGCCATGTATCATCGCACCTGACTGCAACTGGGAAGGGTCTGTCTTAGCACTGAGCTGCAATCACTGGTAGAGAGGAGTTTGTGAATACAATAACACTGTTCTCCAATGATCCTAGTGTGGGCTAGAAAATCACAGACACTTGGCAATGAAACAATGGGCCCTTGAACAGGTATCGTAAGTCCACCTAGAATTTCATAGCAAAATGGCATAAACTGAGCAGCTTGTAATAGTCCTGGAGGCTTCAAAGTCCAAGATCAAGATGGGGGCAATGGTGGGTTTTGTTGCCTGCTGTGCTGGTCAGTTTTGTTGTTGTTGTTGGTGGTGGTGGTGGTGGGTTTTTGGTTTGGTTTGGTTTGGTTTGGTTTGGTTTGGTTTGGTTTTGGTTTTGGCAGCCTAATGCAAACCTAGGCACATCCACTGTGGTGACTGAAATGAGAATGACCCCCATGGGCTCATATATTTAAATACTTGATTCCCCAATTGGTGGAGTGGGTGTTGGGAACATTCCTGGTCAGCTGTCTCTCTGCCTCCTACTTGTGGGTGAGGCTGTAAGCTCTCAGTTGCTGCCCCAACACCATATCTGCTGCCATGCTCCCAACCATCATGTCAGGGAATCACCCTCCAAGACACCCAATGGAGTCTTTCTTCTGTAAGGTGCCTTGGATATGGTGTCTCTTCACAGCAATAGGAAAGTAACATATGAGAAGAAGCCCCAGCTGAGAGATTGCCTCCATCAGACGCCTGAAGGCAACTCTGTGGAGCCTGTTCTTGATTACTGACAGATGTGGAAGGGCCCGGCCCACCGTGAACAAGGGCAGGTGGTCCAGGGTTGTAAGCAAGCCATGGGGAGGGAGCCAGTACGCAGCATTCCTCCATGGCTTTTGCATCCAGTCCCTGCCTTGAGTTCCTGCCCCAATTTCCCCTTCATGACGGACTGTGACCTGGGAGGAGTACAATGAGAGAAGTCTTTCCCTCCCGAGTGGCTTATGGTTCATGGCTTATGGTTCATTGCAGCAAGAGAAAATGAACTGGGACACCTGGTGAGTGTGACTTCTTCAAATTTTAAATCTTCACACTGTGACCTCATCTGAAGGAAGGGGCTAGCTGCTCTGTAGCCTCTTGTACATGTTCATCACCACCTCCTGTGATTAGCAAGCAAGAACCAATCTGTCCTGTTCATTGCTCTTTCTTGAGTCCCCAGAAGAGTCCCTGGAAGGCAGCAGAAGCTCAATCAGATATTTGATGAGTGAACAAATGAAATAAGAAATATTTAGCAACATGGGCGCTGGATTATGTTGTTTAAGATAATTTCCCAAAAGTGGAATGCCTGCATCCAAGAGCACGTGCATCTTACAATTTGGTATCCACAAACATTCCCCACAGTGATAGAAATGGTATTTCTGTCCCCCCTGACCTACAGTCTTCATGGATACACACACACATGTTCAATGTGCTCCCCATGCGGCCACATGAAGGGACCTGATGCCCCAGCACTACCACAACCAAACATTCAGCCTGTGACATTCAGGGGCACACAGTTTAAAGCCAGGGGTAAGGGAAGAGAGGCCCTTTTCACCCGACTGATGAGGGTGATTGGTCATCATGATCTCCTCCCCGGTGCTCTTTGCAGGAAGGACCAACGTTGGCAAATTACCTTTCAGGTCCCCAACTATCAGACACAGCAAAGCAGCAGCTAACACTGCCCTGGCTCAATAAATGTTTAATTAATTAATCAATCAAGTCAAATCAAACATGAGCGTGATTACCCAGATATTTCTGTCTACACACCAAGAGGTGGCTCATTAATTCCTTTTTCTCTTCTCTTAAACTTTTCTACTGAAATAAGAATGTGTTTGGGAATTCTGTGGAGTTAGCCTTAGAGGTTTAAAAAAAACTGATAAGTATGAAATATTCTCAGGATATCCACCAGAGCAGATTGCTGATAAAACAATCGTTGTTATCCTAAAGTCAATGCCTTACTGTTCATAATGCTGAGGTAATAAAATACTACAGCCTGTGAGGAGACAAGTTTAAAAAAAAAAAAAGACTACAAATATGGTTCTATGAACATAAAAAGCCGAACTCAAGAGAACCTACATCAGCACTATTTTTGCCCAGGGTGAACGTCCTCACTTCCGCTAATCACAAGGACAAAGGGATGCTCTGTGGCATGAGATTCTTAATTGTGCCTCTCCCTGTGGGATTCCGTCAGAATCTCCCAGCACCGCAGCTCCATAAGAAAATATTGCATTGGGTCAAATGTAGGAAAGTGAAAGCCTGATAATCAAATAACCACACTGGGTAGAAGTGCTGTCTGGTTCCCGTGCTTAATAAACCTACAGCGGATGCTGGAGGTCTCTGAGAAACACCCCACAGTTTCAAGCAGCTCGGCTGAGTTCTGCATCTTCATACAGTCACTTAAGCCCATAAATTATCTGCCTTGGTTTCATTTAAAGATCATAAGATGCTGGGATTTTGTACTGTTTATTTTGAGCTATAAATACTAGCCATGGTCTTTCTGGGTATTAATGTGATGGTAATTGTGCTCCTGGTGGATTTGAGATGGGATAAGTGAATGGCATTCCTAAGACCCACCAGCCAGTGATACTCAGGGCAGACACTGCTTCTGCCTCTGGCAGCAGCTCAACCCCAAAACCCCAGCCCTCCGGAAGGTACAATAGTCAGAGCAAGGAACCCTAGCAGGGTTAGTACAGATGGAAATTTCTGATAACTTCCAGAAGGTAAAATAATAATAATAATTCACAAAAAGCATATTTTCCCCTACTCTCTCAAGATTTGCCTTGATTTTTTTTTTTTTTAAGCTCTTCTGGGTTGAGTTCGAGCACTCACTCACTCACACATTCGTCTGGGAGGCAGTGATCTGGCAGCAGCCCATGGCTCAGAGATGGTGCCAGGAGGACTCCAGCAACTCATCGAGGCCTCGGATTCCTCACAGACTGAGCCCCAGCACAGAGACGCGTGATCCCGACCATAAGCGCTGCCTTCACAGGCTGTCGGGGAGTGTGAACCCGGGACAGCAGAGCTGGCTGGAAGCCCAGCAATAGCCACTTCCTCCCTCGCCTCGGCGATGCAAACACGCAGATCAATGCTGTTGCTTTGGAATCTGCCTCGTTCCAACATTGTCAACACACGTTCAGCCACACATAGTCCACAAATACACATGCCAACACACACAGCCATCACACGTCCGTCTTCACCGTCAACTCTTTACCTTTAAATGATGCAAGGCATGTGTCCTAGTTTGCTCTACTGTTTCTGGGATAAACATTGACCAAAACTAAGTTGGGGGGGAAGGGCTCTGTTTGGCTTACATACAGTCCACTATCAAAGAAAACCAAGGCAGGAATTCAAGGTGAGAACCTGGAGGCAGGAACTGAAAAAAGAGATCACAAAGGAACACTGCTTACTGGCTTGCTCAGCTACCTTTCTCATGTAGCCAAAACCCACCTGCACAGGGATGGCACTGCCCACAATGCCCCCCATCAATCATTAATCAAGAAAATCCCCCACAGGCCAATCTGATGGAGGCAATTCCTCAGTCCAGGTTCCCTCTTCCCAGGTATGTCTGTGTTTGAATCAAGTTGGCAGTAACTATGACAGGGTACAAAGGAATAGCCAAATCAGGCCTGCCACTGCCTCCCCCGGCTTCTAACCAAAAGCCATCCAAGTGCTGGATCTATTTCAGGCAACTCATCCCACAGGCTCTCGGGGGGTCTGACATCTAATCAAGTTACCAAGGCTTTGATGAGTAATCTGGGAACCTTGCAACCCTGAAAAATCACCTGTGCTTTTTACAAGCATGGGTCATGGGTGAAGAACATGCACCCCAGGATCTGGGCCTGTCCTCTAGGATCAGACCATGCACCCCAGGATCTGGGCCCATCCTCTAGGATCTAAGTATGTACCCCAGGATCTGAGTATACACCCCAGGGTCTGAGTTTGTCCTCTAGGATCTGAGCATGCACTCCAGGATCTGAGCCTGACCCCTAAGATCTGAGCCTACCTCTAGGATCTGAGCATGCACCCCAGGATCTGAGTCTGCCTCTAGGATCTGAGCACATACCCCAGGATCTGGGCCTGCCTCTAGGATCTGAGCCTGCCTCTAGGGTCTGAGTATGCACCCAGGATCTGAGCCTGCCTCTAGGGTCTGAGTATGCACCCAGGATCTGAGCATGTACCCCAGAATCTGAACCTGTCCTCTAGGATCTGAGCCTGCCTCTAGGGTCTGAGCATGCACCCAGGAGCTGCACCTATGAAGAAACACTGAAGCATCATAGGGAGGGGTAATATTTTGATGAGTGGAACCACAAAGCAGGCATCTCCCCTCCCATAGGATTTGTATTTTCATATCTGACTCATTTTCCATTGAGTGTGGTTGATCCTTAATAGGGCACAGCACTGGAAGAACCAGGTTCCAAAGAATCTGCATTGTCCCTGTTTTTGTTTTTGTTTTTGTTTTTGTTTTTTAAGGGCAGAGCCAAGCATGGGGGTGTACATTTATGATCTTAGGTCTGGGAAGGCTGACTTAAGATCACAAATTCAAGGTCAGCCTGAGCTACACAAAAATAATCCATTTTAAAAAGCAAGTGGGGAAGAGGAGAGGCTGAACATTTTTAAATTTCTTTTTGCACACATTTTCAATCCCAGCACTCAGGAGACTGAGGCAGGAAGCTCTCCACTTCAAGGCTAGCTTGGATACACAGTGAATTCAAGATCAGCCTGTGCTACAGTGAGATCCTGTCTCAAAAAAAATGGATAGATGACTGATTGATAGATCAGTCATTAGGTAGACAGATTATAGATGATAGGCAGGCAGATAGATGGGAGATAGATAATAGATCAATAGTAGATATGAGAGAGAGAGAGAGAGAGAGAGAGAGAGAGAGAATGGATAATACCATCTGTCCCAGAGGCTCTAACACAGAGGCACCCAAGATCCACAGAAAGTGTGCAATTGGTAGCTATGAGTTCAACTCTGGCTCCATCATCAATATCTAACAGACTTTGTGCAACTGACTCCTAATCTTTAAAATGGGACCACAGCCTCCCTCCTTTTGTTGGTTGTAGTGATTAAAGATGATGTGTATGCAATACTTACCACCTCCCATGGAAACCTGACCCATGGAGATGGGAAGGGGCCAACAGTCAACCCACCAAGCAAGAAAACTCAGCCTCCTCCTGCAGGGCCACCTTGCCCAGGGTTCTGCAGAAGCAGAGATCAGGAGCTGGAAGGCAGCTCAGTTGTATAACACCTGCCTCCGCAGGTACGAGGCCTCAGGTTCAATCACCAGCACCACACACAAAAACAACTAAAAATATCAAATTAGAAGCACAGATAAGAGCCATATAAAGGATTCCAACTTGGGGACTGACCGTGGGAAAAGAGAGTCAAGGGCATTTGGAGTTGAGGCTAAGGGCAGAGTGTGGGCAGAGGCAGAGGAGGCCTGGGCTAAGAACAATATGAAACCCTTCGCAAAGTGTGCCTCTCCCACACTCTCAGTCAGAAGAGATGGGTGGCAATGAGCAACTCCATAAAGGATGCTACTGAGGCACCAGGAGCCTCATGACTAAAGGATGCTACTGAGGCACCAGGAGCCTCATGACTAAAGGATGCTGCTGAGGCACCAGGAGTCTTATGACTAAAGGATGCTACTGAGGCACCAGGAGCCTCATGACTAGTGCCCTCACCTGCAGCTCTCCGCTCCTGATTTTTGTGCCAACATGGTGAACCATTCAGCAGCAGATCCCCCTGTTCCACCCACTCATGAAAACGGTGAGGATCGGTCCTCTCTCTGCCAGTCACCAGCCAGCTCCCCCAAAATAACTACTCCCAGCTGTGTTAGCTAACACTATTGCAAAAACAAAGCCCTCTGGAGACTTAGACTCAGCAGGATCATGGGGAAGGAGCTTCCCCTGTAGTGTGGGTGAATTGAGAGGGTGCTGGCCCTCCAGGTGGGCTGTACACACAGACAGCTGAGGGGATTGCCTGTGTCATTGCGGATCTGGTCTGACAGAATCTGAGCACACAATGGGGAGGTGGCCAGACAGGTTCCCAGAGCAGAGACTGAAAGACCTCTGGGAACACAACTTGGGAGCCTACAAACCAGAAGAGATGTATGTAGCTCAGTGGTACAGCCTTTCCTGGGCATGCACAAGGCCCCTGGCTCAATCCCCAGCACCTCTGGAAAAGGAAGGGAGATCGAGAGGAAGGAGCAATTTCGTTTTAGACTTCATCCTGGAAAAACAAAAAACCATGTTTGGCTGGGTATTGTGGCACACGGCTGTAACTCCAGTGCACAGGAAGCTGAGGTAGGATGATAGTGAGATCTGGTCTAGCCTGGGATATATTATTTAGCAAAACACTTTAAAAAACCAACAAAAAACTGCTTAGAGGAAATCCTTTGATGAGCTTCCTGTGATGTGGGGTGACACTCTGAGAGGGCATTCTGTGACAGAGGTGAGCAAGCCTCCTTCTGACAGATGCCATGCTGCCTGGGGGACGCTTGCTTCTGTTTGTGTGTGAGCACAGAACTAAGGGAAGGCCCAAGCCACGTGGTGCAGAAAACAAAAGGAGTTTGCATCCTGATGTGATGACGACCCCACTGAACATCTGGGGACCATTTAGGAAGCCACTGGAATGACAGACAGTAGTCACTAGAAGCTAGAAACATCTGTAAAGGGTGCTACAAGGTCTTTACACTATGACTTAGGAGGAAAGTCTCTATTACAATATTCCTGACCCTGTATGTGTGGGTTTTCCACAGCAAGCTATTTGTCCTACCAGACTTCTACTTCAGGCACTGAGAAATGATGTCAGGCCCCACTAGACCCCTACTTCAGACACTGAGAGATGACGTCACACCTCACAAGACCCCTGCCTCAGGTGCTGATTACAAGTAGTGGTAAGGATGTTGATTGACTTACATACACACCAGAGGTTCGAACAAACCCCTCAGTAGGCTCAACAATTTGTCAGAATGCAACTCAAGGAGAACCTTTACTTATGAATGCAGACTTGTGAGAAAAGACATAAATGAGTGACCAGATGAAGAGGTAATACACAGAAAAGAAGACGAGGTGGGGGAGGAGGGGGCTTCTGTTCCATGGGGCTGGCAGGTGGATATGTTCACCGGTCTGACAGCTCATCAAATCTCCCTTAGAGTCAGAGTTTTTAGAATTTAATCCCAAGGCCTCCTCATCTGCCCAGAGGTCAGTTGGTGAGGCAGAACATTCCGCCCTTCTAATTGTCTTTCCGGTGACCAGCCCCTCAGAGGCCCAACCTCAGTCACCTCATTAAGGTAAACTCGGGTGCTGTGACCGGCAGGGGCTGGCTGTAGACAATCCTTTCACTCAGAAAACTCAAAAGATTTTGGGAGCTCTGAGCCAGGACTTTAGGACTAAGACTAAATATTGTTTCCCTTGTTTTGTTTTTCCTTGGGGGAGTGGGAGAGACAGGAGCTTACCATGTGGACCAGACTGATCTTGAACTTGCTACATTGTCCAGGCTAAACTTGAACTCATGGCCCCCTGCCTTAGTCTCCGAAGTGCTGATGTCACAGGCATGCACCACCATGCCTGGGACTTGAATTTTTTTCTATTATGTCACTGACAGTCTTTGCCATCACAACAATCATTAAAGTTTTGTGGGCAAGGACTTTAGGAATGTCTGAGAGCCGGGCAGTGGTGGCACACACCTTTAATCCCAGCACTTGGGAGGCAGAAGCAGGCAGATCTCTGTGAGTTCGAGGCCAGCCTGGTCTCCAAAGCGAGTTCCAAGAAAGGCGCAAAGCTACACAGAGAAACCCTGTCTCGGGGGGAAAAAAAAAAAGGAATGTTTGAGAGCAAAGCCCAAGTTGTGGTGTGAGCCAAACACACACACACCACACACAGAGCCAGGAGGCAGAGGGTAACAGCAGAGATGACGCCCACACTGGAGGAAGAGTGATTGGTAGAGGGCAGAGGCCCCAGTGCAGCCCAGGCTCTGCCGCTGAGTTCTTGAGGTTCCAGAGATGTTCATTTCAGGTAGAGTCCATGCCTTCCCAACCGAAGACTCTAGCATGAGATGGTAGTGATTAGCAGAGCAGCCATATATTGCTATAAAGTATGATTAATGCCACAGTATAATGAATTTTCTCACCAATTCCATGCACAAAGCATTGCTCGGGTTGAACTATAAGATGACTTCGGAAGCACTATTGATTTTCATCATTTTAGTTTTCTCCATCCCTGAGTTCCTTGAAGCTATTCCCCAGTTTGATTTTTATCCAGCAGAACAATCTCCACTTCCTCTTTCTAGTCAGTAGAAATCTAGTCATAAAATCTCAGGACTTGGTAGTCTGAGGGAGGAAGCTGATTTACATAGAAGTTCGTCCTTCCAGAGGGATGATGGTTTCTGATCTTCTGGAGCTTGTGGGAACTTCTCCCTCTGGCACAGTAGGTGTGCTGTGCAGTACTTTCCTCTGAGATAAAACATTCTGTCTTGGAGGGAAGCTCAGTAAGACTAAGAATGTTCTAAGGGGTGGGGCTGAAACGTTGGGTCCTGCAGGGCAGCTTCCTTAAGCTCCGGAAGAAAACAATTCAAAAGGCTTCGGGAAGTCCCTGAAACTGGCCAGATACAGAAAACACCTCCCTCCCCAAGCATACATAAGCAGTAAGGACTTCTGAGAGACTCTCTCAGATCCGGTGAGCCACCTGGAAAAGGTTCAGACCAACCAAGGGCACTCTCCAACCTACTGAGCTGCCTGCAGACTGTGCATGGGGCTCCGGGTTCCCAGCTTTTGTGGGGTGGGCTTTGGTAATGCAGCTATCTCTCTGAGTTATTTCTGTTCCTAACAGTAAACCCAATAAAACTCATTGGGTCGCTGAGTTAGTTAGACTTTGGTGGTATCCTTACTTTGGTCTTTCATCAGGACCCTATTTGGGAGGAGTAGACATTTATTCACATCTCCCCAGGAATAGTGTCACACAACAGAGTGTCATCATCGAATCACAAGTCAAGCATGTGCACACACTCTTCTTCTATAATAATGAATGTGACTTCTGTGATGAAGAAACCTTCTCCCAGTTTTCAGATGCCTCACGAGACATAAAGCCATAGGCTGTCCACTGGTAACACTGGCCAGCCCCGATGCATGGGGCTCCTCCGGTGTTCATGTCCTCACCCACTTCACCCTTCTCACGCTGTTTCCTGTAGCAACTGGGACACACAGCATCAAGGCAGAAGCAGTCCTTCAAAGATAAGCATGGTAATTTCCCAGCAGAGGCCTCTTTTGACTTTGCAGGGTCCATCCAGGAGGCTGGGATCCCTGGGGTGCCTTGGCAGTGGCTCTCCTCTGATTTGCTGTCATCGTGGAACAGATTACCTCTGCATACGAGCAGCGAGATATTAAAATTGGACACCATTCTGCCTCTGATATTGGGGAACAATCACAGATGGCTTTGTGTAGAATGACTTCTATGACAGAGCAACAAGATGTACAACTCCAAGGCTGTTAAAAATAAAGCCACGTACAGTGAAGCTGGAAGGGCTACGCAGACAACAACTTTAAAGTGAACAGAGACTAAGTCAAGAGACTGCTGCAGAGAAAGACATCACAGAGGACACCACGGTTTCCTGAGGGTTGTGGGGGGAGCCTGGTGGTGGCGGGGAGCTCAGTCATGGTTGTCCATCTGTCCTGGGTGCTGAATCTCTACACTGCCCAGAACAGTCCATTCTGGGACTCACAGCTAGGCAAGGAGAGATGGTCAATCATGTTGTAAACATACCAAATAACAGGACTTCAAAAACATTGTAAATGTGGACTGGAGAGATGACTCAGAGGTGACAAGCACTTCCTGCTCTTACAGAGAGGACTGGGGTTCAAGGTTACAAGCACTCATATTAGATGGCTCACTACCATTCCTAATTCCAGTTCCAGGGGATCCAGTGCCCTCTTCAGGCCTCCACAGGCATCAGGCAGTGTGCACTATGCATGTGCAGACAAAACACTCATACACATGAAATAAAAAATAAAACTTTTTTTTTTAATTGTAAAGGCACGTAATTCATTCCTTTAATACCCAGCAGTCAGGAGGCAGAGGCAGACAGATCTCTATGGGTTCAAGGCCAACCTGGTCTATATAGAGGGAGCTATCTAGAAAGACCTTATCTTTAAAAAAAATGTTGTAAATGCTAGAAGGAAAAGAACAGGATTGAATTATTAGGAAGTACTGGCCAGGCTGGGGTGATGGAGAAAATGTCTGTGAGAAGACAGCATCAAAAATGGGTGTGAAAAAATCAAATTCAGGAATTTGTAGGGTTTGACAGGATCTTGCACAACTTGATGGAGACAAGTTCTAAGTGTCAAGGTTATCAACAACCTTTTTTAGGGTCTGGAGGGACGGCTCAAAGGTTAAGAGTACTGGTTGCTCTTGCAGAGGATCCAGGTCCAGTTCCCAGCACCCACGTGACAGCTCAAAACTATGTATAACTCCAATTCCAGAGGATCTGATGCCCTCTTCTGGCCTCCTTAGGCACTGCACACACACGGTACACATATATACAAACGAAATACTCACATACATGGAATGGAAATAAAGAAATAAACCCTTTTTTTATTACCATTTTCAGGTATTTCTGGTTGTTCTGGTGGGTTTTTTTTAGACGTTTAGGAGCCAGCTCATATAAGATATGAGTGGTGGTTAGCACTTGGCTCTACAACATGAGAAATATTTTAGATTTTGTTTGCATATGATGATTTTTTTAACCTACTTCTTCAACAGAACAAATGCCAAGCAGAGGTTAGAAAGAAATGTTAGCATGAATGTAAACATCAACTTCATGAAGATTCAAGCAAAAGCAGGCCCTTTTTCTGCCAGAACATTTTTTTTTTTTAATTTCTTATCTGCAAAGGTTAGATAAGGCATTCACGTAACTGTTGGGTTGGAGACCCAATCATCAAACTCTTGAAACTAACCTAACGGAGAAGAGAATGTCCCTTGGTGAAGACCCCACTGTGTGTGCTGGAAGTGAGTAGGCTAAGGCAAACTGAGGGCGCTGGGGAGGGATAAGTATTCTCGAAGAGGCAAGAGTGCTGAGGAAGAGAAACTGCAAACAGATTCGTGAGAAGCTACTGGCTGCCTAACACAAATAGCACTTCTTTGCCTCCTGCAAAGGAATCACACCGACTAGTTCCAAGTGCTTTGGGTTGCTGTGCGCATGGCCTCTGTCTAATGAGACACAGTTTCCAGCCTGTTGGATTTCACACTGTTCAGTGCCAGCTTGGCAATTTGTTTTGAATCAAACTCTAAAGCCTGTTAACCTGGTGGGTAAGTCTTCTGGGTGGGCAGCCAGAATCCTGCATGGTATTTCGCTTCTCTTAAAGGAAAAAAAAGAAGAAGAAGATGGTGGTGGTGGTGGCAGTGAGGATAAAGAGAGTGAGTTCAGAGGTGGGCACAGTGGTGCACAACTATCATTCTGATGATGTGTCAAGGGGCTGAGGCAGGAGGATCACAAGTCTAAGGCCACCCTGGGCTTACAGAACAAGACCTATCAAGATGTAAGGGGAGGGGGAAAGGGAAAGAGGGAGGCAAGGAGGGAGGGAGGGAGGGGGGAGGGAGAGAAGAGTACAATCAGGTTGTTGTCTTGAAATTTTGAGCCCAACAACAGGGTCTTAGCACATAGTTGCAGTGGGTAGCTAAGGGCAATGGTGAGAGCCTGTGCTGTTTTGGAGACCTCTGGGGCCTCCCTGAGCAGTGTCTTCTATGGAGGGACCCCATGCCCTGCATGCCATGTTCATTCAATTCCTCATGCCTCCTGGAATACTTGTCCAGCCATGCACAGTATTTCCTTTTGAATTCTCTTTTGTTTAAACTGTGGTTTGTAATTACCTTATCACCTAGTAAGCAAGACACTTTAGTCCAGAGCAAATGAGCCCCAGGGGCTAAGAACTCAGAAACAAAGTCGTCCGTGATGGCTAACTGTGACTGTCAGCCTGATCAAGGTGAAGAATGCCTCAGGGATTCATGAAGCCCACCTCTGGGTGAGGTGATATGCCATTTCCAGAGACAATTAGACCATGAGGGCTCTGCCCTACACTAGGGGATTCTCCAGTGATGGGTTTATAATACAGTGGAAATGCTGGGAGGCAGTGTAAGGTAGGAGGTGGGGGTTGGGTTTGAAGATGTAGGTCGATGTAGGTGTGTTCTTATGGCTGTATCTCCCTGTAATCCTTTTCTGTGTCCTTTTTTTCTCTGCTTCCTCTCCACTACAAGATGAGCTGTTGTGACAAGCGTCCCAGCCACCATGATACACTGCTTAAGAAAATGGGACCAAGTTACTATAGACTGAAACCTTGGAAACTGTGAGCCACAATAGCCACCACCCACCACCTCACCCCCGTACCTGAAGCTCTGTCTGCACCAGATGACAGCAAGAGCAAAAGCAGCTAACACAGAGTCTAACCTCATGCTTTACAACGGTAAATACCCAAGTTCCCCAGGGGCCAGCGAGATGAATCAGTGGGGGCAAGTACTTGCTGCACAAGCCTAAGGACCTGAGTTCGGTCCCCAGAACCCATGCAAAAAAGGACACAGTGGCACTATAATCCCAGCATGCCTGCCTGCCTACCGCCTACCGCAAAACAGGAAGTGGAAACAGGAGAATTCCTGGAAGCTCAGGAGCCGGCTAGCCAGAGTACACAGCGGCAGAAACAAGAGAGACCCTAAAGAGAAAGGAAAAGGCCCCATCAGCTTTGACATCGGAAGCACTGGATGGTGTGGTGTAGCCGGCTGGGCACCCTTGCTGCACAGAGGGCCAGGGGCAGGAATGGCTATTTCAAACCCTTCCCACAAGGTCAGGAGTAAGGCAGAGAGGATCTATCTCTATAGGACTAAAATCTCTCACCTTCCTCAGCATCTACCCCACTGAGAACTGCACAGAGCTAATCGGCCCCCCAGGCTGCTGAGACAAGACAATGAAAGCTGCTCTCTGTCAGCATAAGAAACTGAAATGACAATTATCCAGGGCTTGGGTGGGAGAGCAACAAATGCCTTTGACTTACAAAGAAAGAGAAAGGCTTCCCTAGCTTAGAGAGGCCGTGAAAACAAATGTGCCCACATTCAAAGGAGCGTGTGCTAGAGGGTTACAGACTTTAACACACATGCCTCATGCAAGAGTGTGTGTGTGTGTGTGTGTGTGTGTGTGTGTGTGTGTGTGTGTGTGTTTCAAAGCTGCAGGAGCTCAACTGTCTATTGATTTTCTGACAAGCCGCATGGTCCTTTTCAGCTACTTTCAAAGACAGAAAGATGACCCTGAGCAGTGGAACACTGTCAAGAAAGTTCTGGAAGTGCACATGAGGAAGCACTGAGGACTTTGATTCGACTCAACATTGGTGACTGATCCCAACAGTGTCTGCTCACAATGTAGCCAACCCTCCAGGCACCGTGGTCCCCTGGGCTGAGGCCAGAAGCTGCAGAGCCCATTGGTTTTAAGCCAATGCATACTGATTGAAAAGTTGCAGCCCAGAGAACTAGGGATTTTCATAGGTATTTTTTGTTTTTGTTTTTGTTTTTCGAGACAGGGTTTCTCTATGTAGCTTTGCACCTTTCCTGGAGCTCACTTGGTAGCCCAGGCTGGCCTCGAACTCACAGAGATCCGCCTGCCTCTGCCTCCCGAGTGCTGGGATTAAAAGTGTGCATCCTCTACTCTCTTAAGATCTGGAGCAAATGCAATCAAGTTTTGAAGACTATTTCCTTTATAGTTTGTATCTGTTACTTTGTATCACTGCGAACAAAACACCTGAAAAAAACACAATGTGAGAGAGGCAAAGTGTATTTGGGTTTCAGAGGGATTTCAGTTCGTGGAAGAAACACCCTCCTCACATGGCAGAGACCACTCACATCACCACAGACCAGAGACAGAGGTATTGGAACAGGACCAGGCTACAGCCTTCAAAGCTCCCTGCCTCTGGACCTCCACCAACTAGGCCCCACCTCTAAAAGTTCCACAGCCTCCCTATGTTCAAAACATGAGCCTTGGGCTGGAGATACGGCTCAGTGATTAAGAGGACTGTTTGCTCTTGCAGAGGATCTGAGTTAGACTCCCAACCCCACATCAGGTGGCTCACAACCACCTGTAACTCCAGCTCCAGGGAGATCCAACCCCTTTGACCTCTTTAGGTATGTGCACATACACACACATAAACACATACATATATACACATATATGCAAAGGTAATTCAAAATAACTTTTGGGGCTGGAGAAATGGCTTGTTGGTTAAGAGCACAGGACCCCAGGGTCAGTTCCCAGTACCCACATGGTGGCTCACACTCATCTGTAACTCCGGTTTCAGGGGATACAATGCCCTCTTCTGACCTCCTTGGCTACCAGGCATGCATATACTACACAGACTTACATTCAGACAAAATATCCATACACATAAAAATTAAAAAAAAAAAACAAAAACACATGAGCAGGCTCTGGGTGAGGTGTTTTATCGGGCCCTGGACCCCCCACCCCTTTCCCTTTGGGTCCTGTTTAGATACCTAGCCCTGTGTCTTTCGGCCATCACTCCTTTGAATGTGTTCTGGGAACAAGAAACTGCCGTCTCAGGGAAGCTGCTCTCCATTTCACTGTCAACCTATGTCACTCTACCTCTCCCTCAGGACCTTCAGCATCTGAAGCTGCAGCCATAATGCAGGACAACTCTGAAATCCACACACATGATGTTGTTAGACAATTCCAAGAACTCGTCTTGTTAGACCGTTTTCCTCAAATACTTCCCAACACAGTCAATCAAGTCCCTCAAATTGACACTGTCACCCAAATGAAATCAATACTTCTTTGCAAGAGTGAAATAAGTATTTCATTTAATAACCAGCTTATTTGAGATTTACAGTGCTGGCTACTGTGACCAAAAGGCACTTCTCAATTATTTACATTTAACCCTACATTATTTCCATCTTTGTATCAATTGCACTCAAAAAAATGTGAGCATCTAATTGAATTCTGTTTTGGATCGCCTATGACATATCTATCTATAGCAATTTCCCGGGAGGAAAAGACAATCAGTCAAAAGGGTGGTTACAGAAAATACTTATCAAGCACTTTCAACATGCCAGACTCTGGGTTTGAGCCATGGTGCAGGTGGCTTCTCTGCGCCTTGGTCATGTCATGGTTGATCTCCACCGTCAACTTGACTAGATTTGGAATCACCTACAAGGCTGGTCAGGCACACTTGGGTGGAGGGTGGGTTTTTCTAGAGTAGTTTGACCTTCTGGCCTTCTAGAGATCCTGCATGTACATGACACACATGGAGAATATAAACTCAGTAAGTTGCACATACATACACACAAAAACCACACACACACACACACACACACACACACACACACACACACACGATTGCATGCTTTCTCCAGGCCCAACACACTGTACAGACAAAGTGTGTTAAACTCAGGAGAAAAAGGCTCTGAGTCCACAGAACCCCAGCCATATGATTTCTAGTCCAAATCTTGTCCAATGTCTGTACACCACAGCAGAGCACCTCACATTGGAATTTTCTAAAAACATCGTATTGAGCTTGGCATAATGGTCCATGCCCGTGATCCCAGCACTGGGGAATTCAAAGCCAGCCTGCACTACAGAGAGATCAAAACAAACAAACAAGTAAGCCAGTAACACACTCTGAATTTACCTTTCCAACATCCCATAAATGACATGTCAGCAACCTATCTCTTAAAATTAAAGGAAAAATGAGAAAATATGGGTGTAAACATTTTAGTGTCTTGTATCTCAAATAATTATACAGTAATACTATGATAATCTGACAGCAATTGAGAAGATAAAAAGGCATGGTAATCAGGTATTGTGCTTGATGTAAGCAGAATGGTACCACCTAACACCCTGCCTCTCATGTCACGGTTTCACTGCCTGGACACCCCCTTCCGGTAATGAATATGCTATTAAGGACAGTTACATTTGTGTGTTTCTATTATAGCCATTTCTCAATAAATTTCTCTGACTCCTTTCATAAATATATGTCATTATTTCTCTTTTTTTAAAAAAAAAAAAATCACCTCCTTCTTTCCTGAAGGAATGTCATATATGAGACGACCCTTCCCATATATAAAACCATAAACAACAAAGGGCCAGACGTTAAGAAGCCACGTAAGCAAACAACAGGACACGGGATGCAGTTGGGCAGACATAAGGCATTATGGGTATGTTGATGTCTTCAAAAGGAATATTTTACAATGCAAAAAGAAGGTCTAGTTTTACTACAGCATGAGACAAGTCCAGATTTCACACGGTTTATCACTGATGTCCTCATTCTGTTGTTTTCAATGTGCTTTTAGGACATGCTGGACCACTAGTAAAACCCGTATACAATGCAAACGATGTTTTAGATAAGTTTTATTGACTTAATGCTCTGATAATAAAATTATAACAATCAGTGTTATTCTGATTTGTTGCGATTTTTTACTTTCACTTTGCAATGGACTCGGAGCATGGCAGAATTGAATGTGATGTTGCTGCCATCTCAAGGTCACTCACTGGAAATGAGATGGCTTCAGCCTCCACACACTCACGCACATAAGTAACCACGGGCTTTATGGATGGAAATACCACTCTGCAGTCATGTCACAGTAAATCTAACCTTTTATTTGCAATGAAACCATGGGTTTTATATGCAATTTCCAGTGAAAGCATATTCCAGTAATGCTAGTGTGCACTGTGAATGCCAGGTCCAAGAAGAAAAAAGCTGTTAGACCGCAGAATGTGGAAAGAAACGTGGGCACAGCAAACTGAATAATCATCTGTGCACAGCTGCCACGTTGGCGTGGCTTAATCCAGATGCAGTGGCTTCTTTTTTAAAAATAGTACATAAGTGTGTTTCTCATTTATAAAGCTTCCTTGGCTCTTTCCTTATTTCCAGACTTTCTGTGTTGGTGACCTCCATGAATTTGACACTCCCTATCTGGATTTTTCTGAAGTACCCCTCATACCAGCAAAGAAAAAGAGCAAAACACTAACTTCCTCACAGAAACCCAAGTTATTTTATCTTGTTTTTTTTAATTTATGATCTACTTATTTTTGTTTGGGCACAGGCAACAAGTGCAGATGCCCTCAGAGGCCACAAGAGGGCGTCAGACACCCCCTCACCCCCACCCCCAACTCCAACCCCAACCCCACCCCCAACCCCAACCCCACCCCACAAGCTGGAGTTACAGGTGGTTGTGAGCCACCTGACAAGGATGCTGGGAACCAAACTCAAGTCTTCTGCAAGAGCAGTATGAACTAGCTCTAAACCACTGAGTAATCTCTCCAGCCACAAGTCTAAAGTTTTGTGAACAGACTCTCTGTGATCAACTTTGGATAACACTGGTGTTGAAGGTAGAATTATAAATCAGAAATGAAGGAAATGTGCCCATATTGTTTTTCCAAAGTTTAAAATGCCTATTCCTTCTAATCAGGAATCCCTTGTTCTAGCAATTTATTCTTCCAACACAATGTACATGTGTCCCAAGACACATCTACAGGGTAAATCACTACAGCAAGGGGTTGACAACCAAGTAAGTGTCCCTCTACACGAGACTTGTAAAGGATGGTGAAGCCGTAAGTGGGATTCTGCCCTGTCTTCGCAGTCGGCTCTGTGCGTACCAATATGGCACCATTTCCAAATCATATGGCTGAGTAAGGCGGGGGAGCAATGTGTAAAACAGTGTGCATGTGTAGCGTGTATGTATTTACAGAGTCTCTGAAAAAAATACAATAAATCATTAGCAATGATAGTGAGTCTAAGGGAGACCACATTGTCACTGTGTGTCCATTTCTGTCTTGAATTTTTACACTGTATATGCTTATTAATGACTCAGAATGTGTAGATAAAAATAAAACCTTTTGAAAACTGCATCGGATTGCAATTCATCATGAAAGTCAATAACTGTGAAGAAAAGACAACGGAGGCTCAGAAGGGAGGAAAGGAGAGGCAAGAAGCAGAGGGACAGAGGAAGGAAAGACTGTCGGCCAGGAGTGGGGTCTTCCGAAAGCACAGTGTTCCGATCCAGACTGAACCCGCGTTCCTTCCTAGTCCCCCCACTTTCTCCCATCTCCTCCCCACCTCCTCTGATTCGCCATCCACTTCCCTTCTAGTCATCCATCCACATTTCAACTTGTCTGATCCCTTGTGTTCTGCCTGCCTCTGAGGAGCCTCTATCGTCTTCTCCACCAGGAGGCTCGGAGCCAGCCCTCCTGCTCCTGGTGCCAGTACATGGCCGTGCTTGCCAGGTACACACTTCGTGCACCCTGGACGTACAAAGAGTGTGAAGAAGCGGCATGAAGATTAACAGCCCCATCTGCCATCCGCCCTCTACTGGAACTCAAAGTAGTCTGCGGAGTTGTCTGTGGAACTCAAAGTAGTCTGCGGAGTTGTCTGTGCTTCGCTTCCTTAAGACGCCACAGCCTGAACTTATCCTCCCATTGATCGAACGGCGGCCAGCATGCAGGAGGACGTACCAGGGAGGTTGAGAAATCTAGAGAAATGAAATGCCACAAACTTGGGACTCGCAGTGTTATGCGCGAATTCTGAAATGTCTCCCACATTTTTTAAGTTTTGGTCCCTAGCTGGCAGTGCTATTTTGGGAGGTTCTGGAAACTTTAGGAGGTGGAGCCTGGCTGGAGGAGAGCAGGCCTTTCGAAGGTATATTTATCCCCCTCCCTCTCACCCTTCCTCTTCCCTACTTCTCCCTCTCCCTCTCTCCCTTCCTCCCTCCTTTCCTCCCTTCCTTCCTCTCTTTCTCTCTCTCTCCCCTCTTCCTATTAGCCCTGATTCAAACGGGTATCCTCTGCCACAAGATCCCCCAGCCATAATGCTCTGCTCAGGTGCAAAAAACCAGGCAACCATGAACAGAACACTCCGAAACCGTGAGCCAAAATGAGTCTTTCGTTCCTGGTTCCTGTCAGGCATTTTTGATCATAATGATACCAAGGGAACAAATATATACACTCACACAAATGGACCAAGGTGGCAGCAGACTAACTAAATGTCTGTGTTGGAGATCTCTGCAGAGGTGCCAAGGCCCAGCAGCAAGGAAGAGAAGAGAGAGGAGAGAGGTGAAGCTCCTGGCTTCATGCCTTTCCTCTGTTATTAAAACATCTCTTGACCCTTCTATAACTCCTTTCAGTGACATGTCACTAACAGTGAAGCCAAAATTCTATTTGGTATTTTGTACTAACTTGAAGTCCACCAAATGCCCATCTGAACACTTTTGTAAATCACGGGATGCAGCATTTCATAAGCACATATATGTCTGCTACCCAACTCTCCCACACGCTGATTGACTCTCTTTTGTTACTAATTTAAAAAGCTACAATTCAAAGCTATCCCTGCACCAACCCAGTGTGTTTTTACAACTCTTACCCACTTTAAAAACAGCCATGTCGTTTTCACTACATTTGGAGGTTATTTGAAAAGCTAGAAACAGAGGCTGGAGAGATAGCTCAGTGGTTAAGAGCACGTTTTGCTCTTGCAAAGGACCCAAATTTTTCCCAGCACCTAGATCAGGTGATTCACAACTGCCTCTAACTCCAGCTCCAGGGGAGATCTGATGCTCCTTTCTGGACTATAAGGGCACTGCACTCATATGTACAAACACACACACACACACACAAACATTAAAAATAAAAATGAAGCTAAATCTTTAAAAGTTAGAAGCAAACTAGTGGCTGGAGAGATGGCCAGCAGTTAAGAGCACTACTGACCCAAATTTGGTTTCCAGCACCCATACTAGGCAATTAACAATCACCTATAACTTCAGCTCAGAGGATCTGATGCCCTCTTCTGACCTCCATGGGCACCTGCATGCATATGATACACATATATAGACTGAGACAAACATACATATACACATAAAATAGTTAACAAATATTTTTAAAGTTAGACGCAAACTAATAAAATGTTTTCTTTGTTAGAGCAGCACTGTGACAGATTTTTCATCCATATGGAAATCTGTTACTTTTCTTACACCCTCCAGAGAAGGTGAACAAGGTAAACCCTGCCACACCCTGTGTCCTAGTTAACTTTAACTGTCAACTTGATATGGCCTGGGGCCACCTGAGAAGAGAGTCTCAACTGAAGCATCAACCAGACTAGATCAGCCTGTGGGTGTGTCTGTTGGGAGCCCACTGTGGGCAGCATCATGCCCTAGCCAGGTGGTTCTGGGCTGTATAAGAAAGCTAGCTAAGTGTGAACCTGTGCAAGTCTGCAAACAGCCTCCTCTGAGGTCCCTAGTGTATTTCTTGGTCAAATGAGTTATTTGGCAGGAGGTAATGCTGTATAGAATAGCAAAATTGTCTGCCTTCAAAATCCTGTTTGCACTGCCGTTCTGACTTCACTCGGTGATAGACTGGAACCTGTAAGCTCAAGCTTCTCTTGTCCAGAGTGCTCTGGGAGAGCGACAGAAAGGAGACCCCCAGAAGGCAGTGCAGGAACTGGGGCCTGCTGAGTCCAGGTGGAGTCTACGTGCTCAGTGGCCCTGGACATACCACCTGGCTGCCCTGTCTCTCTGACAGGCAGCTCTCACCCTGCGACATAAAATCTGAGGTAGACAATGAAAGAACAGGAGACCAGAGCAATGAGGAACATTTCCAAGGTTTAAATGAAGCCAGAGCCCAGGCAGAGATAGAAATAAATGCCCTTCCTCTCCTTTATTTCCTTCCTTCTCTTTCTCCTTCCCTCCCCCTAATCCACTTCCCTTCTTCTTGTCTTTTCAAGGTTTTCACATGCACATGAGCTAAGGGACTATTTCAAAAGCATTTCTGCCCCCACGCCCGCCCTTCTCTTTCTTCATAACTGTCTGTCATCACCAACATACAAGTGAACACATCTAAAAATACTCCCATCTGAGCCGGTGGTCCAGACTTGGTTCTGAAAGGCCATTCTAGAAATCTGAGGCCCGCTGAGGATATAAGGTATGTCAACAGAGGTGGAGAAGTAGAGTCAATCTCTAAAGCCATGGCTGGCGCCTCAGAGAACTGACCCCTGAGCACAGCAAGCAAGCATGGCGATCATAGAATGATGACTCATAGGGGAGCAGAAAGGGGGAACTGAGGTAAAAGGACACCTCGAGGCGGTGCCTGTGGCTGTGGGGAGGAATTCTCCAGAAGGGAAGAACTGAGGAAACTTTATGATGAGAGGCTGGCCTGGTGAACCGAGTCTCTGACCTGACATCTGCCATGATGATCATTGGCTATCGCCAACCTGATGTGACATCTCCCTGCCCACTCCATCCCAGAACCGTGGCAAAGTGGGCCGGATGGTCCTTCTACAACATCACTGGTGTGCCAGGGTTTCAAAGATTTTTATTCCACATGGCAGTTAAGCTGGGGAGCTCAGACTGCCTTTCATCTGGCTGGGAGCCAGCCACTTGGAGGGTGGTTTTAATTCCTGGGATATGAAGTCACACAGTCAGGAAGCAGCCCTGACCCCGATAAGGTCAGTGCTGTGGCCAACTACCCTGGGCTCAATTTAGAGACATAACTATGGCAACGGCTGTGCCCGATCGGTTATTAGAGGAGATTTATTGACGGATATGCTTGAATAGCAGGGCCATTAATTGCAATTACCAGACAAGACACTTTGCTCATCTTGGGGGACTGAATGCCAAAATGCCCTAACAACTTTAAAATCCCATTTGCTCCTAGGCTCTCTGCTGGTCTCACAGTTTGCTCCAGATTCCCAGTCCTGGGAGCTACGGGGCAGAGATGGGTGGGGGGAGAGGAGAGAAAGGGGCATCGCTTGAGATGGCACCACCTGCAGAAGACAGCAAGAGCTCAGTGCTGAGGCAGGATTTGCATGCAGTCCCTGCATGACCCCTCACAAAGACGAGGCAGAAGTAGTCCACCATGTCCTATCGGCTGGTCCCACCAGCAGTCATAAGTAAACCACCTTCCAACTTTGCTTTCCAGTCCAGAAAATGGCTGTTTCCTCCAACATACTCAGCTCAAGCTCTACCTACTGTTCATCTCAAGCCTGGAAAACTCATCAGTGAATTTTGTACTTCTGGTCTGGATCAAGGTAGTCTCCCCTGAACACTTTCTCCTGTAGCTTTACAGGGTCTTTCTATGTACGCTGGCTGTCCTGGAACTCACTCTGTAGACCAGGCTGGCCTCAAACTCACAGAATCTGCCTGCCTCTGCCTCCCGAGTGCTTAAAGGTGTGTGCCAGCACAGCCAGCCCTCCTACGCCTCCTAGCTCCTTTTAGCACTGACGTTGTACTGCACATTGGTCTGTCTGTTCACTGGCCTCATCCTACATCCCTGGTAAGACTCCCAGGTCTATGAGAGCAGACGATCACTGTTCTTTCCAATGCTGACCTATGAGTGCCAGACACAACACCCACCACACAGTCCACACTCAAGAAATATTTCCTAAGGGCCAATGAGGCGGCTCAGTGGTAGAAGTGCTAGCTAGCATGCCTGATGGCCTGAGTTCAGTCCCCACATCCCACAAGGTGGAAGACGTGAGCCAACTTCAGAAAGTTGTCCTCTGGCCTACATAGACACACACACACACACACACACACACACACACACACACGAATAAGTGAGTATTTGTTGAAAGCCATGTACAGTGGCACACACCTGTCATCTCAACACTCAAGCAGTCCTGAGGCAGAAGGATTATGAGTGCAAGGCTATGGTGCACATATATACATATGTCCACTCACATAAAATAAAATGAAGATATCTAATGAAAAAATGAAATAAAACATTTTTTTAAAAAGATACTATCTGGGGGACTGAAGAGACAGTGATTAAGAGCATGAACTTCACTTCCTGAGTTTGCTTCCCAGCCCCCATGCCAAGTGGATTGTCATCACCTGTAACTCCAGAAACTGTGGATCTGACCCTCTTCCAGCCGCCTCAGACACCTCCCTCATGTGGCATACACAGAGAGACACAACTACGCACCACGTAAGGCCATCACTTGATAAGTTCTTTACAGGCGAAGCATCAAGGCTGCACCTGGAGTGAAGTTGGAGCGGCAGACAATTGTTTAGGAGTCTTTCAAAGGAGAGCTGAATGTGGCTCTTCACCCAAAGCTGTGGGAAGGCAAATCCCACTCCTTGGACTATCTGCCAAGGGTCTGGACTACAAGATTCCTAACATCCACGAACATCTCCCAGATGCAAAAGGGCTGTATCAGTACCCCTTCAGCCTCCATCTTGCCGTTAACAGTCAAGAGGATCTTTGTCTAGTGAGGTGACTCGGGAAACTGGAACTTCCCACACACAACACTAAGGCCACTTTCTTAGTTAGGGTTCCTATTGCTATGATGAAACACCATACAAGTCCGCAGATCAGCAGGACGGAAAGGAGCTGACACCAACCTACTCAGACACATACGAACTATGGCTATGGGTTTGTTTTTTAATGTCAACAAGGGGCGTAAGACATGAAAAGCAGGTGAGGGATGGACCTGATCAGAAAGGTCAAGGAAGGCTCCCCTAAAAAACACTTGTTTCGTTAAGACCCAAAAGACTGAGAGAAGCACTCTGGAGGATGGGGGGTGAAGCATCTTGAAAGCAGAAACATACTTCATGAGGATGGGCAGTGAGTGTCTTAGAGTTTCCATTGCTGTGAAGAGACCCCATGACCACGGCAATTGTTTTTTACTTTTTATTGATCCTTTGTGGATTTCACATCATGCATCGCAATCCCACTCATCTCCCTAACCCCCTGCTTCCACCCTCTGCCTTGCAACCTCTCCCCCCAAAACACAATATTTAAAAGTAAAACCAAAATATCATAAAAGTTAGAAAAACAAAAAAATAAAATAAAAAAATCTCAGCATGGAAGCTGTAGTGTGGCCCAGTGAGCCACACGGTAAACCCTTTAGTCCATACATCTTTACTTGCAAGTGTTCATCACAATGAGTCATTGGTCTGGTTCGAGGCCGCTGGCTTCTGCTACATGATAGATCCTGGGCCCTCCCTGGGACTCCTCTTGGATATCCTGTTGTTGTCTTGTGTCATGGAGATCCTGGAGCTTTGGATCTGCAGGTCTGGCCCCTTCACAGGCTCCAGCAGTTCACAGATGAGGTGGGTGTTGGGGGGGGGGCGGTATCTCACAGTCCTGGTTCTGGGCCTGGGTGGTAGCTGGGTCAGTGAGACCGCCGACTTTCCCTCATCTTTACCACCAGGGGGAGCTCTCCAGCACTGCCCCTGCAGCTCACCCTGTGCAGCAGAGAGCGCGGAGAGGGGCCAGCTCTCCTGTTCTCACACCCTCGGGTCCAGCTCACCGCACTCATATCACCAGGACCAGCTCTCCTGCTCTCAGACCCTCGGGTCCAGCTCACCGCACTCATATCACCAGGACCAGCTCTCCTGCTCCAGACCCTCGGGTCCAGCTCACCGCCCTCATATCACCAGGACCAGCTCTCCCTCTCTCACACCCTCAGGTCCAGCTCACCGCACTCATCACCAGGACCAGCTCTCCCGCTCTCAGACCCTCGGGTCCAGCTCACCGCACTCCTGTCACCAGGACCAGCTCTCCTGCTGCAGACCCTCGGGTCCAGCTCACCGCACTCATATCACCAGGGCCAGCTCTCCTGTTCTCAGACCCTCGGGTCCAGCTCACCGCACTCATCACCAGGACCAGCTCTCCCGCTCTCAGACCCTCGGGTCCAGCTCACCGCACTCCTATCACCAGGACCAGCTCTCCTGTTCTGCCCACGAGAGGTGAAGGTCCCACTCTCCATATTGCTGCACTTGGTGAGGGACAGAGCCAGCTCTTCCACTCTCATGTCCCCAAGGCCAGTTCTCCCACCTGTCACAGGTGGCAAGGGGTTGGGAGGGACAGCATATGTCCCTTACCCTTGCCATCCCATGGCATATGAAGGAGGGGGCGGGGCAGCTCTCCTGCTCTCACACCCACAGACCTTGCTCACCTGTACCCCCACCAATAGGGTCAGCTCTGTTGTGCTGCCCAGGCGAGGTGCTGCGCCTGTTCTCCTGGACCACGGCAACTCTTATAAAGGAAACATTTAATTGGGCTAGCTTACAGTTTCAGAAGTTTAGTCCATCATCATCATGGTGGGACATGGCAGCAGGCAGGCAGACGTGGTGCTGGAGAAGGAGCTGAGAGCTCTACATCTTGATCTGAAGGCAGTAGAAGCAACTGTGTGGCCCACTGAGTGTAACTTAAGCATAGGAGAACTCAAAGCTGACCCCCACAGTGACACAGTTCCCCCAACAAGACCACACCTCCTCCAACAAAGCCATACCTCCTAATAGTACCACTCCCTATTAGGGGCCATTTTCTTTCAAACCACCTCAGGCAGACATGATGGAGCTGAGGCTGGGGCAGCATCAGAAACATCAGGCTGAACTTCAAAAGATGCCATTTGGAGACTCTCAGGCCCCTTCAAAAAGGAAAATATTGAAGGACTGTTGCTATAATTTGGATATTCTGTCCTCCAAAGGCCCACATGAGGGGGGACTGGAGACGTTAGTAGCTGACATAGGGTGCAATGGGAAGAAATGGGGTGACAGCATGTCCTCAGACAGATTTCTTGTTTCCCTCCACTTCTCAGTCACCACAAGGCAAACAGCTCTGCCCTGTCACATGCTCCCGCCACAGTGTCCTGTTAGGCTCCAGGCCCAAAGCAACAGGGTCAGATGACCATGAACCAAGTAAGTAAAGCTTGAGTTGATCTCAGGTATTTGTGACAGTAATAGAAAGTTAACACAGGCTAACACACATATCCCATAGGTTAAATCAACAGCTTGCTGGGTGTCAGATCTGTACATTCTATTTGCCATAGCAGGAAAGTGGAAACTAGACTAAGGAGATCACAAAGAAAGGCCAACAGCAAGAGTTAAAGTGAAAAGCATTCCATAGTCCTCTTAAAGTAATCAAAAAAGAGGGATGGAGATGGCTCATAAGTTAAGAGCACTTACAGCTCTTCCAGAGGACCTCAGTTCATTTCCTAGCATCCACATCAAGCAGGTCACAACTACCTGTAACTCCAACTCCAGATGACTATCTGTCACCCTCTTCTGGCCTCCATAGGCACCTGCACTCACATATGCAGATACCCACACACAGACATACACATATACAGATAATAAAAAAATGAAATCAATGGAAATCAGAAGAGATGGCATTCAGAGACATGTTAGCCAGACTTAACCACCTACCTCTAACTGCAGGGCTCTGCAAACGAGTGGGAAATGAACCTCCAAGCATATTATCACCAAGAGTCAATTCAGTCACCCAGGGGATGGACTCCACTTTACATTTCCCCTTCAGCTAACACACAGAAAGACAATAAGGTAGCTGTGTTTCTTGTGGTGATGCCAATATTACTAGGCATCGATATAGCAGGGTGCTAATTTTAATCTGCACAAAGATCACAAAATTTTCCTGCTGAGAGGAAACTTAAACGGCATCTGAATATTTGTGCATTTTCCAAGCACACTCGCAGATGCTTTCATGAATACTTTATTTCTTATTAATATGCATGTTTGAAACACATTTTAATTTTTTTGCAATTTTACTTATTTTTCTTTTATGTGTATGAGTGTTTTGCCTACTTGTGTACCACACAGTATACATGGATGCCAGAAGAGGGAGTAAGATCCTCTAGAATTGGAGTTGCAGACAGTTGTGAGCCACCATGTGGATGCTGGGAATTGAACCCAGATTCTCTGCAAGAGCAGCCAGTCCTCTTCACCACTGAGCCATCTCCCCAGTCCATGTTTGGAACAATTTAAGTAAACTCTATGTTTTTTCATAGACTGGGCTTTTGTGTGTGTCCTTTCAAGCCTCTCTTACTCACACCTAAACAGTAGGATGGACACGCACACACTTACACACGCAGTGTATCCAGAAGGTGCTCAATAGATGCTATTAGCTGAGTGGCTTACTGACAATAAATCAAAGGCTGATAATGAATCTGATGGTCAATGTCACGCAATGGAGAGATTGACCTTGCTTCCATTTAGAAGAATCTGGTTCTTAGAAAGCAATAGGCCAGAAGTGCAGCTCAGTGATGGAGTGCTTGCCCAGCATGCACAAGGCCCTGGGTTCGAGGCCCAGCACTGCAAGCCACAACAAAAGGAGTAGAGATTATGTGAACTTTCCAAAACATGTTCCACAGGCTCCTCAAAGAATGAACACACACACACACACACACACACACACACACACACACACACACAAGGCTCTAGAAGCCAAGGCTTGGCCCCTTCCCACACAGGGAAGATGGGTCCTTCCATCTGGCAGAGTGGACTTGGCTCAAACAGAATACAAAGTGTGCCATGTGGCTGACTAACAGGTCAAAGGGAAATAAGAAGAGCAAGCAATGTGAGGCGCGTTGTCACTGGAGAAAGGGAGTAGTGTGCGTAGGTGACAGCTGAGGCCACTGCCACTTTCCTTTCATTGATCCCTGAGTGTCACTGTGGCTACCGACCAAGTTCATGTGCTCTGAGTTGACATGCTATGCATCGTAGACGTGTTAACACACTCACTTTTCCCAACAGAGAACAGACATCTCGGGTGAAACCTGGAGAAACCAACCCCTAGATGTCATTGTTGCTGATGAAATATCAAATCTGGAGCCTTCGAACATTTAAATCTGAAGAGAGAGCCGTGCGGATCCGGGTAAGCCACTTAAGTCATGTAAATTCTATTCGCTTTCAACACGTCAGCGTCAAGTCCAAAGGCTTCAGGACTTCTTAACCAAATGTATCTAAGTCGCAGGGTGTTACGGTGTGCTCAGTTGCCAACAAAATCCATACATAGGAAAAATAGGCCAAGCCCCACATGGTCATATGTGACTTGGCTCTAAAGCTCACACCACAACTCTAAGCTGAGGACAGTGGCTGGGTAACCCCACCTACTTCTCCTCTTCTGTGTGTCCGATGATGTCTGTGTCTGTCTGTCACTGGTGTGCACTATACACTAAAGCTTCCTGCCGAGGACATGCCAAAGGAGCAGAGGGGCTGACCATCTCTCAGCTCCACTCCCTGTTTCCAATCAGCCATCAAAAAACAGCTCAGAGTCTCCCTCATGGTGGCCTTTCATTTCAGGTCATATTTCTCTGAATCTTTTACAAATACACTATTTATTGATCACTTTCCATCAATCAGTCACATCAGTACCTCATATATATTATGTCATTTAAACTTTTTTAGGGTGTATGGGTTTTGCCTGCATATATAGATGCACACTGTGTGCTTATAGCACCCAAGGAGGCCAGGAGAGGGTGTTGGATCCCATGGAACTAGAATTATAGACAGTTGTGAGCTACCATGTGGGCACTAGGAATTGAACCCCATTCCTCTGGAAAAACAACCAGTGCTCTTAATTGCTGAGCCATCTCTCCAGTCCCCCTTTAAATGTTTTAACAACACTTTGAATATCATAATCCTCATATTATGATAAAATACAGCACAGAGGGGTTAAGGAATACACTGGGTCACACAGCTAGCAGGTGCTAGAAGATTCTGAAACAAAGAGCAAAACCCAGTCCACAGGTGGACTCTTAGAACTCTCAAGCCATCACTAAGACTGACACCTAGGTCCCTAACTGAATGACGACAACTTTGTCCTCTCCTAAGCCAACCTTCTTTCCGAATACTTCCTTGGAGGTGAGTGTTAGTTCACTGAGACAGGATCTCACTACGTAGCCTAGGCTGGCCTCAAACTCTGCAATCCTCCTGCCTCACTCCCCCAACTGGTGGTATCACAGGCATGCCCCACCAGGCCCAGCTCCAAAAGGCGGCTGTTGAGTGCCTCCTCTAGCTAAAGCCGTGTCTTGGAGCAGGTGTGCTAAGTGAAATCACTGTTTCATTCGATCACTGACTGTCCTTAGCCAGAGAAACTATCCATGACAAGACTGGCCGACTCCTAGAGCCTAGTGGGAGCTCAGGCCCACCAGGGCAGACCGGTGCTGAGGCAGCAACAGCACCTGTGACTAATGACAGACCAGCTCACACACAAATGTGTGGAGAAGCGAGGCAGAGTCCCGGGCACAGAGCCTCCTCCTGAGATGCTTTCCACCTGGCTCAGCCACCACTCCAAGATGCCTTTCAGCCACCTCGCTGTCCCTGCACCGAGCCCTCCACGCCAGTCAGAGGACTCTGCGGCATGCAGGCACTTGTTCTGCACCATATCACACCTGCAATCATGCTGGTCTGTGGTCTTCATGTGCACCAAGTGACCCATATTTTAGTTTTATCTTATGTGTGTGGGTGTTTTGCCAGCATGTGTTTTTGTGCACCGTGTGCATGCCGTGTCTGTGGAGGCCAGAAGAAGTCATGGGACCCCCTGGGGCTGGAGTCACAGATGGTTGTGAGCCACCAGGTGGGTGCTGAGAATCTAACCCAGGTCCTCTGGAAGAACAGCCAGTGTTCCTAACAGCTGAGCCATCTCTCCAGGCCCTGAGATGATGACCTATTTCTGAGGCTTCTTGCTACCAAGAGCTGATCACAAGGTCATCCCTAAAGGTGACTCTGTGACAGGAGCTGAAGGAGAAAGGCAGATCAGCAAGATGAATGTCACAGGAGCCTGGTCACCTCCTCACAGGAGCCTGAAGCCATCCACATGCCCGGTATGGAACACGCCACGCTCAGCTCAGGATACATTGCAGCAGACCCCTCCTACCTGCGTCATCACTTAGGATAAGGCCAGAAGGGGCATGAAAACCGTGCCCTGGACTTTCTCTGGGCACCTCGAGCCTTTCTCCTCCTCTTCCCAAGGTTCCCCATGCTTGCTTTTTCATGGTATATGAAGCTGGGGTCCTAAAAGTTACTTGCTATCTCTGTTATTTATTTATTTGTGTGTGTGTGTGTGTGTGTGTGTGTGTGTGTGTGTGTGTGTGTGTGTTGTGGTTGGGCTCTTCAGTCTGGTTTGGTTTCAGTACTGGAGATGGAACCTGGAGCCTCCCAAAAGCTAAGCAAGCATTCCACTGCTGAACAATATTCTCACCCCACCCCCTTCCTCCCACTATTTTGTTTTTGTTTTTAATTTTTGAGACAAAAGTCTCACTAAGTTGTCCAGGTTGACCTTTGTAGTGGTATTTGCTCCACCCATGACCTTGGGCTATGTGGCCCAAAGGAGGCTTCCTGCCATTACACGACTTCTTATAAGGGCTTGGAGAAGGGTCACATATCCTCCCTGCTCCCTGCTGCAGTTAAGAGCACTGTCTGTTCCAGAGGACCCAGGTTCAATTCCCAGGCTGTCTGGTGTCTGATCATGCCAGGATTTAAAAAAAAAAAAAAAGGACCCATGTGACATGAGAGGTCACGTACAACAGCAGAAAGCACCACCTCCATTGGGCCATGTAGCCCAAGGTCATGGGCAGAGCAAATGCCACTACAGGCCTTGAACTTGCAATCCTCCTGCCACCGCCTCCTGGGTACCTGGGATTACAGGCCTGCACCACCTGGCTCGATCAGCCATTTGATGATGTCTTCTTGATTTTAAGACAGGGTCATTATGTAACCCAGGCCAACCTCAAAACTTCTGATCCTCTGCTTCAGCTTCCTCTGAGAGCCAGGAATACTGGCATCCACCACCACACCAGCTTTCCTAGTCACCAAAAGAATCAAGAACTCCACGCTGGCGGCGGCTGCTGCTGCGGCGGCTGCTGGCTCCTCCTAGTCTATCACGTCAAGAGGAGCTGTCAAAATAACAAATGACATATTTTGAAGTCCAGGATTACCCCTCAGCTAGACTTCCTTGGTATGATAGGCAGTTACCTCTCCCAGTTAGTGTCTTTCTTCATCTCCCGCTTTTCATTTTCCTCCTTTGCCGCTCTCATCAATAAAGGTCTCTGCTCTCAGGGAAGAGCTCCTTCTCCGGGAAGAGCCTAGCAGTATCCTATTACAACCCTCCTCAGAAGCAGGTGCTATTACCTGTCAACAGGGTTGGGGGCACAGCAAGTAGCTTCCACCCGCTCCCCCTCAGCTGGGCTCCTACCTGGCTCCTAGTCAGATAAGTGGCAAAAGGAGACAGTCCTTTTGGAGACCTCAAAATCTCATTTTCATTCCCCTTGCAGGGAAGAGAGTAGCTTTATTGACAGAGACGACTGAAAATTGCTTAAAAATTGCCAATAACCAGTCTGCATTGAGGCAGAGAGACAGTCTGGCTGAGGCTTGCTCCCTGCTCCAGCGGGCAGGCCTGCTGTGCCTCCCTTTACTGCAGCCCAAGTCTATGGCATATGCAGACTCGTCTGCAAGGAGCCTCTTGTCATCCTCAAAAGGTGCCCCCTCCTCCTCCACTCCCAGCCTGCTGCTGAGGTTTCCTGGATCCCCACCACACACCATCGTGCATTCGGGGAATCGCTGCCAGAAACCAAACACTTAGACTGATTCAAGGACCCAAGGTCACGCCTGTGCTAGCTGGACAAGGGAAATGGCTCACTTCTCGCTGGAGTGCCTGGTGGCATAACTGCACATCCACGATAGGCCACTAGATGTCACTATCATAGGTTTTTTTTTTGTTTGTTTTTGTTTTTGTTTGGGGGGGGGTTCCTTTTCCTTTCCCTTTTGTTGTTGTTGTTGTTGTTTGCCTCAAGCTCATCATCCTCCTGGGCCACCTCCCTGGTACTGGAGGACTTACAGGAGTGTGTATCACTGCACTCATCATGTAACTTTTTCTTCTTTTTTTTTTCTCAATACTAGGAATAGCATGTCGAGTCTTGACTTTATTAATGAATGAAAAGTTTGCTCGATGTAAGTCAGAAGGAATGTATGATTAAAAGACATGATATATTATATATCTAGCTGTCAGTAATAAATTAACATTAGCTCTGGATTCTGTACACTTTGCATCCTGAATATATACCTAGAAATACTTCATAATTATAGTACGGGTCTCAAGAACCATCGTAAATTACCCACCTGTCATTCATTCTCTGTAAGAGCCGCTGGCCCTGTTACCAATGTGGTATACTGGCATCTGAAATCGCTGGTGCTGGGGTCAGGAATTCCCAGTGCAATTCCCAGCACTCCTAGGAGAGGATAGGAGGCAAAAACAAGAGAACCCCAAAATCTCAATGGCCAATGAGAGACACTGTGTCAGATGAGGTGAAAGGTACCAGTCAACACGTGAGATTGTCCTCTGACATCTGTGTGCCATTGCACATGTGTGTCCACATTGATGTTTATACACACAAGACACATACACATGGTACACATACACAAATGCACAAAATACAAATAAACAGAAGTCATAAAATCTCTAGTGTTGTGAGGCCTTTCTGTTCCTCCTTTTTTTGAGACGGGATCTCCATGTTGCCCAAGCTGACCTTGAACTTTTGATCCTTTTGACTCACTCTCCTGAGTTGTGATGGGATGACAGGTGTAAACCAGACTGCCTGGCTTTAATCTCTCCTTAAAAGAATTACTTATTTTTATTTTATGTGTAGGAGTGCTTTGCCTGCTAGTATGTCTATGTGCCAGATACATGCCTGGTGCCTGCAAAGGCCAGACGAGGGTGTCAGTTCCCCTGGAAATGGAGCTACAGATGGTTGTGAGCCACCAGGCAAGTGCTGGGAACTGAACCTGGGTCCTCTGCAAGAGCAGCCAGTGTTCTTAACCACTGAACCAACTCTCCAGGCCCTCAACTTGTTTCCTATGAGGTTCTAAATAAAGCAGAAAAATGTGCAGCAGTCATCCACGGCCAGGAAGAAGAGGAGAAAGGGCAGAGAGGCCTTTTGTGACAATGGGTGTTTGCTCTAGCTCATGTGGGTCTGGCCTAAGTTTCAGAACAGTTATTTCCATGTTAATTCATTTAGAAAAATTCCCCTGGGAGCCCCGTCATAATCAGCAGAGAGGCTCTGCCATCGAGGCTGAGATGGAACTTAGTCTAGCATGTTCCTTGCCTAGAGGTTCTGTTTCAAGGATCTGGGCGGAATGATACAAATTTGGGTTGAGAGTGGCCTCATTGAACCAGCTTTTTGAGGGTTCCAGGGATTCAAACTCAGGTCCTTGCACTTGCACAGAAAACACCTTTAACCCACTGAGCCAGCTTCCTGACCCCAGCACCAGCGATTTCAGATGCCAGTACACCACATTAGTAACAGGGCCAGCGGCTCTTACAGAGAATGAATGACAGGTGGGTAATTTACGATGGTTCTTGAGACCCGAACTATAATTATGAAGTATTTCTAGGTATATATTCAGGATGCAAAGTGTACAGAATCCAGAGCTAATGTTAATTTATTACTGACAGCTAGATATATGATAATATATCATGTCTTTTAATCATACATTCCTTCTGACTTACATCGAGCAAACTTTTCATTCATTAATAAAGTCAAGACTCGACATTACTCTTCATGATGAAGTTCCCTTTTGAACCCAGAGGACCTCCTGTAATTAAACTCTGTACCTCCACAGACTAGACATCTGAAGCTTAGAAAGAGGATAAATTGAACTTCTGGTTTTACAAGAGAGGTGAAAAATGTCAGAAAGACGGAGCCCACCCGCTCAGTGCCCTAAATGAGAAAGCAAAGGCAGAGGTGACTGCTGGCACCAGACTGTGACCGCCGCCTTCTCCCTCCTGGCCGCCGCCGCCACCTCTCCCTCTCCCTCTGTCGTTTCTGTTTCTCGTATGGGGATTACATGTGGCAGGCAAAGGCTGTACACCGAGTTACAATCCCAGCCTTCCTTTGACTTTTTGAGACAGGCTGACTTTGAACTCATCGTGATCCTCCCGCCTCTGCCTCCTGATTAGCTGAGATTACAACAATCTTTCCTTTTTAAAAATAATTTTTAAAGATTAGGTTTTTTTATTTTATATGTATGGGGGATTTTTTTGTGGTTTTTTTCAAGACAGGGTTTCTCTGTGTAGTTTTGGTGCCTGTCCTGGATCTCACTCTGTAGTCCAGGCTGGCCTCGAACTCACAGAGATCCGCCTGGCTCTGCCTCCCAAGTTCTGAGATTAAAGGCGTTTGCCACCGTCGCCTGGCCTATATGTATAAATTTTACCTGTAGGTATGTAGGAGTACCTCATATATGTCAGGTGCTCTCAGAGGCCAAAGAGAGCCCCAGCTCCCCTGGAACTGAAGTCATAGGCAGTTTTGAGCCACCATGTTGGTGCTGGGAACCAAACCTGGGTCCTCTAGAAAAGCAGCAAGTGCTCTTAAACATGAGACATCTCTTCAGACCCAACATTTCATTTTTTGAGACAATATATTTTTTAAGTGATATATATATCTCACTATCAGCCAGATGTAGTGGCAAATGTCTGTGATCTCAGCAGCTGAGAAGCTGAAGTGGAAAGATCTGCAGTTCCAGGCCAGACACTGACTCAAAAAGAAAAAAAAAAGATTCTTAATTACTGTATTTCTTATACAGGCCTCTTGCCTCCTTCAATTCCCCGCGCTGTTCAAAAGGCTTACATGATGAATCTCTCTATAAGAAAGCTAATCTAATCTCATTTTACCAAAGACAAAGTATCCTTCAGAAGTATCATGACTTGAAAGACTTCCGTTTATTTATTGCATGTGTGTGTGCTTGTTTCTGTACACACACACACACACACACACACACACACACACACACACACGTCATGGCACACATGTAGAGGTCAGAGAACAACATTCAGGTACAGGCTATCCCCTTCCATCATGTTCAGGTCATCAGGCTTGGCAACAAGCACCTTTGGACCATCTCACCCATCCAGAAACAAGATTTCCTCAGGTCCAGCTGCTCGGGTGTCTCATTCAGTTTCTGGCCAGTTACCAACTTGCCATGTACTACACTATCTTTTGTATTCCCCAAATTTTAATAGTGGGCTGGTTTAAGCTGTATCAGACTTTGTGGTCACTTTAGAAGATACAGACCTATGATACTTGCAGAAGTGAAACCTTTAACCTTATCAACTAATTAAGGACCCTAAAGTAGAATAATGAGGTGTGTGGAGACAGGGACTTGGTTATCGGGGTCATCGCTCATCTGAGAACAGAATCAGATCCCATTGAACAAGTACTAGATAATTGAGTAAGCAGGTTTCCTATCTGGAACCTGAAATCTTGCTACGGCTGGTTAATTAAATCATGATAAAAACATTCTGTGGCAGGTACAAGGTGCTGAGAGTTTATTAAGACGTCCACAAGCTCAGTGGAATGATGCCTGGATCTTTGCACTCCTTCGACTTTTAAGAAACCTTTACTACAATCTTTCTATAGAGGATTTTAGAATTTTGTGGGGGGTAGTTTTCTGTTTGTTTTTCTTTCTTTTCTTTCCTTTTTCTTTTTTTCTTTCTTTTTTTTTTCTTTTTTTAGAAAAAGTCATATTAAGCAGAACTGGCAATGCAAGCCTTTGATATCAGCTGCTCAGAAATAGAGATGGGAGAATGGAAGATTCCAGTTCAACCTGGGCTGAATAAAAAGTGAAAGAAGACCTGGGGATGTAGCTAAGTGGCAAAACACTTGGCTAGCTGGCATGCAGCTCTGGATTCCAGCCCCAGCACTACAAAAGTGTGTGTGTGTGTGTGTGTGTGTGTGTGTGTGTGTGTGTGTGTGTGTGTGCGCATGCTCAGATATTTACATGGGTGCATATATGTGTATGTATAGATATGCATATCTGCATATACATGTATGCATGTATATATGGATGCACATATACACACATGTAATTGCTGAAGTTTTGTATCAAAGACTTTATGAAGTTGTCTGCATTTTTCAGTCAGATTCTGAATTTCATTCCTTTGTACTAGTTGGTTTCTATTCCTATGATAAAACACTGACCAAAGCCAACTTGGGGAGAAAAGATTTATTTGGTTTATCTATTACAGTATATCATCAGGAAGCAAGGAAAGGAACTGAATCAGAGGCCACAGAGGAACTCTGCTCATTGGTTTGCTCCCCATGGACTGCTCAGCAGGCTTTCTTATAGAACCCAGGACCACCAGCCCAGGGATGGCATTGCTCACAATGAGCTGGGCCCTCCCCCATCAATCATCAATCAAAAAAATGCTCATCTACAGGCCAATCTAAAGGAGAAATTTTCTCCATTGTTATTTCCTCCTCCCAGATGACTCCAGGCGTGTCAAGTGGTCAAAAACAAAACAGAACAAACAAACAGAAACCCAGCAGAACTTTCTCTCCTAATTCTACCTCCTACACCCCCAGGAAGGTACCCAGAATTTTGGAAGTTGCTTACAATGCATTTCCTGTTTACTTAGGTAATATTATATCCTTCTGGGGTCTTTGATGTAGTTGAAGACTAGATAGTTATAATTATGGTTTTCCTTGGTTATGATAAGATATAAAGTAGATATGAAACCTTGGACTCACAAATATAGGATAAATAAAATATTTTCTTTAAATTTGCCAAATATAAATAGACTAGATATTGTAACTGTAATTCTTGCTTGAAAACTGTTTTGTTATATATAATTTTACTATGTTAAAGTTAAAACTTCCCTTTTTAATTAAACAGAAAAAGGGAAATGCTGTGGGATAATGCTTTTGTACACTGGTTTAATAAAACACTGATTGGCCAGTAGCTAGGCAGGAAGTATAGGCGCGATAAGCAAACAAGGAGAATTCTGGGAAGAGGAAGGCTGAGTCAGGAGACGCCAGCCTGCCATCCAGGGAGCAGCATGTAATGGCACACAGGTAAAGCCACAGAACATGTGGTGACATATAGATTAACGAAAATGGGCTGAGTTTAAGTGTAAGAGCTAGTCAGTGGTAGGCCTGAGCTAATGACCGAGTAGTTTTAATTAATATAAGCTTCTGTGTGTTTACTTGGGTCTGAGTGGCTGTGGACTGGGCAGGACACAGCTACAAATGGCAACCAACGTGGAGCTCAAATCCACAACCCTGGGATTAAGAGTCTCATGCTCTACCAACTGAGCTAGGATTCTTTATGTTATTTCCTAATTATTTTATTAGCACCCTTTTCTACCTGGAATGGTTTGTTTCTCTGCCCCTTCCAGTTGCTTCCATGTAGCAGGGAGTGCATTGGTAGTTGCTAGGCATGCTGCAGCAACAAACAGCTTCCAGACCTCAGGAACTGGCTACCCTCATGTCTGTATGCAGTAAATCAGCTAGGCCCACTGTCACTCTGTGATACAGACTGATGAGGTGGCCACCATTTAAAAACTGCCAATCATTCAACCAAATGGAAAAGAGGACCTTAGAGGGTGTTGCACTGGCAACTGGAAGCTCCAGTATAGGGCTGATTCACTCTGCACACAACTCATTAGCCCTCATCAGTCACTGGCCACACCCACTTGGCCAGGAAGTTTGATCTAACTGTGCCAAAGACAGAAAATGGGACACCGTGGATGCCAGGAATGACAGCTGGGAAGTCAGACAAAGCTGCATCTGCTCATTTTGCCTTGCTCAAAAGCCTTCTATTTTCTCTGGGTGGTCCTTTCTCTGCTTGGGATGGGGATGCCCATGGGCCTGGCACTGGATTTGGAACCCAGGGCCTTGTGTGCACGAGGCAGTCTCCACCTCTGAGCTGCAGCCACAGCCCTTTCTCTAATATGTTTTTGCTCTGTTGCTTGACCCAAGAAATTTCTGATTTCTCTTGCATTGACTTTCAGATTCTTGGATACTACAGTAGACATCACTCATCGGCTCTTACAAGCTTGAGGCATTTTGTTGTTGTTGTTTTGGTTTTTGGTTGCTATCTCTTTGCTTTTCAGTAACACCAGGGAGGGCAAAAGAGGGGAAGGGAAATGAACAAGGAGGAGATGGAGAAGAGGAAGAGTAAGGGAAGGGAGAGGTAAGGAGGGGAGGGGAAGAGGTGGCAAACATGGGGGAAGGAAGGGAAGGGATGACATTGCCATTTTGTCTCTTGTCCCTCCTTTCAGGCTTTCCTACCTGGGGCTGACCCAAATTTTCTTCTCTTTCTACCCTTCCAGGCTAATCCCCCTGCCCCCATGCTCCACCTCCAACTTGTTCCGGAAAACAAATCACTCAGCCCTTTATTTTCATTTCTTCACCACTTGGTGCAAATGGTGGCGGAGTCTGTGAACCAACAGATGGAATCCTTACTTCTTTGGTTTTTCAGCACCCAAAGGCTGGTGACCTATCTTCCAAGATTTGCTTTTATTATTTTGAATTACATTTGAGGAGAATATGTACAAGTGAGCACAGGTTGCTCATGAGCTCTAGAGGTTCCAGATCCCCCTGGAGCTGGAGATACAGGTGACTGTGAGCTGCCGGCCATGGGTGCTGAGAAGCAACAGGTCTTCTGCAAGAGTAGAATGCACTCCTAACCACTCAACCCTCTCTGTAACCCCCAGCTGGTGAACTGCTATCCAGAGACACAGTAAATAAGATGGTAGCCATACCTAAACACTAACACATATTTTTTGCTCGTATTTTGGGTCTTGCTCTCATTTGGTAACTGATGACTCAAAAGCCAAACTCTTTGAAATAGTTTCTAAATATGCAAAGAAACATTCAAAAGATACCTCACCTATCATGTCCCAGCTGATGCCAGCACCGGAATCCTCTTTAACTTCCTTCCTCCTGTGCATGCCTGACCACTGAGTGCAGACCTGAGCTCCTGGCTATGTGGTTCCTGCTACCCCCTAACTGCCTGCTTATTCCCAGCCTGAATGTCATTCCTGCTACCCCCTAAGTGCCTGCTTATTCCTGGCTTGAAAGTTGGGTGACATTGCTTCACTCACTTTGCATTTATTTCATGGTACCAACACAGGACCCAACAGGGCTTGTTACAGCAGAGTGTATACTTCATGAAACAGATCCAAACCACAAACAGAATGGCTTACTCGGAGTTACTAGGCCAAGCTCACCAAGTCAGACCTTACAACCCCTGAAGATCTTTCAAGAATCTCAAGATGGCTCAGCAAGAAAAGGAACTTTCAGCCAAGCTTGACAACCTGAGTTCAATCCTTGGGACCTACATGGTAGAAGGAGAGAACCAACTCCCAAAAATTGTCCTCTGACCTCTACACACAGGCTGTGGCACACTCACATGCAAATAAATAAATGCAATTTTTAATTTTAAACTTTTTCTCTTAAGAGAAACTATTTTTGAGCAAAGATATTCCTCAAAGGCAGCACAGTCTCTTATCAGACACCTGAGTCCCACAGGGGTAGGACCTCTTTATTTCCACATACAGTGCCTCAGAAACAACAGTCCAAGCAGAGCCTGAGATGGTGGGGGCACATCTACACTCCTGACTACTCTGGAGGACTGAGGTTGGAGGATTACAACTTCAAGATCTGCCTGGGCTACATAAGGAATAAGAAGCCAGACTGAGCCATCTGTCTCAGAAAACTCAAAGAAGATCAGGGCTGGGAGATGTAGCTCAGTACGTGCAAGGCCCTGGGTTCAATCCCCAGTACCTCAGGGCAGGATATATAGTTCAACGGGTAAAGGTGCTTGCTACCAAGCCTGAAGGCCTGAGTTCGGTATCAGGACCCATTTCATGGAAGGAAAAACTAGACTCCTAAAAGCTGTCCTCTAGCCAGCAAAAGCCTCCACAAACACCACAAATTAATGGGTAAATAATAATTTAAAAATATTTAGATTTATTTTTTGTGTGTGAATGGTTTACCTACATGTATATCTGCACCATGTGTGTGCCTGGTGTCTGTGGAGGTCAGAAGAGGGTAAGGGATTCATATCTCCTGGAACTGGAGTTGTTCATAGTTGTGAGCCACTATATGGGTGCTAGGAACCAAACCCAGGTCCTTTGCAAGAATCTCTCCAGCCCCCAATAAACCTTTTTAAAAGAGTAGTCCAACCAGATTCACATGCAAAAGGATGTAAAGAAAGATGGGGTAGATGAGGGGATGAAGAATGCCCCGGCAGGTTGAGGCCATAGTGCATATTGATTGAGTTTTGAATCTCCACCAGCACTGACAGGGGGTGGATACCATAGAACCTGCCCAGAGCCAAAAGCACTGTTCGCTGGAGGGGCGTGGCCTGTGGTAGCCCCGCCTCCGTCGTGGGCCCCGCCCCCGCCGCGCGCCGCCCGGCTCACCTGACCCGCCCGTCGCTCACGTGATCCGTCTCGGCGCCGCCATCTTGGAGCCACGGCTGAGGAGGGGCAAAGCGGGGGGAAAAGAGAGGGAAAAGAGTCAGGAACGAGGCGGGCGAGGACGAGGGCGAGGGCACGGCGGGGTCCCGGCCGGCCAAAGGAGGCTCGCAGAAGCAGCAGCCCGCCGCCCGACCGCAGGTACCGAGCCCCGGGCCGCCCCTCCGCTTGAGCGCCGCGGGCCATGTGCGGCCTCGCCGGTGACGCCCGCTTCCTCCTCGCCGGTGACGCCCGCGGCGCTGCCACGCATCGGAGCCCCAGGGCCTGTGTGCACTGTCGTCCCTCTGGCGGGCCTGCGGAGACCCGGGGCCCGCCGTGCGGCTCGGCTGGGGGGGGGGGGGGGAGGCCCGCTGCTCCTCAGGTTCCGCTGTGGCGGCTTTTGCTTCTGGAGACGTGGAATCGCTTAGGCCAGCCTGGATGGAGCTTAAGTTTGTTTAATCCCCGGCCCTTTGACCACTGCGTGGTGTAGGAACAAACCAATGCAAAAGAAAAATAGCAGTCCTGGCCTCCCACACTTACACATCCTCTGGGATGACTGATACTTCCAGAGATCGCTGAGACCCTTGGGGAAAGCGCTCACCTTTCCAGACCTGGGACATCCCGAGCGGTGGTTTGGAGTGCGAGGCCTGGGTGATTAATTAGGCCCAGGCAGCCCCCAACCCCTGGGCGGCCTTTTTAGGTTCCCACAGTGGACTGGAATTTGCTATCGGTCGACATCGCCCAAGGCAATTACTGGATTTATCACCTTTCCTGAGTTGTAGTTTCCACTGTACTGAAATCTGATTCAGTGTATGGATTGCTTTATTGATTAAATAGAGAAAGCCTGGCCCTTCGTTTCTTTACCACGGTAACTTGTTGGAAATTAACTTCGGAGGACGCCCTAGCAGTGTACTAATTTTACTTAACTCTAATCGCTAAGTTACTTTCCACGCGAACCGAATAAGCATACTTTTAAGCAGCCATAGGAAACGGTAGCAAAGAAATGGAGGACCAGGGCAGGAAACTGCATTGGAAAATATATAGGTCAAGCCACGCTGTCATATCTTTTCATGCTACCATCCTGCCCACTGTGTTTGACTAATTTACATAATCACCCCTTAGGCTGTAATTTTGGTTAAAGTTAAAATACCAATATGTCATTTATTATTCCATATTGGTTAGAAAATTATGTCAGTAAAACCAGTAGTTTGCTGAGTAAATTACTTACAAGGTGGGGGGGGGGACTTAAAATATACAATTGTTAGATGTTCCCAGACTCGTTTTAGCTTCTGCAAAATCCTCTACTTGTTAAGTAAATTATGTAAATTTGCCTCACATAATTACATTGCGTGAACAGCCTTCTGAAATTTCTTTTTAATGTTAAGTATTGGAAGTTTCTTCACCGCCAAAGTAAATCATTATGTTTCACCAAGAAAGAAATATTTGATTCTGTTTGATTTCCTTCTCAACCACAGCTGGATTGTGACGATTGATCCAGAAGACTGCATTAATTTCAGGAATTGATTGGAGAGACACTGTCTCTGCCACTAACAGCCATGTAACCTTCGGTAAGTCACTTATACCTCACTAAGTTACCTTATTTATAAACTGTGACACTGTTGTAACTGGACCCAAAGAATTCTGGGGCTCTAGTACAGGGAGATGTTTGCTGCTGCCTACCATATGGAGCTGTTTCTCTCCTCCATGTGGATGCTTTGTTCACCTTGAGGATGGAAATACTGGAGAAAGCATGGTTTTAGAATACCATTGGCATGGATTCCAGTTCTTAAACCAGATACTACCTCACATCTACAAGCCTCAAGTGTGATACTTTACACCTCTTGTCCAGAGAAGGGGCTGGGTAACAGGAGTTAGAGGAATGTTACTCTGAGTTTGCATCTCAAGGACAGTGGTCCCCAGCACTGTGCTTGACTTGGGTGTTTCATAAATTACACTGAAGCTCAATACTGCTTGATGTTAGTTAGGCCTGTGTCTTAATCGTAGCCGCCCGAGTCAGAATATTGTCTCAGACTAGGTGCCAGCTAAGAAACTCTACACTGTGAGACCCATTACTTATGTATTTATACTTTGGTTTTCTCTTAGTAGCTATTATTACATTGAGCTGAGAAGATTTTAAATAGATTATAGCTGACATTAGGAAGGTCTAAAGTATAAGTAGCTTTTAGGTTACTTTTAATAGACAGTTTGTAACTCCATGCACTAACAGTCTCCAGCTTTACCCTCACACTCAACAGGAGAAGACTCTAAAACAGTAACTTGCTGAGGGTCACACAGCTTAGAGCACGTCAGAGGAGGGAGGACCCTACCTTCTTTTGGTTGGAACAAATATCAAAGAGATATTAAAATTCTTGAGAATCTGAAAGAGTGTGAAATTCATTGGCCATCACTTCTCTTGTTTTGGGCTTGGAGTTTTTGTGTGTGTATTTGCTTAGTTGGAAAAAAAAGAAATCCTTAGTCTGAAAGAGAATGTTCTTATATCATCTTGTTCTGTCTTCACATATACCCAGAAGATTACAGCCCTTTCTCCAAGCCCACATGAATTGTAATCATACTGCTATAACTAAAAGAAACTAATTAGATACACAAATACACCAAATAGCAAATTATAAGAAAATAAAGACAACTGAAATTGTTCACTTTTCTTGGAAAAGACACTAATTATAAGCTTTTTCCTGTGGATTACTGTTGTCAAGGACAGATCTGATAGACTTGGTGGGAAAGACTGTAGAGCATTTCTGGTTTGGGAGAGTAGTTTGTTTACTGGAGCTGACACTTGATCTTCTGATCTAATGGTATAGTTAGTGATTCCAAACAAGAAAACTCCCACTTGACTTGGTCTTAGTGAACCTTCCTCCGGTCCCTACCTCAGGGAGCATGCTGTTTCCTTCTTGTAAGAAGGTGGTCGTGTTAGAGCAGGCTTCCTCATCTCAACCTTTCTTGTCACTCTTGCCCTGTTATTAACAGTATGGAAGCAAACAGCAACAAACTCAAATCAAGATACCTTGGGAGATTGTATTACAAAGATAATATTAATCCAGGTATGAGGTTCGTATAGGCAGGCCACAGGGATGGTGGAGTTAGTGGGAGTAGCAGCATCAAGAACAGGGCAGTACCAAAGCCAGAACCAGATTTGTAGAGAGCAGCTGTCTGGGAACCTTCTATCAAGAAGCAAGCAATCCAGAGTGGCCTAGAAGTAGGGAACCAGGACGTTGACTGTCCCTCTGGTCCTCATGGCTCTCCATTGGCAGTACCCAGCCAGAAGACCAGGGAGCATAGTGATAAAATCCCATAGAGAGGAGGGGACAGGGGATGACATCTGTGCCCGTAGGTACTGGGGTCTTGTGGATATCCTGCCTCTTCAAGAAGCCTTGTGCCTGTTCTCTGCCTTTCAGTTTCTCAGGACTTGGCCATTGTGTACTTAGCCTTGATATTACATTACCATAGTATTGGAAAGCTGGCACTTGGTCTTCCCTAGTTTCTCAATGTGCTTGGCTTTATCCATCTGTGAATAGCTAAGTGAGTGTAAAATGCTCCTGTCCTGCCTGATTGCTTTGTGCATTGCACCTGATTGTGTTTTTGCTTTTTTTCAGGGTGGGGTGGTATTTTTATCTTTTGGTTGTTTTTGTTATGAAAAACTTTAGCAGGCACTTGCACAAGTAGAAAGAAGAGTATAATGAATAGGTAATCATCCCGTCCCCACCTTCACTGACAGAGTCGGTTGTTCTATCTCATCTCCCCAGCCCCACCCTACTTCCAACCCCATGAGCATTTCTTTGAGCTCTTTACATCGCGCTCTCTCTCTCTCTCTCTCTCTCTCTCTCTCTCTCTCTCTCTCTCTCTCTCTCTCAGGTCCAAGGGTGGTCTTCAGATCCCTCGTGTTCCCTGCTGTGAGAGGAGTCAATGGGGTTGTATGCTGACTCTTTTTCTTTTCATCTCTCAGTCTAATGAGGTTGAGTTCACTTGACATATATAATGTACAGATAGATACCTACATATCTACGTGTACCGTGTATATAATACATATGGACTGCGTGAATGAGCTAAGAAAAATACTGTGAAAAGTGAAGAGTTGGTTTTAGTGACCTCCTCTCCTGTGTACTTCTATTCTGTGACCTTTTATTTAACAGACTTTTCTTTTAATGAGTTTGTGCTTGCTTGTTGGTTTTGCCTGCAGACCTAAATTGTTTTTTTCAGGTGTTTCTTGATGCGTTTTATGTTGTCATATCAGTTTGATAGCTGCTTTACTGTACTTATCCCCAAATGTATGCAGCCTCTAAAATGAGATACTTACATAAACGTTCCAGGGAAATTGGAGCATCTGCCGCAAGTTGCCATTAGCTCTTAATGCCTGAGCACACACAGCTTTGAAAGTGAGTGTTGTATCAAATTCTTTTGTATTAGTCTTTCTTGAGCTTAGATGAACTCCTCCTCCTCCTGATTTTACTTTCTAAGGAACCACTGAACTATCCATTGGGAGCAATTTGCACTGCTCTGTCTTCCTCCTATTGGATCATGAAGTTGAAGAGAGAAATCTGGAGTCACCTTTGTAACACTGGGTGTGAGGTCTGTTGAGCAAACATTAACGGTTCTCTAGGTTATCAGTTAGCCTGTGTGGCTGTTAACACACATGGGAAGGAGACCTTGGCTTTACAGTGGTGTAGAGCTGTATCAGGCCAACAAACTGGAAATGTGTGTAGAATTTGTTACTTTTATTATGTAACTAATATACTATAACAGTTGGATTGAATGACAGCAAAAATCCTTGAGTTATGGCCCCATAGGGAAGTCAGCATGCACGTGAAGAGCCACAGCGCCGTTTGGCTAAAAAACACTGGATTCTTGTTTTTTGGGGTGGTCTTTGCATTAACACTTGCCTAAGTGAGGTCAGAGGTCAGTGTCAGTGTCTTTCTCTCTTGATTTCCACTCTCTCCCCCCCCCCAACCCTAAACAAGGTTTCTTGGTGTAACAGCTCTGGGGTTATAGGCATGTGCCACCATGCCCAGTGCTTAGCTTTGACATGGGTGCTGGGGATCCAAACTCAGGCCCTCATGCATGCAGCAAGCACTTTATTCACTGAGCCATCTCTTTCCAGCCCCTAAAACTGGAATCTTAAGACAGTGAGCTGTTTTTAAGAAGCCACAGAAAGGGGTTTTTGTTTTTTCCTGAAGAACCACATTGTTCTCTATCAGTCTCTTTTGTAGCAGCTGGAAGTTTGGTATAGAAATCTAAAAAGATTTGTTTTGGCTGAGGATAACGAAAGGACACAAATGTTCTGAGAGGTGTTTTCAGAGCCTGGGATGGCTGTGTTACGGCTCTGGAATATGCGCTCCGTTAGGTAGCTGTTACAGGCTGGCCCTAGAACAAGAAAAGCTGGTGTTAACTTTTAAGATAAAACACTTGCATTTTTGTCTGACATGGACCTAGATAAAGAAAACTCAGGCTGCAAAGAGTGGGTCCTAAGAAAGGAAAGGCCACACAGGTGACCAGAAACTGAGAAGGGCAGGCCCAAGGTGCAGGTGGGGAGCACTGTGGGAGTCTGCCTGATGGTTTAGGTGTGATCCTGGTTGGAGGTGGAGCCTGCCTGATGGGTTAGGTGTGATCCTGGCTGAGAGCTTAAGGGCCCTCATGCAGGATTCAGCCATGTGGGGAGAAGAGTGCAAAGCCTGTTATTGGAGTTTAAGAATGGTGCCTAGTTTTTGGTCTATAGCTTGTGGCGCTGAAAATCTTGTTGGCATTTATTGAATGTTGTGAATAAGGTTCCAGAATGTACCTAAAATGTGGAAAAACAAAACTTATTGCTGGAAAAGAGCCTAAACTTAATGTGATCCACTAAAATGTGATCCAAGTCCACAAAATAATCTCACTTTAAGTCAAAGGAAATGTCTGAAATGAGAGGGCTGCCAGGAAGTATGAAGACTATTCAGAGGCCTAGAGGGAGGGTAATTTCAGGGTATGTTGTGCTCAGAAAGTTCCGTGCCTTGCTGCATTATCCAAGCCTATCACAACCCCTCCCTGACCTTCTTTCTGGAGCTGACCCAGAACTGGAGTGGCAGCATTTTCCTTCTCTGACCCCCTTCCCTATTGAGGAAGGAGAAACATGTCTGGGAATGAGGAACAGTTGACCACTGATGTGACCTCTAGAAAGCCACAGCATAGTTTGTGGTTTATCTGGTGGACCATAAATCAAAGGAAAGAGAAGGAGGAAGTGAATCATTGCTCCTATTTAGTTTCATTTGCATAGTACTTCCCAAAATTCAGTGTCCTGTATAGTAGATTAAAATGAATATATTTTCAGAATTTCAAAGATTTTGAGCAGAAAAGTGTGATTTTTGTTATCTACAGTTAAAATTTGGTATAAGAAATCATTTATCCAGAGTTGTGTCACACTATGTTGGCTTCACAGACTGATGCTTCCCAAGAGCTTGAGGTGATTCTGAAGGCCCTGAAGATAGCTATGGTTCTTGAAACAAGGAATCCGGGTCTCTTTGATTCTAGAATTTCAGGGGAGAGACAGGGCAGGGTGGAGATGCAGGATAAAGGTGTTAAAGTCATTCCCAAGGAATGTGAGGTCTCCTTCATCTTTCTCTAGGACAGTGGTTCTTAGCCTGTGGGTTGTGACCCCTTTGGCAAACCTCTGTCTCCAAAAATATTTACAAAAGGATTCCTAACAGTTAAGAAGTAGCACCAAAAATCATTTTATGGTTGGGGATCACCACGCCATAAGGAACTATATTAAACAGTCACAGCATTTGGAAGGTTAAGAACTTTTGCTCTAGGAGAGTGCATTTCAAAGTGGAATCTGAACTATGGAAGTCTGTATCAGGGACAATCAGGTGCATTGATGGGGACCTCCCAACTTAGAGGATAGTTAAACATTTCAATCACCAGAGTTGACTTTGTTTTTCTGCATTACATGCACGTGATTATCCCATAACCCATGCTCTCTGCTGTGCACTGTCCCTAGATATGGAAGAAAGAAACAGCATTGCCATGTTGGTGCCAGAGATTGGAGAACAGGAGGCTGTGTTAACTGCTGAAGGAGTCCTCAGTCCTGCCTCGGAAGTTGACGAACAAAGAAAAGCCAAAGCAGATCCATTGGTCCATGTCATCCAGAAGTTAAGCAAGATAGTAGGGCATGACAAGTCACAAAAATGTCTTCTGATTGGAAAAAAGCGCCCACGTGCAAGTGTGATGCCACATTCTCTTGAAACCCTAGAGCACTGTGAGATTCCAGCTAAAGTAGCCGAGTCCCCTGCTGCTGAGATTAGGAAATCCGAGATGTCACAAGCAAATCCCACTCCAGACTGTCCTGCCTCTACTGATGGGAAGGCTATGTCCTACCAGTGTAGCCTTTGTAAGTTCCTGTCGTCGTCCTTCTCGGTGTTGAAAGAGCACATCAAGCAGCACGGGCAGCAGAACGACGTGATGCTAATGTGCTCAGAGTGCCACATCACCTCCAGAAGCCAGGAGGAGCTCGAAGCTCATGTGGTAAATGAGCACGAAAACAGTGCCGGCAGCCCCGCCCAGCTCAGCTCCTCCTGCCAGGGAGCCACAGAAAGAAAGGAGGAGACCATGGTGGACAGGCCAGTGAGCGTGGGCAGTCCACAGACCCATGCTGTCCAAAGTGCAGCCGTGGCAGAGGTGGGCAGGAGGAAGTGGTATGCATACGAGCAGTATGGCATGTACCGGTGCTTGTTCTGTAGCTACACCTGTGGCCAGCAGCGGATGCTGAAGACACACGCTTGGAAACATGCAGGGGAAGTTAACTGCTCCTACCCAATCTTTGAGAATGAAAATGAGCCCCTGGGTCTTCTTGCTTCTTCAGTGTCTGCTGCACCTGGTGGAGTTGATGCAGTCGTCATTGCTATTGGGGACAGTGAACTGAGCATCCACAATGGGCCATCTGTACAAGTACAGATTTGCAGCTCTGAGCCGCTGTCCTCTTCATCTCCTTTAGAAGAGAGCACAGAGGAGGGAGTACACCTAAGCCAGTCAGTCACCCTGGACTCTAACGAGGAGGAAATGCTAGAGGTGATGTCTGACTCCGAGGAGAATCTGTTTGCTGATAGTTTGCTCTCATCAGCACAGAAAATCATTAGCAGCAGCCCAAACAAAAAAGGTCATGTGAATGTCATTGTGGAACGTTTGCCAAGTGCAGAAGAAACCCTCCCCCCAAAACATTTCCTCATGAATGCTGAGATGGAAGAAGGGAAGAGCCTTAGCCCTGCCAATGCCCAGACTGGGTGTGGAGGAGCAGGAGACATCTACCATGCTGACAAATGTACTGTTGATATTGGGGGGTTGATCATTGGCTGGAGCAGTGCAGAGAAGAAAGACAGTGAGCTAAGTAAGGGCCTGGCTACTGATGAGAATGCCCCGCCAGGACGGAGAAGGACCAATTCTGAGTCTCTCAGGCTGCACTCCTTAGCTGCAGAAGCCCTTGTCACCATGCCGATAAGAGCTGCTGAACTAACGAGAGCCAGCCTTGGGCACATAAACTATGGGGACATAAACCTTTTAGATCCGGACACTGGACAAAGGCAGGTCAGTGGTCCATTGGCAGCATACTCAAAAAAAATCATGTCTCCTCTTAAGAACTCTTCAGATGGAGTGGCAAATTTTAACCAAAGCAGTTCCACTGTGGTAGCACTCCCAGAGGGAAGGCAGGAATTGTCAGATGGGCAAGTTAAGACAGGCATCAGCATGTCCCTTCTTACTGTAATAGAAAAGCTGAGAGAAAGGACAGACCAGAATGCATCAGATGACGACATTTTGAAAGAGTTGCAGGACAATGCCCAGTGTCAGCCCAACAGTGATGGGAGTTTGTTAGGGTCCAACGTGGTGGAATACATCCCAGATGCTGAGCGGCCCTACCGCTGCCGCCTGTGCCACTACTCAAGTGGCAACAGGGGCTACATCAAGCAGCACCTGCGTGTCCATCGGCAGAGGCAGCCTTACCAGTGTCCTATCTGTGAGCACATAGCTGAGGACAGCAAAGACTTGGAAAGCCACATGATCAACCACTGTAAAACCAGAATCCACCAGTGTAAGCAGTGCAAAGAGTCTTTCCATTACAAGGTGAGCAGCAGTCGTGAGGGTGGGCAGGAACTTAGTAGATGTAGTCCAACCACTTCATTTTGTATATCAGGAAAATGAGTTCCAGGGAGGTTTGGTAAGATGGGTCTAAAAGCTGAGTCTCCACAGTTGCTGTCCAGAACTTCTTGTTAGTCTGTAGCACCTGTTGCTTTCGTGTTTTCCAATGTGCGTATTTTAGGCACTGGATTGTCACTTATAAAGGAATGTAGAATAGGCTGACAGGCACAAGTTTGACACAACGGGCTAGATCAGCTGCCACACAACCAGCAAAAGGTCATGTGTGTCATTGCAGAAGGGAAGCAGGCAGTGAGACCTACTGGGAGCAGCATCATGGAGATAAAGCCATACTTGATGGACAGTTGAGGAACTTGGCTGGGGATCAGCCCAGAACCTCAGCTGCTAGGCAAGTGCTTGGCTGCAGAAGAACATCCCCAGCCCTTGGGTCTGTGAGTCCTGCTGAATGTCCCAGGCAGCACTTGAACTTGCACTCTTTCAGGCTCCCTCCTGTGTGCTGAGATTACAGGGCTATACCCCCACACATGGCCATAGACATGGCCATAGACCGGACTTCCGTGGGTGTTCAAGGCAGGTGTTTATCTTGTACTGAGCCAGCAGCTAGTGTAAAACATTATATACCTTCCCTAAAGGGTGCCTGAGTCGGTCCTGGTCCGTTATTGACTTAGATCTCCTTCAGTGTGGAGGTATTTGAAAACGAATCTTTATCAGCCAGCTGGGGCATAGACTGTCACACAGATGACCTATAGTTGGGGTACAGGTGGTGAACTTTTTAAAAAAGAAACAAAAAGTTGCTTGTGTCTGAGGTTCATTGGAACTCAGATTAATTACACTCATGAAATTCCAAATAGCACATCCAGAGGGATCCTGGCAGCAAGTTCCAGAAGTATCCAGAGTTGCTTTGCTGCTCTGTCCTCCTGGTTTGAGGTGGAAATAGTTCCTGTGGCATATCCATCTGGTGTCAGAAGGTAGAAGTTAACAAGGCTTGTGGTTGCTGGTGAGCTTTCTGTTTGCAAGCATGTCTGGTTATCCCCTCACCATCTCCTTCATCTCTAGCCTGCTGGCCGTGTGGGAAGCACGCCCATGTTGTGTGTAAACACCTCCGAAGACAGACTCTCTGTTCAGAGAACGTGGAAAGATAGATGGACTTTTTGATGAGATTGCGATCACCTAGTGTCTGTCTTTCTATGGTTTCACATGTGTCAAATGGTTTTTAGTAGATTTGACTTTAAAATACTAATTTTTTAAAAAGCAAGTAGTAAATTAGTAAGGACTTGGCTGCAACTGGGCAAGCAAGTAGATGAGGTCCAGGTGGTGATTTTTTAAAAAGAGGAAACAACACCCTAGAATCCAATTGGTAATGGGTCCTAGGCCAAAGATCCCAAAAGCAGTCAACCCCTTACATAGCCTCCTGGTAACTGTAAAGGTTTCTTACTTTTTTTTAGAGCCAACTGAGAAACCATGAGAGAGAACAGCACTGTCTGCCCAACACCTTGTCAGTAGCTTCAAATGAGCCAAGAATTTCCCGTGATGCCGCTGATGGAAAGTGTATTCAGGAAGGTATCTGTGCATTTTCATTAGCATCTCTTAACTGTACAGGATGATGGTTTTCATTAGGGCATTTTTGTAAATGCGTGTAATGTGCTTTGGTCACGTTCACACACACACACACACACACACCATCATCCTCACATGTGCCTTGTTAAATTCGGGCTGCACTGACAAACTTATGAGGTGAAAATGGAAGAGTGTGTATATTCTCCTCTGGTTCTGTGCTGTGGGTGGGAATGAATCTTTCCTTTGTTCCTGCGGAATTTCTGAGAACTGACTAGAGTAAATTACATCTAGTTCTGGGTCAGAAGTACTAAATTTGCAAGGACTGCAGCTGGGCAAGTAGATGTTATGGTTAAAATTTGCAGGGGTCTGTAAGAGCCAGGCTAAGCCAGAGAAGCTGGAACACAGAAAGCAAGCCTCCGCCCCTTCTCCAGCACCAAGTGACCTGCCGAGGCAAAGCTTTTGCAGATGGCAGCCCCCACCTCAAACTTTAACTGAGGGTTCCTGCTGTGATCTTACTCTTCTCCAAGTATGACTGCCAGACTTCATCTGCATTATTTAAACACACACAGAAACCTTTTATGTACTAGTTAGGTGCTAGTCGGCTGAGTATCTGGTAATAGGAATATTAGAATCAAAAGATTTAATTAGAGTTCCATGAAAAGGCGATGCCACATCCAGAGAATGAGGGATAGAGTGTAATAAGCTGTGCTTCCTGGCATTGGTTCACGTAAATTGATATGCTTTAAATGTCTTCAGTGTGGTACATAGTGTTTATGGGAAATAAAACATATTGGGGTGACTTTCCTTTTTAGATTTCCTAAGAATTAAAGTTAGAAACAACTGCAGAGTAAAATGTTTTACCATAATGTCTCATTAAATTATACCCCAGAAAGCATAACTGATTCCAGAATGTTTCTGAAGGAACTGATTTTGACACTACCGAAGCACGAGAATCCCCTTGTCAAACAGATGCCATCCCTGTAAAACCATCCCGAACAAAAGGAGTTTATGACATGGCATCTGCTTCCGAGGTGGATGGCTGAGCGAAAAGAGCTTTGTTTCCTTTCTACAGAATAGCCCTAAATGCCTCTTTTTATTTTAATTCATTATGTTTCCATATCCCTTCTAAAGGAGACATTAAGCATTAGACATGATTGGCCCGTAAATCCTAATGAGGGAATAAAGTACGTGTGACTCAGTAGCGCCACCTGCAGTTGACTCCAGTGCTGGGACTGTTTCCAGCAGCATTAGAAGAAAACAAGGGCTTAAAACTACCCAGTGTTTTTAGCAGATTCAATGAAGACTTCAGCATGACCACTCAAATCATTGTTCGCACCTTCCCCTGCTCTGCAGTTTTTATCTGTGACTTACACGCTTGTTCCTGGGGTTTAAGATTGTATGCCATGATCATCTTGTTGGTTTGGTTTGGTTTGAGGGTTTTGTTTTTCATTTGTTACTTATTTATTTTTGTGGTGCTGAGCAAGCACTCTTCAGCCGAGCTTCACCCCAGGCCTTACCATGTTTTTAGTTTTAACCCCCACTTAGCTGCATTTGCTGTTCTGTCATAGTAGTGTAGCAGGCATAGCGGACCTCTTCCTGCATATTCTCCTGGATGGGTACGTGATTAATTCAGTATTGTTAGGAGTCGTGCTTTGTTAGAGTTCTCTTACTTATTCTGTAAGCTTATTAAACAAGGTGGGAGGAAGGTGCCTGGCTTTGCTGTTGTATAGCACAGACTCCATTCAGCCTGCTTCCCGTAAAGAGACCTGATAGAACAGTACTGCAGATGTTTGATCAGGCAGAAGGCATGGCATGCCTATCTTGAGCAGGGTCTCCTGTCAGGCGCTGGTAGTGCAGTGAAGGGCATCAGTGTCCTGGAGGAAGTCAGGACTGAACTAGTGGATATAACGTCAGCAAACCCCCTGGCATGGCACTTCTAGCCTTCCAGACAGTGTTTCTTTGTGAAGTTTAAATTGTCCTTTCTTAGAGACCTGTCATTTGTGCAGCCCTGCGTTTTAACGCCAAAACTGCAGAGACTGTGCCGAGACATGTGCAGAAAAAGTGCAAGGCTTATTCAAACCATTCGGTGAGACCCACTGCTTCCCTCCCATTCTGTAGAAAAGATAAATGAGGCCGGCCTCAATAGGTGTCATAATTTACTCATTCTCAGACCAGTGGCAGAGCAGAAATTAGGCCCAAGTTGTTAAACTTTAAATCCAGTCTGGATTCTATTGGAAACATTTGCCTGAAGTAGCATGGACTCTCATTCTGTGCTATATTAGGCTTTTCCATCTGTCAGTTTTATTAGTTGTCATTGATCTGTAATATTTCTCACAAAAAACCATTATCCAGTGTTTCACACTTCATTTTTTTCAGGTCTTTAAAAAAAAAAAAAAACTATATTTGGAACAATGCCATTTATAATCAAGTCCAAGTTTTTAACCTACCAATTAAGAGCAATACTTAGATTGTAATTATGATTAGTGTATTAATGTTATAGATTTATACCAGGAAATTGCAACATTTTGTTCTGCCTGGCAGTAGTTATTAGCTAAAGAAAATTTCAATTTTAGAAAGCTTGAATTTAACTTAAGAATTTTCTGCGTTGAAATTGCAGCATGGGTTTTCTTTTCTTCTGTGCACTCCTTCCCACCTAGGCTTGCTTCATGGCTTGCTTCCTGCCAAGAGCACACAGCTCTTCCCACTCTGCCTGATCCCTGAGCGTCCATGCTTATCTGCTGTCTGAAAATAACACAGTTATAATGAAGATGCCCTGGGCACCTGTGAACAAAGCACAGGCTGTCTTCAGGAAACAGTGCTTATGATGGAGTCCTACAGCTTATGTTGTCATGTGTGAACTACTCATTTGCAGAATGAACTAGTAATAGGGCCTGTCTCCACTGGATCCAGGTTTGCTACATGTGAGGGAGCTGAGTATTTACAGCCTTTGTCCCCAAAATCCATCAGCCTACTAAGTGTGCCTGTACTGAATTGTGGAGCACTTCAGAGTTGGCAACTGCTTTTCCTTGTCAGTTTAATTGAAGGCTGACATTTAGCAGTAAACCGAGCAAACCCACAGGGTAAAAACTTGAGACGTTTTGTAAGTAGCTCACTAGGTATGACTTTGGCCACACTTTAGTTTTACTTATGTGGCTCACTATTTTGGTGCATGTGTGTATGGGTACTATATGAATATAGTGCCCATAGAGACCAAAAAAAAGATCCCCTAGAACTCAGGTCATAGTGAGTTAGAGACAGTTGTGAGCCACCATGTGGGTTCATGGAACTAAGCCTGGGTCCCCTGCAAAACCAGCTAGTGCTTTTAACCACTGAGCCATCTCTCCAGCCTCTGGCCATACTTTATAATTGTATTATCTTGGGCTGTTGGCAAATAGATGTTTCTTTAAGACACTGTGCCTGTTGCAAATTCACAGTGTACCTTAGATAATTTAGCTGCTAAACAGTCAGCTTAGCAGCTGGGAGCAAGTTCATTCTGCTGTAGAACTTGGAACATGGTTACACAGAACCAGTCCAACCTGCCCATGTTTACAGGTCAGATGATGTTCATCTCATGCCTACTGATGGTCTGGGTGCAGGAGAGTCTAGGGAGCTGCTTAACACATGTTAATTATACTGTAGGAGAGCCATGATTAAAATGTTGGCACATATTAATTACTTGTTCATGATGGGGTGTATGTGCTGCTATGTGAGTCTTACCAAGTCATGCCTCTAAACCTCTCTTCTTGAAGGGAACAAGTCTTCAACCCAGAAGCAGTATAGGTGCGATGTGTGCGATTACACAAGTACAACATATGTTGGTGTCAGAAACCACAGACGAATCCATAACTCAGATAAACCATATAGGTAAGTGTAATGACTCTAGAATTCTAATGCTTGTATTAAAATATAATTTGATGATGATGATGATAAATATTTTAGAAATAGTTTGGAATGTGTGGGACTTGTTGAAACATGTTAAAAACTTAGAAACTATTACATACTGGTTTCTTAAATCTCATTTTAGTTCATTAGGAAACGTTTATTGTGAGTCTTAGTACAGCAGATATTCTGGGGCAGTTGGAATACTGGAAGATATCCATGTCTGCCAGTTTTAATGCTCTCATTTCGCTCGAGTATGAATTATCTTAGCAGTTTCCAGTGCTTTAGAGCCGGCTACCATGATGTAAGGTCAGATACTTGTCTATCCCAGCAAAAAGTCAAAAAGCCTAAAGGAGGTAAAGGGCCTGGGAAAAGATTGGTTCCTGAAAATTAAGCTGCTATGGTTTGAGCAGTGTCATTTGAGAAGTTTTGTCATGTGTGCATTTAGAGAAAATGACGTATTCTTGGCTAGACAGAATCAGCTGCTAAGCAGTGACCACTGTTCAGTAAAGTTTACCTCCTGAAGGTAAAAGGCTACTTAGAGTAAAGGTGTGAGCATTTCAGAGGGTGTCCACCCATCCCAGAGCCACAGCAGGCACTGTCCGCACGGCCAGGAACATGGATGCTTAGCCCCTTGGCAAAACAGCTTTTCCCCAATTTAACTGTTTCTGGATTTTAGGTGTGATACTGATGAGTCTGAACAGGTTGCAGCATTAATTAATCTAAATAATGGTATAACTAGAGTTTTCCTGCCTTGCCCACAGTCAGGACAAATCTTTGTCACGCGCCAGTCCCACAGCCACTCAGACCCAACCAAGTAAACACAGAGACTTATATTGCTTACAAACTGTATGGCCGTGGCAGGCTTCTTGCTAACTGTTCTTATAGCTTAAATTAATCAATTTCCTATGGATTATACCTAATCTATACCTTGCCACGTGGCTCGTGGCTTACCGGCATCTTCACATGCTGCTTGTCACGGCTGGCAGTGACTCCTTCCACCTTCCTGTTCTTTCTTTTCTCCTTTCTGTTAGTCCCGCCTATACTTCCTGCCTAGCCACTGGCCAATCAGTGTTTTATTAATTGACCAATCAGAGCAATTTGACATACAGACCATCCCACAGCATAATGGTTTTAACTTTTTCTATTCATGACCCCTTTTTACCTGAGAAATTTTTACAGAGCTCCAGGTATGTGGGTTTCTAAAATAGGTATACAAATCAGATATTTACTGATAATCACAAGAAAACTTATGTTAAATGTTACTCGGTATTTGTATATTTTACCATTTACTAAAGACAGAAGCAATGTTAAGGAGATGTGTGTACTTATATATTTTACATAAAGAATTATACCTTGGTTGAGCAATTGAAACTGAAGGACATAATGTCATCTTCAGCATTTTTTAGAGTTAATCAATATTTTGATTTTATAGTTATCAAAGCTAAGAACACCATTCCTCATAAATACCTGGTACAAAGTAGCAGAAGTATGTTTGGGGCTATTTCAGGAACTTACAGAAATTCTGTCTTGCTCCCAAGCCAAAATTCATTGAAGATTTTTTTTTTTAAATGTAACTCAAGTCAGTATTTCAGGCAGAGATTTTTAAAAGCAAACTTTGTAATGACCACAATCTAAAGAGAGATGGCTTTGATAATTGTGCAGGAACTGGGAGTGTAGTCGGTTTGTAGAGTGCTTGCCTTGCAAGGTGAAGTCCTGTCATCAGTCCTAGTGTTGCATAAACTGGGTGTGGTGGCATGGACAGAGCGGGCACTTGGGAGTTAGAGGCAAGTAGATCAGAAGTTCAAGGTCATCCTCAGCTCCATGTGGAGTTTAGAGCCAGCGTGTGCTTTATGAAACCATGTCTCAAAAAAAAAAACGAAGGTTTTGTTTCTGTATTTAAACGGTGTATGTCTATAAGGGCAGAAGCTTCTCAGGTAAAGTAAAAAGCACTGCAATTCAGAACATCACATAGTCTCATATCTCAGCTGAGGTGCATCAGGCCACATCCATCAGCACTTCCTGACTTGACAGACTACTCAGGGCAGGGTGTGCAGGTAGTGTGTTCGGAGCAAAGACTGCAGTGAAGCTGCCTGATGGAGCACCCGTGAGTGCTGCCAGAAACAGCTCCGAGTCCTTACATGTTTGAACTAATGCTTGATTGCCATGCATTCAGAAACCCTTTACTGCTGCCGTGTTGTTCATGATCCAGCTTGAGAGACTGAGAGCAAAAGGAACAGACACAGTTAACCTCACACAACGTGGTTTTGGGGCTGGGGAGTTGGCTCAGTGAGACACTGGCTCCTCTTCCAGAGGACCTAAGTTCAGCTCCCCACACCCACAGGGCAGCTCGCAGCCATCAGTGACTCCAGTTCTGAGAGATCCAAAGCCCTCTTTGAGCAGCACACACACACACGTGGTGAACAGACATAACACCCATACACATTAAATAAAGATTTGGGGGGGGGGCGGGGAGGGGTTTCAAGACAGGGTTTCTCTGTGTGGTTTTGGTGCCTGTCCTGTAGCCCAGGCTGGCCTCGAACTCACAGAGATCCGCCTGGCTTTGCCTCCCAAGTTCTGGGATTAAAGGCGTGCACCACCACCACCCGGCAATAAAGAATTTTTAATGTGGCTCTAAAATGTAATGTGCTTGTGCTCTCATGCACTCTGTGTGTGGGGGCGCGTGCTCGGGAGTGTGCTACATGTGCGTGAGAGTGTGTGTATGTACGAGTGTGTGTGTGAGTGCGCAGGTGTGCATGTGTATGTTGCTAGTCTCAGGCCTGCAGGCATCTGCTGGTGTGGGAGCTCTGGGAGACACTCAGCTTTGCCTTAATACCTACCTCTATTTTCAAGGCAAAGAAGGATTTTTACCAAAACATGACGGCCATTCATTATTGCTAGTCATTTAAGTGCTGTGCATTCTCAGTGAGGAGTCTACAGGATTGAACATGTGGGAACACCTAGGAGAGCCTGGTAGAGACAGGGCTTTCCTGATATCAGAAAGCTTTCCCTTTAAATCTCAGTACCTTTATTCTTGAATGTAATAGGAGGTATACCAAATACACATGATTTGGACAGGATATGTCTCAGGTTTAGAATTAGATCATACATTCACTCATTGGGAAATCTGTTGCAAATCTGTTATGTCCCAGGTAACAGAAGAGGCATCTTTAACATCACAGGGTTTGTGGATAAACTTACTGTCTGAGACGAAGGTTCCAGGCCCTGATCCACAGGACTAGGCAGGACCTAAAACTCCCTGAGTAACAGCATGATGAAACAAGAATTATTTGTATACTACACATGTCAGCCAAAATGAGAACACTCAAAAAAGACCGTACAAAAGTATCCTCGGTGTGCATATAAGGTGTATATGAAACATAGGTGGGTTTGCTTAGATTTGAATCTTATTATACATACATTAATACTCCATAATGCAGAGTCTGAGCCACTTCTCTGACTCTGTAGAGGAGGTTTCAGCTGAGTGGATTAGGCTCATGATATCTGCTGTTGGCATGCCCTGTCCTGCTGCATGGGTTTATGTACTCAGATACTCTGCCAGGACTTCATCTCCATTGGTACAGGTCTGCGACTCACTGAGCTGGGAAGCACAACCTTCTTGGTATCTGGTTTCACCCGAAGACCACAGCAGTCCTTTCTAATTACTTCATAGCCAATCTGGTTCCTTTTTATTGCCTGGTAAACTCATGGTCAGTGTTTGGGCTTGTCCTCACAGTCCACCTTATATGCGTTTCTGATTATTACTTTGTTTTCTCTCTTAAGAAAAATGTGGTAAATTCTCATAGAACAAGAATGCCTTTTTGTACAGATAGCTGGTCTTTGTCCAAATGCACAGGAGGTTCCTTGTGTGTTTGAGCACCTCTGGTGTTAAGGCTTTTGGTTTTCTCTGTTGTGGTTCCAGTCAGCCCAGCCTGTCTGTGTGATCTGGCAGATACTCTGTCATGTGTGAGCTCTCTGCCTGTGCCAGCATTAGTCCTGGTCTTCAGTCTGACCCTTCCAACTTAACAGGGTTTGGGCTAAATTCTGAGTCCCCGGCCTAACATGTAGTAGATGCTCAATAAAGGCTCACTCATAGTTTCTGATATGCCTCAGTTTTGCTCATTTATAAAATGGTTCTGGTTTGCTACAATTTTCATTGAAAAATAAATGCATGTTAGTATTACTATGCCTTTTTAAAGAACTGGCCAAATATATATATGCTAAATTGTATACTGCCCTGTCCAAAAATATTGTTAGAGTTTCCTATAAACATTAGTTTGATCAAATCAAGAACCTTACAAGGTCAAAACACTAAGTTTGATTGTTAGGTTCCCTCCCTCTCTCCCTCCCTCCTTCCTTTCTGTCTGTCTGTCTTTGTGATGTGTATGGGTGTTTTGCCTACATGTATGTCTGTGTACCATATGCATTCACTGTCCATGGAGGCCAGAATAGTTAGTCAGATCCCCTGGGGCTGGAATTAGAGAAGGTTTGAGCTGCCACCTGGGTGTTGGGAATTGAGTTCAGGCCCAGGGGGAGAGCAGCCAGTGCTTTTAACTGTGATCCATCTCTCTAGCCCCTTTGGTTAAGTTTTTTATCTCTCTGTCCCCACCCCTTCTCTCTCCTCCCTCCCTTCTTCCTCTCTACTCCTCTGTCCTCCACTCTTCTTCTAAATGTCTTAAATCAACTTGCTGATTAAAGTTAGCATACACCCTGAAAATTACATCCCAAATTCACACTTGATGAATAATCACAAATCTCTCCAGCTTTTGACAGCACAGCCTTCTTGGCCTTCCTGTCATTAAGTACCCTCACCCCTTTCTCACAGGCACCATCTTGACAGAAATTAGTTTTGTGTGTTTTGAACTTAATAGAAATAGAACCATATGGTGTGTGGACGTTTATGCCTTTTACTCATTATTGTGTGTGTGAATGCTAATAAACTTCATTTCTATATTATGTTCTATTATAAGACCATAATATATAGTTGAGGATATAACTCAGAGGCAGGGTGCTTGCCTATGTGCACAAAACCCTGAGTTGATTCCTGGAGCTACCAGAAACAATTATTTACTCGTTTTGTTATTGATAGACATTTGGATTGCCACTAGATTTTCTTCCTTGTTATGAATAATTCTTTCTTAAACATTCCTTCACCTGTTTGGGGTGCACATAGGAAACAAGCCCATTTCTGGTCGCTTGATACATGGCAGTAGGGTTTCTGGACCTAAGGTGGAGGCAGTGTGTTTAGCATGGACAGTGTCAGCAGCTGAGGGAAGTAGTAATGTGAGCTCCTGCCCTCCTTAGTGCTGTGTGTTGTCATCGGGTGTGGCGGGTGCACTGGTCCCTCGGGTAGCTGCTGCCCACTACTGTGCTGGTTTGTTTGCCTATCCTTGCTGGTGTGCAGGAGTTCATCTTTATTCTGCATGGAAGTCCTTTGCTTAGGCACTGCTGATACCCTGTCCTGTGCAGTGGCTTCCCTGATATCTGATGTACAGGAATTTCTAGATTTCCTATGGTCAGTTTTGTTCATTTGTATCTGAGACTCTTAATGTTTTTAACTCTGAGAGTAGCTCTGATTTTTCTCAGGAATCTGGGGGTAATGCTATAGAAGTAAAAATATAACATAATAACCAGCATAAATAAATAAACCTTAAAAACAGCCATGGGAAGCGGAACAAAAAAACCTTGCAGGTTTCTGGCAGTGAAAATAACATAGTGGCCTGTGGGCAGTGTTAGCAGTGAGGAGAACAGTGTGTTAGAGAACACTGCTCTGGGCCATGTGCTAAATGGGTGCTCCTGTATCTAGGGTTATCTTCTGTTGTCTGCCATAGGCAGGTAAACAGGCTGGGGTACATGAAGTACAGTGTGAACCCTTGTTCCTGTGGACCTGCCTGCCTGTGCTATGCTGGAGGCAGCATGCCAGGCCACTCCACAGCAGTAGTGTGAGATAGCAGGCATTCCCTATGCTCAGGGTCGCTGAGTCGGGAATGTGGAAAGGGCACATTCCACATGACAGGTCTGGAGCCTCTGCAGGGAAGATTTAAAGCCAGAGGGGAGCAGACAGCTGAGGGGTCATCTGTCAAAGGCTCCCTAACCAGTCTGTGGCTAGTGCTGTGTTGGCTGCACCTCAGCTGGAACACGTCCACAGGTGCCCAAGTCTGCAGATCATGTCCCTTACTTACGTCAAATGACATAGTATTTCCACATAGCCTATGCGCATGCTCCTGTGTGTGTCAATCAACTCTAGGTTCTGTCTAATAACAGTGTCAATGCTGGCTGAGCGGGTATTGTTGAGAGGACAGCAGAGGTAGAACATGTGCAGATTTAGTGCAGATGGACTTGTTGTGGAGGGCTGACCACATTGTTTTTTATGACTTGAAAGCCACATTCCATCATCACCACCACCACCACCACAGTTAGAATTGTGTGTGCTTTAATCTGTAGATGTTGACTCATAAATCAGTGCTGTTAACCTAGGGGAGAGCTTACATTTTAGAGGCATGGGTTGGTTTTAAAGAACACTGTTTACCCGATAATTTAATCTGAACAGTGGTGTGGGTGATGGGGCTTTGAAGGACAAGCTGAAAGATTTGTTCCCACAGTGACGGGAGCCTTTAAAATCATCTCAGGCTATTGTGTAATTTAAATCACCACTAGGTCTTTTTCTTTTCTTTTCTTTTCTTTTCTTTTCTTTTCTTTTCTTTTCTTTTCTTTTCTTTTCTTTTCTTTTCTTTTCTTTTCTTTTCTTTTCTTTTCTTTTTTGTTTTGTTTTGTTTTTTGAGACAGGGTTTATCTGTACAGCCTTCCTTGGCTATCCTAGAACTCAACAGAGATCCACCTGCCTCTACCTCCTGGGTGCTGGGATTAAAGGCCTGTGCCACCACCTCCCGGCTAGGTCTTACTTCTTAAAGCATAGAAAATGAGGGCTGGAGAGTTGGATCAGCAGTTAAGAGCATTGGCTGCTCTTAGAGAGGACCTAGGTTCATCCCAGCACATACTTGGTGGCTCTCCGCTGTTAGGGGATCATATGCCTTCTTCTGATTTCTGTGGACACCAAGCATGCACTGCTACACCCATGCACATAAAACATTAAAATAAATAAATCTGGGCTGGAGAGATGGCTCAGCGATTAAGAGCACTGGCTGTTCTTCCAGAGGTCCTGAGTTCAATTCCCAGCAACCACATGGTGGCTCACAACCATCTGTAATGAGATCTGGTGCCCTCTTCTGGCCTGCAGGTATATATGCAGACAGAACACTGTATACATAATAAATAAATAAAATTTAAAAATAAATAAATAAATAAATCTAAGAAAAAGAAAGCAAGCCAAGCTTGGTGGTACGTTCCTTTAATCCAGCACTCAGGAGACAGAAGCAGGCCAATCTCCGTGAGTTCAAAAGCAGTCTAGTCTATATAATGAATTCCACAACAACCAGAGCTACACAGAAAGACGCATAGAAAATGAATTGTGTGTAATAATGCAAACTTGGTTGCGATATTTCTATTGAGATGTTTAGTATGTTAAAAACATATTTACCCTGCCTAATACATCATAAGACATTCAGCTTCTCCTGGCTTCCATCTGGCTCTCTCACAGCAATTGTTAGTTAACCTTGGAGGCTAACCAAGGAAGGGCCCAGGCCAGGGAAGTAGTTGTTTCAACCAGCACCTGCCTGCAACTGTGTTAACTGCCTTATAATGATGAAGTAGTGATGCAAGGCCTGTAGGGTAATTCTGATCTATTGTTAGTCAAGACATGAGAAGCCCTAACTAAGTCTCCTCATTGGCTTTCTTTTGATGACAACATTGGTGTTTTGTGCAGTTATGGACGGGGTGTTCTGATCATCATAGAAAGTGGTTAGTTCTGTCATTCCAGAGCTTTGAGGCAGCAAGGCTTACTCACGAGTTGTCCAGACTGGCCAGCAGTTGACTATTAGACTGTTTTCTGGTCTTCTCATGTCACAGGGATGGTTTTGCCTTGACAGATATGCATAGTGGAAGTGCTCATGGCTCTGTCACAGTATCAACAGGCAGCTCCACTAAAGAAACAGTAGATTGGTGGCAGCTGAAGTCAGGGCAGATGTGCCCAGGCTGCTACTGTCTGGGTGCTTCCACCCTGTGCTCCCAGGGGATGTTCTCCTAGATGAAGGTAGGCTGTTGCTGCCCTCTTAGTGTGGTGTGTAGATGTTCTCTATTAGTCTGTTTTAAAACACACGTTGTCCTTTCTCCCTTCTCTGGGAACTTGATAGATTTGGATCAGATTGAAATAGGGTCAGCTCTTCACAATCTGACTCAGCAGAGCATGTGACCATGTAAGGTACTTGTTGGTGAAGAAGGTGAGCACAGTGAAGTAGTCGGGGTGGTGCTGTGCTGTGCTTGTAGTCACTACTTTCTTAGTTGCTGAAATGAAACGCCTGGTAGAACCAACTTAGGGAGAGGCTCTGGCTGGCTGTCATTTGGTGGTGGGGTGGCATGGTAGAATCCATGGTGATAGGAGCAGCTTCTGACCACAAAGGCAGACACAGGACTTGGCTTGCTCATACCGCTGGACCAGGAAGCAGAGCTTGCCAGAACTTGGGCCAGGTTGGAACCCTTGAGCCCCACCCCTGTGGCTCTACTCCTGCTGTACACAGCAATGCTGTCAGCAGAGGCAGCTCATACTTCAGGCGTACAGTGGGCAAAGCCTGATGACCTGAGGGTGAGCCCCAGAACCCACATAGTGGAAGGAGAGAACCAACTCCACGGGTTGTTCTTTGCACCTGTGCCATGGGAGGCACATACCTGCTTGCATATTAATATTCTCTCCCCCATCCCTCCCCTTCTCTGTCTGTCTCTCCCTCAATAAACAAACAAGTAAGTAAATGTAAAGAATAAAGCATAACAGTGATTCATTCTCAGTTTACAATTTATTATGAGTATATGAGTGTGAAGTATGTATATGGGAACAAGAATGTCGGCAAGGACAATTTTGTGAAGCTGACTTTTTCCTTCCAACTTTATGTGGGTCCCAGGGGTTTGAAACCAGGTTACCAAGCTTGTGCAGCAAGCACCTTGACCCACTGAGCCATCTTGCCAGCTCACTTTTTAAGCTATGGGAAATGTAGAGATTCAGCTAAGGAAACACATTCTAAGAAGGATGTGTGAATAGCATTCAGATCTCCTTCCCGAAGCTGAGGTCCCCTCTGATCAAGTGAGCATTGTTTCCTGTTGAACCTCCTCAGTGTGTCCCCGTTGTCTTCACAGGGACTCCCATCATAGTATCCACTGTTGTTAGTGTCCTTGTTGTAGCTCAGGAAAGGGTTGTGTCTGCTCAGTAGAGAGGGGTGGAGAACTTTGTAAAGAGATTGAGAAAGCAGGGGGTGCTCTCAGCTGAGCAAGTGGAGTGCTCTGTGTGAGTCACCAAAGAGCGTTTCTGCTTAGGAGATTTCAGAGTTGTTGTGGGGTTTTTTTGTTTGTTTGTTTGTTTGTTTTTTTGAAAAATCTTTGTTGTTCTGTTTATTTGTTTTGTTTCTTCAAGACAGGGTTTCTCTGTGTAGCCCTGGATGTCCTGGAATTCACTCTGTAGACCAGGCTAGCCTCGAACTCACAGAGATCCGCCTGCCTCTCCCTCTCGAGTGCTGGGATTAAAGGCATGCGCCACCATGCCCCTCTCCCCCAAAACTCTTTCAATGTGTTTGTCCTTCACAGACCTCCAAAAGCTATTTGGACATTTATATCTGAAATAATGTGATTCCCTCCCTACATAAGTGTCTATTAATTTAAAAAGCATCTATGTCATCATTCCCGGTTTATCCCTGACACTATAAATGCTGAAAGTGCTTTCAGAGTGCTATGCCCCAGTCTGGAGCGTTATCTCAGTGGTTAAGAGCACTGACTGCTCTCCCAGAGGACCCAAGGTGATTCCCATCACCACAGAACTCTCTGTAACTCCAGTTCCAGAAAGTGTGAAGCTCTCTTCTGACCTCCGCAGGCATCAAGTACACACATGACGCACAGACATATATGCAGGCAAAATACCCGTACATATAAAATAAGTAAATCATTTAAAAAAAAATTTATTTTAAGTCCTGTGCTCCATACTTCAGGAAAGGTGAGGGATGCCAAGAAGACGGGGCCCACACACAGTCTCAGGGGTCCTGTATCTTAGGTGTAGAGGTGGAGTTTTCCCTTTTTCTTAAGAATTACAAGAGGAAATAGACTCCCCAAAAGAATGGCAGGGTACATGTTTGATTTTTTATGAATTTTTTATTTAGGTATCTCTTATGGCACTTGACATAAAAGAGAACAAAACAGCTCGACAGTGCTGGTGGAGTAACTTCCCTAGGGTCGAATGTCACACCCATTGAAATACATGATTTTAGTGAGAAAACACTCAGAACAGATCATCATAGCTCTGGGTACAGGTTAACATCCACCTTAGAAGTTTTATGTCTGCAGTTTCTTTCAAAGAAATTCTGAACTGCAAGAGTAAAATTCAAGAGTAGAAGCAGGCACCTCATAAGCTAAATAAACTATACACCATCCATGTGGATGAATCAGAGGTAGCAAAAGCCCAAGGAGTGGGCCACAGAGTGATACATCAGATAGAATGGGTATAAAACCAAGAAGTAAAGCAAGTGATATAATAAAAACATCAGAAAATTGATGTCTCCTTTGGGGAAGACAGACTTGAGATCTTGGAGATGAGGCTCCCTCCCAGGGTGTGGTGTTATTATTCTTCAGCAGGGATTACCTGCTGTGTTTATCATTTTGTGAATTGCATTCATACCACTTTCCCATGATGAGTTCCAAAATAAAACATTTCTTTAGCTGAATATGAAAATTACATTTTGCAGGAGGATGGGTAGTTAAGAAGTGTAGTTTGGGGCCAGCAAGATGACTCAGTGGGTAAAGGCACTTGCAGCCAAGCCTGATGACCTGAGTTCAGTTCCTGGAACCCACAGGGAAGGGGAGAGGACTGACTCCTGGAAGCTGTTGACTGGCCTACAGTCTTGAATACACATTACACAATAAGAGAGTGCAATTTAAAACAAAAACAAGAATTAAATGTTTCTGTTTAGTAGATATTTCTTACCATTTTGAATGAATAGTATATAGATACACATGAGTTTTGTAATCAGCCTTTCTGATTTTCTCTTAAATTACTTTGTTACATTGAGATCATGTTAAACTTCTAAATTGATTTAGAAAACATTAACAGTTTTACATGACGGGCTTTTGCATTGGTTCAAGTCACACTCTGCACATAAGTCATGTTTTAAACTTGTCTTCATATGTATAATTATGAGAATCTTTTCTTTTTCTTTCTTTGAGTTTTTTGGCTTTTATTTTGTTTTGTTTTTCTGTATTTTCGAGGTATGGGGTCTTACTGTGTAACCTTAAACTTACTGTTCTCCTGCCTCAGCCTCCCAAGTTGCTGGGTTTATAGGCTTGCATTACTATGTGTATATATGTGTACATATATACACTTAAGGGAGGAAAGAGCTAACTCCCAAAAGTTGTCTTCTGACTTCCACACAAGCAAGCACACACTCATACATAAAACAAATAAAATACATCTTACGAGGAATATTTTAAAATGTACTAAAAACCTTTCTTGCTGATTTTCCTTTTTATGGACCAATATTGGCATTGGTTTGTGAGGAATAAATATAGTTTTTGGTTGGTTGGTGGTGTTCCTCTATCATGTTCCAGTATGTAAAAATAAACCAGTTTGTTTCTCTGTTCTGGTGGGAAAGCAGTAGTTGTTAGCTACATCCTTTTTGCTGTTCACAGCCATAGTGAACAGTATGTAAACGTGTGCTAGAGAGCCTGTAGGGAAAAGCCCAGGATGATGTATGCAAATGTTCTTCATTGTGTTCACCCTTACATACAACTGGTGTGTTCCATCTCTCCACATCATGGAGACTCTTCTGCACTACATCATAAGCACACTGTCTTTTATCTCATATGACTGTGCTGGATTTCTTGGATTATTAGTGAGCTTCAGCATCCTTTCAGGTTTCTAGTTTTTGGGAGTTCTGTTAAGAATTACCTAGTCATGAGGCTGGAGAGAAGGCTCGGGGGTTATGAGCACTAGCTGCCCTTCCAGAGGACCCCAGGTCCAGCTCCCAGCACCACATGGCAGCTCACAACCACCTATAACTCCAGTTCCAGGAGATCCATTACCCTCTTCTGCCCTGTGAGGACACTACATGCGTATAGTGTACAGATGTACATGCAGACATAACATCCATATACATAAAAGTTTTGTTGGGGAAAAGAATTGCCTTATCCTTGTCAGGTGTGGTGGCATATGTTATGATCCTAAATTCAGGCTGAAGCAGGAGGCTAATTTCAAAGGCAGCCCAGACTACACAGGGAGAATATATTAGGTTTTTATTGCTGGCAAGTGGGCTAGTGTTTCTCACGGTCAGTGGTCCTTAGGATATGTAATGAAAAAGTGCCACTTGCTGTCTTAAAAGTAAGTTTGAATCGGTTAGGATAAGAGTTAACTATCTCATGCCAGCCCTTTCTCATGGGTATAGGGAAGAGTTGAGAGATCTGCTTTGTTAGGCTTGTGATTGAGCACATTTATAGTGTCCAAAAAGATCATACTTGTACAATATAAGCTGGAAATTATACACTTAGGTGTTTTCCTACAAAATAAAAACTCTTATTCCCCAGAAAACATGCATACAGATGCTTATAGAAACTTTATTAATTGTAGCAAAAGCTAGAAGGAAGCTAGTGAGATTTCTCAATCAGTAGAGTGCTCCTGAGCAAGCATGGTAATCACAGGTCCAGAACTCACAGAAGGAAGACCTGAAAAGACATGGTGTGCTTGTAATCCCAGTGCTGGGCATGGGGAAGCAGAGATTGCTGGCTTCCTGGGGCTAGTAGCTGGCCAGCAGCCCAGCATTCTTGGTGAGTTCCAGACCAGTTAGAGACCCTGTCTCTGAAAACAGGGTGGGTTGGTGGTTGCCAGTCAAGGTAAATAGGCAGAGCACAGAGGACTGTGAGGACAGTGGGGCTCCTCAGCAAGACACTGCAATAGGATGCACAGAGCTGTGTGTTTCTAATTCTAAGCAGAATTAGACAAACTATGAGCACAACTTCAGACTGTGGAGTTGTAACAGATCACACTCATGCAAGATACTCAGATTTACTTACAACAGAATTTGGGGCTAGAAAGATGGGTCAGCATTTAAAAGCACTAGCTGCACTTCCAGAGGACCAGAGTTCTATTCCCAGCACCCACATGGTAGCTCACTTATTTGTGGAAGGCACTTTACTGACTGAACCATCTCTCCCACTCATCTTTCTCTCTAGATATATTTATTTTATGTGACCCACATGTATGCACTGCCCATGAAGGTCAGAAATGGGCATTGGGTCCCCTAAAGCTGGTGTTAACAATGGTTGGGAGCCACCATGGTGCTGGGAATCCATTCTGGATCCTCCACAAGAGCAGCCAGAGCTGAGCATCTCTCCAGCCCCAGGTCCACATTTCACTTTCTTGATAAACAGTGGAATAAATCATTAAACCTGTGGGTGAAGAATTTAGAACAAAAATTTTGTGCTTTACTATGTTAGAAATCTTTCTACATCATGTGTTTTCACTAAAGTAAAATGTGGTGTTTATTTAGATTCCTAGAAAACCTCATATTATAAAACATCTCCTTCCCTTGGTTTTCTTTCTTGTTGTTTATACTTCTTTCTAGTACCCTGTGAAGTCTGTGTGTGTCTTAGAACCAGTGAAAATTTAAGTTCTGTGAATGGAGGCTCAACTGAGAACACTTAGGGGGTTACAGTTAGAACCATTGTGAGTTTTTTAAATGTGCTTTTAATGTTTTTCATTTAAATAGCATAACATCACTTTCCCTCCTGCCTTTCTTCCCTTTAGTCTCTCCCAAACATCCTCCCTCACACCTCTCCCATGTCCTCCAACATTCAACTTGATAACCTGTTTTCTTTGATAATCATTGTTACACGTATATATATTCACAAACATAGATAAATACAACTTACTGAACCTGTTTTTGTTTGTGTGTGTGATTACAGGCCTGACCATCCTGCATTGGACAACCAGTTTAAGGAGGCTCATTGCTGGGAGAGCTTAACTCTCCCTCTCGGCAGCCATTAGTTGCCTGTAGTTCTTTGTCTAGGCGTGGGGTCCTATGGAATTCTCCCTTCAATGTAAACCAGACCATTGATATTGCCTTTATTCCAGCCTTGTTTATGCAGCCATTTCTCAGAGAGACTGTTTTACAGCAGACTTCTGGGATTCTGGCTCTTACAATCGTTTTTCCTTCTCTTCGGTGATGTTCCCTGAACCATAGATGCAGGAGCTGTGATGTAAATGTGTCCAGTTGTGGTTTTCTGTGGTAGTCCTCATTTGCTGTGAAGAGAGACACTTATCCAGGAAGGGTGGCTCTCACATAAAACCATAGTGAATTTTCAATAGTGTTGTGAGATGGTTGTAACTTCCCTGGAACCTGTCTTCCAGGTGCTCCTTGTGTGGGTACGTGTGCAGCCACCCCCCTTCCTTGAAGTCACACATGTGGAAGCACGCGAGTGACCAGAACTACAACTATGAGCAAGTTAACAAGGCCATCAATGATGCAATCTCACAAAGCAGCAGGTATGCCATCCCAGCCCTCACTGATTGCTAGCTACAGAGCAATGCTAGGGGTCATCCCCTAGCATACAGCACAACCCACTGAAAGTTTGCTATGTTCTGTTTTTATAAGAGTAAATCTGGGCAAATCCCCTGGGAACACGTTCCTAACCAGCAGTGGAGAGAGAGCTGACCCTACCACAGGCAGTCCAGAAGACTTGGTGTCGTCCTCAGAGCTGACTTCCCAGCTGCCCAGTGAAGTCCTAGATGCCAGCGAGCTTGAGAAACTGAACCCCACAGGCAGCAACTCTGACATCTCAGGAAGGAGCTGCAGCTTGGCTGCACCAGGCACTGAGTACTGCGTGCTGCTCTTCTGCTGCTGCATCTGTGGCTTCGAGTCGACCAGCAAGGAAAGCCTCCTGGATCACATGAAAGAACATGAAGGGGAGATTGTCAGCATCATCCTGAACAAGGACCACAGCACAGCCCTGAACACCAACTAGCTGGGAGCATGTGGGAGGGACCCTCCAAACTGCAGGTCAACCTTAGTGCCATCACTAGCTCACTAGACACAGGGAAGCAGGTGTTGTGACTGGTATTTGAGTGCTTGAGTGGGGATATAGAGCTGTGACCCTGTGTGAGCCTCTGTCAGCCCTTCTTAGTGTCAAGTGTTGATTATTAAAAGCTTACCATGGCTCACAATGAGGTGCGAGCAAATGAATTGAGAAGGACCTGCAGAACCACACTTGCCAGCTCTACAATGGCCAGGGCTCTGGTAGGGAAAGTGGCAAATGGGAAAGGATGGTTCCCACTGTCTCCAGTGGGCAGCGGGCTGTGGAATAGGCTTTATAAATCGTTTCCCTTGTGAATAAGAATTTGTCACAGACTCGGTGTAGGGGATGGTCCTTTACTCCCTAAAAAAGACGAAAAAGGGATCACAGATCACATTTGGGAAGTAAATTATTGTTTCAAATTTACAGTGACTGCCCACAAGACTCAACCAAATCTCAGGTTCACAGAAATGGGTGGCTTCGAAGAGGTTCTCTGCAATGTGAACTCAGTGAGCCCACTCCTCCACCAGCAGCAGCAGTTACCTGACCGCCTCCTCAAGCAACAGAGGACCAAGACAGTCTGCGTCACTGGGCCTTAGAAATGCTTTGGGGAGGCCGGGTGTGGTGGACAGGCTCTAATCCACACCTGGGGTTAAAAGAGAGATCACTTGGAGAATAAGAGCTGAAAGTCAGCTGTTGAGCTTTTCCTCCTTAGAGTTTAGTGGTGTAGGTACATGTAACAGAACAATACAGTATGACCGAAGGATGGTAAAACTTAAGACAGCTGGGTTCTGAGGTTGAGGCTAACCTGGTCAGATAGCAAGTTCCAGGCTAGCCAAGACATCACAATGAGATCCTGCCTCAAAAAACTAAACAAAATAATAATTGCAAAAAGGACTAGAAAGATGGCTCAGCAGTTAAGAGACTGGCTGCTCTTCTACAGGATCCAGGTTTGATTCCCAGTAAGCTCACAACCATCTGTAATTCTAGTTCTGGGGGATCTGGTACCCTCTGGCCACCCTCAGGTACCAGGTACGCATGTGGTATATAGTCATACATTCAGGCAAAACACTAATAAAAAATAAAGTCTGTAAGGAACAGAATTTTGGAGACTTGAGGATGTGGCTCAGCAGTTGAACACTTCTCTAATGTACATCTCGCCACAAGAAAACCAAACAAAAGCAATTTCTTGTCAGAAACACCATTGGCAAGTGGCTAGTCTATTTCTAAAAGAGTCCATTTGTTAGCATGGAAGGCATACTGAAAACTCGCAGCACATTTGTGCTAAAGTTTATACCATGCAGATGTGACCTCATTAGTCACCTGTTTATGTCATTATTTCGGAGGCCGAGGTGAACAGGGTGTTGCCATTTTTTGTATTTCTGATCACTTACATACTGTTGCATTAAAGCAGATTCTGTATTGCTGTTAATGTTGGTATTGTTTACACACTCAGAGGTGAGGGGCAGCTCCTGGAAGGAAAGGGTCCATTTGTGTTGACAAGATTTTTACAGCATTTGTTCCCAAAGTTCAAGTGACCAGAAAATGAGTTCCTGGCTTTCCCGGGGCACTGAGGACTGTTGAAGGGGCCAGTATGTGGAAACACTTCATGATTTGCTTTCTCTTTCTCCCCCACTCATTTTGATGACACTAGAGAAAATTGGATAAAACTTTGTCACTCTTACATTTGATTTTAGGTAGCCTCTTTTGTTGTCGTTGTTTTAAACAGGGCCTTTCTGTGTAGCCTTGACTGACTTGGAACTCACTATGAAGACCAGGCTGGCCTTGAACTCAAGAGATCCACTTGCCTCAGCTTCCCAAGTGCTGAGATTAAAGACAAGTGCCACCACACCTGGCCAAGGTAGGCTTAATTTATTTGTGAAAGTTAATTCATTTCTGATACATGGATTTTAATTAAAAAAATGAATTTATTGATACTAATTAGATTCCCCTACATTCACTCTGTGGATTTAAATAAATTTTCTCATATTTTCACAATTGAAACATTTATATTTAATGCCAAATGCAAATAATTTCCATGTTTCCATTTTTATCACCCACTGCTGTTACACACACCAGATCTATTTTTCATTGTGCTTTAATCTAAACAGTATTAGCCTTCAGTGAATTTTCTGTGGCTTTAATTTTCTAGACTTGTTTAGAAAATAGTAAGTACCCAAACATCCCACATTCCAGCAGTATGGCTCTTCAAATGATGCTTCCCAATCTTTACATGATTGCGATCATGAGTTTAAAATTTCCTCCACCCCATGGGGGAAAATTAACCCAAAGGTTCAAAGCCTCCACACTGTCATCTGTTCCTATGAGCTCTTTGGCCTGGATGAGGGACAGAGTGCCTGGTACACTGCACACCCTGCTAACATTTGCAGCAAGCCTTAACCAGTCTCTACCAAGAAGCAAGTTCCATAATAACAGAAGCATGCTTGTGTGGTTGTCATTGTTGGGGGAGACATAGTTAGGGTCACTGGCCACAGGAGTGTACTGACTACTGCTGTACGCTTTGGCATGGGAACCTTGTTGTCTATCTTCTGCGCTGACCACCTGCAGTTCTATGATTGGACGGGGAATTCTGCTTTAAAGACATTTCCTGGACTCAGTAAACATGAGATGGAGAGGTGATGGTTGTGATCTTTATAACAGTTATTTTAGGGCTTTACCATCTTGCTGTGACCATAGGAATCTGGCAGGTGCCCCCACTGACCTGTCAGCCACATGCTTACTCTATTTTTCTGTTGTCTAGAGCATATGAAGCAGCAATACCACCTGAAGCTTTTGCCCTGGACCTTTTAGTCCTGTTGTGGTAACCATTGGTGGCTTTGTAAGTGTTCTGCTTTTTTCCTCACAAAACAAATGTGAGCATCATGTTTACATCACACCTCCCCAGCGTACTTGGCTTACAAAAGATGAGCAGACTTCTGTTTCTAGTTTCATAAACACTTATTTAATCTTTTTTTTTAATTGTACAGCAAGGTGCTCAAAGTAATAGTCTATAAATATATTTAATAGAAACTTGAGTTTGACATTCATGAGCATAAGGATGTGTATTTTTTTAAAGAAATAAGTATTGTGTAACACTATGGCTTTGCTTCTGTAGCCAAAGTAGAGAAACTTCTGAAATACGATGTAAAAAAGCAACATTTGATTTCTGACACTGTCATTAAAACTGGACGATTGGCATTTGGTCATGTTATGTTGCACATGGAGCTGCAAGCCTTAAAGCCACCTGTGCAGAAGAGTGCAGCCGGCCACCAGGCATTTCCTTACCTTCAGGAGGACTGTGCAAAATTAGAATAATTTATTTTGCTTTACAGGAGTTTGTCATGTATTGACTTAAATATTGTATTTTGGTAATAAATTTTTTTGTTAAAAAACACCTGTTTCTAAGTTTCATTAACAGCACACATCCATTCTTGTCTTGGGTTTATTGATTTAGAAACTTGTGTTTGAATCATTGACAGCTCCACAAGAGGTGCTTGGGGTTTACTAATCAGTTCTGTCAACTCCCTGAGCTATCACTGGCTTGTAGTTGCTACATTTCACAAGCATCACTTAGCGGCTCTGGGCCTTCTTCCTTGTTAAACAGTTCTTTATCTTTGGCGTCAGACACAGAAATGCTTTCAGTACTGATCTGTTGTAGTTAGAACTCTGCTGAAGGCCAGTGATTACAAGGTTGGGCTCATACTTTGATCCTTTTGTGATCTATCACCAAATAATCTTTTGACATCAGATTCATTGCAGAGGCCAGGGGTGCTTCAGCTAACTACAGCACAGTCTGTGCCCTAGAATACCAGGCCTTCCCAGCTAGAGGTGATGAAAACCAAAACAATTTCCTTGAAAACTATACCCCCTTGTCCTGTGCTCTGTAGGTTGACGTGGTCCTGTCTTCTACTTTTCAAGGACCAAGTCTCAACACTGCGTTGACAAGTTAGTTGTAGAGATCACAGCATGGGGGACCTATGTCCAGATCACTGGGTCCCACATGACAGCCATAGTCATGTCACTACTGAGCACTGGAGTCGGGACTCGCACACAAAGTGTAAAAAACAACAGTTGCAAAGATTTAATATGAAAAGAAATGGACAGCATCTCAAAGGTTTTATATATTGACTATGTTAAAATATTTGGGCTATATTGAATTAAATAAGCCATGATAAAGTCATTTTCACTTTGTGTTAGCTTTTCATTGCTGTGGCAGAATACCTTTAAAAAAACAACTTGGGCAGTGGTAGCACACACATTTAATCCCAGCAGGAGGCAGAGGCAGGCAAGTAGTCGAAGGTGGAGCTTTTTGTCCCACCTGTACCCAAATTCCTGACAGAGTTTCTCTGTTTCAACCTCCCGGTCCCAAATAAACACAGAAACTTATATATTAAATATAAATGCTTGGCCAGTGGCTCAGACTTATTACTAACTAGCTCTTACATTCACCTATTTCTATTAATCTATGCATTGCTACATGGCCTGTGACTTACCAGTTCTTTGGCATTTTGCTCTTTGGGCAGCTGGCTCCCATCTGCCCTGACTGCCCTTCTTCCCCTCCTTGTTTGGTTTTCTGCCTATCCTTATCCTGCCTTGCCATAGGCCTAAACAGCTTTATTATCAACCAATGAGAACAACACGCATTCACGGCTTACAGAAGGACCATCCCACAGCATTTCTCCCTTTCTGTCTAGTCAAAAAATGAAGGTTTTAACTTTAACATAGTAAAATTACATGTAACAAAACAGTTATCCAGCAAGAATTATAGTTACAATATCTAGTCTATTTGTGTGAGAAAACACTCAATTATCTATCTTGGTGAATCTAAAGTTTGTATTTAATTTGCCTTTTATCATAACTAAGGAAAACTGTGATTATAACTATATCTAAGTCTTCAACTCCATCAAAGACTCCAGAAGGATGCATTGTTGCCTAATGACAGGGACGTCTCACTGCCTGAACAGTCACCCAATGTTCCTCTGCAATGTTGGGACATTCCATTCTGGCCTACAGGCCTAGCATATTGTCCTACCTTGTCTTGGCAAAGTTTGGCAGTTGCCTTTCTCGCACTCTTCTGGTCCAGTTTGGACAGTAACTGTCAGTAATTGAGGCAAGGTCTGTTTCTTTTCCCCCATGGCTACCTTTTGCCATAAAGAAAACAAACTCCATATGTAGTTTCTTCAGTGCCCATCATCTTCTTTGAAGTAATTGGTGCTGGCAGGAGCAGACAGGTCTCACTGTCAAGAAAAAGTCTTAAGTTATTAAAACATTTTAAATATCCTATTCTGTAGGTCTTTGAAGTGTTTGAAGATTACCTATCTATCTGAACTATATCTCTGTATACCTAGAAAACCTAACTAACATGACTGTAGTTTGACTATTATAAATAACTATTAATCTATATTTTTAATTATACATTACATTTTTTAATGAGCTGCTTAAACATAATACTTTAAACAAGAGTAGAAATATACATACAGTATAATAAAAATGACTCTAAATTTGTATCAGTAAACTAAAATCCATACCAATGTAAAATATTTTGAGATTAACTGTTGTTTTTTGGATTAAAGTAGATTAGATAGTCTACTCTTTTTTATCATAATAATCTACCCTTCTCTCCATCGTTTTATATCATATTCCCCTTTCTTTAGAAAGAGATTGACTATGACCAATAACAATTTATAGCCAACCCTTTAAACAAGGAAAAACATCTATAATTATTTTTTTGGGAATGTGGACATAGTTCTCTAGACTACTTCCTGCTGACTGGGGAAACTGGTAACCTTTTGGGGATTCTGAGATATTTAGGATAATTGTTAAGTCTTGACTGGAGAATTCCTTGAGGCTGGATCATCTCAGTCAGCAGCCTTGTTTTGGATGCTGGATCACCTGAACCATCCGTTTTTATTGGTGTATGGTCCCCTTGTTCTGAAAATATATAAACTTTTAAAGGTAATACACATTTCTGTATTAAAACAAGTATAAACTGCATTGTACACAAGCCAGCCAAAGATAATATTTTGTTTCATGTTTGAGCAGGTAAAATATATGTTACATATCTTGTAGTTAATTTAGACTTATTTTCTCATGTTTGTAGTTAAGATTTCAGGGGGTCTGATTTTCCTTAACCCAGAATGAATCCATAGCCTCTCATTTCTTGTGGAAATAAAACCACAACTTCTCCCCTCAAAAGAACATACCTTAAATTTTGGAGTCAAAGTATGTTTAAAATATATAGGTTGATTTAATATAACAGTTTCCACAATCCAAGGTCTCTTTGTAGTTATTATTTGCTCACTAACAGTCAAAAAATATAAAGACAACATATTAAAATATAGAATTCATTCTCTGTATTTTCATCTTTATATGGCTTATATTTTTTATTACTCTTTCCTTCTTAAGGACTATTATTTTTAAATTTTTTAACTATAATTGTTTCTACCCTTTTTATTCTCTTTCCCAAGTTTATGTATATTTTTAAACACATTGTAACCCGTTTAGAGTTTTTTTTTTTTTTTTTTTCATCTGAATCTGTTCTTACTGTGTATCTTTACCCCTTTTTGTCTGTATGAGCAAAAACTAAATCTGCTCTGCAGTGCACTCCACGGCTGGGAAACACCTCTGTGTACCAAGGCAGGAATCTGCCATGTTGTAGCTCAAGCATGCACCGCACTAGCCAGAGTATATACATATACTCTGTACCTTGGCCCACATGAGAGACACAAACTGTGAAACTGTTCTTGGCTCAGTTTAGAACCTTTAACCTCTCAGATTATGTGGCTGGAGTTGCCCCACATTGGATGCCATATGTAATCAGAGGCAGAGCTTTTGTCCCACATGTACCCAAATTCCTGACAGAGAGTTTCTCTGTCTTAATCTTCTAGTCCCAAGTAAACACACAGAAACATATTAAGTATAAATGCTTAGCCAGTGGCTCAGGCTTATTACTAACTAGGTCTTACATTTAAATTCACCCATTTCTGTTAATCTATGCATTGCCACATGGCCTGTGGCTTACTGGTTCTCTGACATCTTGCTTCTTGTGCAGCTGGCTCCCATCTGCCCTGACTCCACCCTTCTTCCCCTCCTTAGTTTGGTTTTTCCGCCTAACCTTATGCTGCCTTGCCATAGGCCAACAGTTTTATTATCAACCAATGAGAGCAACACACATTCACAGCATACAGATGGGCCATCCCACAGCACAGGTAGGTCTTAATAATAAGTTCAAGGCCAGCCTGGTCTATAGAGAGTTCCAGGACAGTTAAGACTACACAGAGAAATCCTGTCTTGGAAAAACAAAAACAAAACAAAACTTAAAAAAAAACTTTAGAAAGCTTGATTTGGCCCACGGGTTCAGAGGCTTCTGTCTAAGATTATCTGTCTCTTGCTGTCACACTGCAGGGAGGCAGGACATCATGGTGGGAACCTCAGACTTCACAGCTCATGGTAGCCAGAAAGCAGAGGGGTGAGACGGGCAGGCAACAAGATAGACTTACCCAGGGCATAGCTAGGAGTTGCTTCCTCCAGCCATTCCCCACCTCCTGATAGTAGCATCAAATGGTGAATCCATGGTTGAGTTACTATCAATTCCCAAAAGCTCACAGCCAAACCTAACACATGCACCTTTACAGCCACTTATATCCAAATCACAACACATGTTAATGTGGTTACTAAATCTTAAATCACATGTATGGTTTACATTTTGTTTCCCTTGGGTAGTGCTGGTATAGATGAGAGGTTAGCAAACTGTGGCCTCCATTTCAAGTCCAGCTTACCACTTGCTTCCATAAGTAAAGTTTTATTGGATCTCAGCCACATCCTCATTTCTGTTTTGAACTTTTTTTATCAACTTTTCTGAAACAGTGTGTTACTGTGTTTGGGTGATGTATATGATTCACAAAGCTGACATTTTTACTCTCTTATACAGCCTACTGTGTAGTCGAACTTTCCATCAGGACCACAATCGGCTCTCTTCTGCCAGCCATTTCCCAAATATCCATTCAGAGACTTACTATTAATTATAAATACTTGGCTGAAAGCTCAGGCTTGTTACTAACTAGCTCTTACAACTTTAATTAACCCATTTCTATTAGTCTATGTATTGCCATGTGGTTTGTGGCTTTACCTGCCCTCCAGCATGTCTTGTTCCCTCTTCATCTCCTGGCAACTCTTCTGACTCGGCCCTTCCCAGTGTTCTTAGTCTGGTTCTCCTGCTTAGCCTTATCCTGTCCAGCTATTGACCAGCCAGCTTCTTTATTAAACCAATCACAGTGACATATATTCACACAATGTAAAGGGCTCTGAAACAGTGCTGAAATCTGGGCTCTACAGCTACCAGAAATCAAAACATGTTGTAAAGAAAACTGTGTTCATAGAGGTATTCAGAGCTGGGTTGTATTTCTTCCTTTTCAGTTGTCCTATGTGAATGGGGCATGTGTGTGTCACAGCATGTTTGTGTAGGTCAGAAGAAAACAGAGTGGGTTCTCTCCTTCCACCCTTACATGCTTTCCTGGGCTCACACTCAGGTCTCCAGGCTGCCACAGCACATTCCTTCACCCACTAAGCCATCTCACTGGCCTCTCTGTCATCTTCATTATCTACCTTTTCAAAACTCTGTAGTCAGTACTTCAGGCGATAGGCATGTAAAGCCAAACAATTTGCTCTGGGGTTCCTCCTATCAGCCTTACCATTGTCACTTTCCAGGCTTCCTCCTCGGTGCTGTGGGCCCTTCAGTAATGCCTTGGTCACAGAGCTTGCCTCTGTCAGCATGGTACTGGATGAGCTCAGTAAAGTCACTGGAGCAGGCTGACCACTGGCTGGATTCTGAGCTAGGCTACAGCAAAGGGAACCACCTTTAGCCAGGTCCATTGGTGCTGAGGGCCTCAGCTTGGTCGTTGCTGTAAAGGGGCTGAGGACAAGTCAGAGGTTTCTTTCAGATCAACCATCCAGAATGTCAAATGAGAGCACTGCTGGCTCAATAAAGCATCCGACAAGTCTGGTGTCTGAAGGTTTGTTGTTATTTTTAGGGATTTATTTTTATTTATGAGTGTATCTATGACACATGGATACAGTGCCACAGAGGCCATTAGAGGGCATTAGGTTTCCAAGAGCTGGAGTTCCAGGCAGTTGTGAGCAGCACAGGTGGGTGCCCTGGAAGGACAGGGGCCATTCTTAACCCCTGAGCCAGCTCTCCAGCCCTGACCAGTGTGTTCATGGTCGTCACTAAGCAACGGCTTGCTTTGGTAGAAAGGGTGTGGCTCTCAGGCTCCAGCATGAGCAGCAGCCCCCAGCTGGTACACTGTCTTAGAGGCTGGAGGCCCGTTTTCCTGGCAGTACCTTACTGCATTTAGTATCTAGGTTTATCTCTTGATCCATAAAGTACGGGTAAAAGTATACCAGCTAATGAGTGTTATTTTCAATAACAGGCAATCACTTTGAACTATTTACCTTGCTAAAAATTACAGTAGGTCTTCAAATTAAAAAGTCTGATTTTAGATATCTATTATAAAACGATATAATGAAATGCCATGCTTTATAATGAAGTCATCAGATGTGGTCTTTTTGTGCACCACTTAACCAAATTTATACTAGTTGGGTTGCTGACTATATAGAGTAAGGTGCCATTCTATAACAGTTTGCAAAGTTGAGTATATGATGGGTACCTCTGCAGTAACATTCAGCGACATGAACTCTTCAAATTAAGTCGATAGTTTTATTTACGCAGATCGGAAAGTGTGGAATCCTTGTGAGCTCAGGCCCAACTATTCCAGGGAAAACAGTTCGATCTGAGGTGACAGCCCACTGACATAGAACAGAACTAAACATCTTCATTTCAGTTCTGATATGAGCACTGCTTTTCAGCTCTGCCCTTCATTAAAACAAAATACTTATAAATATCCATGTCATTGCCATTGGCATCAGTATCAAACAGTTTTAAATTGGTACTACAGATGGGGTGTGGCTCAGTGGTAGACAATGTGTGCAGCATGCATAAAGCCCTAGATTCCATCCTCAGAATAAAAATAAATAAGGACAATTAATAATAAAAATGTTATCTTAGGGCTGTTGAGATGGTAGAGCTCCTGTCTGGTATATGGAAAACCCCAGGCTCAAAGCTCAAGTCACAAAAAAAACTAAATAAAATTCTTACCTATTAAGTGTGTACACAGTGACCTGGAAAAGCCCTTGCCAAAATAAAACACACTGGGCATCGTGGTGCACAGCTGTTATTCCAATGCTTGGGAGGTAGAGGCAAGAGGATCAGGAGGTCAAGCCCAGTCTCCACTACACTGTGAGTGGGGGCTAGCCTGAGCTACGATGCAAACTTGTCTCTAAATAAATACAAATAAAAAAAGCATGTTACTCACTTTTTCAGATCTTTTATTAACACCTGCTGGTGTTATTTAAAGACCTATCACTACAGGACACATCTCCAAATTTTGGGCTTTTTCTCCTTGTCATTTTATTAATTTTAGTCTCCACATTCAGAAATAACATGGCTGCAGCTCACTGAAATAGACACATCAATCCACAGCTTGCTCTTTTTGTTTATAGCTGCAGTCCTATTTAAATTCAGTGTATCCAATCACAAAAGGTGTTAGAAATTTTATTTCAGGCTCGTGAGAGAAAGTATAGCGGAATGTGATTGAAATCTTAAGTTGGGTTTATTTCTGCTCCCTGCAGCTAAAATTCTACAAAAAGGTATGCAGACGAAGCCAATGGAGACAGGAGCTGGGGCGTGACACAACTGTGGTTCCCCCGACTTGGGAAGACAAAGCAAAAGGATCAAGAATTCAAGGCCAGTCTGAGCTGCATAGCAAGACCCTGTCTCAAAATCCCAAAAACTAGGGCTGGAGGGATGGGTCAGTGGTTAAGACCTTTGCTGATCTTCCAGTGGACCTGAGTTAGGATCCCAGCACCTGCCTGTTACGCCACCTCTGGGGGAATCTGATGCCTTCTCTACAGGCAACTGCACACACGTACAAAGAGGCACATTGAAATAAAATTAATCCTTCATTTTCATCCAAAAATAAGCCATATGTGGCAGATTATGCCTTTAACTCTAGCACTGGGGAGGCAGAAGTAGGCAGAATTTGAAACTAACCTTGTCTACAGAGAATTCCAGGTGTTAAAGTTCCAGTAGCACTGTACAGTTAAGAACACCAACCTGGGGCAACCCAGTGGTCAGTCTACAAATGCTAAACATCCAGACTCCCCCAAAGACCACCAAGAGACCAAATCCGATGCAAAAGCAAAGTCTTTTTACTATTCTGAGTTAACCGGGACTCTAGGTCTGTCTGACGCAGCAGCAGAGCAGCAGAGACCCTGAATAGCAATGGGGCAGGGTTTTTAGAGTAAAGGGGGCTTGGGATCTACAGACTACATAGGAACAGACTCGGGATTGGTTTATGCCAGTGGCAATCATGTTAGTAACTTTTAATTGGCTAGGGTTTGTTGGAGGTTACAGTTATCCATTTTGGGGCAAGTCCCAGACTTTGCCCTTGAGCTGCCATGGAGGCTGGCTGGCCTTGCACATACTGACTGTGGCGGCTGACTCAGTGGCCCAGGCTCTATCCTTGACTCATGCATGTAGCTCTAAGTTTGGTGGGGGGAAGGGGGTCCCAGACAGTAAACAATCAACTGAACCTTGAGCGATCAGATTACATGCAGAAAGGGAGCTACTGCAAGGACTATGTCTTTTGTTCATGGCCTTCCCAGAAACTGCTTGCTCTAGTCTCAGGAAACTGAAATTGAGGCCTGATCTCTGAGAGAAGATGGAGCAGCCTGTTATGGCATCTGCTTGGTCCTTTCATTTTGTCTCAGAATCTTTTGTTTGTGTGTGCGCACACACATGCATGGGCACACACACTCGTGGGTGTTCACACAGAGGCCAACGAAGAGTCACACACACAGGTGCTGGTAGGATTCCCTGGAGCTAGAATAACAGTCAGATGTGGGCCACCTGATGTGGATCCCAGGAATTAAGCTCAGGATCTCTGGAAGACAGGACATGCTCTTAAGCATTGAACCATCTCAAGTCCCATCTGGGAATTGAAATTTTTTTTCTTTGTGACAGCCACCAGGAAAGAATGGATAGTGCTGATGGGACAGCAGCTATGCGTTGCATCTGAAGCATGGGGCGGGGGAAAACAAATGTGTCCAATCCACCAAAAGCTGCACTGAGAGTGAGCAAGGTTCCCTCAGCCTGGACAAGAGGGCAGTCTTGGCACATCTGGGTTTGGAAGTGTAGTTTTTGAAGAGTGTGTACAAACACAGTCTGTGAGTTTGAGTCTAGCCTGTTCTACATAGAGAGTTCTAGGCCAGGCAGGGCTCCGTAGTGAGACTGTAGCTGGAGTTTTCTCCAGCTACTGCCAAACCCCGGCAGTCCCGCAGCCCACTTATAAAAATAAACACACAGACGCTTATTATTACTTACAAACTGTATGGCCATGGCAGGCTTCTTGCTAACTGTTCTTATATCTTAAATTAACCCATCTCTAGTAGTCTGTAAGTTGCCACATGGCTCATGGCATACTACTGGTACCTTACATCTTGCTTGTCATGGCAGTGGCTGGAAGCATCTCTCCGACTCAGCCTTCCACTTCCCAGAATTCTCCTCTCTCTTTGTCCTGCCTGTACTTCCTGCCTGGCTACTGGCCAATCAGTGTTTTATTTATTAACCAATCAGAGCAACACATTTAACATACAGAACATCCCACAGCAGTGAGACCCTGTCTTAAAAGAAGAAAAGTTTAAACAAGTGTGGAAAATCAAAGGTTGGAAAAGCATCTTCTAGGGGATCTGATGCCCTCTGCTTGCCTCTGTGAGCACCTGTGCGAGTGCACGTGCGCACGCGCACACACACACACACACACACACACACACACATACACACATTCTCCCCCAGGCTGTGCAAAGGCTCTAAGGGATGCCAGTGTAACCTTGGAAGAGGTCATTTCTTCACCAGGACACTTGTGCTCCAAAGCAGCTAAAAACCTGAGGTCCAGATACCAACCTGTTGGTGCAGAACAGTGAACTGCAGGCCGGGAATAGTGTTCCACCTTCTACCAAAGGGCCTAGTGATCAAGTAGGAAATGTCAGAGGGAGGAAAAGAAAACTAAATCAGGGGCTGGAGAGGTGGCTTGGCCGATAAGAGCACTAGCTGGATTTCCTGGGGACCTGAGTTCTTTTTCCAGCACCCACATGACTTCTCATAACCATCTGTAACTCCAGTTCCTGGGGATCCAACACCCTCTTACCCCTGTGAACCCCATACACATGCTACACTGAAATACATATAGGCAAAACACTCATATACATAAAATAAAAATAAATCTTGTTTTTACAAATCAGCCCTGTGTTTGACCATCATCTATGGATGTCACTTACACTTAAAATTACAGTGGCCAGGGAGAAAGGAGCTTGACAGATAGTTCAACAGTTAAGAGCACTTGCTGATCTTCCGAGGACTAGAGCTCAGCTGTCAGCAGCCACACTAGGCAGCTCCCAACCACCTGTGACGCTAGTTCCAGGGGGATCCAACACCCTCTTCTGGCCTCCACATCACCAGCAAGTCATGGCCCACATAGAGAGACTACATAAATAAATAAATTTAAATCTTCAAGGAAAGATTCAAAGGACAGAGAGGTCCTAGCTCTTGTTCACTATTCAAGGTGGGATTACCACCAATACTCCAGTCTCAACTTCTGGGTCTCTGAGATTGGGTGTCCCCCAACCTTCATCAGAGAAGCCTTTTATTGCCATGGGAAAGGGTTAAAAACCGTCCAGAATGGCAAGAATAAAAGATAATGGAATATAAAGTCTCATCCCAGGACAGCCGTATCACCTCCTCCAAGTCTCAGGGAGTGTCGCAGAAGGGGCAGGAAAAAAAGTGTAAGACACAGAGTGCAGAGTAATGTGCAGCAAGAAGATGTCTTCTGGACATAACATCCCCATTGAATTCATGAGCTCGCTGCAGCTGTGGTTACCTGCGCAAGATTTGCTGCTGGTTTTCCTGGGGACCTGAGTTCTTTTTCCAGCACCCACATGAAAATTTGGCCTGTCAGCATCTCATCATGGATAAGGGGAGAAGGGCCCTCCCTGAGTTACTGTTGGCAGTTGATGACTGCTGGGGCTGGGGTGATAACGTTTTCTTCAGTAGTGTAGCCACTGATCAGTTGCGCATGCTCCCACACTCATGTCAGTAACTCTAATTAAACTGCATGGGTTACAGACGTAAAGGATATGAGAGGGACTTGTTGAACAGAAGAATGGCTTCAGTGGGTGCAGGCGGGGTGTGAGAGAGAATGGGTGAAAACAACTAACACTCATCGTATCTGTGAATGAAACTGTCAAAGAATAAAAAAACATTGAATGAGCAGAGCGCAGCGGCACTGTCCAGCTATGTTATACCTTGCCAAATGCATGAGAATGTCCCCCATAGGCACATGTGTGTCAGCACTTTGTCCGCAGCTAGTGGCGCTGTTTGGCGGGTGTTTAGGAGGTATGGCCTCATTGGAGGACAGATGCTACTGGACGTTGGCTTTGGTAGTTTAAAGACTCAGTTTCCAGTTTGCTCTCTCTGCTTCACGCTTACACCTGAAGATGTGAGCTCCCGGCTTCCTGCCTCAGCCGCCATGCCTGCTGCTTGCTGCTCTACCTCCCCACCAAGATGGACTCTTACCCTCTGGAACTGTAACAGCCAATAAACCCTTCATTCTGTGAGTTGCTTTGGTCATGGTGTTTCATCGCAGCAACAGTAAAGTATAATACACCAAACAAACAGAGTGTATGGAAGACAGGCACAAAGGAAAAGATACATAATTCTATCAAAACCCTACAACAGTAGCATTCGTCTCTGTGAAAAGAAGTGCAGAATCAGGATGCAGCTGCACCGCTGCTTTGTATGAAATACCTGAAGGGTTAGACCAATGAATCTCGACCTCCCAGTAATTTGCATTTATACAGCACTATTCAGCCACTTTACTAAATCATTTAACAAATGCCTACTAGTTGAGTTTCTATGTCCTGGAGATAACTCTTCAAGAAGAACTTATGTCACAAAATTTTATTTTCAGTTTAAAAGGAGAAATCCAGAACTGTTAGGTGTGGCTCAGTAGTAGAGTACCTGCCTAGAATCCCCCAGGGAGGGACTGGGGTATGGCTCAGTAGTAGAGTACCTGCCTAGAATCCCCCAGGGAGGGGCTGGGGTGTGGCTCAGAGATAGACCTGCCTAGAATCCCCCAGTGAGGGGTTGGGGTGTGGCTCAGTGGTAGAACACCTGCCTAGAATCTCCCAGTGAGGGGCTGGGGTGTGGCTCAGTGGTAGAGCCCCTGCCTAGAATCCCCCAGTGAGGGGCTGGGGGTGTGGCTAAGTGACAGTGTTTTCATAACTGATGCTGAAGAAAAGTCTATTCTTCCATGAAAAGAAAAGCATGTACAATGAGAGAGTCTCCATTTCATACCAAACCAGATAATCAGTCATTTTTAATTGACTTTGGACCATTCACTGGTATTTAGTTATTTTGGCTCTGCTCTTCCATTCCAAGCCATTCCCACACACTAGCTTTATTAATCATGCTGCTTAAGATGCTGACAAAGAGTGGAAGAAACAAGACTACTAGTGTACATCACACAAAACACATTTGACCTTGGCCTTCAGTAGAACATGTTTTCCACTTGAATCGAGGCAGACAGACTGATATTCTCCAACATCCATTCTTCTCTTCCACAGTGTAGAACTTATAGCATACCCAAAAAAGCACATAAAAATTATACTATGAAATGATGGTGCATTTATATACTGCATATTGTTTTTTTTTATTTTATTTTATTTTACAATTCCATTCAGTTCTACATATCAGCCATGGGTTCCCCTGTTCTCCCCACTCCCACACCCTCCCCTTACCCCCAGCCCAAGTGCATATTGTTTAAATCAATTAAACATTTATCTCTTCATGTACCAAATCTTATTAAAGATTTTTAAAATTATTATCTTATTTATCTTGTGTGGGGGTGGGGCTATCTTGCCTATGTGTATGTCTGTACACCACACAGATGCCTGTGACCTTGGAGTTCAAGATAGAGCATCAGATCCCTAGAACTGGAGTTAGAGATGGTTGTGAGCTGCCATGTGCATGCTTGGAATCAAACCCAGGTACCCTCAAAGAGCAGCAAGTGCTCTTAACTGCTGAGCCATCTCTACAGCCTCTGATTTATTTTAAGTGTGGGGGGCGGGGGGCAACATGCATATAGGTATGACATGTGAGTGCAATAGGTATGACACAGAGGCCAGAAGAGCGCAGTGACTCCCCTGGAGCTGGACATACAGGTGAGTGTCCTGACGAGAGCACAGGGAACTGAACTCTGGTCCTCTGCAGGAGCAGTAGGCACTCTTAACAGATGAGCCATCTCTCTGTCCCCATTTACCAACTCTTTGTGGTGGCATTCTCAAGTCTTTTCTTCTGGCTTTTGAAATGCATTATATAAATTTCTGTCTGCACAGTAGTGCCCGTTAGTGTTTGATTATGAAATATATCCCAAGGAGCATGTGGTGAATTCTAGATTATGATGCTATTTGGGGAAGTTCTGGAAACACTGGGAGGTTCTAGAAGTATTGAGAGATGGGGCATGATTAGAAGAGAAAGTTCACTGAGACTCAGACTTTGAAGGTTCTCTGTAGTCTCCAGTTCCATCATGGCTCTGATTCTGCTTCATTTCGAGGTAAAGAAAATTAGTTTCCACTCATTGCTCCTGCTGTGATGTTCTGGCCAAGCAACTATGGGCTGAACCCTTTGAACCTTTGGGCTAAATAAATCCTTCCTGCCCTGTTGTTTTGTAAAATATTTTGGTCACAGCTATGTAAAAGTAAAAGCAACTACAATACTCAACAGCTTTTACTGGTGTGTAACTATAATACAGCAATGATCCCCCAGGGGTAAGATTGTGTGTGTGTGTGTGTGTGTGTGTGTGTGTGTGTGTGTGTGTGTGTTTTATGTGTTTGAGGGTTTACCTGTATGTATGTTTGTGTATCATATGTATGTACTGCCTGTGGAGGCCAGGAGAGGGCATCAGATCCCTGGCAACTGGAGTTACAGATGGCTGTGAGTCACCACATAGGTGCTGGGAACCAAACCTGGGTCTTCTGAAGAGGAGAGCACTGAACCATCTCTCCAGCCTCCAAAATGGGTATTTAGTGAGCATATGGCTGCTCAGCTAGACTTGGTCCCCAGCCTCTCTCGTAGCCCTATGGGACATGTGAAACACTGTGGTAATGAGATATGGCTGATGGCACATGACGGCCCATCAGCACCAAATGAATTTTCATTCCTCCCTTCAAAAATGGGCAAAGAGCTTCAGTAGACATTGTCTGCAAAAGATGTATGAATGGTTAGAGAGCCCTTAATAGTTAAAGTACACCACAGCCACCGTCAGGGACTGGGGAGACGATTATTGGCTAAGGCCCTTGCCCTGGAAGCAGCAAGCATCAAGACCGTGTTAGGATCTTCAGAACCCACATAAATGCCAGGTGGGTACAGTGGCCTGCCTCTAATTACACTGCACAGAAGTCTGAGACTGGAGCCACAGAGCGAACTAGCTGGATCTGTGAGCTCTGGATTCGACTGAGAGACCCTGTCTCTGGCCTGGAGATGGCTCAGTGGGTCGTGACACTCACTGCCAGAGTTTGATCCCAGGAACCCACATGGAAGGTGAGAACTGACACCCACAAGTTACCCTCTCACCTCCACACACACACACTAAATCAATGTATGGAGGGAAAAGAGGCGAGCAAGAGGGGGAGGAAGAAGCCACCTTAGACAAGCTCATCCCCATCCAGAGGCTCTCAAGATTTTAGGGGAACAATTGAAGAATGTTGGTGAAAAGCTAGCCCAGCACTAAACTGGGATGATAAAATGTCTGGACTTGGGAGTTCTAGAAACATCCATTTCCAGCTCAGGGTTCTACTTTTTCCTGTAGAGAACCCACAAAGAATCTGAAACCTGACACTGTGCCTACACATCTGTTCCTAGGGAGACTTTGCTTCAGGCTCTCAGCATCCAGGCCCATCTGTTGCACAGGGGCTGCTACTCAAGCAGTCCGGAGAGACAGGCGGGGAGGACCAGTCGAGGCCGCCCGGAGAGACAGGCGGGGAGGACCAGCCGAGGCCGCCGATGAATGAGAAGCGAGAACAAGTGGGACGCTTGTGCGACTGAGCACCCTCATCTGCTGCAGTTGGATAGTTGGACTATTCTTGCCCCTCATTCAGAAACACACAACACTGATTCCAGCCCTGAAAAATGAAAAGACGTGTAGGAGGTAACCATAGAGATGGAAATTTTTAAAAAAGCACAGAGAAGTCAAGGTAAGAAGAATAGCAGGTGTGGAGGAAGAAAATGAAACAAAATGGATGCCTCGAAGCTCTGTGAACTTAACCCTCAGCTACTGGCATTCATGCCTGTGCCAATCCACCCATGTAATTCAGTTTTAAACTGTTCTGAATTTAGTTAATACAAAGTTTACAGAGGAAGAGAAAAATATTAGCAATATTTCATAATGACTGGTCTATAGACACTCACAGAGAAGGGGCTGCATTGGCTGGAATATGAGGCTGAAAAGGAGAAGCCAGGACAATTTCAGTTCCTATGCAATGGAGCACCAGCAAAGCTCAGAGACCATTGTATGGCTTCCTTTAGAAATAAGTATTAGGGCTGGGAACACTGCTCAGTGGTAGAGCCCCTGCCTAGAATCCCACAGTGAGGGGCTGGGGTGTGGCTCAGTGGTAGAGCCCCTGCCTAGAATCCCCCAGTGAGGGGCTGGGGTGTGGTTCAGTGGTGGAGCCCCTGCCTAGAATCCCCCAGTGAGGGGCTGGGGCATGGCTCAGTGGCAGAACCCCTGCCTAGAATCCCCCAGTGAGGGGCTGGGGTGTGGCTCAGTGGTAGAGGCCCTGCCTAGAATCCCCCAGTGAGGGGCTGGGGTGTGACTCAGGGGTAGAGTACTTGTCAGCCATTCATAAAGGCTTGAGTTCATCTCAGCATTACCAAAATGACAAAAGACTTAGTGAGCCAAACCAGGCTGAGAAGAATGCCAAAGACAGACTCCATCTCTGTGGTTCCTGATAGGGAGCCATACTCAAGGAAGGTGTGAAACGACCAAGGCAGGAAATATTAGGAATTCCACTTGTACTGACTTCAGTTGAACACATTTATCTGTATACAGAAAGAGGATGAGGATAAATAATTATCATATGACAAAAACCTGGAGATGACTGCTGGGTTATGGAAAGCAGGTTTGGTGACACATCTGTAATCCCAGCACTGGGGAGGTGGAGATCTGGGACAGTGAGGCCAACCCAGGTCCTCTGCAAGAACAGCAAGTGCTCTTATTTACTGAGCTGTCTCTACAGCCCTGAGCCAAACTGTCTTGAACTACGTATATGCTCCAGTCACGGAGGCTGTGTTGTAAGAACCACATCCCCCCCCCCATTTCTATGTGTTTTATTCCATCGTAATAATGATTATCATGAATTGTTTCACGGAACCTGGAAAATTATTATAAAGTTTATTGAAACAATATATAGTGTAGCTGAACCATTTGTCATGCTTAAAAATCGACTGCTCTCTCAGACTTAAAAGGGCATTCTTCTACAAAGGGACAGTACTTTCAGTCTTATGGCACTGCTGGTTCTGTAGGCTGTATGTTTTCTTGATGGCCTTGTGCACATAGGCAAGAACTCTAGCATTTATTATTTTTAAATTGTGTGTGTGGGAGGAGGGGTGTGTGAACACAGGTACCCTCAGAGACTCAACAGTGCCCTGGAACTAGAGTTGTAGGTGGTTGTGAGCGGCTGATGTGGGCGCTGGGAACCTGACTAGTCCTCTGCAAGAGCAGTATTGGCTCTTAATCACTGAGTTATCTCTCCAGCCCCTATCTATTATCCCTTCTGCCTTAGCCTCCGAAGTGCTGGGATTATAGGCATGCACCCTTGGTTCTTTTTAAAGAGAATTTAAACAGGGGCTAGGGAATAGCTCAGTGGTTTAGAACACTTGATCTTCCTGTAGAGGACACAGGTTTGGTTTGAGGCACCCACATGGCGGCTCACAATTGCCTCTAACTCCAGTTCTGGGGGAATCCATCGCCCTCTTCTGGTATCCATGGGCACTGCAGGCACACATATACACACAAACTCTTTAAAAAGACAGCATAATTTGGGTTTAAAAAATAATTTAAATATAATAGTTCACAAACTGGCTGTAAACCCATGAGAATTTATTATGCAGTATAAGTCATTTAGAGCATCAAAGTGAGGGTCATGAAATAATGGTACAATTAGAAAAAGATTGTGTTAGCTCTCATTCCATATTAAATAATTTTGAAGCCAGGCAGTGGTGGCACACACCTTTAACCCCAGCACTGGGACACAGAGGCAGGCAGATCTCTGAGTTTAAGGCCAGTCTGGTCTAAAGAGTGAGTTCCAGGCTAGTCTGGGCTACACAGAGAAACCCTGTCTTGAACCACCACCCTTCCCTCAAAAAAAATTAGTGGGAGAAATCCATGGAATCTGCTTTAAGGGCAAAAGAATTCATTTGGGAAAGAAAACTCACAAGACAGACTAGAGGAATTTGTCACAGGGTCCTGGAAAGGTGAGGCATGGTCCCATGCTGTTCTTCTGTCTCAGATCTGCCTGGTCTTCCCCAGCATCCAAAACCATGAGGGAGTGAAGAGAGAGAACACCAAATATGTGCATCCCAGGTCTGAAGGGTCCCTAGTGGACTTCAAGGTCATAGGCAGGTATAACAGTTACCTGTTACCTCACTAGGTGTGGTGATTCAAGATCATAGCTAGAACAGCTACCCACTGCAAAAATATTTTGTATTTAAAATACTAGAAAAAAGTACTCAGGAAAAATTGATCTTGAAATGAGAGAACTTGTAAACATTATGAGCTATAAGAATGACATATTTATGGGGGCTGGCGGGTTGGCTCAGGGGTTAAGAGCACTGGGTACTCTTCCAGAGGACCTGAGTTCAATTCCCAGCACCTACATTTCAGCACACAACGGTCTATAACTCCAGCTCATGGGGACCTGTTACCCTCACACAGACATACATGCAGTCAAAGTACCAATGCATATAAAAATAAATAAATAAATAGATGACAAATTTAATCATATAAACCTAGAAATTTTCTACATAGCAGGAGACACACAATAGATAATAGGATAATGAGACGTTATCTGTGATGTATATGACAAACAGTAATTAAACAGTCACACCGAACAAATGATAATTTCACAAGAAATTAAATACCTGAGCAGGACAACAAATATAAAGGGATCGATCATAGTAAAAATAAATAATTAGAAACCCCGATATCATCATCTTTACCTGATAAATATATACATGGGGCATGGTGTTACACATCTCTAATTCTAGTGCTTGGAAGGATAAGGCAGAATGATCCTGAGTTCACAGCTAGCCTGGACTACATGATGAGTTCAAGGCTAGCCTGGGCTATCCCGACTCAAGGTTATGCTGCAAAAAAGAAAGAGTGAGGAGTAAGGCTACAAAAAATGGTAGAGCATTAGCCAGCGTGTGGAGAGTCTTGTGTGTCATCCCAGCAGGCCGTGCCCTACCCTAAAAATCCCGGAAGATAATGATAGATGAGTTTTCACTTAACACTGGCAAAGATTAAATATGTCCACTGTTGGCAAAGGTACAGAGAAATACTAGCTGTAATACAAAGTGGTAATAAAAATTAAAGTAATGGAAGTGTTCAGCTTTTTGGGATGTAGTTTGCCAACTTTTATCACAAATTAGAACATGAGTTTTTTCTATTCTATTTCTAGAAACATTTCCTAAAGAATTGTATATGTCTAAGAATATTCTTACAGCATTGCTTAAAATCGCATAAAACCAGAAACAGACTGGGTATGGTGGTACATGTCTTTAATCTTAGCACTGGGAAAGCAAACACAGATGGATCTCTTGGAGGCTAACCTGGTCTACATAGACAGTTCCAGGACAGCCTGAGCTACAGAGATCCTGTCTCAAAAGACAAACAACAAAAAGACAGGGGCTAGAGAGGTGGCTCAGTGGTTAAGAGCCCTTGCTGCCCTTGCAGAGACCTGGGTTCAGTTCCCAGCACCAACATGGTGGCTCAGAACCATTTGTAACTCCAGTTCCAGAGGATCCAATACCCTATTCTGGCCTCCTGGGGCATCAGGCATGCTTGTAGTGCACAGACATTCATGCAGGCAAAACCTTCATACACATAATATATCAGAAACAACCTAGATGTCTAGCTCAGTGGGAGCAGATACATCATGACATATCCATATGGGTGATTAGTATTGTACTGGTGTATCTATCGCTGTATAGCATACCCCCAACCCTAACCTTCACAACAACAAGATGCATCCACTGTCCTGAGAGTTCCAATGTGTGAGAGTGACAAGCAGAGGTGATTCTGCTGCAGAGAACCAATCCTGATACCAGCCAACGCTGACCTAAGTTGTGTGCGATACCTAACACAGCTGTCTGATGTGTGAACACAATAGCTCACTCCGTGGCTGGCAGGTGACTGGCTAGAGGCCAGTTGCTGCTCTCAGGGCTCTCTCCACAGGCTGTTGGAGTAGCCTCAGTATAACCACTGAACTTCTCCCCTAAGCGAGCAATCCAACAGAAGGCTGACACTGTGCTGTAGCCTCAGGAGACAGAATGACAGAAGGACATTGAGTTAGCGTTTTACCACTGTGACCAGACCTGGCAGGACACCTTAAGGAGGAAAGTACTTATTTTGGCTCACGGCTCCATGGGTTCTGTCTACAGTCCTTGGAGGCAGAGCATCCTCACAGCCATAGGATATGTGGAGAGAGCTGCTTACTGCAAGTTGGACAGGAAAAAAGGAAGCAGGAAGTGCAGGGAGGGGGTTGATAAAACATCCCAGGGCGTGGCTCTGAGAAAGGATTGACTGAGTGTGAAAGACTTGCCTAGAATGTGCATGGCTGTATCCCCCAGGCCCAGGGAGAAGGCCACCCTGTGCCGCCATTTCTTTTCTGCACATCCTAGTCACCATGCCACTGGCTCTTCCCTTCATTGCCCTCCCTCTACCACAGACACCTCAGAAGCCTCAGATTCCAGTGCTTATGTCTTGAGGCTATTCCAGCAGCCTGTGCAGAAAGCCCTGTGAGCAGCAACTGGCCTCTGAGGCAGCCCCTTGTCAGCCACACAGTGGCCGTTCAGACAGCACCAGGTGAGCTTTGACTGATCTCAGCAGTATCCTAGACAGAACCACCTCTGCCTATGAGAAAACCCTCCTTCAGGTTATTACACAGCCCAAACCTGCTTTTCTTTTGGTGTGTCCCACTGGCCTGATTGCTCAAGTCAGAAACCTAGGCGCTGGCCTCGCTTCCTCCCTCTTACATAATCTGTACAGACACCCACAGTGACTCCAGCTGCATGGAGCACCTAAATATCTCAGGTTGTGCTGAGTTTTCTTCACCTCTGTGGCTATCACTCAAGTTAATACTTTTGTAAAGACTTGTTTTTATTTATTTATTAAATTTTTTAAAAGACTTATGTATATGAGTGCCGTGCCTATATGTCTGGGTACCATATGCATGCATTGCCTGCTGAGGCCAGAAGAGGGCATCAGATCCCCTGAGACGGGTTACTGGGATATGAGTACTGGGAATCCTACCCTGGCCCTCCAGAGGGGCAGGCAGTGCTCTTAAGTGCTTAGCCATCTTGACAGCCAGCCCCTTACTTATATTTTTTAATGAGTGCTTTGCCTGCAAGTATGTGGACCTCATGAATACCTGATGCCCTGGGGGGTCAGAAAAGGGCTTTGGATCCCCTGGTATGGGAGTCACAGATGGTGTGAGCTACCACACGGGTTCTGGAACCAAACCTTAGTCCTCTGCAAGAGCAGCAAGAGCTCTTTACTGCTGAACCATCTCTGCAGCCCTAAGGTAGGATATCTTTACTGTAATCAAATGGTAAGTGTCTTCCTTGAGATTCCCAGGTATCTGGGGGAAATGAATGAGACCCAAACAAAAGTCAAATACATTCAGGTCTTCAGCGTGGGTCACTGCTATTTTAACATCAGATAGCTACCCATGAGAGGAATATCATTTCTATGTTGGCAGCCTTTAGTTTATAGCAAGTGTTGTTTGTGTGTGTGTGCTGGAATTCCTGTCTACAGTTGGGGAGAGGCTTCATCTAGATCTGGGATGGGATGGGGGGATTCCTTTTCCTTTCCCCATAATTTTCCCTGTCTTTCTGTTCTGATTCACTACAACTCATTGCCTTATTGTATTTTTGTGACAATCAGTACTGTATGTCTCTGCATGTAGCCCAAGCAAGAGTTGGAGTTGCCATCCTCCTGCTGCAGCCTCCTGGGTAGTGGGACTATAGGCACACTCCATGAACTAAGACTCCAACTCTCAGCAGCAGGCGCCTACTTCCTATGAGAAGGGTACAACTTGATGTTCTCAGGACAGTTCTTGCCTCATGTCAAAGAAATTGTTGGGTTTCCAACCCGAGACAAAAGGTGGAGGTGCCTACTTCACACACACACACACACACACACACACACACACACACACACACACACACACATCAAAGCGGACGTTGCAGTCAGGTTCTTCCTGCATCCCTCTGTCCCTACCTATTTGGTTACCCGCTCTCTCTGTGCCTTTGGGCCTCCTGGCTGCTGCACCTGGTTCGCCTCTCTCCTTCCCCTCTTCCCCTCCCCCTCTCCCCACATGACTCAGGGTCACGTCCACTCTGGACTCTCCCAGAGGTTCCTGCTTCTGGCTGTGCTCTCCCACATATCTACAATAAACCTTCCCCTCCACCTAACCTAGGAGCAGTCGTCCTTCCTTTCCTTTCCCTTTCTTTTTTTCTTTCGTAAGTCAGGCAGCAGCAGAATACTGTCCCCCTAGGGACACACCTCACAGCACTTACATTTTCCCCAAGTCACTTTAAGGGGAGAAAGGGAAAAAATATCCTATCTAACAAGAGAGCATTCTGAGCAGTGTGGTTTTGGTATTTACAGTTGATATCCAAAGTAGAAAACGATCTAGCTGAGACTGGTAACTAAGAAAGGCAGGGTGGATGAAGCAATTTTTGTTGGAATTGGATGGCAGGGCACCTTTTCATAGGTACTGATCCCAGAGGGCCATCCATTACTAAAACTCAATCAGGGTACAATAGAGCCCACTTTTAATCTCAGCACTCAGGAGGCAGAGGCAGAGATCCAGGCCAGCCAGAGCTACATGGCGAGACCCTGTCTCAAAGAAAAAAAAGGCTTTTAAAAAAGCAATTTAAAGATAAGAGTAACACCAGGACTCAACACCAGAGCAGCGTGTTAAGGAAAAGAATAGTAAAGCCCAGAGCACAAACAACCGGGGATGGGGATGGGCGAGGGTGGGTTGGGGGTGGGAGGGCGTGTCTTTCGAGACGCAAACGTAGCTGCAGGTTCTGTCGCTAAACGTCTAAAGCACAGATAGGTGGGCACTGGGGACAGGGGGTAGAGCTGGTAAAGCCCCCCCCCACCCCCCGAGAGTGGGTGACCATCCCTCCGGGGAGCAGGGCCTCCGAGGACAGAAACTGACCAAGCTTAAGAACGGCCAGCGAAAGCTGCACGCTTAGCAAGGCTCCGAGCGGAAGTGCGCCTCTTCCTTCCGGTCTGCGCCGCACGAGACGGGGCGGGGCAGCGCGGGAGGCGGGGGCGGAGCCTTGCGTGGACGAACAGCTCCCTGGACCAATGAATGCAGCGGCAGCGGCCCGGCCTCCCCGGCGCGCCCCTTCCAGGGGCTGTAGACGCCCCCCAGGCCCAGCCTTGCACGGCGCCTCACAGAGCCATCGGCCGCTGGGTCCTCTCGGTCTCCACCTTGCTCTAGACCGTGGTGTGGGCGCGTCCCCAAGGCCTGGGTGTCCGGTGTGCTTCTTTGCCAATCCCAAGCCGCCCGCGAGGACTGCTGAGGCCGCAGGTCTGTAGCCGCGGGTCGGGCCGCGAGGCAACTGGACAAGCCGTGTCTGTGGGACACGTGGGCGGGGCGTGGGAGGGAGCATGTCTGAGCCGGAGCGAGTGCCTCGACGTTCCGGGGCTTGGCCGGCACCTGGCCCCCTCGTGGGCTCGCCAGGTGCGCAGGGGAGTGGCTCCAGGTGCACGGTGGCGGCGCGCATCCCGATCGGCAGTCCTGGTGCTGCCTGCTGGTCCCTTGCTAAAGTCTGGCCGGGGCTTTGCGTCCCGCTGGCCAGAGCAACTTTTTGTTTCCTAGTTCCTGGGGTTGTTGCCATCATATCGCAACATCGCGTCTCGTAATTAGCACCTGGAGTGTTTGTTAACTTTCTGTCTCAACAGGCTCAGGGTGGATGCAGATGGACCCTCTATGTCCCCTGCCCCGCTTAGGGCTAGGACGGGCGTTGACTCCCCAAGAGGGGACAGGATCCCAGCTGTGGCTGCAAGACTTTGAAAAGATCCCCCCCCCTTTTTTCGCCCCCACTTTCTTCGTTTCTTGTGCCTTCAGGCACAGCATTTAAGTCTGCGTTCCTTCTCATTATTTTTGAATGAACAAATCTTAACAAAAACGTTGTGTGTTGTTGGCTTCCTCTGTTGTATTGAGCAAGTGGCTTACCGTTAGGTAAACATTGGAACCTGGAGTGCAGGTTGGATTAGCTGCCCAAACAGTCGCGTCTCGCTACTCCTCATCTTTAATAGATAATTAGTAAAACGCTGTTCATTATTCAGAGGAACGAGGCAAGATGTTCTCGGGGGACTGGAGCCAGCTTACTCACCGCCACCACACCCCCGCCTCCCCCTCACAGCTTCCAAACTAGGTAACTGCTCCCGCAGCTACACCCACTGCTGCTCCCCAGGGAGAGCAGCCACCCTGATTGCCATAGCCCCGCTGCCTTTGACACTGAGGCGTGTAGTTTAGCCCTGAGTGTTTCAAAGAACATAGGTGCTAAAATTCAGGTATCAAAGAACAATGTTTCAGTTCTTCAAAATCTGACTGTCACAAGTTTCCTAGGAATCCCTCCCACGTGGTCAGTTCTGTGGGAGAATCAGACCCACTACTTTCTGTAGGAACTGTAGAAAATAGTGTAAAACTGTGTCACGCAACAATCGCATAGTTAGTGTTGCGGATTCGGTTAAGGAAGATATCCCAAGACTTTGAGCATCCAAGATGGCTTCCTGGAAGAAGGGCTGGGCTTCTTCATGTGGCTCACCTGCATCCCTGACTCCTGGAAGTGCCCGCTGCAGAACAGGTGCCTCATAAATATGGTTGAGTTAAATATTTGTGTTGTGTCTTTAAAGGCTGCTTAAGAATTATATGGGAGGGTCTGCTGACAGCGGACTTGAGTCAAGCCATTTAAGTACATAAGAGCATAAGAGTGTATTGGGTAAAGAGGGTGCTGACATAGCCGTGGGGCATTTATCTGGTGTTGTTTGTAGGAGTTGTTGGAAGAACAATGCACATGAATCTTTGACATCATGATGTACATCCGGCAAAGAAAAGAGACAAAAACCATAGAAGTTTCTGAGGATTTTCTATCACCAAAAGAAAATGTGAAGTTGGAAAAGAAATTGCCATCTGGTAGGTGATTTGAGCTAAAGTAGCACTTTGGATTACTTTTCCTTCTGCGTATTAGCATATGTCACAATCTAAAAGGGTAAAAAAAAAATTAGTGAGACTTAGGAAGGACACTTGTTTCAGCAGCAGATATTCTGATTATACTTTGGTTATATCGGCTTTTCAGCTGTCATCTATGAGAGAGCTTGGTAAAGCTGTCTGTTGGTTAACTTACGGGCGGCAGTGTGGTCAGGTCCTCTGGTGCCTTCCTGCCCCCCTCACCACCTCTTTCTCTAATAGCCGGTCTGGCTTGTGTGTGCTGTGCCGCCCGGCACCTTACCTTGCCTGAGTCTCATTTCACTAGAGTCTTTGAGAAAGAAATTCAACATTTTATATTCAACCAAATTCCTGAAGTTATCTCTTTTGCTTTATTTTGGGGGTGGGTAGGAATGGAGGGGGAGGAGAAAAAAAAATGAGAACTTGGTGAAACCTTTATATAACGTTGAACAGTTGCTAAGTGGCCCCTGGTCACATTTTGTAATTAAATGTGGTGAAAATTTTTAAAGTAAGCTTGAAAAACTCCACACCTGTCAGCCATTTTCAATATCAGACATAATTAATCCTTTGTAGCCGCATGAATTCTTAGCAGCCAGAGCTAATAGGTAGCAGAAAAAGCTGTTTAATAAGATAAAAGATGTCTTTGTTGGAGAGCCAGGCCACTCAGCTAAATTGACGGGAGCCAATGCCTGTTAGGTAATTTGGAGTAGTTTCTGATGGTGTTACCCAGTTAAAACTTATGTTAGATTGTGCCTTTCTTTTTTTAAATTGTGTTTATTTAGTTACCGTGTATGTGTGGTGACTCAATGGTGTATGCAGTGAAGGTCCAAGAACAACCAGCAGGCCTCTCCCTCCTCTTATTCATGTATTGCAGAAATCAAACTCAGGTCATCGGGCCTGGCAGCAATGCCCTTCCTCCCTGGGCTGCCTCACTGGCCTTAGATTGTTTCTTGTTTGCTTTTAAAGATTTCTTTATTTTCATGTGTTTGGCCCACATGTGTGTATACACACTGCCGGTGTGCCTGATGTCCTCGGAGGTCAGACTTGGGTATCCAGTTCCCTGGAACTGGAGTTACAGACAGTTGGGAACCGAAATGTGGGTGATAGGAACTGAACCTGGGTCCTCTGCAAGAGCAGAAAGTGCTCTTTAACTGCTGAGCCATTGTTCCAACCCCATTTTGGTTTGTTTTATTTTATTTTTAATTAAAAAAAAAAGACTTTGAAGATTGTCCATTTTATGAAATCATGTCAGAAAAAATAGCAACCCTGAAAATTAAAGACAAATTTTAAAGAGAAGGGAAAACCACTTCTCCCAACTTCCTCTTCCCGAGAGTAGCACAGATGACAGTGTTTATCTTGCTGTCTGAATGTAGCTGTCTCCACATGGTTGCCCTCAAGCAGTCATATGTAGCTTTACAAAACCAAGCAAGATCCATGTGCTGTTGGGGAAGTAGCTGCTCTTCCGTTACCATGTCCTGAAACTTTCCATAAGTACACCACATGCATGTGCCTGGTGCCCTCAGAGGTCAGAAGAGGACATCCGGTTCCCTGGAACTGGAGTTACAGACAGTTTAAGTCACCATGTGAGAGCTGGAAATGGAACCTGAGTCCTTTGTAAGAACAACAAGTCTCCAGCACCCAAGATGTTTATTTAAATCCACTTCTGTATTAGTTAGGGTTTCTATTGCTGTGATGAAACACCATGAACAAAAGCAGCTTGGGGAATAAAGGCCTGTTTTCCTCCATATCAGTGTTCATCACTGAAGGAAGTCAGGGCAGGAACTCAAGCAGGGCAGGAACCTGGAGGCAGGAGCTGATGCAGAGGCCGTGGAGGGTGCTGCTTACTGGCTTGCTCCTCATGGCTTCCTCAGGCTGCTTTCTTATAGCAGCCAGGACCCAGCCATTGCACAGCTCACGGTAACCGGGCCTGCCCATGTCAATCTCTAATTAGGAAAATCCACTACAGACTGGCCCACAGCCGGTCTTATGGAGGCAATTCCTCAAGCGAAGTTTTCTCCTATCAGCTGAGTCTAACTTGTGTCAAAGTCAAGTCGATGTGAAAACTAGCCAGCCCATTTCCAAAGCAGTTTTCAACTCCATTGCCATTTATCCCTCCTGCAGTGTTGGTCAGGCCGTGCAGGGGCTCTACCACTCAGCCACACCCCCAGCTTGTATATTAGAATTTTTAAATTCCATAGTCGCCAAGAGTGTTTTTAAGTACCGCTCATTCTTTTGTCAATGCTAGAGAATCTGAATGAATTTTAACATGTTTTCTTCTGTCTGTTACATTTATTGCCTGTTTTTTCCCTTTTGTTCATTGCCTGTTGGTGTCCTTAGTCTGTTCCCCACTAGAATATTCATCGTTTCTTATTATCCTTAAATCTCCCATATTTGCGTTTTTCCTAGTTTGTGTGTCCTTTGGTCAGTGCTGTATTGTTTCTGTGAAATTTATTATGATTTTTCACGTGTGTGTGTGTGTAGGTTGTACCCATGAACATGCGCCAAAAGCAGGCATCAGCCCCTTCCCGCTGGAGTTCCAGGCAGTTGCAAGCTGCCTGATCTGAGGCCTGAAACCAAACTCAGGCTTCTGCAGGAGCAGCAAGTGGTGTTAACAGTGGCGCTGTCACCTGCCCCAGGTTCTGTATTCTTGTTTGATGTGTTTCACTTTCCGAAAAGGTTGTGCCTCGGGAAGGTTCTGGAAGATCCTGTCGTCTGGGGTTGGTGGAATCGTGGCCCTTTGCATTGGACTTCTTACATCTGTCTACCTGGCCACCCTGCATGAGAATGATTTGTGGTTTTCCAATATTAAGGTATGGGCTACTTTGGAACGTTATTCTATGATCTACTAATTCATTTTTCCAGTTGCTAGCCATGTAGATGCATGACCAAGACCACACAGTTTTATCACGAGAATCCAACCCACTTTCTTATCCTGGCATGGTAGTGCATGTCTGTAATCCCAGTATTCAGGTGGAAAAAGGGTGATCAGGCATTTAAAGGCTAGCCTGGGTTACATGAGACCTTATCCTCCCAAAAAAGAAAAGAATCCTGGATCTTGAAAGGGTTTGACTCTAGGGTAAAAAGACTTACGTGTTCGTCGTTTAAAAATGGCATCAAAATTGAGTTTCTTACTCAGTATGGTGGTGCCCAAACTGTCCCATCACTAGGGAGTCAGAGACAGGAGGGTTGAGAGTTGAGGCTAGCCTGGGCTACATAGTAAGCCCCTGTCTGAAAAATAAAGGAGAAAGCACTATGGAGGTGAGCCGCATGTTGGTAGAGTGCGTGCTGAGGACTTGATTCAGATCTTCGGCACTCACGTAAAAAGCCAGGGAGAGTGGTGCACTCTACAGTCCCAGTTCCAGGGAGACTTCTGGCCGCCATTCACGTGCACATACAAATACATGTGCCTGTGTATCCCCTTACCCTATACACATGCAGGAAGAAGAGAGGGAGGAAGAAAATCGAATTTTGTTATTTTTAATCAGTCTGGTTTTACTGTAGTTGTTTTAAACCATAGTATTTGTCAAAATGTGGGTTGTGAAACTGGCATAGTAGACTGCAAGTCATGCTTTTTGATGAAATCCAGGGAATAGTATAGAGTAGGATTGCGGATTGTTTGTTACTTGTAGTTTTGATTGTATATATCTGTGTGTGAGCTGGGTCATGGTGGAAAACTTAGTTTTTAACTTTTTAATTTTTTCTGTCTGTTGGCTGCGATAGGCAAAAAGAAAGGAAGAAACTCAAATGGAGCCGTCCTCTCCATCAGGAGCTTCAGACCTTTCTAACATTGTGTGTGCAGATGGGTTTGAGTGGGAAAGCCATCATTTCCTTAGAGTTGGGGGGTTGACTCTCTAAATATCATTTTGTTTTCTTTCTGTCTTAAAATATCTAGAGCCTGCCGGTATCATTTCAGGGCATGTCTGTGTGACTCCATAGAAGGAAGTTTTGATTCAAACATGCCTTGCTCTTTTTCCTTATGATTTACTTTATTGTTTAGGTATAATGCGCATACATGTGTGTGCACCTGCTTGTGGGTGCACCTGCCTGTGGGTACACCTGCTTGTGGGTGCACCTGCCTGTGGGTACACCTGCCTGTGGGTGCACCTGCCTGTGGGTGCACCTGCCTGTGGGTGCACCTGCCTGTGGGTGCACCAGCCTGTGGGTGCACCTGCCTGTGGGTGCACCTGCCTGTGGGTGCAAATGCCTGGGAGAGACTAGAAAAGGGTATTGGATCCCCTGGAGCTGGAGTTCCAGGTGGTTGTGAGCTGGGAACTAAACCCTGGTCCTTTGGAAGAGCAGCAAGTGCACATAATTGCTAAGGCATCTCTCCAGCCCCAGGTAATGCTTCTTTATGAACATTAATATCTTTATTTTGAATAAAACCTAAAATGCCTCTATGGGACTATATGGCCAAAGTTAAATGCTGATAGCAGTGTGGCAGGAAGACATGTTGAAAGAACTATTAGTCGAGCTCTTTAAAGTTTACGAATGGCCTTGCTCACATCCTTAAAGAGCCATACTCGATCATCAAGATGCTTGGGTACCCTGGGTCAGAGTAGCCACTGTGCTACTTTTTTAGTAGGATTGATCCCATGTCTTGTGGGTAACACCAAACTAAATGCTGTGGAGAACATGGAGGAACTAACAAAGGCATCAGCTTGTCTAGTAAATACGAAGTAGACATCTGCAGTATTAAGCATGCACTGTGCCTATCTGTAGCAGTACTAATGAATAAAATGAGACCCTTCCTTCATGTGGGTGATGCTCTTGAGAATAATACAGGCAAGGCTTCAGATAGTGGTACACATCCTGAATCCATGCTCTGACCTGGGTGGAGTTCTAAGGAGGCCCACAGGAGGGTCAGGGAAGGTTTCTACATGTCCTGGTTAAGGAATCCTGAAGGATGAATAAAGGAAGAGACCCAGGGAGGGAAAATGAACACCACAGGGGAGGAACATGTGCTTAAGGCCAGGAGGCAAGAGAGACTTGCATGTGCCAGCCGCAGCACAGCCTTGCCGGAGGACAGATGGGCAAAGGGTGGCTGAGTGTGGCAACAGCTAATGGTGAAGGGCCTGTGCTCCTGTCAGAGAGAATGGCCTTTGAGCGTGTGCTGAGCCCTGCATCGAAGTAGGCTGCAGCGCTTCACTAGAGAGATGTCTCGGGCTGTGGTGTGGAGAATGGATTGAGGAGGGCAGAATGAAGCTAGAGCCCACCGCTGAGTTAATCCTGTTCAGTGGATTCCATGAGACCTGAATATCCAATTAAGATATCCAATAAGCGATTATCTTCTGTGAGCCAGACACTCCTCGAGGCCTGGGAATCCGGCTTTGACGGAGACTTAATTTTGATGAGGGGGACAAAATCAGAGAGAAAAATCAAAGCAGATGAGTCAGGATAAAGCTGAGCTCTCAAGGGTGAGACGTGGAACCCGGGGCCTCCGTGGTAAGAAGGAAGAAATGCAGCACAGGGAAGTGGCTGCGAAGTGGGAGTGAAGTTGGCCGGTCCAGAGTCGGGGAGGAGGCCCGTGGGCCAGAACGCTGTGAGCATAGGAAGGAAGGAAGGAAGACCCTGTCTACACAGCGCAGCTCTGGCTCAGGAGGGAATGAGAGTTTATTTTGAGCTAAATATGAGTGAGCATGGCCTGGATACAGATTCCTGTTGCTCTGAGTGACACATGCTGCTGTGGAAAAGGTCACAGGAACTTCTCTGGTCACAGATCAGAGGGATCATGAATCAGTGCATTACCCAGATACTTTGCGGGGGACACCAAGAATGTGGGTGTGCTGGTTTTTTTGTTGGGTTTTTGTTTTTGCTTTTTGGTTTTTTTTTTTTGTTTTGTTTTTTTTTTGCCAGCTTGACACAAGCTCGAGTCATCCAGGAGGAGAAAACCTCACTTGTGAAGATGCCTCCAACAGACTGGCCTGTAAGGAAGTCTCTGGGGCATTTTCTTGATTGATGTGGGAGTGTTCAGCCCACTGGGGACAGGGCCATCTCTAGGCAGGTGGTCCCAGGTTGTATAAGAAAGCAGGCCGAGCAAGCCATTAAGCAGCGCCCCTCCATAGCCTCAGCTGTAATTCCTTCCTTGAGTTTCTGCCCTGACCTCCCTTCATGAGGAACTGGATGTGTAAGGCAAACCCTTCCTCCCCAAGTGGGTTTTGGTCATGGTGTTTTATCACAGCAACAGAAACCTAACTAAGACATGGGTCACAGCAAGGTGGGGGAATCTCTACTGTGGGTTCCAGATGCTGTCTTAGGACATTCTTAGTCTTGAATCTGGGAGAAGCTAGTGGTTGGCTAAGTGAGTGGATGCCAGAAGTTTCACCTGCTAGACAGACATGCTAGTCAGGGAACGAGGTTGGGGATGGATGGCTGCTGAGACTAAAGACAACAGGAGATGATCTGGCTCTGGGTCTGCAGCCGTCCATCTCTCCACAGGCATGGAGCTTCTAGTCAGTTCCTCGATCTGCAGGGCCTTCCACTCAGATGTGCCTTCTTTGGAGAACTTGCGTTTACACTCCCATTGTTTAGGGGTTCAGAGGCTGGGAGGAATTGGAGAAGAAGAGGGAGGGCGGAGTCGGGTTTCTAGGAAGTTGGTTTGGAAGGACATTTTACCATTTTTTAGGGAAGGTGATTGACAGGGCAGAAAGATAGTAACTTCGGTCTTCTGTGAGCAGCTTGGTGGCTGGTTGGCCACATTTGCCATTCCCAGTAACATATGGAGACTGCCAGATGCAGTTCTCTGGGGCACAGTGACTTCTCTCCAGCTACTACCAGGTATGCCAAACTTCCCAGGTTGAGAACTAGCCCTCGGCAGACTGCCCTAGCTGCAGACTAGTTGCTCCTGGGTGTGGTTGTGCACACCTTTAAAGCCAGTACTTGGGAGGCAGAGGCAGGTGGTTCTCTTGAGTTCCATGCCAGCCAGGATAACATAGTGAGACCCACTTTCAAAAAGCCAAATTCCAGTCTCAAGTTGAGGGATCCCCAGTTGACTCTCACCTCTAAGGAGTTGGCTACAACTTCTGAGGTGCTCACTAGCCATTCAGGATGAGTAGTTGGCTAGAGTGACACCTGGAACTCAGGGACGTGCTGTACTTGAAGGCGTCATACAGGCTAGAACCAGCGGAAGGGGAAGATGCAGGGCAGTCTAGGATGGCCCAAACCCAAGCATCCATTCCTCTTCCTTGTGAGCTCAGGTTGAAGTACTCTCTTTGCACAGTGTAGCAGTGTCTAGTTTGATGCCAGTATACCATCCGATACAGCTCACCTAAGCTCCAGTGCAGATGAGTGTCTTAGCGTTTCCATTGCTGTGATGAAACACAATGACCAAAAGCAACTTGGGGAGGAAAGGGTGTATTTCAGCCTTTACTTCCACAGTCCATCATTGAAGGAAATTAGGGCGGGAGCCTGGAGGCAGGAACTCACGCAGAGGTCGTAGTGGAAGGCTGACTTCTGGCTGACTCCTCATGGCTTGCTTTTACTTGTGCAGGTGGGACACTGATGGAGAAAATACCACAGGCTTTCCCACAGGCCGGTTTGGTGGTCACATTCCCTTAATTGAGGTTCTGTCTTTCATAATGACTCTAGGTGGGGTCAAATTGTCATGAAAACTAGCTGGCACATGACTCAGTGGATCCTTGGCTAAACACAGTCTGTAGCCTAGAGAGGTCAGAATGATACTGTGTGGCTCAAAGCCCTAACCTTCTAGTTACTAGCGAGGCTTACTGACATCCTGAGTCATCTTCATACAAACAAGAGGCCCATTCTGAGTCAGCAGCATCAGCTGTCAGATGGGGTCTTCAGAAAAAGGACCCTCGTCACTCAGGAGTTAAGGGCTGCCTTCCAGGAACAGAGGGCTGAGAACAGCTGAATTCCTGATTTCTGGAGTTTGGAAGTTTCTTCCAAGGACAAAGTCTCACTGTGTAGCCCAGGCTGGCTCTGACTCGGGATTCTCCTGCTGCCACCCCCCCCCCCCCAGCTGACTTTCAGTACTGAAGGCACTTTCTGAGTTGTCATGCCAAAGACAGGGAGTTAAGGAAGCTGGATTTGTGGCTCCAAAGGCAGGCACTCCATCTGTGTTGAAAAATGGACATTTTCATATTACCAGCTTGTAGATGTGTGGGTGAGATTGTTTCAGAAGTGTGTAGAATGGGGAAGAGAGAAGCCTGGACAGCCTCTCTCTGTGCCTCCGATGCCATCTGGGATGCCACAAGCTGGCATATCCTCTAACAGGTTTCTTCCACCCACCACTCTCTGTCCTGTGGAGGCTACAACCAACTCCCCTCCCCACTTTTTATTCAAGCAGTATCTCTTTTTATTTGTTTCGAGACAGGGTTTCTCTGTGTAGGCCTGGCTGGCCTGGAACTCACTCTGTAGCCCAGGCCGGCCTTGAACTCAGAGGTCTGCCCTCCTCTGCCTCCTGAGTGCTAAGATTAAAGGTGTGTGCAGTTCCTCCTGGCACTAAGCTATTTTTTTTTTTTAGTGAAAATACTTGGAATTGTTAATTATTCAGAGACTAAAAATAATTCCTTGAAGGATAAAGAGCTCACGTGTTGAGTTTCTGTGTTCCAAATGACTTGCTGGTTTGCTTTTTACTTGATTTTAAGATAACACCTCACTGCATAGCTCAGGCTAGCCTCCAGCCGTTGGTCCTTCAGACTCAGCCTTGAGTGCTGGGATTCCAAAAATACATCACCATGCCCTACCTCAATGCCATGTGTCTTTGTGTTTGTTTCCTTTGAGACACAGTCTCAGTGCCCAGCCCTGGATGGCCTGGTATTGCAGTCCAGGAGAGAAAGTTACAGACTACCATACATGGAAGGCCAGGTCTTTATTGGTTGGCAACCAAGAGTAGGCTCTGGCCCCAAAGAACTCTTGGCCCATCTACTGTAATGAGATTGGTGACTGCCCTAATTGTCATCAGAGATACTCTATCCAGTAACTGATGGAAGCAGATGCAGAGATCCACAGCCAAGCACTGGGCTGAGCTCCAGGAGTCTTGCTGAGGAAAGGGAGGGGGGGTTGTATGAGTCAAGGGGGTCATGACGGGGAACCCACAGAGGCAGCTGACCTGAGCTTGTGGGAGCACACGGGCTCTGGATCAACAGTTAGGGAGCCTGCACGGGACCGACCTAGCTCCTCTGCCTGTGTGACAGTTGTGTGGCTTGGTCTGTCTGTGAGGCTCCTAGCATGGAACTAGGACCTGTCCCTGGTGCTTAGCTGGCTTTTGGGAACCTGTTCCCCATGCTGGATGACCTTGCCCAGTCTTGAAGCAAGGAGAGGAGCTCGGTCCTGCCTCATCATGATGTGCCAAGCTGTGTTCAAGCCCATGGGAGGCTGCCCCTTTCTGAATGGAGACAAGGAGAAGTGGATGGGGAGGGGGGCAGATGGGAAGGAGGGGAAGGGGAGAAGAGGAGGGAGGGGAAACTGCAGTCGCTATGTAAAATAAATGAAAAAAAAAATATTATTTAAAAAAAAAACAAAACAAAACAAAGAACCTCTTGGCCCCAAAGCTCAGGAGTAAAGCATTTCTAAAGGCAAACACCACGTTGACATCATTGTCAGGTGTAGGTCACAGGAGCTGTGTAGCTTTTTTTTTTTTTTTTTTTTTTTGCTTACTCATGTGGACTATGGTTAGGGTCATGGGAAATCCTAAATGTGTTGTCCAAGGGGACATGATCGTCAGGTGCTTGGGGCTGAGAAGTGCCTGAGCAGACACAGATTGGAGTCCCGGTAAGATGAGGACAGGATAGTGTCACCTCGTCACTTCACTGGAACACCGAGAATAACCCAGGCTCACCTTGACTGTGTGACAGTTTGCTTCAAACTGTCACACAGTGATTTTTGGAATGTTCTTTGCAGCGTTAGAGTTTGAAAAGTGGGAACCTCGAAGCATCAACTTGAAAACCGAAGGGAAAGATACTGGCTTAATCAATATAGAAAATCTATTTCGAACCCCATTCTGAGCCTCATTTATGGGGTAGAGAGTTTATTTCCTCCTGTTCAGTCACTGTAGTTTATTTTCCTTGCCACAAAACTTCAAATGTTATAGATTAAAAAGACATATCCTGTGTGGACTGTCTGCAGGGTTCTTGCTACATTTTATGGTGTTTTTGGTTGTTTTTTTTAACTTAGTAAACACCTTAGCTTTAAATTGGCCTTTAAAAGCAGCCTGCTTTTTCTGCTCTTCTTTATCATAATCAAAACACACCGGAAGGGCACAGTCTACATTCTCACCTACTGCCTTGCCCTCCAAGCCCAGTGCATTATTGGGGCCAAGTAAATAAGCTTGTGTTTGAAGCAGGGTGGACCTCTGGGCTTGCAGGAAGGGAAAGCAGAGGAACGGGGAGGCAGCCGGCTGCTGGGAAGATCTGCCTGGAGGTGGACCGGAAGGAGCAGCTTAGCTTGGCTGATGGGATGCTGTGAGTTCTGGCAAGTGGGAGACAGCCAGTGCATTTTAGTGATCAGGGTCAGGAGAGGCTCTAGGACAGCCGTGTTGCTGCTATGCTTCTAGTATTGAACGTTTATTATGCTTTATTTGTTGTTGTTATTCATGCTATAGTGTGATGGCGAAAACAGACTTTCAGATGAAAAATACTTCGTAAGACTCACTACTCCTTTTTGTTTGTTTGTTTATAATGATATCATTTCCTCCTTCCCTTCCTTTTAAGCCTTCCCAAATGCTTAAATTCATGGCCTCTTTTTTTCATTAATTGTTGTTATAAATAGGGAAGCGCACACCAGTTGATTATCAATACCAAATGATCGGCCCTGAAAATATACATACAAATAGCATTATAGAGACTGAGCAGGTTGTTCTTCCGTATTTAGGAATACACACACACACACACACACACACACACATACACACACACATATACACACACACACTTTTTGTGATTTAGATTGTCTCACTATGTAGCCCTGGCTGGCCTGGAGGTGTAGTCCAGACTAGCCTTGAACTCACAGAGACCCACTTGTCTCTGCCTTCTGAACGGTGGATCAAAGGCACGTGCCTCCCACACCCAGTTTCAGTTCACATTACTTTTATCAAAAACGTTTTCAGAGCTGACTGGGTCAACTGCTCAAGAGGCAGAGGACTGCAGGGTAAGTTTAAGGCCAGCATGGGCAACTTATCAAGACCCTGTCTCAATGTAAACAAAGTGAAAAAAGGTCAGAGATGTAGCTCAGCAGTAGAGTATAGGCCTAGGGTTCTGTCTTCAGTCTCTCTCTCTCTCTCTCTCTCTCTCTCTCTCTCTCTCTCTCTCTCTCTCACACACACACACACACACACACACACACACACACACACACACACACGGAACACAAAGGGGGAACTTTTGGGTGCTGAAGGTGCAGATGTGGTTTAGTGGTAGAGCATCTGTCTAGTTTGTGCATGCCTGGGTTTCATTTCTGCCACCACCACCAAAGAAAAATATTTTCCCCTTCCATTTTTCATCCTACATGCATATGTATTTTACCTAGCAAGCCCAATATCATGTGTACAATTGCCATATCTGATGTCACATCACATACTTCTTACACAGACACACGTCTTCACCAAGCTTGTACCATTATTAGATTAAAGATGTATGCTTATAGAATTCCACAGATTTGACACTCGTATACTCTTATTTATTTCACTCTTTGAATGTGCCCCAATTTTGGAGAGTTAGATTGTTTCTAATTGTGTCATTAAATTCCAAAATTACTTACTTAACTTCTCACTTTGAAGTGGCAGTAAAAACATGTCACTTTCTACTCGTCTTGAAATTGTGTCAGAACAATTAAGGAAAATGAAGAGAGCTGGATTCTCTTTCCCCTCTCTCCCTCCCTCCCATCTAAGGCTGCGCATGCCAAGCATACTCTACCACACTGTGCCCCAGACTTTGTATCTTCTGAGTCTCAAAGTCCTTTTATCCCAATTGCAGGCAAAACCAGTGAGGTCCAGAGGAGTGTAAAAGGTGCTGACCTGACCGAGGGCTCTCCAGCTCCGCCCTCCGGTGAAGTTACAGAGTATAGATAGGCCTGAGGTATTGGCATGTCCACCCATGCCCTGATGGGGGCCCTGGGGACAGGCACAAGGAGCCACAAAGCAGTTTTCCTAGATGTGCCTCTGTGAACAAGAGTGGAGCTAGGCAGTATGAAGGGAGTCCTAACAGGATTTGACTGCTTCTGTAGGACGTGGGATTTAGTAGAACAGAAGCTGCTATTTGGACAACTCTAACATTGCCAATCACTGTTGACTAAACTCGGGGGGGGGGGGGGGGGGGGGGACACTAAAGAAATCATTCTTAAGGTCTCACTATGTTGCCCTGGCTGGCATGGGATCCGCTATGTGGAGTTGGCTGACCTTGAACTCAGATTTCTCCCTGCTTCTGACTCTGCTTGCTGAGGGCTGGGATTTGAGTCATACACCACCAGGGCAGGCTAAGAAGTCACTGTTGAAAAGCAGCCTCTCTCCTAAAGCGACTTTGCTGGTGTGTGTGCCCCTCGCCTCTTTCCACCAGAGCCTTTGCCGAAATAACTGACCAAGGAAGAACTTGTCAGTTATATTCACAATGATTAATTACCCAGAAGGAGCCAGCAGAAGATTGTGAAATGATACAATAAGAGAAAGGAGGAGAAGAAACCAGCAAAACTTTATAGCAAGGGCTTGAAGATAGAGACCGCATAGATCACAAATAGCCAGGCACAGTGGTGAGGCCTGAAACCCCATCACTAAACAGGCTAAGGCAGGAGGATTGAGTTTAAGGCCAGCTTCAACTACACAGTGAGACCGTGTCCCCAAAATAAAGAGTATTTGCCAGTTTGGAAGATAGACTTTTTAAAATTTAATTTATGTTTATGAATATGAGTGCTTGCCTGCAGGTCTGTCTATGTACCAGAAGAGAGCATCAGATCGCCTGGAACTGTCCAGTGGATGTGTACCTCCACCTGGGCACAGATCCTCTGCAAGTGCTCCTACTCACTGTGGTAGTTTGAAAGAAAATGGCTCCCAAAGGCCCATAGGGAATGGCACTGTTAGGAGGTGTGGCCTTGTTAAGTGGGTGTGGCCTTGTTGGAGGAAGTGTGTCACTGTGGGGGCGGGCTTTGAGGTCTTTGCTCAAGCTATACCCAGTGTGGTACAAGTTGCTTCTGCTATCTGTGATTCAAGATGTAGAACTCTCAGCGTCTTCTCCAGTACTGTGTCTGCCTGCATGCTGCCATGTTCCCCGCCATGACGATAATGAACTAAACCTCTGAAACTGTAAGCCAGCCCCAGTTAAATGTTTTCCTTTATAAGAGTTGCCATGGTCATGGTGTCTCTTGTAGAAACCCTACACTGAGCCGTCTCTCTACCCCCAGTCTGTGCTTTTTAAAAAGAGATAGAGGAAGGCCACAAAGGGAAAGGAAACAAGAGTCGACAGAATTTAGAAAAGAAAGTAGGACCAAACAGGGTTCCGCAGCCTGCAGGTTCGTCTGTGGGAAGCACAGAGGAAGAGTTGGACAGGCGTGGAAATGGAAGCAGTGGAGTGAAATTTGTCATGTGTTGTGGGGGAAGAGGCGGCCAGGGAGAACAAAGCAAACACGCAGCACTGGTGTCCCAACAAAGAGGAGGGGAGGGGTAACAGAAACTTGTCACCCGAAAATTCAAGGATAAAGAGAAATTTGGGTATACAAATTGAAAGGACATAGTTGGTCCCAGGGAATGTTAACCCAGCAAAACCATTAGCCTGAAGTAACACTATGAAAACATGATATGGCAGAGCAAACCTGTGATCCCAGCAATTGAGAGGAAGAGGCAAGAAAATCAGAGGTTCAGGGTCATCCTGGGCTACATAATGGGTTTGAAGCCAGCCTGGGATCCATGAGACCGTGTGTGTGTGTGTGTGTGTGTGTGTGTGTGTGTGTGTGTGTGTGTGTGTGTGTGTGTGTGCGCGCGCATACACTAATTCTGAGCCACTGAGATGGCCTCATGTGTAGAAGCACTTTGGACATAAGCCTGATGATCTGAGTTCGATTCCTGGAATCCATGTAAAGAGGGGGAAAGAGCCAATTCTACAAAGTTGCGCACTGAACTCTGTGCATGTGAGGTGTGTACAGAAGAATAAAAAGTGTAGAACAGTATGGCATTGTAAGACTTAGCACTGGGGATACAGCTAAGTGGTAGAGTGATTTCATAGCATACACAGCCCCTCGGTTTCAGAATGAGAAGAGTAGGGAGATGGATTGCAGGACTTAATAAAGGAGCCAGTGGACATTACAGATCACATGACCTGAGAGGAGAGTCGTGGGTTTCCATGATCACATGTGAAACTCAGGGACCATGAATGGAATCGAGTGTGGTGGTACATACCTGTAATGCCAACACTCAAGAGGCTGAGGCAGGAGAATCACAAGTTAGAGCTAATCTAGGCCTACAATAGTGATTTGCATATTAGCCTGTCACAAATTTTTTTAAATTTTGAATGATGCTTATAGAATATTCTAAGTGATTTACATGTTAACTTATTTCATCGTATTAAAGGCATTGTCTTAGTCACTGTTCTCCTCACTGTTCTGTGAGAAGACGCCATAACCAAGGCAACTTTTTAAAGAGAAAACATTTAACTGGGGGATTACTTACAGTTTAGAGGTTTAGTCCATTATCACCATGAGAGAGAGCATGGAAGCGCACATGGCTCTAGAACAGTAGCAGAGAGCCATATCCTGATCTGAAGGCCAAGAAAGAGAGAGCCTGAGCCTGTCATGGGCTTTTGAACCCTAGTGCCCACCCCTAGTGACACACCTTCTCCAATAAGGCCACACTCCAGTGAGTCCACACCTCCTAATCCTTCTAATCCTTTCAAGTAATGCCAGTCCCTGGTGATTAAGCATTCAAATATATGAGCTTATGCTGGCATTCTTTTTTCCCCTCTTTTATTTTATTTTACAATACCATTCAGTTCTACATATCAGCCACGGATTCCCCTGTTCTCCCCCCTCCAACCCCCTTCTCCTTCCCCCCTTCCCACCCCCATTCCCACCTCCTCCAGGGCAAAGCCTCCCCCGAGAACTGAGATCAACCTGGTAGACTCAGTCCAGCCTGGTCCAGTCCCCTCCTCCCAGACTGAGCCAAGCGTCCCTGCATAAGCCCCAGGTTTCAAACAAAAGAATACTCTTAAATTAATCTTTTATAGATCAGCAACTTTAGCATTTCTTCTCTTACATGTTTCTTTTTTTTTTTAAAGATTTATTTATTAATTATGTATACAATGTTCTGTCTGCACATATGCCTATAGGCCAGAAGAGGGCACCAGATCTTATTACAGATGGTTGTGAGCCACTATGTGGTTGCTGGGAATTGAACTCAGGACCTCTGGAAGAGCAGCCAGTGCTCTTAACCTCTGAGCCATCTCTCCAGCCCTATGCTGGCATTCTTATTCAAACCACCACAGGCACTATACCAACTCTTCTTATAGTGGGAAATGATTTTCAAGTTCCTAAAGAAACTGAAAGTGGAAATACTTAACCCAGCCTTTAGACAGAAGTGGGGCACGGCAGTGTACAGCTTTAATCCCAGTACTTGGGAGGCAGAATCCGGCAAATAGAGTCCAGTCTGGTCTATGGAGTGAGTTCCAAGCCAGCCAAAGCTATATAGCTAGACTTCATCTAAAAAGAAAAAAAAAAAAGTGTGTGTGTGTGTGTGTGTGTGTGTGTGTGTGTGTGTGTGTGAAATAGAAGAAAAAAATGTCATAAATGCTATCAATGGAACTTGTATTTATTTACTGTAGGACCAAGGCTACATAACACTACAGCACAAAGTGTATTGGATGTAAGCAGCACAGGCTGACATGTGTAATGAAGTAGTGATTGATTGTGTAACATAATGACTAAGTAATGATATGATAGTAGTAACATGGCACATGAAAAGAAAAATGAGAAAAAGGTACTGGAGACATCTTAGACTTTCTTTTATATAGCTAGAAGCAAAATATATCTATAAATAAGTGTCTGTTCCAGTCTGATAAGCTGGACTGGGAATGGGTCTCAGTAGAGTGCTTCCATAGCATGCAGGAAGCCCTGGCTTATCTCCAGCATCATGTAAACTGTGCACACCTGTGACCTCAGCACTGGGTGCTGGAAGCGAGATGATCAGAAGTTCAAGGACATCTTCAACTACGTAGAGATTTTGAAGTCACCCTGAGATAAATCAATAAATAGATCTGAGTTTTGTAATACATCCCTGTAATCCTACTGCTTAAGAAGTGGAAATAGGAGAATGGAGAGACCTGGGTTCAAGACCAGCCTGGGCTCCATAGTGATTCTGTCTCAAAATACACAGCCCTATAGGTGTGTTTATGAAAGAAAACTACCCAAAAGCTCAGGAGAAGTTTACACAACACACCATCACGGTTACTCACTGCAGAACATCAGTAGACAGTACACAGAGACGTAAACAAGTTGTCCTGTGTTGTAGTTAAGAAAGTCACCCTGTAAACCTCCCCAGTTAAAAGCAGGACACACACACACACACACACACACACACACACACACACACACACGGGGGGGGGGGGGGGAGTAAATCAAAGAAGCATTCCCAAAAGCAGGACATAAGATGCATGAACACAAGTATATCGAATATATCCAATTTTTTTTTTTTTTAATTGAAACAGGGTCTCACTACTCCTGGCTGGCCTGGAATTCATATTGTAGACCAGGCCGGCCTCAAACTCACAGGTGTGCACTACTATATCTGATTTCCACACTTTTATTTTTAAGTTACTCATATAGGTGTGTGAATATGCAGGCACACAGGTGCTATGTCCCCAGAGCCAGAAAAAGGCATTGGATGCCCTGGAACTGTAAAGCCAGGCAATTGTGAGCCTGCTAATGTGGGTGCTGGGAACTGAACCTGGGTCTGCTACCAGAGCAGAAAGTGTTCAGGATGGCTGAGCCATCTCTCTGGCTTCCCAGAGTTTGTTTTGTTTTGTTTTTGACAGAGAACGTAGAAAGACTTTATTCTCTCAGTAAAAACACTCAGGCTCCTGCCTCAGGATAGTGTGACAGTTTCCTCTTTGATACATTCATTCCTTTAAATAAAAACTCAAGCTAGCTAAAAACAAAACCCCTTGCTGCTTGTAATGAGTGTCACCCCCTCCTCACCCTCCTTCCCCTCCTCCATTCTCTCTTCACTTTATTATACCCCTGAGGATTGAAGCCAGGGTCTTCTACATTGCAGACAGGTACCTGAAAGTAGTTCTTAAACAATTCTTGGAGCACAAGGGAAGGAATGTGGAATGTTTAGAAATTAGAAATGAAATCCAGGAAGCAGAGATGTATTTCAAAGCAGTGTGCGGAGTTTTGTTGTTTTAAATAGTATAATATAGAACAGGAAAGAAGTACCCAGAAATGAATGGAATATTCCTTCGTGGAATTGCAGGGTAAACAATTGGGCAAAAGGAGGGATACAGCTAAGTAGTAGGTCACTAAACAGAAAACATTTGGTGAAATGAAAGCTACCGGGGCTGGAGAGATGGCTCAGTGGTTAAGAGCACCGACTGCTCTTCCAGAGGTCCTGAGTTCAATTCCCAGCAACCACATAGTGGCTCACAACCACCTGTAATGAGATCTGGTGCCCTCTTCTGGCCTGCAAGGACACATGCAGACAGAATACTATGTATAGTAAATAAATAAATCTTTTTTAAGAGAGAGAGAGAGAGAGAGAGAGAGAGAGAGAGAGAGAGAGAGAGAGAGAGAGAGAGAGAAGAAAAGAAAAAATAAAATGAAAGCTCTTCGTGTGGTCTTGTCCACCAAAGCACAAAGATGGAAGAAATGAAGTAGAAGTCCAGAAACTAAAAACCAAAAGCAGGTCATGGCGTCACAGGTAGCATGCCCATGCAAATCTGAGGTCTTAGAAAAAAGTGGATTTAATTCTCGGAAGATAGGAATGGCCAAATGTGGCCCTAGAAAACAATTTCTGTAATTTTAATAGAGCATAATTTGCCATTCTTTTCCCTAAAAATAGCAGGCACTAGTGATTTTTTTTTCAAGTGAGAAATGTTCCCTGCACTAGGGATGCAAGTAAGCACTCTGCCCATTAGGTAAATGACCTCCTGAGCTGAACCCCTCCTGAACTGAGCCCCTCCTTCTGAGCTGAGCCCCTCCTTCTGAGCTGTACCCCTCCTTCTGAGCTGAGCCCCTCCTTCTGAGCTGAGCCCCTCCTTCTGAGCTGTGTCCCTCCTTCTGAGCTGAGCCCCTCCTTCTGAGCTGTGTCCCTCCTTCTGAGCTGAGCCCCTCCTTCTGAGCTGAGCCCCTCCTTCTGAGCTGAACCCCTCCTTCTGAGCTGAGCCCCTCCTTCTGAGCTGAACCCCTCCTTCTGAGCTGAGCCCCTCCTTCTGAGCTGAACCCCAGGCCCTCGCTGGTGGAGTCTAGACAGGTGCTTCATTCTTGAGCCGTAGCTGTAGCCACCCAAACTCTTCAAACCGTTCTAGAACAGTCTACAAAGCCGCTACAGAACCAAATACTCCAGTGGTTTCACACCGTTCTAGAACAGTCTACAGAGCCGCTACAGAACCAAATGCTCTGGTAGTTTCAAACCGTTCTAGAACAGTCTACAGAGCCGCTGCAGAACCAAATACTCCAGTGGTTTCAAACCGTTCTAGAACAGTCTACAGAGCCGCTGCAGAACCAAATGCTCCGGTGGTTTCAAACCGTTCTAGAACAGTCTACAAAGCCACTGCAGAACCAAATGCTCCGGTGGTTTCAAACTGTTCTAGAACAGTCTACAAAGCCGCTGCAGAACCAAATGCTCCGGTGGTTTCAAATCGTTCTAGAACAGTCTACAAAGCCATTGCAGTGCCCACAGAGCTGCAGCTGGTTTTCCTTGTGTTTCTTAGCATCTGTGCAGTGCCTGAGAACACAGAACTAGCCAGTGCTGAACTCCTGGAGGAAACATGTTTATGCGCGCGAACACACACACACACGACATATAGATTAAACCTGAAGTCCTGAAGCCCTCCTCCTCATAGAGTATATTCTGTTTTATGAAAGGTAAGTTGAGGTTCAAAAGGATTGAGTGATGTCACTGTTTCTCCATGCTGCAGCTGGAGTGGGAACCCTGTCCAGCTGACATCAGAGCTGAGGTCTTTGCTGCACTGACCCTGTTCTCTTCATCCTCTGTTCGTCTTTGTGTGAGAGCTGAAAAGGGCGACTGACTCCACCTAGGCCCCCGAACGCTGGGCATCTTGACTTTGTGCAGCCCTGTGCTTGTGCACAGATGACTGCATGCATACTGGGCGCACTGCGTTTTGGACACGCGGCCTCTGCAGCTCTGAGATCACAGGGGTGGACTACCAGGCCCCACTCCTAGCTCACATCTTCACAAGGCGGCCTTCTTCAGGCCTCACCCCGCCTGGGACTTGCGGACAAGCCTTCACACCGTACCTGACTGGTTCTCGTGCCCACAGCTGTGCCTTTGGCTTCTCTGCGCCTCGCTCTGCTGACGCAGGCGCTCTGCCGTTGATGTTTTCACCTTTGCTCCCATCTGGGGGACGCGGCCGCTGTGCCCTCTTCCTTTTGAGCTACTATAGTCCCTGTTCTTCTCTCATGGTTCTTTCTGGAACCCTTTCCAACTGGGCTTGAGTACGCAGTCCTTCTCTAAAAAGGTGCTTAGTAAAAGGACCAGTGACCTCCAGGATGCTAAACCCGGTGATAGTCACTCAGCCTTGCTTGGACTTGGACTTCCAGGACATACTTCTTTGGGGTTGGCTCCTGCCTCTGCCGCTGAGCCCGAGGGGCTTCTAATGCTGCTCCTTGGCCTCTGACCTCTCATTGGCTGAAACCCCAGGTATCTTCCTTCCACCCTCATTTCTTAGATCTGCATGCTGGTGGCTCCCAGTGAGGACCTCACTCAGGTATTCCCCTGAAATCCAGACCTGTGTGTGCATCAGCCCCTTAGTTGACCACCTTCTTCTGGTGTCCAGTGGGCATTTCAGATGCAGCAGGCCAAAGCCCTGGCAGCTTGGAGCCGCCTCGGCGTTTTTCACATCTGCGGCTCACAACTTCATGTCTGGCTGGCATAGACCAGAAGGCTTTGAAAGATCTTGTTCGTCCAGATCCCACTTGAAGTCGCTCAGCAAATCTCAGTCCTACACACGTGCGATGTCCAGAAGGAGACTGTGCCTTTTCTCTGCCTGTCACCGCCACAGCCCCTAAGGCAAGCCCAGCTTTGCTGCTTTATTTTTTAAACTGAGTATAAACAGTGGCTTTCGTTGTGAGATGTCAGACATGCCTTCATTGCGCTCGGCTCCATTCACCTGCCAGGACTCTTCATTTGCCCCAGCTCTGTCTTGCTCCCCTTCCCTCCAATCCCCTCCCTCCACTCCACATAGCTACCCTTTCCTGTCCCACATGTGTATGCTGTATGTATAGATCCTGCACGTGAGGGAATGTTTGCACTGTTGATCTTTCTGAGGCTGGCTTATTTCACCCAGTGGTCCAGGTGGACCACTCTGAACTCTGCAGTTTTTTTGTTTTTTGTTTTTTTAAAAAGCCTTTTAAAATATAAACCTCTAGGGGCTGGAGGGGTGCCTCAGTGGTTAAAAGTAGTTATTAGCCGGGCAGTGGTGGTGCACGCCTTTAATCCCAGCACTCGGGAGGCAGAGCCAGGCGGATCTCTGTGAGTTCGAGGCCAGCCTGGGCTACAGAGTGAAAGGAAAGGCGCAAAGCTACGCAGAGAAACCCTGTCTCGAAAAACCAAAAAAAGAAAAAAGAAAAAGTAGTTATTGTAACTCCAGCTCCTTGGGATCTGACACCTTCTTCTGCCTTCTGTGGACACCTGCACAAACGTAGCCTACACTCACATGTAACTATATAAAGTATACGTACTATATAAGGAAGGGGGTGTGTGTGTCCGAGCATGGTGGTGCGTGTCTATAATCCTAGCATGAGGCAGAAGCACAAAGATCAGTCAGTGCCCGCCAGCCTGGCCTGCCTAGTGAGTATAAAAACAAACTCCTAACTCTCTTCTGCACACTTCATTCTTCCTAGCTTTCAAGTACAGGCCCAGAGTGAATCTGTGTCACCTAGGGGAGCAGAAGAGGAGCACCCACTTCCTGTGCCCTCATCTGCACTCGGGCCGCCTTGCCTTCCTGCCTACCTCTGGTTCTTGTGTGTGGTTCTGTGTGATTGGTGGATCCTTCCCTCAGGTATCCACTGGCCCAGTTACCTCCAGATCTCTGCTCAGATACCACCCCACCACATTGTCTTTTTTTTTTTTTTTAGACACAGTTAAACTATATATACCTATATGTAGCCTGGAACTCACTATGCAAACCAGGAACTCATAGAGATCCCCCTGCCTCAGCCAAGTACTGAGATTAAAGGTGTACACCACCACACCCACACCCAGCTACTTAAAAAAAATTTTTTTGTATTTATTTTACTCGTGTAAGTGTTTTACGTGTGTGTGTGTGTGTGTGTGTGTGTGTGTGTGAGTGTGTGAGTGTGTGAGCCACGTGTGTACCTGGTAACAGTGGAAGTCAGAGGGCTGGGTTAGATCCCCTGGACTTAGGAGCTGCCACGAGCATTTCCTTTGTTCTCCATGCACTGCTCCTTCTTGTTGCTCTGGGTCTAGGACTGGATTCTTAGACTTCCCTTGTTCCCACCTACTCCAAGCGTGTTCGGCTCTCCTGCCTTCTTCCTAGTCCGTTTCCATGGGCTTCTGTTTCGCCAGTACGCCTGCTGCAGGATTTGCAAACTTCTTCAAATCAGGGTGTCTCTGGAATAGCCGGGGTTAATCTGCAGCTGCCTTGGCTTCCAGGCAGGCCCAGTGCGGGCTGGTAGAGCTTGCAAGACTTAACCTTCTCACCAACGCTGCTTGTCAGCTGTCACGTGTCACAGCTTTAATCAACTCTGGGGCAGGAATCCTCACATCTAACAGATGGATGTGAATTTAACCAGACAATAAACCATGTACGTGCCGTAAATATGTTTGCCAAGGGCATGGTTCCCAGTGTGGGCTTTCTGCACAGCTGTCTTCCCTTGAACTCCGGTTTCTTGGTGAGATGATTTGTTAGCCTAACTCTGTAACAGCGTTTCAGAGAGCTAATGGGTCGTCGGCATCTCCATTCCCAGCAGCCTAATTATTGGGGGTAGGGAGAGAATAGTCTATCAACGCAAGTTACTGATAAGAGATATTTTAAATGAGCTTGATGTGTTCCCAAACTGGATGTCATTTGTCTCAAAGGGCATGATAACCTTTTGGGCGTGGCCAGCCATTGCTCGCACACCCCTGGGGTACAGACCAGGGACTGTGTTTTCACCTTTTAGTATTTCAATTACTATCCAAGCTACTACTACAGTGCTTTTAGGGATGCAGATCTCTAAAACTACAGTGCACAGGGTCTCCCTAGGGTTGGAGGTCAAGAGCACTGGCTGCTGTCCTAGAGGACCGTAGTTCAGTTTCCAGCACCCGTACTGTCTGCTCATAACTGCCTGGAACTCTAGCATCCAGACGCCTGACACCCTCTGCCGGCTCTGCAGGTTTGTGCTTGTGGGTGCGTGTGCACACACACTCACATGCATGCGCATGCACACACACACACACACACACACACACACACACACACACACGAAAAAGAGTATCCAGTTCATCCATCTGCTTCTTTCTGTCATTATTTTCAGACACGTTTTTATTCTTTCACCAAACACTGCTCTCCCCTCCAGGACCTGTGCAAATTAAAATGGGGAGTATCTGTCCACTTTGCATTCTGCAGAGGGTAACGTCGACAGATGTATATTTTTATTGGTGCAGACCACCAGCCAGAGTATAAATTGCTGTAGAACTGGGAAAGTGTTTGAGTGAAGCAGATGTTCTCTTAGCGTGAAGCAGATGTAAAACTTGTGAGTGTCTGTCTAATAAAGGATAGCATTTGGTTTGAGACAGCTGGTGCCAGGATTACCAATTAATCATGTTTGAATGCGTTTTTCACTAATTAGATCCCCCTTTGGTTTTTACTGTTCTGGGTGTAGTAAAGAGGGGGAAGGGCGTAGAAGAGCTTTCCACTTCTTACACTTTGAATAACCCCCATCTTTATAAGACTTTCTTTTTAATTCTTAGAATCCTATAGGAAATGAAGCCCAAAGATGTGAATGACTGAGCTGGCTCCCCCACCAAAACTGTAGGTTTGAAGTTAGGGTACTCTGTGGAAGGCAGTAGCTGGCACTGGGACACTCAAACGCAGCTGGGAAAAAGAGGAGTGTAATTACACTTCGTGTGGGTTTATTTTCCTTTTATTCTTTTGCATGGACAAAAGCTAGTATTTGCTCAGTTATCATCCATAGGCAGTCTCCACGGTTATCTGAGTGGGAGTTTGAACAGGACAGAAACATGGGGTACCAGTTTGGTTTTATATGCTCAAAAGTGATAGAGCTTGTGTTCCCAAAGATGAAAGGTGGCTAGGTTGGTGTCATTATTGAGAAAGGTCACCTCTTTCAGCTGCACCCCTGTGGAAGCAGAGGAGGCGGGGCTGGCCCCAGAGGCCCTTCCGGGCAGCAAGGGCGCCGAGGCTCATAGTTGTGGTTTTGTTCTGTTTTGCTTTTGCGCTACAGGGATGGAACCCATGTGTAGGCCAGGCTACTCTGCACTCCTGGGCTGCATCTACAGCACTATTTGTTGTTGTTTGTCCTGTTTTTCAAGACAGGGTTTCTCTGTGTAGCCCTGGCTGTCTTGGAACTCACTCTGTATGTAGCCCAGGCTGGCCTTGAACTCGCAGAGATCCACCTGCCTCTGCCTCCCAAGAGCTGGGATTAAAGGCGTGCACCACACCCTACACCTCCAGCCCTTTTAAAACTTTTATTTTGAGATGAAGTCTCACTATGTAGCCCAGGCTGGCCTTCCAACTTGTGATCCTCCTGTCTCCACCTCGGGTACTAGAACTACAGACCCGAGCCAGCCTGCCTACAGACTCCTCTTCCTCATCTTCTCCTTCCTGTCTCCCTTTCTCCTTCCTTCCTTCATAGCCTTCCCCCTCATTCCTGCTCTTCTTCCCCTCCCTTCCTCCCTCCTTTATTCCTCCTCCTCCTCACTCTCCTTCTCTTCTTTAATGCACAACTTCCCCAAGATATGGTTATTTTCTGTGACAGGAAGTTCAGTATATAAAGTTTATCCTCCCGTGTTCCCAGAAGGAGTAAATGCCAGCCAATAGTTTCCGAGAGTTAATAGTTGGATATTTTGACTTAGAAGATTCTTAGAAGATTTCTTTGAAATCATGCATGTGCATGTATGAGTGTGTGTGCATGCTAATATTTCATTAGTGATTGTTCCATAAGCACATGAATGGGTTCTTAGTGTTTATATATTTTTACTCTATTTTTTTAAGTTTTGCATTTCTCTCTCTGTGTGTATGTGTATGTATGTGTCTCTGTGTGTGTCTGTGTAGCACATATTTGCCAAGGCACATGTGTGGAAGTCAGAGGATACGTATTATTTCTACCAAGTGGATCATGAGGATGGAACACAGGTTGTCAGGCTTGGTAGCAAGCACCTTTATCTGCTGAGCCCACTCACTGGCCCGAATTCATAGTATTTTTAAAGGATGGGTAGAAGAAACACATTAATTTACAGGTCTAACAATAAATAGCCCAAGTGGCTCTCCTTTTTTAAAATTCTTATTTTTATTTTTTTGGGGGCTGGAGAGATGGCTCAGAGGTTAAGAGCACTGGCTGTTCTTCCAGAGGTCATGAGTTCAATTCCCAGCAACCACATGGTGGCTCACAACCATCTGTAATGAGATCTGGTGCCCTCTTCTGACCTGCAAGTGTATATGCAGACAGAACACTGTATACATAATAAATAAATCTTAAAAAAAAATTCTTATTTTTATTTTTTTAATTTTCTGTGTATGACTGTGTGCCTGCATGTTTCTAAGTGTGCCATGTGCATGCAGTACCCACAGAGGCCAGAAGAAGGTATCAGATCCCCCTGGAACTGGAGTTACAGATGATTGTGAGCTGCCATGTGGCTGCTGGGAATTGAACCCAGGTCCTCTGCAAGAGCAACCAATACTCTCCACCACTGAGCCATCTCTCCAGCCCATAAGTGGTTCTTTTAATAAATGTTTATTACTCTTTGGAAAAATCATGGCAGGTAGGGATGAGCAAAGATGTGCTGGAGTGAGGATTTGTAGCAAGCAGTGTGAGTGTTTATGACCTCCCCTGGCTACCTGAGGATGTGGTGATGTGCACAATCCCACTTTTTACACAGTGTGAGCTCAGCTCTAGGCCCTGGCTTTTAGAGCACTGAATAAAGGAGTCTGTAATGGAATAGACTGAAGCTTTTCAAATCACTTATACTTTAGAAAAATGCATATGGAATGTCTTCACCACTGAGTCGTCTCTCCAGCACTCTTGAGATTTAATCGTACTTGGGTCTAGTGGTGAGTTTTGAGAGTTTTTTGTTTGTTTTGTTATTATTGTTTTTGTAGTTGTAATGTGTGTGAAACCATGAACTTCAATATACCCACTTAAATGGAACAAGTTCCATGAGGTTTTAAAAATGGTTTCTTACAAAATCACACTTACAAAAGTAGAGAGAATAATGGGCACCCCTGGGCATCCAGCCCATCGTCCAGCGTCAGCACCCTCAGCCTTCATTTGGTTGTTTTGAGGCAGGATCTCTCCGTATAGTCTGACCAGACATGATCCCCCTGTCTCAGCCTCCTGCTGCTGGGATTGCAGGCACTTGCGTCCATGCCTCCCTGTGTCAAGACTTCGGTGTTTGCAGGGTTATCTTTTCTTTCCTAAATTCTGTAGTTCTGCGTCTTGTTTCTATAGCAACGGTGGGTGTTTCAACAAAACTAGGTCAAGTAAACCCAGTAGTTCATTCTCACTTTGTTTCAGGAAGTAGAGCGAGAAATCTCATTCAGGACGGAATGTGGACTGTACTATTCATACTACAAGCAGATGCTGCAGGCGCCGACCCTCCTGCAAGGTAATTATAACTGCTACAGTCTGGGCGCTGTTGCCTGCTCTGCGCTGATGCGTTGGGTGTGTGCGTGTGCGTGTGCGTGTGCATGTGCGTGTGCGTGTGTGTGTGTGTGTGTGTGTGTGTGTGTGTGTGACAGAAACAGACAGACACCAATGCCTGCATTTGTTTTTTGTTTTGTTTTGTTTTGTTTTTTGAAGCTGTCCTCACTCTTTAGACCAGGCTGGCCTCAAACTCAGAAATCCACCTGATTCTGCCTCCTCCGGTGCTGGGATAAAGGTGTGTGCCAACACACCTGGCTCATAATTCCAAATGTATGAATGTTTTGTGTACCATGTGTGTTCCTGGTGCCTGTGGAGGTCAGAAGAGAGTGCCAGGCTCCCAGGACTGGAGTTAGAGACAGTTGTGAGCTGCCGTGTGAGTTCTAGAAATCAAACTGGGGTCCTCTAGAAGACACCAGGGCTCTTAACTGCTGAGCCATCTCTCCAGCTCCTATAGCTCCTGGTTTTATTTTATCAGACTGTAATCCCATTCATGGTACCTCTGGAGCCAACCTGTCTTCTCAGCTTTCAAGGAGGGAAACAGAGGCAAAGGAGGCTGGTGATGTCTCGAGAGACACTGAGCAATGAAATTCCCACAGCTTCCAACCCCTTCCACATAGTCGCCGTGGGGCACGAGATGCAGTGAGCATGCTCTTCCAGTAGCCCGAATCTGTGTCTTGGATGTGCTGGCCCTCTCTTCTTGAGAGTTTAGCTTAACAGCTCTAATCTCCAACTCTGCCTTCATCATACTGGCTAATTCTGAAACTATTTTCAGCATCAAAGCCTTACATCCTGATTTGGCAAGAGTCAGGGTCCCTCAAAATTTAAGTAACCTCTCAGGATGCTGAGGGCAAGTTTGGCATCGTGGTGCTGGGTCTTTGTCCCCCTACTGCTGACTTAAGCCCGGGTCAGGGGTCTCCAAACCAGCAGCTCCTCACAATAACCTGTGACAGCAGCATCTTCGTAGGAGTGCCTGTTTCCTCGTGTGCGATAGCGCTCCCTCTCCCGGGAGCCGTCGGTGGGCGTGACGTCGGGGATCTGTGTTGCTGCAAATCCCAGTCTGTGTGCTCCTGCTACACGGCAAAAACAACGAACGCTGTTGGCGGGCTGACACCGGATGAGCAATCCTGTGATGAGCACTTTTGAGGAAGAAATTAGCTTTTAATATTCTTTGTCAAATGTCATATGTGTAGATAATGCATTTTGGTCATTTTTATCTCCCTCGTTATCCACTCTCATCCCCCTGCCTCCGCTAAACCTTGTTTTCTTCCCAACTAGTTTCCTTTATGTGCTTTCACGTCTTTTTAGGTTTGCTTTGCTGCCTGCATAATCATTTGTGGGTGGTGTTTACTGGAGCACGGGCAACTTCACAGGGTTCTACCATTGACGGAAATCAATCCGCCTGCCCCAGCAAACATTAGCTTCTCAGGGCGTGTGCGTGGCATGGGTGGGAGGAGCTCTGGTTTTTAATGGCCGGTTCTCATTGTCTGAAAAGCCTCCACACTGGTTTCCACACTGGCTGCCCCAGTTGACACGCCCACCAGCTGTGGAGGAGGGTTCCTCTTCTCCACAAGTCCTCTCCAGAATTTCCTGTCTTTTGTTTTCTTGACGATGGCCAGTCTGACTTTCATGAAGTGGAATCTCCAAGTCATTTTAATATGCATTTCCCTAATGGTTAAGGATGCTGAGCATTTTTTAAAAGATTTGTCAACTATTTGTGTTCTTCCTTTTGAAAATTTTGTTTGACAGTTTATAAACCCATTTATTGGTTAGCAGTTTTGTTTTTATGGTGTTCAATTTCTGTAGTTCTTTATATATTCTAGCTATTCATCATCTGTCTGAGGTGCAGCTGGTGAAGTTTTTTCCCCATTCTGTAGTCTTTCGTGTCTGCTCTGTGATGTGCTTCCTTTGCTGTGCACAAACTTTTTAAACTCATGCCATCACATTTGTGAGTTTGGGGGCCATACTGTCGGGGTTCTGCTCAGAAATTCTTACGTGTACCTATATTGTGACATGGTTTCCTCTAGCAGGTGTCATTTCAGGTTTGAGCTGTTTTTTTATTTTGTTTTTGTTTTTTGAGACAGGTTTCTCCGTATACTCCTGGCTGTCGGGGAATTCACTGTGTAGACTCAGAGATCCGCCTGCCTCTGCCTCCCGAGTACTGGGATTAAAGGCGTGTGCCACCACCGCCGGCCACCTTTTTTTTTTCTCACACGTGTTTCTGATGTTTTTGTCAGATGTTAGGTTGCCATATTACATGGGTTTATTGTGGGTCCTTTGTTCTTTCCCGTTGTTCTGCTTGTCCGTTTTTTGTCTCCCTGTCGTGCTGTCTGTCACTATGGCTCTGCAGTTTACTCTGAGGTCACTTGTTTTACCACATTCTCAGTGTAATACTGAAGAGTCAAGGCTTCGTGGTGAATGAAGGAGAAGTATGGTGGTCATTTTTTCTCTGATTTTTTTTTTTTTCCCAAATATCCTTAGGTTTTCGTGGCCTCATCTATGACAATAAAACGGAATCCATGAGGACAATTAACCTCCTCCAACGAATGAATATTTACCAAGAAGTTTTCCTCAGTGTTGTGTATAGAGTCCTCCCTATACAGGTACGGAGCGAGCGTTCTCTTCATTGTGTTCTTGGTGTCTGGTGAAGGTCCTCACCTCCGCTGGTCAGAGTGGAAGTCTCACTCAGCTTCTGATTTCAGCTGGTTTTGCTTTGTTTTTTTAATCCTGTAAAATACTGTTATTTTTACAAGTAGATGCTTCCTGGCTTATCTCATAATATGCATGCAGTCTAGAAGCTTCAGAAATAGTTTCATTTGAAAATGTATAACCATTCCTGACTAACCTGTTTCTCTATGACTTAACTTTTTTGGGGAGAGGGGTTTCTCTGTGTAGTCCTGGCTGTCCTGGATCTCTCTCTGTAGACCAGGCTGGCCTCGAACTCACAGAGATCCACCTGCCTCTGCCTCCCAAGTGCTGTGATTAAAAGCATGCGCCACCACCACCCTGCTCTGTGACTTATCTTTATGATTTAAAAAAACACATGAAATTATCAGATCACAATGGCCACTTCCCCGTGAATGAGGCAGAGTGAGACAGAGTTTGGTGTTGGTTTGTCTGGAAGCCTCCCTTGCATCTTCTCTTGATAGTTTGAAGAAAGACAGCCTCTTGGCTCGTGGCAGGTGGTGGTGACCCTGCTGCAGGCTCTGCTGCGAGCTTTTCAGCGTTACCTTTCTGTGGACATATGTCTTCGAGGATTTCTTTTGTTTTGGATTTGTGGGCTCTGTGTGTCTGGGTAGAGGTTTGTACATGTGAGTACAGGTACATACAGAGACCAGAGGCTTTAGAATCTCCAGGGACTGGAGCTACAGGCAGCTGTGAGCTGCCCAATGTGGGTGCTGGGAACTGAACTTGGGTCCTCTACAAGAGGTATGCACTCTTCATCACTGGGCCAGCTCCACCGGCCCCTCTCTGGACATATTTTTAAATGCCAGTAAGGAAGCTTAGGACTTCTATGGTAAACGTTCATAGTTTGGGGAATGAACCAAGGGCTGGCACACCCCAGTGTGGTATTTAAGGGATCATGGCCCTCATAGGCTCATTTATTTGAGTGCTTGGTCCCCCACTTGGTGGAACTGTTTGGGAAGGATTAGGAGGTGTGGCCTTGTTGGAGTGGGTGTGTGTTGGATGGGGAGGGGTTCAAAGCCGACACCTTTCCCAGTTAGCTCTCTCTTTACCTCCTTCCTGTGGATCAAGATGTAAGCTCTCAGGTACTGCTCCAGTCTGCCTGTCTGCCACCATGCTCCCACCATGGTGGTCATGGACTCGCCCTCCGAAACTGCCCCCAATAAACTCTTCTGTATGTTGCCATGGTCACCATGTCTCTTCTCAGCAAGAGAACAGTAACTGAGACACTAGGCAAATGAGCTACCACTGAGTTGCATCCCAGGCCCTGATGAACAGTTCTTATTGTTACCTTTTACAGAAATATCTAGAACCTGTTTATTTTTATATCTACACTCTTTTCGGGCTCCAAGCAGTCTACGTCACAGCCCTTTATATAACCAGCTGGCTCCTCAGTGGCACCTGGCTGTCGGGACTGTTGGCAGCTCTCTGGTACATCACCAACAGGTGAGTCAGGTCAGCTTGCTCTTCTTCTGTTCCCGGTTTTGAGTGAGAATGAAGGAGGACTATAAATAGTGTGGTTGGTGAGCCGAAGCATGGTATGCTGTACTTCTTGGGTTGAGAGTGGTTTCTTGTTTAGCCCCCTTCAGAAGTTTTCCCTCTGAGAAGTACCACATCACAGCCTCATCTGTTACAATCCCACTGTTGTTTCCTGCTTGCTCTGTGGTCAGTATTTCTTTAGGAACACACCTCATCTCTAAACAGTTAGGTGATGGCAGAGGTGTGTGAATGTTTGTGTGTGAGAGAGAGTATATGAGTGTTGTGTGAGAGGAGTGTGGGTATATGTGTGAGTGTGTGTGTGAGTGAATGTGTGTGTGAGTGAATGTGTGTATGTGAGTATGTGTGAGAGTGTATGTGTGAGAGTATGTATAGGTGAGTGTGTATATGTGTGAATGTGTATGAGTGAGTGAGTGTTTGTGTATATGAGAGTGTGTGTGTGTGTGTGTGTGTTTTGTGTGTGTGTGTGTGTGTGTAAAACCCATGGCATTGTGCCCTGCAGGCATTCTACTATTAAACTCACTTTGTAATTTTCAGATTTTGTGACAGGGTCTCCCTATGTTGCCAGGCTGTCTTTGAACTCACTCCATAGCTCAGGCAGGGTTTGAATTCAGATCTCCTGCCTCTGCTTTCCTAGCTGCTGCAATCAGAGGCTTCCTAATCACACCCAGTTTCCCTGTCCATCATAATAGGATTTGCAGCAAAATACTCAGTGCTGTGTGCATGCAATTCTTTTGTTATTATTATTGATATTAATATTTTCATATTAATTTGTAAACGTGGGAGCCTTGTGAAATATCAGTTTAAAAACCTATTCAAGATTATTGGCTGGGCATGGTAGCTTATGCCTTGTAATCCAGCACTCAGGAGGCTGAGGCAGGGGGATCACCACAAGTATGAGAGCAGCCTGAACTATATAGCAAGTAACCAGCCCATCTGGGCTACAGAATGAGACCCTGGTCTTGAAAAAAGACTTACTGGATTGTTGCCCAGCTTACAGTAGCAGCAGCAATAGTTAGTAAGGCCCCTAAACTTTTAAAATGAAAATACAGATTTTTCACATTTTATGTATTTAAGTGTTTGCATGCACATCTGTGTGTGCACCATGCTTGTTCCTGTTACCTGTGAAGGCCAGAAGAGGGCATCAGATCCTCGGAAACTAGAGTCAGAGAAAGTTGTGAGCTGCCATGTGGGTGCTGTGACCTAAAGCTGGGTTCTCTGCAAGAGCAGTCCGTGCTCTTAACCTTTGAACCATCTCTCCAGCCTTCCCAAAATTAATTTTTATTACAAGTCTAGTGAATGCTTATAATGTACTCAGCGCTTTACAAAATCTATTCTTTTAACAACCAACCGTATTAGGGACTGGGTTTGGTAGTATATCAGATATAGAGGCAGGCAGATCTTTGTGAGTTCAAGGCTAGCCTGGTCTATATAGTGAGTTCCAGGGCAGCCAAGGCTACACAGAGAAACCCTGTCTCAAACAAAACAACAGCAACCCCACTTGGTGCGTTCTGTGACCTCCATTTTAGAGGTATGGACCTTGAGACTCAGAAGTGGGTCATCTGTGCTCACACACACTGAAGGGCACTGCCATTCTTTGTATTCATCATCAATTGTCTGTGCATGTGTGTGTCTCGGTACTGATTACACAAGTGTGTGCATATGTGTGTGTCAGTACTGATTACACAAGTGTGTGCATGAGTGTGTGTCTCAGTACTGATTACACAAGTGTGTGTTGGTACTGATTACACAAGTGTGTGCATGAGTGTGTGTGTCTCGGTACTGATTACACAGTGCATGTGTGTGTGTGTGTGTGTCAGTACTGATCACATCAGTGTGTACATGAGTGTGTGTCTCAGTACTGATTACACAAGTGTGTGTTGGTACTGATTACACAAGTGTGTGCATGAGTGTGTGTCTCGGTACTGATTACACAAGTGTGTGCATGTATGTGTGTCAGTACTGATTACACAAGTGTGTGCATGAGTGTGTGTCTCAGTACTGATTACACAAGTATGTGTGTCGGTACTGATTACACAAGTGTGTGCATGTGTGTCTCAGTACTGATTACACAAGTGTGTGTCTCAGTACTGATTACACAAGTGTGTGCATGAGTGTGTGTGTCTCAGTACTGATTACACAAGTGTGTGCATGAGTATGTGTGTCGGTACTGATTACACAAGTCTGTGCATGTGTGTGTCTCAGTAGTGATTACACAAGTCTGTGCATGTGTGTGTCAGTACTGATTACACAAGTCTGTGCATGAGTGTGTGTCTCAGTACTGATTACACAAGTGTGTGTCTCGGTACTGATTACACAGTGCATGTGTGTGTGTGTGTGTGTCAGTACTGATCACATCAGTGTGTACATGAGTGTGTGTGTCTCAGTACTGATAATACAAGTGTGTGTTGGTACTGATTACACAGGTCTGTGCATATGTGTGTGTCAATACTGATTACACAAGTCTGTGTGTGTGTGTGTGTGTGTGTGTGTGTGTGTGTGTGTCGGTACTGATTACAGAAGTCTGTGCATGAGTGTGTCTGGCACTGATTACACAGAGGTGAAGCTCACCTCTTCTTGTCCTGGAGGGTGGCATTCTGTTGGGTAAGCCATTTGAAAGGTTACTGCCATCAGCACGTTTCAGCGTCAGATACAAAGCTCTAAGGAAAATAGGGTCTTGCGGTCCGGAGAGATGGCTTGGCGCTGGCTGCTCTGGCAGAGGGAGGGCCCAGGTTTGGTTCTCAGCACCCACATGGTGCTCACTACCACCTGTAGCTCCAGTTCTAGGGGATCTGATGCCTTCTTCTGGCCACTGCTGGCAAAACACCCAGATACATAAAATAAAAACCTTTAAAAGCAAAAGCAAAGAAAAGAAAATGTTGCCTTCAGCATCTAGAGAAAAGCATGAGGGGCGTTTGGGCGTGGGCCCGCGGTGTCCTCCGTACCCTCGCTGGCATGGGCTTGAGCTCCGATCCCAGCACTTAGCTAGCGAGGAATCCCAGGGATGTCACATCCTGGGGTGACAGTGACGAAGCGGGTGATGACAGTGTCCATTGAGAGGACTCATCACAAGAACTGTCAGTCTGGCTGTCTGTGTTCTCTCCCTACAGAACAGATACCACCAGAGTTGAGTTTACCATCCCGCTGAGGGAGAACTGGGCGCTGCCTTTCTTTGCAATTCAGATTGCGGCAGTCACCTACTTTCTGAGACCAAACCTACAGCCTCTGTCTGAAGTAAGTTTCAAGAACACTGTGTGTGTGTGTGTGTGTGTGTGTGTGTGTGTGTGTGTGTGTGTGTGTGAACGAATGTGTCTGATATGTGTGTATGTGTGTGAGTGTATCTGTGGATGTGTGTGTGAATGAATGTATGTCTATGTGTGTGTGAGTGTATGTGTGTGTGAATTTGTGTGAGTGTGAATGTATGTGTGTATGAAAGTGAGTGTGTATGTATGTGTGTGAGTATATGTGAATGAATGTGTCTGAGTGTGTGTGTGTGAATAAATGTATGTGTGTATGAGTGTGTGTGAGTGTGTTTATGTATGAGTGTATGTGAATGAATGTCTGAGTGTGTGTGTGAATGAATGTATGTGAGAGTGTGTGTGTGTGAACTAATGTATGTGAGAGTGTGTGTGTATGTGTGTGTGTGTGTGTGTCTGTCTGTCTATGTGTCTCTGGGTTTGTGGGATGCCACAGCACTCATGTGGAGATCAGAAGAAAACTCAGGGGAATCATTTCTCCTCCCACCATGGTGTAAGATCCCCGGATTAAACTGGAGTCCAATGTCTCTACCCATCTAGGTATTTTGCCAGCCCGAAGTTCTAGAGTACTTTTTAATCCCCTGGTTTTGTCTGAGAAGCAGGATGCTGCAGTTCTCAGGGGTAGCTCTCCTTCTGTGACCAAATTAATGATTTCTAAATTATGTGTGCAGGCATGTATTTGGTGGGGGTACAGGCACTTGGGTTCTGGTGCCTTGGAGGCCACAGAAGGGCATCGATCTCCTCAAGCTGGAGTTACTGACAGGTGTGCGCAGCCCCAGTGGGTGTTGGAAAACAAGCTCAGGTCCTCTGCAGGGGCAGCAAGCTCTCTCCACTGCTGAGCCATCTCTTCCCTTCCAAGTTCAGCTCTCTTCCTCTGAGCATTTTCCTCCTCTGCAAAGAAAATGTTTTCAAGTTTAAAATGTCCCCTTTACAGTCTACCCTCAAGTAGTTGCAGGAAGCCCACACACAGTTCTGTGAAACTGTCAGAATTTCTGAGCCATTGCTCTCGAGATGTGCTTTGGTATATTACGGCCTCTAGATCAGCGTGGAATGCACATACCATATGTGAATATTTATATGAGAATGTCACTTCGGGGTATTTAGAGCTTAAATAACAAATGCAAGGGTTTTCAAAGCAGCAGTGTGTGCTTTCTCTACTTTTATTTGGTTTATAGGGATATAGGCTACTCCTAAGAAAACTTAACTGCGAGATTTTTTTATGACTAGAGACGTGTAAATTATCCAAAGCTTTCTCCTTTTTTCCACAGAAGCTGACACTTCTTGCCATTTTCATATCAACTTTTCTCTTTAGCCTGACATGGCAATTTAATCAGTTCATGATGCTGCTGCAGGCGCTGGTGCTGTTCATCCTGGACTCCTTAGACATGCTACCGGCCGTGAAGGTGAGCACTGCCTGCCTCCATCTTCTCGATGGGCACTGATGAGATGGAAACTGGTGCAGACTTGTGACAGAGCTCTTCTGTAGATCTGAGTAATTATTCTGCGGTCACCTGAAGCTGAGTACTGTGTGCAGCCTAGTTTGACAGTCGTAACATTTTTTGGTGTGTGTGAGATTTATTTACTTTTTTTGTTTTATGTGTATCAATGTTTTCCTTCACGTATGTATGTGGACCACATGTGTGCATGCAGTACCCACAGAGGCCAGAAGAGGTCATTGGGTACACCTGGAACTGGAGTTATAGATGTTGTTAGCCATCCTGTAGGTGCTGGGAATTGAACTTGGATCCTCTGTAAGGGTAGTTAGTGCTCTTAACCACTGAGACATTTTTCTAGCCCCTCAACATTTTTTCAAGTTAAATAGTGCCTCTAGACACTAGAGGGATAGCTCACTAGTTTTGAGCACCTACTGCTCTTGCAGAGGATCGGGGTTCAATTCCCCACAATCACATAGCAGCTCAATTGGAGTTACATTCCTTTAAATCCAACTCCAGGAGATCCGATGCCCTCTTCTGGCCTCTATGGGTACTGCATGCATGTGGTGCACATAAACTCATGCAGGCAAATATAAATAAATAAATCATTTGAAAGTATGTCTATCAAGGCACAGGTATCTCAGTCAGTTGCCATTTATAAACATGGCTTACAATTTAAAATACAGTGTAGCTCTTAAAATTTCTTAATATAGATTACCAATTTTTTAATATAAAACTCAATTGGACATATAATCCTTTTGGAGGTGTTTTGTTTTCATTTTTTAAAAAATACTTACTTTTACTTTACATATATGAGTGTTTTGCTTGCATGTATATGTGTACCTCATGCATGCCTGGTGGGCTCCAGATCCCTATAATTGAAGCTATGGATGGTTATGTGCTGACAAATGAGTGCTGAGGACCAAACCTGACTCCTCTGCAAGAGCAGCAAGTGATCTTAACTGCCGAGCCATCTGGAGACAAGGTCTTACTCTGTAACCCGGGCTGGTCTGGAGCCTCCAGCAGTCCTCTGGCCTCTGCCTTCTAAGTGCTGGGGTTACAGATATGAGCCACCATTCCAGACTGAGCAGTTACTTTATTCCATAATATTTTATAAAATTTTCATAGTCACATTCTCCCAGTACATAGAATGTGTGCTCTTGCTGACTGGTCAAACACTACATATAAAATAAACAAAGCTATCTCTGCCTGCTAGTGTGTGTGCTGTCCTTTAACCATGATTTGACGTGGTCATAACTGATTGACTGTACTTCCCTCAGAAGTACATACCTGTTCATAGATACATACTTAGAGATATACATGACCGTTCACAGATACATACTTAGAGATATACATGCCCATTCACAGATACATACATAGAGATATACATACCCATTCACAGATACATACTTAGAGATATACATACCCATTCACAGATACATACTTAGAGATATACATGCCCATTCACAGATACATACATAGAGATATACATGCCCGTTCACAGATACATACTTAGAGATATACATGCCCATTCACAGATACATACATAGAGATATACATGCCCGTTCACAGATACATACTTAGAGATATACATGCCCATTCACAGATACATACATAGAGATATACATGCCCGTTCACAGATACATACTTAGAGATATACATGCCCATTCACAGATACATACATAGAGATATACATGCCCGTTCACAGATACATACTTAGAGATATACATGCCCATTCACAGATACATACTTAGAGATATACATGCCCATTCACAGATACATATGTAGAGATATACATGCCCGTTCACAGATACATACATAGAGATATACATGCCCGTTCACAGATACATACTTAGAGATATACATGCCCATTCACAGATACATACGTAGAGATATACATGCCCGTTCACAGATACATACTTAGAGATATACATACCCATTCACAGATACATACTTAGAGATATACATGCCCGTTCACAGATACATACTTAGAGATATACATACCCGTTCACAGATACATACTTAGAGATATACATGCCCGTTCATAGATACATACTTAAAGATATACATGCCCGTTCATAGATACATACTTTATAGATAGACATACCCGTTCATAGATACATACTTTATAGATATACATGCCCGTTCATAGATACATACTTTATAGATATACATACCCATTCATATATACATACTTAGAGATATACATACCCATTCACAGATACATACTTAGAGATATACATACCCGTTCATAGATACATACTTTATAGATATACATGCCCGTTCATAGATACATACTTTATAGATATACATACCCATTCATATATACATACTTAGAGATATACATACCCGTTCACAGATACATACTTAGAGATATACATGCCCGTTCACAGATACATACTTAGAGATATACATGCCCGTTCATAGATACATACTTTATAGATAGACATACCCGTTCATAGATACATACTTTATAGATATACATACTCGTTCATAGATACATACTTTATAGATATACATGCCCGTTCATAGATACATACTTTATAGATATACATGCCCGTTCATAGATACATACTTTATAGATAGACATACCCGTTCATAGATACATACTTTATAGACATACCCATTCATAGATACATACTTTATAGATATACATACCCATTCATAGATACATACTTTATAGATATATATACCCATTCATATATACATACTTTATAGATATACATACCCGTTCACAGATACATACTTAGAGATATACATACCCGTTCATACATACATACTTAGAGACATAATCTTAAAAAAAAAAAAAAAAATCTTGCCAGGTGGTGGTGGTACACATCTTTAATCCCAGCACTCCAGAGGCAGAGCCAGGCAGATCTCTGAGAGTTAAAGGCCAACCTGGTCTACAGAATGAGTTCCAGGACAGCCAGGGCAACACAGTGAAACCCTGTCTTGACAAACCAAAATAAATAAAATAATAAAATCTTTTAAAAAGAGAGTTAGGGGGCCAGAGAGATGGCTCAGCAGTTAAGAATGCTTGTTTGCAGAGGACCCCAGGTTCAATTCCCAGCACCCACTGGCAGCTCATAACTGTCTGTAACTCTAGTTGCAGGGAACAGGACAGCATCTTCTAACCTCCACAGGCTTCTGCGTGTACTTACATTCAGGTGCTTATACATATTTGTAAGATATAGTCTTTTACCGGGTGCTGGTAACCCATGCTTTTAATCCCAGCACTCGAGAGGCAGAGCCAGGTGAATCTCTGAGTTCGAGGCCAACCTGATCTACAGAGCGAGATCCAGGAAAGGCACCAAAACTACACAGAGAAACCCTGTCTCCAAAAAACAAACAAAACAAAAGGTATAGTCTTTTGAAAGCCAGAGGCTGAGTGCAGACAAGGTAGAATACACATACTTCTTGTTCCTGTTCCAAGAGCAATGTAAAGCCCTGAGCATGTACACAGAGCAAATGATTGACGATAGAGTTAAAACAGAGATGACCAGTGTGGTGGTTTGAATGAAAGTGGCCCCCCGCACGCCTTTAATCCCAGCACTCAGGAGGCAGAGGCAGGCGGGTCTCTGTGAGTTCAAGGCCAACTTTGACTACTGAGTGAGTTCCAGGAAAGGCACAAAGCTACACAGAGAAAACCTGTCTCGAAAATAAATAAATAAATAAATAAATAAATAAATAAATAAATAAATAAATAAATAAAAGTAAGTAAGTAAGTAAATAAATAAATAAATAAATAAATATAAGTAAGTAAGTAAATAAATAAATAAATAAATGAAAAAGAAAATGGCCCCATAGGCTTATAGGGAGTGGCACAATTAAGAGGCGTGGCCTTGATGGAGGAAGTGTGTCACTGGTGCTTCGAGGTTTCAAAGACTCAAGCCAGGCCCAGTGTCTCTCTCCCTGCTGCCTGCTGCCCCCGATGTAAAACTCTGGGCTGCTTCTGTAGCACCATGTCTGTCTGCACACAGCCATGCTTCCTGACCATGATGAAAATGGACTGAACCTCTGAACTGTAAGCCAGCCTTAATTAAATGTTTTTCTTATAAGAGTTGCTGTGGTCATGGTGTCTCTTCACAGCAATAGAAACCCTAAGACAACTAGAAACTTCCAGACCAGACGGAAAATGTGGCAATGAGTCACCTGTGTTTCCTTTTTCCTTCACAGATCCCTGAGTAGACACTTGAAAAATCAGAAACCCAGAAATAGCAGTAGATTCAGACAGAAAAGCACAAGAAAACCCTCTCTACAGCAAAGGACCAGAAAGGTGAAAACTTAGCAAGACAAAAACTAACAGCTCATGGCGGCCAACACGTTCCAAACACATGCAGCTCCCCTCCCACCTCTGCCAGCAGCTGATGGTGGGAGCACCTGGATTTCTGCCCTCACCCGGCTCTACTGAAGCACGTCTGCTTCCTGTCAGGGCGTGTCAGAAAATCTGGAGCTTTCACCATCTCCCACAGGCCACATGGGGAGCCTGACTTCAGCCCCCACTTAGCTGTGATGACATCCTTTCCCTCCCTGCCAGCAGAGTATCCACTGCCAAGATCGGAACACTAAGAAACCTCATAGTCAGAAAAACACCTGATACCCAGTGCTCGCCCTGAACGGGACCCCATCTCAATCCCCTTCTCCCAAAAGAGGGCAGAAAGAATGTAGGAGCAGGAGGATGGGCAGGAGGACTGTGAGATGTGACATGGCCACCTCACCATGAACTCACCACAGCTGTGGCTCCCTGCCCTTGATGATTTGGCATCCCAGCTAGCAGCACACATTTCACTCAGTGGAGAAGACATGAAGAGGAAGGGAGATGTTAAGAGTGCCTGGGGTTGGGAGAAAGAAGGAGCTGGGGTGCATACAGTCAGGCTCATACACATAAATTTTTAAAAAAAATTTAAAGCAGGTATACCCCCATCATGTAGCTGTGTCAAAATGGCCTGTAGTGAAACATTGTGATCGTAGTGACTTTTCCTACTGCAGGGACAGAACAAGTTAAGAATAAAAGGTTTGTTTTGTTCCATGACCGCAGAGAGATTTCTGTCTACCTTGGTGAAGACATAGTGATGGGCTGGGCTGGTTCTGTGGTGTCGAGAGCACAAGGCAGCATTAGAGTCAGCAGGCGGGGAGCAGAATCAAGGATCAGAGCCAGAACTGTGCATAGCTGTGAAGGCCTGATGCCAGTGACCGCCTTCCATGTCTGGGCTCCATCTCCCAAAGACGCAGCTCATTGACCTGTCAGCTAGGGTTGCCTGCATAAGACCTACAAAAGATCAAGCCAGCCGAAATCCTGGCCTCAACCCCCACCCTCAGTGGATAGTTACTAAGGGAGGGAGAGTCATTCTTTACTGAGGAAGTGGCCCTGGTAGGTCTTGCACGCTGTGATGGATATCTCACTCCCACACACCTATGAGCAGTACTAACTGGACTAAGTGGGCTGTCAAAAAGGAAAAAATTGCTGGGTGGCGGTGGCGCACGCCTTTAATCCCAGCACTCAGGAGGCAGAGCCAGGTGGATCTCTGTGAGTTCGAGGCCAGCCTGGTCTACAGAGCGAGATCCAGGACAGACACCAAAATCTACACAGAGAAATCCTGTCTTGAAAAACCAAAAAGGAAACAATTAAAAAGACCTGAACTTGGGAGGGAGCATATTGGAGGACCTAAGATAGAAAGAGGCTAGGTATAATCATATTCACTGTATATATGTATGTAATTCTCCCCTCCCCCCTCCAAATTTTAAGGTACCACAAGCTAGGGAACAAGCCTTACAGACAGAAGCCTTTGTGGGGTACATTTCAGAATCAGATCTACACAGTTACGCAGTGTTTTGAAATTTAAGTTCTCACAGAATAGTCATTGACATGAGAAGATTGTACACAGTGTGGAGTATGTAGTTTGTATGAAAAGGGGGGTGCCGTCTGAACCTGCATTGCCTCTGTCGGTAATGGCGTTGGGTTTTAACTCTCGAACTCTGCCTTCCTATCAGTTACTATTTCGTTTCCTGTTTTTTCTGTGTACAGTAAGGTGTATTGTAATCCTAAAAACCACTAGTATCCTCTGCCCTGTGGTCCTGGGGACACCAGGCATCGACAGAGCCCAGGGCCTCACTTCTCCATGTGTGAAGCAGATTAGTTTCCTTTGAGTTTTAAAAGTGTGAACCGTTAGGGAAGTCAGGTCTGCTGAACAAAACTGTTATTTTCTATAGGTCTGTGTGAGTATGTAATTGAAAAACTATCAACTTGCTTTGAAAAAGATTTACTTATTTTTTTCTACGTATATGTGTTTGCCTGTGTGTATGTGTACCACATGCATGCAGTGCCCACAGAGGTCAGAAGAGGGTGTTGGATCCCCTGGAGCTGGAATTACAGGCAGTTGTGAGCTGTCATGTGGGTTTTCAGACTTAACTGGGGATGAATACAAACTAAATGAAGTCATGCATGACACGGTCCTGACGTGGATGGTCGGGAAGTAACGAGAAGAGATGAAGTCCTGACTGTTGGTTGTAGATGCTAATTATAAAAAGAACTGGGAAGAAAACTGAAAATTATGAATCACATTTTGTCATTTCCCAAGTAACCTTTACCCCTTTGTTTCCCTTTTCATTAATGTCACAGAATTTAAAATATTCTGTTACTGGGCTGGAGAAGTGGCTCAGAGGTTAAAGAGCACCCTGCACCCACATCCACTGGCTCACAACCGCAGCTCCAAGGGATCTGACGCCCTCTTCTGCCCTCTGGAGGCACTGCATACACACATGGTCAAACTCATGTGAACACACACAATTAAATAAAAATCTTTAAAACTTTCTCTGTCAGTAAAAGTGAAAAACAAGTGAAATTCATACAACATTGTGTCCTTTTATAGATGGTGTTTCTTGGAGCTAGGTATGTGTTCTGCATTGCTTGTAACCTGAAATGTGACCACTGTGTCACCGTGGCTTGGTCTCCTGATGAAATCTTCCCTGGTGTCATCTTTGTTGCAGGCCACCTGGCTATACGGCATACAGATAAGCTGCTTGCTCCTCGTCTGCATGCTTCAGTTTTTTAACTCCATGATTCTGGGATCGCTGCTCATCAGTTTTAACCTTTCAGTATTAATTGTAAGAAAACTTCAGGTAGGACTTTTTAAATTTTTATAAACTGTATTTATTTTTAAAAGATTTTCATTTTGAGCTCTGCATGTGTTTTGTGAATGTGCACGTGAGTGCAATTCCTATGGAGGGCACAAGAGGGCACTAGATCCCCTGGACCTGGAGTCATATGCTGTTGTGAGCTGCCTACACTGGGTGCTGGGAACCAAACTGGAGTCCTCTGCAAAAGCAGTGCACACTCCTACCTGTTGAGCCATCTCTCCAGCCCTATAAAATCTATTTTTGATTGTGTGGCTCTCTGGGCCTTATTTGCAGGGTCAGTGCTAGGTAAGATCATTGAGGTCTTCCCTGCCCCCGCCCCCCCCCCCTAGTATCCTGCGTAGCAGCTTCCTGCCCTGTGAAAGTTGCCTGCTGAGAGGGTGTCTCCCAGTCAGTTCCAGTTTGGTTTCTCCACAACCCCTGTGTTCACCATGTAGGGCCTTAAGGTCTGTTACAGTGGGCAGCCAAGAATTTGTGTTTTCGTGGGGTCTGCTGGGGCCTTCCTGTCCAGTAACTCATAGGGAGGTCTTCATGTGTTCCCTCCAGGGTTTTCATTTAACAACCTGTGTCTTCTAGGGACAGCTTGTTCACCCATGCAGGTGGCCTCTGTTCATCTTCTTTGTTTAATTGCATCTTTAAATCACCTTACAAAGTAGTGGGTCCCACGCGGTCGTTTCACACAGTCTTGGTGTCACCTCACCAGACCCCACACCTTTTCTCCCTCTTCCCTGCTTTGACTCTAACCACCGATACCCCCCTTTGCACTTTCACATGTAAAGTTACTAAAGAAAAGAAAAAGACCCCATGAATAGGTTTTGTTTCCGTGTGTGTGTGTGTGTGTGTGTGTGTGTGTGTGTTACACGAGCCAACATTTTAAATCTTTGAGTAATCTCACATGATTACGAAATTATAGTTAACATTAAAGTGTATTTAAATGTTCATTAAAAATTAAAACACAGTTCTTTCATTTTCTAGAAAAACCTAAAAACTGGGACCTTCCTGACTAGGATTGGGAAACTATTGTTGCATTTACTTCTAGTTTTCTGTTTGACACTTTTTCTCAACAATGTTATTAAGGTAAGTTAATAAGTGAGATTGAATCCTTTCTGAAATGTATTTATAGGATTGAAGATAAGCTTAGAACTTTTAATTAGAAATAGTTCTTTTTATAAAGCGTACTTGAATCCCTGAGTCATGATTGATTGACCTAGCAAGGGCCACACATGGTTTTGTTGGTTTTGATTATTCATTTCTCTTCCCTTTCATGACACATCCTTACTAGTCGCTTTTCTGTCGCTATGACAAAGCAATTCAGAGAAGAGTTTCTTAGGGCCTGTGGCTCCAGAGGTTTGAGTCCGTGATGGTGAGCCAAGCAGGTTGAGAGCTCACATCCTGAACCGTAAGCAGGAAGCAGATCAAACTGGGAGTGGGGTGAGGCCTTACACCCCAGTGACAACGCACTTCTTCAGCAAGGCTACACCTCCTGAGCCTTCTCAGAGAGTGCCGCCAACTAAGGACCAGGTGCTTAAGTGCCTGAGACTCTGGCGGACACCTCATTCCAGTCACTGTGGATGCCTGAGACTCTGGCGGACACCTCATTCCAGTCGCTGTGGATGCCTGAGACTGTGGAGGACACCTCATTCCAGTCGCTGTGGATGCCTGAGACTGTGGAGGACACCTCATTCTAGTCACTGTGGATGCCTGAGACTGTGGAGGACACCTCATTCCAGTCACTGTGGATGCCTGAGACGGTGGAGGACACCTCATTCCAGTCACTGTGGATGCCGTCGGTCTCAGTCAGGGTTCCTGTTGCTGTCGTGAAACTCCGTGACCAAAGGCAGACTGGGGAGAAAAGGGTCTATTTTGCTTACACATCCCCAGTCGCCGTCCACTGAGAGAAGCCAGGGAAGGAACTCACACTGGACAGGAACCTGGAGGCATGAACTGGAGCAGAGGCCATAGAGGGGTGCTGCTTACTGACTTGCTCCCCATGACCTGCACAGTCTGCTTTCTTAACAGAACCCAGGACCACCAGCTCAGGGATGGCGCCACCCATGGTGGGCTGGGCCCTCCCCCATCGATCATTAATTAAGAAAACGCCCCACAGGTTTGCCTGTAGTCTGGTATTATGGAAGCATTTTCTCAATTGAGGCTCCTCCTCTCCTAAAACTAGCCAGCACAGTGTCTGTCTTTGAGCTCATCAGATTGAAGGCTCAACTTTTAACACATTAACTATTGGTTTTGTTTTGTTTGGGAGGTTTTTGAGACAGTGGAACCTAGCTGGCCTTGACCTCCACATCCTGCTGCCCCTGCCACCTCTGTGCTGGGACTACAGCTGTGCACTACCTGCCCCACAAGGTGGGCTTTAGTGGGATTTCTTTGTTCAAAAGAAGATGTGAGTTCATTTTTGCTAAGTTAAAATGAACAACCCAAGGCTGGGATGTCATTGTGGGCATGTATGAACTCAGCGTGTACAGAGCCCTGAGTTCTATTCCTACCACCAAAATAAATTTAAAAATAACTAGATAGTAGAATAACTCATTTAGTAACCTGGTCACTGTGCAGAATAGGCTACAATTCACAGAGCTCTGTCTGCCTGCCTGCCGAATGCTGATGTTAAAGGTGAGCACCATCATGCCTGGCTTTACTAGGATTGTTGATTGAGTGTTCTGTGGCATAGCTTTGTTTACTGCTTGTCTGAGGGCAGGCTTTCCCTCAGGGTATACCTCTTGGACCTTGGTGCCCCGTTGGTTTTCGTTTTTAATTTTATTATTTTTATTTTATGTGTATGGATGTTTTGTCTGCCTGTGTGTCTGGTGCTCCAGGATGAGGCATCAGGTCCGCTGAACCAGAGTTGCAGATGGTTGTGAGCCACCATGTGGGTGCTGGGAGTCAGACCTGGGTCCTCTGCATGAGCAAACAGTGCTCTTAACTGCTGAGCTGCCTTCCCGAGCTCCCGCTTGTCTTTAAGCTAGAGCAAAGGTCCTGTGATTTCACCTGACACTCTTGCACCCCACTCCTCTCTTCTCGAAGGCTGGTCCAGCAGAAGAGACACCTGTGAACATCTTCCTTCCCCTCAGAGGAGAACAGCAGTCTCTTTCTTCTCCCTGTTGACTGTCAAAAAGGGAAAAAAAAATTAGTCAGTGAACCACAATTAACATGCCACTTTTTTATTTTGTTTTGGTTTGGTTTGGTTTGGTTTTGGGTTTTCCAGACAGGGTTTCTCTCTCTAGCCCCAGCTTGTCCTGGAACTAACTCACTCTGTAGCCCAGGCTGGCCTCGAACTCACAGAGATCCACCTTCCTGTGCCTCCCGAGTGCTGGGATTAAAGGTGTGTGCCACCACTGCCTGGCTGCCACTGTGTCCTTAAACTCTGTATCATACCTGCAATTTCCTAATTGGAGGACTCAAAATTATTCAGGAAGGAGCCAGAGAGATGGCTCGGTTGGCAAAGTGTTTACCCCCAAGCACAAATCCTCAGTTCAGATCCTCAGGTCCCGTGGGAAAGGCTGGGCGTGGTAGCATGTGTCTGTAATCCCAGTGCCCAGGAGGCAGACAGGCACATCCCTGGAACTCACTGGTCAGCCAGTCTACCAGAATCAGTGGGTTCCAAGTTCATTGAGAGGTCCTGTCTCAAATATTAAGGTGAAGGAAGACACCTGACATTAACATCTGGCCTTCACACACACACATGTGCACTGCATGCATACACACACACAAACAGAAAATGTGCCTATACTGAACATGTATAGATTTTTCTCTTGCATTTCCTAAATAACACAGTACAGCAGCCACTTATATAGCATTTATTTTATATTTGATGTTGTAAGTAATCTAGAGTTGGTTTCAGGTCTACAGAAAGACAAGCATGGTGGTGGTGCATTCCTGTAATCCTGCACTTAGGGACTGAGGCAGGAGGTTCCTGAGTTCAAGGCCAGCCTGTGCATCTAGCAGTGCAGTAGACTGCTTGCTTAGCATGTGCAAAGGCCCTAAGTCCAATACCTCGAACTGCCCCCTCCTCCCCAAAAAAAAAGAGTGCAGAAGAACGCTTGTATGCAAACACTGCATTGAAGACTGGACTATGAAGGGTTCCCTAAACCATTGTCTGTGATAATAGCAAGGATTGACTGCGCTCACTCACAGCTTACAGGTGCAAGGCTCCTCCACATTCCCGCTTGGCAGACTCGGTGATCCATCTGCTCTTTGATTTAACCGGTAGAGACCTCTGAGCCTAGACTTCTGTTTTTTGACACTCCAAAGGATAAGAGTCTATTGATCGATCCTTGCTGAGTGTTTCGGCAGAGACCTACGACAGCAAATTAGAAAAAGCAGTCTGTGAACTCATTGCACATACTGGACCCACAGGAAGCATTTCCCTTGCTCCAAGTAGTTGCACAAGCCACATTTTTGCCTCATTGTTAATGAACTTATTTTGTTTTCTCAATTGTAACTTCATCTTAATTTTTTTCTGCCTTTCTTTATCTGATATTATTTTCCCCATTTTTGTCTTTAAGATTTTATTTTTGCTGGGTTGTGATGGTATACCCCTTTAATCCCAGGACTTGGGAAGCAGAGGCAGGTGGATCTCTGTGAGTTTGAGGCCAGCCTGGGCTACAAAGCGAGTTCCAAGACAGCCAGGGCTACACAGAGGAGCCCTGTCTCAAAAAAAAAAAAAAAAAAAATTATTTTTATTGTTTTTAATGATGCGTATGTGGGGAGCAGGGGTTGTACATATGAGTGTGGCACCCATGGAGGCCAGAAGAGGGCATCAGATCCCCTGAAGTTGGGGTTACACACAGTTCTGAGCTGCTCTACTGGGGTGCTTAGGAACCCGGCTCAGGTCCTCTGCAAGAGCGGGACAGGCTCTTAATTAACCACCTGAGCCACCTGTTTGTATTATGTGGATTTTTATAATTCATAAATAAAAAATAAAATTACAGAAATTAAAATTACAGTATGTAATGGTGAACACTGGAATTGGGGGCATCTACACCTTAGGGTCATGTCTGTCCAGAGTTATCTGAATGCTGAGTCCTGAAAGCCACACGGGCTGTGTACCTGCTTGAGATTTCAGATCATTTTGTTGATGTTTCCTGATATAAAATGAAAAAGGTCACCTTTCCTTGATCTACTTCGCATGTTGAATTCATGCAGCTGTTTGAATGAAGGATCCCCTTAGAAGGGGAGAGGCAATGAGGCGGAGGTGAGAGCTGGGGAACGGCTCCTCTGCGCTGTTCCCATCACAGGCTGTCAGGGAGACACTAATAGCTCATTTCCTTTTCTCTTTTGCTAATAGAAAATTCTTAACCTGAAGTCAGACGAGCACATCTTTAAATTTCTGAAGGCCAAGTTTGGGTTTGGAGCAACCAGGTATGACTGGCTTCAGACCGAGCCTGCTGTTTCACACCGAAGCCCCAGAGCCTCCCGCTCTCCCCTGCGGCTCCTTGCCTGTCTCGGGTGTGACACCCCCTGCCTCCCTTCTTCCCCAGGGATTTTGATGCGAATCTCTACCTGTGTGAAGAAGCCTTCGGCCTCCTGCCTCTCAACACATTCCAGAGGCTCTCAGAGACGCTGCTGTTTTACGCATACGTGTTCGTCTTGTTGGTCACCGTGATCACGGCTTCAGTGGTTGCCTTTCGTAACCTCAGGTAGGCCTGGACGCTCCTGCTTTCGTGACGTTGTTCTGGACAGGAGCTGGGAGAGAGGTAGGAGGGCAGGCGAAAACACGAATGGCGAACACACCTGTTCATCTTCAAAAGTGGCTGCCGGGCAGCGGGCTGCGGCCCTGTCCGGCCGGCGTGCTGGGTGCGCCCATCTCTGGCAAGGTGGGTGACCCGCCGGTCCGTTTGTCTCCATCCATGTAAAGAAGCTCTTCGGTGAGGCTGCTGTGCAACAGTGTGAAAAGCCACAGTAAGGACCGGAAATGGGCATTAGCTGTCACTAGCCGGTGCTGCTGCTGTCAGGTCACCAGGCTGGCATGGTTTCAATGATTCGTTCCCTGGGGCTTTTTTCTTTCTTCCTCTAGATGAGACCCATGCAGCCTGGGTCCGGCTACCAGTGAGTTATAATGTAGCACCATACAAAATATGAAATGACTGAAAATGTGGGGGGCTGGAGGGGTGTTTTGTTTATGTGTATGGTTTTTTGTTTTTGTTTTTGTTAACTCCATCACATGGTTCTCAAGTGAGAACTTTGTACACAGTGACAAAGGCCTGGAAGCCTAGCTACTCAGGAGGCCGAGGCAGGAGGATCACAAGTTCAAGACCACCCTACACTAAAATGAGGTCAGGGACAATGTGAACAACTTAGGTCCTGTTTCAAAATAACAAGGGAAAATTAGGTCCAGACAAGTGGCCCAGTGGTATATCACTTGTCTAGCATGCCTGGGGCCCTGGGTTTGATTCCCAGTACCAGAAGAATAGTTATTGGTTTGTTCCCTCGGGTCTCAGTTGAAAGCTCATAAAGTTGGTATGGACCATAATTATGAGTGTTTACTGAAACTTTTATGTTCTCAGGCCTGTGTTTAAGACTTAGCAGAAGAAAGCATCAGGGAACACGAAGGTTTTTTGGAAGACTCATAGAATACTTCCCTCCATGCTGATGGGTTTTACCTTTACAATCCATGTTTCATTGAAAAAAAAAGGAAAAGGTGACTCAGCTGTCAGTTGTGAGAGCTTAATGGAGGTCTCAGGGAAGCCCCTTCTCGGTGTATTCCATAGCTAGTTAAACTGCTGGTGAGCTGTGATTCCCAGTCACAAGAACTGTGGTAAGCGTGAGTCCAGAGCACTGCAGCCTTGCGGTTACTAAGAATAAAGCAGGGCCTGAGAGATGGCTCAGCGGATGCGGGCGCTTGCTGCTCCTCCAGAGGACCCGAGTCCTCAGCACCCGTGGTGGGTGGCTCGCAGCCTGCGGTGATGCCGGTTCCAGGGGCCTCACACACAGACACACAGATAGAAATCTTCTTGAGAAAGAAACTGAAAATACTTCATCTGTTCTCAGCTGGCTCACGAAAAACCTTAGCCCCCTGGGCAGGAAAGTTCTTCTAGATGGCACAACTAGTGTGACTAAAGAGACACAGGTGTGAAGACGGGACAGGAGCCGAGGCTGTCCAGGGCAAGGGCAGAGTCCGCTGAGGTCACCGTGAGTCTGGGGCTCTGGCTGGAGGCTGGCCTGCTCCAATAGAGTGGTGCTTCTCAACCTTCCCAGTGCTGCGACCCTTAAAACAGTTCCTCATGCTGTGGTGACCCCAATCACGAAGTTATTTTCTTACTTCATAACTGTACTTTTGTTCCTGTTATGAATCATAATGTAAATACCTGATATGCAGGATATCTGAGATGTAACCCCTGTGAAAGGTCATTGGACCCCCAAAGGGCTTGCGGCCCACAGGTTGAGAACTGCAGCATTAGAGGGTCCTCATCTACCTGTTAGAAGTTTCAGGAGGTTTTCAAGGAGAAGCACTATGTTAATTAAAGAATGGTGGCTTCTTAATGTGTGCTGACTAGTGGTCAAAGGGTGATTCTTTTTTTTAATGTTTATTTACTTTTATTTAATGTGTATGTGTATTGTGCCTACATAGCATGCTTGCAGTACCCTCAGAGGCTATAAGAGGGTGTTAGGTCCTCTGGAACTGGAGTTACAGACAGTTGTGAGTTGCCGTGTGGGTGCTGGGAATTGAACTCAGATCCTCTGGAAGAGCAGCCAGTGCTCTTAACCGCTGAGCCATCTCTCCAATTAGAAATTAGCCAGTCTCTAATTTCCTTTTTAAATGTTTTAAAACTGGGGCCAGAGAGATTGACAGAAGTTAAGAGGCTGGTTTGATTTCCAGTGCGTACATGGTGGCTCACAGCCAGTCCCAGAAGATCCATTGCCCTCTTGTGGATTCCAAGGCCCCATACACACACACACGGTACACTCATACATGCAGACAGAACACCCGTACATATAAAATAAAAACAAAAAGGAGCAAGAAACAGTTCCTGCAGCTGGACCTGGTGGTGCACACCTGTAATCCCAGCACTCTGAAACTGAAGCGGGAGAACTAACGAGTTCAAATCCAGCTGGAGCTACATAGTGATACCCCATTCAAAAATAAGTAGCCAGGCGGTGGTGGCGCACGCCTTTAATCCTAGCACTTGGGAGGCAGAGCCAGGCGGATCTCTTTGAGTTTGAGGCCAGCCTGGTCTACAGAGCGAGATCCAGGAAAGGCACCAAAACTACACAGAGAAACCCTGTCTCAAAAAACCAAATAAATAAATAAATAAATAAAATAGATGGATAAATAAGAACACAGTTAAATGATATTAAGACTTAGTGTTTTTTCTACTGGATGTTTAACATTCACACTGTCCAGTTGTGTAAACTGGAGCATCCTTTTAATAATAATAACATTCATCTATTGGATATAAATAATGAGGCATTGGTAGGTGAAATGCCCCTTGATCCATTAACTGAATTAAAAATTCATAGATAAGTAAATATATGTGTCCTGGAACTCACTCTGTAGAGCATGCTGGCCTTGACCTTGAATTCAGAGCTCTCCCATTTCAGGCATCTCCAGAGGATTTGTTCCTGTTATTCTTTAAAGAATTGAATCTGTTTACATTTTTATTTAAAATCTTCTGTGAAATTATAGTTGCTTAATTGCTGATGCATTTATATTATGATACCAAGTCTCAAATCCCACACTGATGGATGCTGATTCATTCTCTTGTGGGGAAAATAACAAGGTCCACCTAAATCAAAGCTACACATCCGGCTTTGACGTTGCTCATTTGCTGTTTTCTCCAGTGACTCCGCAAGTCCGCAGCCCATGGGTCAGACAAGAAAGTGTGCGGTTGACCTGAAACCAGAAGCCGCTTACAACTTAATCCACACTATTCTGTTTGGGGTCCTGGCACTGAGTACGATGAGGTACTTCTGCTGATTTCTTTGATTTAACTTAATGGCTCTTTAATTGATGTTGTCTAACAGCAGGATTCAAAACCTGGCATCACCTTGTTGATGATTCTGTCCCCATACATCTGCCTTCATGCATTCTCTTCCCTCTGTGAAATATCACTGCTGGTGTTTTCCTTAGTTGCAAATATTCTCCAATGGCTTACTTACATGAGTGCTCCTAGAAAGTGATGGAAAGGATTAGTAACCCTCCAGCTTCTGCGCAGACTGACAGGACAGTCTTGCGTGTGGGAGCTTCCCTCCCTGGCTCCCTGACTTGTTTGCACTGAGCAGACGCTCACACAGCAGGCACTGTGACGTCCTTCTCTCTGCCGTTTCAGGATGAAGTACCTGTGGACGTCCCATATGTGTGTGTTCGCATCATTTGGCCTGTGCAGCTCTGAGATCTGGGAGTTACTCCTGAGGCTGGTTCATCTCTGTAACCCAAAGAGGGTCAGTGCTGTCCTTGTCCATCCAGGTGGAAGTGAGCCGTAGAGTTTCTTCTCTGTCAGGGTTTAGTAGGTGCCAGGTGTCATGTAGAGTAGATACAAAATCTAGATTGTTGTTGTTGTTTTTGAGGTAGGCTTTCTCTGTGTAACCTAACTGTCCTAGAACTTGCTCTGTAGACCAGACCAGCCTTGAATTCACTGAGAGATCCACCTGCCTCTGCCTCCCAAGTTCTGGGATTAAAGGCGTGTGCCACCACCGCCTGGCCCTGTCAATTATATTTTTGAGTCACTTAATATTTCTACATGTCAGATATGTTCACTATACACAGAATTTAGGAATGCAGTAAAAAACAAAAAAAGCAAAATTAAAACTTGCCAATAGTTCCATTGACCAGAATTGCAATTGTTATTATAAGCCATTTTCGACAGACTAAAGACCGACACTTCGTTCAGTTTGTTTGATTTTGATGCTGTCTTCAAACGGTGTGTGTGAACAAAGCCAGCCTGGGAGGCCGAAGAGTCCAGAGATCTTAACAGAGTCTTTTTCCACAGATCTGGGTCATGCGGTATTCGGTGCCCATAGTCACCCTGCTCTACCTGTGCTGTAAGGTAAGGCCGACTCACACATTCTTTGTTTGGAAGCAGAGGGCTTGTGGCATTGGTAAAGACTTCCTTTGAATCTTGTTGAGTGGCCATTGATAGGAAAAACGGTCTTTAAAAGCTTGGAGATTTTAGAGGTCAAGCCTTATAGTATGAAAGCCATTCATAAAAGAGGAAAAAAACAAACAAACTTAGAAAAAGCCATTCCTTTAGTTTCAGCTCTTACTGGAAGCAGATTCTGAAAATGTTTTCAGACCTATTTTGAAACAAATAAGGCAGGAAAAAGTAGTTTATGTAGAGAGAGAGTTTTAAGATAGCACCGACGTTAACCTGTACATTATATTAAATGCTTTCACGGAGCTGGACACACAGAATAAACACTGTAGTTCGTCTCTGGGGCCAGGTGTGGTGGTACCCGACAGTAATCTCAACGCTGAGAGTCTGGGTTGGGAGCATCCAGCCTTCAGAGCTAGCCTGGGCTTCACAGTGAGACCTAAACAAAACAAGACAAGGAAGGAAAGATCGACCCTCTCCCCAACCAGAAGACACTGTAGTGATGTGGAGAACAATGTCGTAGTCTCCTGTAACTGACTTGAAAGGGCCAGGGCACCCCTCAGAGACACTGTCAGCATCATTTTCCACTTGGCGATTCATTTGTTATGTCTTTGAGATTTATAGGCCTTGAATTATCACCTGGGGGTTTATAGCACAGAATACTTAATCCAAGTGATCTATCTCTCTCTCGATATCTATCTATTTCTATCTCTCTCTTTCTCTCTCTTTCTCTCTCTCTCTCTCTCTCTCTCTCTCTCTCTCTCTCTCTCTCTCTCTCTCTTTCTTCAGAGGTTTTTTTTGAGACAGGGTTTCTCTGTAGCCCTGGCTGTCCTGAAACTCACTCTGTAGACCAGGCTGGCCTCATACTCACAGAGATCCACCTGGCTGTGTGTGTGTATGTGTGTGTGTGTGTGTATGTGTGTGTCCATCCCCGAGTGCTGGGATTAAAGGTGTGCACCACCATCCAGCTCTCTTGCCCTTTCTTAAACCAAAACCAAAGTTAGAGCAGTGGACTAGAGGTTACTGTGCAGAGGCCCTGATTTGGCAGGGTGGTCAAGAGAGAGTCTGCCCGCAGCTTGGCCTCCAGGCGGGCCTGCTGCTACTGTAACACGAGTGATTGTAAACAAAAGACTTCACGCTTGGGAACTGCATGTGATAGTCCGTGTCCTGTCAGAACAGCTGCTGTTACAGGCAGTGCCCACCAGCCCCGGATTTTATTCTTGGATGTAAAGAAGTGAAACAAGGTTTAATAAGCAGCTTGGCAGTTTCACCTTAACCTGGAATTATGAGGGTTAAACCCCTGCAAGCTCAGCATTGTTCCGTTACTACAGCTGTGGAAGCAGGACAGTATGGGAGCAAGAACTGACTCTGTCTGTGTGTATAGATGCATATGCACATGTGTGTGTATGTACGTTTGTGTGTGTGTGCCTGTCTGTATGCATGTGTATGTGTCTACATGTGTATGTGTGCATATGTGTGTGAGTGTGGGGGGGGGGGTTGGGTGTAAGCTAATCCTCCACTACTTGTTGAAATTTGATGAATTATTTTAAGCTGGTTAAGGACTAGGTGATAAGATTGAGGAAGGGTTTAGGGAGCAAATAAAGCATGCTCTAGATGTTTGGTTCTTACATGTGTTCCTCAGGCAGGCAGAAGCAGCAGCAGCAGTGAACTAGGAAATTCAAGATGTGCATTGCACTCCAGACCCACCGAGTCAGAAGCTCATGCTCAGCCTTGGTGAGGATTTGGACAGCATTGGGTTTGTGAGACCTGCTGCTCTGCACTAGGACTTGCTCATGGGTAACTGTGTCCCAGGCGCTGACTGCGGATGGTGTAGCAAAGGGCCGGCCTACCTTCTACATCCTTTGATGCTGATGGCTCCTACCCTGTACCAGCCAGTCATTTCCCTACACATTGCTATACCAAGCCCCGCCCGGTGGGAGCAAAGTCCCCTCCTCTCCAGAACCACGGCTGTGGGGGCCAGTGGAAGAACTGGGATGGCCGCCACTGCCAGCAGCAGCCAGCAGTCATCCTGGGGTGAGAGAATTGGGATTCTGATGAGTTTCTCAAACTGTTGCTCAGGCCTTGGGCAGCTAGCAGGAAGCTTCTACTCACACTGTACAAAATCCTTGAGCTGCTTTATCTCAAATATGCAAAGTAAAGCCAGGCATTGTGACACATGACTTCATCCCAGCAGAGGCTGACCAATCTCTGTAAGATCAAGGCCAGCCTGGTCTAAGGAGCTAGATTCAGGACAGCCAGGGCTACACAGAGAAACCTTGTCTAGGAAAATACATATATATATATATATATATGTAATCAGAGAGAACATGAACAATATAGACATTAGGAGTTTTTCCCTGACACTAAGACTCTTTTCCATCTGTGCCAACTGTTAAGCCTTTCTGTCAGTGATGTAGCTGTTTGAACGAAGCCTGGCTTGAGTTTCACTGGCAGTTATAATGTGGGTTCATTCTTCTAGGATAATCCCATTCAAAGGGAAAATCATGTGCTAGGCTCCTCAGAACCAGAGATTAAAAGCATTTACTCTGGTCTCAATTAGCTTATTGGATTGTGAAATCCAAGCTAATCTATTGCATTCTGTTAAAAGGTGACATTTAGTTTTTATTTGCATATTATTTAAGGAGTTTCCCTCAGGACACACTAGATGTTTAACATTCTTTCAGTATCAGCAATTTTAAAATTAGAAAAATAAAAAAAAAATTAGAAAAATATCCAATACCCATTGAATTCACAGATATACCAAAATAATTGGTTTATTTTATTAGATAAATGTTGGTATTTTGTTGATTGTCAAGTAACAGGGACAACAAATTTGATCTCTAAAATACTTAGAGTGAGTCAGGAGTTTAGGCTAGCCTGGGCTACATAGTGAGACTCTGTCTCAGAACAACAAAAATAAGAATTAATAGAGGAAGTGGTGCTTGGTCCACCATCATTTGAGAATAACTAAGATTTAATTGATTAATGGACTAGATTAGTGATGGGGAGGAAGGGTCTTTTTACATTGTGTCTGCATAACCTGAAGTGACATGAGTTGACCCATGGCATAAATAACGAAGTCAAATATATTAGATTCTCCTGGAGAGTCCAGTTTCCAACCGTCTTTTCCCACTGTGCCAGCGTTTCTAATACTGTGTAACAAGCCGTTTGCCCAGAATTCTAGCAGCAGAATAGAGTCATGAGACTAACAAGCAGGTTTACAACCTGTTTAGAAGCAGGTTCTGGGGCACAGCTCTGCTGCTTTTGAGCCTGAGTGAGTCAGCCACATCCCCAAGCCACAGTTTCCATCCTGAGAAACAATCTGATGGTGATGTTCCCACTGCGCCATCTGTCTTGTGACTTAGGTGAGGACAGAATGGTATCCTGCTTTGAAAGCCTTTCGTGTGTGTGTGTGTGTGTGTGTGTGTGTGTGTGTGTGTGTGTGTGTGTGTGTGAACACGTACGCAACACCCACTGAGGCCAGAAGAGGGCAGCAGATCCTCTGGAACTGGTGTTACACTCTGCTGTGACCTACCATGTGGGTGCTGAGAACTGAACCCTGGTTCCCCTGCTCTTAGTCACTGAGCCATCTGTCCAGGGCCAACAGTAACCTTTTGTTTTCAAAGCAACATAGAAGTCTATATGTAAAAGGTAACAGAGCCTCTGACCCCATTAGCTTCAGCAGGGATGATTCTGGAACTTTGCAAGGTAAAGCGGTTCTGGTTCCAATTGCCATTTCTGTTTGGCTCCTGAGTATATGATCCAGTTTCTCTGTCTCTGTTGTTTACTCTTGGTGATAGTTACAGAGGTTCATTTTTTGTTTTTTGTTTCAGTCCTGGCCAGGAATGATGGATGAACTCTTGGAGTTGAAAGAATTCTATGACCCAGATACAGTGGAACTCATGGACTGGATTAGGTAAGAGGAACTTCTCAAGTTTAAAACAGAATGCCTTTCTGAAGTCAACTGTAGATCTCATTTGTCTGGGGGAGAGAATTGTTTATTTTCTAATGGTGAAGAAACATCCTTTTTCTTTTTTTAATCAAACTTTTAATACTCTGAATTTGGAAGAAACTCTTACTGGCTGAGTGCAGTGCCACACACCTGTGACCCCAGCACTGAGACAGAGGCAGAAGCTGTGAGTTCAAGGCCAGTCTAGGCCACATAGTGAGACCCTGTCTCTAAACAACAAAAGGATTCTCTGCAGCTACATCCCCTGGGGGAAAGGAAGTACTCATTTGAAGTGGAAAACAGGATCAGAAAATAAACTAACACTGACAGAAGGGAGAGTGGGATTTTATTTACCCATGAGGCTCAGCAGTTGAGAGCATGCACTGGCTGCTCATGCAGAAGACCCTGGTTCAGTTCCCATCACCCGCACCTGGTAGTTCCCAACCAGCTGGGACTCCAGGTTCAGGACCTCTGACCCTCCCTCTGGCCTCCCAAGCAGCTGAATTCACATGCACACACCCCAACGGATGTACACACACAGGTTTAAAAACAAAGACAACACCGTTTACTTTATTTAACTCTCAGTAAAGCTTAGTTTCTACTTTTTGCTGGTTTTATCTTTATTATTTCCATCTGAATCCTGTTCAGATTTGCTGTTAATGCTGACACACACAGGAAAGTGTCCTCTCCGTTGGAGTTTTCAATTAAAGCTCACTGCAGGCTTCATTAGACTCATCATCACACTGCTTACTTTACAGAAAAATATACTTATTTTTGTTTAAAACATTTTCCTTAGCCCTGCATAGTGGTGTATGCCTTTAATCCCAGCACTAGGGAGGTAGAAGCAGGTGGATCTCTGAGATCAAGGCTAACCTGGTCTACACAGAGAGTTCTAGGATAGCCAGGGCTACAGAGAGAGACCCTGTTTCAAATTTTAAAAATTAATTAATTAAAAAATAAAACATGTTTCTTTTTTTTTTTTCCCTCCCCTCTCCACCCCCCAAACAGGGTTTCTCTGTGTAGCTCTGGCTGTCCAGGAACTCCCTCCGCAGACCAGGCTGTCCTCGAACTCAGAGATCCGCCTGCCTCTGCTACCCAAGTGCTGGGATTAAAAGTGTGCACCACCACTACCCAGCAAACTTTTTCCTTTTTAAAATCATTTGAATTATATTCTTACGTGTGTGGGTGTTTTGCCTGCATGTGTGTCTGGTACCGTGGATGGTTGTGAGTCGTCATGTAGGTGCTAGGAATTGAACCCAGGTCCTCTGAAAGAGCAGCCAGTGCTGTTAACCACTGAGCCATCTCAACAGCCCATAGAGAAGATTTTCAATATATCAACATCGGAATGCCCTAGCATGATATTGCTTTCTTTTTCTTTTTCCTTCTTTTATTTTTTTTTATTTTTTATTTATTTATTTATTTTTGCCTGAACGTGGTTGCTTTACCTCAGCTTCCAGCCTCAGAATGAAGCTTGTGTGTTTCAAAGTTTTGTTCAGAACCCTGACTCTGACTGGCAAAGACAAACTTCTGTACCTCACAGCATGCCCATGCTCTGTAGAGTGAGCGCTCCTCTTTATAAGCAGGAGTCACCTGTCCGGCACACACATGCGTCTTGAAGGTGTCGTCCACTGTCTCCATCCCTTAGGATTTTAGCAGCAGCCTCGTGGGTCCCTGCCTCGACTAGTGCTTACTGGCCACACCCGTTAGTACTGCTTCAGGGGAAGGGATGTCAGCTGCTTGCTGCTTGGATCTCCTGAGCACCATGCATGGGTTTATAGAGACTTAAGTCTAAGTGTCTGTGTGGCTTTGGTCTCAGTGTCCAACTGGATTTGACTGGACAGGAGTGTAATTTTTGACATGTTTCCGGGGGGAGGAGGGCAGCACTTTGCTCTTATTTATTAACTTTAAACCATGATGGGTAATGTTGGAGTAAACAATTCTTTCAGTATTTATTGTAAATAGGGAAAGATTATTTATACATATAAAGAGAAGCTAATTCCTTTTGTACTAATTGATTAGATATTTATAACATGTTCATCTGGAAGCAAGGCTGGTCCTCTCTGTCTATATTTTTTAAGGATTTATTTTATCTTTGTTATGTGCGTGTGGGGATGTGTGCTTATATGGGGGGGTCTCTACAGATTCTAGAAAGGGTGTCAGATCCCCTAAAGCTAAAGTTGTAGGACATTGTGAGCCACCAACCGTGGGGGCTGGAACTGAGCTCAGGTCCTCTGAAAGAGTAGCAAATGCTCTGAGCCTGGGCCTCTTCTCCAGCACCGGTCCTCCGTATTTTCAAGATGACTCTGTTGGACGTAGTGCCATAGACTGCGTCGTGTAGGTGGCGGCTCTCCTCTCCCTGGGACCCCGTACCGTCTCCACCTGTGTTCATGGCTTACAGAAGCTAATTATCGTCCAGACGATTGCAGCAGAGCCCGGACTTCTCTGGCTGTCTCCAACTCAGCATTTATTATTTTCATGTTTTCCCCTCAAAAAGCATACTTAAAGCAATGGCTCTGGCTCTGCAGAAGTAGGGGTGAGATGAGATCCCGGGTACAAAGGAGGCTGTTGCTCTCCCTGCTGGGGTCTGGCCTTGGCATCCTAGAGCCCCCTTCAGCTAACAGCATCTTTGTGGCACACTCGAGTACTTTGACTTATTAGCTGGTTGGCTTCTTCTTCTTCATTTCATTCTCAGCAACTGAAAGATTCATATTGTTCTAAAAATATTGCTTCGTTACATTGTCATCTAATCTTGCCTGTTTTCCCCGAAAATTCCTCAAATCGAAACGATTTTTTTTTTTTTTGTAAAAAAAAAAAAAATAGCTGCTTGGCATGTTTGTAAATTAAGCTTAAGTGATGATGAATGTATGCCAAAGTAGGGTCTATTTAGACACAAAATATGTTTGTTTAAATCAACATTCAAATCAGCTGTGGTCGGCAGGCTTTGAGTCTCCCTGTAAGGGAGTACATTTAATATTCTTATTGTTTCTTAGTACTAGAGGTTGAACCTAGGGCTTCACACATGCCAGGTAAGCATCAGTCGACTGCTGAGTATCATCCCCAGACCTCTTTTTACTTTTTGTTTTGAGGTAGGGTCTCACAAAGTTGCCCAGGCTGGCCTTGAGCTCACTGTAGCCCAAGCAAGGCCTTGAACTTTAAGCCTCCTGCCTCAGCCTCCCCATAGCCAGACTTACAGGCGTATGCTACCATATCTCGATTTAGTATTCTTTCAACCTTCCGATTTCTCCAGTCTACTTTGGCTCCCCTGTGGAGATTGGTCACAGGGTGTGTGTTTGCTGCCAGGAGAGAAGACTGCAACTGGGGACCCAGCACTCACTGGCAGGTACCTGCACTCTTACATCCTGACTGCAGCTGGGGACCCAGCACTCACTGGTGGGTACTTGCATTCTTGCATCCTGACTGCAGCTGGAGACCCAGCACTCACTGGCGGGTACCTGCACTCTTACATCCTGACTGCAGCTGGGGACCCAGCACTCACTGGCGGGTACCTGCACTCTTACATCCTGACTGCAGCTGGGGACCCAGTGCATCACTGGTGGGTATCTGCATTCTTACTAGCTGGAGCAAGGGGAGACACTCGGGTTCAAGATGGCTAGCCTTAGGATGACATGCAAAAAACCCAGGGACACATCCAGTTGTCTCCCATGTTAGTGTAAGAAGTTCTATCACACTACTCTGTTTCAGAGTGTGGAGAGGAGGCTTATCCATCAATCGGTCACCACCACTCCACCCCAGCCCCTCAGGCTCTGCGGGAGCCCCACACCTGCTCTGGGCTTCACTGCTAAACTACAAGACCATGGAGGTCTGGGATTCCTGCAGGGTGACTGAGGACACAGTGGAAGATGCCATCGCCTTGGTGGGAGTTAGTAATTGTCCCATCTTTGAAAGGAGCCCAGCTGTGGTTTTCTAGGAGCGAGAACCTCAGACACGATAGTGCTCATGAAGGGGCCGAAGGGGCTGGAGTCCTATGAAAGCTCTGGAAGCCTTTAAGTTATCAAGCTTCTTACACCTGATGAAGTTATATGCTGATTGGTACAGTTCAGTAGCTTCTATATGAGCACCAGCTGTGTGCACACAGGACACCAGGGGACATGTGAACACTGGTGGCTGTCCATTACACTGCCCCTTCATCAAAGCAATGGGTCTCTGCCGGCCCTGCTGACTGTGTGTTCCCCATGCTCTTTTTTGATTGATTGATTGATTTTAGAGACAGAGTTTCCCTGTGTAGCCCTGGCTGTCCTGGAACTCACTCTGTAGACCAGGCTGGCCTCGAACTCACAGAGATCCGCCTGCCTCTGCCTCCCGAGTGCTGGGATTAAAGGCGTGTGCCCCCCCCCCCCCCCCGCAGTTCCCCATGCTCTTACTTCACCCAACCTCACAGCTTGTAGAAGCTTCACAAGTGTGGTCGGAAGGTGTTTGGATTTTAGCTACCTAATGGAATGAGCGTGTAAATTTATAAACCAAGAGTACCCTAGCACTTCCCTATATTCCTAACACTTGGAGGGGGACAGGAACTTTGAGTGCTCAAGGTCATCCTTAGCAACATAGTGAGTTGACGGTTAGCTTGGGATACTTGAGACCTTGTCACAGAGAGAGAGACAGACAGACAGAGAGACAGAGAGAGTTTTATCTCTCTCCCCCTTCTTTCCTTTCTCCCAGATGAGGCCTTGCTCTGTAGCTCTACCATTGTGCCACAACTCTCAGCAAATTCTAATTAACTACATTTGCATAGAGCCATGTTAGCCTGCAAGGACCTTTTGTGGAGATCAGGTCCCTGGGTGTGTAGCCCCAGCCCTCTCTAACACTGGCTACAAAGATCAGATCTTCTGCCTTCTTGTGTCCCTTTACAGGCTTTAGGTGTGAGCAGGTGGTGCCTTTACAGGCTTTAGGTGTGACCAGAAAACATGTTTACTTCAGCAAGGCTGACTGCGACAGCTTCCTGGCCTGGTCATGCCATGTGCCAGTCTATCCTGGAATGCAACATTTTTGTTGCCTAGAAATTTTCTTGTGCAATTAAGAGGGATCTGTAGATGGGAATATTTTGAAAGATGGCATTTTAATTACTTGCCTTTAGAAGATTTTCACTAGAAGTAGTCTCTCTGCAATCAAGAAGCTTGCTATGTGTGGAGTGTTCTCAGCACAACTGAAAAGCACATGCTGAATTTCTTCTGCTTTTAATCAGGTAGAAAGAGTTGCATGTGTTTGTCTAAGTTCAGACTTGAGGTGCTGGTGAGCCTCAGGAAATGTGTATGAATGTTTGCCTGCCTGTATGTATGAGCACCCTGTGTGCACAGTGCCCTGAGAGTCCAGAAGAGGGCGTCAGATCCTCAGAGCTGTAGTTAGAGACCTGTGTATTCCCATGTGGGTCCTCTGGAAGAGCAGCCAGTGCTCTTAACCACTCCAGCCCCTTGCCCTGAACCTTTTATATTGCATGAATCACTTCTCCTAGCCACATAATTCTGTTATTTGAAGTGTCCAGTAATTAGCTCAGCAGTAATTAACCTATTGAAGCTTGGCACTTCGAGACTAAATGACATTGGGGCCACCTGTGTCTCCTGCTCTGCCAGACGTGGAAACCAGGCTCCTTTCGCCGTGTATTCTTAATCTATGCCATGCAGAAGATACGTTATTGTAGGCTTATTGCAGTGGGATGGCGCACGCCATTGAGAAGATCCAAGGGGAATGAGGACTGGCCTGGGAAAATAATGGCTCTGCCTTTCATTCATATTTATTCCCCTTAGCAACTGTGATTCAGTCTAAAATTTAGAGTATAACTAAAATTTAGACTCTAAATGGAGGGTAGGAAGACAGACAAGGCCCAGGACAAGTGTTAAGTGAGCCTTAATTGAAGTTCTCTACCTACGCATGCCTTTATTTAAACCCTCCCATGCCTTCATAACCCTCCGGTTCCTCCGACCATGTGGGACCAGTGTCAAACTTCCCTGTAAATTGTGGATCTGGGGGACAGAGCAAGTGTCTAGCTGGTCTGTATTCCTGAGTCTGCTTGTTAGAATGCTGACAACCCCGTCAGGCCAGCCAAGCTCATGCTAGCGTTTTAGACTTCAGCGAGGGCGAGGGCGGGTGCAGATGATGTGTCTGTCATTCCTTCCCTGCTCATTGTAATTCCATCCGCTTTCCTCCCCTCACCCGGGAAGCCTCATTGGAATGCAGCAGTCGATGAATGTCATGGTTAGAAAGAAACCTCGGATTTTCTAAAAGTAATTTATTTGTAAGTGTCATCACTCGAAGCACAGCGTGTCTTGCCCCCAGACGTCCATAGGCCTTTGCTGGCCTGCGTCCAGGCTGTATTCTTAGTGTTAAGTTGGAATAAAGATAGGAATGCAAGGAGGCGTCTCAGCCGCGGCAGAACAGGTTGCCTGCTTTCCAAAGACTACAGCCTCCTGCTCTGGCTTTCTTTTTACATTTCAAGTAGTCTTCAGGATTACCTTCGTCTTAGCACAGATCAGCAGCCTCCTGTTTCTTTTCTGCTTAGTCTTTTGTTCTGTTTTGTGTTTGAGGCAGGACCTTACTATGCAGGGCTGGCTGGCTTAGAACTCGGAGGTCCACCTGCCTCTGCCTGTCTCCAGAGTGCTGAGATCAAGGGCAAGTGCCATGTCAGCAACCCTCCTGTTTCTTAACTCAAAGATAAACATGTCTTGGGATGTTCCTAGTGAGCATCTGGGAGACCCTTCTTTTGGGCAGAGGCCTGGAGGAGCCCCCACCCCAACAGCTCTCAGCTTTCCCCAGAAAGAAGGGAACTGAGTCAGCTATAGGTTCTTCCTTTGGCCAGACACCTCTGTCATCCCATCACCCAGAGCTGAGACAAGAGGATGGTGATTTTAAGGCTAACTTGGGCTATGTGGTGACTCAGTGTCAAAATTTAAAAGAAGAAAGCTCCTTTCTCTCCAGTGCTAAGGGAAAGGAAGGGCCTTGTGTGGGGCGTCTGTCCCTCTCCGTCATTGCCCCTCACAGTCACGAGGAGGCAGAGTCGGAGCTTGGGGGTCATTGGGAAATAAGTTCGTGGATAGCATTAGGGTATCCCACACTGTCTAACTTGGGTTTGTGTATTGTTTACTTTGTCAAGGTTTGTTCCCATGTCAGAAATAATGTGCATCTGCTCTGCGTGACGGATTTACTACTTAGAGGTGTCTTCCCAGCTCTTGGGTTTATTCGCAGGCTTTCTTCTTCAGATGTCGTCTACAGTGATACTGGGTTCTGCTTGTATGCACTTCTACCCCATGAAATTGAGTCACGGTCAGCTGCCTTTCCCTGGCTTCTCACTTACTATTTGTTTCTTACTTTTTTGTGTATGAGTGTCTGTGTGTGTGTGTGTGTGTGTGTGTGTGTGTGTGTGTGTGTGTGTGTATACATATACACACATACATATACATATACACACATATACATATACACACGTATGCACACATATATATGCATGGTGCATGTATATGCATCATATGTATGTATTTCTTGAGGAGGCCAGAAAAGGGAATCCTATCCTCTGGACTGGGAGTTGCAGTTGGTTGTGAGACACTGCGTGGGTGCTGGGAACTGCACCTGAGTACCCCTCCCCCCCACCACCCCCCGAGAGCAGCCAATGTCCGTAACCACTGAGCTTTCTCTCCAGCCCTCACTTTTCATGTCTAACCTTTTCTCTCAGCGCCCTTTTGTTCAGCTCAAAAAGCAGCTGCAGCCCCAGAGATCTTTAGTTGGACTCCACCTTTCTGGGCAGTGGTAGAAGAGAATCCTGCAGAGGCTGTGGGCTCAGGAGCTCACTGCCTGCTTCCAAAAATAGTCCATCCATCATAAAAGCCAGCTCTTCAAACTGGAGAGCGAGACACTCCTCAGCCTTGGCTCTAGTGAAAAGAAAACAGACAGGAAGTGGGCTGATGCTGAGACAGGAAGATCCCGAGTTCCAGGCAGGTCAGAGCTACATATCCTGAGACTGTCTCAGAATAATTAAATAATTAAAGTTTGCATAAAATGCCTTGGATGTAAGTCAGTTCAAGTCATTCGTGTGACCCCCTGACTCTAACTCTTCACGTTTCCCTTCAGAACTGGGGCACTCTGAGGGGGAGCTGTTGTCTTCTTGGAAATTGTAGTGTTGGGGTTAATCCGCGCTCTGAACCCTTGTAGCTCTAACACACCAAGAAAGGCCGTGTTCGCTGGGAGCATGCAGCTGCTGGCTGGAGTCAAGCTGTGCACGGGACGGACGCTAACCAACCACCCACACTATGAAGACAAAAGCCTGAGAGAGCGGACCCAAGCGGTGAGGCCCATCTTTTCCTGTGCCCTGTGCCGTCACTGAGGCCAGAGGGCAGGTCTTCCTGTGCCATGATGATGGGCTGCATGCTGCACACCTGCCTGCGGCATAGGAAGGAGCCAGAGCCTAAGGGCGTGGGGCTGGCGTCTCCTGACTCTGCCTTTTAGGGCTGGGTCCAGCACATGCTCCTCTTAGGTAGGGAAAGGACTAAGAGGATATCAACATCCTGGGACGTGTGGGAGGCAGCGTTTAGGCCAAAGCCCTTGGAGCTAGTGATTTTAGAAGGAAAGGAATGGAAGTGGACCAGCAGTGGGCCATTTCTGGGGTGTGTGTGTGTGTGTGTGTGTGTGTGTGTGTGTGTGTGTGTGTGTGTGTGTACTGAGGGTGTTTGCTGTTGCTGTTCATTTAAATAGATAATACAGCCACATAGTTCAAAGTTCAGAGCATCCAGAAAGGAATGGCCTGCCACATGTTCACCTCGTCCCTGTATCCTAGCTATCCGCCGCCTTCCGAGGAGACAAGTAGCATGTATGTATGTTTCTGTGTGTCTGTATGTGGGTATGTGTCCTTGAGTGCAGTGCACACAGAGGCCAGAAGAGAGCATCAGCTCCCCACTGAAACTGGTGCTGGAAGTGGTTATGAGCCTCCAATGTGGGTGCCGGGAGCTGAACCTGGGTCCTCTGCAAGAATAGCACCTGCTTTAAGCCCTGAGCCACCCCTCCAGCCCCATCTTTTCTTTGTCTTCTTACAAAGAAGTACTGAGTCTGCCTTCCTCCTTGACGCCGTATTCTGGAGATGACTGTACCAGGCCATGGGTAGAGCAGGACCGCAGATGAAGATGAGCGCTGCTGAGCACTACTCCCAGGCCGCAGCCACAGCCCCTCCTGGCCACTCGCAAAGCTGTAAATACTTTATGTGGCTGTGGTGCGTTCTCTTCAGTCATTTAGGCCAATCCTGATAGAGTGGTCAAGAGAGGGAAACTGTATGTATCTTTTCTGTGTGGTCTCGACTGGTGTAGCGGTTCTTAGGTTTTATCAAGGCACCCTCTGACCAGGTCCCTTCAGTTTATATGCCAGTCAGCAGTACAGGAAGGGGCCTGGTACCCAGTCCTTATCAACGAGGATTCATACTGCTGAATGTTTCAGACTGCACACCTTTTTTTTTTTTTTTTAATTTTTTTTACATAGGGTCTCACTTTGTTGCCCAGGCTAGCCTCAAAGTTGCCATCCTCCTGCCTCAGCCTGCTGAGTGCTGGGACTGTAGGCTTTTCCTAATGTGCCTGGATCCTACTATGTTTCTTTTTAAGGTTTATTTTAATTATGTATAAATGCAGTATTTGGGGGGGGGGGGTTGCTGGCTGTACAGGTGCCCACAGAGGCCAAAGGCATCAGATCCTGGAGCAAGAGTTAGCGGCAATTTTGAACCCCCAGCATGGGTGCTGGGACTACACTTCATTCCTCTGCACGAACAGTATACACTCCAGCCTCCGAGCCATCTCTCCGGCGCCTGCTTCGTGATGCGGTTAAAGAACTCAAAGGTTTCATCTGGCTGGAGTATTAGCAGATCACCCCATATTTGGTAGAAGGACAGAAGTTAGCCAGCTCCACCCAGCTACAGAGAGGTAGCTGTGTTCCGCCCTCTCCCAGAGGTACCATCTGTAAAGCTAAAAACCGACATCCCGGGGACACCAGTCCTCGCCCTCCGTCTACTTCGGCTGAAGCCTCCTGACCCAAGCGGTGATGAGAACAGCTCACCTCCCACCTCACCTACCCCGTGGGTGCCTCACTGTGCGTCAGGCCCTCACCCACAGCCCTGTATCAGGGCACAGAGGAAGTGGTACTTCTCACAGCCCCGGGCTGTGCCCCACGCTGCCTGCTCCCACAGTGATTGCTCAGGGTGTGTGGTGGTGGACTTGAGGCCAGGGCACCCCAGGGAAAGGCTGCTACTGTAGAGTCCCTGGACTCCAGGAAAGAGCTGAGGTGGAGGGGAGTCCTAGGTGTCCTGGGCCAGCAGCACACAGTGTAACAGCCACATAGCAAGAGGGCCTGCTCCAACCAAGGTCAGGGGCCCTTGGACACACATGAGCCCGAATGGTACCACATACATGCTTGTCATGTTGACTCAGTCATGTTTAGTAATTCTTAGAATTATAATCTGATAAATATATCCAAAACTTAAAATGATTTGCTCTGAATCTAGGTCTTTTTGACATCTAAGCTAGATGTGTTCAGTGTGACTCCTGTTCCCTCTTCCTATTAAATAATCACAGTATCCGTTTGGGATTTCCCTACCCTCCTACTCCAGACTGTGATTGACAGGACAAGAGTGGCCTGGACAGCAAGGAGATTTGAGTGTCAGGTTTTAGCACCGCCCCCTGGGGATGTTTCCTCCCTTCCTCCATTAACTCCCAGGCAGCTGAGAGGCTAATGCGTCCTTTCCCGTTTCTCTCTCGTTTTGAAGGTTTATCAGATATACGCGAAACGGTCTCCAGAGGAGGTGCACTCGCTCCTGAGGTCCTTCGGCGCTGATTTTGTGATCTTGGAGGATAGCATCTGCTACGAACGCAGGCACCAGAGGGGCTGTCGGCTGCGTGATCTGCTGGACGTCGCCAACGGACACGTGAGCATGTGGCTCTTCGTCTTGGGGAGCGGTCAGGGAGGGTGGGAATCCAGGAGGAATCCCGAGTGCTGCACACCGCTTCATAGCACGTGCGTGAATGACAGTTTGTGGAAGTCCCGCTCTTCAGTGACAGCGGGCCTAGGCCAGGCACAGGGAGGTCCAGGCCCGCAGTCTGACTCAGGCCGAGCACCTCTCTGCCTCCGGCTGTTTTGCATGATGAATGAAGCCCTGCATAAATTGTATTTGTAAAGAATATTTCTCTGCTCTACACAACACATCTGCCTCTAAACGCACTGCTCCAGAGCATCCTGTGGACACATCTCTAAGTGTCAGGCAGCGGCCGCCCCTTCTTCCCAGGCTCTGTGGCCCACACATCCTGCTCCCTCCTGTCCATCACCATACACAGCCTCAGCGTAGCTAAGCTCACCCTCCACAGCAGGACAAGCTGTGTCTCCCTTAGAGAAAGGAGCATTCCCTTGGAGCTGAGCCAGGTCACAGTAAACGGGGTCTTTGTTCCTTTTAGGATGTGGGGTGACTGGTGGTGTGTGGAGACTAGATCCGAAAGCAGCCTTAAGGTGAGAGTCAGAGACTCAGATTTTTGCCCAAGGAAAGTAGTAAGCAGTGGCTGCCTTGACTTCAGAGGCTGAGCAGAACACACGCCTGCATGTGTGTGAACATGTGTGTGAGCACATGTGTCGCTTTTCCTCCCCAGTACCTGAGTTGGGGAATTGTCTCCAATTGTTGTAGTTCTCTGTGTCTACCTTTTTTTTTTTTTTTTTTTTTTTTTGGTTTTTTGAGACAGGGTTTCTTCGTGTAGTTTTGGTGCCTATCCTAGAACTCACTCTGTAGACCAGGCTGGACTCGAACTCACAGAGTTCTGTCTCCCAAGTGCTGGGATTAAAGACGTGCGCCGCCGCCGCCGCCGCCGCCGCCGCCGCCGCCACCACCACCACCACCACCACCCAGCTTGTGTCTAACTTCTGTGCATGAGACAGGATAATGTGCTTCTAGGAACAGGACGGCTCAGTCAGCTTTTCTGTGCTGTGATAAATACCATGGCTAAAGTAACCTGGAGGGGTGTGGTGGTTTGAAAGAAAAATGGCCCCCAAAGGAAGTGGCACTATTAGGAGGTGCGACCTTGTTAGAAGAAGTGTGTCACTGTAGGCTTTGAGGTCTCTTTTGCTCAAGCTTCCTCAGTGTGACACTGAGACTACTTCCTGTTGCCAACTGATCAAGTTGTAGCCAGCACCACGTCTGCCTGCACACCGCCATGCCCCCTGCCATGATGATAATGGACTGAACCTCTGAACTGTAAGGGAGCCACCCCAATTGAATGTTTTCTTTATAGGAGTTGCCGTGATCCCAATGTCTCTTCACAGCAGTAAAACCCTAACAAGACAAGGGGAAAGGATTTGTTTCATTTACAGCTTATGGTCCTTCATGAAGGGAAGTCAGGGCAGGAGCTGATGCAGAGGCCATGGGAGGATGCTCTTTGCTGGCTTGCTCCCCATGGCTTCCTCAGCCTGCTTTCATATAGAACCCGGGACCACCAGCCCAGGGGTGGCACAGAGGACTCCCACAGTAGACTGGTCCCTTCCACATCAATCAGCAGAATGCCCCATAGACTTGATTACAGGCAGTCTGATGGAGGCGGTCCCTCACTTAATGGTCTGTCTTTTCAATGAGCGATCTGATGGAGACAGTCCCTCAGTTAATGGTCTGTCTTCTCAATGAGCGATCTGATGAAGACAGTCCCTCAGTTAAGGGTCTGTCTTCTCAATGAGCGATCTGATGGAGACAGTCCCTCAGTTAAGGGTCTGTCTTCTCAATGAGTCTCATTTTGTCAGGTTGACAAAAGACCAACCAGGGCACAGGGAGATCTGAGTTCTGGTTCTGATCTGCCATGAACGGTGACAAGTCTCATGACACAGAATTCTCCTTTCCAGCCTTGGTTTGCTCTTTGGATGGAGGAGAGGGATGTGGACCATGATCTCTGAGTGGGGTTGACATTGAAATACCCTTTAACTGACCAGCATCACATCCCTCAGAAAGCCTAGGACCTACCCTGGTTTTTGTGGCCTTTATAAATGTGATTATTTTGGGGGTGGGTGCGGTGACAGATGCCTTCAATACCAGCATTCATGGAGTGAGGGCAGAAGAATTAAGAGTTCTAAGTCAGCCTGTCTACATAGTGAGTTCCTGTCCCCAGAAACCAAGCTTTGGGCTGTACGTAGTGGTGCACGCCTTTAATCCCAACACTCAGGGGGCAGAGGCAGGCGTGTATCTGGAGTTCCAGGCTACCTAGGACTACATAGAAAGACCCTGTTTCAAAATCAAACAAAGCAATAAACAAAAGCCAGGGTGGATGGGTAGATGCACAGGCGGGTGAATGAATGGGTGGGTGGGTAGGCGGATGGATGGATGAGGTCTCACCACTACCACTCAAGTTGTACTTGGGTTTGTTTTGGTTTCAGGAGATGGATGGGCCAGGAGAGAGTGACCCCGACTTGAGACCTGCAGACCACCCTCGCTTCTGTGAGGAGATTAAAAGGAACCTGCCCTCCTACGCAGCTCACTTCACTAGAGTATTCCAGAACAAGACATTCCACGTCTACAAACTGTCCAGAAACAAGTAACCGTGTCCATCCTTAAAACCCCAGTGCATCTGCAGCTGACGGAGTTGGTGTCTGTGAGTCAGGAGCAGGGCTTGCAAGAATGCTGGGATTGTGGACAGCTGTAGACAATTCTGCCATCCTCCGAAACCCTTTCACTAACTCCTGGCTCTTCCATCCTGTCTCTGCCTTTTCCATGAGTGTTCTTTCGCCTAACTGTGTGTGCCTGTCCAAGACTGGGAACTTGCCACTGAGGGAGTCGTGTGTGACCCACTGATGGCCTGGAAAATGAGAGCCTATTTAAGACCTGAAATACTTGTGATTTTCAGTGAACCTGAGCTAGTTACGAATGAGTGTAGTTGACAGACTGCATGGTTCAGTTGTTGATATTTCTTCACCACTGGGACCAATCAGTGGCTTTTTAAAAGCTTATTGTCCTGTCTCCTTTAAAATTGTATAACATTTTCCAATTCACCATGCTTTCACACGTGAAGAAACAAATCATGTTAGGTCTTTGAATCTTAAATATTCCTTTTGTGCTGTAAAATGTCACATGTGCAGAACTGTGGGGCAGACTTAGAGTGTGTGTTCAATTCTGGGCACAGCAATCAGGGTGCTCCTGGGCCAGGTGTGGTAGCACACTCCTTTAATCCCAGCGCTCAGAGGCAGGGGCAGGCAAATCTCTTGAGAGTTCAAGGCCAGCCTGGTCTATATAGTAAGTTCTGGGCCAGCCTGGGCTATGTAGAGAGATCCTGTCTCAAAGCGGAAAAAGTGTCACAGGTCTCATCCTAGAGGTCTGGGAGGGTCAGAAGTACACGTAGCCAGGTAGCCTGTGCTACTGTTCAGGCTTGTTTAAAAGCTCATTCGTGGTACTTAGTGTCTCTTGCAAGTAAGATAGTTTTGATTCATTTCTTACTCATTTCGATTTACTGGGCTTGCAAAACTTTGTAAACTTTTGTGGTTTTGGCCTTTGTATTTTTTCATAGCCTAGAAACTTGCAAAGTCTGGGGGTTTTTTAGACACTGTATCTTGACTCCTCGAGTTCAGTGTGGCATTTTCATACCCTTCGACTTGTGGCCTCCAATCCTTCCCCTCGGTCCCGGAGACGACACTTTTCCTCCCTAAGAGGTGACCAAGTGCCTCTGAGCTGTGCTCAGTTGTAAACAGCAGAGAGGAGTGGTGTACCTGCTCAGAGTTTTTGATAATTGCTTTTATAATTCATTTCTAATGGTGGGGGCATGTAAAAGCTGCTGATAGAGGCATACTGTCCACTTAATTAAATCAAGATAGCTAATGAAATTAACTTTCTCTCCTGTTCCTGCCATTCAGAAGTGATTTAACTGTTTCTCCTCACACATTAGTGCAATCAATCCCCTGGAGCACCAGGCGGGAGAACCGAGTGCTCCACTGAGTCGCTAGTCCGACTATTTAAGGAGCTTTCACAATGCGTTTCCATGGTCTCATCAGGCTCAGGGTTCTTATGCAAAACTCATTTAAATAAAACATGGACAGCAAGGTTTTTAAATTAGGCCACTGGAACTTTGGAATCCTGCCTTGTCTGAACCCCTAAGGTTGGAGACCACTGCAATTAGGGGTAACACAGCAAGAAAACATGTTCATCAATGCCAAAACTTTAACGAAGCCAGCAATGTCGCGTGCCTGCCACAGCCGCCAGCGCCGGTGGAACTCTCTGGGCCAGTGCCTTACTCTGAAGGGCCAGCAAATGCAGTGAGGCACAGTGTACCGAGACCCATGACTGTTACTTTGTGGGTCAGTTTGCATTTGTTTCAAATATTCCTGTATGTATGTGTCTCATCGCTCCGTGTTTGGCGTCTTGGTATCCAAGAGCCATGGACTTAACTTGGATGCACATCCTTACCGTGGTACAGTCATGCTAATCGGCGCTTTATCCACAGCGCCCTTGCTGCCAAACCATTTCCTAGAAAATTCAAAGTGCCAAAACCAGTCTTCACACAGGCGCTCTCCCCGAGACACTGTGATGTGTATAGGACAAGTTTTTACACTTGGTGACCAAATCTTTCAGCAAATCACGTTTGATGTTTTTAGCTCTGATCAGGACTGTAGCTTGTGACCTTGTCATCAAGCACACAGGAGAAAAGATGGCCTGCCCTTGGCTGTGGTCCCAATGCTGTGCAGGCTGAAACCAGCACCCTGCAGGCCTCGCTGCCTGCCGTTTGGGCCCTGGGGACTGTTAGGTCTTGGTAATAACATTCAGTTGTGGTTCCGGATAGAACAAGCACTAGGCTTTGAGTTCACGGAAGAACCTCTCAGAACAACAGAAGTGCTCTGAATTAATGGCACTTCTGACCCCGCAGGGCCAGAGTCTCCAGCCGTCTTGGGAGCCACCTGCTGCCATCCGCAGGTGGCCACTGCCTTGTGTGCCAGGCTCCAGGGGTAGCCCAGCCCTGTCTCTGGTCCACATTCTGCTTCTGACTGTGAGTACGGAGGCCAGCCACAAGAGGGCTGGGGTGTGGCTTGACGGTAGTGCCGGCCTAGCATCTCACAAAGCCCTAAGCTTGCCCCCCAGCACTGCAGAGGAAACCAGACAGAAAAAGAGATACTTTTTGCAAAAATTTAAATCGGATACTTTGATAAGGTGGATTTCTCATCAAAATTGCTTTTAAATTAAACGTGCTCGGGTCTGCAGAGATGGCTCGGTAGTTAAGGGGGTGTGTGACTCATGCAGAGGACCCTAGTTTGGTTCCCAGCACCCATGTTGGACGGCTCACAAATGCCTGAACTCCAGCTCCAGGGGACCTGGTGCCTTTTTCAGGCCTCTACAGGAACTGCACTCATGTGCCCATTCCCACTCACAGACAAATAATTAAAAATAAAAGGAAAATATTTCTTAAAAGTTAAATGTGGTCAGGAAAGTTATTAAATATTAGGGGATAAAAATGAAGGAAATGAATGAGCTTAGATTCCTTCCTAGATGATTTATGTACTCATCTCACCTTTCTAATGTCTAAGCTGGAAGCTGGGCATGTGGCTCAGAGGGAGAGAACTTGCCTGTCCTGCATGAGCTCCTGGGTTCTGTCCCCAGCACCGGAGGAAGCCTCAGCTGACAGGAGGACTCCAGAATATTCTTCCCAAATCATGTCGTTGGTGTGATTTATGCAAGAAACAGAACCACAGACAAGGACTCCCATGAAATAAAAGCCCCAGGCTTCTCATCAAAAGATCATGAGTGATCGTACTATTGTCCATTGCTGGTGACGGTTCCCTGCATTAGCCATTCAGTAGACAGTTACTGTTCCCATGCCTGGCAGAGGGTCAGAAAGGAGGGCCCACCACTTGATTCCAGATGTGTTAGCCCAGCACATAAGCAACGAGGCCGTTAAAGATATAAAGATACTTCCCAGAAATGTAGCTCATCTTCAGCCAAAGTGTGTTTGAAACATTTGATTTTAAACACAGCTTGGAACCAGAGAAGGAGCATGAAAGTGTCTCGGATCCTGTCCATCTTATCACATGTCTGCGGCTGCTCCAGCCATGGCGGCCCGTGGTTGGGGGAAAGAGAGCACTGGTCTGTTAGGTCGGGGCAGCGACTGATCTTCCCGTTTGTGACATCGGTTGGGGAAAACCTTAGAAAGAGCATTTCTAATTTGTTGTACTGAATTGTATAGAGATTATATACTAAATAAAGCTCTTTTCAGTGATCCGAGGTGTCTTTTGTTGCTTTGAAGGTCAAATTGGAGGGGGTGGAGATGTGTGCCAGATCACCAGGGATGGGGGTGGTGAGGTTCTGCTGCCTGGCTATGCTCATCTGCCCTCACTCCACTCTCCCCTCCCCCATACCTTGCCATGCTATCCTCAAACTCAGGATTCTCCTCCCAAAAACCAGGCTTACAGGTCTGCACACCACACCCAGCCATATAAAGATGTATTTATTTTATGCGTGTGGGTGTCTTGCCTACATACATGTTTGTATACTGCATGAGTTCAGTGCCCATGGAAGCCAGAAGTGGGCACCAGATCCCCTGGACCCAGAGTTACAGGTGGTTTGTAAGTAGCCATGTGGGTGCTGGGAAGCAAACCCTGGGCCTCTGAAAGAGCAGCCAATGCTCTTAACGCCTGGGTGGGGGAGCATGGTGGCCAAGGAGATGGCTCAGTGGGTAAAACCACTACCAGACAGCCCCAAAGACCCATGTAGAAGGCCAGATGCAGGAGCTGGGGAGGTGGCTCAGTGGTTAAGAGCACTGGCTGCTCTTACAGAGGACCTGGGTTCGATGCCCAGCACTCACATGGCAGCTCACAACTGTCTGTGACTCCAGTTCTAGGGGATCCAACACTCTGTCCTCCAAGGGCACCAGGCACAGAAATGAAACACAGACCGTAAAACACTCACACTCATACCCATAAAATAAAAAAAGACATACCGGGCTGGGGAGATGACCACTGGTTGAGAGCACTGGCTGCTCTTGCAGAGGACCCAGGTTCAAAACCCAGCACTCTTGTGGCAGCTCACAGCTGTCTGTCACTCCAGCTCCAGAGGTTCCAACACCCTCACACAGATAGACATGCAGGCAAAACACCAATGTACATAAAAAGAAAAAGGTCATAAAAGCTAAATAAATACATCTTAAAAATAAAATCATCACATTTGTGTCTCTGTGTGTGAGCACAAGAAGAGAGGGAGAGAGACTGGAAACTGGGGAAGGACCACTGACAAGGACGAACACTGACAGATTGCTTTCTGCACACCATCGCTTTGTGCTGTTGTGATTGACATGCACAGATGTGTGCACATGCCCAGAAGTGCATATTCATAAAGGAGAGAAGTGGCTGATTGAGTGTGGATGTGCAGGAGAGGGAAAGGGGTGCAGGGAAATGATTTCAGGCCCCGCACAATAATTAGAACAGCAGTGTGCTAATTAAGACTCATAAATTGAATGAAACTATTAGCATTTTCTCTCAGAAGAAAAGGTGGATTTTCTTCCCCAGGAAATGACACCTGTGAACAATTATCTCTCTTATTATTGCTACTAAGATTATTTACATAAGCAGTGCTCATTTAGTGCTCAATGATGTGGGTTTTATTCCAACACCTGATCTCACCCTGGGGATTGTGGGTAATGGTCAGTGCAGCCATTTTGGGGGAGCCCTCTGTATGGTGGTCTGCTGTCTGTGGGCAGTGGTCTTGCCTGTTTAATGAAGAAAATGTCTCAGTCGTATTTTCTTTTTCTTCTTTTTTTAATATGTATCAATGCTTGTCTGCACCACATGTGTGCAGTGCCAGCAGAAGCCAGGAGAGGGCGGCAGAGCCCCTGGAACTGGAGTTACAGACAGTTGTGAGCCGCCACACGAGTGCTGGGAATGGAACCTGGGTTCTCTGCCAGATGAACCATCTCTCCTGCCTAGATCTGCAGACACCAGGAGTGTAACTTACCTAGTCCCCTGAGCCAGGAGGACACCTGACGACAAGGTGTTAGATAAGAAACGTTATGAGGGGTGGGGATTTAGCTCAGTGGTAGAGCGCTTGCCTAGCAAGCACAAGGCCCTGGGTTCGGTCCTCAGCTCCAAAACAGAAAAGAAACTTTATGATACTAACAGGAATGAAAACGATCCCAAAGCTGGGCATGATGGCACACACCTGCAATCTCATCTTTTGTAAGGCCAAGGTAAGATGGCCACTGTGAGTTCACAGCTGCTCAGATCTGTTAAGAGAGTTCAGGTCAGCCTGAGCTAGTGTGAGACTGTCTCCAAAACAGAAATAAGTCCCCTAGTTTTACTAAATAACAGTTGCATGACTGGGGGCGTGGCTCAGTGGTAGAGAACTTGCCTAGCTTGTTTGAGCCCCTGAGTTCCATTCCTAGAACTGTATAAAGTCAATCTATCACCATGACCTTTAAGGAAGAGTGCCAGCTTGTGGCTCAGACTCAGTTACAAAAAACCTCGCCCAGGTGGGCTTACACCATCCGTGAAGACTTTGAGCACACTGAAACTAGCAGACCGACCTTCAAATAACGTTACTCTAACGTCCTAGTCCATGCGGTGGTCTTGTTTTTGCTGTGTTTTGTTTTGCTCTGGTGTTTTGATGCAGAGTCTCTCTGTGAAGCCTGAGTTGACCAGGAACTCCAGATCCTCCATCCTCACCCTCCTGCGTGTTGGGATCCTAGGTGTATGCCACCATGCTCTGCTCACCCCATAGATTTTGAGCCTTGATACTTTTTGAGGCTCTGGGTTCCCATCAGTGGACAGTGCAGATAACGTCCATCTTCTCCCGAACTTAACGTTATATAGTGCAGGGTCAGGCAATGAGTAAGAAAAGTAAAGGAAATGCCAGATGCTTCAGAAGAAGGGAAGTGCTGTGAGACCATCAGACCAAGGAGCTGAGATGTCAGAACAGACGAGGTGAGACCCACCGAGCGAGCAAGCGAGCGAGCGAGCGAGGGGGAGACGCTCCCAGGTAGATGGGGTGCAAGAGGAGCTGGAGAAGGAAAGGGGGAGGCGTGATGTGAACATAGTACTCAAGTGTGAAGTTTTCAAAAACATTTTAACACTTGCAAGGAGGGGAAACGGCGGCGAAAGTTTGAAATAGCTGTGTCAAATGGGGAGGTAGCTCAGATGCAGCGACAGAAATGTTGTGCTACACTGTTGATGGTCTGACAGAGCTGGGGCAGTCAGTGGGCTCCTCCCAGAGAGAAGCAGAGCGAGAGCGGGAACCAGGCTGCCTGACAAACTAACTTGCCCTTCCCACTGCCTGTCAAAGAAACTGACTGAGTTGCACATTCTGAAGGAGTGCATAAATATGAAAATTCCACTAAAAATATACGATCGCTCAAGTCGACAGGCTCTAAATATGCAACGGTGGCAGGAATAATGACAGAATGTATTTATTTTTAAAAATGATAAGACATGAGAAGGCTCAGGAATGTGCAGGCAACGAAGATGGCCTGTAAGATTGCCAAATGTCAAATTCAGCAAAGATGTCAAGATGGCCATTTAAAACTTGTTCAGAGAAAGAAAGAAACCCGTTAGGCATCCATCCCTAGGGCAGAGTAGCTGCGCCAGTTGGTTTTTGTGAAATCGATGGCCCTAGACTGGAGGGAGAGGGAACCTCCACTGAGAAAGGCCAGCTTGACCTGGAGGCAAATCCGGAGGGCATTTTCATGATTGCTGATTGGTCAGGTGGGTGGGAGGGTCCAACCCACTATGGGTATTTTAAATTTTAAAGGCTGTCTGTCTGTCTGTATGAATGCATGTGCCTGTGGAGGCCGGAAGAGGGCACCGGACCCCCGGAGCTGGAGTGACGCATGGTTGTGAGCCACCAGAGGTGAGTGTGGAAACCCAGCTCAGGTCCTCTGCGTGAGCCTTGGTGCTGGTGAGCATGTGCCATCTCCTCAGCCCCTGCTGGCCACTTGCATCTTTTCTTTAGAAACGTTTCTAGTCGTTAAAGCAGCTGTGGATTTAGCAAAGTAAAGTGGCGGCATCTGGCAAGCCTTGAACCTTGCTGCTCCAGGGCAGGGGTTGCGGTGGGAGATTGCCGGTTTACTATTTTGCAAAATAATGCCCTTTGGCCCATTTAATCGGGGTATTCACTTTGGGGAACCCGTGTATTGTTGGCAGTGCATCCATCATGAAAGGAGTCCCCAGAGAGTCTTGCTTTCACGTGGAGTTTTCTGGACCTGAGAAGTGAAGAAGTCTTACTGGGGAATACTTCTAAAATCAATTGCTTGAAACAAATAACGAACCATAAGTCAAGAAAGTAATGAAAATTTGGTTTAAAAAAAAACAAAGCAGCATCCTTGGCACCTAAAGCAGAGCCTCTTTTCTCCTTAACTCCCAGCTCAGTGTGACAAAAACATCTCTGAGGACAGCTGTGGCATTCCCAGCTCAGTCAATCATGTCCTGGGGGCGGAGCCGGGGGAGAGGCCTGACTGTAACAGTCGTTAGGAGTTGTAGAAGTGGGTGGGGCAGTGTTCTTAGTTCAAGTCTTCTGGAAGAGAAGACCCCAGCAAAGGGCGGGACACCTTACACGGGTGTGGATCGGATCTGGTACAGGAGAGTGACAGTTACTTAGAGAGCCTTGATCCCTGCTGACACAGGTAAAGAGGAGACTAAGGGTTTGCTGTTTTGTAAGGGAGGGTTACAAGCATTTACAGGGGAGGGAGACATATTTATGGGCTATGGTGACCCTCTCCCCTTCCCAATCATGGTGGACTGGATCTCCACTTCAGGGTATGTCTTTCCACAGTGCTCTGTGTCATGCTTTTGAGACTACGTAGGCCAGGCTAATCTTTTTTTTTAAAAAAAAAACATTTATTTATTTATTATGTATACAGTGTTCTGTCTGCACATATCCCTGCAGGCCAGAAGAGGGCACCAGATCTCATTACAGATGGTTGTGAGCCACCATGTGGGTGCTGGGAATTGAACTCAGGACCTTTGGAAGAGCAGCCAGTGCTCTTAACCTCTGAGCCATCTCTCCAGCCCCAGGCTAATCTTGAACTCCCTCATTTCATCTACTTTACCTTATTTTTATGGGTGTCTTACCTACATGTGTCTCTGCAGCAAGTGTGTGCCTGGTACCCGTGGAGGCCAGAAGGCATCAGATTCCCTAGAACTGGAGTTACAGATGGAATCAAACCAGGGTCCTCTGAACCTAAGAACAGCCAGTGCTCTTGACTACTAAGCCATCTCTCCAGGCCCATAAAGTCCCTTTTAACATATTCTATCAGTTCTGTTGCTCTAGAGAACCCTGACTAATACATTAAATTCATTATATCCTTTCTTGTTGACCCCTTAAGATGTGAGGGAGACAGTGGCACCATCTCTGGGTGTAATATTATGTGACTGTCTTGGTAAGAAAAAGCATATGAATTTTCCCTCCACTGACCCCTCTTCCTGGCCCCATCTCATCTCATTCCCCTTGTCCACAACCCAGTCTGATATCCCAGGGGATTTAGAAATAAGTGAGAAGGTGGGCCTTGGCCAGAGGGCATTCCTTTATCATACTTGAACTCAAGTCAGAGGTTTACAAATCAGACAGCAAGGAGATATCACTACTCATTAGAATGTCTCAGTGAGCAAAGGCTTCTGATGGCAACCCAGTGGACCTGAGTTCAATCCCTGGGACCCACATGGAAGTAAGAGAACACACACCACAAGTTTTCCTCTGACGTCTGCATGTACACCTATTGTGATGGTTCCCTCTGAGATGCAAACAGTCCGTCCTGCAGGAGAACTCCTAAGCCAGAAAGTAAACAACTCACAAGAGCTTCAGGAAGTCCCTGAAACTGACCAAAGTCACTAGGCCCCTCCCTGCCAGGGAAAGCAATGAAAACTGTGAGTCCCTCTCAGACTAAAGGACGCTGAGCTACAAAGAAGAGTCTGAGACCAGACCAGCTGCCTGCAAGAAGCAGAACCCAGGACCGCTGCTGGAAGAGGTTTAGGCCAACTGAGGCACCTGGAAAGGACACTCTCCAGCCTGTTGCTCTGCCTGCTGGCTGTGCAGTGGGCTCCAGGTTTTGTGATTTGTCACCGTGCTGGGTGGGTGTTGGTGATGATGCTGTCTTTGAATCATTTCTGCTCCTGTAAGTAACCCCAATAAAACTCATTGAAGGGACTCTGGCCAGCTTCAGTGTCTGGTGAGCATGGCTCTGGCAGGCCTTGCCTTTCTTCCTCATTCCCTCTGCCTTCCTAAAAACCGTTGGATTACATTCACAAAGCCAGCCACCAAGGTCTACTCCCTTATTTGGGCACTTCCTCCTCCTGAGGCTGACTACCAAGGTCCAGCTATCAAAGTATTGAAGTCCAGCAATCAAAAGCCCTCTTTAGCTAACCTAATTAACATGTCCAACTGAAATTAAACCCCCCATCCTAACACAGGGTTTCCCCTTTTACCTTTATAAACCATTTTCCTGTGTGCCCTATCTGTCTCCTCTCTATCCAGAGGCAGCTGGTCTGGTCTCAGAATCAGTTTTTGTTCCCAGCACCTACATCAGGCAGGCAGTGTAGCCGAATTTCTAAACAGTCTTATTGAATAAGAAACACAGAGCCATATAGGGGTGAAAGCCTTAGAGATCAGGGAAGTAGTGATAGCCACCAACCTTACCTTTCCAGCTCTGCAGCTGTCAAAAGGTGTGCCTACTTCTTGTCTACCCATGCCTTTGTTGCCTTGCTGTTCTGCCCTCTCATTGGCGCTTAGCCCAGCTACCTCACTTCCTTGTCACTGTCTGTCTGTACAGACCTCCAAGTCTCTATGGTTGGTACTGAGATTAAAGGTGTGTGTCATCATGCTTGGCTGTTCCCTAGTGTGTCCTTGAACATACAGAGACTCTGCCTGCCATGTGATCGGGATTAAGGGTGTGGGCTGCCACTGCCTGACTTCTATTTATATTATAAATGGCTGGCCTTTTCCCCCTTGATCTCCAGGCATGCTTTATTTATTAACATACAAATAAAATATCACCACATTTCAGCACAAATAAAATATCACCATAAGGCAGTGCACAACCGCAACTCCCATTCCAGGAAATCTGACACCCTCTGCTGGTCTCCGTGGACACTGCACTCATGTGCACATACACACAGACACACACCTATAAAAGTAAATTAATGGTAAATAATGTGGAAACTGGGGTAGGAGCCTTTGCTGGCCAGCACTCACATAAAAAGCCAGGAACAGTCATGCACCCTCCCAGTGCTATGGCTAGGCAGAGACGGAGATACTGGAGTTTTGGGGCTGTCAGCCTAGCCTCAAAGTTTATCTAGGTCCAAATTCAATGAAAGACCTTTTCTCAAGGGATTAAGGTAGAGAACCATAGAGGGGGACACTCAGATCTGGCCACTATGTACATATTCGTGCATACAAACAAGAAGGTAGGAATTTAATCCAAGTTGATGTTTGGGGATAGGAACTTCAGGTTGGTGCTTCAGGGTAGACACCCTCTTCTGGCCTCTGTGGGTACTGCACACACATGGTATATGCCCATACATGTATGTGAAACACATACACATGAAATAAAAATAATAAAATTTATTAAAATATAGGGGATAGAAGGTTGAAGAAGAGCCACTGAGAGGATCGTGTGTGTGTGTGTGTGTGTGTGTGTGTGTGTGTGTGTGTGTGTGTGTGCATATGTGTACACTATGGAGTACAGGTAGATGTTAGAGGACAACTTTTGGGAGTTAGTTCTCTCCTCCCACCATGTGGGGCGTGGGGACTGAACTCATGTCATCGGGCTCAGCAGCAAGCCCCTTTATGTGCTGAGGCATCTCACAGACCCAACAAGGAGGACTTCTGAAGCCGTGACCGTTCTGTCTCAGGTCATGGTGATGCGTAGACTGTGTCATGCCCTTGAGGGAACCTAGACTGAAGGCTGCACCTGGAAGGTTATGGCATCCATGTCACCTCCTGCACAGGCATGTGTTACAGAAATATCTGTAACAGCGAGGGGTGGAGGGAACCAAGTCCAAATCCCAGCGCTGTGGAGGACGAGGCAGGAAGACGTCTCAGTTATTACACTCTTTGTTTTTTTATATTTAATTTAATCATATGTGTACTTGTTTATTTGTGTATGAGTTCAGTGTCCTTGGAGGCCAGCAGAGAGTGTAGGATCCCTTTGAAGTGAGAAGAGGTTGCATACTGCCCAATATGTGTGCTGAGAACTGAACTCAAGTCCTCTGCAAGATGAATGTGTGCCCTGACCCTGAGCCGTCCCTCTAAACCCATGTTCTGTTATGTTTTCATGTCCTTCTGAGGGGTTTGGAGGCAAGGCCAGCATTCAGTCTGGTGTCAGCACTTGCCCGAAGCATAACCTTGGGCATGTCATCGTCGGTGTGTTGACTGTAAATAGATTAAGTCAGCAGTCTTATCCCATGGAGTTGTTGAAAGGATTAAATTAGTTAATAATTTAAAGCTTTTAGAACAGCACTGAGCAGACTAAACACCTAATAAATATTTATTGCTATTATTAACACAGTTCTGACAATCCTAACAGGGAGGTTGGCCTCCCATGATTACTCCTTTACCCTTCGCTATAAAGTGTCTGCTTAGGACGTGGCTAAAACATATATTAATGTGTATTTTCTTCTCTATGCCTGTTTTGAAACACTTTCTTTCATCAGCAAAAAAAGCAAATCCAACTTCACTGATTGCAGGTGCCACTCACACGAGGTACGGCGCCTCGGGTGGGCCCCAGCTACCCTTTGTCACATGACACCAGCAGCAGCTCTCGGTGTCTGGGATGGAGCTTCACTTGTTAGGTTTCATTTCTCACACATCGAGTGGGAGGGGTAGCAGCAGACACCATCTGATCAATGCTTATGGTGGTCTGGGCTTTTGGGTTGGTGGGCCCTACAGATCTGGTTGGCACATTCTGAAAGATTTTACATGAGAGTTAAAAAGATGTTAGGTCAGACACAGCAGTGGAAAAGAAATGGCCCAAGATGATTTGACTCTAGATCTGCAATATTCTAACTCTCCACAGCTCTAATAGTCAATCAGCCTTTGACATAGGCGTGGATTTTTTTCTTTATTTCTGGGAACTTCATGCTTCCTTAGCTCCTGTGGTTCTTGGGTTATGACTACATATCTTCAATTCTTTTCTCTATCTTTATGTGCACTTCACATATGTCTCAAACTTCCCTGTACCTTCCTCTTAGAAGGTCCCAGAATCATCTAGAATGTTCTCAAGATTCTTTTTTTTAAAAAAAGATTTCTTTTATTTTAATCATGTGTATGTGTGTACCTGGGAGTGCAGGTCTCAGAAGAGGGCATCAAATTCCCCTGAAGCTGGAGTTACAAGCAGCTGTGAGCTGCCCAACTCTGTGGCCTGGAACCGAACTCAAGTCCTTTGGAAGACCAGCAAGTGCTCTTAACCCCTGAACCATTTCTCCAGCCCCAAGATTCTTTTGTTTTCTTTCTGTCTTTCTAATGTGCATTGACATTTTGCCTGCATGTGTAAGGGTGTCAGATCTTGGAATTACAGGCAGCTGTGAACTGTCATGTGGGTGCTGGGAATTGAACCCCGGTCCTTGGGAAGATCCGTCAGTGCTGTTAACCATTGAGCCATCTCTCCAGCCCCAAGTGTTGAGGTCAGCCCCAGGATTCTTAATTGCATCCACAAAAACTCTTCTCTTTTCCCGAACTGGAGATGTATTCACATGTTCCAGGTAGACATATGTTCTGAGACAAGCAGCCAATGACATGGTGACATATATCTGTGTGAACAGCACCTTTGTCCACCCTGTTGCTCAAGCCAGAATCCTCAGTACTGTGTCCTGGCATATTTTTATGTGTCCAGAGAATCCAAAGAATCCACAGTTTGTGTTACTTCTCTGCATGGCTGGGGTCTGCCGCGGGCAGCAGGATGGACCCTCACTGCCAACTGCAGCCTGAGGAACGGACCCACTTTAGAACTCCACCCACGTGCCAGCTGGGATCCCAATTGTACCACAGAAGAGAATTTCAGGATGAGTCTGTTGATGCAGAGACAGCATCATTAAGAAAAGAGACAGCCCGCTCCTAGATTTGAGGGCGGGATGGAGGAGGGACAGCTCGGCAGTTAAGAGTGCTGGCTGCTCTTCCTGAGGACCTGGGTTAGATTCCCAGCTCATACCTGTCTGTAACTCCAGGTCTGGGGGACCTGACACCCTCTTCTGACATCCAATGGTACTAGATACATATGTGGTCACATACATGCAATAGGCAAAACACTTAACAATAAAATATATCTGTTTTTAGAAGCCACTGAGTTAAAACATGGCGTCTCAGATGATGGTGCAGAGTGAGTGAAGAAAACAGAATCAGGGGCTGGAGAGATGGCTCAGTGGTTAAGAGCACATACTGCCCTTGCAGAGGACCTGGGTTCAGTGCCCAGCACCCACATCAGGCAGCTCATAACTGCCTGTATTCCAGCTCCAGGAGAATCTGACATCTTCCGAAGTCTGGCCTCTGCTGGCACTGCACTCATATGCACATACTCCCTTTATTTATAATAATATAAAATTATTGTAAAAATAATTTTAATTTTATAATTAAAAATAAATCTTTAAAAAATAGTCACTTTGCCAGGAGGTGGTGGCGCACGCCTTTAATCCAGCACTCAGCAGAGGCAGGCAGATATTTGAATTAAAGGCTGGTGTGGGCTCCAGAACGAGTTTCAGGACAGCCAGAGGAACCCTGTCTCGAATAAACAAAAACAAAAATCACTTCAAAAATTGCTATCTTTAGCCGGGCTTCGTCCTTGTAATCCTAACACTTGGGAGGCTGAGGCAGGATGATTCCCACTATTTCCAGGCAAGCCTGGGGCTAGAGGGTGAAACCATATCTCAAACAACAACAGTCAAGCCAGGTGTGGTGGTCCGCGCTGTGCTGGCTGAAGTCATCTGAGAGGAGGGAACCCCAATTGAGAAAATGTCTCCATAAGACCGGGCTGTAGGCAGGCCTGTAGAGCTTAATTTTCTTAATTAGTGATCAGTGGGGGAGGCCCAGGCCACTGTAGGTGGGGCCATCCTGGGCTGGTGTCCTGGGTTCTCTAACAAAGCAGGCTGAGCAAGCCATGAGGAGCAAGCCGGTAAGCAGCACCCTCCATGGCCTCTGCATCAGCTCCTGCCTCCAGGTTCCTGCCCTGTTGGAGTTCCTGTCCTGACTTCCTTAAATAATGGACTACCATGTGGAATTGTAAGCCAAATAAACCCTCTCCTCCCCAACTTGCTTTTTGGTCATGGTGTTTCATCACAGCAACAGAAGCCTGAACTAAAACACACGCCTTTAATCCTAGCACTTGGGAGGCAGAAGCAGGCAGATTTTTGTGAATCCCAGGCCAGCCAGGGCTCCATAGTGAGACCCTGTCTCAAAACCTAAACAAAACAATGCCTTGAACTTGGCTTCTCCCAGTTCTCAATCTCTATGTAAGATGGGTATAAACTGAGTTCTAGCTGAGTGACTAACACAGGATTGAATCTTGTTATTTTTAAAAAGATCAAAAACAAAAAGTAAATCCGCCTGTGTCTGTTTCACCCTCAAACACCATGTCTCTATTACAAAGAACAACCCAGAAAGAAAGCCGGGGTGTCCCTGCAACGAGGCACCGGCTGCCACAGGTCTAATGGGCTATTAGCGCCAAGATGAAGATGGAAAATTGCCTGATAAAAAATGGCAATTTGCATAGATTTGCCCCATAATTATAAAACTTATTAAGCTCCATTTTCCCGATGCCGTAATGGGGTTCACCTTTCATCTAATGCGATTTGTGATCTCTGACTACCGCAGGCAGCAACAGTCGGCAAAATCAAATCCGTAATTACATTCTCGGCTCATACGTGAAAGACTGAAATATTCATTAGCTGATATATATTCTATTTGTTAAAATTAAGCAGAATGAGAAACCTTGAAGAGCGTTTCCCCCATTCTCTAAGTACCCTTCCCGACGCTCTCAGTCCATTGACTGTGCAAGGTGAGGCTACAGAGGTGAAGAGTTGCGTCTGTGCCCTTCCAGCACAACCCAGACAGCGTCCTGCAGGTCAGCTCAGATGCCAGGCCTGCCACAGCTAAGCAGGTGGCAATGCCCAATGGCCGTTAGATGCTTGTGTGAGAGACTTTTCCTGGGGAGACGCAACACACCCACATACACAACCACAAACATATATACTGGACACACACATCACACATACACACATAAACAAATACCACACACACATATATAAATGTACACATATGTACATACATATACTACAAACACATTACATACACACACAAACGTATACACCACACACACACACACACACACACACACACACACACCAACATGCACACACATAGACATACACATAGACAAACACGCATGCACAGGAGACACTGGTGTTAGTTACATTATGAGCCAGCCCCATGCCTGCTTCCACATTTTTCCAGGGAACTAGTACACATGGGCTCACAGGCAGCACCCAATGGACTCAGTGCGAATTCAATAAAAAAATAAAGAGCACACGAAGTTGGGAGGGAAAGGGGTGAGGGGCACAGAGGAGGAAGGGGTGGGGAGGGTGTGGGAGGTGTCTGATCAAAACAGCACATATTGGGCTGGAGAGATGGCTGCGTGGTTAAGAGCATACGTTGCTCCGCAGAGGACCCAGGGTCTGCTCCCAGCACCCACATGGTGGCGGCTCACATTGCGCCCACAGTCAGCAAGCAGAAAGGAATGAAGGAGTGCAAACAAGTACTTCATTCCCTTTGTCCACCTATCCAGGCCACAGGCCCTGAGGACTGGTCCTTCCCACCGCTAAGACAGTCTCCCTCCAGTTAACACAATCAAGATAACACCCCCAGACATGCCCAGAAGCCCGTCTCCCAGGCGACTCCATTTTCTGGTAGCGTGATATTTCATGCCAACCATCACAGAATATAAAATCAATTTTATATTTTATATATGCAATTTTTAGAGAAGGCAAAAATGGCAGTTTTGTCTATGTCTTTCCTAATACTGCATCTTATAGGCTAAAAGGGAGCAAGTGTGTGACTGAGTGTGCAGAGCACAAGAGTGTCAGTGTGAATGAGTGTGTGCATGAGAGTGTGAGGCTCAGGTTATATCCACCTCCTCCGGGAAGCTCCATGCAGGCAGGCACTGCAGTGGTTCTCTTCAGCATTTTGTTCCCAGCATGGTGGCCAGGGCTGGCAGACACACGAATGAATGGTTACCAGGCCGCTGCCAGCTAAGGAAAGCCCACGGCTATGCGCGATGTGGCTTTGGGCCGAGATATGAACAGCCAGGAGGAACGCTTCCCCGTGAAGATGGTCGAGTCGCTGACACAAATGTCAGTTACCGAAGCTAAAGTATATTAAGGAATGTAGAAGAAACTGAGGAATGGCTGTCCGAAAGAAAAGTCCAGTGCGATGCTGCAGCATGACGGTTTCCATTTATGACACGTTCAAGTAGAAGCACAGAAGAGTTTGGGGCTCTGCCGCAAGGCTTGACAGGCGGGCCACACAACTTCCCTGCTTGTGCATAATCAGTTTAGTCAGGGACGTGACGGAAGAAAATGTCCAATTCCGCCACAGGATGTACCAATTTAGTAAAACTAGAAATCACCTGTAAGAGGTTATTTTTTAAAAATCCAAACCCGGAACTAAAAGACGCCTTTTTCTCACAGAGATCCACCTGGCTCTGCCTCCTGAGTGCTGGGATTAAAGGCGTGTCCCACCAAAGACACCTTTTTAAAACAACCCTCTATCAAGGAGAAGCCCACACTGCTACCAGCACAGGATCCTTAGGTGTTAGGATGCTGGGGATGACAGAGACTAGCCAATAGGAGAGCCCCAGCCTCTCAGAAGTACTTTCACTGTCATACAAGAAAAGTAAGTAAATTCTTCACTGGACAAAAAGTTGCAAAGCCCAAAATAAATGCAATGAATGGAGATAAGACTAAAGGAGAAAACATCCAAAGTGTATATATATATATATATATATATATATATATATATATGCCATACATGCATATTTATATATATATATATGCCATACATGCATATAATTTGGGGGTTTTGTATATTTTTATTTTATGTTTATGAGTGTTTGCATCTATGTATGTTTGTGCACCACATGTGTGCCATGCCTACAGAGGCCAGAAGAGAGTGTTGGATCTCCAGCCCAAAAAATAAAGCCATAAAAATTAAAGCAGAAGAGATGGCTCAGTGGTTAAGAGTGTTCTTGCAAAGGACCTGAGTTCAGTTCCCAGCAGATATAATAGGGATCTGAAGTGCTGCACTCATGTGTACACACACACACACACACACACACACACACACACACAGAAACACATACACAATGGTTTCTTCTGCCACCTGAGTCACCCTCAGATTTTTAATTCACACATAATCTCGTGAATGTCAAGAGAGTGCAGACGCCATTTCCCCCTTAAGAGACTAACTTGTTGTCCTGGCAATGTTAGTGTACCATTCAGGGGACAAATGGCTCCCTATGGCCAGAGAAAGGGACAGCAGAGATGGCGGCGGGCAGAGGCTGAAACAGAGTGTGTTCCCGGGCTTCCAGACTTAGAGGCTGTATTTAAGAAGCAGTCAACACAGGTGGAGGGCTGTGTCAGGCCAGCAGAGAGCCTGCTGTCTTAGAGAAAACATATCTGTGTCAGAGATACGGCCTGGCCTCTACTCTGAGTCCAAGATGCCAGGGGGAGGTGGGAGATGGCCACCCAGTGTTGAGCAGTCTCCAAATCTCAGAAAAACAAATGCCCCCAGGAGCAAAGGGAGCCGGTGAAGGCTGCATGCTGTGGCACTTCCATGGTGACCAACAACACAAAGCCAAGTCCTTTGTTTTCCTAAAACTCAAACGCTACCCTAAAGACAGGTTGCCATGGTAACTCTTTCAAAGCCAGAATCTTTCCCAGAGACCAGTTGTCTCACTCTGGAGTACATTCTTTTCTTTTGATGACAATTGAAACCCACTGGGAAGACTGGTCCTGGCCTTATAAGTCAACCTTATTACACAGCCTCTCACTTTCAGACCCCACGCAGTGTGAGACCCAAGGAGAGTCTGGAAAACAACCTTCTACAGCTACAATCAAAACCCAGTGGGAAGGCTAAACCAGTCAGAACCCCATGGAAAGAATGATGGGCTTTCAGAATACTTCAGAATTCAATCTAACACAAGGACTTAAGACACACAATAGCTTTTAATTTTTAAATTTTTTAGATTTATTTGATTATTTTATGCATATGAGTGTTTTGCCTGCATGCATGTATGCACACCCCAAGTATACATGGTGCCTGTGGGGTTCAAAAAAGGACATGAGATCCCCTGGAACTGGAGTTCCAAGAGATCCAGGAGGACTCTGAGCTACCATGTGGGTACTTGGAATTGAACCCAGGTCCTCTGCAAGAACAACAAGTGCTCTTAACCACTAAGCAAAATCTCCAACCCCGACTTGACATCTTTTTAAAATTCTTATTTTTCTTTATGTATATGTATGCATGTCTGTGCAGGGGTATGTGCTGTGCCTCAAAGGCCAGAAGAGGCGTCAGAGCCTCTGGAGCTGGAGTTACAGGCTGTTGTGAGCTGTCTGATATGGATGCTGGGACCTGAACTCAGGTCCTCTGCAAAAGCAGCAAGTGCCCTTAGCCATTGAGCCATCTCTCCAGCTCCCATGACTCCTCGTTTAAAAGCCTAACTCAGTTCATGGTTTAGACCAACCATGCAGATATGAAAGAGCAATAGGAAAAACATGACAAGATGAGTCATGGAATCGCTCTAACAGGATTCTACCAAGTGTGTTCTGTAAAACACGGAGATAGTCAGCATGAAGTCTGACTGCATGGAGTTGGCGTGGTGGTGCGCATACAGTTCCTGTTAAACCCCAGTGTTGAAGAGACGGAGGCAGGAGGAGCCCAAACAAAAGGGATAAAATTCACAAGCCTAAGCCTTCTCCGTCTTTGTGTGTGGCGTGTGGCGTCCACACTAGTGCCTTTGATCACTTCAACCCATGGACCACAGGGTGGGTCCCCAGTGCCTGTGGATGCACAGCAAGTGTGCGGGCAGCTGGTGAGGGCTGACTGCAATGGAGAGCGTGTTGGGCTCAACAATGCTGTCGCTGTTGCGCCCTTGGACCTGAAGGGCTCGGAGGGGAGTCTTCCTTCCAGACTCCAGTGGGAGCTGGAGTTGTGGAGAGGATCTCCCTGTGTTGGGGGGCAGAAGGTGGATGCTAGGGGGCAGGAGGTGGTTCTGGAGTCCAAGTCCTGCCTAGACAATTGTGTGCTTTCCCTTCCCCACTGCCAAGGTCAGAGGACTAAGGCACTTCCTAGTCAGAAAAACATCTGGTACCCAGTACTCACCCCTAAATGGAACATCTGTCTCAACCCCCACCCCCCAAGTTCAAAAACATCATGGTGGGGGGGCACAAAAAGATGTAAGAGCTGGAGAATGGAGAGGAGGGCTGCGAAGTGCTGTCCTCAGGACACGCCGTGGCCACTGCACAAGACATAAACAAGATCAGTCAAGGGGCAGCACTAATTGGAGAGAGAGATGGGGAGGGGGAGAGGGGAGGGGAGAGGGAAGGGGGTGGGCAGGGAGGTGGAGAAGGGAGAAGATGAAGGGAAGACACATTGAGGTGTCTGATAAAAGTACAAGGGAGGAGTTGGGGTCTCCTGGGAGTGTGAGTTTGGGGTACGTATGATTCGGATGTATTGTTTACATGAATGAAATTGTCAAAGAATAAATAAAAGATGTTCTGTTAAAATACACGTGTGTTTAAAACACACACACACACACACACACACACACACACACGAGAGGAGCATGGTGGTACATGATTGTAATTCCAGAACTCAGAGGCTGTTACAGGAGGATAGTAAGTTCAAGACTATCCTGAGATACAGTGAGTTCCATCCTAAAGACACTTGGAGCCATGCCTGGCTCTGTTGATTGGTCTTCAAACATTTACTCCTTAGTAGAAACAGACAGAGAAATTAATCTCGCAAACTGCTCAGGTAAAGTAATTTTGACCATAAAACTTCTAGCGCAGGGCACTATCAGGTGCCCACGGAGGCCAGAACTGGACGTTGGAGTGTTCATCACTGAAGTTATACATGGCTGCGAGCTGCCCAGCATGGCTGCTTGGAATTGGATTTGGGCTCCCTGTAAGAACAGTCAGCTCGCCATTAATCCCAGCACTCTAAAGGCAGAGGAAGGCAGATCTCTGAGTTCAAGACCAGCCTGCTCTACAAAGTGAGTTCCAGCAAAGACTAAGCAGAGAACCTGGTTGGTTTTGAAAAACCAAAAAAACCAAAAAACCAAAAAAAAAAAAAAAAAAAAAAAAAAAAAAGGAACAGTGAGCTCTATTAACCTCTGGACCCCCTCTCCTTCTCTTCAGCCCTTCAGTTCAACCCTGTGTGTGTGCCTGTATGTGACAGTGTTCCAGTGCTTTTCTGTGTAGGCCAGGATGGCTTTGACCTTGTCTCAGACTCCCAAGTCTTGGGATTGAAAGTGTGCATCACCAGGCCCAGCTGGGTCCTCGGGGTGTGGTTTGTTTTGTTTTGTTTTGTTTTTTTCAAAACAGGCTTTCTCTGTGTAGCCTTGGATGTCCTGGTACTCACTCTGTAGCCCAGGCTGGCCTCAAACTCAGAGATCCACCTGCCTCTGCCTTCCGAGTGCTGGGATTAAAGGTGTGCACCACTATGCCTGGCTAGTTTTTTAAATTATTCTCTAGACACATTAGGGGCAACGTAGTTATGGGGTGGTTAATGTTGTCACCTTGGACATGTGGACAGTAAAAGATGTGCAACAGGAGTCCAGAGCTTAGGGAGAAGGAGCGGGAAGGCCAGCTTGCTGGGGAACTCCAAAATCTTCTCTCCCCCAAGGGACAAGCCTGAAGACACTACACACACTTTATGAAACATGACTCAAATTTAAATAAGTCATTTAATGTTTCAAAGCCACCCACCACCTGGTACCCAAAAGAATCAATGTCACTTTGCTGTAGGGGTATCTGCCCCCTTGAGGTGCCTGAGGCTTTCCCACAGTAGCCAAGCTACACAACCTGCCCAGCTGCCCATCCGCAGATGCATTGACAGGTACAGAAAATGTGGTGCATACCCACAAAGGACTCTCCTGCCATACAGAAGAAGAAAGTCACATCATCGCAGGAAAGTGTGTGGAACGGGAAACTGTGTTAAGTGAAAGCAGCCAGGCTACAAAAGACAAGTACTGCACAATTCCCCCCACCGTGGGATCAGGATGGGGGCAGGATGTGGAGGTAAAGGGGACTGCTGGGATCCAGGAGGGGAGACAAAAGGCTGTAATGAGGGCATGGGTATAATCCAAGTGCATTACATATGCATGTGGAAATAACACAAACCTTTATTTAGGTTTTTAATTAATCTGGGGTTTGTCACACTGTCTTCTCAACATGTGCACACGCTGGAATTCCTACATTAAAGCTAGACTCACGATAGGAATGCTGGCTTGGATGTGATGTGTTCCCCAAAAGGGCTTTTGTGCTGAAGGCTTGGCCTCTGCTACAGCAATGTTCACTTGTGGGACTTTAGGACAACTATTGGATCACAAAGACTCTGACTTCATCAGTGTGTCAACTCATTAGTAAATTTGTCATTGAAAGGACTACTGGCTGGGCCAGCTAGATGTCTCCATGGGTAAAGGCACTTGTGACCAAGCCTGATAACTTCAGTTTGGTCCCCCGGACCCACATGGTGGAAAGAGGCAACAGACATCTGCAAGTTGACTTCTGGGCTCTCTATGTGCATGTGTGCACACAGACACAGAGTAAATATGTAAAATGTGATGCTGGGGACTGCCAGAAACTGGGAGGCGGAGCTTCCCGGGTTGGAGGATGTGGTGTGCCTTTGAAGGCTTCCCTGATTGAAGGATGAGTGTGCCTTTGAAGGTATCCTTGGCTCTGGCCCCTCTGGCCCTCTACTTCCCAGCTGCTGATAGATGATCAACCTCCTCCTCTGCCACACACTCCTGTCTCTGTAGTTGGTTTTATTTTGTTTTTTACTCTTTGGGGGCCCACCACCCAGCTCCAAAATAAATACATGAAGACTTATTCTTACTTATGAATGCCTGGCCTTAGCTTGGCTTGTCACTAGCCAGCTTTTCTAACTTAAATTATCCCATTTCTCTTTACGTTTTGCCTCTGTGCTTTTACCTGTTATTATTCTATATTCTTTCTTTCCTTCTTACTGTGTGGCTGGCTGGCTGGCTTCTTCTTCTCCTTCTCCTTTTCTTGCTCCTACCCCTTTCCTTCTTCCAAGCCTAGATTTTTTTTTCTTTTTTCTTTCTTTCTTTTTTTCTTTTCTTTTCTTTTTCTTTTTTTTTTTTTTTTGGTTTTTGGAGACAGGATTTCTCTATGTAGTTTTGTGCCTGTCCTGGACTCTTGCTCTGTAGGCCAGGCTGGCCTCAAACTCACAGAGATCCACCTGGCTCTGCCTCCCGAGTGCTGAGATTAAAGGTGTGCACCACCACTGCCCAGCTCCAAGCCTAGATTTCTTCTCCTACTCATTCTCTCTGCCTGCCAGCCCCACCTATCCTTTCTCCTGCCTCGCTATTAGCGGTTCAGCTCTTTATTAGACCATCAGGTGTTTTAGACAGGCAAAGTAACACAGCTTCACAGAGTTAAACAAATGCAACATGAAAGAATGCATCGTTAAAAAATACTCCACAGCATAAACGAATGTAACACGCCTTAAACTAATATTCCACAGCATGTCTCCATCTTCTCTCAGGCCCAGAGCCATGCAGCCAGTCAACCATGAGCTGAAACCTTGGAAACCGTGAGCTCAGGTATGTCAACCCCTCCTCTAAGTTGCATATGCCACAGCAAAGGACGCATTTACTGTATAATTAGGTCCATGTTGATGTGTCTTAAAGCTCTTATTTGGCCATCCCATTCCTTCTAAGACATTTGAAAATAGATTTCTCAACCAGAAGACAGCAGCGTGGGCCCTGCTGGGAGACTCCAGCTCTTCAGTTGTGTGAGACAGAGAGAAGCCAGCAATATGCACCATGCTCCCCAAAGCTCTCAGGATTTCTGCACAGAGCCAAGTCCCACCCATCCCATACTGGCACCCCATGATCATTTGAGGTGACAAGCCGAGACTCCACTTAGAAGAACAAAGCCAGATCAGACGGTGTAGACTAACACCTAGGATCCAGAATGACAATGGATCAGTGTATCTAGTAAGTACTTCATAAGTGTTTAACTGAGTATGCGGGAGTCAAAGCAACGACACCCCCAAAAAGTAGTAACTGCCCCCCAGAGATAAGGAAAAAAATCTATTGATAAAGGCCACACTGAAAATATATCAATACTTTTTTTTTTCTTTTGCTATGGTCTAATGTCTGTGCCCTGCGTTGACATGCTAGACCCCCAAAGTGATGGCATGAATAAGCAGGGAACCTTCAGAAGACTACAGCATGATCACAGGACCTCCGGGGTTGGGCTTTGGGCCTCGTGAAAATGGGAGCAGACTAAAGATGCAGCTTGATTATAGAGGGCTTGCCTAGTGTGCACAGACGTGAGGTCCTGAGTTCAAATCTCCAGCAACCACATAAAACACACACACACACACACACACACACACACACACACACACAGAGAGAGAGAGAGAGAGAGAGAGAGAGAGAGAGAGAGAGAGAGAGAGAGAGAGAGACAGAGACAGAGAAGAGGCATGCTGTGCACACTGTAACCTCAGTATTGCAGGGTGGAGACAGGGAGATTCTGAGGAGCCTAGCTGAAATGGCAGACTTCATGTTGGAGAGGAAACCATGCCTCAAGGGAATAAGGGGGAGAGCTGGAGGACAGCAATGACATCCTCCTCTGTTCTCCAAATGCTCATGCATGGGTGTACAAGCACACATGAACACACATCACATACATACTGCACACTACATACCACACACAAACACACTGTACACCACACACAGAACACACACAACAAATACAAACACACCACACAGATAGACGCGCACGCGCGCGCACACACACACACACCATACACACATACCCTACAAACAACAGATGCACATCACAAACACACACCACACAAGCCACACATACCTCACACAAACACACAAGAGAAGATATGTCATCTTAGACATGAGTGGAATTGGCACTGCAGACATGACAGGACGCCACATAAATTGCTTCAGCTGAATTGAGACACTCAATTAGGCACTTAATTATCCTGAAGTGTATTGATGCCCTGTTTGAAGCAGCCCACCCTTTTGACTTCCCACAGACACATGGGTCAGCTCACTCAGGAAGTCGGGCATGCGGAGAGGGGAGGTGGCATTAATCACGGCTCCCAGCCTCCTCGCCTCCCAAGTCCTTGTCACTCACCGCAGCTCCCTTTTGAGAACTCTGGAATCTGAACGTTAAACGTGGATTTCACTCGGGACTCCGAGCAGGTTGCTCTGCCGGCCCCACCGTGGGGACGTCAACCTCCAGCCACGGCTGATCCTTCTCGGCACCGAGGGTCATCCTGGGAACTGTTCTTGTTAAGCCTTCGGAATCAGGCCCCGGCTGATGGAGTCTGTTAATGGCCCCGCTATAACTCACAGCGCCGGCAGTGGTGTGGGTCCCTGCTCCTGCTAAGGCATTATCACATCATTATACTCAGATTAGTTTTTCATACCCCTTGGACAGAGACGTGCTAATTTGGATTCTTAGACATTAAAATCTTATGAAGTTCTGAAGCAAGTAACATTAGGCTCAGTTTCTTCATTTGAGTGTTCTATCAAGACAAATATGTGGGCACCTGCTTCCTACGGAGAGCAGACCCCTCAGTTTGTGAGGGATGACACTCACCAATCGCTTCTCTCCAGGCAGGGGGTTCTGTGCATGTGTGTGAAGTACTGGGGACCGAACCTGGGGCTTATGCTGGGCTGCTAGGCAACCAGCCAACAAGCACTGAACTATAACAGCAGCCCTCTTCTTTCACTTTTTTCTTGTTTTTGGCTTTAAATTTTTCTGTGTGTATAGGTGTCTTGGCCTCATGTGTGTCTATGCACCACATGTGTGCAGGTGTCCATGGAGGCCAAAAGAGGATGTTGGATCCCCTGGAACTGGAGTTACAAATGGTTGTGAGCTGCCATGTGGGTGCTGGGAATTGAACTGGGTCCTCTGGAAGAGCAGCCAGTGCTCTTAACCCCTGAGCCATCCCTCCAGCCCCTTAAAAATTATTTGTAGCTTTATTTGTTTAATTGTATGTGTATGAGCATTTCATATGCATGTAGCTGTACCCTGTGTCTGCCGGTGCCTGTGGCAGTCAGCAGAGGGCGCTGCATCGCCCAGCCCTAGCCTCACAGGTGTTAATTTGGGGAAGTGGACTTGGGTCCTCTGCAATGTGCACTCTTAACTGCTGAACCATCTCTCCAGCCTCAGGGAAGGTTTTTTGTAACCTTTTCATTTTTAGCCATGTGAGTATATTTTTACTCAAGAGTTAAATATGCATGAAAGTCAATTAGCTGTTAATTGAAGAAAAGCAAGTCATGTTACAATGATTTCACATTCATTTAATAATTCATTATTAAAAACAAACCCATTATTTTGTTAAGACTTGCCTAACATATTTAGATAAATACAGTAACAGGGAACTAGCCAGATTGTTCCTTTCAACTTTTCATTTAAAATGTTTTTATCTATCTACTTATTTATTCATTTATTTTTGTTGAACCCAGTGGGTTCATTGGGCTTCTTATGCAGCACAGCGAAGGGTTACTTACAGCAGCATAGGTGGTCTTCGAGCACTGCAAAATCTCACCCCATCACGGGTGTTGACCTCACGAAAGGCACAGAGTTCTCATTTTCTGTGTAGCCTATAGAGTTCCATGCTCACTCCAGTAATTTGGATTATTTTTAACCTTCAGAAGTATTGAAATAATAGTGTGGTAAGCCTCTACATAGCACTCTTCGTTTTTAATATCTATTTTCAATGGAGGCAGGGTGGAGAGGGTGGGAGGTGGGGGAGTGGGGATTGGGGAGGGGGCATGCTCATTAGTGCAATGCCACATGAGCCAGAAGAGGGCGCTAGACTCCCTGGATCTGGAGTTACAAGAAGTTGGATGTGGGAACTGAACCCAGGTCGTCTGGAAGAGCGGTGTGCACTCTTAACCACTGAGTCGTCGCTCCAGTCTTGTCTTGGAGATTTGTGTTTGTTTGTTTGTTTGTTTGTTTGTTTGTTTGTTTGTTTGTTTGTTTGAAGACAGGGTTACTCTATGTATTCCTGGCTGTCGTGGAGCTCACTATGTAGATCAGGCTGGCCTCAAACTCACAGAGATCCTTCTGCCTTTGCCTCTTGAATGCTGGGATTAAAGGTGTGCACCATCACACCCAGCCTCCTATCCTGGACATTTTTTTGTTTGTTTTGTTTTGTTTTGTTTTTTGAGACAGGTTTTTCTCTGTGTAACAGTCATGGCTGCCCTGGAACTTGCTCTGTAGCCCAGGCTGGCCTCAAACTCACTGAGATCTGCCTGCCTCTGCCTCCCGAGTGCTGGGACTAAAGGTGTGTGCCACCACTGCCTGACTTTTCTTTTCTTTTCTTTTTTTGTCTTGAAAATTCTTTTTTTTAAAAAAAAGATTTATTTATTATGTATACAGTGTTCTGCTTGCACACCAGAAGAGGGCCCCAGATCTCATTATAGATGGTTGTGAGCCACCATGTGTTGCTGGGAATTGAATTCAGGACCTCTAGAAGAACAGCCAGTGCTCTTAACCTCTGAGCTATCTCTCCAGCCCAATCTTGGACATTCTTGAGGCTGACATTTTTAGAATCTGAGCATGCTGTTCTATAGAATGCCCCTCAATTTGAATTTTTCCACTAACCCCATGACTGAATTAAGTCCAACATCTTTGGCACCTTCCAGGCCCTTCAGTACTTACAGGAAGTGGGCCCTTTGTTGGGAGACAGACCCTCAGCATCAGCTGCTCCCTTCCTGGCAGTATAGCTGGAACTCTCGGTCATAGTACAGTTGGAACTTTCCTCTCCGTGGAGAAGACTCCTTTTCCTCTTTTTTCTTAGATTAATTTGTTTATGTGTATGAATATTTTGCCTGCTTGTATGTACATGTACCACATGCCTGCCTGATGTACTTCAGAGATAAGAAGGAGGCACTAGATCTCCCTGGAGCTGGAGTCACAGTTGGTTGTGAGCTACCATGTAGGGGCTGGGAACCAAACCTGCGTTCCCCACAAGAGCAGCCAGTGCCCTCAGCTGCTGAGCCTCCCTGCAGCCCTCCTTTCCTCTGTTAATGAATAAGCATTTGAGGGGATACTCGGAGGCATGAGCATCCTTTCCAACAACACACTTGTCAGTGACTGTTACTGTTAGGGTTTTCTTCTTTTGGTTTGTTTGTTTGTTTGTTTGTTTGTTTGTTTGTTTGTTTTTGAGACAGGGTTTCTCTGTGGATCCTGTCCTGGAACTTGCTCTGTAGATCAGACTGGCCTCGAACTCACAGAAATCTGCCTCCCAAGTGCTGGGATTAAAGGCGTGCGCTGCCACCACCTGGCTTATTATTAGGGTTTTCAATGTTCCCAGAGGCTCCTGTGTTGAACATCTGTTTCCCAGGCAGCAATGTTCAGAGATGGGACTTTGGGGGAAGTGACAGAATCATGAGACCACTCCAAAGGATTAACCTATTGATAGATTCACAGCTAAAGATGTATTATTGCTGTTGTTTAATTTTGTGTATGTGTGTGAGTTTTGCACATGTGAGTGCAGTACCCATGGAGGCCAGAAGAGGGCACCATGTTCCCCAGATCTGGAGCTTCAGGCTGAGGTGAGTCTGGAACCTGAACTTCAGCCCTCCATGCGCCTACCTGCTGAGCTAGCTCTCCAGCCTCCGGATTCTGAGCTTGGTGGGCTATTGGGAGGTGGTGGACACCAGTGTTGGAGCCTGGTTCAAGGGAGTGTGGAACCAAGGATTACCTACAGCTCCGAAGGGAAAGGGATCCCAACAGGAGTGTTACAGCTCTGTTCCAGTGGGAACCGGTTTCCCCAGCAAAGCGTCCTTGCTCCAGGCTTCCCTGATGCAAGTGTCCGACTCTGCTCCAGGTCCTTAGCTCAGGGGGTAGATCTTATCCCTGTGCCCACCTCCCCCCACTCTTATCTCATCTTCTCCCTTCCTGGCTGTCATGAGTGAGCAGCGTAGCTCCAGCAGCACTCCCCATGGTGATGTTCTGTCTCACCACAGATCCCAAACAAGACGGTCAAGTGGCCAGAACTGAAACCACCACCCCAGTTAGCTTTTCTCCTCTTGGCTGTATTCCTTGGTATCCTGTCACAGTGCTGGGAAGCCGACTGACACAGAACATGATTCAGCATCTGTCCCACTTCAGATATGAACTATCTCCCAGAGGACCGTGTGTTTGAACATCTAGTCCCCTGACTGGTGCTGCTGTTTTGGAGAATTTGGAACCATTAGGAGGCAGGGCCTACCTGGAGGAAATGGGTTTCCTGGCTCCACTTCCAGACTAAATGTCCTTTCTGTCCTGTCTTCCAGGGTGATGGGACAAGTTCCTACAAGCTCAGCCACCATGCCTTCCCCATCATGAAGCCAGGAGCCGGACGCCTCTCCTCCCATGCCTTGCTTCCCTCGGGATCTTTGTCATCATGAGGAGGAAGGTAACTAGTAGGATAGATCCGCTGACTGATTTTGCTTAAATCAGTTACAAGAAAACTTGCTTCAAAAAGCTGTTTCTTGCTGCTGCTGCTGCTGCTGCTGCTGGTGGTGGTGGTGGTGGTGGTGCACATGCCTTTAATCCCAGCACTCGGGAGGCAGAGGCAGGCGGATCTTTGTGAGTTCGAGGCCAGCCTGATCTACACAGCAAGATCCAGGAAAGGAGCAAAGCTACACAGAGAAACCCTGTCTAAAAAAAAAAAAAAAAAAAAAAAAAAAAAAAAAAAAAAAAAAAAAAAAAAAAAAAGCTGTTTCTTGGGCTGGAGAAATAAGGCTCAATGGTTAAGAGCAGTTGCTGCTCTTATAGAGGACCTAAGTTTAGTTCCCAGCACACATGTGGGGAACTAAACTCACAACAACCTGCAACTCCAGCTCCAGGGAATCTGATGCCCTCTGCTGGCCTCCACAGGCACCTGCACTCACACGCACATACCCACAGCTTAAGCTAAGTCTGGTGTCCTCTGAATATGTTTCCATCAATCCTGAGTATGTTCAAGTCTTATTTGTACACATATATATGTATTTTGTATTTTTCTCCACATCTGGAATCCATCATTTCAAGGAAGCCTTGGTTCCTTTTAGGAAGGAATGGTGCTTAGAGACCATGATTGAGGTGTGGGGTTTTTATGGTTTCCAAGCTCAGTTCCTCTGGAAACATACACATACACACATGCACCACCACCACCACCACCACCACCACTACCATCAAACAAAGTGAAAATAGACTTTGGTTTCTGCTTGCCAGTTCTACATATCTGCCCTCATTTTCTTCCCAACTTTCTTCAGGCATCAAATCTTTGACAAAATGTTGGAACCTTTGTAGACTATGAACCTCTGACCCTAGTGACAGAGTTTGGAGGGAGTCAAGGTCATTTCTTTCCCACATCCCCTAGGCTGAAATGGTCACAAGCAGCTATTTGGGGGGACTCTTTATGAAGAAAGGAACCACAGGAGATCATTTCCTAGTCAGATGTTTTCCTGGGGCTGGGGAAGAGGAGGAATTTCATCTAATACAAATATCATTTGAATTTTAAAACTCTATGTCTAATTGCTACTTATGACTATAGTAAAAATTGATTTTATACGCTGTAATTGTATGGTTTGAATATGTAATCAGAAATGCAAAGTTTGATGCCTTTGGTTTTAATTTACATAACTAATGTTTCTCAGCTCACTTATTTCAGCAGTGTCTGAATAGGAACATGTTTTTTTAATTAGTGATCAGACGCACACAGTAGGTCAAGATCTTGTAGGGGTCTGGACCTCCCCAGATGATGTAATTCATTTCTTGTCATTATTGTGTTTGGTTCTTTACTGAATTGGTCCTTTCTTTAGTCATAGAAAGACATCCCAACCGAGAATCGGTTCTTTACTGAATTGGTCTTTTCTTTAGTCATAGAAAGACATCCCAACCGAGAATCGGCTCTTCAATTCCTAAGTGGCCTGAGATCTAGATAATCCTGACAGGTAAAAGGGTCAAATTTGCCTACCACCTAACACATGTTTAAAAAGAGGAAGATTAAAAACTATAGCTTGAGGGCTAGGAAGATGGCTGAGTGGTTAAGTGCACCTGCTGCTGTTTCAGAGGACCAGGTTCAGGTCCCAGCACCCTCATGCAAAGTTTGATGCCTTTGGTTTTAATTTACATATTCAATTTAAATAAATAAATTGCATTTTTAACTTACTAAGCTCACTTATTTCAGCAGTGTCAGGGGTAGGAACATGTTTTTCTAATTAGTGATGAGATGCACACAGTAGGTCAAGATCTCACACCTGCTCACAGCTGTTGTAACTCCATTTTCCAGGAATATGATGCCCTCATCTGGCTTCTGAAGGTAACTACATGCATTTGGTGTATATTTACACACAGACACACACACACACATACACATATATAAACCTTGAAAAAGTGTAGTTTGTAAGAGTTGTTATATTCTAGTGTTTTAATAAAAAGGTCTTCATTCATAAACAAGAGATTGGGACATCTCATAATTCCCACAAGAAGTAGGACAAGGCATGGAGTGCCTGTTACTCTGTACTCTCTGCAGTGGTAAAGCAAGATAGTATACTTGCTTGGGTTTAGAAGTCCATTAGAGGGGCTGGCAAGATTGCTCAGTGGTAAGAGCACATGCTGCTCTTGCAGAGGACTGGAGTTTGGTTGCATTTACATGGTAGCTCTCAACTAACTGTAACTCCATTTCCAAGGGATCCAGTGCCCCCTTCTGCCATCTGAGGACATTCATTGAACCTGGTGCACATACATACACTCAGGTACATACCTGTAAAATAAACAAGTAATTTTAAAAAACCAAAACAATAATCAGGTCATAGGGCTTGACTTGACCAATGATTTAATCTACTTAGAAGCAGACTATTAGGAGATGGAGGGACAGTGGCTTGGCACTGGGGTCATGCCCTTAGGTACTCTATCTTGCTCGGCCCCTTACTATTTCTACTCTGTTCTACCTCTTACTGCCATGAATAGAACCTCCCTTCCATGTCTCCCTGCCCTGGGTGACCGAAAACTTTTCCTTTCTTACGCTACTTGTGTCTGGTATTTTATCACAGCAGAGTTTGGCTGGCTCAGTCCCCAGAGCAGCCATGACAAGAGGCAGAGCTTTGGCGAAGAGCTTGGATCCCGAGGGCTCTGAATTTATCAGAGGGGTCCATCCATTGACGGCGCCATAATCTTTTTTTTTGGGGGGGGGGGTTTCAAGACAGGGTTTCTCTGTGTAGCTTTGCACCTTTCCTGGAACTCGCTCTGTAGACCAGGCTGGCCTTGAACTCACAAAGATCCGCCTGCCTCTGCCTCCCGAGTGCTGGGATTAAAGGCGTGCTCCACCACCGCCCGGCGACGACGACGGCACCATAATCTGATGGGCTAGTGGGCAATGATGGAAACTCAGGAGGTAGGAGAGGTGGGTCCTTGGAGGCATAGGACTGGGGGCTGTATCTCATCCCTAGACCCTTCCTCTCCCTTTCTCCCTCCCTCCTGGTCATGATGAGGTAATCCTTTGCTCCAGTATGCCTGCCACCAAGATGGGACCCCTGATGAGACAAATGCTAACCGTGGTCTGAGGCCATGGGACAAAATTACCTTGTCCTGTAAGTTGATTCTGTCAAGTATATTGCCACAGTGACAGCAGGCTAACACACAGCCCCCTGAAAGTTCCACTTCTCATCCAAATATTTCATAATACATAATGGTATGATATATATTACATAAGCTTTTTCTTTTTGATAATGACACTTTTTGTCTTTCTTATCTAAACACACCCTCTTGGGGAAATAAATGATGGTATTCTTCTGAAGAAAAACTCAAAGTTGTGAATTAACTTCAATAATACGAACAAGAGGCTAAATGATATCTGAAAAGATTTAGAGTCAGACAGAGGGCTTTTAATTTTAGAAAACAATTAATTCAAGTCAAAATCAATTAAGGAGAGGCTTCTAATTCTCCAAACATTCGATATATTTTTTTAACCAACCATATGTCATTGGTCTCCTATGAGAAGAGTGTAGTTGAGGGGCCGGGAGATAGCTCAGGGTTGAAGTGCTTACAGCCCGAGGTGGGATCCCCAGAACCCACTAAGTGGTAGCTCACCTCTAATTCCAGCCTCGAAGGAAGAGACGGGATCCCCAGAGCAAGCTGCCTATGGAGAGTAGCCACATCAGTAGCTCTGAGTTTGAGTCAAAGACCTGCCTCAGTGACTGAGGTGAAAATGATTGAGGATGATCAAACTCAGGCCTTCACATACACACACAAACACACATGTGCAAGCATGCATACACATGCCCACCACACACACATGAAAATGGAGAATAAAGAGGCAGTTAAAGAATATAAGTAGGATCCAAAGAAACAGGACAGGGAAGTGATGTCAACCCTGTGTTTACAGTGCTCTGGTCTCTTAATGTGTGATCTTAGTGACATTCTGGGATAGTCATCTCTTTAACTGGTATATTGAAACCGTGGCTGTTGGATACCAATGTGTCTGAAACTCCAGCACCGGGAACCCTTCTGAGGAAAGAGACCCCATCATCTGCCTGCCCACATCCTCCATCTCATTTCTCCTCAGTCTGCCTCCTCCAGGGGCAGATGGACCGGTGGGTGGAGCTTGGGGGATTTCACTGGGGTAAGGACTGGGGGCATTTCTATAACTATCCCTTTGTTGAGTGTTTGTCTTTCCAAGAAGCATAATAAACACACCTTCAGTGTCCTGAAAATGCTTCCTGATTGACTCATTGATGTTAATAACTTTTGATTTGGTGTGCCGACCACAAAAATTAGTGGGAGGATTTTAATTCACAAAAATAATAGGTAAAAGCATTTGGTCCTTTTCTACAAGCATTTAATCTTGATATGAGAGCTGTGCATACATACACATATATTCATATGCATTCATTCCTGTGTGGCACAGTTGGCTTAATTATGAATGAACGCATAGATGTAAGAAGTCTCCTCACACTGAATAGTAATTTTTTCTGACTTACAAAGTGAAATTTAGATCAATCACTTGTATTCGTTCAATTTTTTTTCAACATTGGGGAGTCAAACCCAGGGCTCTACACATGGTAGGCAAATGCTTTCTCATTCAACTACATGCCTTACCCCTTGGGTTTTTGAGGACACAGTCTCACTATATAGCTTAGGATGGCCTTGACTTACTATGTAGCCTAGGCTAGCCTTGAACGTTATAATCTTCCTGCCTCCTTTTCCTCAGTTCTGATGTTCCAAGTGTGGGCATCAGGCCTGTTAAAAACATTTTCAAAAATCATCTTAAATTTTAGGATTTGTTCCTAGGTAGATTAGAGCTATGTGATTTACGACGTATCACGGGAGGCAGGTGGAGAAAGGTCAGAGCTGTGCCAGAGGAGATTAGCGTGCTTAGAGTTGACACTCAGTGCTTGTCACCTGCACTCTCCAGGTCTGAGCATGCTGCCGGACACTGACTAGACAGAATAGCTCATCCATCCATCCATCCACCTGTCCATCCATCCATCCATCCATCCATCCATCCTTTCATTATTTAGATTTTAGATCAAGATATGATCTTGATATGCAGTCCAGGCCTCAAACTCATGATCCTCCTGCCTCAGCTATATAAGTGCTAGGATTATAGACATGCATTACCATACCTATTTATTTACTGTTATGGCTATTCTTGGTTGTCAATTTGATTATATCTAGAATGAACTATAATCCAGAAATGGAGGGCACACTTGTGATCCCGACCTCAAGGCAAGAAGACAACAGGCTTTTAGTCCGGATCTTTAGGCTGGATGATATATGCCTTTAATCCAGACTTTGAAGCTGGAAAGCACACCTTTAATCTGGGCCACCCCCTCTGCTGGAAGGACAGTGGAAGAAGGAATAGTTGGTTCATTCTTCACCTGCTTGCCCTCGTCAGCACATCTATTCCTTCCCTGGCATTAGAGCTGACTTCTTCAGGATTCCAGCACATACAGAAGACCAGCTGAGACACCCAGTCTTGTGTGACTGAGCAACTATTAGATTCTTGGGCTTTCCATTCACAGTTAGCCATTGTTGAACTGCAGCCTGTAAGTCATCCCAATAAATTCCATATATATATATGTATGTATGTATGTATGTATGTATGGAGAGAGAGAGAGAGAGAGAGAGAGAGAGAGAGAGAAGAGGAGAGGGAGGGGAGAGAGAGAGACAGAGACAGAGAGACAGAGACAGAGAGACAGAGACAGAGAGACAGAGACAGAGAGACAGAGACAGAGAGACAGAGACAGAGAGAGAACCCTGACTAATACATTTACTTATCTGTGTATTGAGACAAAGTCTGTCTGTGTTGGTCAGCCTGGTCCTGAACTCCGGGGCTCACATATCTTCCTTCCATTGTTCCCCTCCCCAAGTACTAAAACTACAGGCATGTACCACGGCCAAGCTTAAAATACTTCTTTTTTTAATTTTTTTTATTATGTATACAGTGTTCTGTCTGCACATATCCCCACAGGGCAGAAGAGGACACCAGATCTCATTACAGATGGTTGTGAGCCACCATGTGGTTGCTGGGAATTGAACTCAGGACCTTTGGAAGAGCAAGCAGTGATCTTAACCTCTGAGCCATCTCTCCAGCCCCTAACATACTTCTTGAATGAGTAAGTGGATGAATGAGTTCTGACACCAAGATGTCCCCTCCTGAGTTATACCACTTTATGAAAACAATAGTTTTTCAGATTGTGCTTTCCCCGAGAGACTCAATTTTACAAGCAGATTTTGACTTCATTTTGAGTGTGGTGGGTGGCTCTGCACCTATGTGGACACAAACACCACCAAACACACGGCACAGACTGGTAATAACTTACTTCTAAAAGTAGGAAGAGGGCAAAGAGATAACTCAGTGGTTAAGAGCACTGGCTGCTCTGCCAGAGGACCTGGGTTCAATTTTTAGATTTTAGATTGAGATGGGATCTTGATATGCAGTCCAGGTCTCAAACTCATGATCCTTCTGCCTCAGCCACATACGTGCTAGGATTATAGACATGCATTACCATACCTGCCTATTTATTTACTGTGTATCCATAAGCAGCTCACAACCATCTGCAACTCCAGTTCCAGTGAGATATGACGCCCTCTTCTGGCCTCCACAGGCACTGCACACACATGGTGCATAGTCACACATGCAGGCAAAATGCCCACAGGCATTGCTAGTAATACATGCTGCTAGCAATACAGTGTTTTTAACCAAAAGGACATTGGAAGCCCAATAGTGTTCTTTGTAGATGCAATGCTGTGCACTTACAACACATTATAGGGTCAATGTTTGTTTTCTGTTGCTGGGACAAATACCATGACCAAAAGTAACTCGGGAAGGGTTTGTTTAGCTTCTACCGAACGGTTCATCACTGAGAGATGTCAGGACTGAAATCCAAGGCAGGGACATGGAGGCAGGAGCTGATGCAGGCCATGGAGGAGTGCTCCTTACTGACTTGCTCCCCATGGCTTTTTCAGCCTGCGTTCTTACACAGCTCAGGCCCATCTGCCCAGGGGTGGCACCACCCACGGTGAGTTGGGCCCTCCCAAGTCAATCATCAATCAAGAAAATGCCCCACAGACTTGCCCACAGGCCAGTCTAACGAAGGCATTTTCCCAATTGAGAGTCCTGTTTCCCAGGGGACTATGGCTTGTAGCAAGCTGTCAAAAAACCAACCAGCATGGTAAACATAAATTTAAAATATTGTTTTATTTTGATGTGTAGTATGTATGTGCTTGAGTGTGTACGTGTGCATGTGGGTGCCCCCCGGAAGCCAGAAGAGGACATTGCATGCCCTGGAACTGAAGTCATAGGTTGTGAGACTGCACGTGGATACTGGAAACCAAACTTGGTCCTTTACAAGAGCCGTGAGTGCTCTTAACTGTGGAGCCATCTCTCAGTCCTGTAAAAATAACTTTTGAATGCATTGGGAAGAAATCGTGTGATTGACTTTATTGTAATGGCCTGCAACCAAACTTGTCATGTCCCCAAGCGGTGCCGGTGTAGTTGAAGAAACATTTGTCAATTAGTATCTCAGCCTCTGTCATTACTGATCATCTGCTTACACACTGAGTTTGACATGTGAGAGGAGTGCTTTGCTCTCTTTGATAGTTTCTAGGACCAAAGCTCCAAAAGTAAGGGGTCTGGGAGGTGCTGACCCCGATGCTCTGCCGGGTGGGCAGTCGAGCATTCACCTACAATGCTGGCCTAGGAGACTCTGACCAGCTGACCTGCCTCTTGCATTTTACCACCGTTGGTGATGACCTAACTGATCAGCGGATGCTCCATAGCTAAGCAACTGCCAGGAAGCAGCCAGTGAAGGTATGAACCCCGAGAGTGGGAGCTGACAGCGCACAAGACAACGAGCAGCAAGAACAGCACTGAAGCCCCAACTCCCCTCCAAGCTGGCCCAGGCTTTCCAAGAGTGACGCTGTGGGCCCATAATGGAGCATGGATTCCCAGCAACAGAGATGTATGAGGGAGGTTAGAGCTCTGTCTGTGAGGACATACTGTGTGGCACAAAGCAACAATCGCTGTCTTTTCTGCTTTGGAGTATAAGGAGACACTCAGTCCCTTTTGGTAGAGTATGGGCTCCCTCTGCTGCTGACAGGAGACGGCCGGGGCTTTGCTGCCTGGGGACGCGAGGATAGTTAAGCGGAGAAGGTGAAAAGAAGGATGGGGGTAAGCATGGTAGAGGGACCAAAGGGTGCTGTAAGCATTGCCCCTGTGCGCTCGGGGACTGCTGTCCACCTGTGTTCATACCAAAGGCGTTTCCCATCTTTTTCTTCCTCCCTTCCCTCCCTTCCTCTCTCCTTTCCTGTGTGTGTGTGTGTGTGTGTGTGTGTGTGTGTGTGTGTGTGTGTGTGTGCTGGATGTCAATATCCTCCGAATTCCTCTAGAGAGAAGGCTCACGAGACTCTGGGGATGTGTCAGTTACTCTTTGTCACCGTGATAAAACACCAGGCCCAAAGCAACTTGTAGAAGAAAGAGTTTATGGGGCTGTGGTTCTGGGGGAGTCAAAAATGGCATGGCTGTCTGTGACTGCAGCAAGAAGTGTAAGGATCCCATTTTCTTTTTTTTTTTTTCTTTTTTTTTTTTTTGGTTTTTCAAGACAGGGTTTCTCTGTGTAGCTTTGCGCCTTTCCTGGGACTTACTTGGTAGCCCAGGCTGGCCTCGAACTCACAGAGATCCGCCTGGCTCTGCCTCCCGAGTGCTGGGATTAAAGGTGTGCGCCACCACCGCCCGGCAAGGATCCCATTTTCAACCAGGAACATGGAACACAGAGACCAAACATGAAGGTGGTGAGGCTATAAATAAAAAAAGCCCACCCCAGTGACGTACTTCCTCTAGCAAGGCTCCACCTCCTAAAGGTTCCATAACCTCCCCAAACAGTGCCACCAACTGGGACCAAGTGTTCAAATGCACGAGTCATTGGGTTTGTTTCTCATTCCAACCACCACAGAAGTAAACAAAATGTCACATGTCTGGGAAAATGAAAATCTGGAAGATTCTGGAAGGCCCTTCCCCACTAAAACAGCTGATGGGAGGGGAGACTCTCACTGGATGAGCTGATTCGGTTGGGAGAGGAGATTTCTGGGGCCTAGACACTCTCTGCAAGTTGTGCAGAGAGCACCAGGGGTGTAGCTTTCATGAGCCCTCGTCACCCACGCTGGGGCACCTTCTTGGTGACGGTCTGCTTTGTGAGTCATCCCCACTCCTGGAAGCAGCCCTCACACACACTCATGTGCAGAACCCCAGGAAAAATGCGAAGGTTCACAAAGTTGGACTTTGGTGTAATCATAACTTTGGTCTGTCTTTATGGTTCCCTTTCTGGGCTTAATAGATATGTGTGCGCTGTATCTTCCTAGGGGAAATCTGTCACACAGGGGTATACTCTGTGTTCCTGTGCACACATGTGGAAGCCAGAGGTTGACATCAGCTGTCTTCCTCTGTTATTCTTCACTTTATTTTTGGAGACAAGTCTTCTGCTGAACCTGGGGCGCTGAACTGTGGTCAAAGTGGCCCTCCAGCAAGTCCCAGGGACCTGTGTCTGCCCCCACAGCTGGGGTTCTAGGCTGAATTCAGCTTTGTATGTGGGTAGAGAGGATATGAACTCAGGTCCTCACACTGTGTGTCAGGCACTTTACAGACTAAGCCATTTCTCAGCTCCAGATGCCTGCATTCTGACCTAGTTAATAAGTGGTGTCCTTTACCAAGGTGACGAGCAATGGAAGGGCTGGCTAGTGAAGAAGTCAAGGGTCAGTTTGGAGTATGTTGAGTTTCTGTAACTATGATACAACAGAGAGAGCCAGGCGGTGGTGGCACACGCCTTTAATCCCAGCACTCAGGAGGCACAGGCAGGTGGATCTCTGAGTTCGAAGTTCAACCTGGACTACAGAGCTTGTTCCAGGACAACCAAGGCTACACTACAAAGAGTTTGAGAGGGGATATGTTTGAGAAGGATTAGGAGGCGTGTCTTGTTGGAGGAGGTGTGTTACTGAGAGCTCAGCTTTGAAGTTTCAAAATCCCAAATCAATCCAAGTTAGCTCTTCTGCCTCATGATTATTGTGGAGGGATGTGAGAGCTCAGCTACTGTTCCAGGGCCGAGCCTGCCTGCCTGCTTATTGTCATGGGTGGTCATGGACTCTAATCCCCTAGAATGGTGAGCTCCAAATGAAAAGCTTTCTTTTATAAATTGCCTTGGTCCAAGTATTTTGTCATAGCAGTAGAAAAGTAACTGTCTTGGTTAGGGTTTCTACTGCTGTGAAGCGACACCATGACCACAGCAACTCTTCTCATGGAAGGCATTTAACTGGGGCTGGCTGACAGTTTCAGAGATTTAGTCCATTATCGCCATGGCAGGAAGCATGGCGTAGCACAGACAGACAGATGGTGCTGGAGAGGCAGCTGAGAGTTCTGCGTTTGGATCAGCAGGCAACAGGAAGAGAGACACTGGGCCGGGTTTGAGCACTTGAAACCTCACAGCACCAGTGACAGGCTTCCTCCAAGAAGGCCACGCCCACTCCGACAAGGCACGCCCACTCCGACAAGGCACGCCCACTCCGACAAGGCCACACCTCCTAATTGTGCCACTCCCTATGAGCCTAGGGGGGGCATTTTCATTCAAACCACCACAGTGACTCAGACAGCCCAGGATCAGCAATTCCACCACCCGTGGATATAGATTTAAAATAACCGAAGGCAGGAGTGCAGGCAGGCACTTATATACCAATATAGATAAGAGCTTTACCTACAACAGACAAAAAGTGAAAACAAGGCAAAAAGGCAAAACTGATGGATCCAAATAACATGCTTTATGCAGTAAGTGTGTTCAGCCATTAAAGCAATGAAATGGAGGAGGGAGAACTGGTTTGCCTGAAGACAAGGTCTCACTCTGTAATGGCAAACTGGTCTCCAATTTTAGATCCTCCTGCCTCAGACACCCCTGGGTTGGCAGAGTTTATAGGCATACACCACCAAGTCCAACCAGGAATGAAGTTCTGTCACATAGTACATCATGGATTAAAAACTTGAAGGTTATATGATTAACCAAATATGCCAGTCACAAATCGATAAACATTGTAAGAGTAGGCAAATTTATAGAGACAGGAGTGTTGTTTGTTTTGTGATGGGAATAGGGGGAAGTAATTACTACTTAGGGAATGGAGTGCCAGTCTGTGACGATGAAAAGGTTATATAGAGAGTGATCTTTGCTCAACAGTGTGGATGTGGATTCAGTGGGTTGAAGAGGTGGTTCAGAGGTTAAAAGTCTGTATCACTCTTCCAGAGGCCCACAGTTTGATTCCCTGTCAGGAGGCTCACAATTGCCTGGAACTCCAACTCCAGGGATCCCACACTAGGTCCTCCAGCGCGCGCGCGCATACACACACACACACACACACACACACACACACACACACGAGATTTTTAAAAATTATGAAAATGGTTAGGTATATTTTGGCATAATTAAAATACGTACACCTCAAGCAAGTCACAGGCTTGGAGAATTGGACGGTTTTTTTTTTTTTTTTGTTTTTTCAGCCACTCCACCCCATATGGAGCCCTCCACTTCAAAATTCACACACTCACAGCGTCTTCTCGGCGTGGGGCTAAGGCAGACAGGGTATCCATTAAGGAGCTTGCACTTTGCTGCAGCGCCCCATTGCCAATCACTAGGGATCACTTGCACCCCCATCCCAGCCTCAACTACACTTAGTCTCAACTTTGCTTTTGCTAGGCTTGTTTATGGCCCGTTAGTCTCTTCCACTTTCTCCTCACAGTTAGGCATCTCAATCCACTACAAATCAAATGGGTTTTTTAGTGTATGTAAAAAATGTGTAACCATCGCCACAAACCAGTTGTAGAACATTTCCAACCCCCACTTCGCCTTTCCAAGCCCTGATTATCCTTGCTAGTCGATGTCTTATAACTAGACGACTTTTCTTTTTTTTTTTTTTTTTTTTTTTTTGGTAAGCGCCCCCTTAGAGCGGCTCTGCGCCTTTTATCATCGAAGGATCGGTCCTCTGCAAGGCGCCCTGGCAGGGGCGGGGCAGCCGTGGCTCAGGACTCGACTGTTGATGCCTGAGTGCCGCACGCGCCTGCGCGGTAGCGGGAGTCGTGCTCCTGCCTTCGGACTGAGGAGATTCCTTCCGAGTTTACCGGGGTGCAGGTGCGGCTGCGCGACCCCGGCGGCGGCTGCGCGACCCCCGGCGGCGGCTACGCGACCCCCGGCGGCGGCGGCGGCTGCGCGACGTGGGACGGCCGCGCCATGGCGGACGAGGAGCTCGAGGCGCTGAGGAAGCAGAGGCTAGCGGAGCTGCAGGCCAAGCACGGGGTGAGCGAGCGGCCGGGGCGCCGCCCTCGTCCGGGGAAGGTCTCCCGGAGTTTGTCCGCGGACCGCGGCCTCCCGCGCCCCTGTAGCCCCTTGTGTGTGCGGGGCACGGGTGTCCCGGAGGCCGCTTCCCCCCTTTCGGGCCGCGCGGGGTCCCACGTGGGCCTTGTGCGGGTCGGGGTGTGCGCGCCCTCGGGTCGCCCCCAGATCTCGGCCTTCGCCGCAGCCGAGCTTGGTGCCAACCCCGCCGGAATTCTGGTCGTCAGGGATCCGGTCTCGCTGACCGGAAGTCAGCGCTGTGTAGAGAGGGGCCTTTGAGCGCGGAGGACCCCATCCCGACGGCGTGTCCCGGCGGGGCTCCGCCCCTGCGGTGCCGTCTAGGGCGCTAGTGATGGTGGGTGGCTGGGTGGCAGCACCCCTTGACGCAGCATCCCCTGTGCCAAGCCAGGGTCTCTTCAGACAGTCGTCTTATTGGGAAAAAGAGGGCTCCACGACCCAGGGCCCCTCCAGGGACTGTGTGTGTTCCCAAACATTCTATTAGATTGTGACTTTGGAAGCTCGTCCTCACTTTGTAAATGTGGGGCTGGGGGTGGGAGTTAGCCTGAGCCACGGTGCTTGCCTAGTGTGCTCAGCACCCTCCCTCTCTTCCCCAGGTCCCACCCTCAGCCCTTACATATTTAATAAAACAAAGCACTGCAGATGGAAACCGACTCATTGGTTTTTGTGAGGCCTAGTTTCCATCTCAGGAGCCTATTATAGCAGAAAGAAAATCGAATAAGCCCTTTATTTTTGTTTATTTGCTTTATTTTGAAATAGGGGCTCTGTCTGTAGCCCAGGCTGGCCTGCCTGTAACTTGAGGTCCTCCTGCCTCCAGTGCTAACTAGAGTTACAGATGTGTGTCACCTCCCCATTTCCCCCACCCCTGCAATATACCTTTCATTTTTCTCTGCTCTTTTGAAGTTCCACTTGATTAAAAGGTAAAACTACCTTTTTCACCCCCAGGATCCTGGTGATGCAGCCCAACAGGAAGCAAAGCAAAGGTATGAGCTAGAATTGGAACTTTCTGGAAGGGTGGTTTCACAGATTGAATTTGTCTCTTTTATTTAGTAGTTGTAATTGGTATGTGACTCTTAACAAATTTCCTAACATAGTGATTTTCTAATAAATCCGAATCAGGGTAATTCCCTTTTTAGGTTGATTCACTATATACTCATGGAGTTCCTTTAGTGCCTTGTTTTGAAGTTCCGCCTGATTACTCTCCACTAAACTTAATAGAATTACTTCGTAGGGATTTCTAGACCCAGGACCACACAGTAAACGTTCAGTAAATATTACTTTACACTGCTGTTTTGTTGTAGAATATTATTTTAAGGTGTGTTACTTCTGTTTATGTTACATTTGTTTAACTCTGTGAAGCTGTATTACTGTCCCTGTCTAAAACAACTGATGGTCTAATAAAGAGCTGAACGGCGAAGAGTGAGGCAGGAGAAAGGATAGGTGGGGCTGGCAGGCAGAGGATAAATAGAAGGAGAAATCTCAGAGAGAAAAATGAAGGAGGAGGACCCAGGGGCCAGCCATCCAACTACACAGCAAGCCATGGAGTAAGAGTAAGATTTACAGAAGTAAGAGAATGGGAAAAGCCCAGAGGCAAAAGGTAGATGGAATAATTTAAGGAAAGCTTGTAAGAAACAAGCCAAGCTAAGGCTGGGCATTTATAATTAAGAATAAACCTCCAAGTGTAATTTATTTGGGAGCTGGGTAGTGGGACCCCCAAAAGAGCAAAACCAAACAACACCGTCTTACCCCTGCACATGGCAGAGCACTTTCACAGAAGCACAGACATACATTTGATGTGTGGATACACCCCGCCTTTGCCTCGGCCATTTCTTGGGTATATGTAAATCCAGATAGCAACCTGCAGGGTTAAACCTCTAAGTCCACGTTCTTGGAGGAGCTTGTTTCATTTTCCTTCTCCACTCAGGAGCCCTCATCTAGGGTCTCTTTTTCATTCTTTGAGTACATAAAGCACATGTGTCTAGTCTCAACTGCTTGGGAGGGTGAGACAGGATCTCATTTTCAAGGCCTGTTTAGGCAACTTAGCAAGATGCTGTCTCAAACTGAAAAAGATTAAAGAGAGGCTGGGGGTGTAACGCAGTGGTAGAGCATTTTCTCGCATCTGCAGAGCCCTGGGCTCAAGAACTAGTATGGTGAAAACAGACCAGCACATCTTATAACCCATGGTATCTTAGATTCAGGAACTCTGAGAAAATGGCCTAATGAACCGTAAGCCCTGTTCCCAAAGCCCTTGATAGTGGGCACACCTAGCCCCAGCTGTCCCTTTAATTCTGCTAGTCCATGTCTGCTACTGACTGCTTTGTGTAATCATTTCCTTGGATGGTTGCCTTAGAGGAATATTTTAAGTCTACTTAAAAGTCTTAAAGCAGCATGAGGTGGCACAGTCCTGTGATCCTAGCATTTGGGAGGCTGAGGAAGGAAGGTGAAGAGATCAAGACCAGCTTTGGCTACATAGTGAATTCTGGCCGGGCGGTGGGGGTGCATGCCTTTAATCCCAACACTGGGGAGGCAGAGGCAGGCAGATCTCTGTGAGTTGGAGGCCAGCCTGGTCTACAGAGTGAGTTCCAGGAAAGGCGCAAAGCTACACAGAGAAACCCTGTCTCGGAAAACAAATCTCCTTTCTATTCCTGCATAGTGAATTCTGGGCCAGCCTGAGCTCTATAGCTAAACCCTGTCTCTAAAAAGTTTGAAAGCAGTGTCCATGGTTGCTACTTGAGTATTCAGGAAGAAGCAAGAAGAATTGCGGAGTTAGAATTTCCATAGGCTCTGGTTCTACCAGGGCCAGTTTTCTCTTTCAGAGTCTCCATAGGTTTTTGTATCCTCCCTAAAGAAAGTACACTTGGTCTCTCTTAATTGCTGAGACTTTACTACAGGTTTGTAGCATGTGTCCCACTCGGTACTTAATGTTGGTAATGGTTGTTGAACTGAAATACTGCTTCATGAAATAGTGTTCTGCCGTTCTGGTAGCTTTACACCCACAGAGCTAGCTGAAGGCCAAAGCACCTAGCATCATATAGTCTGTGAACCCCAGGTGTCTTACAGTGGCCTGCTGGGTGGCTCCACAGATAGGGGCACTTGCCACCACGCCTGATGATCTGAGTTCAGTTCTCAGGACCCACATGGGGAGAAGCAAGAACTGACTCCAAAATTGTTCTCCAGCCTCCACATGTGCGCCGTGGCATATGCCCCCCTCAAATAAGTACATCAATACATGTAAATATTCTTTTAAAGGGACACTGAATAAATGACTTTGTACTCAGCATGCTGACAGCTTAGTTCTAATCTTGTATAACCTATGTTTTGTTGTAGGGAAGCAGAGATGAGAAACAGTATCTTAGCCCAAGTCCTGGATCAGTCAGCCCGGGCCAGATGTAAGCATCTTCGATTTCCTTTGTTCTCATAAAATTGGCTTGAGGTAACTGGATGGTCAGAAACATATATGTAGTTATTGTCTCAACAGAGAAATGTTTAAAGGACTTGAAAGACAGTGTAAGAAGTATGAAGTTTATAAAGTTAGATTGTTATTACTGTTGAAGCGCATTTTTTTAGGACTGCCCCTTGAGGACATTTTTAGTAGAGTTTGTAAGGGTTGACTCTTGAACAGTCACAGAGTTGTGGTGGGGAGGGGTTGCTAGGGGTTGATTGTATTCTGGGTTTTAGTGCTGTGTCTGGAGTCTTCAAAGTAAATTAGAAAACCCTGAGGAAAGGAAAGAGTGAGCCAGTCAGCAAACCATCCTCTTTTCTGTTGGAAACTTGAGTCCGGCCTCCACTTTGAGAGGCCATCGTTTCATAGGCCACTGTATATTATCAGAAGCAGGAAAGCAGGGAGTTTAGAACCTGAGAACCCAAGTTTAATCCTGGCTCTCCCACTACAGAGTGACTGACTTGAGATTGAGAGGCGTAACCACACTGTCTGCCCTAACCACCTTCTGCCTGTTGACAGACAAAAGCTTTGAAATACTTTGGAAGTGTCAGTGGATAGTTCTAAGTGTAAGTAGTGCATTAGGTCCTCATGCTTTCTTGTCTTTATTTTTTCTTTTTAGTAAGTAACTTAGCACTTGTAAAGCCTGAAAAAACTAAAGCAGTAGAGAACTACCTTATACAGATGGCACGATATGGACAGCTGAGCGGGAAGGTAAGCCCAGACGGCCTGGAGGAGCGCGGTGGTACCGGCAGGCAGAACCCTGGCTTGGGGGCCGGCAGGTGGCTCCCCAGTTTCAGTGCTTGCTCTCTTGCAGAAGACTGGAGCTTGGTTCTCAGCACCCACATCAGGCGGCTCACTACTGCCTTTCACTCCAGCTCCAGCAGATCCAGGGCTGACTTCCACATATGCGCTGCATAGACACATTGAAGCAAAATACTCATGCACATGAATTTTTAAAACTTAAAAATTCGGCTGCATCAAGTAATTTCCATATTTGAAGATAGAATTCTTGTTGACTCACCATTTTAAAGGAGAGAATAATCACCCCCACTGTAAATGTTGAGTGATGATTGCCTGTCCTAAAATGCTCAACTTTCTCCTTTCTTGGCGTTGTGTCAAGTGTGACCCAGTGATTATTGGAGTCACCTGGCTTGAATTGTCCCTGCACTAGAAATAGGGTTTGTCAGTCCAGTGGTTGCTGAAGCTAGGCTTGTTTTGCACTTGTGAGGGGAGGTTGAAGTCTGGTTCATGTCTATGTGTCTGTGTCTGGCTGTATCACCGTAAGAATTCTTTTTGGGAAGTCCAATCTTCAAGCTTCAGTGGCACACAAGCCCTGCCTGCACTGAACCTGGAAAGAGCCAGTTGGTCTTCTCTGAGGGTGTTGTCTCTGGGGTGTCAGTGGTGGTCATCGCCTTCCTAGCAGTGACAAAGATGGCCTTAAACCCGCTTGCTTTCCTCAGGAGCTGTCCCTCTACTTCCCTCCTGAGCTATTCTGCACCTCAGAGAGACTTGACTGTGACTGGTCTGCTTAGAGGTGATGTTTGCTTTGAAACACTGTTTCTCTTGTTTATAGGTATCAGAACAAGGTTTAATAGAAATACTTGAGAAAGTCAGCCAACAGACAGAAAAGAAAACAACAGTTAAAGTAAGTGCCCCGTGTGCTGAGCGCAGTCCAGTGCCTTTGAGAGTTTCCAGACACTGGTCCTGTTATGTGGTTGGGGTAAGAGACTGGCTTTGTGGAGAGTGTAAATCTTAGAGGATTCTTACCTCTCAAATTACCCTCTTGCTCACTAAGTTGGTTCAAAGACACAAAAAAGCCTCATTTGAGTAATTAAAAATGTTTTTCTCAGAAAATCTGAGGCTTTATAAAGTGTGACATTCCTTTAATTTTCCTCTAGTTCAACAGAAGAAAAGTAATGGAGTCCGATGAAGATGACGATTACTAAGAGGAAATGCTTAGACTTACGGAGCAGTGTCTAGGGCAGTTACAACCTTTTAAATGTTTACTTTGTTTATTGTCTATATATGCATTTTGAAAAAATAAACTTGTTACTCAAACTAAAGCAGTTTGGGTGTTTCAGAATCACAGGCAACTCTTAAGAAGATCTGCATTTTGAATAATTTTCCTTTCCTTCCAAAAGCTTTTAAGTGGTGGTAGTGCAAGTTTCTCCTTTGCAGCTGGGACATTAACGGGAGGTGGAGATAGAAGCTGTGCCAGCACGCTTCAGCAGCCAGAGACATCAAGGGAACGAAAGCCCTGGGCAACCCAATCAGCTGAGCATATCCAGCATTCTTAAGGCAGAACTTGTCAAAGCAGGACATTTCCTTTTCCTGCAGGTAGCATATCAAATTCCCGGCTTTTGATTTAATTTACGTTTCAGAGGCACTGAGTTTACGAGTTTACATTCTCCAACAGATACCGCTCTGATCCAGAACAACTAGAGTAATACTTTTGCAGATAACTAGGACATCCCGTGGTCACTGTTGAGTAGTGACATGTTTACAACAAGAGTAGGCTGGAGATGGCTGAGTGCCGACGAGCATGGGGCACAAGTTGTTTTCCCAGCACCCATGCTGGGCAGATCATAACAGCCTGTACCTCCAGCTCCAGGGGATCAGACACACTCTGGCCTCAGAAACCTACGCATGAACCCCCTTTTATAAACACACACACACACACACACACACACACACACACACACACACACACACACCATGAATCCTAAAAAAAAAAATGCAAACGGGCTGGAGAGATGGCTGAGAGGTTAAGAGCAGTGGCTGCTCTTCCAGAGTCCTGAGTTCAATTCCCAGCAACCACATGGTGGCTCACAACCATCTGTAATGAGATCTGGTGCCCTCTCTGGCCTGCAGGCATTCATGCTGTATACATAATAAATAAATAAATCTTAAAAAGTTATTTTAAAAAATGCAAATGAATGGTCAATTTGTGTTCACGATTGCACTGTCATAGTTGAAATCTGCTGAAGGGCTTTGTGGGTGGTTTTGGTTCAGAGGGTTTTGTTGAATATATTTTGGGTTTGTTGTTATTGTTACGTCTAAAACTGGTCTCAACTCTCCATTTAGCTGAGGATGACCTCAGACTCAGGATCTTCCTGCTTCCACATCTCTAGTACTGAGATTACTTATGTGTACCCCACACCTGGTCTGTGTGGTGCTAGGAATTGAACACAACTTCATGAATGCCAAGTAAGCAATGCTAACTGAGACACATCCTTAAATTACCAGTTATACTTAAAATTTGCTTTATGGCTCATTTATATGAAATGCTATAAAGATACCTGACATGTCTCTTTGAGTTTTGTTACAGTCACCAGTTGTGATGCCTAATGGCTAAGGTGTGTTGAAGGACACTTGGAAACATGAAGGAAAGTTGGCTGTTTACACAAGGATGGGGTCCTGAAGACAGCTAACGTGCTACATGTGGTTAGCTTGTAGGCATGGAGCTGGCTGTACTGGGACTTGCAAACAACACAGATTTGAGCATTGCCAATTTTTAATGGCCATGTAAAGTTTTCCTTTTAAGTGGGGAAAGCAACTGCAAAAACATGTGGAAGAATAATTAGTATACTCTGCTCCACTCCTTACTGCAGTGGTTGGGAAGAGGTGAGCCTGTGCCTTGAGGAGCCTGCACTAGCAAGCTGAATACTCCACTCAAATGCCTGTGTCTGCCTCTTTTGAACTGCCCTGATAAACCATGAGGTCACAGAGCCAGAGCAGCACACATTAATAGTTTTGTTAAAAATGACAATGGACAAGCTGGAGAGATGGCTCAGCTGTTAGGAGCACTGGCCATTCTTCAGAGGATCTGGATGGGATTCCCAGCACCCACAGGGGGCCTCACACCACCTATAACTCCAGTTGCAGGGAATCTGATGCCCTCTTTCCTATGCAGGCATGAGGCGCACAGACAGAAAAGCAGGTCAGTACCCCTTCTCATTAAGTGGCAAAGAGAAGAGTCAACAAACCGACAGCATCCATACTCTTTGTCAGCGCAGGAGGCTGTGTTTGTTTAACTGTTGAGTGTGCCAGGGCAGGCCTGTAATCTCAGCTCCTTGGGAAACCAAGGCAGTAGGAACAAAAGTCCAAGGCCAGACTGGGCAACTTAAGTATCACCAGAAGTGTCTTTGTGGGCACTCTTTGAGAATTGTGTACGCTACTGACCCATCTTCATTGCATCAACCTGAACAGGTAGATGGGTGATGGTCTGCTCTGAGTGATCTGGGTGTGTGTCCTAATCACCCTTAAGTACAGAAAACACTGCATCCAAGCCGGCCGGTGGTGGTGCATGCCTTTAATCCCAGCACTCGGAGGCAGAGCCAGGCGGATCTCTGAGTTCGAGGCCAGCCTGGGCTACAGAGTGAGTTCCAGGAAAGGCGCAAAGCTACACAGAGAAACCCTATCTTGAAAAACAAAAACAAAAAAAACAAAACAAAACCCCCCAAAACAAAACAACCCACTGCATCCATCCCATGAGGATGCTTTCTACACGGCACAGTGTGGTACAGGACTATCTCAGAGCCATACTACCACCATCTTCATTGAATCAGCTGGCCCGCTTGCAAAAGATCATTGCAGCTAGGTGTGTTGAAGGTTACTGTTCCTTTATGGGAAGGGTGGGGAGACAGTCATGGGACCCTGAGCTAAATGTACACCTCCAGCCTGTGATTACACATGGACTCAGGGAGGGCTAGTGTGTATATAGAGAGAGGCAGGGAAAGACTAGGGAAGAGGGCTCTGTCTACACGGGCAAGAGTCCTCATCCATGCTAGACACCTCCCTGTGTGACGACTATTAAGGTTTACCACCCATTGCTCTGTAAGGAAGCCCAGTAAACTCAGTGGTTCCCTAATGTGAACGCCAGTGTTTGTTGTTGGGACTTCAGGAAGAAGGAATAGGCAATTCCATTTCCCCCAGGGAGCCGCAATTTTCACAACAGGTTTACAGAAGGGTGGCTGAGAAACTGCACAGCAAAGTAAAACTTGTGTGACATGCTCAAGAGTCATAAAGTTTACTGTTTTCTTTCCCATCATTTGGCACATATCCAAGGCACATTAGAAAATTAGAAATCATAAATTACTTCGTAGAAAAATAATCAGCCCCTCCCTTCTATACATCCTCAAGTATCTCCAAGAATGTGCACAAAATCATGTCCTCTTTACAAAGTCCTTTGAAAATGGACTCAGGATGAACCCATGTTTGCAACTTTAGGATCAGGAACATAAAAAAATAATAGAATCTATAGAAAGTTATAAAAAGGAACCAATGGCAACGGATTGTAACTTAAACTCTGACCTGGCTTAGAGTGCTGTAAGTTGTGAATTGGAATCAAAAGACTTTAGATGTGCCAAAGCTGCTCTCCAGTAGCCATCGTAGAAACGGCTACATGTGCACACGTGCAGTGACCCAAGTGTCTGTTGTTGGGAAAGTGACGGCCAACTTTTCCCATAGGTGTGGTGTAGAACAAGGCAGAATGGTAGATCCTTTTCACTGGGATGGACATCAAAATGGCATTCAGGCACTTTCCAGCTCAAGTGTTTCCAGGTTCCATTTCTTCATCCCAACAGGATGCTTCTCTGCCTGGTATCCAGTTCCACAGGACTGACATTGCTTCTCTGACTTCTCCTGGACATGGGAATCCTAGCACAGGGTTTGCCCACTTATCCACACCACAGACACCCAGCACCTTCCAGCCAAAGGAGGTCAGAATCTGATGGTGAAGCCTCTGCCCATAACCAGGAAATCCAAACACTAAGATGAAGGGGCTCATTCATTCCCTCCTATTCCTTTTCAAGTATATTAGTTAGCTTTGAAGAGGAGAGAGGGTGGTAAATCTGAGGGACAGTCTCTCAAGCTGGTTATCTGAAAATATACTTAGTTCTAAGCTGTACTCATGCTCACCATCTTACTGCAAACCCGTGTCTCGACAGCAGATTTACCAATCCCTTACTGCTAAGATTGAGAAAGACTAGCCTCTTGGGTGGTCAGGTGGCCAGTCACCTCTGGGACCTGGGGTATGGCTGTGTCATTGACTGTATGCCTGCGGACCATCCGCCTGTGTCCAGGAGCAGCCTTCGTCGGCACAGGCCTCTCTGGGGGCCCCTTGTTTCCTTCCTCAGAAGCCTGACATCTGCTCTGGTCTGATGGGTCCTTCTGAATTCCCGAGACACTCTGCTTCTCTGGCTGGAGAGAAGATAAAACTGAGGTTATGGCTGTACTGTTTTAAACCACCACTAAATAGCACCAGCTCTGCCTGAGGGTGTCAGACAACGCACTGAGAACCCCACAGGCTCAGTGACAATTTGATGTCCCTGTGGTGACAGTACTTGTCATGCTCCATGTGACACACAGAAAGTGCTTTGTGTATTTCTAATCTCTGATCAGTATGTGCTGTTGTTGCTCCTGCTTTTCCAGCAAGGAGACCGCACAGTAAGGGCATCTCACTGTCATGCAGCAAGATGTTACACCCCTGCTCCTGGGTAGGACACACCCAGGAGCAGAGGTATTAGCAAAGCTATGGAAAATTAAATAGGAAATCAAATTTTGTCATGCAAGCCGGGCATGGCAGTTCACACCAGTAACCCTAGCCCTTGGGGAACTGAGGCCAGGAGGTTACCATGAGTTTGAGGACAGTCTACATTACACACGAATTACCACATAAAGTCTCTAAAATGATCATTTGTGTATTTGTCCCAGCAAACCTGTGGGGTGCATGCTGTTCTTTCTCTTCAGCAGTTTGGGAAGATAGAACAGATTATACATCAGGCTTTTTCTAATCGACTGACTCAGTAGGAAGCTGGGTACATAAAGAACACGTTATAACCTATACATACACTGTCCTTATTTCAAATATTAAAAAGGCAGTAAACCTAGGCGATTCTGCTCTCTGCTCACACTGAATTGCAGCTTCCCAAGTACACCATGACTTTCCACTTCTCCCTGACTTTCTCAGCTCAGGGCTGTGATTTTATAATTTTTGGAGATAAGATCTTGCTATGTAGCCCTGGCTGGCCTGCAACTCGCTATGTAAACTAGGCTGAACTCACAGAGATCCACCCACCTCTGCCTCCCAAGTGCTGGGATTAAAGGCGTGCAGCACCTGCTTGTCCAGAGCTTTAATTTAAAATTGACTCCTAAGTCCACGCTCTTGTCTTTAACTGTTGCTCATTCTTTCAATGAAGGAGGGGGTGAAATGATGGGTGTTGAGGAGAAATGTTCATTGTGGGTTAGTTTTGAAAAAGCCAGACGATAAACCCTTACGGTGTCCTCACTCACCTCCTGCAGAGAGCCTCCAGTAAGATCAGGCACACTTCTATCCCTTCCCAAAGGTTCCCTTGAGGTTCTTTCCCTGAAATGCAAAATAAACTCAAGTATTAATCCAAACCAAAGATATAAAGCCTTCTGCTGGCCACAAGATGGCAGCATCGCATGAGCAGTTAAAGCCGCACATATCCCAGCATCTCTTGGAAGCAAAGCCTGGTCAAAACCCACAAAAGTCGGCTTGAACTAGATACTCACTGGAATCGCCCCCCAGGGTGAACGAGGCAAAACTGTCTCCTAAAAGGTTCTTCTGGCAGGTCATACATTTTGGGATCCCCTGTGGTTAAAAAAAAAAGTAAAACACATGAAAAATTTCATAAATAAAAGGGAATTTTAAAACTACAGCACATGCTGGGCATGGTGGTGCACACCTTTGGTTCCAGCACTCAGGAGGCAGAGGCAGGCGGATCTCTGTGAGTTTGAGGCCAGCCTGGTCTACAAAGCAAGTTCCAGGACAGCCAATGGCTACACAGAGACCATGTCTCGAAAAATGAAACAAAGTTTTCTGATTTCTTAGCTTAACAAAATTTAGAAAACTAAGTGCTGACTCTGCTTTGAAAACCTGGCTCATAGCCATTCCATACTAGGCAGCCCTGGTAAGACAAAGCTAAGTCTATACTGATGTTCCTCAGCTGTAGCTGGTTATGGCAAATCCACCCTGGAATTATCTAGAAATGTGAGTGCGTTTATCTACGTGGTTGCAATTGCATTCAGACTCAGTTTTGAAAAGCTCATTAAACAGAATCTCCTTAAAGTAACCTTTTCCAAAGGAAGTGCTCAATCGGACACCATGGGGTAGATGCTGGCTGTCCTAATCATCACCCTTGGTGCCCCACAAATTCAAACCAAGGGCTGGGGAGACAGCTCAGTGGTTAAGAGAGTTAAGAGGGTACTGCTCTTGGGAAGGACACAACTTTGGTTCCAGGTGACTCACAGCCACCTGGAACTCAGGTTCCAGGGGATCTGTTGCCCTTGTCTGGATTCCATGAGCACCTGCACATACCTACATACAGACATGCACATATATACATAACTAAAGAAACCTAAAAGAGGCCAGGAATGGTAGGCAGTTGTCTGGCATGTACAAGGTCATAGGTTACATCCTCATCACAGTGGGCAAAGGCAAAATCCTTAGAGCAGTGGTTCTCAACATTCCTAATCCTGTGACCCTTTAATACAGTTCCTCACATGCTGATCCCCAACCATAAATTATTTTGTTCAAAACGGCTCCTCACCTGATGAATCATGATCTAGATGGTGTCTGTGGTCCCCGTACCCCTCCGTGTCAGGACAATAACTACACTTTTAATTTATAATTAAATGAAAACAGGGCGAGGGGCATGGCTCAGCAGTGGAGCATCTGTTGGTGTGTGTGAAGCCACAGGTTCATGCCCAACAACAGAAAAAACGCCAAAACCAAAAAAACACTGAAGGGCTGGGGAGACGGCTCCGTTGGTGAGGGCTTGTCACCGAGGAATGAAGACCTGCGCTCCTGCCCCAGAACCAAGGCTCAGTGGTGCAGAGCGCTGGCTGCTCTTCCCAAGGGCCCTGGTTGGGTTCCCAGCACCACGTAGTGACTGCAACTCCAGTTCCAGGGCATCTGACGCCGCCAGTCTTCTAGTCTCCAAGGGCACCAGGCACACATGTGGCACACAGACACACATGCCGGCCCCGGGTGGTGGTGTGTGCTTGCAACCTTAGCACTGGGGAAGCAGACAGGTAGAGTCCTGTCCTTGCTGGCCGGCCAGTCTTGCCTACTCCAGAAGCCCCAGCCCAGTGGGAAGCCCTCGGAAATACAAGCTGGGCGGCTCCTGAGGAATGACACCCAGGGTTGACCTCTCACACACATTCTGTCTGACTCTGACTCTCTCTCTCTCTCTCTCACACACACACACACACACACACACACACACACACACACACACACACACACATTCTCTCTCTCATGCACACACATTCTCTCTCACACACACACATTCTCTCTCTCACACACACATTCTTTCTCACACACACACATTCTCTCTGTCACACACATTCTCTCTCTCTCTCTCTCACACACACACACACACACACACACACACACACCACAATGAAAAGCATGAATTCCCAAACGGACCCAGGTTGAGGATCCAGAAGCACTTACATTTCTTCCTGATCTGGACGGTCACACACTCCTCGTGGTCTGTCTCGGCGACACAGTTTAAGGAAGCAACACAACTCGGCACTACCTGCAGCAACTCCATTATTTTTGAGTCCTACAGTTGAAAAGGGGAAATGTCACTAAGTAGTTTTATTGTTTTCTCAACAGACTGTCACTTGGGCTTCCATCTGAATATCAACATATTGGGTGTGACTGACCCTCTCCCTAAGGTAGCTGGGGAATAACAAAACAGCAATGAAAACACGGCTGGCCCTGTCATGTGCCTATCGTCCGCACAATGAAGCTATTTTAAAAAAAGGTTCCAGTCTTCATTTAGGAGAAGCTCTGGCCTTCACTAGGAATCCCAGCCTGCATGTTAAACTGCTACACACAATGGGGGTAAGCACAGTCAGCAGTTACTACGTGGAGGCTGTTCGGGAGCCACCGCCCAAGCCACAGTAGAACATACTCGGCACCATCCACCTTTGAGAAAATACTAAGTGAAAAGTTAAGTAACATCAACCCTCACAGATACTTCAACATATTCAAGGACACCAAAATTCACCATCACCTTTCACCCAACACACCTTCTTAAAGTATATTCTATCTCTAGATTAACACAATAAGAGACAGTATTTGGAAATTTTTCCCTTCGAGATACTATGGATGTTACCCAGAACCTTGGGCTCCCAGCCTCTCACTGGGGGATTCTAGGCAGGGCTCTACCACTGAGCCACACCCCAGCCCCTCACTGGGGGATTCTAGGCAGGGGCTCTACCACTGAGCCACACCCCAGCACCTCACTGGGGGATTCTAGGCAGGTGCTCTACCACTGAGCCATGCCTCTACCCTTAAAATTAAATAGGCCTATAATTAGGTTGCATTTATAGTGACTCTAACATCTCTTTTGGGGCAATTAACAACCAACTAGCTGTCCATTTGGAGTTTAAAGAAGAGATTTACTATGAAGACAGGACAGAGGAAAGCAACATTCTTTCTCCATGATTGACTGGAAAGAGTAGTAATCTGGGGATCTAAATTCTCTCAGAATCTGAGGGATTTAAATCCACAAACTAAAACTCTCCATTATGCTACAGGGCTGGCAAATCCAGAATGGTGTCTATCCTGCCACTTCCCAGACGGGACAGCATCTGTGTGAACTGGACCAAGGTCTAACAGTGGCAGCTGATAGGTGCTCCACCTTCTCTTGGGCCTTTGGAACAACCACCCTAGAAAGAATGAGCACTGGCACATGAGTGTGTCCAGCCAGTGGTATCTAGCCCTGCCAGTGGATGTCTGGCATGCTCCCTTAGCTCAGCACAGAGCACCAGAGACCCTGGCTGTTGCCATCTCACAATCTGGTTTGAACACAAGGGATCCACAGTGTGCTCCAGGGAGCACGGGGCTCCTCAGTCCACAGGTGCTCCGCTCCGCATCACCTGCTGTGCGCAGTCCACGGCCGTGTACTGCCTCTTGTTCAGGATGTCAACAGATGCTCCGTGGAACAGAAGCAGCTCCACCACCAAGACATGCCTTCCCATCACAGCCTCGTGCAGGGCTGTGTTGCCTTTGTTGTTGGAAGCATTGATGGAGGCCCCATGCTAGGAGAGAGACAGGACAAGAGGTGAAGAATCTAGGTGACGGTTCACTATAAAATTACTTCCTAAAGATTTGTTTATTAACTGAAGTACATGTGTGCCACAGCACGGGTATGAAGAAAACAACTCTTTGGGAGTTGACCTCTCCTGCCTTGTTTTTGGGACAGGGTCTCTCTTGTTCCTGCTGATCTCCTGCATAAGGCAGCACCTTGCCAGTTCTCCTCCCCCACCTCCCATTTCGAGGTAGGAGTGCTGGGATTATAAGCATGAACCACAGGGCAGCCACATTGTTTTAAAGGTTTATTTATTTTTATTTTATGTGTATGAATGTTTGGCCAGGGTGCATGTATGTGCATTGTGTACATGTCTGGTAGCTTTGGGGGTTAGAAAAGGGTGCCGAATACTCTGGAATACAGATGGTTGTGAGCCACTATGTGGGTGCTAGGAACTGAGCTTGGATCCTCTGAAAGAACAGCCAGTAAGCCAGACATGGTTGCGCATGCCTTTTATCCAGGCTACAGCAGGTAGATCTCTGAGTTCAAGGTCAGCCTGGTCTACAGAGTGAGTTCCAGGACATTCAGGCCTACACAGAGAAACCTTGTCTCAAAAAAAAAAAAGAAAAGAAAAGAAAAGAAAAGAAAAAGAAAGAAAGAAAGAAAGAAAGAAAGAAGAGAAAAGTAGCTCCAGGGCATCTACTTTACCTGGATTCCAGGCTGGAATTCAGAATTTAGGTAGCTGGGCTTGCACAAGCACTTCTGCCTGCTGGGCCACCTCCCAGCTCCACAGAACTATTTCTAAAGACAGGGTAGTGATACACACCTTTAATCCTAGCACTCAGGAGGAAGAGGCAAGCCTATTTGAGTTGGAGGCCAGCACGTCTATCTACATGTATTGAAATGCCCTCAGGTGCCTGCCCGGAGATTGCTCCCAGAGTCCCGGAGAAGATGCTACAGGTGGCGGGATGCTATCTGAGGGATAGCAAATGCATCTACTTCCACGAAACCCTTCAGTCCGTTCACTTTAGTCTTCTAAGACACAATCCTGTCTACACAGCTTCAATTCTGTTCTCACACTTAGCTCCTCTCTGTCCCTTCTCCTGTCCTCTCACAGTTCTAAGTTCTTTCCATCTTGTCCTCATCTTTGTCTTCGTTCCTCTCCTTCCTCTCCCTGTGACCCTCTCAATCCACCTAGAATCAGCAATCCTCTGGCCCTCCCTCTCTCTGGCCAGGCGGGGCAAGTGTACTCGGTCACTAGGTAACCTGTGGGAACGCACCTGGTATGTAAAAACCCTTTTGTTCTAAGTAAATTGTTCAAGGGGAAGTCTAGAGGTGCCACTTGGGCTGAGAGAGAAAGGGGGTTCTGAGCTTCATTTGCACAAGAAACAAAGCTTGTTTAGCATTAGGACATTAGGACGTGTACCTAATGTCCGCCTGGCCTAGGTGGTGTCTCCATATGGATATTTACCTTAATTCAGGAGACTAGCAGGTGGTCTGAAATGCTTATTCTGTCTCCTATTGTCCTTGGATGTTAAATACATATCTCAGATAAAATGCTTTTGTCCAGAGCTGGCCCTGGCCTTGGATGCTTGCTAAAGGAGATAACTACAGAAGGCAGACATCTGATTCTAATGCTAAAAGGAAGAATCAAAAGCCCTGGAAGCAGGAAGCCTTGCCTGTGTGACTGTTATCCAAATACCTAATTGTATATGGAAAAACTATGCCCAATGAATGATCAATCCACACTGTTTAGAAGTTTAGGAAAAAGAATCAATTGGGGAAGCTATAACAGCACACATGAAATTCATAGCAGAAAACAGCCGATATATTCAAAATTGTCACAGAATCATTAGCAGAAATGCAAGTACACAGTCCATCATTCCAGAGACAGGTGTTTGACAGTCAGGCTCACAGTCCATCATCCCAGAGACAGGTGATGATTGACAGGCAGGCTCACAGTCCATCATCCCAGAGACAGGTGATGATTGACAGGCAGGCACATAGTCCATCATCCCAGAGACAAGTGATTGACAGGCAGGCACATAGTCCATCATCCCAGAGACAGGTGATTGACAGGTAGGCAGTCTATAGTCATAGGGTTTTAAAAAGCCTTGTGTGGGACCTGGAAGATGGCTTTGTGGTTAAGAGTGTGTACAGCTCTTGCAGGCTCTGAATACAGTTACCAGCACTCACATCAGACAGCTCACAACTGCCTGTTAACACCAGATCCGGGGGATCCTGTGCCACCTTCTGGTCTCTGTGGGTACTACATATGGTATACAGACATACATGCAGGGCAAAACACAAATATACATAAAGTAAAAATAAACAAATCTTTAAAAAATATAAAAACAAAAATTGGTTTTTTGTTTTTGTTTTTGTTTTTGTTTTTAGAAAGGCCTACCTAGGCAGTGGTGGTACACGCCTTTAATCTCAGCACTCAGGAGGCAGAGGCAGGCTGATCCCCGAGTTCCAGGACAGCCACAGCTACACAGAGAAACCCTGTGTAGTTTTTGAAACCACAGAAAGAAAAAAGGGAAAAGGAAAAAGAAGGCCTGGTTTGGCGGGAGGAGAGGGCTCTTACCTGCAGCAACAGCGCAGCGACTTGGTGATGGCCGCCAGAGCAGGCGAGAATGAGGGGCGTGTTCCCGCCCAGGTCCTTCTTGTTAGGTTTTGCATTGGCTTCTAAGAGACATTTCACCACCTAGTCCAGAGAAGAAAAACTTCAGTCCTAATTATAAGTTAGGAAAAGCAATTTTTCTTTTCAGGTGAAACAGACCCTCTGGACCCTCTGGGAAAAGGAGATGATTAATGTAGGAGGGATTCACACCCCCGGGGTCTGTTCCTTGCCCACAAGGTGCTAGGCACTAGAGTTTCCATCTTATAGCCACCTAAGGGGAGCTACAGCCACTGCTCCCAATGCATTGTGGGAAGCAGTTTGCTGGACATCTGCGAGAGATGCTGACTGGAAACGGGGTCTTGCCTATAAAACTCCACAGTGGATCATCCCAAGGCAAAGACAAACAGATGACTTCCCAAAGGAACAGGAAGGTAACTGGTTCAAAGCCAGGTGTTGGCACACACCTATAACCCTGGCATTCGGGGCTGAGGCAGGAGGATTGAAAGTTTGAGACTAGGCTGAGTTACATACTAAGACCTTGTTTCAAAACAAAACAAAAGCTAATAATTGCAAACTTTTGTCTTGGACTGCTATGCCGGGCCTTGATTATACTTGATAAAACCTAAGCTACTTTGCACAGATCTACAGGTAGTGAGTGGAGTGGCCAGCACCATGGCAGAGGAGATTCATTCTGGCTTCAGTCAGAATTACAGTGGTAGCTCTGACTGGCTAGGCGGGCACTGGTGCCACCCCAGGTGTGCGGTCCTCTTGGGGGAAGAAAGGAAACGCTGTCCTCTGGGCTTCCCTGAGCTCCGCCCAGTCACTGTCAGCCCTACTCTGCTGCCCAGGAGATGGGGCCCATACCTCAAAGTGGCCCTGCCGGCAGGCCAGGTGGAGCGGCACAGCTTGGCTTGTGTTTCTGGCACCCGAGTAGGCACCGTGCTTCAGCAGGAGGGGGACGAGGTCCGTCCGGCCATGCAAGGCAGCCATATGCAGGGGAGAGAAGCCGTCCTGGTTGGTCACATTCACACCAAGCCCACTGGCAGGAATCCTTGCCAGTTTCTAGAAAAGGCAGAGGGTGGAAATAAACGATGTTAATACTTCAGAGGCTAGGCCAGCAGTGGCAATGGAAATCACCTCCCTGCTCGCTCACAGTTCCTAGGCAAATTCTGGGATCACAGAGGGATCTGGACTCAACATGACCCATGAGTGTGACTTCCACTTCTTTGGAAGGAAGTGAGAAACCAAAAGACTTGACTTTGTATTTTTCAATGAAGTAAGCCCGCCACAAGGATGCCTTATCATGCCAGGCAAGAGCTCTGAAGAGACAAGTTACATGAAGGAAGGGGCAGTCCGTGAAACGCTGAGAAAGCCAAGCCCGTTCAATAAAAAAGCCTGGACAAGTGGGCAACCACATAGGCACCCTGGGCACCGACCCTGACTCCACACACATAAACTGCAAGTCAGCACAGCCACGGGAAGCAATGGTCATTCTGTGGAACAAAAAGCTGCTTGTGGTAGTGCTTGGTAACGTGGCCAGTTACCAAGGAGACGCACATCAGCATCAGCAGTGTCAGAGCCCAATGCTCGGGAGACAGATGGTGGGTCTCCAGGGACTGGAAGGGTATGGGCTTCATGAACGGGGTACTGACGCATAAATACAGTCTCTCTTCATGACGGTGCTTGGTAGAGGAAGACTAGGCGTGGAAGCCAGCAGGGGAGGTAGCACACAGCTGTAACCCCACCACCTGGGCAAAGGGGAGGGTCAGGAGTTCAAGGTCATCCTTGACTACAAAGTGAGTTTGAAGCCGGAGGCCTGAGACTAAACAAATCACCTACAGTCTGCCAAACCTCCTGAGACAGTCAATACATCACTCACCTCCCCACTTCACTTTGATTTCTATCATGAGATTGCTTTCCTATCCCTGGTGGTTTTTAAAATCATGCTGAGAGGAGAATAATCAATCAAAAGGCAAACAAAACTGCTCTGTAGAGCATCGCATTGAGAACAAACATTAAACTGTATGCGTTAAAGGTTGGATCTTACTATATGTAAATCACACCTAAAAAAGGGGGGGGGGTGTCGGTGGTGGGAGGTAAGGGGCCTGGAGAGATGGCTCAGTGGTTAAGAGCACTGGCTGCTCTTCCACAGGACCAGAGTTCACAGCACCCACATGGCAGCTCATACACATCTGTAACTCCAGTTCTGCAGCACATGATGCCCTCTTCTGGCCTCCATGAGTACTAGACACACGTGGTGCATCAATACACGCGCTGGCAAAACACCCATACACATCAAAGTCCAGCATGACATGGTGGTGCATGCTTTTAATTCCAGCACTTGGGAGGCAGAGGCAGGCAGATTTCTGAGTCTGAGGCCAGCCAGGTCTGCCAGTGACTTCCAGCCAGGGCTACACAGAGAAACTCTGTCTCAAAAAGAAATAACAGGTGGGCTGAAAATGACCAAAGAGATGATGCTCTCCCCCGCCAGCTGACTAATCAGCCCCTTGGGGATGCCTGTGTCACTCAGGAATTACTTAAAGCAAAGCACTTCCTAGGCGGAAAGAAGAACGTGCCCCCCCCGCGCCCCCCCCACAGATACAGCAGAACCAAACCTTCTGGGCTGGGGCACACTTGGGGCACTGGCATAAGGGGTGACAGAATTCCAGATCCACCGTGCTGATGGCCTCATCCACATCATCTAGGTCATCCTCCGTCCACTCCAAAAGGTAACGAACCTGGTGGTGGCCAGAGGGGAGAAACAGGAACTCGATTATTCTGATGCCTTTATTGTGCATGCAGAAGCGCGCGCGCACGCGCGCGCACACACACACACACACACACACACACACACACACACGGGCACACACACACACGGGCACACACACACACGGGCACACACCCACTTCCCAAAATCAGCTCCTTGGACTACTGCAGTCACTGACAAAAATCATTTGTTCTACAACAATAAATCTGCACTCCACCTGTGTTCAGGCCATTCTAAGTTCCCTGGGTAGCACAGAGGGATTAACCTATCATTTTCCAGCATATCAGTCTCCGTCCCATCAGGCTGAAGCTGCTTGGAGGGCAGGCTTTCAGACCCTGGCCCTGAGCACACACTCCTGTACCACCTACCCAGGTCAGTTCCAGATCCTCCCTTGCCACCCAACAGAAACTTCATGCTGAGTGCTCAATGCTGTGCTCCAGAGCACACCCAGAATCCCTGACCCCACACCAGGGTCCTTCCACATGCCAGCATGCAAGGAGGAAGCTAAGAACCCCCACACTGGGCATGCATGGGTTCCAGCACAGGCTAGTTGCTGGGATCTGAAACTTGAGAAGAGAGCCTGTGTGATGGCCCACACCTGTAATCCCAGCACTCAGGAAGTTGGGGCAAGTGGGTCACAAGTTCAAGGTCAGCCTGAACCAAACAGTAAGACCATGTACCCTCGAAAAGAAAACTATCAATTACAGTTCATTTGAGAAAAGAAAGCAGTCACGGACATGCATTTCTAGGCTTCACTGCAGGTGTCCAGGTGTCAGCGTATGTCTCCAAGGAGGACAGAGCTTGCTGGGAACCCCATCAATGCCAAGCCTCCTGTCCCCCATGGCCCTTCCAGATCCTACACAGGGGTGCTAACTACAAAATCAGCCAGCTCTGATCGCAAGTCGGGGGAACCAGATGGGCAGGTGGCCTCCAGAGGGGCCTGTGACGGCACAAGGAGGTCAGGCTGGATGGTGACTCAGGCTACAGCACAGATGTCACTGTACCCACCCCGTCCACAAGTGGCCTGAACTCCAGCTTGCCCCCAGCGGGAGGCAGAGTAGATGGTCATAACCTGGGCTAGTCACTCCCTCCCACACAGACTCAAGAACAGGTTCCTGCGGTGGCTCTTAGGTACCTAAAGAAGGCTGGGTTCTCCAAAGCTGGTCTCAGGAGAGAAACAGTCCAACACCAGCTAGGTGCAGACCCCTGTGACAGCAGCCTGTCCCAGAAGCTGTAAGAACGAGACCCCACAATTCCTGTCTACCACCTCTGCCATGGTTTGAATAGGAAATGCCCCATGCAGGTTGGACGTCTACACCCCAGCTAACGGAACTGCTTTAGGAAGTGCTGGAAACCGCACTTTAGGAGGTGGGGCCTAGCTGGAGGGGGCGGGTCACTGGGGGTGGACCCTTAGGGATTATATGATCTCTAACACTTTGCTCCCTCCCACTCCTCCTTTTAAAAACCTCTACCACTGTATGTATGTGTGTGCACACAGTCATGACTGGGGGGTCATATACATGGCACAGAACAAGTGTGCAGGTCAGAGCAGAAGACAACTGTGAAGTCAGCTCTCGCCTTACGTGGGTTCCAGATCAAACTCAGGTCACCAGGCTTTTTATCTGTCACAAAGTGGAGAATTTCTCTGCCACACAGCAGTCTCAACCACCATGATATTCTGCCCGAATGCACAGAACCCAATAACTGGTTGGTCCCCCAAAACTGTAAGCGGCAACAAATCTGTTTTCTTTCAAGTTGTCTTGTTGCTATGACAACACAAGGAGCAAACATGGCCTCCCTCCCTCAGCCAGCAGTGACAAGGCATCCTTTTTTAAAAAGATGTATTCATTATTTAATTTATGTGTACGTATGCGTGCCTGCTGAGGCCAGGGGTTAGATTCCTCTGGGACTGGATTGGTAGAAGTTGTAAGCCACCTAACGTGGGTGCTGAGAACAAAGCCTGGGTCCTCTACAAGAGCAGTCAATGCTCTTCACCACTGAGCCATCTCCCAGGCCCAAAAAGCACTCTTGAAAACTGTGCCAGGCCCTTGGAAGGTGACCCATTCAGAGCTCCAGGTTTGCTGCTTTCAGGAAGGCAGTGGAAAGTGCGCGTGGGAATCCGGGGAAGACTCTGGTCTCTACTGGCTGCTGCTGTTCTAAGCCCCGTCCCTGCTTATGACATCCCAGAGTCCCAAGCCTGCTGACCCAGGAGTCCAAGGTCCACACACTATCACTGAGGCTCATGCAGCCCTGGCTTTGTTTGCCTTCCCCACGCCTTCCTTTCCTGTAACCTTGGTCTGGATTCTTGCCAGCATCATGTTGACTCCCAGAATGGCGATGTCGAGAAGGCAGGGGCCATGCCGCCCATGCACCTCCTCCCTGGGAAAGGCTAGCATCTCCATGACAGAGTACATGCAGAGTACAGGTAAAGTGTATGTAAGCTTTGAGGGGGACCTTACAGAGTAAGCTGGCAATGACCTAGAGGGCTTACAGAGTACATGCAAAGTACATGTAAGCTTTGAGGGGGAGCTTACAGAGAGGCCACATAGCAAGAGGCCTCAAACAGAGGCAAGACACACAAGACAAACGAAGAACTTTGAAGATGCTCTTTCTTGGGACTTTAATCTTAAGATGTCCCTCACCGGCTCTTGTTTTGGATGCTCATTCACTAGATGGGGTGCCACTCATATCGCTAAGAAGACCTGGCTGTGGGATATCCTGCACTAGGGGCAGGCCTTTGAGGGTTCTACCCACCCCGGTTGTCTCTGGTTCCCTTGCTTCCTGGTCCATCCCATGTGAAGAGTAGCTGCCTCGTGTTCCCACCACCATGCTCTCCCGCAGGATGGACTGAACCCTCTTCCTCTCCAGTTATGAGCCTGGGGGCTCTGTCGCAGCGACAAAGGACACTCTCCGAAAACTCACCATTTCGAGATCGCCATCAGCAACTGCTCTTAGAAGCTTTTCTACCTTAATGGAAGGAAAAAGCAAGTCAGGGAAAGGGTTTTAATAATAAAATAACAACAGGAATGACATCAGCATTCTGAAAGCCAACTAGCCTTCTCTCCATGTGCAGTGGCTCACTCAGCACCATTAGAACGTAACCCTAAGAGCTGCACAGAACCCCTCCTCTTAATATAAACTGGAATTGCTAATCCGCGGGAGGGGAGACGATGGTGGCCGTTTCATAAGAAGGCTTTCTTCTCTCTGTTTGCTGGGACGAGGGACAGAACCTTGGTGCCCGGGATAAATCCCCAGTGCTCTTTTCACTCTGAATTTCAAGACAGAGTCTCACTAAGTGGTTCAGGCTAAGCCTTGAACTCACACTACGGCCCAAGCAAACCTTGGGTTGTGGCATTCCTGCCTCACCCTCCTGAGTAGCCAAGACAATAGGTTATCTGCCACCAGAGGCAGGTCAGGATCACTTCTGAAGAAGTCAGGCACCCTGATCCACTCCTTTGTATACTCAGCTCTCATACTTTGCTAGGTACAGGGGCTGTGAGAACAGACACCCCTCCCAAGAACAACCTCAGGCCTCTGATAGACTGGGGACTCTCTCTGGGCACACCTTGGCTTTCCTTTCATTGACTCTGCATGGAGTTCATTGGAGGCCCCCACCAGGAGAATGCTTTGGGGGTGGGGGATGACCCCACTGGGGCGGTCCGTGACCCAAGAGAGGAGCAGTGGAACAGGGATACAACCCCTCTGTTGAAGGATGAGATAGACTGACTGCCCTGATACTGAACAAGCATTAAGAACAAAAGGAAGAAGACAGACTGTAAACGGCTTCTACAAAATGTGAGGTGCATACATGTCAGACCGTAAGGGATGATGGGCGCTAGGCTACTAAGAGAGACGCTCACGGGGTGGGCACAGAGGTGCACTCAGAGAGTCTGAACTTAGAACTCTGAGACAGCTTTATACATGTCCATTTTTCTTAGAATATAGTTTCTTTGTCTATTTCTTGCCCTGCCCCACATGTGTGTCTCTGTCTCTTTCTGTTTGTGTCTCTGAACCCTCCATTGCTCTCTTTCTCTCTTACACACACATTCCAAGAGCTGCTATGGAGAAAAGACCCAGAAGAGCCAGAGAAGGCGAAGCCGACATGACATGCAGTTGAGCACATCTCAAAGGCATTGACCTTGGAGTAGACCAAACCAGCTAACTGGTAAGCAGGCTGCAGGCTGGCAGGCTGGCAGGCAGCTCTGGCCAGCCTACAGTGCTTTAACGGACTGATGTACCACCGGGGTTCACCCACGGAGGAGGCTCACCTCCCTGTAGTCCTTTTTCACCTCTTCTTGCCTGAAGCTCGCCGTGATGGAGGAAAAGCTGGAGGTAGAGGAGCCCTGGCTGATGGAATCCACGGAGCATGTAGGGGACTGTGCAGGGACCTGTGGGAGAGCAGCGTGGGTGACAAAATGGACATGGATCACAGACTCGTCAGGCCTAGAGGAGAGGTGCCAAGCTCGTGACAGCAGCAGGCACGGCCTACAGACTTAAAGACTTACCTCAACAGGCCGCGGCCTCCTTTCCAAGGACAGACGATGAGCTTCCATGATAGACAGAATCTAGGGGACAATGAGGACAGGAAAGGCATCCAATGAGATGGCTGTAACAAGCTACCAGCATCCCCAGGCCTCTCTGCCTGCCTGTCCCCAGGGAAGGCCAATAGAGAAGCTCTTAGATCTATGAAAAGGCTAACTTTGGGGTCTGTTCAGCAGGTAAAGAGCACTTGTCACCAAACTTGACCACATGCATTTGGTACCTTGGACCTACATGTTAGATTCTCTGCGCGCACACACACACACACACACACACACAAATTTAAACTATTTTTAAAGCTAAAATTTAAAAATAATGATTGAGAGTTTTCCCACTATTTTTAAAATGGCATTTATTTTTACCAGCTTATTTCATACTGATGGGGCTAGGCTTCGTTCACAAAGGAGCTGCCTGCTAACTGTCCCCAGCAACCTTTTCTCCTTTTGGGATCAAAAAGAGTTCTTTGGACAGACATTTTGAGACCTAGAATATTCTCAGACTGGTCACACTTATGTAGATAACTTATAAGTGGTTGAGGAATCCCACTTAAGATGATTGCTATGACCGACGCCTGAGTCTAGTGCTCTCTTCCTATTACTCCATTTACTTTACAGCTGGCTTGAAAGTCTGACAATAGCAAGAGTCTTCAGGGGCTGGAGAGATGGCTCGGTGCTTAGGAACACCTTACTGCTCTTCCAAAGGACCTGAGTTCCACTGCCAGCAGCCATGTTCACTCTAGTCCCAGGGGATTTGATGCATTTATCTGCCCCGCACCCAAGAATACAATACACACAGACACACATAAATTTAAAAATTAATTTTTAAAAGAAGTATCTTCTACCAGATGGTGGTGGTGCATGCCTTTAATCCCAGCACTGCTGTAGATATCACTCTATATAAATAAAACACTGATGGCCAGTGACCAGACAGGAAGTATAGGCGGGACAAAGAGAGAGGAGAATTGGGGAAACAGGAAGGAGGAGAGACACTGCAGCCACCGCCAGGACAAACAACATATAAAGACGCCAGTAAGCCACCAGCCACGTGGCAAGGTATAGATTTATAAAAATGGGTTAATTTAAGATATAAGAACAGTTAACAAGAAGCCTGCCACGGCCATACAGTTTATAAGTGATATAAGCGTCTGAGTGATTATTTTATACGTGGGTTGTGGGACTGCGGGGCTTGGGGAACCTGGAGAGAAGCCCTCCAGCAACACAGCACTTGGGAGGCAGGGGCAGGCAGATCTCTGTGAGTTCGAGGCTAGCCTGGTTTACAAAGTAATTTCCAAGACAGCCAGGACTTTTACACAGAGAAACCCAGTCTCAAAAAACCAAAAGAAAGAAAGAAAGAAAAAAGTATCTTCCATTTAAAAATAAGTAAAAATTACAAATAAAATAAATCCTTTTTTTTTTTTTTTTGAAAAGAAAGAAAGCATGTCTTTTTTTTTTTTTTTTTTTTTTCCGAGACAGGGTTTCTCTGTGTAGCTTTGCGCCTTTCCTGGAGCTCACTTGGTAGCCCAGGCTGGCCTCGAACTCACAGAGATCCGCCTGGCTCTGCCTCCCGAGTGCTGGGATTAAAGGCGTGCGCCACCAACGCCCGGCTAAGAAAGCATGTCTTATGTCCTACAAACCCTCCATACCCTTGGACAGATGGAAAATCCAGGGCTTCCTCCTGTTCCTCAAGAGACCAAGTCTAGAGGCGCCATAATCCCAGCACTCAGGAGACTGAGGCAGGAGAATTTCTGTGAGTTAAGGCTAGCCTGAACTAATTCAGTCATTCAATTTTGGGCCAAGTTAAAATGAAGTCTGGAGAAGCAGAGAGAAGAGTGAGCAAACAGCGTCTCTGTAGGCTCTTGGCCTCCATTTGCCTTCACGGCTCTTCACAGCCGAATCTACTGCCCCGTTCTCACACAGTCCATGGCTGGCACAGGCCCAGCGCTCAGAGGCTGGAGCAGACTCTGCTGAAAGCAGCTCCTAATGACAATACTGAGAGAAACTGCTAATAAAACCGGAAACTCTATCAATAAGGAAAACCCATGAACAACGAGGCCCCAAAGATATCAAAAGGATAGAGGCTGAGTTTCGTCCTTGGTGCTAGCCTACATTTTCTTCGGAAGGCCAGTCTGCAAGCAGATTTACTTTTTGACAGTTGCGTGGCTGCTCAGAGATGGAAGAACTACCTTGGAGTTCAGTGCACACTTGAGTGGTGTTTCCTTCATTCTGTTCTGGGTCTCCGTGGGGGCTCCATTCTGCAGCAGCGTCTCTATGATGCCCTGGTAACCCCAGCGTGCGGCAATGTGCAGGGCCGTGTCTCCTTTCTCATTTCCAATGTCCAGTCTGCAGGCCTGGACATCATAGTACACCAGAGCCTTCACACACTGCAAAGGCACGGCAAAATCATCAATCTCTAACACGAAGGAAAGCCTAGGGTAGTGTCGGTGCGACCCTTAGCTGTGGGCCATGTCCTGGTTTGACCAAGGCTCCACTCACCAAGACAAAATACAAAACCAGCAGACACAATTCAAGGGTTCCACATTCCCTGATCAAGACACCTCATTTTTTTTTTTCAAAAGAACCCAACTGGGTCAGTAGTAGAGTATTTGTCTAAAATCCCACAGTGAGGGGCTGGTGGTGTGGCTCAGTGGTATAACACCTGCCTAGAATCCTCCAATAAGTAGATAAGGGGTATGGTTCAGTGGTGGAGCCCCTGCCTAGAATCCCCCAGTGAGGGGCTGGGGTGTGGCTCAGTGGTAGAGCCCCTGCCTAGAATCCCCCAGTGAGGGGCTGGGGTGTGGCTCAGTGGTGGAGCCCCTGCCTAGAATCCCCCAGTGAGGGGCTGGGGTGTGGCTCAGTGATAGAGCCCCTGCCTAGAATCCCCCAGTGAGGGGCTGGGTGTGGCTCAGTGGTAGAGCCCCTGCCTAGAATCCCCCAGTGAGGGGCTGGGTGTGGCTCAGTGGTAGAGCCCCTGCCTAGAATCCCCCAGTGAGGGGCTGGGGTGTGACTCAGTGGCAGAGCCCCTGCCTAGAATCCCCCAGTGAGGGGCTGGGTGTGGCTCAGTGGTAGAGCCCCTGCCTAGAATCCCCCAGTGAGGGGCTGGGGTGTGACTCAGTATTATAACCTTTGTTTCCTTGTCTAGCATGCAAGGAGGCCTTGGGGTAATTCCCAATAAAAAGCAAAACATGAGGGGGGCGACCAAAAAAAAAAATCACCAATTGCCAATGAATAGGAAGTGAGTAGCCCTGCTTATAATCTCAGTTTGGAAAGCTGAAGGACTTTGAGGGAAGCCTGGATGACAGACAGGGATGGCCTGTCTCAAAATAATCTAAAAAATAATAAAAGAAGTTTTCAAACTTGCAAAACAAAGCTGGACTACTGCAAACTAATTAGGTATATTGGAAAAACCTTTAAGAAAATGAAATTGTATAGTGGACGGCAGAACCATCCAAAATGAATCTCAAAGTAGGGGCGGGCAAGTAAGTATTTACCAAGAAGGTTATATGCAGATGGGTGATTCCAGCTGTCACTTGAAATGACTTTTCTTACTACAAAGAGCAGTCATATAAACAGATACAAGTTATATAACATTAGATAAGATTCAGATTTTCTGCAAGGACATCTGTGGTGAACCCATACCTTTGACCCCACTACTCATTGACTAGACCACACAGGTGGTCTAGGAGTTCAATGCTATCCTGGGCTACACCATAAGACCAGAAAAAAGGGTGTACCTCTTTGTACAACTCTGGAAATGGGAAATGACGAACTTGTACATAGTAAAGTAACAGGAATGGAAATCACAGAGTTCCTAGATGTAGGATAAATTGTAAAGTTTGTATACATACAGAGTTAAGAGCCAGATGGTAGTGTGGATGAGTAAAAATGATTTAACTTCAGGGTAAGATCATGGACAACTGGGTTTTAAATTTCTCTATATGTAGCATCTAGAATACACTCAACATTAATTGTTTTAAATACAGGGCCGGCAGACGGCTCCAGAGGTAGCACACTTGCTACACAAGCCTGGGCTCCATCCTAGAACCCCTGCAGATGGGTGTCAGTTTGACAAACTAGAGTCTTCAGGGAAGAGGACCTCAGCTGTGAAAATGCCTCCATCACACGGCCTGTAGGCAAGTCTGTGCAGCATTTTCTTGATTAGTGACTGATGTGGTGGGCCCAGCCCACGGTGCACCGTGCCACGCCTGGGCAGGTGGTCCTGGGTTGTATAAGAAAGCAGGCTGAGCAAGCCATGGGGAACAAGCCACTGAGCAGCACCCCTCCACCGCCTCTGCTTCGGTTTCTGCCTTTGGGTTCCTGCCTTAAGTTCCTGTCCTGACTTTCCTCCGTGATGGACTGTGACCTAGAAGGTGAAATCAACACCTCCCTTCCCAAGTTGATTTTGGTCATGGTGTTCATCACAGCAACAGAAGCCAAAGTACACTAAGGTGGGAGGAGAAAACAGACTCCACACGGTTGCCACCCTCTGAGGTGTGCCATGGCAACAGCATGCACCATGCACATGCATGATAACAAAGGGTAAATAAAATAAAAAATTACACACCAGCGTTTCAGCAGTTATCAACACAAAACACAACACTGGACTAGTTTCAAGTCTGCAGTTCTTCCCAAGTGAGGAATGTGTAAAGCAGTGGCTGGGTGCGGCAGATGACACTTACGTCCTCATGGCCGTAGGTGCAGGCCAGGTGCAGCGGGGTGTTCCCGTTGTTGTCCTGCACCTCGGTGCTGGCCTTGTAGTGCAGCAGCAGCAGCTGGCAGAGGAGAGAAGACAGCAGCTGAGCTCCACAGGGAACATGGGGCGCCACAGCATCCACAAGTGCGTCCTTCCAGGGCCGGGGCCATGGTCAGATCTTAAACATTACACAGGCTGTGCACTCTTGGCCCTAAGTCCAAAATAGTATTTTCTTTCTTTTTTTCAGTGCTAGGGGAGAAACCTGAGGTCCCACCCATGATCGGCAGATGCTTCCTCACAGAGATTCATCCCCAACTCCCCAAACCTGAAAAGTGTTGAGCTTTTGGCATAACCCAAGTAGGAAATTCCATACCAGGTCTCATATGACAGAGGCATTGATACACGCCAAAGCAGAGGCACATTATGATACTTAGAGCATCATACAAAATTACCTTTAGGCTATGTGCCCAATATTCCAAAATCCAAAAGGATCCAAAATCCAACACCCCAGCATTAAGGTGGATCCTCAACCTGTACCTCTGTTAAAATTGTGCCATTGCAGGCTGGCAAGATGGCTAAGCAGATAAAGGCCCTTGCCACCAAGCCGGACAATCTGAGTGCAATCCCTGGGACCCACACGGTGGAGGGAGAGAACAGATCCCAGCAAGCTTTCCTTTGACCTCCACGTATGCACTATGGCTCACATGCCTGCACGCATATGTGATACACATACACATTTCGATATGCCATTACTTCCTGTCAAAACAATGTTTAAAGAAAAATGTCTAGAACCCCGCCCTTCCCTCCCTGAGATGACCGGAAGTTTCCCGTCTCGACCCATCTCCAGGGAGGTGCCTCGGCCCCCACGTTCCTCCTTGTGCCTGGCAACAGTGGAGCCAGCACTGGAACGGTCCGTGGTACAGCCGTGGAGTCGGTATGCAGAGCAGAATCAATCGGCTGAGCAATGCTGCACGCAACCCTCTGCTCACCGTCACACTCTGGAAGCCTTTCTGACATGCCAGATGGAGGGGAGTGGAGCCGTGGTAGTCGGTGGCGTTCACTATGGCTCCTTTGGAGACCAGGAAGTCAATGAGGGACGCCTGACCTGCAGAGCAGAAGGACCTCTCAGCGTGGAGGAAGCAGAACAGCTTCCGACTACAACACTACCTCACTCGATGGCCCCGCAGGAAACCCATCAGGAGACACATGCCCAGCCGTACAGGAGGCAGAGCACCAAAGACTCCAGTCACTGGGAAATCCCTATGAAGGGATCACACCCAAGTCGACTTCAACAGCAAACGGCAATGGACCAGGGGCTGGAGAGATGGCCCTGTGGTTAAGAGCACTGGTTGCTCTTCCAGAGGACCCCGGTTCGATTCCCAGGAATCACATGGTGCCTGGTGACATTTGTAACTAGTCCCCTAGTTTTGTGATGGAGTCTCCCCACATAGCTCAAACTGGCCTTGAATTCATAATCCTCCTGCCTCAGCTTCCTGATTGGCTGAGATTACAGGTCTACACCATCACACCTAGCTCAATATTGTCTTTCAAGACAGAGATAGGTGAACTCCAAACCACAATTCTGAGATTGTCTTAGCAGGTATTTCAGCCTGTCCTCACTGGCCAGGAGAGTCTTCAAGCCTAGGGAGCCCCATAAAATGCTCCTCCAGCCTGTGAGGTGGCACGGTGGCTAACAAGTTCAGGAAGACACTTGTGGGTCCTTCCTGCCCTGTGGGATGCACCCACAACAGCCCCTGCCAGTACCTCACCAGCTGAACCTCCACTGGCCCCTCGAGTATCAACCATCCTTTTGCCTCAGTACTTCACAGGAGCCAGCCCAAGGTCACATACCACAGAGGGCAGCCACATGGAGGGGGGTCTGACCCCTGTCATCTCTGGAGAAAGGAGTGACAACTGATGGGTCATTCAACCTCCTGAAACAGAAAGAAGATGTGGAAAAACACAGCGGAGGAAGGCACGGCAAAGCCCCTCCCCACCAGGCTGCACAAGACGTGTCAAACCGGACGCCATCCGAGATGAGAGCCGTCCACACGGGTAAAGGATCAGGCAGGAGTGCCTCTCATTCTCCCTCGGGGTCAGGATCTGAGGCAGGCAGCTCTAGTGTCCTTCCCACTGACCCCGTAGGCCTCAACACTACAAAACTGCCCACCAAGCATAATGGGAAACCAAAAATAGTACCAGAAGAAACTGGCACCCGCCCCCTCCCTCTTAAATCCCCTTGTGAGGCTCGGGCAGGATCTGCGCTGAGGATGTAGAAGAGGCAGGTGTCACCCTGGCTTTCTGTGCCCCCATGGCCCCCTCTTACCCAGAGACGAGCTTCTCACAGTCCTCGCAGGAACAAAGCGGGTGGCACATCTTTTGCATGGCATCTTTGTCCTGGTCATCTTGGCTTAGAAGTCTTTCCACTTCTTTTTGGTTACCAGACGCAATGTGCTACAGGGGGCATCCCGAATACTATCAATGTTAAGGGATCATTTGCTTTCCAAGGAGTGGTTCTTTAGGTGTGGTTTTGGTTTGATTTAGCAGTACTTGTGACTGAACCCAGGATGTCACACGCACTAGGCAAGCACTCCATCATGAAGCTGCATCCTGGCCCTTCTGCTGACCTTGAACTCACCCTGTATATCATGCTGGCCTAGAATTTGTAAGCCTCCAGAGTAGCTGGGATGACAAGCCTAGATCACCAAGCCTGGCTTATTTTGCTATTAAAATAGGTCTCATTCTGTAGCTCAGGCTATTCTTGAACTCTGGTTTTGGGTTTTTGTTGTTGTTGTTGTTTTGTTTTTTGCTTTTTTTTTTTTTTTTGGTTGGATTGGTTTTCAAGATGGGGTTTCTCTGTGTAGCCCTGGCTGTCCTGGAACTCACTCTGCTGGCCTTAAACTCACAGAGATCTGCCTGCCTCTGCCTCCCGAGATAGGATTAAAGGCTTAGCTGAGATTATTCTGTAATGGCTTGTTCTCTAGGACTGGCTTCAAGCCTGTCTGGGCAGATAGAGACACTGTGCTGGCGACTGAAATGAAGCCGGCCTGGGCGGACAGCTTTCACATTCAATTACTGTTTCTATAAATGCAGAGTCGCATTTTTTTAACAACCTAACAAAATTTCTAGAGTACTAAGAAGAGGCCCACAGTTCATCCAGAACCCCAGTGTGAATTTTGACACTTCATTAGCAAAAGCCTCAGCTGTGTGGGGGTGACACATGCCTTTAATCTGAGTGCTCAGGAAGCAGAGGCAGGAGAATCATGAGTTTAACTTCAGCATGGGTGACATAGGTAGACCCTGTCTCAAAGCACCAAGGACAGAGAGCGTGGCTCAGCTCTGGAATACCTGTCTAGAACCCACCAGTAAGGGGATGGACTGTGGCTCAGCTGCAGAGCACTTGCTTAGCATGTGCAAGGTCTTAGTACAATTCCCAGCATCAGTGAAGGAAGCAGGAGAAAGGGGGGGCAGACAGACAGAGCCTCAGTGCTATCTCCATAGTAATCAAGTGGAGCCTCGGCTTCAGGGAAAGAAAACAGTTGCAATTAGCAGAAGGACTCACGGGCACACACACCCACGGGGCTTGGCCTCAGTGACTCACAGATGTGCCCCCTCTATGGGCTCTCCCAGAAGCCTAAGAACATCAGCAGACTCTCAGAGAAGGTCCACTCTCTTGCAGCCCTAAGTGATGGCTAGAAACTGCCTCCTGAGCCTCCAAGGAGTCAGTGAGCATCTGAACAGGGAGCTTCCTGTGCTCTGGACCAAAGCCCAGGGCATTAGATGCTGCACTCTCCGCTGAGGCCTACCACAAGAATGCTGGCTCCTTGGGTCCAGGAGAGGTATCAGCTCTATCTGGTACCAGGGAAAAGTTTCACTGAGCTGGCCTTGAATGATGGACAAAAGTTCTGAGGCCTGACAGCCACAGTGCACTGTGCAGTGGTAACCATACAGCACATGCCGGGAATGACAGGCAGAATTTCCTGCCACCCTCCCAGACAGAACAGAGATGAACCTCCCCTGGACTTTACAGACACTGAAAGATGGGACAGTGTTCTCATATCTTTACCTTCAAAGATATCCTGGTGTCTTACCTTAAACAGGCAGTCAATGGGTGTTGACGTCATCTGGGACAGTAAGTTCATCCTCTGCTTGAGAAATAGTCTGTCACCAAATCCCTCGGCATCCTGTGGTCATCACACATCACAGACTCTGTCACAGACCCTCCCCGTAGAGAGCCCAGGCACAAGCCCTGTCACTGAACCCAGGAATGGCCTTCAGAGGCTCTCCCCAACCCAGATCTGCTCTCGGAGGTGAAGCACAGATCCTCCTCAGCACAGAGTGGGAACCCTGGGAAATGAGCTCTGAAGACTGTGGTCCGGGGCAGCAAGGCCACAGGGTGAACAAAGTCATGTATAGGAGTGGAATGTGTCATATACATGCCATCATTCTCCAGACTGAAGCCTGGCCTGCCCTAGCCTCCTCCCCTCTCACGCTTCCCTCCTAACGCCCGAATGGCCCGGCTCTGCCACTTTAAACAGAGCTGTGGACAGTACCACCTGACACACAAGCTTCTACTCCCGGGTGCTAAGCAGCAAGGGGAATCTTGTTTTGTGAATGTGCTCAGGAAAATGTCAGCCTAATCCACTGGGAGGAAATCTAGGGAGACACAGGGGCATGCCTGACAGATCTCTCACTTCCAATCACTTATTGCATTTCAAGGATCCACCTATGTTAATACACTCAGATCTTCCTATCAAAGGTAATGCTTACCTGGACAGAAAATATCTAGAAATTTGGGGCTGAGGAGATGGCTCAGTGGTTAAGAATGCTTGCTGCTCTTCCAGAGGACCCGAGCTCAGTTCTCAGCACCCATATCAACTAGCCCACAACTACCTGTAAATCCAGCTGCAGGGAATCTGACGCCGTCTTCTGGCCTTACATGCATATGGACACACACATAAATATCTACAGGCACACATGTAAATAAAAATAAAATCTAAAAATCTAGAATTTATACTTTATCATTACTGTTACTACCCGACTGCTACAATGGCTGAAACTGTGTGCACGCAGGTAATGTTTGAGGTAAATTTTCAATACTAAGTTCTGTTTCACTGTGGCCTGGCTTTGTTCTGCAGTGTCAGGGCCTCATTGTGCTAGCTAAAGCCTTGTTACTGAGAAGTGACCCCAACCTCTCACTGCAGAATTTGAAGCAAAGAGATTAACACTGAGTCTCACCCATCATTGGGGGATTCTAGGTAGGGGCTCTACCACTGAGCCACACCCCAGCCCCTCACTGGGGGATTCTAGGCAGGGGCTCTACCACTGAGCCACACTCCAGCCCCTCACTGGAGGATTCTAGGCAGGAGCTCTACCACTGAGCCACACTCCAGCCCCTCACTGGGGAATTCTAGGCAGGGGCTCTACCACTGAGCCATACTCTCAGTCTTGTGCCTATTTTACAAACTCACTCCTACCACAATGCTTCCATGTTTGCTTTGGCCCCTGGAACTAAATGGTACAATGACAAATTAAGCACCTGGTTAATTTGGTGGGAGGTGAAGGAAATTTGTTCCCGGATAGGTGATGCTGGAAACTCACAGTCCCCTGGCAACATGGTGGAACAAGTTCTTCCTTTAGATGTCTCTAAGTTCTGACTAGGCTATGGATGAAGCCAACAGTGCCTCAGGGGAAGGGTCATTTCCAGGGTCTTCTCTCAAGCATCATCCCTCATGCCTGCCCACCTCCAGTGAGGACTAACTAATGTGACACACAAATCCTGCCAGGACCTCAGGAGGAGCCACCTCTGTCCCCAGCTGCCTCATGCTATATAAAGCCCCAGCAATCTGCTTTGTACGCTGACTGACAGCTGAGTAGCTTAGGGCCAGAGAAACATCAAAGGCACTGTCCAACAGGTCAAACAGGGCTCTCTTCTCAAATCTAGGGTGCCTACTGAAGAACAGTGCTGGAAGGCGGAGCTCCCAGGACTAAATCTACAGGGAAGAACAAGTGCTCGGAGAAGCCACACAACCCAGAGGCTCACGGGAAATGAGTGGATACCGTGACCAGGAGCTTGGAGCGGGGCATGGTGGTGTATACTGTCATTTCAGCTCAAGGTCCTCCAGCCTAAGCCAAGAGATCTGCCCTCCAAAACCAAGGGTTCAGGATGTGGCTCAGAGCCTAGCATGTCTAAGGACCCAAGTCCCACCCCCAGTACCACCTTTCCAAAACCAAAAAGGCCAACAAGAAAGCAAAGCACACCCGGATCATGGAAAAAGGAGGCAGGGAAATAAAATTTTAAAAATTAGATATCTAGGGCTGGAGAGATGGCTCAGTGGTTAGGAGCACTGGCTGCTCTTCCAGAGTCCTGAGTGCAGTTCCCAGCACCACATGAAGGGGCCCCCAACGCCCTGTAACTCCGGTTCCGGGGATCCAGCACCCTCTTCTGCCTTTTCATGAACCTGCACACACTTAGCATACACAGACACACACACACACATAAATAAAAATTTTGAAAAACAGTAGGCAAGGGGTCCATTTATTTCAAGGTTCTCTGCCTTGATCCTGATGTACTTGTTTCTGGAAAGCTGAAGTCTCCATTTATGAACAGCCTAAGGATGCCTGTGGCCAGCTCAAGTTTCATGACACTCTGGAGAGGAAATTTCTGGGAAACCATGTTGTTACATGGAGCTGATAGTGAAACCAGTCCAACTGATTGATATGCAGAAGCCCCGCCTGGCACATGGAGATACGCATAGGCTCTCTCGCCAGGGAAATGGCATCATCACATTCCTGTTGGCTGCATACATTCCTACTCAAACTCCATGACCTAAAAGTAAGGCTGCAGTCTGTCCTTACAGAGTCCCATGTGGTGCCACAAAAGACAAGGACACCACAGCACCACCTGGGTCAGCAGGCCAAGCAAGGTAAAGATGCATCTCATCTGACGGGCCCGACTTGCTCAATACCCAGGGCACAGTGTCTTTTTTTTTAATACAGGATCTTACTGTATGTAGCTCAGGCTGAGCTCAAACTCACTGTCCTCTTTATTTTCTTTATATGTGCTTTATTTTTCTTTTTCCTATGCCTTCTGATCCAGCGTCTCACAGTTTAGCCCATGCTGACATGGAACTCACTATGTGACCAAGCCAGCTGCAAACTCACAGCAATCCTCCTGCCTCAGCTTCCTAAGTACTGGGATTACAGCCATGCACCACCATGCCTGCTCAACTCTTCATTTTACTGACTTCAGTGTGAAGATTTCCCTACTAAGTTTTACCATTTATCCGTCACCATGTAGTAAAACAGGCCAACAAGTGGTGAAATCTTGGCTTAAGACTCAAAATTTACATAGGAACAACACCTCTCTCTCTCTCTCTCTCTCTCTCTCTCTCACACACACACACACACACACACACACACACACACACACACACACACACACACACACCAAAGCTCACCGACCAACCAAGGAGCAATAGTAAGGCCACTGAGTCCTCAAATTGCACACATCAATTATCATTTCTTGCCTATTACCCCTACAATATCCAGACTCGCCGTATCTGGCTTCCTTTCCCACACTGCTTCTTTAGATGACAGGGTTAATGAAGCGGGATATGGACAGTGTAAATCCCACTGTTAACACAGCAGCTCTCACAATCAATTAGAGGCTTAACGACCAGTTTCCTGAGTGGTTCTCGAGCTTCATAACTGTTAAGACAGCTGAGAATCCAGTCTTGGAAGACCATGGAGGAACCCCATCCAGCCCTTCAACCCCAGCTCTCTGTAATGCTCAGTCAAAGGTTCCCCCAGTGGCCACAGAGGGAGGGCAGGTCAGCAGGGAGATCTTACAGGCGGCTTCGTAGAGAGACTTCCTTGCCGGATGTATTCGATCGCAGCCTCAACCGAGGTCAGGCAGTAGCCCAGCTCATCTTTGGCGGAGCTGCTAAACCTGAAGTTTTTGATGTAACTCAAATTTGCCATCCTGACCAAAAGAAGAAAAAGCAGGTTATCATTGCATAGTTAATACTTAAAAAAACAAACAAAAATGCTATTGACTTGGATGGATATTAAAGATCTCCATCAAGTCTATTCACTAGGGTGGGGGTATAATGTCTGCTATTCCCTCAATCCCACTGAAGATAGGTGTACAATTAGGACAAGAAAAACTCCTTGTTACTTTCCTGGAAAAGGCTGGCTACTAGAAAGCTGATGTGGTAGTTTGAACAAGAATGGTCCCCACAGGCTCACACATTTGAATGACTGGCCTCTGGTTAATGGAACTGTTTGGAAAGGATTAGGAGGCGTGGCCTTGTTGGATTAGGTGGGCCTCTTTGGAGGTGTGTCACTGGAGGTGAGCTTTGAGGTTTCAAAAACCCAAGCCAGGCCAAGCTTGCTTAGACATGCTTGCTCTCTGTCTCTCTGTCTCTGTCTCTATCTCTGTCTCTCTCTCTCTCTGCCTGAAGCTTACAGATCATGTGAGCTCAGCTATTGCTCCAGCATCTTGCCTGCCTGCTTGTCACTATGTTCTCTGCCATGATGATCATGGACTGACCCTCTGAAACTGTAAGTCAGCCCCCAATTAAATGCTTCCTTTTATGTTGCCTCGGCCATCATGTCTCTTCACAGCAACAGAACAGTGACTAAGACAGCTGATTATTGGGGGTTGGGGTTGGGGTTTTGCAGAGAAGTTTTCACTATGTAGCACTGGCTGTCCTGGAATTTGCTATACAGACCAGGCTGGTCTCAACCTCTCAGAGATCCACCTGCCTCTGCCTCCTGAGTGCTGGGATTAAAGGGATGCACCACCACAGTCTGGCTAGAAGCAAATGGTTAGAACGTGAATTATGGTTTCCTGTGAGAGAAAGAGCTAGTATCTGCTTCCTCAGCAATGGACCAGCAACATACTTCACAAGGTGAAACAGAAGCTCTCTGGGCCTCAGTTTCCCCATCTATCCATTGAAGGGAGCCACCCCTGATGGATGGAGGGGAGAGACAATACTTGCTCCAAAGGCATATTTGCTTATAGTCACCCCAAAAATATAGAACACAGCACAACCAGATTTTAAAGTATTTTACACTGGGCAGAGTAGGTAACTCCTGTAAGCCCAGAACTCAGGGGCTGAGGCAGGAAAATCAAGAGTTGGAGGTCAGCCTGGGCTACAGAAGAGACCATGCCTGGAAGGAGCCTACAGAAGGAAACAATATTTTAACAACAACAAAATGTTACCAGTTAGGGATCTCTGTTTTCACAAGCAGATACAACAGGACAGAGAGAAGATCATCGGCACACATGGTCTCCAAATTCACTGCAAAGAAAGAAAGTCCGCAGGCACCATGAGACACAAACGGAGGAGGGGATGCATAACCTCTCCTCCACCAACCAAGATGCAAGGCCACACTCCAGTAAAATCACAGGCCAGGCACAACACTGCCGTCTCCTTGACATGTCCTGAACAGATGTCTGATGCAGCTGGCACACGCCTCTCATCCCAGTTTCTGGCAGTCTCAGGCAAGAGGATCCTGAGTTCAAGGCCAGTCTGAGCTAAATGGTGAGGCCAACCAGGACTACATAGTGAGAGCCTGTCTTAAAACATAAAAAGAAAGCTGGGATAGTGGTGGTGGCTCACATGTTTAATCTCAGCACTCGGGAAGCAGAGGCAGAAGGATCTCTATGAATTTGAGGCCAGCCTGTTCTACAGAGTGAGATACAGGAAGGCCAGGGCTACACAGAGAAACCCTGTCTCAAAAACAAAAACAACCCAAAAAAACATTAACTACATTAATTAATTAAAAAGAAAAAGCTGGGTGAGCTGGCACACACTTATCATCCCGGCAGTGGGTGAGCTGAAGCCAGCCTGTGCTACATCACATGACCCTGTCTCAAAACGTCAACAACAAAACCTAACTAACTAACTAAGTAAAAGCCAACCAACACAAAAAGAACAGACCACGAGTGTCCTGGACACCTCTGCCGCCCAGTGTCCTCTCCGAGAACCTACTTCTGGTCACCACAGACGTGGGCCCCCCGCCCACGCACCTCCTTGCTGCTGCTGCCACTGCTTGATCATCCCACTCAGGACTCTTTGGGAATCGTTCTTCAACTATAGCCTAAATTCTTCTTCGCTTCCTTTGTCTTAACTTTCTCTTTAGCAGTGCTGTGCCGGAACTCGGGTGCAGGGGCTCATGAACACTGGGCAAGAGCTCAACCGCTGGGCAACAACCCCCAACCCCTCCTTTACTTTTTACCCTGGAATTTTTTGTTTTTATTTTAATACAACATGAGTTGAGGTAGCCTAACAGACAGGTGAACCCCCACACCCCCACTCATCCTGGCGGAACTGAAGCAGCGGCTTCTCTCGGGATTTGCTAAGCCAATCCTATCTAACCTGCTCCCCAGGGCACACTCTCCACGCAACTCTAGTCCCTTGGCGGGGCTCCTCCTATGGACCTTCAGGTCTGCACATCTGCCTGTGAGCATCTGCTGCCTCGCCCCGGCCGCCCGGCCCTTCCCAGCACCAACCTCTTTGACTGGGAGACTGTGTCATGAGCTGCACCACCCTCTGCAGGCACAGCAGCTTCTGCTGTGGGGATGTGCACTTGTTCAGCTGGCCCAGCTCTCTCTTTGCCCGGGGGATGTTGAAGCTGTGATTTGGAAAATGGAAACTTCAGGCTCCAGCAGAGGATCCTACTGTTCTTGTCTTGGTCATATACCTGCTTGGACATTTCTTACAACCTTGAGGAATGACCAACGGAAACAGACCGAGAAGTACTGTGACCCAGGTGGGTGGCATTCCTTTCAGGTTTGCAGATGCCAGGGCTTCACTAGAAATTTGGAAAAGCAAAACTCCAGAAGCCTGGCTTAGAGGTGCTGGCCTGTGACCGTGGCACTCGGGAGGCTGAAGCAGGAGGGTTACAATTTCAGTGCTGGTGTGGATTATACAAGGAGCTGCTATCTCAAAAAGTCTAGGCTGGAGATGTTCTTGTAGTTGGGTTTGATCCCAGCACCCAGAGTGGGCTAACAGCTGCCTGTGACTCCAGCTGCAGGCAGGTCCAACTGCTCTGGCTTCGGAGGGCACTGCACTCATACACACAACCCTACACAGAACGACATATCTACACATAATTCAAATGATACAATTTTAAAACGGGGCTGGAGAGATGGCTCAGAGGTTGAGAGCACTGGCTGCTCTTCCAGAGGACTCAGATTTGATTCCCAGCACCCGCACGGTGGCTCATTGCTGGCTGTAACCCTAATCCCAGGAACTCCAATGCCCTCTCCTGGCCTTCAAGGGCACTGCACAGGTGTGTGCACATACAAATTAAATTAAAGTGAAGGAAAAAAAATTTAAATGGCAACAAAAATAATAACTTTTAAAACTTTAATAAAACCCGAAGATGGAAATACCGCAAGAGCGAGAAGAGGCTTACACATCTATAATACTTCAGATATATTTACCCTCATGACACTTAACTGGGTAGTGAGAGGCCCCGGGGCTGGGTTCTCTCAGACTAGCAGGTGAGGGCAGAGGCCTCCGCGTGGGACCCAGCTGAGTGAGTCACATGCCCATCTGGGGACTTTAGCTCCCACCCAGGTGGCACACTGGCGCACAAACACAGGAGAGGAGAGGATGGTTATAGGACAGTCGCGGGTCAACGTCAGCCGTCTGTCATCAGTTGGGAGCGAGTGCACAGCTCCTCAATTTTAAGAGCGAGTCAGCGGCCACCTCTGCTGCTGAGAAGCCCTGCCAAAGTCGTTGAGGGGAGAAGATGGATCCCCAGCTGCCAAGCACCCTAAACTTCTGAAGCCATGGGAATTCTTACCTGAACTCAGGTTTCACACCAATGTCTTTCTGCTGAATATCTTGAAGGCTTCTTGTGATTTTGTTAAAGGCAGCATCCTACAGATTTGAGCAAAGCTTCAAATTAAGATTTTTGTTGTTTGTTTTGAGACAGGATCTCTCTACATAGCCCTGGCTTTCCTGGAACTCGACATGTAGACCAGGCTGGCCTCGAACTCGCAAAAATCTGCCTGCTTCTGCCTCCTGAGTGCTGGGATTAAAGGCATTACAATTTGTTTTAAATTGTATGTGTGTGTCCTGTGTCTGTGCATGCACCACAGGTATCCACAGAGGCCAGAAGAAGGTGTTAGATCTCCCACACCTGGAGTTGTAGGGGTTGTGAGCCCCCCTCCACGGGGGCTAGGGAACCAAACTCACGATCTTGGCAAAAGCAGCGTGCGCTCTTAACTGCCGAGCCATCGCTCCAGCCCCAAAGAATTCCAATTTCTCAGGATAAGGCCCTCATCCTGGAGAACAAAGATTGCAGACTTACCTCGCTCGCCTCCATGGTCCCCACGTACTTAAAGATCAGGTCGTAAATATCATGGTGGACGTATATCTGTGGAACCAACAGACGCAGGCTTGGGATGTGTAGGAGGTGACAGAGAGTCTCCCAGTCACTGCCTTCCACTCTCTGCTTACCTCTACTGCCTGCTTCATCAGGTTCATCTGGGCCTCCTGCTTTGCAAGAACCTTCTAGAATTCAAGAGAAACGCTGGTTGAGAGTTTGGATCTGCACCTGTGCAGACTGCTGTTGTTTTGCGTAGCTATCTGCTTACCAGGTGAGAGTCTCTGAGAAGATGCTGGAGGCATTTGGTGTAGAGAGCATTTACGGAGTCCTGTGCAACACAGAACAGAGAGAGGAGACCCTTCTTACCACAAAAGCCCGAGTGGGTAACACGTCCAAGGATGGCAGGCTCTAGGCCACACGTGAGCTTTGCCAAATCATCTTTTGAAATTGATGTGCAGCTCTTTAAGATCACAGTTTTGATTTAGAATGTGACATGGCATGTGACGGGGGACGGTGTCAGAGGGCAGCTTTCAGGAGTCTGCTCTCTCCTTCCACCATGTGGGTCCAGGGATCCACACACTGTCGGCTTGGTGGCACGCGCCTTTAGCAGCTGAGACATCTTGTCAGCCCTCAACGTTTTAACGTATTTACGTGTTTACATATTTGTGTGTGCATGCCACAGCACCCAGGAGTGCAAAGGTCAGAGGACAGGGGTCAGAGGACGGCCTCGGGTGTCAGTTCTCACCTTCTGCCTTGCTAGAGGCAGGGCCTCTCTTGCTGTTTGCCACTGTGCTGTGTACTTCAGGCTAGCAGGCTTACACGATTTGGGAGGATTCTCCAGCCTCCCCCCCCCCACCTCTCCTACGCATATTGTGATTACAGACACGTGCCACTGTGTCCAGCTTTGATGTGGGGTCTGGGGATCTGAACCCCCGCTGTCTGTCTTGATGGTGAGCATTTCTACCCACTGAAGCCTTCTCCTGCCTCTTAACTTTTTTTAAGGTGTGTCTGGGGAAAAAGTTCCCCTTGGTGTTAACACAGCTGGCAACCGGAAGTGGGGTTTCGTTTCTTTATGATACTCATTTTTAGACTTCTCTAAGATGTTTCACTTCCTAAAGGACTTTATGCTACTTGCATAGTAGAAACATTTTGTTGGTAGTGGGTTTTTTTTGTTTTTTGAGACAGGGTTTCTCTGTGTAGCCCTGGCTGTCCTGGAACTCACTCTGTAGACCAGGCTGGCTTTGAACTCACAGAGATCCCGCTGCCTCTGCCTCCTGAGTGCTGGGATTAAAGGCGTGCGCCACCACATTTTTAACATAACTCCCAGCCATGGAATGGTACCCAGTCACATCCTGGAGCACACAGAACGATCAATAGCTACGGAGTGAGAGCCGCCAGGCGGATGGAACAAGACCCAGCTACTCACTATGTGGTGACGGAGACTCTTTCGTTCACACTCTCGGAATGCCCGCTGGAAAGAGGCAATGTTCTTGTCAAATCTCTCTGAGTGTCTTCCCAAAAATTCTCTCACATCTTCAATGGTTTTCAGGGGGAAATGATCTGAGGGTGCCGAAGGTTCTTCTGAAAGAGAGACAGAGGGTCAAGCTAACTAAAGTTTTCACTGTTTCCTGACTGATAGAGGGTGGGGGTCACATCCTTTCCCTTGTTCCAGAAGCGTCTAGAGCCCCAGGTTCCAAGAAAGGATGGCCCCCTGGCCAGGGAAGAAGGTAAGGGAATGTTCACATTTCAAAATACTGCCCAAGAAAACAGCTCAGTTGAAGGAGATCCTGGAGCCCAGAAAGCTATACTAGGACTTTTCAGGGGACAAAAATCACATTAATCTGTGACTCTAGGTGCGACCCGTGGGGCTAAGGAGAAGCCAATTCCTGGCAATTCAAGCTTCAGGGTGCATTTGGCACAGGGACTGTGCTGTTTCCCGGGGCAACTAAACAATCCACTGAAACCCAGTGAGCTCTCAGTGAGACAACTGTGCAGCCGGCTTAATAACACCACAAAGTTAAACCTCGAGGCTGAGGCCCCAACCCAAAGCCAGGGCTCCGGCTCTGCACAGCTCCAGGGACAAGCCTCGTCCCAGGTTGATCACAGAAGTGGCAAGGCCTCTGTGAACGGCACCACCTATCATACCTGATACAGCAGCCTCATTCCACATCACCTCAGCAAGGGAAGCCTTAGATCACGTCCCAGAGGGAATTTTTATAAAGTTATGCAGGTCTCTAGTGGGCTCTTTGATATTTTGTGTGTGTGTGACATTCAAGCTTTTAACAGCTGCGTGGGGGCAGGAGGTGCGCACGCAGACTTTTCCTGGGGAGGGAGGCGGGGAGAGGTGGGGAGGGTGTTCCTCCCTCGGTACCTGAAGTCTCTCTCTTCTCCAAAGGATGCGCGATACAGAGGATGCTGAAGCTCTCTTCTTTTTCATTGTAGAAAGTCTCTTCAAAGAGGATGGGCACAGAGAGAAGACAAGCAAAACCAGCTCCTAGCTTAATCCTGTTTCCTTCAATGAGGACATCCTAGAATCAAGAAAACATGACTGGACCAGCCGGGGGTGGCAGGCACAGAGACTCCTTGGAGCCTCCTCCCAAAAGGTCCTTGGGTAGGGCCTGTGCCTCCACCCCAGTGTGGATCCGTTGGACACCTGGCTAGGAAGCAAGAAACAAATGGGTGAGAAAATTTGTGACAGTTATGTGTCAGGCGTCATGAGCCACAGGGACGCCAACTGCCTGAACAGGTTTACAGATAATTGTCACCCTCCCAGATCTGCCACAGTACCCGAAAGCCCCAGATGCTCAGGCCCTAGGGTCAAACTGCAGATCAATTCCAGTGAGAAGAGTAGTTATGGCGGCTTGAACTTCTGAAACATGCATTCATTAGGGGGAATGGGGCCAGTTGAGTGCAAATGAAATGTCTACCTCTTAGACTCTACCTGCTTCCATTAAAAAGCAAACAAACAAAAAATCATACACATAGCTGGACATGGGGGCTCATGCCTATAATCTCAATACTTAGGAGGCGGAGGCAGGAGGATCATGAGTTGCAAGCCAGTCCAGAAAATACAGCAAAACCCTGTCTGAAAAATATATATGGGTTAGGCTTGGTAGCATATACCTTTAATCCCAGCACTTGGGAGGCATAGGCAGGCTGATGTCTGTGAGTTCAAGGCCCACCTTATTGAGGACTATGGGGGTCCAGCCCCTTGATAGTCCCCTCCCAGGGTCCGGGAAGAATCTACAACCAGCTGATAATTAATCTTTAATGAGAAGAAATGAATCTATGTACACGAAACTCCTTAGTTCATATACTTTATTATTCTGAGTCAGTTCTCTCTCTACACAGCTTCTATTCTGCTCTCATGCCTAGCTCCTTTCTTGCCTGATTTCTCTATATTTATCTACTGTCCCCACTAGGTTCTATCTTAATTCCTTCATCTAGTTCTGTCCCTTCTAGGTTCTCATCTATCTAGTTCTTTCCCCTATCAGCTCCTCTCCCGTCTCCTCTCTCATTTTGTTCTTCCCCATCTGGCTCTTCCTCATCTTCCATCTCGTTCCTCTAGTCCTCTCTTTTAGGCCTTCAATCTAGTTCTTCCCCATCTCAATTTGTTCCTCTCAAGTTCTTACCCATCTAGTTCTTCCATTCTCTTTTCTCTTCTCTCTCTCTTGTGCCCTGAAAGTCCTGGTCTATAAAGCCAGTCTTCCAGGGTCAAACGAGGGGTGATAAGAATCACATTGAGAGGCAATAACTGTTAATTATCATTTGCAATCCCAAAGGGAAGTGACCAATGGGGAAATGAATTAACTAAAGGCTGAATTCAGGTAATATCTAAGAAGAGGGCTCTTATGTGCTCAACTATAATCTTTGATTGGTAGAAAGTGTTAAGAATCTATAAGTTGCTAGGTCAATGGGAGAAAATAAAACTGTCTTTTTTCCTGTGACTCGAATCTGTCCAAGCTATCTGCCGTTTTTCTGCAGGGTAGGGGAAAGTGTGTTCAGTCGCTAGGCAACCTGTGTACAGGTAGATGCCTCTGGTGATAGTTAAAGAGAGAGGGAGATCTGGACCTAGAGGTAAGGTTTGGGAAAGGAGGAAGTAAGGCTTAATTGGCACATCCGCAAGGCCTTCTCAAACAGGTAGCCCGGATACTTAAGTCTGTTCTTAGAGAGTACAGAGGTATCTCTGATAAGGTACTTTCCTCCACCTGGGGATGGACTTGGCCGGATGCTGCTAATGATAATTACAGGGAGGCTTGAACTGAAGTTCTGGCTGAGCATAGCTGTCAGCACAGAAGGTTATCTAAATATTCCTAGATGTGGTTAGATAAGGAGTTAGTGGTCTAAAAAGTTGGTAAGGCTGTAAGAAAGGAGGATCCACCTGACCTAGGTGGTGTCTCCTTGTGGAATTTACCTTAAATCAGGAGACTAGCATGTGGACTGTTATTACTGCTAGTCTTTGAAAGTGGCTAATGGAGATATCTGATTCCAGAGAAAGCCTTTCCTGAGGCTGTTCTCCAAATACTTGGAATGTGTATGCCCAGACAGTGATCAGTCCACACTGTTAGCCCTTCTTAGGGAAAAGTCAATTGGGAAAACTATGAAGGCACACATGATTTTCATAACAGAATACAGCTGATATATAACAAGCCAAGTAACACCAAAAGCTCCTTGGGATTTGGCTTCCTCTGGAGGAATTCCCTGATTCCTCCAGGTAGTGACTTTGCCATGACCAGCTGAGTTCTTATGATATTCCTGCGGCCCGCAGCACCACCTGATATACAGAGTGATTTCCAAGCCAGCAAGGGCTACAAAGTGAGATCCTGTCTTGAAAACAAACAAACAAACAAAAAACAAAACAGCCACAACAAAAGAAATAGCCCAATGAGATACAGACCTGAGAAGGGGTATACCCGGGAACCCCAACATACAGGTAGATGACTCCCTTTGGCTGAGAGAGGGAGGGAGGGAGGGAAGAACTCCAGCCCCAGGCCACGTTCCATGGCAGAGTCTAGGTCCTATTCCCTATTACCATGGCCTCCTCTCTCAAAGGCCCCCTAACAAAGGCAGGGGTCCCATAACCCCCTTCAAAAGCTGCTATGTACATACAGGAATCAACATCTGATGCCAACGATGTGAAAGGCTGAGAAACGGGGCTATCTTGCCTCTAGTCTGTCCCACCCCTCATCAACCCTGAGCCACCCGAGAAATGAGTACCTTTCCATCTAAGGTCTGAAAGTGTCCTTCGGTGGGCACCAAAACGTAGGACTCGAACTGGTAAGAGGACTGAACGCTGCTGGGCAGGCTTCCTCTACAGGGCACCAAGACCTGGAAAACGAAGGAGGAGCAGCACTAGACAGAGAGCGGTGTGACTTCTGCAATGTTGCCAAGGAGGCCCACCTGTCATGCTGGGGACCTGCGGAGGGATGCCAGCGCCACTCGGAAAGCGGCCCGGTTAAGGCTGGAGGCAGCTTGTTTTGATTGACAGCAAACGCTCTTGCTCTCTGAACCATCTCACTAGCCCTAACTTGTTTAATTTTTCTTTCTTTCTTTTTCCTCTCCTTCCTTCTTTTTTTTTAAAATATTTTTTTGAGACAGAGTCTCTCTATTATGTAGCCCTGGCTGTCCAGGAACTCACTCTGAAGCCCAGGCTGGCCTTGAACTCACAGAGATCTGCCTGCCTCTGCCTCCCAGTGCCAGGATTAAAGGCGTGCGCCACCACTGCCAGCTCAATTTATTTAATTTCTAATATGTAAAAGACTAGAAAACAATGTAGTGAGCCCCAGATGTCCTTTATCCAGCGCAAAAATTAGGAATTTACTGGCCAGTCATGTGTTATTTCTATTTATCCCCAAACTCTGGGTTATTTTGGAGAAAAATCCCAGAAAATTGCATATGGCAGAGAAGTGGCTCATCCATATATATTTCTGAACATAAAGCTTCCCTTAAGAAACAGAACCAGGGGGCTGGAGAAACGGTCCAGTGTTTAAGAGCACATAATTATGCTCTTGCAGAAGACCTGGGTTCAGGTCCCAGCACCCATGTCAGCCATCTCACAACCACCTGTCACTCCAGCTCCCAGGGATCCAACGCCCTCTTCTGGCCTCTGGGGCACTTGCACACACATGCACAAACCCACACACAGACATGCACATACACACATAATTTCTGAAAAATAAAATTAAAATAAAAAGTATAACCATAATGCATTAGTATGCACAAATGCCCAGTTGCTACAAATTTCCCTAAATACTTTCTAGCTTTTCCTTTTCTTTTTAAAAACTTTTTTTTTTTTTGAGACAGGATTTCTCTGTGTAACAGAGTCCTAGCTGTACTGGAATTCACTTTGTAGACCAATCTGGCTTCAAACTCACAGAGATCCTTCTGCCCCTGCCTCCCAAATGAAAAAAAATTATTTGTATATTAGATTTTTAAATTTGTTTTTTTTTTTTTTTTTTTTTTTTTTGGTTTTTCGAGACAGGGTTTCTCTGTGTAGCTTTGCGCCTTTCCTGGAGCTCACTTGGTAGCCCAGGCTGGCCTCGAACTCACAGAGATCCGCCTGGCTCTGCCTCCCGAGTGCTGGGATTAAAGGCATGCGCCACCACCGCCCGGCCCAGATTTTTAAATTTATGAGTACGAGTGTTTTGCCTGAATGTGTATCTATGCACTACATGCATGCTGTGCCCAGAGACGCCAGAAGAGGGCGCTGGATCCCCCTGGAACTGGAGCTACAAACCATCATGTGGGATGGGAACTGAAGCCAGGTCCACCGTGAGAGCAGCAGGTTCTCTTAACCAATGGGCCATCACTCCGGCCCACGTTTAATTTCTGATGTTCACGTCTTCACAGTTTCTATTCAGGAAAAATAAAACTTCCTTTCTTGTGTGTTTAAATTCTATTCTGTAGCTTTTGCTGATCTCCCTTGTGAGTCCCTAGCATCTTTGAATAAAAAAACCAGACATAGTGGCGTATGCCTGTAGTCCCAGCACTCAAAGAAGTCCAGGCAAGAGGCTCATCAGTGCAAAGTCACCCCTCAGTGAATTTGAGGTCAGCCTAGGATATTGTCTCAAAAAAAAATCATGTATTTGTTTTTTTAAAAAGATAGCATGTGTGGTTGGGTGCCTGCAGAGGCCGGAGTTCCAGTTCCTTGAACCTGTAGTTATAGGCGCTTGTGAGCCAGTGGATATGGGTGCTGGGATCCATCAACAGTCCTGCTCCAAGCCTTCTTCTGGCCTCCACAGGTCCAGGAACTCCTGTGTGTTCTGAGAAGCTCCACCCGAATTACAATTACATCCTGTTTGCTGGCACACCTTCCCGTGCCCAGCACCCACTGCACTGCATTCCATCACCAAGCATGCCAGGTAGAGTGGCAGACACTCATGGACTGCACAGGGCACCCTCCAATTTCAGACACCTCCCCTTCCCCGGTTTCCTGACAGACATAGAAAGGAGGCCAACCCCTTCCCACTCCAAGGGAGAGGACCCCCTGCTGCCCAATGCCACTGCCCCCCAAGCTATGGATAGCCCAAACCCTTGTTTGTTTGTTTGTTTGAGATGAGGTCTTGCTGTGAAGCCCAGGCCGGCCTGGAACTCCAGACCCTCCCGCCTCTGGTACCTGCCTGTCTTCTGGTGATTTTTTCTGACGGGCAAATGGACCCATCCTCCGGATCACACGGGAAACCCGCACAACTTTCTCTAGGCGGCTGTCATGGGCCAGTCCTCCACCTCCTAGTGAGAGTGAGTCCACTGTGCACCAGCTGCGGTGAAACCGGCGTCCTGCGCACAGCCGGGCAGGGTTTGCGAGCCCAGCAGCGCTCGGATAACTGTCACCCGGCTTTTCCCAGGTCTGCTGTGGCCTGTACTTCGCGCTGTCTGAGCCTATAGTTACCTGTATTGCTTCGACGTGGGGTAACACCTGAACCGAAGTCCACATCAACTCTACTATGCTTAGAAAAAGTGGTGGGTTGTCAACTTAAGGAAATGTAGCTATGGGGGCTGGAGAGATGGCTCAGCGGTTAGGAGCACCGGCTGCTCTTCCAGAGGTCCTGGGTTCAATTCCCAGCACCCACATGTCAGCTCATAACTGCCGTAACTTCAGTTTCAGGGGATCTGACACCTTCACATAGGCATACATGCAGGAAAAACACAAATGCACATGAAATAAAAATAAATAAACTTGAAAAAAAAAAAAGAAAATGTAGCTGTGTGTAGTGACCCACTGCTATGTAAGTAACCCTGAATAAATTCGTTTTACTCATCCAGATGAATGCGAGTGAGTCATTGAGGGGGCGTGTTGGTCCTGTCTCACCTTGGGGGAAGATCTTAATTATATATCTCTCCTCCAAGGTCAGGAAACAGCAGCCCATGGACAAGAGTCCCAAGAGACAGACCTGCCCAAGCCACTCTCCGGAAGCCCAGGTACATTATTAGCCCGGATAATAGGCAGTGTGGGTGTCACAGGTCCCTGTGACTGAAAGATGAGGGAGTGTAGGAGAGGGCATTTCCAGGGTGCAACCAGACGGCAGGAAGAAGAATCCTGCAGGGAAGGGGCGTCCTGGAAGGAAGCCAGCTTGAGCAGTGGCTGGCTCCCCACTCAGCTGCCACACCCATGCGGCCGCCGACCCGCAGAGCGGGTATCACACCAGTTTGGCTGTAGGGAGAAGAGGTGGCTGATACTACAGACGTATATTTATATTCCGTCATTTTAACTTTGTATGTTCGGGTGTTCTGCCTATGTGTATACCTGTGCGCTGCATGCATACACTGCCCACTGAGGTCAGAATAGGGCACTGGATCACCAGAACCAGAGTTACAGACAGCTGTGAGCCACCACATAAGTGCTGGGAATCAAACCGGAATCAGCCAGTGCTCTTAACCACTGAGCCACCTCTGCAGTCCTGCACAATTTTTAATTGATATCTTTTTTTTTTAAGTTGAATGGTTATGGTATGAATCTGAACTGTCTCCCACAGCTCATGTCTTAAATACTTTTCTGTGGCTTTCACCGCTATCTAGGAGTCTGTGGAGCTTTTAGGAGGTGGAGCCTGGTGATTGGAAGTAAGTCACCAAGGGTGGGCCTTTGAAGGTTACAACGTTTTCCCCCTGGTTCCAGTCCTGCACTCTGCTTCCTGTTCCTCCATGACGTGGCGATGTCTCTGCCAAATGCTCCAGTCGTTATGAATGCCACCATGCCTTCTTCAGCATGGTGGACTGTGACCCTCCGAAACTGTGACCACAAATAAACCCTTCCTCCTTAGGTCCCTTCTGTCTGGAATGTTGTCACAACAAGAAGAGTTAACGCCACACCCATATAGGGTTCGGAACAACCCATGATGCAGGCTGATTAATTCTTGGGCCTGTTGGCAAGCTCCCAGGACAGAAATAAAGCACAAAACTGCTGATGCCATGTTGCTCTCTTAGAAGTGACAGGACGAGAAAGGATGAGAAACCTTCTCGAAGCAACTGCAATGTTCTACTGTTTCGCTCAACTAAGAAACACGTAGAGCACACTGCACGGTGGACAGTTGTGACCCACTTGCCCAACGCATGACCAACAGAGGCCAGAGTGACGCACCCAGCTCCAGCTGCACCCAGTGCGCTGGCAGAGTGGTTCATTCCACAGGGAAGCTGCCTCCCCCGACAAGGCCAAGGCAGCTCTCATGGAGTAGAGCACTATTTCAAAAGATGGCGCTGGACGTGGTAGTGCACATCTGGGATCCACGTATTGAATCTGGGTCCTCACATGTTCTTAGCCACGGAGCCTTCTCTCTGGCCCCTTACTTGCTTATTTATTTATCCACTGGGGTTTTACAGGCAGAGCCTCATTTCGTAGTGTGTGCTGGCCTCAAACTCACTATGTAGCCTCAGCCTAACACATGTTTGAATTACCGGCCTCCTCGGTATGCTCCACCCCGAATCTTTTTTTTTTTTTAAATAATGAATTCTATGGCATCCAAAATCCAAATTTTAAAAAACATCTCTGGTTAATACACACAAAGAAAGATACTAATCACGAAACCCAGAATGAGCTTCAAGGCATAAATAAGCACACACTAGTTCTGTTTTTCCAGAAAAGCCACCAATGACCGGAGACTGACCTGAGCAGACACCACAGGAGAAGAGAAGTGGGGACAGGGTGTGAGGTGAGAAGGAAACAGGACACAGAAAGGCAGCAGGGACTTCCCAAGTGGAGTCAGAGCCAGCGCCAACGTGCCCAACACACTCAACTTCAAACGAAGCTTTGAAAGGCAAACCGGGGGTCTCAGAGGATGGATGGCTCAGTGAGTGAGTGCAGGACTTGAACTTAACCCTACAATTCATGTAGGAAAGCCAACAAAACAGGTCTGGTGGAGCAAACACACACTCCCAGCACCGAGGAGGCACAGGGCCTGGGGACAGCAGGCCAGCAAGTCTAGCTGAATAGGTCCTCATAACCCAATGAGAGGCTCTGAATCAAAAACAAAAAAAGGTATATAGTGTCTGAGGGATGAACCCGCAGCTGTCCTGTGACCCCCACATGCACATACACGTGTCCTCATACACACAAGATACTGGGATAGGGACATAGCTCAGTGGTAGAGCCCCTGCCTAGAATCCCCCAGTGAGGGCTGGGGGTGTGGCTCAGTGGTGGAGCCCCTGCCTAGAATCCCCCAGGGAGGGGCTGGGGGTGTGGCTCAGTGGTAGAGCCCCTGCCTAGAATCCCCCAGTGAGGGCTAGGGTGTGACTCAGTGGTGGAGCCCCTGCCTAGAATCCCCCAGGGAGGGGCTGGGGTGTGGCTCAGGGGTAGAGCACCTGCCTAACATGTACAAAGTGCTGATTTTCCTTTTGGGCACTGAAAAAAAAAAAGGAAAAGAAGAAGCCCGCTGTCCTGGTTGTTTTTTTGAAACTTGATACAAGCTAGAGTTATCTGGAAAGAGGGAACCTCAACTGAGAAGAGGCCTCCATCAGCAGGTGGTTCAGGACTGTATAAGAAAGTAGCTAAGTTGCCTGGTGGTGGTGGGCAGAGGCAGGCGGAACTCTGTGAGTTCAAGGCCAGCCTGGTCTACAGAGTGAGTTCCATGAGAGAGACAGAGAGAGAGAGAGAGAGAGAGAGAGAGAGAGAGAGAGAGAGAGAGAGAGAAGCAGCTAAGTAAGCCATGGAGAGCAAGCCAGTAAGCAGTGGTCCTCCACGGCTTTTGCTTCAGCTCCTGCCTCCAGGTTCCTGCCTTGAGTTCCTGATTTCCCTTCATGACAGACAGTGATGCAAACCAAGACAAGCACTGATGTGCAAACATGAAACATCCCTAAGGCAGGCTCCTGTGTTAGAGGCCTGGTCCCCCGCTGGTGGCTCTTTTGAGAAGATTCGAGAGGCTTAGGAGATGGGACCTATCTGGTCGGAGCAAGTCACTGGTAATATGCCTTGTGGGCTGAGCCAGTCCCTGGTCCCTCCCTTGCTGCTTCCTTCTCCACCCTGAGGTGAAGAACCTTCTGCGTCACACACTCCCACCACCACAACGTTTCACCTCACCACAGGCCCAGAGCCAACAGTCAAGATACTAGCCGAACAAAGTCATCTCGTCCTCCATCAGCGGGTTCCCGTTAGGTATTCTGTCACAGTGTCAAGAAAATTAACTACCCCCCCTCCAGCCCAAGGACTAGGAAGATCTGCAACATCAGGACACGGGGTGCCCCTCCAGGCAGCAGAGCCCCCACCCCAGTGCCACCGTCTCGCCTGCATGCTTCTCCCATTCCTGTTGTGCCCTATGTCACAGAAATTCTTTCCCTTTGGGAAACATCTTTCCAAACTACGTGCTAGTTTCATTTCCGTTGCTGTGATTAAAAAAAATCCTGACCAAAAGTGGCCCAGGAGAAGAAAGGGTTCTCTGGACTGACATTTCCAGTGACTGTCCATCCCTGAGGGGCGGGCGAGCCAGGACCTCCAGTGGTCACGTGCACAGTCAAGGGGGAGAGAAACGACACGCCCCCACTGCCTGCTCACTGCCGCCCGCCCCACACTGCCTGCTCGCTGCCGCCCCCCACACAGCTGCCCGCCCACACTGCCTGCTCGCTGCCGCCCCGCCCACACTGCCTGCTCGCTGCCGCCCCCCACACTGCCTGCTCGCTGCCCCCCCCACACTGGCGCCCACACTGCCTGCTCGCTGCCGCCCCCACACTGCCTGCTCGCTGCCGCCCCCCACACTGCCTGCTCGCTGCCCCCCCCACACTGGCGCCCACACTGCCTGCTCGCTGCCGCCCCCCACACTGCCTGCTCGCTGCCCCCCCCACACTGGCGCCCACACTGCCTGCTCGCTGCCGCCCCCCCCACTGCCTGCTCGCTGCCGCCCACCCACACTGCCGCCCACACTGCCTGCTCGCTGCCGCCCCCACACTGCCTGCTCGCTGCCGCCCCCCACACTGCCTGCTCGCTGCCGCCCACCCTCGCTGCCGCCCACACTGCCTGCTCGCTGCCGCCCCCACACTGCCTGCTCGCTGCCGCCCCCCACACTGCCTGCTCGCTGCCGCCCACCCTCGCTGCCGCCCACACTGCCTGCTCGCTGCCGCCCGCCCACACTGCCGCCCACACTGCCTGCTCGCTGCCGGCCCCCCCCACACTGCCTGCTCGCTGCTGCCCCGCCCACACTGCCTGCTCGCTGCTGCCCCGCCCACACTGCCTGCTCGCTGCTGCCCCCCACACTGCCTGCTCGCTGCCGCCCCCCACACTGCCGCCCACACTGCCTGCTCGCTGCCGCCCCCCCACACTGCCTGCTCGCTGCCGCCCACCCACACTGCCTGCTCGCTGCCGCCCCGCCCACACTGCCTGCTCGCTGCCGCCCCGCCCACACTGCCGCCCACACTGCCTGCTCGCTGCCGCCCCGCCCACACTGCCTGCTCGCTGCCGCCCCCCCCACACTGCCTGCTCGCTGCCACCGCCCACACTGCCTGCTCGCTGCCGCCCCCCCCACACTGCCTGCTCGCTGCCACCGCCCACACTGCCTGCTCGCTGCCGCCCCCCCACACTGCCTGCTCGCTGCCGCCCGCCCACACTGCCGCCCACACTGCCTGCTCGCTGCCGGCCCCCCCCACACTGCCTGCTCGCTGCTGCCCCGCCCACACTGCCTGCTCGCTGCTGCCCCGCCCACACTGCCTGCTCGCTGCCGCCCCGCCCACACTGCCTGCTCGCTGCCGCCCCCCCACTGCCTGCTCGCTGCCGCCCTCCCCACTGCCTGCTCGCTGCCGCCCCCCACACTGCCTGCTCGCTGCCGCCCCCCACACTGCCTGCTCGCTGCCGCCCCCCCACACACTGCCTGCTCGCTGCCGCCCCCCCCCCACACTGCCTGCTCGCTGCCGCCCACATCAGCCAGCTTTCTTCACTCCTACCATCCAAGGTTCGGGACACAGTGTGGCCCACGCAGGCCGTGCTGTCCTGCATCGATTAACGATACGGTCACAGGCCGACCTGATCTAGATAATTCCTCCACTGAGATTTTCTTGGTTCTCTGCAGAAGCAGGAAGTGCCCTTAGCCAATGAGCATCAAGCACTCCAGGTTGACATGTGAAACTAACCATGCCGCTGTGTATGAATTCACATGTCCATATTCCCGAGTTCCATGGGAGCGAGCACCCAGCTGAGCAGGTGAGAACTGCCGAGCACTGGCGTGCTGACTGGTTCATGTCAACTTCACACAAGCTGGAGTTATCTCAAAGGGAGAGCCTCAGTTGAGAAAATGCCTCCATAACATCCTGCTATAAGGCATTTTCTTAATTAGTGATTGATGAGGGAGGGCCCAGGACATTGTGGGTGGTACCACCCCTGGGCTGGTGGCCCCGGGTTCTAGAAGGAATCAGGCTGAGCAAGCCATGGGGAGCAAGCTAGTAAGCAGCACCCCTCCATGGCCTCTGTATCAGCTCCTGCCTCCAGGTTCCTGCCCTGTGTGAGTTCCTGTCCTGACTTCCTTCAGTGATGAATAGCAATATAGTAGTGTAAGCCAAATAAACCCTCTCCTCTCCAACTTGCTTTTTGGTCATGGTGTTTCATCTCAGCAATAGAAGCCCAAACTAAGACACCAGGCTTCGGTCCCAGGCGGCTGCTTCATCCAGGAAGCAGCTGGAAGGGGTCCCTCACTGTCGTGCACACAGCTGGAAGGGGTCCCTCAGTTAAACTCAGCAGCTCTGTAACTGACTTCCTCTGAATGTCTCATTTCTGCCACACTTCCGACATTGCTCACACATCTGAGGGCAACCCTCAGGACGGGTAGACTTACAATGCCGTGGATCTGGGCCACCTTGCTGTACAAGTCAGGCCGCCACTTCTGAAGGGCCAGGTAGAAAGGGTTCTTCAGGAGATCTTCGTCATATAGAGCCATATGGACTTCAGGGGGGTCCAAGTGAGCTTCCTGGAACAAGGGAGGAAAAAGCTGTGAAGAGCCAGGGCCTCAGGATGTACCAGTCAGCCTAGGACTGTAGACCCAGCTGACCTTGAACTCAGAGATCCACCTGCTTCTGTCTCCCAAGTGTTGGGATTAAAGGCTTTTGGCCATCACAACCAGCATAGTTGATTGTGGATTTTGTGGGTTTTTTTTTTTTTTTTGGTTGTGGTTACCCACCTACCCACGCGCACACGCACGCAGCTCTAAGGACTGAACCTCAGGTCTTATGCTTACCATGCGTTAAATGCCCAAACACTTCGTGTTTGTGGTTTTGTTTGGTTTTTCGAGACAGAGTTTCTCTGTGTAGTTTTGGTGCCTGTCCTGGATCTCACTCTGAGGCTGGCCTCAAACTCACAGAGATCCGCCTGCCTCTGCTGGGGATTAAAGTGCTGGGATTAAAGGTGTGGGTCACCACTGCCCGGCTTGTTGTTTTTGCTTTTGAAGCAGAATCCCCCTACATATATCCTCAAAATCAGGATTCTCTTGCCTCGGTCTCCCTAGCTCTGGGATTGGAGTAGGTCTGCAAGGCAATAGCCAGCTTTCTCTACACTTTTTCATGCTGAGCCAGCCCTGTGGCCTAAGTTAACTAGCTATGATTTCCAGGAGCCTTACATATAGCCCAAGTAAGAAAAAAACATGGGGGGTGGGGGGAGAAGGTGGTGTCCATGCGATCTAGTGAACACAGCCAAACGGGAACAAAACACAGTCACAGCGTTAAAGACAGGTGAGGCAGACGAAAACATCCAGAGAAGAATGGAACAAGGGCAGCTAGAAGCTGTTACACTGTGACTTCTATACATCAAAGGCCACCTGAGGCCAGGTCCCCTCCAATTCCACAAATACAGCTCCCTGTAACCTATAAAAACCCTAAACTTTCTCACATTTCCATCTCCACCCCATCTGGATTTTATTTCTGTAGATGCTATAAATCGGCAGCTGATTTCATTTTCCATATGGTAAGCCAATTGTCCCAACGTCTCTTCTGGCATAATCCCCATCTCTCATAGCAGTTGGGAAAGCTGTCTGCCACGCTGCAAGTCCTCGTGTGCGGCTGTCCTATTTCCATTCTCTACTTGTGTTCCAATGGTCTAGACCCGTACAAAAAGAGGTAGGTAAAAAATAGAACTACAGACACAGATCACACGGCTAGACGGAAATTCTTATTGTCTTTGTTTTGAATGATTACATTTTCTTTTTGGTTCTTCACATGGGGGGCACGACGTGTGCTATGATGTGCATGCATGTGGAGGTCAGAGGGCAACTCACGGGACTTGCTTCTCTCCTTCCAACATACGGGCAGGCCCTGGGGATGGAATTCAGGTCCTCGGGCGTGGCAGCAACAATGTCTACTGACTGTACTACCTTGCGCTGGCTGTATTTGTATTGTTTTCATTGTACCTATAAGGTCTCAAATATTGATCTTTGTAACTCAACTCAGTATCTGGGTCTACAGGTAAGCACCACCATGCCCGATACGTGCATAATATAAATGTCTAGAAGTCACGCTTAAAAAGAGAACAGCTAAAACTGATTTTAACATTCTATATATTGTAATCTATCCAACATATACTTTCTTTTTGGTTGGTTTGTTTGTTTTTCGAGACAGGGTCTCTCTGTGTAGCTTTGGCACCTTTCCTGGAACTCACTCTGTAGCCCAGGCTGGCCTCGAACTCACAGAGATCCACCTAGCTCTGCCTCCCGAGTGCTGGGATTAAAGGTGTGTGCCACCACCGCCCGGCCAACATATACTTTCAACATATAATCATTATTTTAAAGTTAAAATTAATGTGGCCAGTGAGATAGACGGTTCAGTGGATAAAGGTGTTTGCTGCCAACCCTGATGACCTGAGTTCAATCCCCAGAACCTACATGGAAGGAGAGAACTGACCTCCGAGAGTTGACTTCTGACTTTTTTTAAATTATTATTTTTATTTTCTTTTATGTGCATGGGTGTTTTGCCTACATGTATGTCTGTGAACCATGTGCATGCTGGTACATGTGGGGGCCAGTAAAGGGTGTTATATCTCCCTGGAACTGGAGTTACAGACAGTTGTGGGTGCAGGAATTGAACCTGGGTCCTCTGCCAGATCAGCCAATGCTCTTAACCACTGAGCCACCTCTCCAGCTCCTGTCCCCTAATTTCTATACACACACACACACACACACACACACACACACACACACACACACACACTGTTTAAAATAACATTTTTAGTGATGGAAAGAATAACACCTGGAAAGGGTTATTTCATCAGCACAAATGGACAAGACCAAACGCCATCTCCCCAGATGGACAAGTTGGCCTGACAGACAGCCACACAGGCCCCACACCAAATCTCTTGGCCCAGTGAGAGCTAACTTGACTACTGGCCCCACTGGGGCCTGATCTGAGGAGCTCCCTGCAAAGAAAACTTTTAAGAAGAGGCTAGAATAAAAATGGGTGCAAATGATCCCTCCTTGGGCCCCAGGAAGATCTCGGCAACAGTTCAGGTGTTTGATTCTTTGAATTCCATTATTGCTCGAGCCTAGATAATCCTCTCATGACCCCCCAGCAGTTTGAAGGGACTGAGTCACGGGGGACAGCATTTCGTCCTGGTTTCTGATAGTTGGTCCATGGGGTGGAGTGTAACAGCAGAAGATGCTTTGGATAAAAACCACTTGAGAAACAGGATGTGCGTTATGTCGAGATCAAGCTGGGGAAGGACATCGCCACACTGGCAAAGCACCAAAACTGTCATTCCCCAGACAGGAGATAAGGCCAGAGAGGAAAAGAAATAGCAGGGAATGGAGAGGATCCGAGATGAAGACGTGCCTCGAACATACCGGAGCAGTGCTAAGGATTCAGGAGGTGAGGGGTTCTATGTGAGCACAGAAAACTAGGCTAAACATTTTTTTTTAATTAAGTAAGATGAGTCCATAAAAGTCCTAAGAATCTGAGCACCACAGGAATCTTGACCATCCCTGCCAGACCTCTAATGATATGATAATTTACAGAAAAGTCAGTAGCGTTAGTCAGAAATGCCAAATACCCCTGAACATGAACCACCTGAGGCTAGCTACCCTGTCAACAAGACAGCCATACGGCGCCCCAAATTAGCCTGAACATTTCAGGGGGCAGTGTGCACAGTTCAATGTGGTTTTGTGGTCTTTAACTGTCCTGCCAACCCAGATAAGTCAGGGTGGTCAGGACCCATCAGGTGACAGGATACAGCCCTGCTCCCAGAAACCAGCACAGGGAGTCTGTGGCCCCAGAGATGCACTTCCGGCCAAGTGTTACCATTGTAGATCTCTCTGCCCTGTGAGGACCCTAACCAGGCACACTGGCCAAGTGATGAGCAATGCTCTCCAGGAATAGATGATTCAAAGTGAGTGAGTGTGTGTGTGTGTGTGTGTGTGTGTGTGTGTGTGTGTGTGTGTGTAGGGGGAAACTTTCTAGTCATCTATTTTTAATATCAGTGGAAGCATGGGGGGGTAGTCTGTGCTTTCTAGTCACCCGTGTCCTTCTGGGCCTGTAATATTTACAGATCTCAGCTATATTTTTTCTTAAAAATCCTTTGTTAAAGGCCTGCATTTGGCTCACCGTGAGGCTGTTAAGAGGAAGCAAGAAGACAGCTGTCTTGCCCAGGTGGGTGAAGGGTTAATCCCAGGCAGCAGCCATGCAGGTAAAAAGGGAAAGAGCCCAAAATAAACAAGATGCTCAAAGCTTGTCAAACACCGTGACACTGGAATGTGCCGCGTTGGGAGGAAAGGTCAGGGGCAGTTAAGTCTGGAGGGCTACAATCACTACTCACAATGCCACCCTATCACCCTGCGACTGCCATGCACCCATCTACTTGCCAGGATCTCCAGCAGATGGGCGTTTCTCGGTATCTCCCAAAGATGGCCAACCTCATGACCTTTCCCCTGAACTGATTCCTCTCTATGTCTGTCATCTATAATTGTTTGGAAGAAGTTACTGGACACCAGCCGAATGTCACCAGCTAATCGTCAGGGAGTGTCCTAACAGCACAAAATCATTGACGAGCACACAGACAAATCAATAACAAAAAGCCTGCAGCAGCCTGGTATGAGCACAGCACTGTCGGACTGGCACACGGAGGTCCAGGCAACGACCTGGAACCCAGGCTCTCTGCAGACACTACTGCTGTTCTCCTAGTAAAGCTGCCTCCAGGATTCCTTCAGGTGAGACAAGGCTGGGGAGTTCACCCAAGGTCTAACCCGGGAGCACACAATCACCCAACTTCAAGACCATCCTCTACCTCTGCCTCCCAGATATCACACACACCTGTCCTGGTGAATCACACCCAAGTGACCTCTCCAACCTCGAGTGTATGCAGTATTCTTCTGTCTCCCTCCCCACAACTGTCCCCCTCCCCCCATGGTCTCTACTTGGTGTTTGGCTTTTGTGTACTTTTGCAGCCTCATCATTCCCCATCCCCCTCCAGCTTTCCAAAGGGATGGGTTCTCCCTCCTTCCACTCATTCCTGAAACCTACTCCCCTATCAAGACCTATAGGTGGCCCCTGTGTGGCTGCCACCATCCTCCCCCGAGAATGGCCAAGTCCCACAACATCCAAGATCTGGATGCAAACGGCTAAAGGATGAACTGGCTAAAGGAACGACCCCTAAGTGACAGTAAGTACTGGGGCTCAGGGCTCTAGACCCTCTTGGCTGCCACACCACCACGGCCTGCACTGGGGTGCTTTCAAAACGCTAAAATGCGCTCCTGCGCTTCAGGGTCAGTGGGAAGTCTACAAGGTTTAATGAAAACAGGAGCCTCTTTCCACAGAACGAAACAATTCCCAGCCACTGAACACTGTCTATCCAGCTTCATCAGCCCTCATATTCCTCGATAACGATGTGTCACTTGCTACCACTGCCACCCGCCGTTGAGTGTCCACGTCCCCTGGAGCTGGAGGCGAGGCTGGAGGGGCACCGCCTGGCGCGCGCGCATCTGGACAGTCCGTTTTCAACCAAGAAACTGAAGAGACTACCTAAGAGTTGTCCAGAAGTGCTCTCTACCTACTGGGCGAGAGGACGTCGCCACGTGTAAAGCAGGCAGGCATACCCTCTCCTCCTTCATCCCTCGCGGGGACCACAATCGGACGGCCTAGACTGGGACCTGCACACACAGCCTCCTCCTAAAGTATCCAGGTTGGCCACCGGAAAGCCTCCCAGGTCACACGACCTGCGAGCGACGGCCCCGTCCACTGTCCCAAGTCCCAGATCCCCGGACCCGGGCCTGCCGTGGAGCCCCGAGAACAGAGGACGCATTCTCCGCGCCGCCTCGCCTTTCCTCTAGACTGGGTGGGCACCGTAGGCAAGGCGCGCCCCGTTGCGGACAGTAGAGGAACCAGAGGGGCTAGAAGCTCAGTCCGCAAAGGGCCAGGGCCTCGGGGGCCCATGAGCCCTGCCCCGGGCTCCAGCTCAGCACAGGGAGCCCCTCCCCCTTCCGCTCCCCGCCCGACCTCCGCGCCCCCCAGAGTAGGGAGGCACTGGAGGACACCCTTCGAGGACACTTACTTAAGAGGCTACATAGTTTCACCTCTGAGCTACGACAGCACCTCCCAGGCTCTGGGCTGGGATCTCAGTGCCCAACACCCGGGTGCGGCAGCTCCAATCTTCAGCCTACCCCTTTACTCCGCCGTTGGGTGGAGCCTCATCCCACTTTGTCCAATAAGAGGTCAACTTCACTGAGACTGACATGTAAATAGAGCAATCATTAAGTCCAGTTCAGTTGGGGGGTGGGGCTCAGGCGACTCCGCGCTTCCTACTCAGAGTAGCCCCGCCCAGAGTCAGGGAGTGCGCGTGCCCAAAATGTGAGAGGGCGGGACCTGGGGAAGATCTGACACTAGGGGTGGGGTCCAAACTGGGTTCCCGAACTGGGGCTGGACGGCGATGGAGAAGAGCCCCACCTAGGTAACCGTTCTGCCCCGCCGATCGCCCTGTGTTGCAGATCAGAGGTGCTCAATCCTCCGAGCCACACTACTCTGTTGCCTCCAGGAGTCAGTGACCCTCAGTCCCGTCTCCTCACTATCATGGGCTCCGCATAAGCTTCTTTCTACCGAGCCTCAGTTTTCCTCGTCTGCCAAACAGGAAAAAGTTGGATTTGCAAAGCGCTAAGGTTCCAGAACTATAATGGAATGCATGGTAGGGAAAGGAGGGAAAGCCACATTTGACCTCCCCTGGCTGGGCCCCGCCTACCGCTGGTCAAGGGGGAGGAAGCTCCTGGCCCAGACCCGCCGCAGGAGGCGTGTCCTAGGAAACTGGATCCTGCTGCCCTTGGCCCGAGCTGAGGCTCGCAGCTCAGCCTGGAGACGTGGGATCCACCAAGGATGGGGTTTGCATCCTGGGCTTCTCAGGGAACCACCGTAAAGGAGAAAGTCGTGCAGAGACACTGCGAGTGACCTGGAGCGCGTGGGGGAAAATGGAGGAGAGGATGGGAGGCAGCTAACCCGACTCCCTCTGCACGCCGGGACGTCGGAGGCGCACGTCGAGGGTCCCCCAGAGAGCTCCGTTTAGAGCGGCGGAAAGGCAATGAGGAGCGTTCGGTTCGCCCAGCCCAAGACTGGCATCGGGGCTGGAGGCGACCTGCGACGCTGAAGGGTGCGAGTGGGGCACCGCCGCCGAAGGGCAGCGCCATGGCCAGGGAGGAGTGCAAGGCGCTGCTGGACGCGCTCAATAAGACCACGGCGTGCTACCATCACTTGGTGCTGACTGTGGGAGGCTCCGCCGACACGCAGGACCTACGTGAGGAGCTGCAGAAGACCCGCCAGAAGGCGCGCGAGCTGGCCGTAGCCACCGGCGCCCGGTTGACCATCGCATTGCGCGACCGGGGCTTGGCGACCGAGGAGCGCGCGGAGTTCGAGCGGCTCTGGGTGGCCTTTTCGGGCTGCCTGGACTTGCTCGAGGCTGACATGCAGCGCTCACTGGCGCTGGGAGCTGCCTTCCCGCTGCACGCGCCGCGCCGGCCACTCGTGCGCACAGGGGTGGCCGGCGGCTCCTCTGCTGTGGCTGCGCGCGCCCTGAGCACTCGCAGTTTGCGACACGAGGCCGAAGGCGACTTCGACGTCGCTGATCTGCCTGAGTTGGAACGCGAAGTCCTCCAAGTGGGCGAGATGATCGACGACATGGAAATGAAAGTCAACGTACCCCGCTGGACTGTGCAGGCGCGGCAGGCAGCGGGCGCCGAACTCCTGTCCGGTGCCAGCGCCGGTGCTTCCTCGGCTGGTGGCATTTCGGTAGACGAGCGCGCGGGACCCTGCGACCCCAGCAAGGCCCTAGCCGCCACTGTTTTCAGTGCCGTGCTGCTGGTGGCTGTGGCACTCGCCTTATGTGTGGCAAAGCTGAGCTGACTGATACCCAACGACCACCCACTGCCCCTTCTCCTTCCAGGGTATGGGTGTGGGGGCTGGCCTGTTAAGGAGAGGTAGTGAACCCGGGTGTGTGCGTATGAACACGATCCTTTCGAGGCACACTTCTGCCTGGGCAAGACATGTTTTGTTTTTTAACTTGCTGGCTCAAGAGGAGTTAACCGCACAGGGCGGTCAGGGCATTACCTCTAATGTCTGCAGGAGCTTTATCTCCTATTAATAGAAATCGGTCCAGAGTGACCCCAGATCCCTTTGAGTTTGATGGGTTAACACGTGGGCTCCAGGTTTGGCACCCTCACCCTGGTCGGTAGCTCCCACTTTGTATGAGGGCAGTTTGGGGAAGGTGTAGAGTCGCATCAAGCATAGTGAGGGGGCCCTTTGTTCCCCAGTCAAGAAAGGAATTGCAGTAAGATGTGAGTGGGTGTATTACCTTAACCCTTTGGGGCCTAAGCTTTGGGAGAGTGTGCTGATGGAGGTTCATGCAAAGTGCTTTCTCCAGGGACACTACTGCACTTCTTGGCAGACATTGTCCCTTAGTCACCAGGAGCGGCAGCTCCCAGAGGTTCGGTGTTGTGACCCCATTTAGGAAACCTAAGGAAGTTGTTTCAACTCGATGTGGTAGATAGAGCTGGACCCACTGCACACTTGCCTCAAGAAAAGACCTCCCTACCCATCCCTGGGTGGGGGGTGGGGGCGGCGAACAGTAAATGCCGCTTCGGGAGGGGCCACACTGCTATGTCAACAGGCACGTTCTCCTCCCCAGAGGCTTATTTTATCCCAGAATTAGACCACAGTGTTTGACCCTCCTTTGAGGGAGGGCTGGGGGAATCCTCTTTGAAACCCTTAATCCTATCTATCCCGGGACTTTACTTGCCAGCCAATAGGAGCACGAGCTTTCTTGAGAGCTGCCCAACTGTCTGACCCCACGCTGCAGGAAAGGGCAATACTGGCATCACTGGCACACAGGCTGGGAGCCCGGCAGCTGAGACTGAGTTCAAAATGAAAGTTTTGAGTTGGAATTTAAGGAGCTTTAAACACACACATCTGAAAGAATGACTTTAGCATATTAGTACCAAAGCTGGGTTTTGTTTGTTTATGGTATAAATGAAACTGGACCACAAGCTCATATATGCCAAATGAGTCAAGCTTAGAGATCTTTTACATGTACCTGCGGCTACTAAATATGATCTGCATCTATTTTTTAAAGTCTATATTCTTGGGACCAGAGAGATGGCTTAACAGAAGTTTATATTGTAGCCAGACATAGTGGTGCATGCCTTTAATCCTAGCACTCAGAAGGCAGAGGCAGGCAGACTGCTGTGAGTTCAAGGCCAGCCTAGTCTACAGAGCAATTTCCATGACAGCCAGGACCACATAAAGAGACCTTGTCTCAAAAAACACGTTAAAAAAAAAAAGCATGCATTTATTCCTCTTGCAGAGCATGCAAGTTCTGTTCCCAGCACCCACCCCCAGCAGCTCACAACTGCCTGTAACTCCAGCTCCAGGAGAGGTCTGACACCCTCTTCTGGCCTCCTTAGGCACTTGCCCTCACATATACATAATAACACACACACACACACACACACACACACACACACACACACACACACACAACTAAAACTAAATCTTTTAAAAGGAATCTATATTTTTGTATAGAGATTGAATTTTGAGATCATGGATCAAACTACCAGAATCATCTACATAAAAGGCAGAAGCAGCCTCACTTTCCACCTATAAAGAAGGAGACCTGAGACACACTCTTGGCCCCAAGCGCATGTTACCTTTCTGGCCAGGCTCTGTCACATTCCTGGAGAAGTGGGACAGAGAAAGCAGATGCATTTAACTTTCAAAGAGAATTTGGAATGAGATCAAAGATTTGCTTGGCTGGAACCAGGATTTTTTTACCCTGTGACAGTGAGAAAGAGCTGGAGAGATGGCTCAGGGGTTAAGAGCACTGGCTGCTCCTCCAGAGAACCTAGGTTTGGTCCTCAGCACTGCTGCATGCTGGTGCTGCACAGACATACGTGCAGGCAAAACCCCCATAAACACCAGATGATGATGATGATGATGATGATGGTGATGATGATTTTTAAGTGAGAAAGAGGACCAGGTGTAGGGAAATAGCAGTTCTTCACAAGGTCAATTTGGAAGGCTAATGGACACAAGTGAATAGGGGCAATTGTGGTCTGGGCACCTGGGTCTAGGTGCTGCGCCCCCTATCCCAGGCCATGTGAACTGTTTGTGAAATATGAAATCTGTTTGCAAGTGATTTGACTGTGCTTTTAAAAGACCCACAGGGGTTTTTTGTTTCTTTGTTTGTTTGTTTGTTGAGACAGGGTTTCTCTGTGTAGTTTTGGTGCCTGTCCTGGATCTCGCTCTGTAGACCAGGCTGGCTTCGAACTCACAGAGATCTGCCTGGCTCTGCCTCCTGAGTGCTGGGATTAAAAGCATGGACCACCGTCACCCGGCCCCACAGGTCTTAAAGCCGATTGAATGTTTTACAATGATTACTAGTAAGAGTTCCTGCTCCCTCCGGTCTAGGTAACTCTGATTAGGTACCACATCACTGCTGCTTGTCCAGGATGCCTTTAGAGACAATGTAGAAAGTTTTCAACTCTGCCTGCCACACACAATACAACTGAGTCTCTGTCACCTTCTCCAGAGACTCATCTCTCTGGCAAGAGAAGTCTGGAAGCATTTGGCGACATGGCGTTAGGAAATCTCTATAAGAAACAGTTGGTGAAGGCACCCCGCCATTTCCAAGACTGTAACTCTCTACTCTTATCAGGGAGTTTTGGCTTATATTTTTTAAAAATTAGAGGCCGGAGAGATAGCTCAGCAGTTAAGAGCACTTGCTACTTTTATAAAGGACTGCTGTTCAGGTCACAGCCATTTGTCACTCCTACTCCTGGGAATCTGACGTCCTCTTCTGGCCTCCATGGGGACTGCACATACATGGGGGGTGCATATGCATGCACACACACAAATATTAGTAAATTTCTCAAAATTGTTCTGTAGAGTGTATTGAAAACGTAAGTCATATGGCACTGAATAATCCATTAAGCCCGTGGTTCTGAGCCTTCCTAACACTGCAACACTTTAATACAGTTCCTTGACTTGTGGTGACCCCCAACCTTAAAATTATTTCATTGCTACTTTGTAACTGTAATTTTGCTACTGTTATGAATTGTAATGTAAGAATCTGATGTGGAGGATATCTGATTGTGACCCCCTGTGGGGTCGCAACCCACAGGTTGAGAATCATTGCTTTAAAAGCTAAGTGGACAGATTTCCTACTGTCACTCTTTCCATCCACTTGGTCATTGTTTGGATGTTTAATTAGCTGAGTCATCAGATGCCCACCTGCTTGTGAGGGCTCTCAGATCACTGCAACTTGTGATAAAATGTTGCAAAAAGAAAAGGCTGAATTAACGTAAACATTCTTCTAATACATCTGTGAACTCAAGAAACTCACTGAGTTTGAAAATGTTAAATATGAGGTGAATTCTTTGGTATTCTGATGCTGTCTAGGGGAACTACTACAGGACATAGGCAAATTCACCAACTGGCTATTTTCTAACTAATATGTCTACTCTTGTTTCTACCCATAACTGACAAGCTTTGCTGATTCTTACTTTGCTGTTGAAGTCATTTATTTTCTATAGACATTTGGTATGCTCTTATACTTAATATAATTGATAGGAAAAAATTCAAAATGCATCGGCTAAGCTGGGTTTCGTGTAGGCCTGCTATTTAAGAATGAAGCAGGAAGATCACCAGTTCAAGATTAGCTTGGGCTTCGGTGTGAGTTCAAGGCTAACCTGGGCAACTTAGACTCAAAATAAAAAGTGAAGAAGACTGGGGTTGTGGCCTAATGGCAGAGCCCTTGCTTAGCATGTTGGAGCCTTCAGATTCAATCCTTGTGACCCTCAAAAATATATTAATAGCCGGGTGTTGGTGGCGCACGCCTTTAATCCCAGCACTTGGGAGGCAGAGCCAGGCGGATCTCTGTGAGTTCAAGGCCAGCCTGGGCTACCAAGTGAGCTCCAGGAAAGGCGCAAAGCTACACGGAGAAACCCTGTCTCGAAAAACAAAAAAAAAAAAAAAAAAAAAAAAAAAAAAAAAAAAAAAAAAAAAAAATATATTAATTGATCTTAAAAGACAAAAGCTTGGGATGTCAAGGGACTATCAGCCTATCAAGGGGATGGGTTCCAAACCACCAGTAAGCTACTAATGGTTACAGTAATCAGATTGAAGGAAGTAAATACCTAGATAACTTTTTTTTCTAAGACAGGATCTCATTTTGTAGTCCTAGCGGTCCTGGAACTCATATGAAGACCAGGCTGCCCTTGAACTCAGAGAGATCCTCCTGCTTCTGCCTCCTGAGTACAGGGATTAAAGGCATGTGCCACTATGCCTTGCTTTAAAGGTGTAGCCCAGATTGGCCTCGAAGTAGTGATCCTCCTGCCTTAGCCTCTTCAGAATATGCTACCAGTGTGGGCCACCACAACCAGTTAGATGATTTTATGTAATGTAAAAGATTATGTTTTTAAATGCCATGAGGGAAAATATTCAGGGTGGAGTTAAAGCCCAAGCTTTGTGATTTCCCTACAGTTTGCAGGATGCTGTGTAAAGGATGTGTGATACTGAGTAACTGGAAAGCAGTTTTGACTGAAGAGATGTCTAATTTGCATGAGGTCCCTGGTAATGCTGCATCCCCCCTGCCCCATTTTGCACATTGGTCCATTTTTAAGCTGCTCCCTTCCTCCTTTAGAGTGTTCTGTGATGGATGCTTTGTAAGGCTGTGAGCTCCTGTGTATGAGGAGCTGATGACCAAAATGTTGCAGAAGGAGTTCACCTCTGCATCCCTTGGGGTGTGCCTCTCCCTCCAGGGCCCACCATCTGCCCTGGCCAGGAAACTCTGCCTCTCGCCAAGTACCTCAAGTCATTTGCTATCCCTGTGCCTCGAATCTTCTACTGGCACAGGGGGCTTGACCAGTTAACTCAGTGAGCCCTTGTTTAGCAGATTGCATTAAATCGAGAAAGGCTTATTTGGTTAGTTGGTTTTGTTTTTTGTTTTTGTTTTTCCTGATGACTTTAGGTATATCCTTGTTGAATGTAATCTTGTAGTGTGGTGGTTATTGTCTAAAAATAGTTTAGGGACTGGAGAGATGGCTCAGAGGTTAAGGGCACATACTCTTCTTCCAGAGGTCACAGGTTCAATTCTCAGCACCCACATCAGGTGGCTCACAACTGTCCGTAACTCCAGCTCCAGGTGGATCTGACACTTCTGGCCTCTGTGGACACCTGCACTCATGTGCACACAGATACACATCCATACACATAATTAAAAATAATAAAAGACTTTAAATGTTTAAAAAGATTAGGAGTCAGGCTAATGAGGTGACTCAGGGGTAAGGGAGCTCACTGCTAAACCTGACAACGTGAGTGCCACCCTGGAACCCGCGTGGAAGGAGAGAACAGACAACCGAGAGTTGTTCTCTGACCTCTCCACACACACAAAATAAATAAATAAATAAATAAATAAATAAATAAATAAATAAATAAACAAATAAATAATATGCGTGAAAATAACAAGTATTTAGTTTAAAAAATCAACATTAATTAAGCTTAGAGTGATTTCAGTGGACACAGAGTTAGAGTATAGACCTTAAAAAGCAAGCATGGATTTGGGGTGTAGGTCAGCAGTAGTGGACTTGACTAGTACTTCAAGGCTCTGGATTCAGCTCCCAGCACTGCAGAGGAAAACAGAGTTAGTGTGTTATGTTAGCTGTGCTTAGTATTTGAATAGATAAGGAATTTGAATTCAGACTCTTAAGTCTGGGTCTATTTATTTATTTTTAGGGGCTGGAGAGACAGCTTACTGGTAAAGAGTACTTATTGCTCTTGCGGAGGACCAGGATTCAGTTCCTAGCACCAACAAGAGGCAGCTCATGCCTGCCTGTACCTCTAGTTTCAGAGTATCTGTCACTCTCTGCTGGCCTCCAAAGACACTGCACATCCAACTCACACGGGCACACACACACACACACACACACACACACACACAAGTAACAAAATCTTATTTTCAGTCTGTTTTGTGAAGCAATCAGGCCACCTTAAGAGATTCTGGGAAACTGTAAAGACAAGCCCCTGTCATATGTCATATAGTTTGGGGACTCTGTTAGCTCCCTAACCTTAGGAAACCGTGCAGCAGGGGCTGTTTCTATGTGTGATGGTGGATCTGTCATGGAATCAAGGGTTTCACATCTACATGTCCTATCAACGGTTCCAACCACAGTGTTTATGAATAAGTAAAAAAGTAAAGATAATATGCCGCATTAATAACCTCTCAGGAAAAGGCACCTTCATGACTCCACTATCAACTTACAACCTGAAAGCATATCCTTAATTTTCTTCAGACACGTTGGAATGGAAGTGTACAGCCCGATCAACAGACTTAACTCTCCACAGCCTCGGATGCATAAAGAGATGTTCAGAGAGGCTTAGACTGTGGCTGTCTGCCGGGTGTTTGCTTCTGCATCTGTTTGTGCTCAGCCTCTAACACAGAAAGCACGACTGTGGGCAACACAGATCAAAGCCACTCTTCAGATGCACTTTCTTCTGGCTCCTGAGAGCGGACAACAGGTCCTGTGATGGGCGGACAATATACATGTCTGGGAAAATATTCCTGTCATTTACTTATTTTCCATCTCATTCCGTGGAGGGTTCTGGATGTTTTCCCTTCAGGACTGCAAGACAGAGGACACCCCAGTTCCCTAGTTTGTTAGTGTTTCAGAAGTTTAAGACCTTAAGTTTATAGGACCTGTGTAAATACGAGAAGTGATAGCTCCTGTTGTCAAATGATTGTAAAGGGTCTTTCGAACATTCTGGTGCCAGAAAGTATAGTTGAGTGTTGCCTGCATGGATATATATGTATTAGGTGTGTGGAAGAAGTCTATAAAGAAATACACAGAGATGAAAATATTTGTTAAGGTGGTGAGATTATAAATGATGTTTTTCAATATTTTTATTTAATGTTATATTGTTTTTACAATAAAATTTTAAATGCTATTATCATCTGGAAAATGTTATTATGTTATTAAAATGTAAGTTTTAACAATCAGGATGTCTAGCTGGGTATGGTAGTGCACACTTTGTTTTGTTTTTTAAACAAAGCCTCTGTCTTAGTCACTGTTCTATGGCTGTGAAGAGACCCCACGACCATGGCAATTTTTATAAAAGAAAGCATTTAATTGGGGGCTTGCTTACAGCTTGGGAGGGTTAGTCCGTCATCATCATGGTGGGGAGCAGACAGGCAGGACACTGGGGCAGTAGCTGAGAGCTTTACATCCTGATCCACAGGCAGCGGGCAGAGAGAGGTACTGGCCCCAGTACGGGCTTTTGAAACCCCAGAGCCCACCCTCAGAGATACACTTCCTCCAAAAAGACCGCACGTCCTCCACCAAGGCCATACCTCCTAATCCTAACAAAACAGTTATCAACTGGGGACTTCATGGCCCTACAACAGCCAAGGACTGTCTTGATGTCCATGGCTTCAGTAACCACTGAAGGCCATGCAGATGTCCCGGGTCTGGTCAGTATAGAAGGATTTTTTGGTTTAATGTATCTGTTTTTCATTTTAAAATGCATAACTGTCTTTCACTTTAAGGTTTTAGTAGATTTTATCTAGCTATGGAAAAGTTAAAGTTTGTGTATTTACTGTTGGGGTATTTTTTAGAACTTTTAATATAGTGTGATAAATAATAACAGTGATGGCAGCATATTTTATTTACTTATTATTTTAAGATTCCTCTGCGTAGTGTGTGTGTGTGTGTGTGTGTGTGTGTGTGTGTGTGTGTGTTTGTGTGTGTGTGTGTGTGTATGCACAGGTGCCTGCAGAAGCCAGGGCTACGTGAGACACTATCTCAAAAATAAAAATGGAAGAGAAAAGGGGGGAAGGGGAGAACCAGGGCAGGTTTTAAAATGGGCTGGAGAGATGGCTCACTGTAATGCCAAGAGCAACGACTGCTCCTGCAGAGGATCCGAGGCTTGGTTCTTGGTACCCACTGAGGGCAACCCACAACTGCCTGTAACTCCAGTGCCAGTGAATCTGGTGCCCTTTTCTGGCTTCTGAAAAACAGATACATTAAACCAAAAAATCCTTCTATACTCCCTACTCACCCAACTTAGAAGATTTAGGTGGCCAGACCTGAAGAGTTTTATTTTTGTTTTTTTTGGGTATTGTGTTTCGTTTTTTTTTTTTTTTCTTTTTGGTTTTTGTTTTACCTATATATAAAAAATTCTTCATGGCCCTACAACAGCCAAGGACTGTCTTGATGTCCATGGCTTCAGTAACCACTGAAGGCCATGCAGATATCCCAGGTCTGGTCAGCCACCTGAGTCCATGTTGGTATCTAAGAGTCATGCTGCCACCAGGGCCATGTTGATCTGACTGGTCTGTGCTGCAACCGGGGGCCTTGGTGATGTCCAGGCCTGGGCTGTGGTGTAGGGCCATGTCTGGGTCTGTGGTCCTACCATAGCCAGAGTCTGTATTGATGTCTGTGGCTCCTGTTATCACCAAAGGCCATGCAAATACCTGGGGCCTGGCTGTCACCTGTGGCCATGCTGGCATTAGAGGGTCATGCAATCTGAGTGGCCTGTGCTACCACACAGAGCTACAGTGTCTGGGTCTGTGGCCCTGCAGCAGCCATGGTCTGAGTTGATGTTGATGGCTCCTGTTACCACCAAGGTCTGTGTAGATGCCCAGGGTCTGATCAGCCACCTGAAATCATGTTGGTGTCCAAGGGCCATGCTGCCACTGAGGCCATACTGATCTGGGTGACCTTTGCTGCCATTGTGGTCATGGTGACATCCAGGCCTGAGCTGCTGCCTATGGCCATGTCTGAGTCCATGGTCCTGCTGCATCTGGGGTCTGTATTGATGTCCTTGGCCCATGTTATCACAGGGTGCCATAGCAACCATGTGTGTTGAAATACAAGGCCATGCTGAGCCAGCCTCACCCTTCACTGGCCCTGGGATAGCTGGTCCTGCCCCTTGCTGGACACTGCAGCAAGAGAGCTGGTCCTATCCCTCATGGGAGAGCTGGCCCCTGTACTTGGGAGAGATGGCCTCACCCCTCACCAGGGCTGTGGGAGGGCTGGCCCCCATCGCATGGGCCTAGGAGAACTGGCTGTGCCCTTCACCTGAGTGGGCAGCTCAGCTGTCACCCAGACCCACATTCTGGGCCTCAGGTTGGCCCACCTAGCATCTACCCCATCTATGATCTGCTAGAGTGTACGGATTTCTAAATGGTTTTGTTAAATAAAAAACATGGAGCCAGATATAGGGATGAAAACCTGAGAGATCAGGGAAATAGGGAATGCCACCAGCCAACCTTACCTCACCAACTCTGCGGCTTCCAAAGAGACCTACTCCTGTCTACCCACACCTATATGCCTTCCTGTTCTGTTCTCTCATTGGCTCTCTCAGCCCAGCTACATCACTTCCTCTTCCTGCCTAGCTCTGTCACTTCCTGTCTGTCTGTACAGACCTCCAGACCTCTATGGTTGGTGCTTGGATTAAAGGCATCTGTCACCATGCTTGGCTCTGTTCTCCAGTGTGGCCTTGAACTCACAGAGATCCAGACAGATCCCTGCCTGCCAAGTGATAGGATTAAAAGCATGTGCTACCATTGCCTTACTTCTGTTTAATATAATGGCTGGCTTTTTCCTCTGATCTCCAGGCAAGTTTTATTTATTAGAGCACAAATAAAATATCACCACACTGGAGTACATGAAAGGGACTGATCTTGTGAAACAGTAGCTGTAGGATCCTCAAGACTCAAGGCAACAGCAAGACATTCGAGAGGAGTTTCAGTGAGGATCCAGGGATGATGGTGTACCAGAGACCAGAGGCCTTGAACCAGACCAATAACTTATTGCAATGAACATTTTAGGGTTGGGCTGACTGGACAAAAGGGTGTACTGTGTGGCACACCACAGCTCCCAATGCCACTAGGAAGAATGAAGAGGCATTGGAGAGATGGGAAAGATGAAGGAGCAAGGTGGATTTTTTTTGTTTGTTTTTAATTAATTTGGGGGGGTTTCTCTTGGGGGGGTGGCTGAAGGGGTGAGGGGCAGATTTGGAGTGACTGGGATTGGGGTGCATGGTGTGAAATTCCCAAAGAATTAGTAAAGAATTATGTGATATATATATATATATATATATATATATATATATATATATATGGAAGTTTTTCCTGTGTCCCAGCTGGCCAGTGTTTGGGACAAATCTCTCCCTCTCGTGTCCCTCAAGTAAGCACTCAGAGGCTTATATTAATTATAACTGCTTGGCCATTAGCTCAGGCTTATTACTGACTAGTTCTTACACTTAATTTAACCCATAATTCGTATTTATGTTTAGTCAAGTGGCTTGGTACCTTTTCTCAGTTCCGCCTCTGTGTCTGGCTGGCAACTCCCTACTCAGCCTTCCTCTTCCCAGTCTTCCTCCTTGTCTGCTTATCCTGCCTATACTTCCTGCCTAGCTACTGGCCAATCAGCATTTTATTTATCGACCACTCCAAATTCCATGTTCCCACCTGGTAGCAGTGGCATGAGGTTTTTAATAGTAACAGAGCAGAGAAAGTCATAAATCAAGATACTTTTCTGGCCAGGCATGGTGGTGGCCCATGCCTTTAATTCCAGGGCTCAGGAGACAGAGGCAGGCAGATCTCTGTGAGTTTCGGGACAGCCAGGGCTACTCAGAAAAACCCTGTCTTGAACCCCGCCCCCAAAAGATCCATTTCTAAGACATTGGTGGAATTATGACATAGGCAGCTATGCTGGCTAGACTTAGGTCAACTTGACACACAAACTAGAGTTATTTGAAAGTAGGGGACCTCAGCTGAGAGAATGCCTCCATAAAATCCAGCTAAGGGTAAGCCTGTAGTATGTTTTTTAAATTAGCGATGTGATGTGGGATGTGAGAGGGCCCAGCCCACTGTGGGTGGTGCCATCCCTGGGCTGGTGGCCCAGGGTTCTATAAGAAAGCAGGCTGAGCAAGCCATGGGGAGCAAGCCAGTAAGCAGCTCACCTCCTGCATCTGCATCAGCCTCTGCCTCCAGGTACCTTCCCTGTTTGTGTTCTTGTCCTGACTTCCTTCAAAGAGGAACAGTGCTGTTCAGTGTAAGGCAAATAAACTCTTTCCTCCCCAACTTGCTTTTTGGTCATGGTGTTCCATCACAACAATAGAAATCCTAACCAAGACAGCAGGTGTGGTGGTTTGAATAAGAATGGCCCTGATAGGCTCCAATACTTGAATGCCTACTCATCAGGAAGTGGCACTATTTGAGAAGGACTGGGAGGTGGACTTGTTGGAGGAAGTGTGTCACTGGGGGGTGGGTTGAGGTTTCAAAAGCCCATGGTAGGCCCAGGCTTATCTCTCTCTATCTGTCTCTCCCTCTGCTCTGTCTCTGTCTCTCTCTGCTTGCAAATCAGCATGTAGCTCTCAGCTCCTTCTCCAGCACCATGCCTGCCTGCCACCACACTCCCCACCATGATGACAATGGACTCACCTCTGAAACTGTGAGCAAGCCCCCAATTCAATGCTTTCTTTCCTAAGAGTTGCCCTGGTCATGGTGTCTCTTCACAGCAACAGACCGTGACTTAGACTGCAGGTTGAAGCAGAATGGGACCATCTCTGCCATGGGCCCCAGATACCATCCCATAGCATTCTTAGCTTTCTTGGTTGGCAGAAACAAAGGTTTTGCCAAGTTAATAAAGTCAAAAAGTTTCATCTGTTAGTATTAAGTCAGACATAGAAGTGGGCAAGGAGTGGTTACTCCAGAGACTAAAGGTAGCCAAGATAAATTGTAGTTAGACTCTGGACTTGCAACATTCCATCTCTTCACCATCACTGAAGTTCTAACCAGCCAGCCTTTTGGGAGATTCAGGGAGAAGTTCAGCCTCTCCAGGAGCTCACACTCGGAGGTATGACAACTGGCACCTGGGACTCTGGCTTGGGGAGGAGGCAGGAGGACTGAGAGTTTGAGGCCAGCCTAGGCTTACATTAAAAAATAAAATAAAACAAAATGAGCAGGGCAGAGGTGGTGCACACCTTTAATCCTAGCACTCAGGAGGCAGAGGCAGGAGGAACTCTGAGTTTGAGGCCAGCCTGGTCTACAGATCCAGTTCCAGGACAGCCAGGGCTACACAGAGAAACCCTGTCCCAAACAAACAAACAAACAAACAAACAAACAAATAAATACAATGTTTCACATTTGACCAAGCCCTCTCTGATGAGCCTGCTTTCCACCATAGCATAGGTGTCCTGAGTTCCAATCTTGTGTATTTATGTGTGGGGAGGTGGTGCCAGGGATTGAACATGCTGGACGTCACACAGCTACAGTATCAATTCTTGTAAATTAGTGACTAGTACTGGCTGCTCACTTGAAGGGAATGAGAAACACCTAGAACATAGTAAGCATACTTCTGTGTGTACGTTGAGGCTGTGTGAGAGAGGCTGGGGGTCTGTCTGTGATCTGAGACAGTCCTCAAGCTGGACAGCAGCACAGTGCGAGCCAGCCTTGGGCATCAGAGACGGCTCTGGGTAAGAGCACTTGCTGCACACCCGTGAGTGAGGACCTGAGTTCTGACCTCGGACACCCATGTAAATGCAAGTGCCTTCAATCCCAACACTTGGGAGGCAGAGGCAGGCAGAACTCTGTTAGTCTGAGTCCAACCCGGTCTACTTAGTGAGTTCCTGGCCAACTGGAACTACATAGTGAAATTCTGTTTCAAAAAAATAAATAAAAGATTGAATGTGACCATGATGCTAGAGCTGGTGTGCAGAGGGCAGCAGGGCTGACACATGAGACAGGAGCATTGTTGGGACTGTCTGGCTGCTGTCATAACCAGAAAAAAAGAGCTCAAGCTCCAGTTCAGTGAAGGATCCTGTACACTCATACATGTGTGCTCATGCACACACACACACACACACACACACACACACACACACACACACACATACACAGAGGCACACACACGACATTTGCATTGCACATACACACAGCATACACATACATATAAACACACACCACACACATACACACACCACACATAGCCTACATATACATACACACACACACAACACACACAGCCCACACAACATACACACATCACATACACACATGCACAACACACGCAGCCCACACATATATACACACAGCACATAAATAACACACACACACAGGGAAATATACAATACACAACACATGCACAGCATATATACATATATATACATATATATGTATATATACACATACATATACACATACAACACATACAGCCTATACAAACATGCATACACCACATACATAACACACAGAAATATACAATACACAACACACACACACACGGACACGGACACGGACACGGACACACACACCAAGATAAATCTTCTCTTAAATTTTATAACCTCTGTTGGTTTTATTTCTCTCGAGACCACCGTTAAGTGGCTATCTGGAACATATATCTGTCGCTGGCCTAACTGATGCCATGTTGTCCTTCTCTGGGTCTGCGCTGGCCTCTCCAGCCCTTCCTCTTGAGTCACTCTTTCCTACAGTGACCTTGGAACAGCAGAACTGATCGATGGGATTAATCAATAAGACTGATCGATAAACATCTTAAGACAAGGGACTGAAGCCACCTCCGAGTCATGGGGACGCTCACAGGATGGACCACCCCCAAAATGAGGGTGATTGTCTGCACACAGTGGGGAGGTTAAAGACCCTGGAGCAGGAGTGACCATCTCGTGGGAACCGAGTGTCCCTCTCAAGTGACAGCAGTAACGATACCCTCTTAGAACTTCCTGACAGAACCAGACAGAGGCGAAGATCCAGGAGGCCTGGTCTTGACTGGGACTGCTTCATTGTGCAGACCGCCTCCATTCTCTGAGCTCCCCAGCATCACTCTCCTCAGCTGGGGTGCTGGAAAGGACAGCCTCACTAGTCCTTTGGTCCTGCAGGGGACAGAACTTTGCCCCAAAGCTCTGATTACACTGTGTCTATTTTGTGTTAACAGGCTTAATAATTTGCTATGGGAACTAGACAGAACACCTCATTTACATTAACTAGTTTGTTTAAAAAGTTGCTATAAACAACACAGAACACCAGCCAGGTGCAGAGATGCACGGGGCAAGACGTGAACATGGGGCGTCCATTCCCTCTTTAAGTGTACCACCTGCCCACCCTGCACTTCTATGGGTTTAGTAATCCAGAACCTCATCAAATGTCTTGTTACAGATGCTTACACAGGTTTTGTTTGTTTATTTGCTTATTTATTGGTTTCTATTTGTTTTCATGAGACAGTGTCTTGCCATGTAGTCTAGGTTGGCCTTGAACTCACTATTTAGTGCAGACTGCAAGAAACATTTATCACCCCCTCGCCCCTCTTGCCCTACCTCTACAAGACTTAGATCCCCTGGGCCTCCCCTGCCTCTTTGCAGCTGCTAGCCTATCCTGTCAGGCTGTGGAGTTGGGCTTCTGACAATGGGATGAGACAAGGCCATGTCAGGCATAAAAGACAGAGGCTAGTTCAGCCACGTGTGCTTGCTAGCCTGGTTTACGTTTTAGCAATGCACCCTTTTCACAAAAAGAAATCGCCTTGCTGAGTTATTTGCTTTGCTTGTGTGTTTTCTTTGTGCAGCACGGAGGTTATCCTTTTCCAACAAGGCTATCCTTGAACTCAGGCTCCTCCTGCCTCAGCCTCCAGCTACTGGGATAAGAGGCTTGTGTCACCATGTGTGGCTTTGTTTCAGAGTTGTATGGTGTTTAATCTCCAGGCTTCCTCCTATTCCTCCCGTGTCCCTAGGGTTGAAAGTAGTGACTCTCTAATTCTCCATCACTGGGGGCCCTTTCCGGGGCTCTAGCCCCAAGTCACCTCATTATATAAAGTCAGGTGTTTTCAACGAACTTTGTTGTAAATAAGACACTTTCATTATTCACGAACTCTCTAAAGGGAAGACATAAACACAGAGATAGAAACTGGCAAGGCATTTTTAGGCCAGGGACTTTGAAAACAAGCAGTTCTGACTCCTGTCCTTGGCCAGTGTTGGGTTACTGTGTGCCCATTTAAGACAGTTGTTACTCTAAGAAACCTGCTCCCATGGCCTGAAGAAATCAGGCTTCACCCACTGCAGCTCCCTCCCTGAGACAGAGTCAAGATGCTGTCTGTTGGGGCTGGAGAGATGGCTCAGCGGTTAGAGCACTGGCTGTTCTTCCAGAGGACCTAGGTTCAGTTCCCAGCACCTACATGGCAGCTCACAACTGTCTGTAACTCCTGCTCCAGGAAATCCAACACCCTCACACAGACATGCATGCAGGCAAAACACCAATGATTATAAAATAAAAATTTATGAAGCAAAACCTTCTCTTTCTCTTCAAGGCCCTGTCATGTCACTTTAATACACTGTACATCTTCTTTCCTTTAAAAATTTTATTTCTGGAAACTGGAGAATTGGCTCAGAGGTTAAGAGCACCATCTGCTCTTCCAGAGGTCCTGAGTTCAATTCCCAGCAACCACATGGTGGCTCACAGCCATCTGTAATGAGATCTGGTGCCTTCTTCTGGCCTGTAAGCATACATACAGACAGAACACTGTATACATAATAAATAAATAAATCTTTTAAAAATTTTATTTCATTTTTCATATGTATGGGTGTTTTTGCATGCATGTGGACCACCTGCTTGCAGTGCCCATTGGAGACAGAAGAGGGCATCAGATCCCCCAGGAACTGGCTTATAGGGTTTGTGAACCACAATGTGAATCAATCCAGGTCCTCTAGAAAAGCAGTCAGGCATGGTGGTACCCAGCTTTAGACACAGCACTCGGAAGGCAGAGGCAGAAGGATCTCTGTGAGTCAGCAACAGAAGAGGATGCCAAGTGTCTTCTTCCATGCTTTCTGTCTGATCCCCCTGATGTAGGTTCTCTCATTGAATCTGGAGTTGCCGGGATTATGGTTAGACTTGTGGCAAGTGAGCATAGGGAATACCTTAGCAACATGGAACTCCTCTTGGTTTGAGCTATGCAAACACCCCTCTTAAAACTGTCATCTTTGAAATGTCTGTAAATATGGTCTGTGCAGGCAGTAAGTTTGGCATTATCAGGTGGCCTGAAGTTTCCCTTCCTTTCTCAGAAGCAAGAGCAGATCAGAGTCTGCAACACAGGAACCACTTCCTCTCCCAAGCTTCTTTTCCCAACTCGTCACATTCCCCCATCTTTCCATGCTGCCTCACAGTCAGCCTTAGAGAATATTTAACATAAATAGGGCTTTTTTTCTCAGAAGGTTAGTTCACAATATACTGTCTACATGAGATATAGTGAGGTATGTTTACAGCCGTCATTGGGCACTTATGGCCATCAACTCACAATCTTTGTTTCCCTGTCTTTCAAAAGAAATTGGGAATCAGAAACCATTAAAAAAAAAAAAGATTTAGTTTAAGCAGAACTGAGAAAAGTTCTTAGATTCTCTCTGCTTTCCTGTGGCAGTTTCAGTCCTACAGAGAGGATGAAAACAAAAACAAGAACAAGAAATACATGATGATTTCTCTTTGCTACAAGCTCTCAGAGCTGTGTGCACCCCTTCCTGGAGGCCAGCACCTCTTCCTTTGGTGCCAGGACTTCAGCCTTTCTCTCCTGGAGTTCCTTGGGCACTTTTATCTCTTTAGAGTCTGTTGTTTTAAGTTCCTGGTTTTATATCTAGTAAGGATTATTTAAATGCAAGCAGTATAATATTGTGGGGATTAACAAGGCAACTCCAAGTAGTTAAAAAGGAGGTTTATTTTGGGGTAATTTACAGCCAGTAAAGGGGTTGGTTACAGGATCCAGGAGAGGTGAGGTGCAGTCCAGCAAGGTTCTCTGGAGAACTCTGCTCAGACTACCATCCAGCATCCAGGATCATGAGGAACCAAGAGAGTAGGCACATCTGGATCTCAGATCTTAAGGGCTCCGGTCTGGGCCCCACCCCAGGGGCTGGTCATAGGTAGGCCTGGCAGTAACCAGAAGCCTCACTAGGGGTAGTACTTCCAGGTCAAAGCTAGAACAGCTACCCACTGTAGTATAATACTGTGACAGTCTAATATACAAGAACATTAAGAGCATAATGACAGTCCCTATACTGGACAGAGGGATCCGTCTTCTCCTAGGTATGAGGGAGAAGGTCCACATTGATTGTCAATGTGACTGAATTTAGAATCACCTAGGAAACACACGCCTGGGAGTGTCCATCAAGATTAAGTGAGAAGAGAGGTTTGCTCTCAGTGTGTCACCTTCCAACAGGTGGCCCCATATAAAGAGAGCAAGTGTGAGAGCCAAAGTTATATTTTAAGTTTTAATTACTATGCCTAAGAGATCCATGAAACAAAAATGCCTCTGATCTGCAAGTCCCTTGCCCAAGGACAGACAGTTCCTGAAATGCTGGAGGCTATTGTTTATGGGACATAACAAGCCATATATTTTCACTCCCCTAAATAAGTCTGTTTGACCTATCTGCACATGTGGGCAGGAGATTCACAGGATGAAGGTATGTCAGGATGCATGCTTGCCCTTGATTGGACCTGATGGGAAATGTAATGAATTATGGGTTTTCCTTCTTAAGCCCTGGCCATACTTGTTTCTTGGCCATTTCCTAGGAACCTAGGTCTGGACCTGGTCAGAGCCCATCCACTTGGACAGTTTTTAATTAAAGCTTGCTTCAAATTTGGCTTTGAACTGTAGTGGTGGTCTTATTCTAGATTGGTGGGATTAACACAAATATATCTATTGCTTCTGCTGTGACCCTCAAGTTTTCTGCTGACCTCTCAGTGTAAGTAAATTGGTTGCAACAACTCTGGGTTTGGTCCCGGATTTTGGTACCAAAACGTGAGTTCTGCAACTCTGGGAAAGGTGTCCTGGCTACCTGCAAGTCAGGCAACACCTTGAGCTGCTTAGGAGCTCTGATTGCTGAACTGCAAGGAGATAGTTCAGCCCTGGAGGGTGAGGTATCCCGGATACCTCAAGCTGCTCAGAACAACAACTCTGCCCTGAAGGTGTCCCGGACATCTGGAGCTGTTTAGCACAGCTCTGACAGCTGGAACTGCAAAGAAGCAGCCCAGCCCTGGAAGGGAAATTTTCCTGACTTCTCGGGAGAGTCAGGCTTGGAACTGCTTCAGCAGGGAAGGGTATCTTGACTGTCTGGGAAAGTCAAGGTATACCTGGTGTGATGGGAAATGGTCTCCCTGCAGGATATAGCAATCCTGCTCCTCTCCTGGAGAGCCGCTACAGCTGAGCTTTGCTCAGCCCCCACTTAAGTGGGCTTCCTAGCAGAGCTCTGCTTCTCTGGCCTAAGATGTTGCTTCTTTTGCTTCACTCTGCAACAGGGGAAACCCCTGCAGAAATGTAGCAATTTCCTCCAGCTTCCAGAGAAATGTGTTACTTTTCAGCTTTCTCTTGATCTGTCCACTGAGGTACTCTCAGCAAAGATCTGTTCAGCTCCTCCTTGCTCTACTCTAACAGTTCTCCCTTGTTTTGTCCACTGAGGGATGTCTCAGCAAGGATCTTCTCTGCGCCAGTGAATGAAGATCTTCACACCCAAAACTCTTTTGAGAAAGAGATTTAATTGGGAAGGAGAAGTCCAGGAGAGTAGCTGCCTCTACCAGAGTGGAGAGAACAGTCTTTTTTCTAACTGACCAAGCAGGGCGGTTTACACATGATGTCCTGGGGGTGGAGTCAACCAGGGGTTGACTTGGGGCCCAGGGTTCTACTGTCCTGCTCTGTGATTGGTTGGTTTCATAAGTCAGTTGGCCAGGGGCAGAGATGGCTCTGATCTGACTGAGCCAAACTGTGTTTCTTTCTGCCCTGATCTGAGTCATCTTAGCTCTGTACCACCTCCCTTGCGTCCAGGTTGTTGTTCTACAAGGGTGAAAGCAGGCGAATCCTCTACCACTGAAATAAAGCCTCAACATCATTCCTCTAAGCTCTTAACTGAAAATCTGGATAATGAATTGTCAGGGCAAAAAGACCTTGCCCTCCCAGATAGTACTAGGGAAAACAGGAATGTTAACCAGGCAGGGTTGTCTTTTCAAGGGAAAAGATGTAACCTGTTTTCCACGCAGAAGACTAGGAATGGAGGTGGCTAATAGCTCTGGTAATCCCTGCACTATCTGTAGGCTCCCCGACCAGGACAGGAGGTAGCTAACAGTCTAGATGACCTCTGCACTATCTGTTTGGCCAGGGGCTCCCCCAACCAGAGCTCGAGATGGTTAGTAACCTAAGTGGCAGCACTTTTAGAAGAGTTCTGATGTAATTATGCCTTCTTGTGCACAGGGGGTTTTGTTACACCAGGAAACCTTTTTCCAAATTGTATTGTACTTAAATATGCCTAAAATAAACTGCTCAGTGTCAGACTCTACAAGTGTAAACCAACACCAGCTACTGAGCCATGTTGAACTGAATTTCCCTCTTGCCTCATGCATTTGCTACTCTGGTGGGCATGGCATTTATACAAACCGCTACAATGAATAACAGAAATGTGTGAGAGCTTGTTCAACTTGGGACTGAAAGAGGGCTCACATGGACCTAGGGAAACAGCAATTTGACCGGATTGAATTCCCCCCCCCCCATTCTTTCAGAGTTTTACATATGTTCTGACAAATTAAATAGGAACTTTTTGTGTTTTTTATTGTGAAGGTAGTTGGGGAGGATCATTGGGTCAGAATGAAGGATCAAGTAATTTTAGTTGTGAAGTGAGCAACTGTTGTAAACAAAGCCACGTGCACCCTGGTGACCTCCTGGCACACAATTAGCAGTAATGACCATATAGTCCCTGCCTGTACTTAATGTTGGGCTTTGAACTGCTGGCAGGGAGCCACCACGCTGCAGAGCAGGGCAGGACTCTGGGAACATGCAGGTAGGTGTGGAGACAGATTCAAACACTTGCCAGGCTTCTGATCCTAGGTAAACCATGAGACACAGGTTTTTCCTCTACTTTTCATGAACTCAAATACTTCTTGACAAACAGATTTGCTACTTTGTTGTGTTGATTTTACTGCTAGGGTTGTTTTTGGTTTTTGTTACAGTTACATATATATAAACCCAAGTTGATGGAACATCTACATTATTGTACTTACATGTTGAGCCAAGTGTTACAGAAGTCTTTACCGTTTCCTTATGCTTTTAGATGGTTTTGGTTGAAGTTCTAACTCGGTGGAAGGATTCTTGCCTAGCATTTGGGAAGCTCTCGGTTTAATCCCCATTGTTGAGAGTAAAAAGCTAGACAGCCTCATTGTTTGTGATCCACCGTGGTAGCCAGCTTCCAAGATGACCGGGGGTATCCATCTTTCCTGCCAGTCACTGGAATTGACCAGTGTGACAGAGTACCGAGGAACGATGAGTGTGGCTTCTGAGGCTGTTAAAGGCATCAGAGCCAACAAATCCCTGATAGAGCCAACCAGCCAAATGGAAAGATGAATGTGGTAAGGAGCTGAGGCCTCAGCAGTCATGTGAATCACAAAGCATGGGGCCACCAGGCCCAGGCAGGCCCTGGATGGCAATGTTCACTGTTCTCATCCAGGACACAGTCCGAGCCCCTCAACCAACCGTTCTCACATTCCTTATCCGCAGAAGGTATCACAATGCTTATTGTTTTTTATTGTTATTCTTTCATTTTTTTTAAGACAGGGCTTCTCTGTAACTGCCTTGGCTGTCCTGGAACTCACTTTGTAGACCAGGCTGGACTTAAACTCACAGAGACTTGCCCAATTCTGTCTCTCAAGTGCTGGGATTAAAGCATGTACCACCATGCATGGCACACTTGTTTACTGTTTTAAGCCACCAAGTTTTGGAATAGTTAAATTTTCCTCTGAACTCAGCAGATTAGATCTGTATTTGCATCTCTCTTGATGTTCAGGGACCATTCTTTGCTTCTGTTCCGATTCTTGGCTACAGTCCAGGATATTGATTTGATCTCTGGTTTCGCAGAAGTGGTATTGCATCATTACAAAACCTACTGGGTAGAATAGACATGGCAGTGAGATGGCTGAGATGGTTCTGTATTGGTTCAGATCCAGTTTCTGGGCTGGAGACATGGCTCAGTGGTCAAGTATATTTGTTGCTCTTACAGAAGACCTGAGTTTAGTCCCCAGAACCCACTTTGGGCAGTTCACAATTGCCTGTGACTTCAGGTCCATGGGGATCAGATACATCTTCTGGCCTCTGAAGGCAAATGCACTTACGTGCAATACACACACACACACACACCACACTCCAGCTTGATGGTGCTGGTGTACACCTGCAATTCCATGACTTCAAAGGCTGATATGGGATGATCAGGTGCTTGAGGTCATCTTGACCTACATGGCAAGACACTGTTGTGGGAGCCCGTTCTCGAGTTCCTCGTGGCTTTACCCAGCAGGTCCGAATAGAGAATGATCAGGACCACGGGCCTGAGTGCTGGTGTCTGAGATGGTCTGCACTTGGCTGTGCTGGGGGAGGAGGTCTTTTGCTCCACCCCTTGGCATCTCTATAAAAACCCTGGGGCAGAGACAGTCGGGGCTCCTTGGAATAGGTTCCAGGCCCTCTCGAGGCTATCCTTTATTTTCTATCTGTTTATCTCTGCAAGATTCTCCGCAATAAATCCTTCTATCTAATATTTCCTGCTGATTGCACTCAAGAAAACTCTGGGGAACTGTGGGGGTGGTGGGTAAACGCCCCACAGGATGGCGTCATGAACAGGGACTAAAGAAAAAAGGGGGGGACTAAGAAAAGGGGGTACTAAAGACAAATGAACAGGGACTAAAGACAAAGTAATAGGGACTAAAGATAAAGGAAAATAATAGTTTTATTACAGAGTTTTTGGTGAAAGTGCTGTCAGCCCTGCCAGTGGAAAGGCATGCTGGTGTTATGGAAAATATATATTTTATATATATATATATATATATATATATATATATATATATTTGGGAGGCAGGGGTTTTATCCTTGAGAGAAAAGGAAAGCAGACTGGAAGGATGTCCGATGCTGCAGTGAAATTCTCTTCTGTCAAAATTTTCTATCTTCTACCCTTTCTCAATTTCTATCTGTGAAAAATAAGTATAAGGTATAGGGTAGTAATATAGTTTAGGAAAAACTTAGAAGTGTAAGATTGTGTAGGAAAAAGTAAGGCAACTAGACAGAAAAACTCAATTTTCTCACTTTGGGAGCTATAAACGCAAACTGGGGTAAAAAAAAATCTTTCTTTGGGCTTTATGGGTAGTAAAAAAGCTCTTCTTTGAGCCTATGGGGAAGAAAAAGTTTCCTATGGAGCTTTTGACCTGGGGACAGCTGAAATGCTAAGTCCAAGCGGCAGGAGAAAGTGTTTTCTCCGAGGCAAAAATGGGGGTATAAGAAGTCAAAGTTTAAAGTTGAAGTTTTGGGAAAAGTTGGTCTTTCTCCTGGGGGGAAAAATCTTTCTCTTAAACTATATAGCTTTTCTTAGAAGATTTGGGGGAAAAATCTCTCTAAAAAGCCTTAATCTTTCTCTCTTAAGAAACTTAAAAACTAAAGCCTCTAACCTTCTCTCTCAGAAAGACGAGAGTAGAATCACCTGAAGATATTAGTATGGGGACCACCTGTGATTAGCTCTAAGGGAAAACAACAAACCTCTTAAGATAGCAACTCTCAGACCCGAAAAGAACTATGGGAAATGAATGATATAAGGAAAATGATATAAGGGACTGATAATATTATGGACTGATATAAGGGAAATACATTCTGGGAAAGGTAGTTTTTCTGCTAAAGATGGTGACATTGCCCTGAAACACTTTTGTCAGCTCGAAAATACGTGCATGGTAAACTTAAAATACAGCCTCTAAAAGAATAAGGAGGAAAGTTGTCTAAGAGTTTAAGTATCAGTTCCAATGAAAGATTGCAAGGATACAGAACTAGGTGCTTCACGGTTTGGGGCTAAGTTGGTAAAATGCCTTATTTACCCTAATAGCTGTGCAAAGTTTTTACGGTAGATGGATGACAAAAAGCTACCTATAAGAGCAAACAAGCCACTTTAAAATCCTTAAAACAAGGGAAAGCAGTTTATACACTGAACGTTGTCTTAGATATGAAGAAACTTATGTTGAAATTAAAAAAGTTCTTTGCCTTTTGAACAAACTGCCTGCAATGAGTAATTCCTTTGAAATCTAATAAGGAGACAAGGAAACAGGCATTAAAAAAGAAATGACTGCTTTCTAGATGGGAAACAAACTTCAGAAAATCTAGCTGTCTTACAAAAGAGTTGCTTTACCTGAAAGTTCCCTATAAGAAATCAATGTTAAATATCACCGCTGCTAATAACATCAGGAGTTAAAGCTAATGAAGTGAAAGTACTAAATTCTGAAACTCAAGTGAAATGGAAAGATCCAGTTTTTGTAATTTTATCTCATTTTTAAGATATGGAAGGGTCCCGATCCTGTGTTAATATGGGGTCGAGGACATGTTTGTGTTTTTTCACAAGAGGAGAATGAAGCTCGGTGGTTACCGGAGCGTCTGGTAAGGAGCGTGGAACTAAGAAAAGTCAGCTCCAATGACGTTCCTATAAAGGAAGCAGAATGAAAGTGGCTTGATTAGTGTTTCTGAGGTTTTGTCACTGGTTAATGCAAACAGTGAGGAAACAAGAGTTCAGAGCTGTGCAGCTTTTGGCTTTACTAGCTCCTTTAGAAAAATACTTTATATCACCTAATAGCTGTGCAGTATTTGGCGACAAGCTTTACAGCAGCTAAATACAGTAATTTCACCCTCAGCGTGAAGTGAAGTTTTTCAGTAGAACAAACCAAAAATACTGCTGTAATAGAAACGTTTGTCTGAATTGAAGCACTTAGGGGACTATTATGAATTTGGGTGAAGGGACAGCCTCTAGTTAAAGACCGTCTACCGCTGACAGTGCATCTCTGCCGGTTCCAGAAAGGCTGAGAGAACTCGGCAACTTTAGGGTGTGGCTTCGTCCAGAGAATGTTACAATCCCCTAGCAACAAGTATCACAACTCTATAATGACAACACTCACTAAATCCCAGTGCTTTATAACAAAGCTGACTATAAACTCTAAACTTTAGAAATGATGTACGTACTTCCTGTCTAGTTAAGAGAATCTTTCTAATAGAGATGGTGATAATAATTAAGAGTAAGAAGTAGAAAGATGAAAATAAGATATGTGAGTTTGTAAAAATTCTGTCTTGTTAGATCTGTGTTAAGAAATCTTTAGGTGTTTGCTAAGTTAGATATATGCTAATGGTAGCCTATATAAGTTTGTAAATAGATCTATAGAGTTCCTTTAAGAATATAAGCTTGTAAGAAGTATCTAAGGTAGTCTTAAGACATGTAGTAATAAGCTTGTAAGATGCTAGTTGTAAATGTAATTTAAATAAGAAATAAGATGGAATGAATATAAGTATATAAGAATTAATAAGAAATATATTTGCTAAAGTAGTTCTATAGTTTCCTTAAAGTATAAATAAGTAGATGTTAATATGTTATATGTGAGTTTGTAAAAATGTGTAAATGTTGAGTGAGTTTATGCTTAAGCACATGTTATGTGAGTTTGTAAAAAAGTATAAATGTTAAGTGTGAATCTATTCTTAATGCATATGGTGAAAGAACCCAAGACACAGAGGTTAGTGTCCCAGTAGACTGCAAAGTAGGAAGTTTGAATGGTTTCAAAAGCTCCAGAAGCCGCTAAGAAGCTAAGAATGGCGGACGCCAGAACCAGCACAACAAGGCATTCACAGCTGAGATCCGTGGAAAATCGACACAACACAGAAAAACCTGAGCTAACATCAAAAACGGTGCGGTTTAGAATACTACTGTACCTAAAAAGGTCTCTGGCTTGAGAATAAAAGTTCGAGACGCTTGTTTGAACAAAAATTATTAACTGCAAAAAGTTTTGGTTGAAAAACGTCTTTTCATATTTGGAAGTGAAAGCCTGATACCAGAATTTATCATTTGAATTTTAAGACTTAAATGAAATAAACAATAGAGATTTCATTGCAATGGGACAGTTTTGAGTAACGACCTAGGAACGGTTTTCTGGAATTGGGTTAAAAATGGAACTGTTTAAATGAAGAAATGTATTTCTACTTAGAATCAAGATGCAGTTTTGTGTATGCATATGCTTTATTAACTGGTGATTTATGAATTGTTTTGCGGAACTGTTTATGTAAAAATGGAATTACTTATGGAACTGGTTTTGTGTTACAAATGGAACTGTTTAAACAGAAAAGTTTGGGTTTTCTAACTAGGCTTGAGATTTTGCTTAAAATTATAAAGAAAAGGGAGAGTTAATATTCCTTAGTCTATTTAATTTAAATTGTTGTTTGAGTGGATTAATGTCATGTTTTGTTAGTAAGAAATGCAAATGGGGTATACTAAAAGACTACTTTTAAAGTGTGTAAAGAGTTTTATTAAGAAACTGCTTTTGGAGCCGGGCGTGGTGGCGCACGCCTTTAATCCCAGCACTCGGGAGGCAGAGCCAGGCAGATCTCTGTGAGTTTGAGGCCAGCCTGGTCTACAGAGTGAGTTCCAGGAAAGGCGCAAAGCTACACAGAGAAACCCTGTCTCAAAAAAACCAAAAACAAAAAAAAAAATAAATAAAAAAATAAAAAAGAAAGAAACTGCTTTTGGATGTTTTGCTAAAAGTTTTCAAAATGTTAATGGTTAGATTGAAAATATTGCTTTTCAATATGGGTTTGTAGGAATTGTTAAACTTATAGTTTGGGTTCCTCTAACTAGGTTTGAGATATTGTTTAAAAAATTATAAAGAAAAGGAGGAGTTATGTAAGAGATTGAATTATGTTCGCAGAAACCTATTGATATTAATGCACTCTGGTTTTGTGGAGTTAAGGAAATATTTAAATTCAATGTGAATACATCGAAGTTTTTCCTATGTTCTGTTAACAAGAAAATTCAAATGATTGAGTTAAAGCTGTAAGACAGAGAAAATCGTTAACTATATATGGCACCATATATGCTAATTCAGATGGTTCTGTTAAAGGGTTTGCTTTGAGTTGTAAGATTGAGAGAATTGTGACTATGTATAGCGATATTTATGTTAACCTGTTATTGGTAATGATGAAGCTAAGGGATTCTTTAAGTTTGTAGTTGCCTTAAGAGTTTTTGGTCTAGAAAGGGCTTGAGGCAGCTAAGACTGCTGTGGTCACCTTGGACCTAATTCAAAAGAGAAATGCCATCTATATCATCCTCTACTCCCATACTGGGAGGTGTAACAGCTATGGAGATTGCTGTAAGCCATTAATAGTTATTTTTTTATATATTAAGAAGGGGGTAGCCGGGCGGTGGTGGCGCACGCCTTTAATCCCAGCACTCGGGAGGCAGAGCCAGGTGGATCTCTGTGAGTTCCAGGCCAGCCTGGGCTACCAAGTGAGTTCCAGGAAAGGCGCAAAGCTACACAGAGAAACCCTGTCTCGGAAAAAAAAAAAAAAAAAAAAAAGAGGGGGGGACCTGTGGGAGCCCGTTCTCGGGTTCCTCGTGGCTTTACCCAGCAGGTCCGAATAGAGGATGATCAGGACCATGGGCCTGAGTGCAGGTGTCTGAAATGGTCTGCACTTGGCTGTGCTGGGGGAAGAGGTCTTTTGCTCCACCCCTTGGCATCTCTATAAAAACCCTGGGGCAGAGACAGTTGGGGCCCTGTTGGAATAGGTTCCAGGCCCTCTCGAGGCTATCCTTTATTTTCTATCTGTTTATCTCCGCAAGATTCTCCGCAATAAATCCTTCTATCTAATATTTCCTGCTGATTGCACTCAAGAAAACTCTGGGGAACTGTGGGGGTGGTGGGTAAACGCCCCACACACTGTCTCAAAAAACCACAGGCTAGTAATGCAGTTTAGAGGTGGAACACGTGCTCTGAATGGCCAAAGTTCTGGGTGTGACCCGAGAACTACAAAAACAAACACATCAACATCACTTCTGCTGCTTTGCTCTCTACTCCAGGGCTTGGTCAACTGGCTCTGGAATGACCAGAATCTGGGGAAAACCAGCTGGTGTCAAAATAACCATTAAGAGCCCCCAAACCACGGAGCCATGTTAGTGACTGTGTCCTTCCTTAAAACAATCTCTTGTTTAAAAGGTTAGTCACCTGTAGCGATAACTTTCTAACTTATTGGCTTTGGCAAGTATTACACAAGGCAACTGACAAAGTTTTTGGTGTCTTACACATAATAGGACTTGAAGAAAGGTCACCCCAGTCTCTTTCATCAGAACGTAACTTCCTCCTCTCCTTTGCTCTGCAGAGCCAATCAATTACCGCTGTCAAGTCTACTTCCGAAATGCACTTTAAACCACCCCTTTTCCTATCCTACCGCTCTTCTCATCGGGGTTCTGTCTATGGGCCTCTGGGCCAGGCCCCCCCAACTGAGTCGCTATGCAGTTGTCGGTATGGCCTTCACAGACACCGGTGCCATCCTGCTACCCCCACGATTGTTTTCTTCTTTAAAGACGGCTCAGAGGTTGATGGCACTTGCTGCCAAACCTGATGACCTCAGGACCTATATTGTGGAAGGAGCAAACTCCCGCCTGCAAGCTGTCCTCTGGGCTCCACATGCACTCAGTGGCGCTTGCTAATATAAAAAGTAATAAATGTAAAAGAATACGAAGTGCCCGTGCCATCTGGATTCTACGGCAGATTTAGAAATGAATCTCAGATCCAAACTCCTGCTTCAGTGCCAAGAGCATCAGTTTAGACGTGGGTAGTCTGTTGACTCCAAGCGGATGGCAGGTGGCAGGTGAGGGCAGGTTTTCTCCCTTCCTCCTCCAGCTGTGCTTCTCAACCTGACCCCCCACTTTCTGTTTCTGGAGGTACAGTCAGTATATAAGCAACTGCATCTTTAGACACGATGGTAACAACAACAACAAAGTCAACTTTAAAATAATGATGGTGGCACACACCTTTAATTCCAGGCCTTGGAGGCAGAGGCAGGCAGATCTCTGTGAGTTCAAGGCCAGCCCGGTCTACAGAGTTACACGAAAGCCAAGACTATATAATGATACCTTTTCTCAAACCCAAACCCTAAAACCAAAAAGATAAAAAAACAAATAAAGAAGCCAGGCAGTGGTGGTGCAAGCCTTTAATGTGAGCACTTGAGAGGCAGAAGCAAGAAGATCTCAGTGATTTCCGGGCCAGCCTGGTCTACAAAGCGAGTTCCAGGACAGCCAGGATGTTACACAGAAAAACCCTGTCTCGAAAAACAAAACAAAAAAGCAAACAAAAACCACCATCAACAACACCATTGTAGACCGGCATGATGGGTCACATTTTTTTCTTTGTGTAGCCTTGGCTGGCTGTTCTAGAATTCTCTCTATGAAGCAAGCTGGCCTGGAACTCACAGAGATCCACCTACTTCTGTCTCCTGATTGCTGGGATTAAAGGCGTGAACCACCACTGCCAGGCTAATAGGTCACATTTGTAATCCCAGCACTTGGGAGAGTTCAAGACCAAGTTGGACTGTATACCCATTTTAGGCTAGTCCCTAAATAAGTAAATGTTTCCAAGATGCTCAGCAGGAGTAAAATCTTTTTAAAGAGTTACTTATTTGCCTGTCTGTTCCTGCATTATGTGGTTGCAGTGCCCACAGAAGTGAGAAAAGGTGGTAAGATCCTTTGGAACTGGAGTTGCACTGCTGGGAGCTGAACTCGGTCCTCCAAGAGCAGCATGTGCACTTACTGCTGAGCCCTCTCTCTAGCAGCCCCCCACCCCCAATAATAAGTCTGTGATCAATTAGAATGGCATTTGCAAGAGTTGTTGACTGAGAAAGAGCTGTAAAATGAGAGACAGAAACATGCTGTTTCCAAAAAATAGTCATGCTGTTCTTAGAAGTGCAAGTCTTTGAGCCAATTAAAAGTTGGAGGGGAGGGAAAGCATTGCTAGGCTAGATTAAACATCTCCCACGAAAAGGCAACTAATCACACTAAGATGCTTTTCCCAGTTCCTTGGGCGCCCTGGCAATACAAGCATTCACAACTGGAGACAAACTTTTCTAAGGACAAGGACTCGCCAAAGACATCCAAAAGTACAGAACAGCAAATTCCTCACTTGGCATTTGGTCCACCCACTCGTTTCTTATTAGTATGGTTCCAGTGAATTTGCAAATCTCAGATTTCCTAGAACCTCCTATTCCCGTGCCCAACAGGCAACAGCGTTGGGGACGAAGTCCTAACCACTTGAGTTTAGTGGGAAAGGTACACAACTAGATTGTGGTTTCTGTTCCACACCCTTCAGCACTCCTGCTCTCAGCTCCACACTTGTGTCCCAGTCTCTGGAAGGTGACTGCAGCAGCACTGGTCGGGTGAGAATGACCTAACTGAACCGCAGAGCACTCTAGGGTGGTGCTCTGGCGCGGGGATCACGCTCCTCCCACAACCAGACGCCTAGGGGCCTGGAGGCCGTTCTTTCCCAAGCCCACAAGTTCATCGGGCTTCGGGACAGCACTCCACGATCCGGCCGCGCCATAAGGGGATCTGAAGGCCACCGGCCATGAGCGTCCCGTTGCGATCCGGCCGGAGCACCTGGCGGCGGGCAGCCACCGTGGTGCTAGCCGCGGGCTGGAACCGTCCGAGTCCCGGCGCCCCTCAGTCCGCCGACGATTTCCGGCTGCTGCTTCTCGAGCGCGCCCCAAACCAGCGCTTCATGCCAGGCGCGCACGTCTTCCCGGGCGGAGCGCTGGACGCCGCCGACAGCTCGGCCGATTGGCTGCGACTGTTCGCGCCCCTGCACACACCGTCGCGCTTCGGCCTGGGCCCGGCGCCGCCTCAGCACCCCTCTTTCCCGGGGCTCGTCCACGACAACGCGCACGCCGGGGCGCTGCCTGATGACGTAGCGCTGCGCATCTGCGCCGTCCGCGAGACCTTCGAGGAGGCTGGGGTGCTGCTGCTGAGGCCGCGGGGCTCGGCGCCGGCTTCCCCAGGGCCCGGCCTGGCGCTGTCGCCTCCGCCGGGCCTGGCCGACTGGCGCTCGCGCGTGCGCAGTGACCCGCGCTGCTTCCTGCAGCTGTGCGAGCACCTGGACTGCACGCCCGACATCTGGGCTCTGAGCAACTGGGGCGGCTGGCTCACGCCGTACGGGCGTGGCACCCGCCGCTTCGACACCACCTTCCTCCTGTGCTGCCTGCGCGAGACCCCGCCGGTGGATCCCGACCTCACCGAGGTGGTGGACTACAAGGTAGGGCCCGCGTACCCCGCGGGATGCGCTGAGCATTACCGCCGTCCAAAGGCGTGACATTGCCGAAGGCTCTCACCCCGTGGGGACACGGCAGAGCTTCCGTTGCCTGTTCTGAAAACTAAACAACGATTCATTCACTTCATCCCCTAATCGTTATCTTTCGATTTCTGGAACATATTGCAGGATTTCAGACCTATCAACTTTCCTCTCCTCTCTCCCTCCCTCCCTTGTTCCCACCTTCCTCTTCTCCCTCTCTCTCCTTTTCCCGTCTTTCCTCTCCCATCCTCCCGTTTCTAATGCTTTTCTCCTCTTCTCATCCCCCCTCCCTCCCTCCTTCCCCTCCCTCCCTCCTCCTCCTCACTAGCACCAGGCACAGTTAGACTTCGGCAACTTCTTCATTTATTCAAATGTTTTAAACTTTTATTTATTTTTTTAAAAAGAAATAAAATGACTTATTTTAAATCGTATGTCCAAGTAGGAGTATATGCATTTGAGCGCAGGTGCCCACTGATCTGGAGTTGGAGCCACCTTGAGTGGTGATGGGAACGGAACTCAGGCCCTCTGCAAGATGGTTCCTCTACAGATCTCAGCTGAGCCATCTCCTTCGTTCCCCTTCGTCTGTTTTTTTTTTTTTTTTAAAGGATTTATTTATTATGTATACAGTGTTCTGTCTGCATGTATCCCTGCAGGCCAGAAGAGGGCACCAGATCTCATTATAGATGGTTGTGAGCCACCATGTGGTTGCTGGGAATTGAACTCAGGACTCTGGAAGAGCAGCCATTGCTCTTAACCTCTGAGCCATCTCTCCAGCCCCCTCGTCTTTTTTTTTTGTAACTGCAGTGGATTGCTTGCTCTACTGTAGGACGTGGATGCGCATTCACTTGTTTCAACCTTTTTCCTTCTATATTTCATTTGTATAAACTCAATTGTTGGTTTTTGGTGTGTGTGTGTGTGTATGTGTGTGTGTGTGTGTATGTGTGTGTGTGTTGGTTTTGTTTTGTTTTGAGCCAGGGTTCCTCTTTGAAACAGTTCCTGGGTATTCTGGAACTGACTCAGTAGACCAGGCTGGCCTCGAACTCAGAGATCCGCCTGCCTCTGCCTCTTGAGTGCAGGGATTAAAGGCATGCTCCACTACGCCCAGCTCAATTGCTGTTTTTTAAGTTTACACTTTTCCTTTGAAATATCAGCCTTAAGTAGTATTTCTGGAAGCATCACAGCTGCGGCACCCCGGTTCTAGAGCATTTGACGCCCTCTTCTGGCCTCTGAGGGTATGCACGTATGTGGTGCACAGACATACTTGCTGGCAAAACACATACATAAATCTGAAATTATTTTTTTTATTTTTCTCTTATTATGTTGATCTTTTTGTTTACATCTTTGAACTAACCAGACTGCTTAGAACAGGAGATAGAAAAGAGTCAGGCAGTGTGATAGCTTCAATTGTCACATTGTCACAACCTAGAATCCCTCCGGGAGCCCCTGGGTACAAATGCTTACAGTGTTCCCGTGATGTAGCACTACAGAGCATGCCTGCATCTCTGGAATTACTCAGAAATTTTTTTTATCTCTCTTTTCCTTTGAAATACTGTTGTGGAATAATCTTTTTTTTCACTGTGAAGATCTGTCACTCGGACTGGTTTATTAAAAAGCTGAATGGCCAATAGCTAGGCAGAATTTCCAGGCACAGAGAATGCTGGGAAGAAGGGTGGAGTCACCAGCCAGATGTGGAGGAAGCAGGAAAGTAACGTGGGCCCTATGGAGTAAAGGTCATAAAACCATGAGGCAAGGTAAATTAATAGAAATGGGTCAATTTGAGTTCTAAGAGCTAGTCAGAAACAAGCCTAAACTGTCAGCCAAGCTTCCATAATTAATAAGTCTCCATGTGGTTATTTGGGAGCTGGCTGGAGGGACAGAAAATTCCACCTACAAAATACATTCCAAAGCTTGGGTGTGCTTGCTCAGACACTGGGCTTTCTCATTCTTTTTCTCTCAAGCTACTCCCCAATCCCCTTCTACCTAGTGGCCACTCAAAGCATGCTATCTCTCTTTATCCACCCCAGCTCCTTTCTGCTGGCACCTACTGAGATTTATAGCTCATCTGCCCTTTGCTCTTAAACTGTAGTGCAATTGTCCTTGAGAACTTTCAGTCTTTTTAAATTAAATAAAAAATAAAAGATATTATTTTATGCTTGTGTACGTGTGCATGTGTGTGTGTGTGTGTGTGTGTGTGTGTGTGGTTTGTTGTTGTTGATACAGACCACATTTCCCTGCATTTGACATGTCCTGAATTACATGTTAGCATTGTTTGTTTGTAAGTTGCTGACTGCTGGGTTTTCTTCTATTCTTTTAAATAGTGTTGCACTTTTCCCGGCAGGCAGTTAAGTTATTAGAGATGGACTCTGTCCTTTTAAGGTATGGTTTAAATGGTTTGGGGGTGGGTCTACAGTATATTCTGGAGCTAATTTAGCTACAGTTCCATTATGTGACCTTCTCTGGTCACTCGAGTGCCCAAGTGCTGGTTACATTTAATTAAGGCTTTCCCAGTGTTGGGAATACACTGCTGGAGAGGATGGGGAAAAGTCTTGGCTCCAGGTGAGCATGAAGAATTTAGTCAGGAACCTCCCAGGTCTTGCTCTTTCCTTAGAAGTAGTCATTGTCTCACAAGTAAGTATGTAGTAGAGTTTCGGGGTTCAGTTCTGTGTAGACTTTCTCAGGCACACGGCTCACCCAACACTACCCAACGTGAGCCTCCCTCCCAAATTCTGATCTGTATAAGAACTAGATGCCGCTTAGGTTCCCCTGCTGTTCTATAGTCCGGGAGTGACTTTAGGCAGAAGCCTTAGACAAGTGGTAGGTCTCACTTCATTCTTTATTTATTTACTTACTTATAGTCAGGCAGTTTTTGGTGTTTGGAAATAGATTTTATCAAGTTGTTATGTAGTGTGTGAGTTTAGCTCTCATGGCCGAAAGGATTTTTTAAAAATTATTTTTGCTAATTATCAGCATTTTAACTAGTATTTAATAAGTATTAATATTTTTGATAAATATTATTACTTAACAACTATGATTTGATTGTTATTATTTTTGTACTTTAACATGCGTGCAGATGACCATGGTGGCTAGAAGAGGGCTTTGAATCGCCTAGAACTTGAGTTATGGGTGGTCATGAAGCTACCCAATGTGGTTCTGGGAACCCAACTCTGGAAAAGCCACAACTGCTTTTAACCACCGAGCCATCTCTCCAGCCACCAGTTCTTTCTTTCTGAGACAAGACCTCACTGTTGCCCAGGCGGGATTTCATCTCCTAGACTCAGGCAATTTTCCTGGTCAACCTCCTGATTAAGCAGGACAGTAGGGACATGGCAATGTCCAGACCTCTGAATGTTCTCATGTTGTCTGAGAGATCTAGCAAGGCCCCCTGGATCAGTTAGTTTTCACATCAGGCAGATCTTATATGCCCATCTAGCAACCTCGGACCTGGCTGGTGGTGGAATAAACCTCACAAAGCTGCTTCCTTTGTCTCCTACAGTGGTTGTCTCCATCAGAGGCTACTGAGTGTTTCCTGTCCAAAGAAATCTGGCTGGCACCACCGCAGTTCTATGAAATGAGAAGACTTGAAACTTTCGACTCTCTCTCTGCTCTGTACAGATTTTCTTCAGATCACCCTTTAGAAATAACTGAGAAATGGCTGCCGATAATACTTTTAACTGCTGATGGCTCCATCAGTCTTCTCCCAGGTGAGTTGGGGAAGTACCAGTGCTCTGGTTAGTATTCACCTTAAGATTATCAGACCAGCCCATATCAAAACATCAAAAGTGTTGTTATTAAGGCCAACATTAATGTTAATATTTAATAGGCTAAAGAGAGCATGAGGTAATCCAAGACTTACAGTGTTTGGCTGGGATGTGACTTGGTGGAGCACTTGCCTAGCTTGCATCAAGGCCTCAGTTTTAATTCTCAGTGCTGCTGAAATAGATGATAAAATAATTATAGTTCACAACAGAAGCACTGTAGTCATCCATTATGATGTGCCCAAAGAAAATGCTTGTCTTGGGGTAGACATAAGTAGGGATATTAAAATCCAACCAAGAGGGCTAGAGAGCTGGCTAAGTCAGTAGAATGTTGGCCTTGCAGGTGTGAGGGCCTAAGTTTGGGTCCCCTGAACCGGGGTAAAGAGCCAGGCATGGTGGTGCCAGGCACCTGCAATCCCAGCATTGTGGGGCGGAGTGGGAGGCAGAGCCAGGCGGAGCCTTGGAAGTTCATGGGCCAGCTAGCCTGGCCTAATTGGTGACATCCCAGGCCATAAGAAACCCCATCTGGAACAAAGGTGGAAAGTTCTGGAGGAACAACCCCTGAGGTTGTCCTCTGGCCTCCATGAGTAATTGCCTCTGTAGTCACGCACACACACTTGGTGGAGGGAGAGACCTAACTCTAGCAGGCTGGTCCCTGACCTCTTCCTGTGTACACACACACACACACACACACACACACACACACACACACACACTGACCTCTGCCTGTACACACACACACACACACACACACACACACACACACCCCTCTCTCCCTTTCCCCTCCTCTCTCAAATGTAATCAAAACTTGAAACAGGATGAGAAAGAGTCTGAGTGGTCGGAGGCTGTACTGCTGCTCTCTCAGAGGATCTGGGTTTGGTTCCTAATACCCATGCCAGGCAGTACACACACATGCATATGCATACCGTGGATTAATAATAAATTTAAAAATAAATTAAAAGTAGCAACAAGAAAAACACCAACTAAGCTTCAACAAGAAATACATAACAAAAAATACTGATTTATATCAATATATTGGGGTGATTTATAAAACAATGCTTTGCAGAAACAAATTTTTACTATTTTTCAGGAGATGAACTGTATGTGAAAGACTCAGATTTCTTAGAAAAACCAATGTCTACTGACAAAAAGACTGAAGAACTCGTGAAGGAAGGCAAAGTAGTTAACCGAATGGTGATCCACAGTCTCCACCACTATGAAATCTATGTGTCTCTGCTGTCCAAGGATAAGCTCGTGTACCCTAAGAACTACGTAGTGAACAAGAGCCTGCCTGCCCACTTGTGAGGTGCTCCACTTGTGGGGATCGACTGAACGTGTCTGAAATACAAGGACTGTGCCTGTAAAGTTGTGTCTGCCCTGTTCCCTGTGTTGTGTGTGTTGGCTGCCTGTCTTCAGACTGCACAACAAGCTCTGAGGGTACAGTGTATGAAGTGTTAAGGACCTGGTTACTGGATAAACGGCTTCACAATGGTTGTCTCTTCTGTGTTTTATTAGCTTGAACATTTAAAAAGGGGTGTCCTGCCGTCCTCCAACTGCCCCACGGGTTAGCAGGTTTCCTGACGTGCGGTGGAGATGGAGCCCTGGATCTTTCAGGCTTTCATCAGGAATTAATTTGGGGTACCTGACTAGATGGTGTTAAGTTCGAATGTGGCATTTCCTCCACGTGGTCCCGAACTGGTAGCCCTGTTTTGGCAGGTTGTGAAAACTGAGGGGCAGGCTTTAACTAGAAAAAGTGGGTTGCTGGTGTGGGTGGGTCTTGAGGGATTGAGTCCCACCTCTGTTCCAGCAGAATTCTGTTTTCTGACCGGAAGAGATCTGAGCAGGCTGCATCAGGTTTCTGCCTCTGTGAATACCACATTATCTTCAGCACCGTGAGATTGGCTGAACTAAACCCCAATTCTGTGTGGTCTCTGTGAGGCATTTGATCATAGCAAATAAACAGTGATTGAGGCATCCTTCAAGAGTGATGCCATGTCCTTGCCAGGTATCTAACTTGGTAATTAACATACATGGCCCACACCTTTAATCCCAGCACTCGAGAAGCAGAGGCAGGTGGATCTCTGTTCAAGGCCAGCCTGGTCTACAGAATGAGTTCCAGGGCAGCCAGGGCTGTTACACAGAGAAACCCTGTTTCAAAACAAAGGCGGGAAAACACAATATTTGGTTTAAAACCAAATAGCATTCATTTTGACATCTACATTTTATTTTTATTTTTTTTATTTTTTTTTTTTTTATTTTTTTTCCATCACAGGCAATTTATTTTGTTCTATTCATTCACAGTTAATACAAAAAATACTTGGAAACATTTCCATATACTGTTTGACACAGAAATCATCAAATAGAAGTATACAATGTTGACAGGAGGCAGTACATTTATAATTTATAACCCCAAATGTATTTATAAATTAGAAATGGAAAGATCTACAAATGAAATTATGAAGGTTCACCAAAGTCATTTAATCTGTCAGTTTCTCATTCATTTTTATGTCTTAATAATATTCTATTGTATGAATAAGCCACATTTTATTTCTCTCCAGTATTTGATAGCTATTTGAGTTGTTTTAACTTTTTTACTATTAGCAACACACTGCTGTAAACCTTCATGTACATGTTTCATAGGTGCACATTTTCAGTAGTTTGAGGATATATTCCTAAGGGTAGAATTGTTGAGTAACAGAGTAACAATGTTTTGCATTTTGACCAACCACCAAACTGTTTTGCCAAAGTGGCACACCATTTTACAATCTCACCAAATCCTTGTTTTTAAGGCTCTGATTTTTGTACAAAAGCATTCATTCTGTCAGACCAAACCAGGAAAAGTAAGCTATAGTTCAGAGCTGTTCTATTCCATTTACTATGCAAAGCCATTCTTGGCGTTTGCAACTCTCAGCCCTTTTGAGTATTCTTGCAGTGTTCACCTTTTCCTCCACCACTTTTTTTTTTTCTTCTTTTTTTTCTGGTTTATTTCTATCTATTACAAATGTATAAAAAATCCTCCATCAACGCTGCTGATAGCAGCAGAACCTTGAGAAATATACCTTTGGTTTGCCTCAGAAAAGGAACACATATTGCACTGTAAAGTTTATAAAATTGGCGCAAAACATTGTGATAATGTTACAATACCAGTTTTAAGAGTTCAGTGACTAATGGGGAGCCAATGGGATACATGCAGAACTGTGAAAGCGATCTCACTTAGCCAGCTGTACACGTAGACTGTAAATCTACATTCAGATCATTTCTGAACTAAGACTATCATCTCAGTTTATCTGTTGAGGTCAACCAGGAAACCCTAGAATATACCTTGATTTTTGCAAAAATCAAAATAGGGGGAGGGGTTTCTTCAGCATTTCAGTCCACGAGTAACAGTATCCTAACAGGCAAAATGTTCTCTCACTGTCAACATAGAATGAACTGCTGCTGGAGGTCAACTTGGGCTTTAATTTGCATTAGCACTTACATGCATAGTAGTCCAAATTGTTGATCTCATGACTTTAAAAAGTAACTCTAAAAAAGGAAAATGGCCCTTCTTGGAAGACTAAAGAAAGACATCCAGCCATAGTTGTAAAAAGTCTCATCAAAACAATATACCCTTTTATGAATTATGCCTCAATTAAAAAAAAAAATGTAGCCCCAAATAAGAAGCAGCTCTGAAAAAGAAAATATAACTTAAGATATTTGAAAAAAACAAGGTGAATACAGGTTCAAAAATAATTAAGATACATCTTCTTAAGGCTACCTAGAATTAGGCTTTAAAGAATTCTACCATTTCAAGTTTACCACTAGTTACTAGATACCTATTTACAAACAAGATGTTCACCTTTTTTGTTCCTTTATCAAGAGAAAAATCTACCTTCAGACTATGAGGGTGGTGATGGGGAGGGACTAGAAAACAAGATTTAAACAATCCCATGCAAATATCACATTTTTCAAATGGAAGAACTCCAAACTGCACTAGAAGATCCAATCACTAAGACACTTTCCATTGAAATGATTTAAGTATAACTACATGGCACCAAGGTTTAGGCCTAATATAGGCCTGACAACCAAGTCCTTGTTTTCTGGAAGAAAGGCCTCAAAAGTCCCACTCAATTCCACATAACAATACTTCAAAGATCAATTAGGTTTTCCTTTCCTTAATATTTTTGTTTTTGACTTCTAATCTTAAAGACTAGATTAAAACTTAGCTCATTTCCCCGAAGGCATTGCTTCCCTTTGCTCTATGAAAGAGTCCACCAAGACCTCTTCCTCAAAACCATCTAGCCCCAGCCTCCAGCCTGTGCTTGTGATGCATCTTTCTCAACATCCTGAAAAGGTAATGTAGGTAAAATATGCTCATAAACATTAAAACTAGTTGTTAGAAAGACGTAACTAGCTTTATAGTTTAAGTTTTAGAACATAAATACTTGCAGCTTAATCTGCACTGACAATGATTGTCGAAGCCCAGAATTCAACATTTACAAATTCTCATTCACACACACAAAACACACTATTATCACACAACTTGTGTCTTGACAGAATCTTCTGCTTTTTAAATCTTTGGCCTCCCAGTCAATCCCAAGTTCAACCAACTTTTCCAAGTTCTGGTAGTTACCTGGACCACTGAGGCATTGCCACAAGACTTCTTCTCTTTTGAAACATCCTTTTCCTCTAGATATTAGGATAGCTACACCAGCTTGTTTCTTCTGTGGTATATGTTGGTGTGGGATTATCTATTGCTTGATTTTTCATGGATGTGTTTAGCTTCTTTGGGTTGAATTTTCCCTTCTAGTGCTTTCTGTAGGGCTGGGTTTGTAGACAGGTATTGATTAAATCTGGTTTTATCCTGGAATATTTTCTTTACTCCGCCTATGGTGATTGAGAGTTTTGCTGGGTATAATAGTCTGGGTTGGCATCCGTGGTCTCTTAGTGTCTGCATGAGATTTGTCCATGATCTTCTCGCTTTCATAGTCTCTATTGAGTAGTCTGGTGTTATTCTGATGGGTTTACCTTTATATGTTACTTGGTCTTTTTCCTTTGTGGCTCTTAATATTTTTTCTTTGTTCTGTGTGTTTAGTGTTTTGATTATTATGTGGCGAGGGGACTTTTTTTTTGGATCAAGCCTATTTGGTGTTCTGTAAGCTTCTTGTATCTTCATAGGTATTTCTTTCTTTAGGTTAGGAAAGTTTTCTTCTATGATTTTGTTGAATATATTTTCTGTGCCTTTGAGTTGGTATTCTTCTCCTTCTTCTATCCCTATTATTCTTAGGTTTGGTCTTTTCATGGTGTCCCAAATTTCCTGGACGTTTTGTGTTATGACTTTTTTGTCTTTAGTATTTTCTTTGACTGACGAATCTATTTTCTCTATCGTGTCTTCAGTGTCAGAGATTCTCTGTTCCATCTCTTGCAATCGGTTGGTTATGCTTGTTTCTGTAGTTCCTGTTCGTTTTGTCAGGATTTCTATTTCCAGCATTCCCTCAGCATGTGTTTTCTTTATTGTCTCAAATTCATTTTTCAGATCTTGGAATGTTTCTTTCATCTGTTTAATTGCTTTTTCTTGGCTTGATTTGATTTCTTCCCATTTTTTGTTCGTTTTTTCTTCTATTTCTTTAAGGGAGTTTTTTATTTCCTCTCTAATGGAGTTTTTCATTTCCTCTTTAAGGGAAGTTTTTATTTCCTCTTTAAGAGAGTTTTTCATTTCCACTTTAAGGAAAGTTTTTATTTCCTCTTTAAGGTAGTTTTTCATTTCCTCTTTAAGGAAAGTTTTTATTTCCTCATTGAGGGAATTTTTTATTTCTTCTTTAAGGGCTTCTATCATCTTCTTAAAGTCATTTTTAGGGTTGATCTCTTCTGTTTCTTCTGTCATGGTATGTTTAGGTCTTGCAGGTGTAGAATCACTAGGTTCTGATGTTGCCATATAGGTCTTTATGTTGTTGCCTGTATTTTTGCACTGGCGTCTACTCATCTTTTCCTCTGTGCGGTGCAGGTGGTGTCTGTGTCTGAGAGTGCCTCTCTTGTTCTAATTTTTAGTCTTGGTTTAGTAGGGGTTCTTGGTTAAATTGGTGCTATTGGGCTGTTTCTTCAGGGACAGCTGATTTCAGTCGGTGAATTATATACTTATGATTCTGGTGATCTGGTTTCGTGGCTGGGTAGCGCCTTCTGTGTTCCCAGGTCACGTTTTGTTCATTTGTCAACTCCTCAGCTGATCTTGTTTCTTCAGACTTCAAACTTTAGGCATCTGAATCCTCTCCCAGATGGGTTTCAGCTGAGCAGGGTAGTCTCACCAACACCTCCAAGTTGTTGGGTTTCACAGGATCAGCAGTTGGGCCCTGGGTTGTCCCCAGACGGAGTGCCCAGACTTGCCCTGGTTCTGACCCACGGAGATAGCCTCTTCCCCAGGTGTTGGAGCTAGGGGCGTCCCCGTTCTAAGCTGCGTCCGCCCCTCTCCGTCCCGGGCCTGTCCACCCCTGTGGCCGGCCGCCACAGGCCCACCTGCATCCACTTGTCTCTGCCTCCGGGCCTGTATGTCCCTGTCAGCTGCCGCTGGGTCTGTCTGCCTCTGCGGGGGGCCAACGGGCCTGTATATCTCTGCCGGCTGCCACCGCGGGCCTACCTACCTCTGCTTGTCACCGCTGCCGGGCCCATTCACCTCTGCGAATTGCCACCAGGCCTGTATGTCTCTGCCGGTTGCCGCTGGGCATATATGTCCCTGTCGGCTGCTGCCGCCGGGCCCTTCCACCTCCGCGAGTCGCTGACCTGCGTCCGCCCTTCTTCGCCCTGTGGCCTGTCTACTTCTGTGGGCCGCCGCCGCCGCCGCCGCCGCCAGCCGCCGGGCCTGAACGTCTCTGTCGGCCGCTGCCACCGGCCCGTTCACCTCCGTCTGCTTATCTCCGCCACAGGGCCTGTCCACCTCTGTGGGTCGCCGCTGGGCCTATATGTCTCTGCCGGCTGCCACCGGGCCTAAATGTCCCTGTCGGCCGCTGCCGCTGGACCCGTCAACCTTGGCGGGCCGCTGCCACAGGCCTACCTGTGTCTGTTTGTCTCCGCCATCTTGAATCGAATCTACATTTTATTTTTTATTACACTTTTTTACATGCTCTTGCATGCGCGCGCGCGCGCACACAGACACACACACACACACACACACACACACACACACACACACACGAGTGCATGCCCTGAGCAGTGTGGAGGGGAGAGAACAAGTTACAGGAGTCTGTTCTTTCCTGCTGCATGTTGGTCTGGTCTGTGGAGCTCAGGTCACCAGCTTCGTTTGGCATACTCTGCTTGCCAAGCCATCTTGCTGATCGATGCTTCCCACATTTTGAAGACTTAGGAACCAGACCAGAGCAGGCTGGTGAGATGGCTCAGCAGTAACGGCACTAGCACACGTGCCCGGTGACCTGATTTTGATCCCCAGATCCCATGTAAAGGTGTGAAGAGAGGGCCTGCTTTTCAGAGTTGTCCTCCACCTCCACACATGTGCCATCGCATGTGTGCCCTCACATGTGTACACAGACACACACCAGAAAACTCATCACCCTTTGTGCACATAGGAAGTAGTTAATGAATGTAAAAAGGTTAGAAAGAGAATGTTAAATTCACGGGTTTAATGTGTTTGATGTGGGTGATTTCTTTTTGACTTCATTAAAGACAAATAATCTATTGACTAACGGTGAGAAATGATAGTTAAGGCACAATCTGTTTTGTTTGCTTTGTTTAAGACAGGGTCTCTACACAGCTCTGGCAGTCCTGGAACCCACTGTAGACCGATGGCTTCAAACTGACAATAGATATGCCGACTTTTGCCTTCTGAGCGTTCCGATCAAAGGTGTGCACCACCACACCTGGTGGGACACTAATTCTGTTTGGTAGATCTTTGTGTTATGTTTTGTAGTGGATTTCACTTTTCACGAAATGTCTTGATTTACCCGCTAACACAATAAAGTCAATAATAAGTAAAGCCATACATATTCCTAAGGGTGTGTGTGTGTGTGCGTGCGTGCATGCGTGCGTGCGTGCATGTGTGTGTGTGTCTGTCTGTCTGTCTGCATGCATGAGCATACATGGAGGCCAAAAGAGAGTAGTGGATCCCCTGGAACTGGAGTTACTGATGCAGGCAGCCAAACCCAAGTCCTCTTTAATACTCTTGATGGCTAAACCATCTCTCCAGCCCTTGGAAGCTGTGTGTTACTTAACCCCCATTAGAGGAATAAGAGAGAGCAGCGGTTCTTAGCTTGTTTCACGTCTTCTTAGCTTGTTCAAGCTGTCTGGAAATGTTTTCAGTTGTCGCAACTGAGGAGATGATTATAGTGCCACCTAGTGGAGAGACAGCATAGGTACAGGAAGATGGCCTGCAGTGTATAGGAATTAAGTTACCAGACCTGGAGTAAAATCAGGCTTGGTGGTACAGATCTCTGATCCTAGCTACTCAGAAGGCTGTGACAGGAGAATCAAAAGTTCAGGGTCTGCCTAGGTTACAAAGTGAGTTCAAGACCAACTTTGACAACCTTGTGACCCTGCCTTAAAAATTTAAAAGAAGGCTGCGTAGCGTGTGCAGAGCTGTAACTTTATTTTTTTATGTATTTGTTTTTTTCAAGACAAGGTTTTATTGTGCAGTCCTGGCTGCCCAGGTACTCACTCTGTAGGTCAGTCTGGCCATTTTAACTGTTGGTGCATACGCGTCCCTATTGGTATATGTGCATGTGAGTGGGGTCCCCACAGACCCAGAAGAGGGTGTTGGATCCCCTGCTGGAGTTTTTGGAGGTTGTGAGCCACTCCATGTGGGTGCTGGGAACTGAATTCAGGTCCCGTGCAAGCACTGCTGAACCATTTCTCTGGCCCAAAATCTATTTTTTTAAGTAAATGGTTCCAATATGTAAATTTGAGATCCATAGATAATAACATTCTCTGTGGCTTCTCAATCTACAAAAAATTCTTAATGATTGTTGGCCTTGAGCATAGTGTTCATGAAGGGCAGAAGCACCTTGGCCTGAGTACTGCCCTTTGGACTTCAGACTCCTAGAGCGGGCTGAGAACCTTCCAATGGCTGACCAACCTCCTCCCTAAAGCATAGCAATAGCCATTATTCATCTTTAGTTCTCTAGAAACCTCATGGCTGTTCCTAACCACAGAAGGAACACTTGAATCTGATTGGCTGGACTGAAAGTCTTGCATTGTATATCGATTGACAATGATGGAAAATTCAAGAAAGCCCCTAATCTCTAAATCCTGATCGGTGAAAATTATAACTGATTTGGCAACAAATGTTTGTAGATTTTACACTTATAAACCCCACTTCTGCCCCTACTCAGGGCTGTCAGGAGAAACGAGGCTCCCAAGTCCTTGTCCTGCAGCCCTGATGGATCAGGGACCTGCTTAGGTGGTGAATTATTAAGATCTTTGGAACCCATAAGTGTTTCTCTCCTTCCTTATGGCACATAACGGGCTAGGTGTAACAGTTCATTCTCGCAGAGCGTTACTGCTGGGAGGGACCTCGGGAATGGCATCATTCTGTCAGCGAGGAACTTGAGAAACAGATGCACGCAGCGAGTTTCCACCCTAGCTAGGAAGAGATAGTAGCCCTGAGAAAAGATAATGATTCCTCCTGACCCAAGGAGACCCTTGTCAGTGCAAGACCAGGCAATGATAGGTGCCTAGCTCCACTTATTGTGCAAATTAAGCTTCAATCCTCCCTCTTTTATCTCAGCCCAGGTATTATCCCTACTTCTAAAGATCCCCTTAAGAAAGTGCCTTTATGGAACCAAATACACGGTGTGATGCGGGTTGCCTAGCAACCGAGTAAACTTCCCTTCCCTACCAGAAAGCAGCACAGCTGCGATAAGCCGAGACAGAAATGGTACCAAGGAAAAAAAGAGTTTTACTTTACTGGTGACTTATACTGACACACAGACTCCTAACCTATTTAGAATCCCCTAATTGATTTTAGCCCTTAACTGACCCTACCAGAGAACTCCCATTAGTCATTTACAACCTTTTGGGTTGTAAAAGAAAGCCTGACAGTCGCTGCCTGAGGTAAACTCTTATCTGCCTTTATGACCCGGAAAGAATTCAAGACTTGTGACCTTGCTTTGGCCAGAGAATCACTGTATGTGTATATGAACTGGAAACTTCAGAGACTAGGGAGAACTAAGAACAATGAGAGAAAGTGGGAGAAGGGACAGAGAGGAGCTAAGTGTGAGAACAGAAAAGAAGCTGTGTGGAGAGATTTGACTTAGAAGAATAAAATGAATGGACTAAGAGCTCAGTGTGCTTAGATTCTTTCCATATCCCTGAGTTTAGATCCTCAGCTGATTCTTCCACGGGCCCTGGGAAAGGGCTGTAGGGGCTGGACCCCAGTAGCTCTTGTTAGTGCCACACCAAGCTGGGTCTCATTGATCTCCCTTAGCCTCGCCCTGGTGGATTCTAGGGAGGTGCCCTACCACTGAGCTATATCACCAGCCCCTTTTTACTTTTTCTTTATACAATTTTTTGAGAAAATGTCTCTTTTTGTAGCCCTGGCTGGTCCTGAACTTACTATGTACAACAACAAAAAGTTTGTGTGTGGGTACATTGTTGGTGAAGCGGCGGCGCTCGTGGCTGGCCGCTGCATGCCGACAGAAGAGAGCGCCGGATGCTGCGGTGGCGGAAGAATCACGAGCCATGGTTACCCTTCTAGAGCTTTATTAGGAGAGAGGGAGAGAGAAAGAGAGACTGTGTGGAGGACAGAGGGAATATGGGGGTGAGGGGGGTGGGGGGGAGAGAATAAGGAAAGAGGGAGCACAGAGAGGGCACACCCGCTTTTGTCGCAGGCTGGTGACATAAGGACATAATCCTTACATACGTGTGTCTGTTGATGTGTGTGTGTGTACACATGTCTGCTGGTATGTGTGTGTTTACACGTGTCTGTTGCTGCGTGCGTGCGTGTGTGTATACACGTGTCTGCTGAATCTTTCTCAATCATTCTCCACTTTACCTTTTGAGACAGTTTCTCATGGAACCAGTATGCCTCACCCAGACAAGCTGACCCGCCTGTCTCCACCTCCCCAGCACTGGGATTCTAGGCACTGGCCACCATATCCAGCTCTTTACACGTGCTGGGGATCCAAACTCAAGTCATCATGCTTGTGGCATTGAATCAGCTTCCCAGATGGTTTTTGTTCCAGGACAGGGCTCATAAAATTGTTTGGGCTGGACTTGAACTCACTCTGTAGCCCGGGCAGACCTCACAATGGTGATCTTCCGGCCACAGCCTCCTTAAGAGCTGGGATTACAGTGCTTTACCACCAGGCCCAGCCTGGTACCACAGATCCATGGGTTGATAAACTCAGGTAGGGATTGGGAAGATGTCTCAGTGCTTACTGTACAACCTCGGGTTCTGAGTTCTTATCCCTAGTGCCCCTGAAAAAGTTGGACATGTTGGTCTCCTGTAAACCTCAGTTCTGGGAGGTGGACACAGGCAGATCATGGGGACCGGTTCAATACCAGCTAAGGCAGTGACTACTAGGTTCAATGAGAGCCCCTGTCCTAAATAAAGTGGGTTACCCCAGCTTGACCTCCACATTTGAGATTAGCACAGTCTCCAGCCTTCATCAGAGAAACCTCTTATTGCAGAGACCTACAACTGGCCAACGTGCAGAGAAAAAGAACAACAGAGAGCTTGGCCCTAAATGGGACATTTATATTGCCTCGCCAAGGCTCGAGCATTGAGGAAGAGGGGGCAGAAAGAACGCAAGAGCCAACGGATGGGGAGATGTGCAGCAAAATGATGCCATCACATTCATGAACTCATTGCCACTGTGGTTATCTTCACAAGATTGGGCTTGTCAGCATCTCATCATGGATGGGGAGGGGCCTCCCTGAGGGAATATTGGCGTCAGTGGTTGCTGGGTGATGTGGCATCCTCTTCTTCAGTGGTGCAACATGCTCCAGTAATAGCCCCACCTCCACCCCTGCAAGTAATTAACTCAGGGGTTCACAGACAAAAAGACAGGCAAGTGGGAGGGGGCCTGTTGGGGAGAGGGTTCCAGTAGGAGGAGGAGGGGAGGGGATGGGGCTCAGATGACTAAAATTCACTGTATATGTCATGGTGGCAAATCTTGGTAGTCAACTTGACATGCCTGGGAGAAGGGAACCTTAGCTAAGGAATTGCCTCCATCATATTGGCCTGTGGGCATGTTGGTGGGCCTCTCTTGATTGTTGGTGGATGAGGACTCAGCCAACTGCCGGCAATGCTCCCTGGAGCAGCCAGGGGCAGCAAGCCACTAAGGTGTGTTCCTCCAGGGTCTCTGCTTCCGTTCCTGAGTTACATTCCTGCCTTGATTTCCTTCAGTGATGGACTGTAACCTGGGAGCCAAATAAGCCCTTCCCTCCCTGAGTTGCTTTTGGTCATGGTGTTTATTACAGCAGTGGGAAGAAAACTAGATCATATGTGGATAAAATGGTCAAACAACAAAAGATATGAGAAAAAGGTGGAAAGTGAGCAGAGGAAGACAGCCCAATGTCAACCCCTGGCTGCTACATGCACCTACACATACACGCGAGTGCGTGCACACACAGACACACACTCACACACACACTCTTTACACACACACACACACACACACACACACACACACACACACACACACACTCACAATGAGCCAGGTGATTATATGGTGATTATACAATTATACCTATAATTTCAGAACCTGAAAGGCTCACTTAGGAAGGATGCTGAGTTTGACACTAGCTTAAGGCTAGCTTGGTCCACACAAAGCCAGACTGGGCTAGAGAGTGAGACCTTGCCCTAATAATAAGTAATGCATAAATAAATAGAATAACCTGATTTTAAGGAACAAAAAGAAATAAGTTACAAATGTCCCAAATCAGTAATGGGATAGCTGGATGAGATATGTAAAATACTGATGGGGGGGAGTGCATATACTTAATAATTTTGTATCAGTTTCATGTAAAAGCTATAGAAATAATCATTTGTATGTGGACTCTGAAGATTCCCTATCTCTGAAAAGAAGTCATGGATAGAAATTCCATAGATAACTGAAGTATTAATCAAATAAAAATTCTCTTAATAAGACATTTATATTTTTATGTGTAGGTGTTTATGTGTACTGTGCATGTGCGGGTACCCAGGAGGGTACCTTAGCATTACAGTTACAGGTGTTTGTGAGCAATCTGATGTGGGTATTGGGATCCTAACTCAGGTCCTCTAAAAGAGTGGTAAGCATTCTTAATCACTGAACCATCTATCAAACCCATATAAACTCTTGAAATAGAAGTGTGTAGTAGAAACTCTAATGACAAGTATAGGAATTAATGAAATATAAGCAATAAGTCTGAATAATTATTTATGGCTAGAAAACATCACAAATATTTAAAAGAACTCAAATATTAGCCTGTTTAAAAAAACCTCAGATATTTTTTCAAGTAAAACTCATGAAGATTCTAGATTGCATTTTCATAAGTGTCTATGTAAGGGATAGGGAAGAATATGAGAGGAAAGAGTTGATAGTTTCATAAACGTTGATGCTACACAGAACAGAAATATACCTGTGGATAGTATGATGCAGACAGGGAAAACAAGTATAGGGGAACTAGTGACTGGATCCCCAGGGTCAGCTCCCTTTACGATACTTTTTAATTTTGTATTATCCCAGGTGTGGTGGCACACACCTTTAATCCTAGCACTCCGGAGGGAGGCAGAGGCAGGTGAGTCTCTGTGAGTTCCAGGTCGACCAGAGCTATGTAGTGAGACCCTGTCTCAAAAATACAAAGAGAAATTGTTATTGTTGTTGCTGCTGTTGTTGTGAGCCAGGGTTTCACCAACTTGCCCTAGCTGGTCTAGAACTGCCTACGTAATGCAGGTTAGCCTTGTATCTGTTCTCTTCCTGCCTTGGCCTCTGGACAACTTGCAGTTGTCTTGACCGTTCAGGGTCATGTACACGTAATTCTAGTTTGCTTAGACCATGTGAAAAAAAAAATTGTAAAACACAATCCCATAGCATGGGGCCCAGTCAAAGTAGAAAGTAAGTGTCCTGCACTGTAACCGAGAGAAGCCGTTTGATTTGCCCACACTTTCCAGAGCCTTTAAATACATATTTGTGGGTCCTTGTGAAATCAACCACAGCAAACCGTGTGTGTGTGTGTGTGTGTGTGTGTGTGTGTGTGTGTGTCAAGTTCTTCTTATTGTAGTCCAGGCTGACCTCAAACTTGAAATCCTGCCTCGTTCTTCTGCTGCTGGGTTTATAGTCATAAACTACCATGGCTTCAGGCCTATTTCCTGTGTGTATTTGTTCCTGTGTGCCTGTACCTATGGATGACAGAGGAAAACCTCATGTGTCAACAGTGATCCACCTTGGTTTTGTACATGTGCGCACACACACAAGTGAACACAAGGAAGCCACCATACCCTCTCTATTGTAGTACGTACCATCAACAGTGTCTCTCACTGAATCTGAAAGTCGCCATTCTGAGTAGGTTGGCTGGCCAGGCCAGCAGGCTCCTGGGAACTATGGTGTCTTTCCCTCAGTTCTGGGATTACAGGCATCCAGAGCCATGCCTAACTTTTTACATGAGTGACGGGATTTGAATTCAGGTCCTCATGTGTGCACAGTAAGTTCTCTCGCTCACTGAACCATCTACCTAGTTCCACTTTTTTCTTTTTCTTTTGTTTCTCCATCCTCCAGGCTTGCTGGTCATCAAGCCTCAGGGATCTGCCTATTTCTTCCTCTGTGGTACTGGGATTGTACCACCACATTTGGGTTTTTAAAAATGGAATCTAGGGATTGAACTCGGGTCCTCATGCGTGTATGTGGCAACAAGCCCTTTATCCATTGAACTATCTCCACAGCACCAAGCTTACTTTTTTGTTTGTTTGTTTCAAGTCAGGGTTTTCTGTGTAGCCCTGGCTGTCCTGGAAATTGCTTTGTAGACCATGCTGGCCTCAAACTCACAGAGATCTGCCTGCCTCTGCCTCCCGAGTGCTGGGATTAAAGATGTCATACACCATCACCTCCAGTTCCTCAAGCTTGCTCTGAAAACTGGATGCTATGTGCACATTGTTTCCCAAACACATGACCCCCTCTCCTCCAGTTTCCACACTTTCTTGAAGCCAAATCTCTTTGCCATCTTGAGTACTTTACCAGAAGATGAATACAATTGAATACAAACTGAAGCAATTTTGTTTTCTTCAGAATTCAACCATTAAAGAATTCTTTTGTAAAACCATTTAGGTCTATCACCTTTTCAGAGTCGTGGTTCCTTTAATTTTAATGGACTATTTTCCCACTTCGTTTTGTTTTTTGGAGGTGCCTGAGGAGCACTGACAGCTAACCTTCCCTGTGCTTCTGAGTGGCCTTTGTTTCAGTGTGACAGATCACATCTAACTCAGAAACGCTATCCCCCAATACGAGATGAGAAAATGAGGAGTTTAAAGAAGCCCTGTGCTAACACAACAATGAAATACAGGTGTGGGCAGAACCTGGCTCAGGAGGTGAGGCCTTGTCTGGGATGTGGTCAGGTGGAAATGATACCAGGAAGCCGCAAGACCTGAGTGGCTGATTAGAAAACGGTACCGTGGCTGCAAGCCAAAGTCAGGTATTGATATGGGAGAGATCCAACAGAAGCACTATGCTGGAGGATGGAATCTGGTCCAAAGGTAGTGGAGAGCAGGGTTTCCTGGCAGGCAATACTGGTAAAGCCTTGGCTTGCATGCAGCCACTCCATCCTGGGGGGGGGGGTAAGTAAGACCCTGTGCACTGGAGGAGAGGGACTCTTTTCTAACCTTGTAGTTCACCGCCACGCCTCAGGGTGGCGCTGTACGCAGCCAGGCCGTTATCCAGGCCGTTGGTGCGCAGGTGCTTTCTAGCCCTCGCGAGGCCTGTGCGCAGGCGCAGGGTGAACAGCGCGGGCCGTTGAAGGTGCGTGCGCGGGGCTTGCGAGGTCCCTAGTGCCCGAGGCAGGCTGCAGCGTCCTCAGTGTGGTGGTGAGGGACGCGAGCTGTGGCACCCAGAGAGCTGTGTGGTGTAAGGGACTCTGCATGAGAAGGACGAGGAGGCGTCGGCGGGATGCTGGAGGTCCTGGTGCTAAAGGTGAGGCGCACCGGCCACCTCCCTCGAGGCGCCGCCCCACGTGCGGCTGCCATCTTGGGGTCCCCGAAGCCCAGCTGCCGAGGCTCACTTTCGGAGGGACACAGTTGCACACCCTGGTAATGTAGGCTGCAGATGCGATGGCGAAGGCTAATAGCCATCAACTATCCAGTATTAGGGCATGAAGGGAAAATCACAGTGAGTTCCGGGCCAGCCTCGGCTACATCCTGAGAACTTAGTTCACAGATACCACCTCCCCAAAATTAAATATTCATTGATGAACTGATCTGTTACAATTAAATTTATTATGTAAAATTTGCCCTTGTGACCTTGGTACAGTCATTTAATCTAACATATTTGTGTTACCTGTGAGAGTGCATGTGCAGATATAGAGGTCAAAGGACACCTGACCTGAAGGTTGACATGAAGTCAAGCCTGTTGGCAAGTACCTTTTACTGGATCGGCTTACAGGCTCTCCTCCTCCTCCTCCTCCTCCTCTCCTCCTCCTCCTCCTCCTCCTCCTCCTCCTCCTCCTTTTCTTCTTCTTCTTTTCTTCTATTTTATTTTATTTTTTCAAGACAGGGTTTCTCTGTGTAGTTTGATGCCTGTCCTGAATCTCGCTCTGTAGTCTAGCCTGGCCTCGAACTCACAGAGATCCACCTGGCTCTGCCTCCCAAGTGCTGGGATTAAAGGCGTGCACCACCACCACCCGGCCCCTGTTTATTTTAATTAATTTATTTATTTTAGGGTCTCAATTCTGTAACCCTGATTTGCTTGGTACTCCTTATGTAGACCAAGATGGCCTTGAACTTACAGAGATCCACCTGTGTTTGGCCCTCCAGTGCTGGGATCAAAGTCATGCTCTCCGACACCCAGCCATCATTAAAAATGTATTTTTTAATCTGTGTCTGTGTCTGTATATGTGCACGTGAGTGCAGGTACCCTCAGAGCTGTAGTTCCAAGCAGTTGTGAGTCACCCGATGTGGAGGATAGGAATGGATGAGAACTGAATTCAGGTCCTCTGCAAGAGCAAGCAACCAGTCGCTCCTAACCAGAGCCATCTCTACAGCCCACCAGGCATCTTTTCACAGGATGATTGGCCACCTGTTCATTGGGAAAATGCCATTTCAGGTCGTCGGTCCATTTTTTTTTTTTTTTTTTTTTTTTTTTGAGTGGTTCAGGTTTATGGTGTGGTTGTTGAGTCTTAGAAGTTCTCTTTACATTCTGAATATCAGTCTCTTACCTGAAAAGCATTTGCAAAAATTTTCTCCCCTTTTATGGTGCACTGGTTACTTACATTTGATATAACCTAGAGTCATCTGGGAAGAGTGTCTCAATTAGGAATTACATAGGTCAGGTTGGCCTGTGGATGTGTGTGTGTGTGTGTGTGTGTGATTGTTTTGGTTGTTAATTGATGTGGGAAGATCCAGCCCACTGGGGGCCTTGGCTTTCCCTGGCCTGGCATCCCGGATTGTATAATTAGGAAAGTTAGCTGAGCATAAGCAAGCATGGATGCAGGTGTGTGTGCTCACTCTGCTCTTGACTGGATGTGATGACCTAGCTCCCTCCCGAGTTCTGCCTGCCTTCACTTCCCTGCAGTGGCCGGCCACAGAACAAACCCTTTCTTCCCTTGCATTGTTGATCACCTCAGCAGAAAGGAGACCAAGACATGTGGGTCGCTGTTTATTGATAATCTTTCTGGAGGCGTAAAATACACTTTTGATCAGTTCAGTAGTTTATTTTCCCTTTTGTTTGATGTGTCATATCCAAGCAGCCAATGCCAAAAATAATGTGAAGCTTTTGTATTGTTTGCATCTCAGACTTAATAGTCATACATCTCACAGTTAGGACTTTGGTACATTTTGATTTAGTTTTCTTTCTTTTGTACATTTTTTGTGTGTGGGTACATTCATGTTCATCATGAGGAGGCACAAACTATAGCATATGTGAGAAAGTTGTAGAGCTAATTCTCTTCTTCTATGTTCACATACGTTTCAGAGATTGAACTGAGGTTGCCAGGCTTCCCCAGCAAGTGGCTATCCCTGCTGAGCCATCTTGCCAGGCCCTTGAAATAATTTTTCTATATGGTGTTAATAAGTTCTTTCCTTAGCATGAAATATTCAGTTTCCCAATAATACTTTTGGAAATACTATCATTTCCCCATAAAATGATTTCTGACCTTTGCCAACTATTATTGGACCACATTTAAAGGATTTCATCCTGGGCTTTTTATTCTTCTGGTCTTTATGTCTATGATTATATAATAGCACCACACTGTTTGCATTATTGTAGCTTTGTAGTAAGTTTTGAAGTCAGGTATGGATCCTTCTAGCTAGTTTGGTTTTGATACAATGTCTCCAGCTGAGACTGGCTTCCACCTCCTTCAGTAGCCTGGTCCTCTCCTCCATCAGGAGTGCTGGGATTACAGGCATGCACTACCATGGTCAGTTTTTTATGTGATGCTGGGGATTGAAACTAGGACTTCATGTATCGTTAGATAAGCATTCTACCAACTGATCTACATCCCCAACACTTTAGCTTTGCTGTTCTTTAGAGGTTTGTTGGCTACATAGGGGCCCTTAAAATTTTGTTTAGAAAAAAAGACATTAGGATTTGATAATAAGAATTGAACCTGTAGTCAGTGTTAGCATCTTCATTTATGTCAATGTTAATTCTTCCAATCCACAAGTGTAAATGTATTTCCAGGATTTTTTTAATTACTTATTTTTATTTTATATGCAATTGGTATTTTGCCTTCATGTGTGTCTGTGTGAGAGTGTCTGATCCCCTAGAACTGGAGTTATAGACAGTTGTGAGCTGCCATGTTGGTGCTGGGAATTGAACCTGGGTCCTCTGGAAGAACAGCCAGTGCTCTTAACCACTCAGCCAGCTCTCCAGCCCTGATTATTTTTTTTTTAAGATAATCTCACTCAGTAGCCCGACTTGCCAAGGACTCACTATGTAGACCAGGCTGGCCTTGAACTTAATGAGATTTGTCTCCCTCCTGAGAGTGCTGGGACTAAAGACATGTGCTCTGGCTCTTCCTGTATTCTTGTGTCTCAGTTTCTTTCATCAGAGTTTTATAGTTTCAGTAGTAGTTGTAATATATTTTTATAGGATTCTTAGGATTTTCTATGTAGACAGTTATGCTCATAAAAACTGTCAAATTTATTTTCAGTCTTCCTGACAGTCTTGTCTTACAGTATTATCTAGCACACTCCAGCCAATGTTCACTAAACCACTATTAGATTTTTATTTCCTGTGTTTTACTTCCTGTCCTTGAAATAGAGATCCTATTTGTAAATACTGCTGGGTGCCGTGGCACATTCTTGTAAGCCTAGCACTCAAAAGATGGAGGCTAGCTTGGGCTATGTGAGGCTCTGTCACAAAACCCCAAACACAGCAAAGTCCCATTTCATAACTAAGCTTCTTCAGACACTGTAGCCATCCGGTCCTTAAGTTCTTGAGCGTACTGTAAGAGCTACTTTCAAGTCCTTGCCAGTTAAGCATCTAGGCAACTTGGGTGTCCTCCCTCTCTCCCTTTCTAGGATAGAGCTCTGGACCTTGAGGTATTAGGTAAGTGCCTCCCACTGCGCTGGGGGTACCCAGCCCTGGGGTCACTGCCTAGTGAATTTTCTTGCCCGTGTATCATGGTTACATTCTTCATATGCCTATTAACTGGTTTTACTGGACCTTGATTTGTCCCTTCCTTGTTGTATTAAGCATGAAGGTGACTTTTTGCTATTAATTATTTGACTACAGACTACAAAATCAGAATGACTGATGTCTTTCCCCACCCTCCAATTATTATAAAATTCTTCATACATCCAATGATGGTGGTACACACCTTTAATCCCAGCACTCAGGAGGTAGATAGAGGCAGGTAGTCTTTGTGAGTTTGAGGCCAGCCTCAAACATTGCCAGTTCCAGGCAAGTCAAGATACATAGTGAAATCTTGTCTTTAAAAATAATAGCCGGGCGGTGGTGGCGGACGCCTTTAATCCCAGCACTTGGGAGGCAGAGGCAGCCGGATCTCTGTGAGTTCGAGGCCAGCCTGGGCTACCAAGTGAGTTCCAGGAGAGGCGCAAAGCTACACAGAGAAACCCTGTCTCGAAAAACCAAAATAAATAAATAAATAAATAAATAAATAAATAAATAAATAATAGCTGGGCGGCAGTGGTACACACCTTTAATCCCAGCACTTGGGAGGCAGCGCCAGGCAGGTCTCTGTGAGTTCCAGGCCAGCCTGTGCTACAGAGCAAGATCCAGGACAGGCTCCAAAACTACACAGAGAAACCCTGCCTCAAAAACCTGAAATAAATAAATAATAAAATCACACCTTCAGAAGAGTAGAAAATACTGCATCAAACTTTTATCGCTGCTCTCTGGTGTGTAGGATGCGGAGTTGTGGTGTCTTGTTGCTCTAGTCCCTCCTCTCAGCAGGCAGAGGTAGAGCATGCATTTGCAAAATCCATGGTGGTTTTAATTGGTGTTTTTAATTCAAATTTAACTTTTTCCACTTTCTAGCTTATCTCTAAAAATGATACTTTGTGCAGTTTTTAATTTTTATTTCTATGTGTGATTGGATAAGGATAGGCTCATAGATTTGATTGCTTGGTCACTGGGCATTATTTGAAGAGATTTGAAAACTTCCTTGTTGGAGGAAGTGTCTCAAGAGGTGGGCTTTGAGGTTTTCAAAAGCCTAAGCCAGGCCCACTGGCTCTCTCTTCCTGCTTGTGAATCTGGATGTAGAACTCTCAGCTCCTTCTCCAGCACCATGTCTGCCTGTGCGGAACCATGCTGATAATGGACTAAACCCCTGAACTGTAAGCCAGAAACAATTAAATGCTGTCATTTTTAAGAGTTGCATACTCAGCCGGGTGTTGGTGGCGCACGCCTTTAATCCCAGCACTCGGGAGGCAGAGGCAGGCGCATCTCTGTGAGTTCGAGGCCAGCCTGGGCTACCAAGTGAGCTCCAGGAAAGGCGCAAAGCTACACAGAGAAACCCTGTCTCGAAAAAACCAAAAAAACAAACAAACAAACAAAAAAAAAGAGTTGCATACTCATAGTGTCTTCACAGCAACAGAACACTGACTATATGTACCTGGGTTATACCGTGTGTGATGGTGTCCTTGAAGGCTAGAAGACGGCATTCGATCATCTGGAACTGGAGTTACAGGTGGTTTTGAGCTCCCAGGCTTGAGGTCTGGGAATGAACTCAGGTCCTTTGGAAGGGGAGCAAATGGTTTTAGCTGCCACTTTCTCTTCATCTCTTGTAGGTCTTTTTATTCCATTTTAATTTATTCTGTGCGTGTGTGCTTGGCAGCAGGCATGTAGAGGTCAGAGGACAACTTAACAACTTGTGGAAGTTGTCTCCTACTTTTTGGGTTCCAGGGATCAAACCACTCGGGTCTCGGCGGCAGGCAGGCACCTTTATGGCCGAGCCATCTCACTGCTCTGATTGTTTTTAAATAATAATGTATAACAAGATAAATTGAGATAGCTCTGACTTCAACCTTCTACTCTACTCTTCCCTTTCCCCAGGTAATAATTTATATTTGTTTGATTTATCTGTTATCCTATCCCAGCTTTTTTGGGGGTCTGGGGAGGGTGGTGCTGAGAGTGTAGTCCAGGGCGTTGCCCATGCTAGTTAAGTGTAATCTACCACTGAACCGTATCCCAGCCCCTCGTTGGCTTTCTTTCATTCCTCGTCCTGCCCCCATCCTCCCTCTAGTCCTTGAACCCCCTGTGTAACTATGGATGTTGTTGAACCCCCATCCTCCTCCCTCTGCCTCCTAAGTGCTGGGATTCCAGGTGTGTGCCAACTCCTCCCATTTTATGACATGCTGGAGGTGAGAGGAAAATGTCAGACATACAGGGCAAGTGTGTTACCGCCTGAGCTCCATCTCCAGCCCCCATCTCTCTTTGAGTGAATAATAGACTGTCAACATGCACTGCGTCCTGTGTGACTTTGACTTAACCTGACTGAGGTGAATGAAGAAGGGATAGATACATAGACACACACACTGAAAGACTGGGATATGGTGGGCTGTGTGTACTCTGATGGAGCAGCAACAACTGTGCTCAACCAGAACCTCAGTGAGTTCATGAGGGGTTAGCTGGTCCAAAAGGAGTCTTGGTATCAGAGCCTTCTGGAGTTGCAGTCATCCAGGAGGAGGAAGCTGTAGTTGTTTGTTTTTATACACACTGTCACCATCCACACTCCAACCAGAGGAAGGCTTTGCTGACTCCCACGAGTCTGAGGCATTGGTGTCCATGACGTGCCTGTGCCCATGTCAACAATACACATACTTAGGACTTTATCTACTCCTTACAGACTCACTCAGAGCTTCCTTGGCTTCCCACATTTACGTTATTTTATTTTGTTTTTGTTTTTTGTTTGTTTTGTTTTAAGACAGGATCTATCTTACATAGCCCTGGCTGTCCTGGAACATGCTCTGTAGACTGGGTTGGCCTAAAACTCACAGAGATCCACCTGCCTCTGCCTCTGCCTCCTGAGTGCTGGGATTAAAGGTGTGCGCCACCACTCCCAGCAGATTTTTTTTTTCTTTCTTAAAAAAATGGTGCCATGCGAACTCTGTGAGTTCAAGGCCAGCCTGGACTACCAAGTGAGTTCCAGGAAAAGGCGCAAAGCTATACAGAGAAACCCTGTCTCGAAAAACAAAAAAAAACAAAACAACAACAACAAAAAAAAGTTTATAAATACTGTCCATGGCTTGCTTATGTATATCATGTATATTTTGAAATATTGGAGATCAAGGGCATCTGTTTGCCTTTCTGGGGTGGGGTGGGGGTGGGGGTAGAATTTGAAACAGGAGTTAGACCCATATTCTAGACTGTTTTTGAACTTGTTATCCCCCTGCCTCAGCCTCCTGAGTACTACTATTATACACATGTGATGCCATGCTTAGTATCCTGTTTGGTTTTGAATTGTGCACATAATTGAGAATTGCTTGCCTATGCTTGTTTATGTGTTTGGGGATTTTCAGTCTGACCTTTTTTGTTTTTGTTGCCTGTTTTTGTTTTTATATTTTTTGTTTGTTTGTTTGTTTTTTTCAAGACAGGGTGTCATTATGTAGCTCTGGCTGTTTTGGAACCCGTTGTGTAGACCAGGCTGGCATCAAACTCACATAGATGTACCACCATATCTTCTTCAATCTGACCATTTAAGACAAAAGTGCTTGTCAAGCATTTGTTAGATCCCTTAACGTTAGAAATAGTTACTGTGACATAAGGTTTTATATATCACATGACTACTTCTAAATCATACATTGTTCTGTCTTCTTAAATATTTACAGATTGAAGATCCAGGTTGCTTCTGGGTAATTATAAAAGGATGTAGTCATTTTTTAGAACAAGAAGTCGACTATCAAAAACTAAACAGTGCCATGAATGACTTCTATAACAGCATGTGTCAAGACATAGAAATAAAGCCATTAATGCTGGAAGAAGGGCAGGTATGTGCCTTCTTATGTTGTCATTAGGCCTAAATGTGCTTCGATGTCGGTGTTTAAAACAGCACTCAAAATGCAAAGCGTTCTCCCCCTAGATGGTGCAGGCCTTGGGACAGTCAGCAGCTCCTGTCATCGCCTGGTGCTAGTTGACTTTGCCCAAGCTAGAACCTAGTCTTGGAAGAGGATGGTTGGGCAAGATTCTCCAACCGTGGGGGCTCCAGGGTCAAACTCCATTGGCCCTGCAGCAGGGACCTTCACTGGCAGACCTATCTCCCTGCCTGACTGTAAAAGCACATGGTCTGTCTTCCTGGGGCTGGGAGCCAGAATATTCTAGACCCAGTGTGTACATGGAGAGTCTTCAGCAAACAGGACGTGGGATTCTAGTTAGTGCTGGTGCCTCTTTTTCTTTTCTTTTTCTTTTTTCTTTCTTTTTTTTTTTGGGGGGGGGTTATTGTTGTTATTCAGGCTTTGGGCAACTTGTGTTATTTTATTCTATTTGTTCCATGTCGTGGCCCCTCTGTGTTCTTACAACATAAACTCCATCGTCCACAGTCTCTTGCCAGGCCTTTTTCAGGAGAGTGGGCTTTTACAAGAGTGTGATAGGAAGAGATTTATAAGCTTGTTTTGAGAAAAAAAACTAGAAAATATTTGTGTCCCCCCCCCATTATCACTATAACATGATGTATTATTTTTCATGTAACACTAAATGTTAGCTTGAAAAATGAAAGTAGTCAGCTGGTCTTGTAAGGTGTGTGTGCATGTGCATCTGTCTGTATATTTCAGATACCTGTTTACTCTTAAGCCCTCCCCTTTGTCCTCTATTTCGTGTAGACTGATAGCATAGTGAAATGTTTAAATAGATTTGATCTCTCTTTCCCTCAGTAATAGTTATGCCATGAACTTTCTGTTGTATTCATTTGGGAGATAAGGCTATGTTGGGAGGTTGCCTGTGAACTGAGATTGCGACAGCCTGGTCTCACCCTTGACATTACCATCAGTGGTCTACTTAATGGTCTCTCCATTCAGTAGTGGCTACCACTGCCTAGATCAGCTCTTTGATTTGTGTTTTTTTTTTTTTTTTTTTTTTTTTTGGTTTTTCCGAGACAGGGTTTCTCTGTGTAGCTTTGCGCCTTTCCTGGAGCTCACTTGGTAGCCCAGGCTGGCCTCGAACTCACAGAGATCCGCCTGGCTCTGCCTCCCGAGTGCTGGGATTAAAGGCGTGCGCCACCACCGCCCGGCCATGATTTGTGTTTTTGACAGAAGATTTTTCTCAGTCCCTCTGCATTCCGAGTTAGGATTCATAAATCCAAAAGTAGAATTTTCCCTCCTTTGTTAACTAATAAATTATGAGATAGTTAGCTAGGTGTGTTTCCCTCCTTTGTTAACTAATAAAGTATGGGATAGTTGGCTGGGTGTGGTGGCACTTGGGGGAGGCAGAGGCAGGTGGATCTCTGTGAGGTCCAGGCAAGAGAGCCAGGGCTCTGTAGAGATACCCAGTCTCAACAACAACAACCAAAACAGAAAATAAAGAAATAATTTGTAGTGTAAACACTTAAGAATGATTTTTTTTAAATTTATGTATGAGTGCTGTATCTGCACATACAACTTTATGCCAGAAGAGAGCACCAGATCTCATTACAGATGGTTGTGAGCCACTATGTGGATGCTGGGAATTGAACTCAGGACCTCTGGAAGAGCAGCCAGTGCTCTTAACCACTGAGCCATCTCTCCAGCCCTCTTAAGAATGATTCTTGGCCGGGCGGTGGTGGCACACGCCTTTAATCCCAGCACTCGGGAGGCAGAGGCAGGCGGATCTCTGTGAGTTCGAGGCCAGCCTGGCTACCAAGTGAGTTCCAGGAAAAGGCGCAAAGCTACACAGAGAAACCCTGTCTCGAAAAACCAAAAAAAAAAAAAAAAAAAAAAAAGAATGATTCTTATTCTTACAATTTTTCATCTTAGTGATTGATGCCCAGTTATCCAGTATTCAGAGTCTTCTCTGTTTATTTACTTCATTTTTCTGTTGTACTAGTGATGGACCCCGAGCTTCATGCAGGCCTCTGAACTGTACCACAGCCCCTTTGCACTTGAAAGTACCATTTTCATCTTTGTGACTTTCTTTTTCAAAAGCTACTGTGTCTGTCAGATGCCCTTAATCCAGGGGCTTGGTGCTGCTTCCCCAGAAGGAGCATCTTTCCTAAGCTGCTTTTCTGCACGTGGCTGACAAAAGATAGGGTATCAGGCAGCATGCAAGAGTGCAGTTTGCATGTCTCAAGACCATGGTAACTTTACAGCATCCTGGGCATTTCACATCCATGAGATAGGAATGGGAGCCCTGCCAGGCACTGCTTCTTGTGTTCCCTCTTTGTCTCTTGAAGAGGCATGAAGGAGAAGGCATTTTGTTTGTTTGTTTTTGTTTTTGGAGCTGAGGATCGAACCCAGGGCCTTGAGCTAAATCCCCAACCCCGAGAAGGCATGTTTTTATAGGGAGGTTGTCACTACCAGAAAGGTGTGTGTTTTGAATAGTAGGGATTGAAGCCGCGTTTCTGCATATAGATTCACTACCGAGCTACATCCTGTTCATTATGTGTAATCAGTGTTATACTTGATAGACTGCTGTAGAATAAGAGTTTCAAAATATGCTGAGTGAGGACGTTAACTGTGCAACATACCCCACAGGTGTCTTTGATTTTGGCATTCAATAGAAGTTGCCCTCATTCTTTGCCAGAATTCTCTCCAGCTGTAAAGTTCTTGTGGAATGGCTGCACTGTATTTTCCAACTTCAGTTTGCAGGGTGGCCTTATAAAAGCCTATGGTCAGCACATGGTTGGCCTGGGTGTAGATTGCCAATCAAGTGGCCTGCGGCCTGGTGGGGCCTTGTGGTCCAGTAAGGATCATCATGGTGGTTCCTTTAAGAGCAGCTGCAGGCATTCAGTTTTTGAAGACTTAGTGTATGGCAGGCAGTGTTGTCAGGCCTGCCAGCAGTCAGCTGGGTAGCTGGGCAGAGGTGTGCAGATTGAAGAAACAATGAAGAAGACAGAAAAGAGTCGAGAGGTCTGCCGGTCAGTGCCGCACAGCCCCGAGTTTATTTCACAGCCAGCTTATACACATTTTGAAGGACGGAGGTAGAACAATGCACAGCACAGGCATTCAACCACTATCTATCCTGCCTTGTGTCCAGGAGCAGGCAGTTTCATTTTCTATTTCAATGTACCTCCGGCTGGCATCAGCAGCCTGCGTCTAGATGGTGTGTTCCCCCTTGTGGGTTAATCAGGACTTTCTCACAGCCCTGGAGCAAGCAAGCTTGAATTCTATTGACTCAGAATAGACTTCAGATTCAAACTGGGAAACTGAGTCAGTTATGGGCTCCCACACAATGTATATTGCCCAAACAAACCCCAGAAGAAAGAGTTCATACAGTCGTAAAACCAGAAACTGTTTATGCCAGACAAAAAATAGATATTCAAGTGTGTGAGGCCGTGGGGAAAAGGAACCAGGGGCGGAAGTTTCTGACGTCCATCGTTCGTTTTGTTCTCTGACTAAAGAAGAGAACAGTGCATTTTAACTCGCATGTTGTAGAGACAGCCTGGCTAAGGAGCTACCCTGCTAAGACTGTTAGAGATCTGAGTTACTGCAGAACGTAATTTACAAAGACACTGGCAACAATAATAAAGTAACATCACCATGACAGTATACTATAATAAAAATTTGCTCTAGGGCTATTTTTAGGTGAAATGAAGGTTACTTGAACCAAGTGTTTCAGTCCTGTGACAGCTGGCCTGATGTCCAAGACAGGATGACTGCTGAGTGATTAAGAGACCGGTACTGTTTACATAGTATGTGCTGGGCAAGTGAGCAAGTCGTGTTCCTAGGCTCAATGAAGCAAGATGGTGTAAGAATTCCTTATGCGACTTGGAGCAGATGATAAGTAAAGTTATGAATTGTTTGCTTCTGGAACTTTCTTTATCTTTTCAGATTATAGTTAACTGTGAGCGATGAAAGGAAACTGCTATAGTAAGAAAACATTCCCTGAACTTCTGTCCTTGGGCAGTGGTCCCTGTAGCTCTAGCCTGTGATGAGCTGAGGGACTTCTGACGTCTCATGTGTGACCGGAGATTTGTTTTCATTTGCAGGTGTGTGTGGTGTACTGTCAGGAGCTGAAGTGCTGGTGCAGGGCTGTGATTAAGTCCATCATCTCTTCCGCAGACCATTACCTGGCAGAGTGTTTCCTTGTGGATTTTGCCAAGTATATTCCAGTAAAATCTAAAAAGTACATATGTGTTCATTTTGCCTTATATGCCTTAAGGAGACAAATGCCAGTTTTAAAGGAAAATGTCAATAAAGGAAGCACATTTAATTCTTATTCTTAAAAAATTATGTGTTTTAATTATGTGTACATGTGTATTGTGTGTGTGTCTGTGTGTGTGTGGCAGAAGACCATTTGATCCTTGGCAGTTATGAGCCACCTGATGTGGGTGGATAGGACCAAATTCAGGACCTCTGCCGTAGCAGCTTATGTTCTTAACTGCTAAGTTATCTCTCCATCAAAACCAACGTCAATTTTTAAAGGAAGGAGAGGCTCGGGAGCACAAGTGGTCAGAATGGGGCTCAGAGGTGGCTTCTGTTCTGAAAGCATAAGGCAAGCCTTTCTCCCTGCATCTCTTGGTGCCTCTGTCAACTGCTGTCCCCTCAGCTTGTTCATGGACACCGGAGGTCTTACAGGGAGATTTGGTTCAAGAATGATGCTGCCAAGAGGTAGAAACTTTTTGTCTCATAGAGGAGAAGGATGCAGAGAGACCACCGTTAGGGTACCCAGGACAAAGTATGCAAGCATACGTTCTTGGTTATCTGGCAGGACACAGGAACCAAATGTCCATTGGGCAGGCTGCTCCAATTCTGGGGCTGAATGTCATGGTTTACTGGAACTAATAGGCCAGTTTTTGTATTTGTGCCAACCTTTCCAGTTTCCTTCCCAGAATAAAAGTGGTCAGTTAAGTATATATGAGGACCCTTCTTCCCGTGGATAAGGCACTGTACAAAGTAGACTGCAGTTACTTCAGACATGTGGCAAATGGGACATTAGGGTTTATAGAGAGTGCAGGAAGAAGCAGCTTGTGTCCATAGCTTTACAATCTCGATTTTTTTTTTAAGGACGAGAGAATTACATGATGAAAGAGTCCAGGAAGAAGTTCAGTACAGCCACCATTTTTCTAACCTTTCCTAGATAACAAGCCTGTGTAGTTGCCCATGGAGGGAATGGTGGGGACCCAGGAAGAGAGCCAGTTGATATTTAAATGTGATAGGTTAAAGTGACCTGTAGTTTGCCTGAAGAAAAATAGCGTAATTTATCAAATCTTAGTCCTCCAGCTCTTGTGACAACATGTGCCTGTTTACAGGAACTTTTGTGTGATTCTGACACGTTGTGTGTGTTGGGGTTGATATTTAAGCCACAGTACACACATGGAGGTTAGGAGACAGCTTGCAGGGGTCAGTCCTCTTCCTTCCCTTCTGAGCCCCATGTGGCTGTCTTCAGAGGTCAGACTCAGGCAGCAGGCTTGGTGGTACCCCACCTGCCTGATTTTGGTGTTTTAAAATCTTAAATAGCAGCATGGTGATTCTGACACATGCCTGTAATCCTAGCACTTGGATATGGAAGCAGGCCTGTCGGAACTAGGTGAGACCTTATCTAAAAGAATAAAAATAAAATTTCAAATAGACTTCTTCACAGGTTCAATTGGTAGTCAAGCATTTCTCACCATTTGTAGCCTCATTAGATGTAGTTTTTGCTGTGCCATGAAATTTTAATCACATATTATGTATAATATGTAGTCCTTTATACATAAAACTTAAGTTGTCTTTTGCTCCATTGGGAACAGCTTATAGTCAGATGTCTCTAAGCATTGTAGCTATATTAGGAAAAGGAATAATTGTTTTCTATATAGAGATATTAATTATATAAGTGGGCTTTAAATGAATTTATTATGTGTAATTTTTACTTATAATAGAATTATTTGTATTTTACCTTTAAGCATCCGAGTTGCAGTAGAATCCTTTATGCAGCTTCCTTATAGAGCAAAAAAATTCAGACTTTACTGTACAAAACCCGTGACATTGCACATTGACTTCTGTGAAGACACTGCTGAAATTGTGTAAGTACAGCTTTTTTTTTGAAAGCTTAAAATATTTGCACCCTTTTAATTTTTGTATGTGTTTCCATCATTTGTTATAAAGAGCACAATCAGAAAGTAAAGTGTAGTTAATTAAAAGTTGATTCTACTTGCATGCAGGGTTGGGCGAACAGACCTGCAGTGCCATGGTTGTGCCATTGTAAAGTCAGTGTTCCCTCTAGATTAAATCTTTCCTGAGATGATCTGACATAAGACGACAGCCTTACTGAATAAGGGGATAGGATCTGGTGTCCTGGTTATCTTAGAAATAAAAGACTATGACCTGTCACACAAAACACTGCGGTTTTTAAATTCTCTTTCCTAGTAAGCAGCGTGGGAAATGAGATGAAAAGGCTGTGAAGTGTCCTGAAAAAACTTGTGTGGATTTCAGGGTGTTTGAGTGTAAGGACAATGTCTGTCTGTCTGTCTGTCTGTCTCTCTCTCTCTTTCTTTCTTCCAGCAAAATGAGTAAAATAGCTGTTCTAATGTGCAGATTTTGTATGTGGGGGCTCTCCAGTTACTTTCCTGTTTCTTTTTATTTTGAGTAGATTTGTATACTGCTTAGGTTCATTTGCCAGCAAGGTGAAGTTGCTTTACTTCTATGAATTTTTTTAATTTTTTTTTTTTTCGAGACAGGATTTCTCTGTGTAGCTTTGCAGCCTGTCCCGGAACTCACTCTGTAGCCCAGGCTGGCCTCAAACTCACAGAGATCCACCTGCCTCTGCCTCCCAAGTGCTGGGATTAAAGGAGTGTGCCACCACCACCCTGGCTACTTCTATGAATTTTTTCTAAAATTAAAAACAGGGAAATCTGATGGTTGTGAAAATGAAAGAAGTATAATAAGCTGGGTGTGGTGGTGTCTGCCTGTGATTCACATACTCAAGGCTGATGTGAGAGGACAGACTGCTTGTTGCTTTGGTGGTACTGTGAGATTTGGTCTCCAAAACAAGCAGAAACAATACAAAACATAAGTTCTGATAAGTGCAGTAGTGAAAGTGAGTATTTTCCATTTTCATCTTTTTTTCTTGTGAGAAATTTATAATGAGACTTCATTACCAAATTTTTTCCCAAGTGTTCACCCAACATAAACCTAACTGCTTTGAAAATGACCAAGCCTCCCTGAATGATATTTCCCCCCATTTACTGAAAATGTTTTTTTTCTCACATAATACATCCTGATTACGGTTTCTCAGTTCTTTCCCTCATCTCCTCCCGTTCCAATCCACTCCCTTTCTATTTCTCATTATAAAACAGGACTTTGAGAGCTAATAATAAATACATAACAAAATAAAATAGAATAAGATAAAACAAAAACTGCCACATCAGAGTTGGACAGGACAAACCAAGAGAAGGAAAAGAACCCAGGAGAAGGCACGGGAAGCAGAGGCTCGCTTGTTCCCACACTCAGGAATCCCATAAAATCCTTAAGCTGGAAGCCATAATGTATATGCAAGGGACCTGGTGCGGACCCATGCAGGCTGTGTGCATGCTGCCTTAGTCTCTTGAGTTCATGTGTACATTGGTCATGGTGACTTAGAGGGCCTTATTTTCTTGGTGTCCTCCATCCCCCCTGGCTCTTTACCCTCTTTCTGCCTCCTCTTCTTCGGGGTTCCCTGAGCTTTCAGGGGAGGTATTTGATAGTCATCCCATTTAGGGCTGAGTGTTCCAAGGTCTGCCACTTTCTGCTTCTGTGGCTGTGGGTTACTATTTGTTCCATCTGCTGCAGGAAGAAGCTTCTCTGATGCAGGAAGAAGCTTCTCTGAAGCCAAGGCACTGATCTATGTATTGTTGTTTGTTTTTCTTTTTGGGGGGACCCACCGCCCAGCTCCCAAATAAATCATAAATGGAGGATTACTATTATTTATAAATGCCCGGCCTTAGCTTGACTTGTTTCTTGCAAGTTTCCTTAACTGCTGGACCTGGTTCATCTTCGACAGCCCACTGTTGTTGTTTTCTTTTTGCTCTTTTGGGGGGCTGCCACCCAGCTTCCAAATAAATCACAGAGATGAATCTTACTTATGAATGCCCAGCCTTAGCTTGGCTTAGTGTCTAACCAGCTTTTCTTAACTTACATTATTCTGTCTACCTTTTGCCTCTAGGCTTTTTTACTTCTGTAAATCTTACTCTTACTCCGTGGCTTGCTGTGTAGCTGGGTGGCTGGCCCCTGGTGTACTCCTTCTTCTCTGGCTGCTTCTTTGATCTTTTCTCCTTCCAGATTTCTCCCTCTATATATCCTCTCTATCTGCCAACCCTGCCTATCCTTTCTCCTGCCTTGCTATTGACCATCCAGCTCTTTACTAGACCATCAGGTGTTTTAGACAGGTACAGTAACACAGCTTCACAGAGTTAAACAAAAGTAACATATCGAGGACTATGGGGTCCAGCCCCTCAATAGTCTCTGGGAAGAATCTACAACCAGCAGATAATTAATCTTTGATGAAAAGAAATGAATCTATGTACATGAAACTCCTTAGTCCATACATCTTATTATTTTTTGTCAGTTGTCTCTCTACAAGCTTCTACTCTGCTCTCATTTTTAGCTCCTTTCTTGCCTGATTTCTCTCTACATGTATCTGCTGACCCCTCTAGGTTCTATCTAAATTCCTTCATCTTAGTTCTGCCCCTTCTAGGTTCTCATCCGTCTAGTTCTTTCCCCTATCAGCTCCTCTCCCGTCTCCTTCTCTCTCATCTTGTTCTTCCCCATCTGGCTCTTCCTCATCTTCCATCTTGTTCCTCTAGTATTCTCTTCAGGACTCTCTTCTAGCCCTTTAATCTAGTTCTTCCCCATCTCAGTTTGTTTCTCTCCAGTTCTTACCCATCTAGTTCTTCCATTGTCTTTTCTCTTCTCCAGCTCCTTATTCTCTCTGTTCTCTACGTTCCTCCTCCGAAGTCTCCTAGAAATCCAGTTATAAACCCAAGCCATAGCAAGCCCCTGGTTGAGCAAGGTCACCAGGCTTGAATTCTACAGGGTCATAAAGGCAGGTAAGAGTTTTCCTCAGGCAGTGACCACCAGGCTTTCTTTTACAATCCAAAATGGGAGTGGTAAAAAAGGAGGTCAACTGAGTGCTAATGACTGTTAGTGTATGAAAAGGGGGGGTCTGTGTGTTCAGTCTACATTCTAAGAAGTGGTTAGGTAAGAAGTTAGGGATCTATAAAGTTAGTAAGGCTGTAAGAAAGGAGGGTCCGAGCTAAATTGTGTAAAGCTATTACTTAAGGTCCACCTGACCTAGTCAGTGTCTCCTTGTGGAATTTACCTTAAATCAGGAGACTAGCATGTGGTGGTCTGGACTTGTTATTTCTGTTAGTCCTTGAAAGTGGCTAAGGGACATATCTGATTCCAGTGCTGAAAGGGGAGAAACAGATGGGCCTGAGGGAAGGAAGCCTTTCCTGAGGCTGTTCTGCAAATACCTTGAATGTTTATGTCCAGAGAGTGATCAGTCCACACTGTTAGCACTTCTTAGGGAAAAATCAATTGGGAAAACTATGAAGGCACACATGATTTTCATAACAGAATACAGCTGATATATAACAAGCCAAATAACACCAAAAGCTCCTTGGCATTTGGCTTCCTCTGAAGTAATTCCTTGATCCCTTCAGGTAGTGGCTTTGCCATAATCAGCCGAGTTCATATAATAGATATATTCCTGCAGTAACACACCTTAAATAATATCCTACATCTATGAGTAGAGCAGATGTCATCCTGTTGATATCTTTAAACAATAACAAAGCCAGCAGTTTTTGGTTTTATCCTAGGTCCCTCAGCTATCTAGGCTCTGGTTCTTGGTCACCCAAGCACTGTCAGGTATGGGATCCATTTCATGGAGTGGGCTTTAAGTCAAATCAGATATTGTGGTTATTCCCACAAGCTTTGTGCCACTGTTATCCTAGCAGTGGATAGGCAGGTCACCATTGTAGATCCAAGGGTTTGTGTTTACATTTCTCTTTGGTAGTGCACAGAGTACCTTCCTATCCCAAAGACACTAGAATGTTGAGGTGAAGGCACCAGTATGTAGGCACCAGCTCCACTTCTCCATGTTCAGTGAGTTGTATAGATATGATCTTCAGCAATGCAGCCTTTCTGTCAGGTTGTGGAGAGCAACCTATAGTCTTGCCAACAACCTAAGTTGTTTGAGGTTTCGCATGGGACCCCTTTAACCAACAACTCAAATCATGGGACCCCTTTGACCAACAACTCAAATGTAACCCAATCCTAGTACTAGAAGCTTCATTTGGTGACAAGAGATGGCTAGTTGGGACCTTGTCTCCCCTATTACTTGGTGATTTCATTTAGATCACCTTCATTATATGTATATATTTTAGGAGGTTTTTGCTTTATTATGTTTCCATACTACCATGAAAGGGCCCTTAATTCTAGCTGTTTCTCACCACTTGATCCTCCCATTCCAGCCCCCACATCCATCCATAACTCTATATCCCTTTCCTAAAGAGATCTATCTGTTCCAGACTTTATACCTAACTCTATGATTCTACAGACTGTAGCTTGGTTGTCATTGACTTAACAGCTAATGCCCTCATACAAGTAAATACACACCATATTTGTCTTTCTGGATAAGGGTTACTTCACTCAGGATGATTTTTTTCTAGCTTCATCCATTTACCTGCATATTTCATGATGCTGTTTTTTTAATTGCTAAGTAAAAATACTCCATTGTGTTATTATACCACATTTTTTTAATGTGGTACATTATCTGTTTCTTTATTCATTTGTCTGTTGAGGGACATCTGGGTTGTTTCCAGTTTCTGGTTATTATGAATAGAGCAGCAATGAACATGGTTGAGCTAGTGTTTGTGTGGTAGGATGAAGCATCTTTTGTGTATATGCCCAAGAGTGGTGTAGCTGGATCTTGGGGCAGATCAATCCTGAGGTAGATCCTGAGGAACCACCACACTGATTTCCATAGTGGATGTACAAATTTGCATTACTGCCAGCAATGGGTGAGTGTTCCCCTTGCTCCACATCCTTGCTAGCATGAACTGTCATTTCTTTTATTGATCTTAGCCATTCTGATGGGTATAAGATGAAATCTCAAAGCAGTTTTGATTTGCATTTCCCTGATGGGCTAAAGATGGTGAACATTTCTTTAAGTGTTTCTCAGCAATTTGAATTTCCTCTTTTGAGAATTCTGTTTAGCTGTGTACCCCATGTTTTAATACCTAGTTGTGGTGGTTTAAATGAGAGTGGCCTCTAATGGCTCATAGATTTGAATACTTAGTCACTAGGGTGAAAGGATTAGGAGGAAGAAGTGTGTCCTTGTTGGAAGAAGTGTGTCCCTTGGCTTTGTAGTCTCTTTGTTGCTTCTGCCTGCAGATCATGTTGTAGAACGCTCAGCTACTTCGCCAGCACCATGTATGCTGCCATGCTTCCTGCCATGGTGATAATGGACTAAACCTCTGAAACTAAGCCACCCAATTAAACACTTTCTTCTACAAGAGTTGTGGTCATGGTGTCTCTTCACAGCAATAGGATGCTGTCTAGTTTTTTGAGTTCTTTATATATTTTGATATTAGCCCTCTATCCGATGTGTAGTGGGTAAAAAATATTTTGTATTCAATATATTGCTGAGAGTGATTATCAGCTGTTGGAGTTCCCAGTGGAATTTTGGGCCACTTACATATATTATCATATCATTTGTAAATAGGGACACTTGGACTTCTTCCTTTCCAGCTTGTATCTTCTTGATCTCCTTCAGTTGTCTTATGGCTCTAGCTAAGATTTTAAGTACTATATTAAATAGGTATGGAGAGAGTGGACAAACTTGTCCTGTGCCTGATTGTAATGGAATTGCTTTGAGTTTCTCTCCATTTAAGTTGATGTTGGCTATAGGCATGCTATAACTAACTGCCTTTATTATGTTGAGGTATGTCCCTTGTATTTCTAATCTCTCCAGGACTTTTATCATGAAGGAATACTGGATTTTTTGTCAAAGGCCTTTTTCTGCATCTAATGAGATGATCATGTGTTTTTTTTCCTTCCAGTTTGTTTATATGTTGGATTACATTGACAGATTTTCATATGCTGAACCATCTCTGCATCTCTGGGATGAAGCCTACTTGATCATGATGGATGATCTTTTTGATGGATTCAGTTTGCAAGTATTTTATTAAGAATTTTTGCATCTATGTTAATAAGGGAAATTGGTCTGTAATTCTTTTTCTTTGCTGGATCTTTATGTGGTTTGGGTATCAGGGTGACTGTGGCCTCATAAAATAACTTTGACTATGTTCCCTCTGTTTCTGTTTTGTGGAATAATTTGAGAAGTATTGGCGTTAACTCTTCTTTGAAAGTCTGGTAGGACTTGCACTAAAACCATCTGGCCCTGGGATTTTTTTGGTTGAGAAATATTTGATGGCTGCTTCTATTTCACTAGCGATTATGGGTCTGTTTAAATTGCTTATCTGATCTTGGTTTAACTTTGGTAAGTGGTATGTATCGGGAAAATTATTCATTTCCTTTAGATTTTCCAAATGGATGGAGTACAGGCTTTTAAAGTACGTCCTTGTGACTCTCTGGATTTCCTTGGTGTCTGTTGCTATGTCCCCCTGTTCTTTTCTAATTTTGTAAATTTGGGTATTTTCTCTCTGCCTTTCCGTTAATTTGGGTAAGGTTTTGTCAATCTTACTGATTTTGTCAAAGAACTAGTTGTTTGTTATATTCATTCTTTGTATACTTTTGTTTCTATTTTATTGACTTCAGCCCTGCATTTGATTATTTATTGCCATCTAATCCTTTTATGTGTATTTCTTCTTTTTGTTCTAGAGCTCTCAGGTGTGCTGTTAAGTTACTAGTATGAGATCTTTCCAATTCTTTTATGTAGGCATTTAGTGCTATTAACTTGCCTCTTAGAACAGCCTTCATTGTGTCCTATAAGCTTGGATATGTTGCGTATTCAATTTTATTCAATTCTAGGACGTATTTAATTTCTTTCTTGACTCATTTTTCATTCAGTAGTAAGTTATTCATTTTCTGTGAATAACAGCAAGCTTTCTGTTGTTATCCACTTTTAATTTGTGGTGGTCAAATAGAATGTGGGGTGTTATTTCAGTTTTCTTGTATCTGTTGAGACTTACTTTGTGTCCATGTATGTGGTCAGTTTTGGAGAAACCATGAAGTGCTGAGAAGGTATATTCTTTTGTGTTTGGGTGAAATGTTCTGTAAATATCTGTTAGGTCCATTTGGTTTATAACTTCGGTTAGCTTCAGCATTTCTGTTTGGTTTTTGTCTGGATGACCTTGTCTATTGGTGAGAGTGAAGTATTGAAGTCACCCACTATCACTGTGTGAGGATCATTATATGAGTTTAGCTGTAGTAGTGTTTCTTTTACGAGTTTGGGTGCCCTTGTGTTTGATGAATAGATGTTAAGAATTGGGATGTCCTCTTGGAATGTCTTATTTTCTCCATCTATTGTGATTGAGAATTTTGCTGGGTATAGTAGCCTTGCCTGGCACCTGTGGTCTTTTAGAGTCTGGAGCACATCTGTCCAGGCCCGTCTTGCTTTTAGAGTCTCCATTGAGAAGCAGGTATAATTCAAATAGTTTTGCCTTTGCCTTCATATGTTACTTGGTCTTTTTCCCTTGCAGCTTTAATAGTCTGTCTTTGTTATATATGTTTAGTGTTTTGATTATTATGTACTGAGGGGACTTTATTTTCTGGTCCAGTCTACTTGGTGCTCTGTATGCTTGATAGGCATCTCCTTTAAGTTAGGAAAATTTTCTTCAATGATTTTGTTGAAAAAATTTTGTGGGCCTTTGACCTTGGTTTCTTCTCCTTCCTCTATTCCTCTTCTTTTCTTTCTTTCTTTTTGTTTTTTGTTTTGTTTTTGAGACAGGGTTTCTCTGTGTAGTCCTGGCTGTCCTGGAACTTACTCTGTAGACCAGGCTCGCCTTGAACTCACAGAGATCCTCCTGCCTCTGCCTCCTGAGTGCTGAGACTAAAGATGTGCATCACCACTGCCTGGCTCTTCATATTATTCTTAGAATAGGTCTTTTCATAGGGTACCAGATTTTCTGGATGTTCTGTGCCAGAAGTTGTTTGTTTGTTTTGTGTTGTTTTAGACATTTTCTTTGACTGATCTATCCATTTCTTCTTATCTTCAGTGCCTGAGATTCTCTCTTTCATCTCTTGTATTAGGTCTATAATGCCTACCTTTGAGCTTCCCCTTCAAGTTCCTAAACTTTTCATTTCCAGATTTCCCTCAGTTTCTACTTCCAGGTCTGGAACTGTTTTTATTCATTTCCTTCCACTCTGTGTTTTTGTAGGTTTCTTTAAGGACATCTGTCATCTTCATCCAGACTGCTTTAAAGTCTTTGTCTTGTAATTCATCTGTGTTGGAATATTCAGGGCCTGCTATGGTAGGGTTTCTGGGCTGAGCTCTAGTGGAGACACTGACCTTACTTTTAGTGATTGTGTTTTTACACTGGCATCTAGGCATCTGGGATTGGGAAGATTGTAATTTAGATGTTGATGCAATTTAGATACCCGGTCTTGTCTTTGTTGGGTGAGTGTTTTGTTCCTTGGCTTCTGTTTCCTTTCTGGTTCTTAGGAGAGTGTGGTGACTGGATGTTGCCTTAGGAGAGTGTGGTGACTGGATGTTGCCTTGTAGGAAATTCTTCTGCCAAGTAAAATGTGTTTCTGGGTCTTGGGAACTGTTGCTTAGGAATGGGGATGAACTGGGTGTTAGGCTGAGGGGGTCCACAGGAGAGAGGAAAGCAGGGTGCTCCCCCAGGATCTTAGTCTGCTGGAAATGGGGCAGAGGGAGAGGCCACAGCAGAAGGTCTGCTACAGAGCTGAGGATGAGAAGAGGGGGGTTGGACTTGGAGGACTAGAGGGAGAGGTGGAGATCTGCACTAGACCACTTAAGTCCCTGGTCAGAGTGGGCTCCCGGGGAGTGCCTGCTAGGGTAGAGCAATGAGTAGGTGGAGGTAGATTAGAAGGGGAAGGTCTGTGTGATAGACAGAGATGAAGGCAGGGTCAGGGAGGCTGCAGCATGTATTCTGCTGCAGAGCTGGGCATGAGACCAAGGGATTGGATTTGCAGGAGCAGGGAAAGAGGTGAAGATCTACACTTAGCCTACCTGCTTCCCTGGCTGGAGTACCGTGTGGGTTCCCAGTGCACCACCACCAGCTGGCTAGTCTAGTGTTTGGTTTGGTTTGTTGTGTTTTGAAATAATCTCTAAAAAAAAAAAAATGGTGAGTGATCAAGGAAAGATACCTGACATTAACCTGACCTTCCACACATATCCTTTTTTTTTTTTTTTAGATTTGTTTATTTATTATACATAGTGTTCTGTCTGCATATATGCCTGCTTACCAGAAGAGGGCACCAGATCTCATTATAGATGGTTGTGAGCCACCATGTGGTTGCTGGGAATTGAACTCAGGACCTCTGGAAGAGCAGCCAGTGCTCTTAACCTCTGAACCATCTCTCCAGCCCTCCACGCATATCTTATGTTAGGATCAAGTGAGGGAGACCTTGGTGGGTTGGGACCAAGGTGTGCCGCTAAGAGACCACACTACACAATAGATCTCATGCAAGAGATTTATTGGGGAGGAGAGGAGCAAAAGACTGTCTCAGAGTGGGAACATGAGAGAGAAACAGACAGAATGGCTGGGAGGCAGAACGAGAGAGAGAGAGAGAGAGAGAGAGACAGAGAGAGAGAGAGAGAGAGAGAGAGAGAGAGAGAGAGAGAGGGAAAGGGAGGGAGAAGGAGGGAGAGAGGGTGCACGTGCACGTTGAGCCATGAGGGCAGGCTGCAGAGACAGACACCTGATTTCCAACACCACAAGCGTGTGCACACACTGCACACACATACCATACACAAATATAAAAAAAAATTGAAAAGATTCTTTTAAAAGTGATGTGGTTTTCCACATAATGCTAAGTGTTAATGGTGTTATTGGATATCTCTTCCTGTGTTCTTTTGTGCTTATTCTCTCACACACATCCAAAGAGAGGGGGGTGGGGATGGGGAACCGGCAGGCAGATACCCACCCATTCATACTATATTGAATTTTCTTTTGAGTTTGTTGCTCAGTAGGAACTTGATATATATTTTCTTTAAAAAAATTACTAGGAGCCAGGCAGTGGTGGTGCACACCTTTAGAGGCAGGCGAAGCAAGTTCCAGAACAGGCTCCAAAGCTACACAAAGAAACCCTGTCTCAAACAACAACAAAACAGTTTAAAAAAATTAGATGTTTTTCATGTGTAGTGTGACTTTGGAATCATTCTCTTTTGTTTCTTTGGTTTTGGTTTGTTTCTTTGGGGTCCCCCCCCCATCTCGACCAGCTTGCTTAGCGCACATCTTTACTACACATCACTAAGAATGTCAGAGGAAGAGATGTAAGCACTGCAAAAGCAGGACCACGTAGTGCTTAGAAAGAACAAAAATAAAGCTTGTTGCTCTTAGGTCCAGAGGAAACTCCAGTTCCCCGGACTCCAAAAGGCAGTCTAGATATCCAGAAGTGGGCCCAACCTGGACTATAGGAGGATTTCTGGTGGTTAGATGAAATCTGGCATTCCTTAGGATCTTGTGAAAGTGGTTCCCCTCTACTAGAAGGAGTCACTTCCCTTCTTCTGGCAGCTAGGACTTATGGTGCCTATGAGCATATCAGAGCTCTTGATAGCCTCCAGGCTCACTCAGTACCACGGGTTTCTGTTACACATTTCAGAGGTCTCTATCTTAGCCCTCCTCCTCTCCTCTCCTCCCCTAAACTCCTTCCGGCGGCGTTCTCTCCCACCCACACCCACCACGCCTGCTCCTCACTCTCCTAAACCTTGGCTGCTTTGGCTCTGCCACCACTCCCACCCCCACCCTTCTCCAGGCTCTGCTCCTGCTTCTCATTGCTTCCTGTTTTCTGTTCTCTCCTCTCTGCAGATAGCCATGTCAGTCTACTATTCTCTCTCTCTCTCTGGACTCTTCAGATGCCTCTGGCTGTTCTCTCCCTCCTAGCTACAATAAAAACCTTTCCCTTAACCACACCAAGGAGCAGTCATGTCATCAGCTTACACACTTACTACAAGAAAGCTCATGTTTGCAATGGTGTTAGTCATTAAAGCTGCTACCGCTGCCCTCTAATAACTACTTTAAAGATTAAATAAGGTGATGTACATGGCTAATGCCTGGACATAGTTGGTATTCAGAACTATATATTTCTTTTTACTGAGAGAATAAACATATTACTTTCAGGAAACTGTAAAGGGTCTCTAAAAAGAGCAAAATAAGCCGGACTGTGGTGGTGCATGCCTTTAATTCCAGTACTTGGGAGGCAGAGGCAGGCAGATCTCTCTGAGTTTGAGGCCAGCCTGGTCTACAGAGCGAGTTCCAGGCCAGGACAGTCTTTCAAGCTACACAGAGAAACCTTGTCTCAAAAAAAAACAAAAACAAAACAGTAAACTAAACTCCAGTGTACTAAACCTTGGAGTGAGGGCCACCCAGAGAGAGTAGCTGGCCTTCCCAGGGCGGCCTCTGGGGCTGGCTGAGCAGTGTGTAGTGCCGTTCTCTGGGGCAGCCAATGATAGATGGCGCACACTTGGGCTCTGTTCAAGGAGCTCGGACTCTGCTTGGGGAAAACGGATTTGTTGCAGGTAACTGGGGACAGTGGTGTGACAGAAGGTGCCATACGTTGGAATGGGAGGCGTGTCATCTCAGCAGGGCCTCTGTACCCGTCTGAGCTGTGCAGATGGCATGGTCAGATAGAGCTGGAGTCTGTGCCCCGAAGCAGAGCGGGCATAGGCTCCTGGTCTGCGTTGGATGCTTGATAGTTAGTGTGGAAATACCCATCATCCAGCTAACCAATTGGCAGTGCTGTGTTAGCCTGCGGTTTTCACTTCATGACGTGGATCTGTTTGCTGTTCCAGACCTGCCACAAAATGGGACAGTGCAGCTATCCAGTACTTTCAGAATATTCTAAGAGGTAAGGCCAGGGCATGTTTGCAGAATTGATACATATGGTGGCTTACACTTCTGTTGCCAGATGTCTAAGATCCACATGCATGACTGTTTGGCACTCCTTAAGTTACTCGGAGCCCCTTCCATGCCAGCTGTCACACTGATTATGTTCCTATAATTTTGCAGGTGGATTTGGATGTCAGTAATCGTCAGCTGAAATAAAAAAAAGCTGGCTGGTTGTGTAGAGGACCCCTCTCACAATAACAGCCCCTGCCTCTCTCTTAGATTGCTTTTAAATGCCGAGGGTGTACCAAGTGAATGTGTGTGTGTGGAGTTTCTTGATCCAGCATTTGGTGAAAAGCCTGACTTCTTTTAGGAGCAAGGGATAATAAGTATACATTTGTTGTGTAACAGTTATTGCTAACTGAAAGTATGTAAAATGTCTTTGTCGACTTTTGCCAACCTATGCAGGTCTGTCTGCGAGACCTGGGATTTGAAGACCTTAAAGAATAGGGTTGACTACAGTCTACTGCTGTAAACACCTTTCTTCAGTTTCAGTGTACTTTTTACATGAATGTAACAAAAAAAGCAGTAGTCCAAGGAAGGCTGAGTTCAGAAAAACATGATTAGAAAATCATGTAAATAGCTTCAAGTAAGCACACACTAATATTAACAGAGCAACCTTTTCCCAGAACTTTCTCAGGACAGAACAATTTAAACACAGTTGCCTAGCATGTACCATAGATTATATCTGAGAAAGCACAAAAGCAAGGCAGAAGCCATAACTGGTCAGTACACTGACCAGATTGGTTCTATAGCTGTGTTCTGACATCCAACAAGAATAAACATGTCTTATAAATTGAATGTAAATGTTTGTCACAGGAGGCATGAAATGACATCTAAGAACAATCCAGGGAACAAAATGCATCTTAGGTAAAAGGCCCCTCTCTGCCTTTTTTCCTGAAGCCTCTCTCACCGTTCCTCAAGGCGTTGTTGACCTTGTCATTCTTTTGACCGTGTTCCGACACTGTTTATGTTGCAGTATCTCCTAACTCATGTCGTCAGTATTGCTGTGCTGTGCCACCTTTAGGACTGTTCTGAAGTATGAGTGGATGTGAAAGGCCTAACTGTTACCAGTTATCTCGTGAAACTACGCTTGCTTTAAAACAAAACCAAACAAGCACACCTTAGTGTCAGCTCACTTGTCTGCCCATTTATTGCCATTCAGCAACTACCCAAGTGGAGGCCAAACTTTGTGCTGTGGAAGAAGATACCTTTGAGGTTTACCTTTATGCAACAATAAAAAATGAAAAAGTAAGTGAAAAATTTGGGGAGGAGAGGGTTGTTTTCTGGTTTTAGTTTTTTTGAGATAGTCTTGTGTAACCCAGGCTAGCCTTGAACTTTCAGTTTTGCTGAGGATGACCTTAATTTTTTTTTTAATAAAGTATAAGAAGATAAAACAAAAACTGCCACATCAGAGTTGGACAGGACAAACCAAGAGAAGGAAAAGAGCCCAGGAGAAGGCGCGGGAAGCAGAGGCTCGCTTGTTCCCACACTCAGGAATCCCATAAAATCCTTAAGCTGGAAGCCATAATGTATATGCAAGGGACCTGGTGCAGACCCATGCAGGCTGTGTGCATGCTGCCTTAGTCTCTTGAGTTCATGTGTACATTGGTCATGGTGACTTAGAGGGCCTTATTTTCTTGGTGTCCTCCATCCCCCCTGGCTCTTTACCCTCTTTCTGCCTCCTCTTCCTCGGGGTCCCCTGAGCTTTCAGGGGAGGTATTTGATAGTCATCCCATTTAGGGCTGAGTGTTCCAAGGTCTGTCCTCTTACTCTTCTGCATAATGTCTGGCTGTGGGGCAGTGTACTTATTCCCGTCTGCTTCAGGAGGAAGCTTCTTAGCTGATGGCTGAGCAAGGCACTGATACATGAGTGTAGAAGAATATCATTAGGAGTCATTTTGTTGCAGTTTTTAAAAGAACACTAGTATTTGGTTTTACCCTAGGTCCTTGGGCTATCTAGTCTCAGGTCCTTGGTCACCCAAGCAGTGGATGACTTTGTATTCTTAATTTTGCCTCTGCTCCCAAGTGCTAGAGATTGCAGGCATGGGCCACCATACCTGGTGAGATTTGTATTTTGGAAATGTTTATTCTTATTTTAAACTTTAATTCACACAGTGGGAGTTACTTTAACCATTGAAGGTCTAGCTTAGAATAGAAGCTGGTAGGGCTATTCCTTCAGTCATTCCTTCCATGTCTGTGTGTGTGTCTGTGCATGTGTACTAGTGAGAGACAGACACCTGGGGCCGTGCTGGGGCTCGTACTCTATCTCCCTTTCAGCCGCATTCCTAGCCTCTTTTGTTGGTATTAAAAACATTGACCTAAAGCTGGGTGGTGGTGACGCACACCTTTAATCCCAGCACTCGGGAGGCAGAGCCAGGCGGATCGCTGTGAGTTCGAGGCCAGCCTGGGCTACCAAGTGAGCTCCAGGAAAGGCGCAAAACTACGCAGAGAAACCCTGTCTCGAAAAAACCAAAAAAAAAAAAAACAAAAAAAAACATTGACCTAAAGCTGGGTGGTGGTGGTGCACACCTTTAATCCCAGCATTTGGGAGGCAGAAACAGGAGGATCTCTGTGAGTTCGAGGCCAGCCTGGTCTACAGAGCAAGTTCCAGGACAGCCAGGTCTACACAGAGAAACCCTGTCTTGGGAAAAAAAAAAAAATTGACCTGATCATTTTATTTGGATAGCATTCTTAGTTCTGTAATTTATTTAGTGTGTGTGCCCGTCTTGCTTGTTCATGAATATGTGTGGAGACCGGAAGTCAGTGTTGGTTGTTTTACCCTACTGCTTTGCAGCCTATTCTGTTTGTTTGAGAGTGCTGGGATTAAAGGCGTGCGCCACCACTGCCAGGCAAAGCATTAAGTTTTGATAGGATCTAGTTTTTTCAGTTTCCCCTTTTATGCTTAGTGCCCTCCCGCCAAATCTGTGCCTGGCCAGATGGAGTTAGCTTCCTCTCCCTCCAGGGTACATCTTGATTTCCTACAGCTTCTTATAGCTATTTTCTCGTGAAAACCATTAGGGCGTGCTAACATAGCAGGAGTTCCTGTCAAATTATGCTCCATGAAACATTTTTCAGGAATTTGGGGCTGAGTTTGAAATACTGATTGACTTTGTGAACATTGACTACACCCATCCAAATGGTAATTCATAAAATGTTTACATTTTTATAGGTTTGTGTAAATGATGATCTGGTTGCAAAGAACTTTGCTTATTACGTGTCGCCCATGGGGAATAAAAACCTTAATACTTTTGAGAAGCCCAGGCCCAGTCTCCATTCGGTGTCCTGCTCCAGTAAGCTCAGCCCGTCACTCACTCTGTGGCCGATGCTTCTGCAAGGAAAAGACTGTCCTGGACCAGAAAGTGAGTAGTATTTCATGTTGCTTCATCCTCCGCATACCAAGTTGTGTCTAAGCTCCTTCCTACTCGGAGACAGAAGCTCAGACTCCGTTTAATAACTAGTTTACTTCTTAGGAGCCTCTGATGGGTATTGTGGTCCTGGAGATGCTACTCTTTGTATTTATGAGACCAGGAAATTCAGACTTTATATTAATATTGAGCTACATTTTTCAAAAGTCCAAATAATACGTGGTTTAAAGATTTCAACAAAGTTGAACAAAGGTTTTGAATAGTTTTCAGACACTTTAGAGAGCTTTTTACTACAGATGATGCTTAGTGTGGACCATGGATGCAATTTCAAGTGTTCCTCTCTGCATTCAATTTTAGTCCCTCACACTGCTATTCCTTACTAGGTCTTCTATAATTTTTCTGCATAAGCAAGAGCAGAAGTAAATAATAAGGACTCTTTTTTGTTTGTTTGTTTGTTTATTTTGGTTTGGTTTGGTTTTTTTTTAAAGATTTATTTATTATGTATACAGAAGAGGGCACCAGATCTCATTACAGATGGTTGTGAGCCACCATGTGGGTGTTGGGAATTAAACTCAGGACTTCTGGAAGAGCAGTCAGTGCTCTTAACTTCTGAGCCATCTCTCCAGCCCTTCTTGTTTTGTTTTTTGAGACAGGGTTTCTCTGTGTAGCTTTGGAGCCTGTCCTAGATCTCGCTCTGTAGACCAGGCTGGCCTCGAACTAACAGAGATCCATCCTCCTGCCTCTGCCTCCTGAGTGCTGGGATTAAAGCCATGCGCCACCACCGCCCGGCCAGGACTCTTTTTTATTTCATGTTTTAGTTTTGAAATATTGTATGTTCTTTCAGACTCACGGGGCTTAGATTCTCTGGCACAGTCTCTCTAGCACACATGGCGTAAGGATGTTGCCAGTGACCTAGGGCCACCTGCTGCATTACTGGGTAATTCTTGCCAGTTTGGTTTCTTTCATAGCCAGCACAAAATCATACTCTGAGTGCACTGGAGAGTGAGCCCAGGGCCTCACACACGCTCTGCCACTGAGCTTTATTAAACCTCAGCCCATTTTTGTCTGTTTCAGACGTGGGTTCTTTGTTCTCTCTCTCTCTCTCTCTCTCTCTTTTTTTTTTTTTTTTTTTGGTTTTTCGAGACAGGGTTTCTCTGTGTAGCTTTGCGCCTTTCCTGGAACTCGCTTTGGAGACCAGGCTGGCCTCGAACTCACAGAGATCCGCCTGGCTCTGCCTCCCAAGTGCTGGGATTAAAGGCGTGCGCTGTCGTCGTCGTCGTCGTCGTGTCGCCGCCCCCACCCCCACTCCCCCCCACCTCCCACACCCCCACCCCCCCCACCCCCACCAACACCCCCACCCCCACCACCCCACCCCCCCCACCACCTCCCCCCCCACCCCACCCCCACCCCCACCCCCACCCCCACCCCCACCCCCACCCCCACCTGAATTCTTTGTCCTCAGAGTCTGTGTGCTGCAGTCCCTCTCAGTGTGGTTAGGTCTTCATGAGGAGACCTAACTCTGTGATGCCAGAAGGGGGAGGCCTGGCCCTGATAGACACCAAGCCCTTAGGACAAAAGAAAACCAGCACTGACTTGGTCCCCAGCACTTGCACACCGGAAAGACAGCGCCCCAGGAACCAAAGTGGCCAGCGCTTTGATCATGGATTTGCAGCCTCCAGAACTATAAGAAAATACATTTCTGTTGTTTAAGCAACTCACTCAGACTGATACAAATAGTTCTTGGGTATTTCTGTTTGAACATTTTTTTTCTTCTGTTTGCTTTTCCTCTTTGGAATTTCCTATGCCAGTGTGTGGAACAGGAATATAGATCTTAGTGATTGCCAGTTACACTGCATAAGAATTAAGTTTGTAGAAAGAAATAAAGGATAAGAGTTTAAGTAATTTCAACAGCTAGAGCAGCTTTAATTAACCTGAGAGGTGGCATCTCAGATCTGGTGCAGTGATCATGCAGATTCTAGGTTTCAAGCTGTAGCTAAGGATAGGAAAGGGGAAGGGGTTTTGTTTGGGGCAGAATGGGAAGTTTGACAGCTGAGTTTGGAACTGCAGGGTCTGTTGTCTGCAGCCAGCTGGCTGGTTGCTTCTGCAGTCTCCAGGAGTCTGGGGGCGGCAGCTGCTTTTTCTTTGGCAGTTCCCAGATAGCTGGCTGCTTGGGAATTTGAGCTCAGTTTAGGAACTTGGCTTTCTTTCCTTCTTTTTCTTTTCATTCTTTCTTTTCTTTTTGTGGAGGTTGATGTCCTGTACATTGTAGAAAGAGCATGTGTGTTGGATACATAATTGTGGCCTCCTTTGAAAAGTACAGCTTGCCAAGTTAGGAAAATTGCTTTATTCTTAGTAAATTGGTATATGAATTTCTACCACATTTTAGAAAAAAGGATTGAAGCAAAAATTTTTGAATTGCATTTATTTAGCGTGTATGCGTGCATGTGAATGTGTGCATATATATATGCCATGGGTGCCTGTGGAGGTCAGGAACAACTTACAATAGTCGGTTTTCGCCTTCCCGCATGAAGGACCTGTGATCAAACTCAGGTTGTCAGGCTTGGAAGCAAGGGCCTTTACCTGATGAGCTGTCCTGTCAGTCCCAAAGCAAGATTTTTAATTTTTATCCCTATAAGTTTAATATTAAATCTGCTAGATAATAATTCATGTGTTGAGATTTTGTAACAATGTTTGTTTTTATTATTTTTGTCCAATTTTATATAAATAGTTTTCAAGGTAGCTTTTTATTATCTTCATTTTGCAGATAAAGCTGTAAAATGTAAGGATTCCTTGAGAGACTCACGTAAAATTATGTTTGAGAAGAAGCAGCAGTGCCTCCCTTTAAAACACATAAACAAGGTTGTATGTTTAAATGTTCACTGAATATAAAGTTCATGTGACATTAATACTCCATTATGAACAGAAAGTGTGTTTCATATTTAGAAACCCATGAAGGATGTACTTTGTATGTTTGCTTTGATGGGGCAAGGTAGCTACCTCCTGCTTGTTGAGCTTCTGTTTCTGGGGAGTTGGAAGTGCTCTGTAAAAGGTTGTTGTGCTCACTAAACACAGATGTGTGACGGTCTGGATCAGGGGGACATTCACATAATTAATTTCACTTCTAATGTGCCTTAGAGTTCTTTTGACAAAGACAAATGAAAGTAATTATAGGGCATTTTAAACACTCATGTGAATACCAGTTGCCTGCTGTTTGACATTTTAATCTAATGATTATAGTGATGGCATTCTTTGACTCTGTGTGTGTGTGTGTGCGCGTGCGTGCGTGCACATATATGCATATGCATGCATGCATGAAAACTGTCTGGAATGATTGTTGATGAAAATAATTTCCATTATATTTTGATTCCAAAAATATAAATCTTAAAAGTGTGTGTTTTCTCCTTTTCTTCCTCCCTCCCTCTCTCCCTTCCTCCCTCCTTCCCCCCTTTCTTACAGTGTATTGAGTCTTCAGTATACTGGCCAACAAAAAGAGGCATAACCATATATGCTGATCCAGATATTCCAGCAGCAAGGTATTATTTGAAAAATCAGTTTAGCCGACTAGATCCATAGGACAGTATAATACAGCTTTACATAGTCATCTCTTCATGTTAGCGTTGGGGGAGGGGAACTTAGTTCCGGGACTACTGAGACTACCAAGCTGTGTGTGCCCAAATCCAAATATAAAAGTGGCATCATAGTTACATATACTCTACAACATTCTCATGTATATTTTAAGTCATCTCTAGATGACTTCTAATACCTACCTAATGCAATGCAAATACTATATAAGTAGTTGCTGTACTGTATTGTTAGGGAATAATGTCAAAGAATGAAATCTACGTGTTTAATACAGGCAGTTTGTTTTTGCCAAAATTTCCAGTCTGATTGGTTGATTGCACAAATGTGGAGTCCACAAATGCAGAAGGTCACATGTACAGTAAGTATGTAAAAGGTTGATGATAGACATATCTCCTACACACACACACACACACACACACACACACACACACACCACCACCACCACCACCACCACCACCACCACCAACAACAACAACAACAACAACAACAACAACAACAAAGGTGGTCTTGGAAATTTTGGCTCAAAATACACTACTTTAAAGGAAGGAAAAAATTCTTTTTACAACTGATTAGCTGGCAACACAGTGGACTGAAAGCTGGTAGTGGGTCTAGAATCCCTTTGTTGCCTAGTTGGACCCAGCTGTATCTATAAGGCACCTTCAGTGAACAGAGTGGCCATGATGTGAAGGTCGAGTAAATGCAGGCCACAGCAGCATAGCTGGGCAGGTTACAAATTTGGAGAAGCCCAAAGATGGCTCCTTGTCATCTCCCAAGTCTCCAACTGTAGCCCTGTCCTCTTTACGATGCATGGGATAGTATCGGTGAAATTAGAGGAAAGCTGTCCCACTTTCTGTGGATGTAGGACATATTGCTGATAGCTGCAGGGTTGGAGGTGGCCTTGGGGCAGGACCAGAAGAGAACAGAGACAAGAAGAAAACAGTGAGAACTCCTCAGGCTTGGGCCACAGGGCCCTGCCTCCTGTCTCTCTGCATGGCGGGCAGTCTTGATAGCTACATTTTGCTATGCAGTTGAGCATCTAGGCTACCCTCAGCTTGCCGGAGGAGGGGAAGATGAAGCAGTCTCCAGAATTGTGTTAGTTGCCAGGGTGTTTCTTACCCCGTGATTGCTTTGGGCCTGACCAGTTTCTGTTGTGGAACTAAACCAGTCTCAGCAGCAGAGGCTGTGGCCAGTACCAGGCAAGGGTCCATAGTCAGTGCTTAGCCTCTGTTCTCACAGACGCGAATCTAGGTAGATTAAGTGCTTCCTAACCACTGCTGCTTAAAATTTCTCCAGGAAGTAGTTATTTGTGGTTTGAACAAATTTGATAAAGTTTCCAGCCCAGTCTCAGCTTTGTTTTGAAGCAACTGATGGAAACTGTTCTGTCTCCAACTGGGTTCTTGTCAAGTAATCCTCCAAGAATGGAATAGGCAGGCTGTAAGGAATACAGACAGGGAAGTCCTTTGTCAATCAGGATGAACTGCCTTAAACATGGTAAAATAACTTAAAATGATGGCCATCCCAGATTTAAATGAAGCCTTTCAACTCTGAGTAGCCACAAGAACAAGGACAGGACCCTGTCCTCCAACAGTTCCTCTGTCATACAAGTAGGGCCTGTGGTTCCTCAGCAGTAGGGTCCCAGCATCTCGGTTCTAATGGGGACCATCAGCAGTGGCAGTTGCCTGTTTGAACTTATGAATAAATCTCTTCATGTGTTTTGGTTTCCAGTGGGTTTAGCCAGAAGCCAAATGAGAAGCCTCTGCGGTTGACTGAAAAGAAGGACTGTGATGAGAAGAACGGCTGTGTGAAGTAAGGCTTGGTTTGCTTGGCTGTGTGTTTCCCCTGACTCGAATTGTTTACTGAAACAGTTGTTGAAATGATAAGCAGGAAGAATTTACCTCTCTTGTTTTCACTTCAAACCTCCATTCTTACAAGACAGCAAATATCCAGGAAGTCCCCTGTAGGCTTTCAGCTGTGTCAGGGTGGAGTCGGTTAAATCTTAGTTCCAGTGTAAGGGGTCTTCTCATCCTGGTCCCTCGGTGAGGTGGACAGTTTTTAAATTGTGTTAGGTAGAGTTTTATACATTCTATGGCTCTTGATTTAGTGGGTGGTGTTTGCTTTCCTTCCCAGTTTTCTGATGATGAATGGGTTTGCCTCCTGTTCTCGTAACAGCAGAATAACTTCATTTGATACTTGTGTAGTCCATAAAACTGTCTGTACCCATGCTTCCGATTTTCCTATATTAGACTACCTGTAGCTGGAGTTTTCTCCAGTCCTGCCTGGCCCACAGTCAGGACAAATCTCTCTCAGCCACCAGTCCTGCAGTGGCTCAGACCCAACCAAGTAAACACACAGAGACTTATATTGCTTACAGACTGTATGGCTGTGGCAGGCTTCTTGCTAACTGTTCTTATATCTTAAATTAACCCATTTCTATTAATCTATAAGTTGCCACGTGGCTTGTGGCTTACCGGTATCTTAACATCTTCTCATGGCAGCAGCTGGCAGCATCTCCTGACTCAGCCTTCCACTTCCCAGAATTCTCCTCTCTCCTTGTCCCGCCTATACTTCCTGCCTGGCTACTGGCCAATCAGTGTTTTATTTATTAACCAATCAGAGCAACACATTTAACATACAGAACATCCCACAGCAACTACCAGCTGAAACTGTTTCACCTATGAGTAACTGGCTGCTCTGCAGTTACCAGACTGACAGCTTACAATAGTGGGTCCATGCTGTATCACTGTTCTTTATAAGTGTTAGCCTGCCGAGCCCCTTCCAAAGCCACCCCAAGCCCTGTATGTCCTGACTAGCACAAGCCCCTCAATGTTGAGGAATCAAGTGTGTTGAAGGCTGGTGTGGGGTTCACGGTGGGGCTGGTGGCTTCTAATACTGACACCCCCTCCCAGAGACTCCCTCCTGCCTCGTGCTTGTCATTTTTACTGTTATAAGTGACTCTTTTCCTTGGAACAAATAACTCTTTAGAAATTACAATTTACTTTGAGATGATAATTGTCTTCTCTTTCGTGTCTCTATCATAAAGCCTTGTCATACCTAGTAACTTGCTAAGTGCTCTTTGCTTAGTCCCGATTGGTGGAAAGTACAGTGGTTATTTGTCACCTACCATGTATTCCAGGGAGCTGAAGAAAGTCAGTATCCTAGTTAGGATCTCTAGTGCTCTGATGAAACACCACAACCAAAAGCAAACTGGCGAGGAAAGGCTTGTTTGGCTCCTTACACTTTCACATTATAGTCCTTCATTGCAGGAAGTCAGGACAGGCTTGAAAAGATTATTGCAAAAACATTTATCTAAAACCCAACTGGAACAAGGGCTAGTCAGGAAAAACAGTAGCTCTTGAGTCCCCAGGAGTGTGACTTAAAACACAGAGTAGGGCAGGCAAGATGGCTCAGTGGGTAAAGGCGCTTGCCACCAAGCAATCATGAATTCAGGCCCTGGGTCCCCACATCGTGGAAGGAGAGAACCTACTGCTTCAGATAGTTCTTTGATTTCCACACTTGCATAGACAAATGTGTGCAAAAATAATACATGGGTATTTTTTGTTGCTTTTTTTTTTTTTCAAGACAGGGTCTCTGTGTAGCCCTGGCTGTCCTGAAGCTCACTCTGTAGAGCAGGCTGGCCTTGAACTCAGAGGTTCTGAGTTCCTGCCTCTGCCTCCCAAGTATTAGCATTTAGTGTGGAACCAATGTAGGATTCAGCATCAGAGTAACTTGGTGGGTGTGGGCCAAGGTATGCTGCAAAGATCATACCATGCAACAGATTTTATATAAGAAGTTTGGGGGGGTGGCTGGGGCTGAGGTGATGGCTCAGAGGTTAGGAGCACCAACTGCTCTTCCAGAGGTCCTGAGTTCAATTCCCAGCACCCACATGGTGGCTCACAACCATCTGTAATGAGAGCCGACACACTCTTCTGTATATGAAATAAATAAATCTTAAAAAAAAAAAGAAGTTTGGGGGGAGGGCGATAAGGCTGTTTCTTAGTGGAGCCATGAGAGAGAGAGAGACAAATGGACAGGGAGACCAGAAAACAGAGAGAGCAAACAAGATAAATGATTTGGGATGGCAAGGATGTTGTATTTACCGGCAACAAGAACAGACCACAAAGCACATCAGAACCCACATTGAGTTTATTTGGTATGGAGTGAAGAAGGGGAAGGGATGCGTAGACTGGCTTTGAAAGAGGCATGACAGGAGAGGGAGTGTGAATCAGTGGAGCCTGCTTTCTAAAGGGGCCTTAGTGCGTGTACAAAGGTTGCGCAGCCACACACGTGCGTAGATTACATGGCGGCACACAGCCTAAGTCCCTGGGCTGGCCTGAATACTGACAGTGTGTGCATGGCAGTGGGGCCCTGTACGCGGCTAGAGATGCTGGAAATGCTGACATTCCACCCTTTTGTTTATTATAAGAAGGGAGAAGTTAGGGAGGCAGTGGACAGCGGTGAGGGTGCCAGGTTCTCAAATCTGCTTCCTGCTGACCTGGCGGGTGTTGGTCATCTTTGGGGGACTTGAGAAAGCTGGGGTGTTGCCTCTTGCACTTTGCTGTCCAGACTTTGTGGAGCTGGCAAGATGCTTGGCAGGACAGAAGATAAAATTAAGAAGAATTTTCCTTAGATCCTGGTATTGGAGAAATTATTTTGGCCACTCCACGTAGTTAAAAGGATATTTATTTAATGGCGTAACTCACAAATTAAGTGAAAGGTAGGTCGCAGGGTCTGGGGAAGGTGTAATGCAGTCCAGCGGTGTTCTCCGGAGCTCTGCACAGTCTACTTTCACCGTTCAGTGTCCCGGCACAGAGAGCACGCACAGAGAGAGCGCTGGCCCATCCAGCTCTCAGGTCTCCAGGCGCCTCCCCTCGCCCCGCCTCGTAGGCTTGACAGTTGCCAGAGTCTCAATGGGGGTTGGAACTTCCAGATCCAAGCTGGAATGGCTACCCACTACATCCTGATAATTTGGGGGTGGGGATGTCCCCAGACCAAGGAAAGGTGAGATAGTACTTATCTGGAGTGAGTCTGGCCTGTTTGGGGTGGGGGAATCCAGAATAACTCCCTGGAGCTTACAAGAATTCTTAAGTTTAAAAAAGATAAGTTTTAGACACATTGAAAAGCAACCCAAGGGAATTTAAAGTCCTGAGCTTGTGGCTATGATGATGTAGTGGTAGAGTGTAGTGTTTGATATTGTGCTCAAGCTAGATTAATGCTTATCAGAATTCTAACGATTATGGACAGTCACATAGCAAGAGAGCTAGGAATCTGGAGTGGGCTTTATTCTCTTATTACCAGTTAAGCTTTCCTATGTCCATCTAAGCAAACCTTAAGGCACCTGTTCCTTTACCATCATACCCTCGGGAGACACAGGTGACTGATTGCTGAGAGTAGTCAAAAATAAGGAGCTGTGTTACAGTGAGTCTCCCTTTAAGTATGGGGTATGAATATCTCTGGGGTGGTGTTGTTTCTTACCACCCAGCTACATTTGACAGTCTTTATGTCTCTAGCTCTGTGGCTAATAGTTGGTAGTCCTGTAACAACAGCTAGTTAGTTTAATTAGAGACTTTGAATATGGTATTGGAAATTGATGAAGCACAGTGTGATTAGTAAAGACAGGAGAAGGCAGAGGGGGGGGTCAGGAAGGAAAGCATATGGGGTTCCTGATCCAGTAGAGTTGAGTACGGTTGTGGGATGAAGCCTCATTCTTCTGGAATTAGAGACAGGGTAGTTGATATTGATTTCCTCTGGAACTTAAGAGAACAAGGCCCTGTTTGGGTTGTGGTATATAAGAAAAGATTATCCTGAGGTGGGGAAGTAAAGGGTTTGAGGTGAGATAGGGGAATGCATTGAGGGAGGTTCTCAAGCTTAGCAGCTATGGGCATTACAAGAATTACTTTGAAGGGGCCCTGCCATTTAGGGAAAGGGGGTGAGGGGCGTTGGTCTGGAGGAGAGAGAAGGACCTGATCCCCGATGTTAACTGGGGGTGGACAGGGGTTAGCATATGACTGGGGTAGGGAGTAGTCAGTAAAGTTCCATAGGAAGGAACAGAGATGATGGAGTAGGGGGGGTCAGTAGGTGATCAGGAAGAGGTGAGGCTTTGGATGGGAGGCCTGGGGTTAGAACTGGCCCTCCCAAACGTGAGTTAAAATGGTGCGATTGAAAGGGGTCACTTGGGGAGGGACCGGAGCCTGAAAAGAGTTTTACCCAGTCAAGGTGAAGTTCCTGTGACATTGTAACAGCAGTATTTTTTAAGGAGTGGTTAGTTTGTTCTGTCTTTCCTGAGAACTGGGGGTGATATAGACTATGAAAGTGCCAGGGGATGCAAAGAGCTGTAGATGTTTGTGAGATCTTGGAGGTGAGTTCAGGACCATTGTCTGACTGGAGAGAGGTAGGAATCCCAAACTGACTGTCTGAGCCCATTTGTTCGTAATTGGAAAAGCTTTAGTCCAGCCTGAGAACGTATCTACTAGAACCAGGAGATACTTAATGTGTATGACTCTACAGTGTAGGCACGTGAGTAAAATCAAGTTGCCAGTCAGTCCCCAGGAGGAAGCCACTAGCCTGGTGGGTAGCAAAAGGGATGTGATGATATTTTGATATTAGGGTCTGACCTTTGACAAAGTTTACAAGAGGCAGTAATAGTTTTTATAAAATATAAGCCCTCGGGTGGGCTGGAAGTGAGCCTTGAAAAATTGAGACAGAGCCTGGCTATTAGGATGAAAGAGCTGGTGTGGATAGGACAGAGTGTCGGGGTGACTGTGAGGATGTGGGTTGTGTATGGACTCGCTGTGGTGGCTGAGGTGAGTGTGGGCCCTGGAGGGCTGCTGCTCTAACTGCCTTGTCAGCTCCGTTATTTCCTGAGAGATGATGGAGCTGTAGCTCTGATGAGACTGGCAGTGAATAATTCCTATAGCTTTGGGGAGGTGGGAGGCGTTTAGCATGGCCATAATTTGACCTGAGTTAGTTATGGATCCTCTTTTTGTTGTAAATACTCCACACTCTATTCAGATGGCAGCATGGGACAGGAGGCTATCGAAAGCATATTTGGAGTCTATGTAAACATTATGGACTGTCCTTGTGCTCATTGGAAGGCACAGGTGAGAGCCAGGAGTTCAGCCTGCTGGTTAAGTGGTGTGGGCGGGGAATGTCTGTGTGTCAGCCACCTCAGGATCTGACACTGTGGTGTAGTCTGCTTTACGGGTCCCCGCATGTAAAAAGGAGCTGCCGTCTGTGTACCAGGGATAGGTGGCCCGAGGCATTGTGCCCGCCTGGATGGGTGAAGATGGGGCAGTAGATCTTCTAGGGCTCCAGTGCAAGAATGGGACGGGGGGTGGTCAGCATGGGGTTGAAGAGGAAGGCTAGAGATACTGAGGGGTGGGCAAGATTGAAAATAAGTGTGGCCCCTTCCGCTAGTGCCGCTTGGAGAGAGAACTCGGGGAGGAGGTAGAGTTTGTAAGCCTTTGTAAGTTAAGAGATGGGACAGGATGTGAGAGGAGGAGAGAGTGGTGGGTGACGCAGAGGTTGGTTTCTTTGCTCTGTGAATGAGGAGCTCGGCAGCTGCTGAAGCTCGTATGCAAGGTGCCCAGCCTGAGTGGTGAGCTCTGGTTTCTTTGACAGGTGTGCTACAGGTGCAAGGGGGTCCAGCTGGTGGTCTAGGACCCCAAGGACACATCCCTCTTTCTCTGTTATATAGAGGGAGAAGGGACCAGTTAGGTCTGGGAGATGAAGGGTGGGCCTGGAGGAAGGCTGTTGGAGCTTCTGAAAGGGCTTAGTAATGGGATGGAGGAGGGGTCATGTGGAGGGCCAGGGCTGCCTTGTGTAAGGGGCGAGTGAGGAGAGAAAAGGGGGGAGCCAGGAATGTAAGAAGCCAGCCATTCCTAGAAGTGATAAAATCTCTTCTTTAGTAGAGGGGACTGCCAGAGACTGGGTTAGGTGCTTTCTATCCAAAGTAATGGCTTTATGGGGTAATGGTTAGACCCAAGTAGGTGACCTGAAGGGTGGACAGTTGGACCTTGGAAGGTGAGACTCCTTAGCCCTGGCTGGACAAGAAGTGTAGGAGAGCAGAAGTGTTAGTTTGGCTAATTTGTAAGGATGGGCTACAAAGTAGAATGCCATCCACATACTGTATGAGTTTAGATTTGGGGAGAGATAGAGAGAGAGGGTCAGAAGCTAGGGCCTGGCCAAAAAGATGTGGGCTGTGCCTGGGTCCCTGGGGTAGGACAGTCCAGGTGAGCAGGGTGGTGAGGTGGGTGTCGGGGTCGGTCCAGGTGAGCTGGGTGGAGAGGTGGGAGTTGGGGTCTGTCCAGGTGAGCTGGGTGGAGAGGTGGGTGTCGGGGTCGGTCCAGGTGAGCTGGGTGGTGAGGAGGGTGTTGGGGTCGGTCCAGGTGAGACTGAGTGCTGAGAGGGATGGAGAAGAAGGTGTCCTTGAGATCTGGAACTGAGAAGTGGGGGGTTCTGAGGGGACAGTGGAGAGGAGAGGAGTGTGTGAGGGTAGGGACCACAGGATGGAGGGGGGCCACTGCAGAATCAATGAGCTGGAGGTCTTGAACCAGGCAGTAGGTTCCGTTAGATTTCTTAACCTGCAAGAATAGGGGTGTTGGCTGGGCGGTGGTGGCACACACCTTTAATCCCAGCATTCGGGAGGCAGAGCCAGGTGGATCTCTGTGAGTTCAAGGCCAGCCTGGTCTCCAAAGCAAGTTCCAGGAAAGGCACAAAGCTACACAGAGAAACCCTGTCTCGAAAAACCAAAAAAGAAAAAAAAAAAAAAAAAAAAAAAAAAAAAAAAAAAAAAAAAAAGAATAGGGGTGTTAAAAGGAGAAGATGTAGGGCAAAGCAGCTTTTTCCTTAGAAGGTCAGAGGTAATAGGTTGAAGTCTCCTAAGGCTCTGGAGTGAGAGAGCCTGCTGGGCTTGGGTAATGTTCCAGGTAGAGTCCTGTAACTGGATGGCAGTGGGGGAATGGTGCCTAGCAACAGCAGGGTTTTGAGTGTCCCAGACTTGGGGGTCCACCTGGGAGGCTGGCAGAGGAAATGGCATGTTGGAACCAGTAGGGCGGGTGGCTAGGAGGATGAGGAGAAGAGGAGCTGCTGGCAAGTCTGGGATCGGGCAAATGGGGGGAGCAAAAGAGATAGAAGTTTCCACTTTGGCTAAAAAATCTCTTCCCATTAAGGGTACAGGGCAAGTTGTTACAACCAAAAATGAATGGGTGAGAGGGGTACCCCTGAAAATGCAATTGAGTGGTGGGTCTGATGAGGTAGGTAAGGCTGTGCCCTACCCCAACAATAGGGAGACGAGAAGGAGAGGTGGGTCCTTAAAATTCCCTCAGCACCAGGTAAGTGGCCTCGATGTCCAGAAGGAAGGAGATGGGCTGCCCTGATCCCGTGATGGCTACCCTTGGCTCCCTGTCAGAGATGACAGTGCTCACATCAAGGGAGCCCCAGCAGCCTCAGTGGCCAGGCTTGCAAGGTTGGCTGGGGGGTGGTCTACACTTGATGTTCCCATGCCACGAGGTGCACAGGGGTAGTCAACTGACCAGTGTCCCTCTTGGTAGCACTTTGGGCATAGCCCAGGTGGCCCGAGGGGATTAGGACAAGCCTGGGCCCAGTGACCTTCCTCACCACAACTGAAGCAAGGACCCAGTGGTCTGCGAGCCCCAGGGGGTAAGGAGCCTGGGGAAGTCACTGAGGCCAATCAGATGGCTTTAGACAGCATTTGGTATTTTTGTTTACAGGTTTTTTTCATTCTCCCATGGTTCACCTTAAAGGCTAGCACTAAGGCTTCTGCCTGTGGGGTTGGGACCCTCTCTCTAGACGCTTAAGCTTGGTCTTAATGTCGGGTAATTTCTGGGAAAAGAAATGGGTCCTAAGGAGCTGTCTGCCCTCTGGGTTCTCAGAGTCTAGGTTAGTATGTTATAAGAGGGCTTTTGTGAGACATTCTAGAAACTGAGATGGATTTTTCTATCCTGAACGATTTCCTGGAGTTTCTTACAGTTCACTGGTTTAAGAGCAACCTTACAGAGACATCTCAGGAGGCAGGTTGTAATTTGGTCTCTAGCTAGAGCACCTCCTAGGGTGTTACAGTCCCATCTAGGTCTTGATCAGGGACTGCCTCTGCCCCAGGTGGATGAGCTACATTAGTCTGGTGAATTTTGTCAGTGTCGATCTTTCCTGATCCCAAATTTGCCTGCTCTCCTCAGGAAGTAGGTTGTTAGTTAGTATCATATATATATCCTGAAAGGTGAGACTGGGTAATATATTGGAATTCTTTCATGTAAGAGGTATAAGAACACAGTTTCTTTTCTATTTGAGAGTTTTGCTACTGCAAAGGGAGAACTGTGGCCAGGGTTCCTTAGTGGCTCAAGAATTCGTGACAGGAGGAATGGAAATCGGTGCCGAGTCCAACGGTTGGAGAGGAGGGAGAGGCTGGAGGAGCTGAGGGAGCAGCTGTATGTTGAGGTCAGAAAGCGGGATGGGGGCCGGGGGGTTCACTAGCAGGGTCCAGAGTAGTGGGGAGGGTTCCTCTAGTTCAGATTGTATAGCTAGGAGCACATGAGCCAGTGAGCAGGAAGCACAGACAGGGTTTGGAGCTTAGGTAAAAGAAAGCTTGTATTTAAGGCAACTCTTTCCATCTACCCATCTGCTGGCAAAAGTTAGAAAGCTCCCGTAAAATATGAGACTCTAAAGTGCCATTAGGCGGCCATTTTAACTGGTTTTCTAAGGGGTATTTGGGCCATTTTTGGGTGCAAAGGTGATTCGTTTAGAAGCCTTTAATTAGGGCATTAAGCATGGAGGTTTGAGATTTTCTAAAAGGCATCCCAGAGGAGATGCTGGGCTTGTTCATTCATTCATTCGTTCATTTATTCATTCATCCATCCATCCATCCATCCATCCATCCATCCATCCATGTATGTATGTATGTATGTATGTATATTTTATGTGCATTGGTCTGTCTATCTGTCTGTCTATCTATCTATCTATCTTTTATGTGCATTTGTATTTTGCCATGGGTGTCAGGTATCAGAGTCTAAATCCCTGGAACTGAAGTTACAGATGGTTGTGAGCTGCCACATGGTTGCTGGGAATTGAACTCAGGTCCTCTGGAAGTGCAGTCAGTGCTCCTAACCGCTGAGACATCTCTCCAGCCTCTGAGATGCTGGGCTTATATTGCTGGTAGGCTTATTCCCCATGAGTGAGGAAAAAAAAAGTCAGGTCCAGTGGCTTAAGAGAGGATCGATTGAGAAGGCATAGGCTGCTCAGTGAGTCATCAAAGAGCAGGGGCCCGAGGGACCCAGGGCCCAAGACATGAGAAAGTCACAAACTGTCCATTGAGTTGTCACTCAAAGAACGGGCTTAGGGACAGAAGGTCCGAGAGCCACAAACGGGGCCTCACTTGTGGGTGATGGACAGAGATGATTGTCAGTGAAAGGGACCAGCTGTAGCCCTGAAGGCGGTGGCTGGGGGTTCCTCAGCCTCCAAGAACACCGGTGGGGTGCCAGACAACTGATTCCCAGGGGAGCGTTTGTGCTGATCAGGAGAGGGAGACCCACCAACTGTAGCAGCCAGTGTCATGTGGCAGGACCTGGTCACCAGGTAGTTGGAATGTGGGCTGTAGTCAAATATTATTTTAAGGTGTGTTACTTTTGTTTATGTTGCATTTGTTTAACTCTGTGAAACAATCTGATGATCTAAAACACCTGATGGTCTAAATAAGGAACTGGCCAATAGCAAGGCCAGGAGAAAGGGTAGACGTGGCTGGCAGGCAGAGAGGATAAATAGAAGGAGAAATCTGGAGGAAGGATCTAGGGATGAGAGAGAAGAAGGAACCAGAGAAGGAGGAGGACATCAGGGGCCAGCCACCCAGCTACACAGCAAGCCACGGAGTAAAAGTAAGATTTACAGAAGTAAGAGAACAGGAAAAGCCCAGAGACAAAAGGTAGACAGAATAGTATAAGTTAAGAAAAGCTGGTTAGAAACTAAGCCAAGCTAAGGCTGGGCATTCATAAATAAGATTCATCTCTGAGCCGGGTGGTGGTGGCACACACCTTTAATCCCAGCACTCAGGAGGCAGAGCCAGGTGGATCTCTGTGAGTTCGAGGCCAGCCTGGGCTACCAAGTGAGTTCCAGGAAAGGCACAAAGCTACACAGAGAAACCCTGTCTCGAAAAACCAACAAAAAAAAAAAAAAAAAAAAAAAAGATTCATTTCTGTGTGATTTTATTTGGGAGCTATATGGCAGCCTCCAAAAAGAGCAAAAAGCAAACAACAACAGTGGGCTGTCGAAGATGAACCAGGTCCAGTAGGGTCTCAGTGCACCCCGGGGCTCCAGGAGGGCCTATTGAGTCTCAGCACCAGAATGCTGACAATGCATGTGCGGTCATAGAACCCTGGAAGTGGCTAGAGATGCCAGAAATGCTAACAAAGGACCCTTGAAAGGATTGATGACCAGTGATGGTGTAGCTGCTGAGTCCCTGAGGCCAGGCTGGGAGGGTGTTTAATTTCTAACATTCCTCCCTTTTGTTTATAAAAGATGAGGAAATAGAAAGGGGTGGTGTTGAGGCAGCAATGAGGGCATCATGCTCTTTAGACTACTTCCTGTTGTCTGGGGGTGTTGACATCTTTAGGGACCCAGGAAAGCTGGGATGCTGGCCAAGTCCTGGAAGAGCACCCACTGTCCAGGCTGTATGGGATCATCTGGGGCTAGGAAAGTGCAAGCCTAGTTGAAGCAGTCTGTGAGGCTGGGCCACCTGGGGCTAGCTGTTTTGAAGCTGAGGGTTATGGATGTTGAGGGAACGCCTGGACGTGGCAGATGGTGGATCAGATATATATTAGGGGCAAAAGAAAGTTAAGGAGTTTAGCAAGAATATTTTCCCTAGGTATACATTTGAAATTTTTAGGCCCATGGTCCTGGTAGTTGAGGGAAGGTAGTCCCAAGCACAGGGAAAGGGGAAGAGATCTACCCTCAGGAATAGGCATGTAGAGAAACAGGCTGTTATTGACAGGAGTTCTTATCTGGAGTCCATTTGAACCATGAAAGGTGGATTCAGGCCAGATCTCTGAAGCTTACAAGAAAATTTCTAAGTTTACAAAAAAGAAATTTTTTTAGCCATGTAGCATCCTCACTGTTTGTACAGTGCTGAGATCCACAGTGGAGAAAAGCTCAGAGCGGACAGAGAGGACAAAGGCTCACTTGATCTTGATTTTCAGAATGAATACAGACCATGACAGCTGGGCAGCTTTCATCTCTACCAGAAGACTGGGTGTATATAGATTATAGACATTTTTAGCACAATGAGAAGCACTTTTAAGTCTATACTTAGAAGACAACCAAAGGAAATTTAAAATTTTAAGCTTGTGACTATAATAATAGTTGTCAGTACTTACCAGAGGTAGATTAATAGCTTATCAGAATTCCATTGATTAATGTTAAAACTCTGAATTTTGAAGTCTTAGTACAATAGTAGCATATCGAAGGAAAGAACTCTAGAGCATTTTTCATTCTTTTTAAATACCTTAAATCACTCTCTTATAACTTGAGCTTTCATGTCCTTTGACCTTACATGACTTGCATTTACCTACCTTAACATCTTCTTAGACCCTAAAACATTTTCTTAGGTCCTGTGGTGGTTTGAATAGGCTCAGTCCCCATAGACTCGTGTGTTTGAATGCTTGGCCTATAGGGAGTGACACTGTTGGGAGGTGTGGCCTTATTGAAGGAAGTGTGTCACTGTGGGGGCAGGCTTTGAGGTCTCCTGTGGTCAAGCTATGCCCAGTGTGGCACACAGTTCACTTCCTGGTGCCTCTGGATCAAGATGCAGAACTCTCAGTTTCCTCTTTAGCACCATGTATGCCTGCATGCTGCCATGCTTCTCGCCATAATTATGGACTAAATCTCCGAAACTGTAAACCAGCCCCAATTAAATGTTTTCCTGCATAAGAATTACAGTGGTCACTGTGTTTCTTCATAGCAATAGAAACCCTAACTAAGACAGATCCTTAACTCTTAAGCTTTAAACTTCACACCTTTTTTCTATCCAATCATTCATCTCAAGATACAGGTGGTTGATTACTGAGAGCAGTCATTGTAAATTAAAGCAAGTTCCTTTAAAGAAATAGTAAAAAGATACTTTGAAATCTGTTTTGTAGTTTATCTCTTTTTGGAGTCTGATAGCAAGGTACACTGTGTCTAGATCTAGTAGTAGCTTTAGAAGAGTGAGGCCTGAGGCCTGACTTAGGTTTGGAAAGAAGTGAGAAGACAGCTGAAACCTCTGTTGCTGCCTTGAACTGACAAAGCCATCATTAGCCTAGTTGTCGACACCATCAGAGATCTGAGAAGGGCGGATTTCACCTGAGGAAGCAGAAGTACAGACCATGCAGCTTCCTAATCTATTGAAAATGACAGGGACTTACTGGCTACTTGGACAGTCACCCTAGGTTCCTCTGTGGCCATCGGGGGCAGAGGTCTCAGGCAACATCAGTCTTCAGCCACCAGGCCAGAAGACCCAGCAGACTTTCCTGTGGAGGGGAACTTCTGGGGCGACTGGCCTACCTTGTCTATGCAAAGCGGGGTAATCAACTCCCCAGTGTCCTGCTTGTCCACAGTTTGGACATGGTCCTGGCAGCCATCAAGGTGAAGGGCAGAATTTTACCCAGTGACCAGCTTTGCCGCGTTTAAAGCAAGATACAAGTGGAGTTCTTCCGTGTGCATCAACTTTGTAGAATGTCAGGGGTGCTGCCAGGAGCTGGCATGGCTCTCTTTCACAAAAAGCTTTTTTTAAAATTTAATTTATATTTGATGTGTGAGTGCTCTGCATGTATACCTACATGCCAGAAGAGGGCATCAGATCCTGTTATGATGGTTGTGAGCCACCATGTGGGTGCTGGTAATTGAACTCGGGACCTCGGGAAGGGTAGGCAGTACTCTTAACTTCTGAGCCATCTCTCCAGCCTCCACAAAAAGCCTTTTGATTAAACATTTTAAATGCCATATTCAGTAGATCTCTGAAAAATTTGAAGACTATTTCTCTATTAAGTATACCTGATTTAGTTACTTGCTTTAGGCTTAACTTTTAAAACATAAACAAGAGGCTAAATAAGGCTTATTCCTGTAATTCTTTCATACTTGGCATGACTACAAGGATAGTTCTGAACACATTAAATAATTTGATCATTTATAAGGTGACTAGCCATTAACTTTCATTTCTTAATTATCATTAGCAGTTTTATAAAGACTAGGACTTTACATTCTCTCCCTGTTAGGTTGAGCCTTAAAAATAGTATTTTGAATTGAAGCTCTTCCAGTATCAACACTTTTAATCATAGATACAGTCCATAGACTGGCAACTTTACTGATCCTTTTATAGTGCACCATTATAAACTAGGCAGAAATTGCTATGAATCTGAGTAGAACTCAAGGATTTATAAACCTTTGATTTTCAGATAAACCTTACTTATCAACATATAGTGTTACTTACCTAAATATTCTATTCTAGCAGCTTGGTGTTAAACAGTTAGCAAAGATGTAAGTAGTTAGACATACACTTTAAATCAGCTTTTGTCAATCTCAGTAGACCTTTGTAACAAGATATATATATACTTTTTTGTTTTGTTTTTTCAACACAGTGTCTGTGTGTAGCCCTGGCTGTCCCGAAACTCACTCTGTAGACCAAGCTGACTCCAAACTCACAGAGATCTGCCTGCCTCTGCCTCCTGAGTGCTGAGATTACAGACAGGTGCCACTACCTATACTAGGTGTAGAGGTCAGAGCTTCTCCAAAAGGTATACTAAAGGAGAACATGGAGGTAAAGACAGTGACACAGTTCCCATAGTGAGGGAGAAGTCCAAGGCCTGAAGTCCATGGCATCCTAAAACTTAGGGCTGAGTGAAGGACAAGCTGAACAGTAGATTGTTACCATATATTTCAGGAGCCAGGGCTAAAAGCCCAAGGAGACACAGGTGCCTGGTACCAGGACTTTTGAATGAAGCCAGAAGGCAAAAACCAAGCCCTACCCAAGGGAAATGGTCAGAGGTGGGTACCTCCACCTCCAAGAGTGCCAGAGACTCAGAGAGCATTTAAGACAACTGAGAGGGATCATTCACCAATTGCTGCTTATGAGTGGAAGGTCAAGCAATTGGTGGACCAAAAGGTGGATCTGTTGCAGGTGGACTAGAGATAAGTGATAGGGTCCCAGTGTGGCTTAGACCCCCAACAGGAACCCTAAGGCACCAGGAGATCCTACTAAGTCTTGGCATCCGTGTTAGGATTTAGCAGCAGAGAACCTTGGTGGGTCTGGGACAAGGTATGCTGCAAAGATCGCACCATATAGCAGACCTCACAGAAGAAGAAATTCATGCCCAAACTGGCAGTTCTCTTCAAAGAAGAAAAGCATAAGGATGCCAGCCAGTTCTAGGCAAATCTCTGGCAATGCTTGTTCTCAAGAAGTGCCAGCAGGTAGTGAAAATCCTGAAGGAGCAAGAGTGGCTGGCCTACATCAACCCGGACTTGACTTTGAAAGAAGGAAGAACAAGGACTACAAATGCTTCCACAAGAGACTACTCCTAGGACATGAAGTCCTGTATAGAAGTCATGAGATAACCAAAGAGATGCCAGAGGGTACAGCTAAGCTGCCTGCTACATCAGACTCTTGGAGCTTGAGCTGCTGCTGTACAGGGGTTTGATGAATCTGTCCAGAGGAGCCAACCTTCATTGAGGGTTACATGGGGAATGCATCAAGTCAGTAAGCAGCGTTCCTTCATGGCTTCTGCTTTAGTTCATACCTCCAGGTTCCTGCCTTGCCTTCTCTCAGTGGACTGCGACCTAGTTTGTGTAAGCCAAATAAGCCCTTTTCTCTCCAAATTGCTTTTGGTTAGTTTTTTATCACAGTGGTAGAAACCTAAGTTACCATGCCCATAGCCAGAAAAGGAGCACTTGGGATCAGCAGTACTGCCTGAAGGCTTGGTAACCGTGTTCATTGTTTATGGCACATTATTTCTGCAGTGAAGGCCAACTTAAAGGAGGTGCCCTTTCCTCAAAGAATCCTGCCTTGTCTTTGAGGACATTTTCAGGCTAAGAACCCAGTTAGCCTTCTCTGCTGAAGCTAAGATTTCTTTTCCTATTTGTCAGGATAATGGCATATTCGGCCTGTGAGCACCTTCAGCCAGGTGTGTTTCTTTCTTAGGTCTATCCCTTTCACGGAACTCATATGGAAACTCAAATAACAGTACATTTAGATCACCTCGTGTTAGGCCATCTTCCCTACTCTGGATTGCATGCTGCCCTTTCCTTTGGAATGTTGAACTCTTGAGTGGTGAAAAGTGTGTGGGACACACTTCCAGAGCAGAGGTCCAAACAACAGTGCTGTGTTCCTGGGGAGGCATGAACAAATGACTGCTCACTGTAGATAGGACACCGACACAGACAAACGTACGGATATCACCAAAATCCAGCTCCACAAGCTAGGGAGTTGGTTGGGGTCTCTTAGAGGAGCAGTAATGACTTAAGACAACCAAATCACAAAAGGCCACTCCAGCATTGGGAGCAGTTCTCAAAGCTGGAGACCTAGAGTGCGCTGCAAAACCTGCCCACAGCTCAACAGGTTAGTGTTCTTTCCCGACAGTTCAGCTGGTCTCTGCTTCGCTGATCTGAGGCTCTCTCTCATCAGTCCTTTCAACTTATATATGCTTGGGGAGGGGAGCCTAGTGTATCTGGTCAGTTTCAAGGAATTCCTGAAGCCTTTGAGTTGTCTACTTTCTAAATTTAGGGAGTGTCCCTGTGGTGGTTTGAAAGAAAATGGCCCCCAAAGGGAGTGACACTATTAGGAGTTGTGGCCTTGTTGGAGTGGGTGTGGCCTTGTTGGAGGAAGTGTGTCACTGTGGGGTTGGCCTTTGAGGTCTCATATGCTCAACCCTCATTCAGTGTGACACTCAGTTCACTTCCTGTTGCCTTTGGATGAAACTGTAAGGAGACTTAGCTCTAGCACCATGTCTGCCTACATACTGCCTTGCTTCCTGCCATGACGATAATGGACTAAACCTTTGAACTGTAAGCAAGCCACCACATTTAAATGTCTTCTTTATAAGTGTTACTATGGTCGTGATGTCTTTGCACAGCAATAAAACCCTAACTAAGACAATCCCTGAAAGATGGACTGTTTCACCTTCCCAGAGAACACCCTTTGGTTTCATCTGCCTGTAAAGATTCTGTGTCCTGGAGCTTCCTCCTTGTTATTTCAACTGCCCTGTAACCTCCTGTGTCTTAAAAAGCTTTTCCTCCAAGATGAAGGTTTGAGTCTTGGAGGAACTGCAACACAACAGGCAGATCTCTTTAGGGAGTGTTGGTGTTGAGTAGAAACCACTCTTTCCTCTGAGGGCCTCTCTAGATGCCAAGAACCTGAAGTTAGACAGATCTAAAGCATATTGTAGCCTCTTGCCAACTTCATCAGCCACCCTTGGATATATGTGGGATGAGATCCCACTCAGTTTTGTTGGAAGTGGGTCCCTGTAATGTTATTTTGAAAGAATATTTTGATGTTGAGACCAGATATACTGGGGACTCCTTTGATAACTGGTTAAGATATCTGGTATGGATGTGGAGAGTGGATGGCTCACCTTATGGTGGGTAGGAGATGGGGAGAGATCACATACCTGCACTGGTCTATCTCTGCTTTTGTTCCAGCTGGCCTCCAGCCAGTAGGATAGTATTACCCACATTTAGGGTTGATCTGCCCTCCTTAGTTGCAGTTCAATATGCTGATTGTATCAAAATGCTTCCATAGACACCCCAGGAGTGTGCTTTATTAATGTCCTAAGATTTTCTTAATCCAGTCAAGTTGGAAATAAGTTTAACCGTCTTAATGGCATGTCCTTATTTCATCTATGTCATAGTGTCATGTCTTTATCATATATGTGACTTTTCTGTTTTCCTAAAGGTGCTAATGATTTAGGGGATGTGTTCTTGCTATATTGTTGACATTCTTGATGTGGCATTTCTAGTTTTTGTCATCCTAAGGGCAGAGGCTTTTCTCAGGTGCCTTGTTCTCTGTGTGGTCTAGTGAGCCAACCAGGCTTCATTGGTGGTGGATTGTGAGTGCTGCTGCTGGCTATTGTTGAACTCAGTCTCCAGTTTCTTTACTTGGGTGGGTCATGCTCCCCAGGGAAGGCTCCTGCTGTCCCTGCCTCCCTGGTGAAGTAGTCTGTGGCTACCCTGGATCCTGAGTTGCAGAAGCTGGCTGGAGGCTCCTTCAGTGTGCCTGCTAGTGTAGCCTCCTCTTCTCATTGAGGTCCTTCCACCTGCAGCCATTCGTCTAGTGCCTGTGGCCTGAAAGCGTTAGCCTCCCAGAGACTTAAGCCCTGGACTTCTCCTGGGATGGGTGGGTAATTGTCTGCTGTTGAGACATGGAAGTATCCAGACTTGGCCCCCTTCATTTCAGCCGTTTCCTGTGTCACACAGCCCTGGAGCTGAGTCTTAATTGCTAAGCTTTTGTGTAAGTATTTCTCCCATGACTGGTTCAGATTCAGTTGTCATATATTGGCTAAGATAGTTACCACTTACCCATCTGTTTCCAGGTTTCTAAAATTACATTTGTTGTATGTTTCCTCTGTGGTTATCTTTCTCATTGTTGTTGTGAAGGCAGCTTTTCCAAGATGACATTTATATACCATAAAATGTACCCTCTTAAAGTGCAGACTGCAGTGGTTTGGGGCACATTCATACTCAGGCAACTAGCACCAGCAGTCTAATTCATCCCGGTCAGTTCTCCCCTTCCCACCCTAGGGATCACAGTCACTCTTCATTTCCTCATCCTCTGGCTAGTGCAAATGGCTGTTGTCTGAGTTTTTCCTGGTTGGGGTATTGTTTAGAGCGAGTCATATGGTGGATCTTTGTAACTGTCTTCCTTCACATGAGAACGTTTCAGCTCTCTCCTTTGCTGCCCTGTGAAGGAGTCTGCGCAGCATATTCCATTGTGCACTGCAGCACATTTTATTTCCCCGCTCATCAGCTGACAGACAGTTGGATCTTGTAGCTGTGTGGACAGGAATGGGGTTTCGGGAAAGACTATGCTTCACTGTGTGTAACTTAGACACCACACTTCTCCCCAAGTTCTCACCACAGGTTATGTGTGACTTCTCTGCTGCTCTCACCAGTCCTTACCCATGTGGAGGGGGCAGTGGGGCTGGGTATAAAGAAAAGCACTTTCAGATTACTTCTGCATTAGCAGAGGACAAGTTTCTATCTGGTATTTTCTGACTATAAAATAAAGCTAATGATTGACTAGACCAGTGGTTCTGACTTTAGCTTGGCCCCTTTCAGACAACTGTGTAGGACTTTGGTGACAGGGCTGGTAGCCCAGATGCCAGTCCAGGTTTTGAGTGGGAAACTGGAAACCGATGTGACCTCCATGAGGCCAGCAAAACAGCACAGAGTTTTCACAGATGTGCCCTGGAGTGGACAACCACTGTGTCTCTCCACAAGAGTTAAAATAGTAGTTCAACAGGGAAAAGGTAACGACTTTCTTCTTCAAACTGACCTTTCACCTGCTTTACAGATTACTACAGTTTTTAAATCCTGATCCTTTGAGAGCTGAGGAGATCTCTGACCTGCAGCAGGTATTACAAACCCCAAACCCTAAAAATAAAATGTCAAGCAAGAGAGAAACTTAGTGTTAGTAAGCCTCCTTCCTCCCTCAGGCTCTAGTCCCCCTAGATGGGCCTTTCCCGGGTCACGGCTTTAGCAGGATCCAGAGAGCTGCGGCTGTAGTGACTAGTTTATGTGGGGAACATGATCTTTAATTTGGGTGGTTTATGTGTTTTCCAGGAAGCATGTATTCCTAGGTTTTTACATGATCTTGTGTTTTCTTCTTGATAAAAAGCCCTTCATACTCTGCTGCCCACTCAAGGAAGACCTGGCTCTGGTTGTCTAATGTCTGTGTTGGTTAGTTGCAGAAGGTGAAGTCTGGCACACTGCAGCCTGGTGTGGTACTCCGGAACAGGATTGAGCCCTGTCTGACCATGGATAAGTCCCCTCTGTCGGCAGACCTGAAGAAGGTGAATGTGTTCTTAAAGCCAGACTCCTGAAGGAATTCCAGCCTTTTCCAACACAGGAGGGTTACTTTGTTCTGTTCTGTTCTAAGAGCAATGGGGCTGGAACCCAGGGTTTTGTGCATCCTAGGCATGCATTTTATCACTGAACAATATACCCCAATCCCATGGGAGGATTTTAAATAAACAGTTCTAAGGCTGCATTATATAATTCTTGCCTCTGAAATTCTCTTGAAATCTTTGTGATTTATTTCTCATGTATTTGTAAGTCTAGATTTCTTTTGCATAAAAGCCTATTGTGCAACTGTGAATCCTTTCTGAAATAAGTGCTTTTGGTTGAGACGGTTTCTCTGTGTAGCCCTGGCTGTCCTGGAGCTCACTCAGTAGACCAGGCTGTCCTTGAACTCACAGAGATCTCCTGAGTGCTGGGATTAAAGGTGTACATCACCATGGCTTTTCTGAAGTAAGTTTTTAAATGGGAGCTTAGAACACATTGCCGGAACATGTGTAATAGTTTTTATTTATCCCTTCTCTCCAAAATTTCTTCATAGCCCTGCGATTTCACTTGGTAAGTCAGTGTCCTTCCTGATGTAAAAAAAAAAAAAAAAAAAGCTAAGACTTGGTTTTGAATCATAGAAAGCCAAGCCACAAGGATGAGCAGACGGAGAGAAAGGCACTGTGGCCTTGAGTGGGCAGGAGATTTTACAGATCTGAGCAGGTAGACAGTGGCAGTGTGCCTGAATGGCTAGGGCAGGAAAGGTGGTGGACAAGTAGACATGCCAAGTTTGCTTCTTGCCTATGCACTACCAGTTTGTAGTGTTCTCAGGAGGGTGACTAAGTCACTTTCTGGAGAGCATTCCATGATACTGTTTGAAACTGTCCCAGTCAACAAGCCTGCCTGCCCCCCTGTCCTGCAGTGTCACCCTCTGAGATGCTGGTCGGGTTCCAGTGTCTCTCCTCGAATGAACCAACTGGCCGCCATAGACGTTCTGAAGATAACCTTTCACCTAAAAAAGAGAAAGAAACCAAGTGCAGTGCAGGAGAAGAGACTGCCAGACGGTTGGCGTCTGGTGCAGTGCTCGGCCCCCGCACAGACACAGGAGTCCTGAGCTCAGAACTTGGCAGTCAGCGTGTTCAGTATCATGAGACTCAAGTTCTGAAGAAGAAAACTGCCCCCAGAGATACAAGAACATATTGCCTCCGTTTCACAGTAACGAGGTTTTGTTTATGTTTCTGCTCTCGGGGCTGGGGATTTCCTTTCAGCTGGACCCCGGATCTTGCTGTATTTGGCCATAGTGACAGACACGAAAGGAGAGGAGGTTTGCTTGCTGGATGTGTCCCCAGGCCTTCTAGGGAACTGAAGTTGTTCTCACTTACTACATGCTCCCCAGGCCCTCCAGGAAACATGCAGCTGTTCCTTTGGCCATATCCATGCAGGTCTGTAGGAAGTGCCATTGTAGACACTGTGGGAGGGGGCTGCTCAGAAAAGAATGCCCCATAAGTGTAACCACACGAACCAAGAGGAGGCTGTGCTCTCAGCCGGCATGCTGTGGCACTGGTGTAAACAAGCGTGAGTCGTGTCAAGAGTCAACATGTGTCTTGAACATAGTAAACATTCTGAGAGCGGATTGGTGACTGAACAGGTGCAGGAAAGTGAGGGGGAATGGAAGCCAGTGAGAAGTGTATCTGGATTCAGCTGAGGCTCCAGCCTGCTCCGCCTGGAGAAGTAGTTTGTGAGCTAATAGAAAAGAACTGAGCTGCTCGATCTGGTGCTGTGAGTTAATGGCTCACTGTACAAGAAGTAGAACACCTAAGCTTTAAGGGGCACCGAGGTAGCTCACACCTGTAATCTCAGTACCTGGGAGGTAGAGACAGGAAGAACAGAAATTCATGGACAGCACGAGTTACGTGAAACTCTCAAAACACACAGTTGAAGGGAAGGAACATTCGGAAAGAAAGAGTGAAAAATATTTTTATAAATAGTAGGTTTGAGGTATATCATGCAAGTGAACTGAAAGGACAGAGGTGACCATAGAGTAAAGTTTAGGTTTAACTTGAAGTCTGATAACTGAAAATTGGATTGCTAGAAGCAAGGAAGAGGACAAGGGATTCTCGGAGGAGTGACAGCATTTTGTGGACCTGAGTGACATGAATCCTCATGTTGACAGTCAATATCTGGCTGGTACAAATGAACAGACAGACTTCGGTTAAGCACATGGCTGTGACCTATCTGAATACAGAGGTCACAAGCCACTGTAGAAGTTGTCCTACCACAGGTCAGGTTTCAGAATGACCTCAGGCTTGTACCCCTCTACTCTGGGGACCTAGCACTTGAGCATTCAGTCATTCTAGCCCTACAAACATGTCTACACTGTGCTCTCTGTGAGCTATGTGGGTAGAAAGGTGTTTCCTGGTTTGCAGTCTCAAGATGTACTTCCTCTACCCCATGTCCAGAGACTATGGAAGTCTCTTCTCCACAAGGCTGTCAAGAACAAAGATCACATGAGCTGTAGGCAAAGGAGCAAGCTGCCACAAGTCCCTTCAGCCCAGCCAGAAGCTCAGGGCGTGGGGAGGAGGCCAGCATAGAGGATTCAATGCCTTCTAGAACATTGTATTTGCGGTTGCAGACTTCTGCTGAAACAGTTCAGGTTTTAGTGATAGAGGAAGAGATTACTATGTCGATAAAGGCATGGGTTTTTGGTTTTGTTGTTTTTAATGTTAAGGTAGGTGAGGTGGCATGTGTGTGTAATCCCAGCTCCTGGGGAGCTGTGGCCAGGGGACAGGAGTTCGGGACTGGCGAGCTGGCTCCATGGTAAGAGCACTTGTTGCTCTTGCAGAAGGTACAGTTTGGTTCTCAGCACCCACCACATGTGGCTCAGCATTGTCCGTCCCATTCCAGCGAATCCAGTGCCCTCTTCAGACCTCCACAGACACTGCATGGACAGGTGCACAGGCAGGACATACTGCCAGAACATTCACACATGCAGTGAAGAAAGAAAAAAATGGAGAGTTTGGGGCCAGCCTGGCCTAGAGAGCAAGACCTTGTCTCAAAAATCAGATGAGGAATGCTTTTGACAAATGAGGCAGATGGGCTGGCAGAGCTTTCAGACAATAAGGAGACAAAACCACATTCTTGTTGCAGTGTGCTGTAGTTATCCAGTCAGAGGGCTGGCTACTCAGTAGATCCTTTAATGGGTTCAGAGAACCAATGGTCTTAAAACAGGAATTGGATGCTTGGGAAAGATTCCCGCAGAACCTGAAGTAGGACTTGGGAGCAGAACACAGTAAGCCACGTGCTGATATCCTGGTGGTGAGTGCAGTAAGGGAGCTGTGAGATGGGTTTTTTCTTTGTTATCATTCATCTCTTTCTCTTCCCTTCTTCCCCCACCATTTCCTGTAGGCTCTTCAAAGAAACAAGTTCCCGGGACCCAGCCACACTGCGTCTTACTCTTGGCCTCCGATTGCCCGTGGCTGTGATGTGGTAGTCATTTCTCACTGTGGAAATGACCCTTTGTTGTACCTGCCACCGCTGCTTACGATTTTGCAGATAGGGGGCTGCTACAAGTCATTACCAAGTAGAAATGGAGTAAGTTGGAGATCATTTTGAAGTGGATTAAATGTTTATTTTCAAATGACACATTTTTTTAAATAAAGCTGAGGTTATATTACTCATTTTTTTTTTTTTTGAGACAGGATTTCTCTGTAGTTTTGATGCCTGTCCTGGATCTCACTCTGTAGCCTAGGCTGGCCTCGAACTCACAGAGATCCTCCTGGTTCTGCCTCCCAAGTGCTGGGATTAAAGGTGTGCACCGCCACCGCCCAGCGTATATTACTCAATTTTTTTTCCAACTGTTAGTCTAGCAGCTGGACTATCAGCCAGGCTTGGTGACACAGGCCTATATTCCCACTGAGGCAGTAGGGTCACAGGTTTTAGGCCAGCCTGGGCCTTGTAGTGGTTTGAGTACAGCCTCAGACACACGTTAAGATCATGTTTGAATGTAACAAAACCTGGACTATTACAAAATAGCCTCTGCTTCCTGAGTGTCGGTGCCAGGTGATTCTTGCCATGATTCCCATCTGTGGCTTTTAGAGAGGAATGTAGAGTTTGTAAACTGATCTTACCTTAATTCATATCATTGCCACACCAGCCACATAAGATGGTCATGCCATGTTGTTCCTGTCTCACATGAGAGGGTTTAGTGCATGGAAAGCTGTTGGGTTCTTAACTACTGAACGTGTGTTAGAAGTTCGATTGCTGTTGTCTCATTCCACATTCGTTTGTTCCATAGCATCCCCACTATTTAATAGTCTTTCCCCATGAATAAGATGAGGGAAATGGGACATAAGCACCAAATGGTGGTGGGGAGTTCCTTGCTGGGCTTGGGCTCTAGAGGACAGTCATTATAAAACTTCCATCCCAGAACATGGTACAAAGGATGCAGTCTGGAGGGTCCACCGTGCACCATAAAGCAAGTGTGGCAAGGAAGCATGCTTAGGTTTAAAAGGATAGTGGGATTTATTTTCCCCTAACCCTGACATGCAGTGATTTGTCTTTGGAGTTTGCACTGGTCATGTACTGACTTCAGTGTGTGCATTTCTACCCCTTAATTAGGTTAAACAGCTGAACCCAGCTGACGATGGAAGTGCCATTTTGTGCTGAGACAGGCCTTTGTGGGGCAGGACTTGATAGCCAGCCCTTACTCTGCTTTCTCCTTGCCTCCATGGGCAGCCTGCTTGCAGGCCTGTGGAAAAGTTACACTTTTCTGGCCCTTCCTAGAGGAAGGAGGACACCAGTCTTGGCTCAGTGGGAAACATGGCAGTCAGGTCACCTTCTGGGGAGTCTGTGGGCTGTTGGGAGCTGAGTTCAGAAGCCGTCTAAGGAGAGTCAGAGGTGACCACTCTTTTAAGGCATTCATCCGTCCTGGAGCTTAGGAGCAGGAAATTGAGTCTCACATCTGGGTTCTTATTTTCTCACCGATATATTAGCTGTACAGCCTTGAGAGGTGACTTTACCTGTGTACCTCAGACTCTTACCCTGTGAAGTGAGGAAGACGTAGCCCTACTCTGTAAGAGTGTGTTATGATGGGATAAATGACTTACAGAATGCTTTGGTTTTAGCTTAAGAAGAACTAGCTCAGTGTTTCTAAACCCGCTCTAATGAAATTCTATATTCACTTTTCTCATCTCTATGATGATGATAGCTAACTAAAGACTGATTCTGTGCCACAGGACAGTGTGGATGTTTGGCATGTGCTATCTTTGATTCCTAACAACTGTCCACAATTATCTGAATCTGTTTGTCTTTGCAGCCTCTTGCAGTCATCGTGTGTCCTGGGTGGAAAAAGGCCCAGTTTATTTTTGAGTTGTTGGGAGACTGTAGCATGTCCTCCAGGCCTCTTCATCCTGTGTTGTTAACAATTGGACTTCACAAAGATGAAGCCAAAAATATGAAGCTTCCAAGAGGGTGTAAGTATCCTTTCCAAGCTGTTTGATTTTCTTTAAGGAAGACTTAGTGAGCTTGCCTAGGCAGCCTGGGACGTCATTGCTGGCCACTGGCTCTGACTTGACTTCCTAGTTACCAATGGGTGTCAGTGGTGAAGGCTCAGTCTTGACTCACGTCTCAGAACACTGCGTGATTTCACTCAGTTGTCATATGCTACTGACCATTCACTGTCATATGCTGAGCATGGAGTTGAGGAAATCTGCCCTTCAGGCAAGCAGAGCCTGTGGTAGCTGGGGTTGTGGTCAGGTACTGCAGCTAACACGGGGTGGACTGGGGCTTGGCTTGCTCGCCCAGTAGAGAGATGTCTGCTGAGAAGGAAGTGGAATCATGGTGAAGGAAGTGTTGGAGAAACTTGTAGGAAACCTGAAAGATGTTCATTGTTTTTTCTAAATGTAGGTGATGTGATTGTCACAACTCCACACAGCCTTTTGAGACTTCTCACATACCGAAGCTTGTTATTTCTTAGACTCTGCCACCTGGTTCTGGATGAGGTGCAAGTATTGTTCTTTGAAGCTAATGAGCAAGTGAGTATGGGCCCAGTGGGGGTCATTGCCTTCTATTGTGTGTTTCTGAAATGTGTCAGCTCCTCAGTGCTTTAAGCGTCAATCAGACAATATCCAGTTGGCAAATCAATTGGTTACTATCTATAATTTATAAGACAGTATGTTTTCCTGAAATTTCCTTCCTAATGGTAAATTTCCCTTTGAAGATCAGAAATTCCCAAAGAGATTTGTTAGATATTTCATTTCTATTTCTCCAATTATAGAAGGAACATTCTTAAAAGAAAATTAAGAAATAGAGGAGCACTTGAAAAGAGATCCACTATCCCTGGTCTTGTACTCAGAGGAAGTCAGTCTGTTTTGGAGTATTTCCTTCCTTTTAAATTGCTTTTTATTGATACATACAATTAATAGTAAGAGCTAGTTAGTACTGATTTAGAACTTAAACTTTGCAGTTAATAGTGCTATGCTATTCTGCAGCATGATTGTTACTGCTCAAAAGCATAACAGCTTATTTTAAACCTGTGCCTTGTACATGCTAGGGAAGTGCCCTATTGCTGAGCCGCATTCCCTTAAAAGACTGAGGTTTTGTGAATCATTTGTTAGAAGCAGTGTGACATGCTGACCAAGAGTGTTATTTGGGAATGTTGTTGGCCCCCAGGTAGAGTTCAGGCTTGTAAAGGTAATGTCTAGATGAACAGTTTTGTGCCATTGCTTTTCTAAAAGCAATGGGCAGTTTGGGTTGCTCTGGTCAGCATGCTGTCACACCATGCATACTGCTTGCCTGCCATTCGGAGACCTGGGCCTGGGTTAGGTTGTGTTTTCTATGCCAGTTGATAAACAGTGGGTTCCTATTGACTTAGTTCCTATTTCCTTGGCTAGTTAGGTTGAAAATTAATGCAAATTGATCATTGTGTCTATTCTTCAATGTGTGTTTGTTTTTAGTTGCTGGGGTCATCTTTCTATAATTGAGTTTTGAAATCTTTAATATAAGTATGCTAATCCCGTGTTACACACATTGTACACCAGGGTGCTGTTTGTAGCTTAATTCTGTCTCAGTGGAATTTTACAGTGTTTATTGACCAACATTTTCTTCTTTTAAAAAACTTTTTTTTTCTTTTTATCTTTCGAAAGGTTTTCCCCACATTGAAAACATCATATGGATAGTCCCTGAATTTTATGTTCTAGCTAATTCTTTAATCTATCTTGAAACAAAGATTACATTTACTAATTTTTCAGATGTTTGCCATATTAGATAACTTTAAAAAAAATGTTGAAGTGGAAGAGCGGGAGTCTGCACCCCATCAAATTGTGGCAGTGGGTGTTCACTGGAACAGACACATAGACCATCTGGTCAGAGAGTTCATGAAGGATCCCTACATCGTGATCACCGCCCTGGAGGAGGCAGCCCTCTACGGCAATGTCCAGCAGGTGATGGGGCGGGGCCGGTGAGCTCCAGCGAGTAACTTGTACCCCTGCTGTCTGTTAGATGGTGTCTCTGGGTTCAGCCACAGGGGTGTAAGTGGGAGTTACAGTTATATTGGTTCCCTTTGCATTCTTTCCTGTTACAATGAAAATCTCTCGGGAAGAAGTTCCGCTGGAGAGCTTTGACACCTCCGAGAACTCCTGTTTCTGTGTTCGTGGGCAGGTAGTGCATCTGTGCCTGGAGTGTGAGAAAACATCTACTCTGCTCCAAGTTCTGGACTTTGTTCCAAGTCAGGCCCAGAAGACCTTGATCTTCACCTGCTCTGTAGCGGAGACAGAAATTGTGTGTAAGGTAAGCCTGTCCTCATGCCAGGATGGTCTCCCGAGTCGTGGGAGCTGTAGCTGAGTCTGCTGGTCAGAAATAGACAGAAGCAGGTAAGGAGATGCAGTCTCACAGTGAAACTCCAGGCTCTGGAGGAGGGGCTGTGTTGGGAAGCACTGAAAACAGGGACCTGGCATGGAGGAGGAGCAGTGCCTTATGGCTGTGTCATGTGCAGTGTGAAAGGATTGGTCAGTGAAAAAACCTCACACCTGAGCCTGTGTGGTGGTGGCAGCGGCGGCGCACGCCTTTAGTTCCAGCACCTAGGAGGCAGAGGCAAGTGGATCTCTGAGTTCAGGGTCAGCCTGGTCTGTAGAGTGAGTTCCAGGACAGCCAGGGCTACACAGAGAGACCCTGTCTTGAAAAACTACTAAAAAAAGAAGAAGAAATCCAAAAAACCCACATCTGTACTCTTAAGAAACCAAGAAGAGGGGGAAAGGGAGGGGGCAGGAGGGGGGAGAACAAAGGAATCCGTGGCTGATATGTAGAACTGAATTGTATTGTAAAATTAAAAAAAATAAAATAAAATAAAAATTAAAAAAATTAAAAAAAGAAACCAAGAAGATAATAATGAGGTAATATCACGTAGTCAACATTGTAGACAGAAGAGCCAAACAAATTGTCTTACAATTTATTCAACTTAATCTAATTTTATAAACATTTCATGCAATAATGTAAAACAAAGCCAAATACAAGATTAAAAAACTCAGTACCAGAGCTGGAGAGATGGCTTAGTGGTTAAGAGCACTGACTGTTCTGTTCTTCCAGAGGTCCTGAGTTCAATTCCCAGCAACCACATGGTGGCTCACAGCCATCTGTAATGAGATCTGATTCCCCCTTTAGGTATGCAGGTGTACATGCAGAGCACCCATACATAAAAAATACATAAGTAAAATTTAAAGAAAACAACAACAAAAGAAAACTCAGTACCATGTCTTCCTTCCTTTCTTTCTTTTTTTTTCTTTTCTTTTTTCTTTTTTTTTTTTTTTGGTTTTTCGAGACAGGGTTTCTCTATGTAGCTTTGTGCCTTTCCTGGAGCTCACTTGGTAGCCCAGGCTGGCCTTGAACTCACAGAGATCTGCCTGGCTCTGCCACCCGAGTGCTGGGATTAAAGGCATGCACCACCACTGCCCGGCTCCATGTCTTCCTTTCTATCATAAGCTACAGCATACAGCTTAAAAGGCCTTATTGACAGTAGCACACATAATTGATGTGGACACATCCATGTGTATGTTATTTAAAAGAAAGGGAAATAGTGTTTAACTTAAAGTAGATCTTTAAATGAAGACTCCAGAACCTTGGGGGTGTTTCAGTTGATGGCCTCACTCTCAAGACTTACTGCTTTATGCCCTTGCTGGTAACTGAAAGTTGGCAGGGGCAGTTAACAGTAGAATTGAGCTTACGTGGTCCTGATGGTGAACTGATGGCTTTGATTTCCTCTCTAGGTAGTAGAAAGCAATTCAATATTTTGCTTGAAAATGCATAAAGAAATGGCTTTTAACTTAAAAAGTATTTTAGAGCAGTGGAAGAAGAAGTTAAGTTCTGGCTCTCACATTGTATTAAGTAAGTATTTTGATTTCTGTTTGTATTTAGACAAGGCTGAGCTAATAGGGATCATTTTTTTCATTTATATATCTCACATTCAGATTTCGTATTTTTAAGGTTTCAGAATTCATTAGTAATCTTCATTTCAGATGAAAAGTAGCCTCCTCCTTCAAGATGCATCTAGGCACCCCATGGCTCTCAGCTTAGCAGGAAGGGTTCTTTCTGGAGATCCAGTTTGGGTTTCATCTCTGTAGAAAGTCTTATGTTGATATGTGCATCTGTCTGTCCATTCGTTCATTCATGCACACATCTGTAATGATACTAAGGTTAATAACTGAACAATAAAGTTCAAAATGTACAGAGCAAGTGAGAAGTCCGTGGGCAGCCTGATTTATGATAGAGGAAGACATTTTTCAAGCTAAGAGGTCACTGCCCTCTGGAATTTCATCAGTAGGTTGTAGCATTTGGGGCAAAAAGAGAAAGATGTTACTTTGCATACGAAAAGTATGATGCAGGGCTGTAAGTGTGACTTAGTGTGTGCCTTCCCTAGTGTGCATGAGGCCTGAGTTCAGTCCTCTGCACCTCAGAGACGTAACATGTAGTAGAGAAACATGGGTGCAATGCCTGCTTGTGAGAGTTTATGCAGTAACTCCCGTTCCTGGGACCTTGTGGACATTCTTTTCTCCAGCCTTAACAGACGACTGCATACCACTCCTGGCCATCACCGATGCCACATGTGTGGTTCACTTCAGCTTTCCTTCCTCGCCAAAAGTGTTTGGTGGTCGCCTGTATTGCATGTCTGATCATTTTCAGAGTTTAGCTGAACAGGTTTGATCAATTTTTATTATATTTCTTGTTCCACTGTGTGTGTGTCTGTCTATTGGCAAATTCAGAGCCTACAAAGCTTTATTGAGTAAAATCAGATTGTTATGGGTGATCTGCCTCTTTTATTCACCTCCAATTTTAAGGGTTCTCCAGCAGAGCAGGGAGATAAAAGAACCAAATCTGTCTTGCTGCTGACGGAGAGAAATGCAAGCCACGCTGTTGGTGTCCTGCGATACTTGGAGCGAGCAGATGCCAAAATTCCATCAGAGCTGTATGAGTTTACTGCTGGAGTCCTGGAAGCCAAAGAAGATAAGAAGGCCAGAAGACCGCTTTGTCCATATCTTAAGGCTTTTGGATTTTGCAAGTAAGCTGATACTTTTTAAAATTGAGTAGTAACATGCATTAAAATTCATAGGTAATAAATTTGCCCCTTGATGAAAATATCACACACCTATGTCCCTGTGTTAACCCACTCAATGCAAAAGGAGCACCAAGAGGTTCCCACATGGACTTCCAGAAATGACTACCTTCTTATATAGATAGCTATTAACACTGCAAGCCCTGCTTTTTTTAAAGGACACATACTAATTGTACATATTAATGGGATTCAGTGTGATATTCCCATACCTTTCCCAGTTTCTAGCAAACACGGTTCTACTTTCCGGTCCACTTGATTTTTAAGTTTCCATCTGTAAGAGAACATGCAGTGCTTGTTTTTCTGTGGCTGAATTTCTTCCATTTCTATCCATTTGCTGCAAATAATAGGACTTCATTTTTCTTCATAACTAAATATTACTATGCTCTCTTTGTGTGTGCTGTTTTCTTTTTCCATTAATTTATTGATAAGCATTGTGTCAGTTTGCTTTTTTGCTGGTATTAAAAACACTGGTCAAGGGCAGCTTGGGGGGCGGGGCTGATTTCGGTATTTTACGGCTTTCTAGTCTGTTCTGTAACTATATTGCCATGTGGATATCCACTTTTAGTTAATGGGCCTGTGGCAGTTTGTAGTTGGGGCTGTTACATATGGCACTGCTCTGAATGTTTTCATGCATGTCATTCTGGGGGATATGTGTTCACTCCTTCAGTGGTAATAGTTAAGGAGAGACTTCTGTCTTTGAGGTCAATTGGCCTTTCCTGCAGATTATGGTGATGTGTCTGGAGGGGCTGGAGAGATGATTCAGCAGTAAAAAGCACTGGCCACTCTTCCAGAGGACCTGGGTTAGATTCTCAGCACCTCCGTGACTGCACACAACCATCTGTTACTCCAGTTCTAGGGACCCGACGCCCTCTTCTGGCCTTTTCTGGCACCGGACATGCCTGTGATGCACAGACAGACATACAGTCAAAAACAACCATACACACAATGAAAACACAAACTGTCTCTAGGAATAATAAAGAACTCCGTCTTCCCGTCCCTCCACTGTTGGTTAACTAGTGGAGCTGTCCCTGCCTGTGTGTTGTTGGTACCCTCCAGTCAGGAGCTACTCAGTGGTTAAGTGTTCAGAGTGAGACTTAGGATTGTAGCTGCAGCTCAGCTTCCTGGAGAAGCTCCAACACTTCATGTTAACTTACTTTGTTTTAAAATCTAGTCATTGCTGGGCAGTGGTGGCGCACGCCTTTAATCCCAGCACTTGGGAGGCAGAGGCAGGCGGATCTCTGTGAGTTCGAGGCCAGCCTGGGCTACAGAGTGAGTTCCAGGAAAGGCACAAAGCTACACAGAGAAACCCTGTCTCGAAAACACCAAAAAAGAAAAAAATAAATAAAATAAAAAAAATAATAAAATAAAATCTAGTCTTTTTTTTTTTTAAGAGACAAAAGAATCTGCCCTGACCGGCACCACATTAATCCAGAAATGGATATCCCAAGGAAATTATCCAATGAAGCTCTGCCAATGTTTGGACATATTAGGGTAAGTTCTGCTAGTATCCTTTGCTGAACAATCATTTTCATGAAGACTTTTTGTTTGTTTTAGTTTCTTACTAGTTTTTTAGGGCAATTTTGTACAATATGTTTTGATTTTATTTATCTCCTTCCAGATCTACCTCCTTACCCACCCAACTTTGTGTCCTCTTTAAAAAAAAAAAACAAAAAACAAAAACTAGAGAGCCCAGTTTGTGTAGCCCACATATTCTTGGATGTGTGGCCCTGCCCTGGAGCATGGTGGTCTGCTAGGGGCTGCACTCTTAGAGGAAACAGAGGCTGTTTTTAAATTAACCACTGTCTGTTGTGTTAGCTTGCTAGGGTTGCTGTCACAAGGCTCGACAGTTGGTGACCTACAACACCAGCGATGTTTTCACAATTTTATATCCGGGTATGGGCAAGGCTTCATCCCAGCCAGTGCAGGACAGACAGCCTGTCCTTGTCTGCCTTGTCTCCAGTCTCTCCTGCCTCCTCCTGACCCCTCCTGCCTCCTCCTGACCCCTCCTGCCTCCTCCTGACCCCTCCTGCCTCCTCCTGGCCCCTCCTGCTTCCTCCTGACCTCTCCTGACCCCTCCTGCCTCCTCCTGACCCCTCCTGACCCCTCCTGACCCCTCCTGCCTCCTCCTGACCCCTCCTGCCTCCTCCTGACCTCTCCTGACCCCTCCTGCCTCCTCCTGACCCCTCCTGCCTCCTCCTGACCCCTCCTGTCTCCTCCTGACCCCTGCTGCCCTCTAGGGCATAAACAAGAGGGAAGAGAGGCAAGAAAATGTGGGTGAGGGGTTGGGATTTGTATGGATTAATATGTTCAACATACAATACACCTGTACAAAAGCTTTAAAATACACATGAGGGGCTGGAGAGATGGCTCAGACGTTAAGAGCACTGACTGCTCTTCCAGAGGTCCTGAGTTCAATTCCCAGCAACCACATGGTGGCTCACAACCATCTGTAGTGAGATCTGGTGCTCTCTTCTGGCCTGCTGTCATATATGCTGTATACATAATATTTAAAAAAAATCTTTAAAAAAATAAAATAAAATACACATGAAGTTTGTTAAATAGATATATAAAGAGTTCAGTTAAAAAGTGAACAAAGGAGTATGTAAGTTTGTTTGTGTGTATGCAGTGCACCGGTACAGGTCAGAGATCAAAGGTCATTCTGCCTCTTTCTGGGATCTGAGCACCAAGGATCCATCTCAAGATGTCAGGGCTATGTGCTAGTACCTCCATTACTGAGCCATCTTTCTGACCTTAAAATGAAGTTTTTGAATGATGGAATTTTCTCTAAATTATCCTTGGTTAAGTTTAAAATGTGAGTGAGGTTATTTTTGCATATGGTGCTTATTCTACTTTGGGTCAATATTTGGCCTGCTTCCTGGATTCTCATTCTGTGCTTTTGTGCAAACCTTGGGTTCTTAGTATGTTTGCTGATTTCTGCAGACATCACTTGTGCAAGTTTTATTTCAGCTGTGTTCTACACATGACTGCTGTGTTTATTTCAGATAATACCTTTTTACATTTCAAATGCAACCAATTACTTTGGTCGTATAATTGATAAACACTTGGATCTTTATGCAACTCTCAATGCTGAAATGAATGAATATTTTAAGGACCCCAGTAATAAAACAGCTGCTGAAAAGGTGGAGAGTTTTGGGTTGTACGGACTAGAAGAAAAAACAATTTTCCAGAGGTAAATTATCAGTAATCTCCTCTCTACAGTTGTGAGACATGAATAATTTAAGCATTATTAAATACTTATTCTCACTACCATCTGTTGTATGAGTGTGTGTACCCTGAGCCTGGCCACCTCCCAGAAAGGTGGTACTTGCACACTATGCTCAAAACACTTGGTACAAATGTACATAGGCATCTACTAGCTCCTGAGCACAGAGTACAGTGGCCATGTTCTTCCAAATATCAATTTACCTCGGTGTGTAGCACACACACTCCTCTGTAACAGTGAATGTCTCTCAGATTCCTGTAAGAGAGGCATTGTCACTTTACAGAAAAGCAGATGGAGCTGGGCCTTGTTGAGGAAGTTGTCTAAGGCCAGCTCAGTGGGTGGCACAATTGGTGGTCCAGCCTGGCCACCCAGCCCACATGCTTGTTTGCACTTACCTTTCTGAATCCACAGTCGGCACTGTTGGTGTTGGTGTTGGCCTCATCTCAGCAAACAGTGTCTTTCCTTTGCTGTGCTAAGCTTAGTTCATGGATCAGGTCCAGGGTTGGTTGGTTCTGTCGAGAAGTGCTGCCTGTCCATGGCACTGTGTGCTTTGGACAGTGTCAGGAAGGACTGCTGCTGTAGGGTGGAGCCGCAGTGTGCAGAATAAGCTGGCTTCCTTTGGGATTCCCTCATGTCTCTGCTGTTCTTTAGGGTTCAGGTGTTGGAGGTGAGCCAGAAGGAAGACACCTGGGGTTTGGGGAGTGTCTTGGTGAAATTCATAGATGAAGGCGGAACCAAGCTCATCTCAAGAGACCAGCTGCTGCTGCTCCCCGAGAAGTTCCACACTCTGCCCCCTCAGGCTGTGGAGTTCATTGTTTGTAGGGTGAAACCAGCTGACAGTGAAATTGAATGGAACCCAAAGGTGGGTTACTTTACTAGCCTTTTATGTTTTATTGACTTAGGCAATACATTTAACCCAGAATATACAAAGAATTGATACTTATTTTAAGTGTGTGTATGTGGAGGGATTTTTTTTTAACATGGGGTTTCACTATGTTGCCCAGGGTAGTCTTGAACTAGATTCAAACAGTCTTTTTGGGTCAGCCTACTAAATAGTTGAGACTCTAGCTCCTGGTGTTTATTAGAGTCTTAAATTCCAGCCTTTGCTGTGTAGTTTTAGGTCATTAAAAGCATGATTTGCTGAGGTCTCTTCTGTTGCAAGAAAGTACTATGTGCCACCTTAAGTGGACTTCAGCACCCATGCTAGAGGTACCAAGCTCCGCTGTGTAGCATGAATCTTAAAAGTTCTTATTAATACAACAAACCCGAAGCCAAGTATTGGAGTGAACACTGGAAGATCAGAGCACCAGAACAGGCCACAGCTACCTCACCTCGCCGGATCCTCAGCTGGTCTTGTCTCCTCAGACTGGAGGCCTCTGAGTCCTCATCCAGAATGGGTCTCAGCTGAACTGCTGCTCAAAAGCCTGAATGCTTAACCAGGCAAAATGCTTCTAGTTTCTGGTCCTCATACCTTATATACCTTTCTGCTTTCTACACCACTCCCTGGGATTAAAGGCTCACTTTCTGGAATTAAAGGGGTGTGTCACCATGCCTGGCTGTTTCCAATGTGGCCTTGAACTCACAGAGATCCAGAGGGATTTCTACCTCTGGAGTGCTAGGATTAAAGGTGTGAGTGCCACCATTTTCTAGCCTTTGTATCTAGTGACTGTTCTGTTCTCTGACCCCAGATAAGTTTATTAGGGTGCACAATATTTTGGGGAACACAATACCACCACACCCCTGGCATTATAGTGTGAAAGCCAGTTATGTTTTGTATTTTAATTACTGTGCCCAAGAGACCCATGAAACAAAAATGCCTCTAACCTGTAAGCTCTTTGCCCAAAGATAGATATTCCTGAAATGCTGGTGGTTACTGTTTATGGGCGATACCAAACCACATGTTTTCACTCCGCTAAACAAGTTTGTTTGACCCAACTGCACTAGATGTGCTTGATCAATCATATATAGGCAGAAGGTAGGCAGGAAATGTGTCAGAAATATGTAAGGATGTATGCTTGCTGCTGACTGGATGTAGGCGGGAGGTACACAGGCTGGAAATACATCAGGATGTATGTGTGCCCTGACTGGATCTCAGTGGGGGTACACAGGTAGGAAATGTGTCAGGATGTATGCTTGCCCTTGACTGGACCTGATTGGAAATACGGTGGCCTTATAGGTTTGCCTTTTTTAGCCTCTGCAAAATGTGACTCATTGCCATTCCTGGCCAGTATTTAATTAAAGCTTGCTTCAAATTTGGCTCAGAACTGTGGTAGTGGTCTTCCTCTCGCCTGGCAGGGTTGACAGTAGTCATTGTCATTAGTGCTCTGTCTTAGAATGCATAACATATGGGTCATGGTTAAAAAAAAGGGGGGGGGGCGCTTCAGCTCGAAAAAGAAAACAGTGTGAATATCTATTGAAATAGAGTCACAGATTATGGATGTTCCTTGAAAGGCCAAGCGATTCTGTCAGGATTGGGAGGATGGATTAAAAATAGAGTGATAGAGAGAAATGCAAATCAAAACGACTCTGAGATACCACCTTACACCTGTTAGAATGGCTACGATCAAAAACACCAATGACAACCAATGTTGGAGAGGATGTGGAGCAAAGGGAACACTCCTCCACTGTTGGTGGGAATGTAAACTTGTACAACCACTGTGGAAATCAGTATGGCAGTTTCTCAAAAAATTAGGAGTCGAACTACCTCAAGACCCACTCTTGGGCATATACCCAAGGAATGCTGATTCACACCATAAAGATACATGCTCAGCTATGTTCATAGCAGCACTATTTGTAATAGCCAGAACCTGGAAACAACCTAGATGCCCATCAACGGAAGAATGGATGAAAAAATGTGGTACATATACACAATGGAGTACTACTCAGCAGAGAAAAACAATGAAAGCATGAAATTTGCAGGTAAATGGATGGAACTAGAAAAAATCATCCTGAGTGAGGTAACCCAAACCCAGAAAGACAGTTATGGTATGTACTCACTCATAGGTGGATTCTAGATATAAAATAAAGAACAATCAGACCACAACCCATAGAACCATGGAGGCTATATATATAGCATGGAGGTCCCTAGGACGACTGTGGCTTATAATAAATTTCGGTTTTACTCAATTATTGAAAAAAAAAATAGCCAAATGAATGGAAACACATGAACTATGAACCAAAGGCTGCGGGGCTCCCAGCTGGATCAGGCCCTCTGAATAGGTGAGATAGTTGATTGGCTTGATCAGTTTGGGAGGCAACTAGGCAGTGGGACCAAGTCCTGTGCTCATTGCATGAGATGGTTGTTTGAAACCTGGAGCTTATGCAGGGACACTTGGCTCAGTCTGGGAGGAAGGGACTGGACCTCCCTGGACTGAGTCTACCAGGTTGATCGCAGTCCTCGGGGGAAGATTTGCCCTGGAAGAGATGGGAATGGAGGGTAGGCTGGGGGTAAGGGGGGGGGGGGGGAGGGGGAAGAATAGGGGAACCCATGACTGATATGTAGAACTGAATGGTATTGTAAAATATATATATATATATATATATATATATATATATATATATATATATATATATATATATATTAGAGTGATAGATGCCAGAACAGGTCACAAAGGAAGAGCTATTTTCTCTGGACCCTGTGGGGTCACTAAAATGTCATCAGTCAGATAGGGTGTTAACAGCAGAGAAAAATGTGTATTCCATGCAGTGTAACACAGAAGGCCATCCCACTCAGACTTACATGGCAGTCTAAGGTGGGTGGAGGGGCCTGAGAGACAGTCCCATTCTTGCCAGAGCAATGAGTTCTTGATAATGTACCTGATTTTAGAAGGTTAAGTTGTAGAAGTTGCTTAATTGGAGATGAGATAAGCCAATTATAATGAACAAATTGAAAACTGGCTGGGTTTTAAACAAGATTAAATACTACCTAGGAAGTAAGTCACTATCAGGGATAAAGATACAACCTTGATGTTGCAAGTTTAATGAAAAATAGCCTTTTTCAGCTGGAAATTTTCCTCCTTTGTTCTAATAAGAACTTCCTGAGTGTCCCTTGTGTGTCTGTCCTTTGTGTGTCGGGGCCATGCTGAGTTCTACACCCATCAGCAGGAAAGCCATAGTCCTCATCCTTCAGGAAACCTTTTTGGTCTGTAAGATGGCTTGGCCAAGAATCTCACTGAAGGATATCCTTCTGTAGAAGTGGGAGGTCCTGGTTAGGCTTTCTGTTGCTGTGATGACCAAAAGCAAGTTCTGGAGGAAAGGGTTTATTTGGCTTATACTTCCACATAGTAGTCCATCACTGAAAGAATCAGGGCAGGAACCTGGAAGCAGGAGCTGATGCAGAGGCCATGGAGGAGTGCTGCTTACTGGTTTGCTTATCATGGCTTACTCAACTTGCTTTCTTACAGAACCCAGGACCACCAGAGCAGGGATGGCACCAACCACCATGGGCTGTGCCCTCCCCCAATTAATCACTAATTACAAAATGCCTTACAGGCAGGTCTGATGGAGGCATTTTCTCAGTTGAGGTTCCCTCCTTTCAGATGACTCTAGCTTGTGTCAAATTGATATAAAATTAGCCAGCACTCCAGGGTGGTGGTGGTGCACTCCTTTAATCCCAGCACCTAGGTGGCAGAGGCAGCCAGATCTCTGTGAGTTTGAGGCCAGCCTGGTCTACAAAGCGATTTTCAGGACAGCCAGGGCTACACAGAGAAACCCTGTCTTGGGGGAAAAAAACAAAACTAGCCAGCACATAGGACAAGTTCTCCTGTATGTTGTTCCCAATTCACTCACTGTCCCAAGGGCACCAAAACAATCTCATGACCAGGGCCAACTCTCTGCTGTCCTGCCTTATAAGGGATTCAAATAGGTGTGAGTGATAACTCAGACAGGTCCATGTCTGCTGTGGCCCTCCCAGAGAGGAAAGTGTAGTACTACACCTGTGGGAGAGCAGGGCCTTAGTTGTGTGTCATGGCTGCAGAGTTCTGTGCTCACGAGGCCTTCTGGAGAAGGAGTAGAGCCTACTTCACTTACTGAGCTGACAGGGAAGGAAACTTCCAGATGCTGATGGTTTTCTGAGGTTGATAGAGGAGATGGGTCCACCAGCCATAGTGAGACATCATTACAGGTCCAAAGGCATGGACCCCCACCTGAGTTCTCACATAGGCAAGTTCCTGCACCTTTGCCCGTCTGCTGCACCTCTGACAAGAACTGGGGCTGATGCCTACCTAGCCTCATAGAGCTGTTGAGAAGCGGGTGCAGCGTGTAGCATGTACTGTGTACTATACAGCATGTGTAGGATGAGATGCTTGCCCGAAGCTGCAGTTGAATAACAAAAGTGCCTTTTTTTTTTCAGGTTACTAGATACATTCATCATAAGATTGTTGGGAAATTGCATGATGCCAAAGTGGTACTAGCTTTGGGAAATACCCTTTGGATTGATCCAATGGTAAGTGTTTAGTTTTCTTCAAAAGAAATCTGCTTGGATGGCCCCCAGAAATGATGTAAAGGATCCTAGTCTGTTCCTAGAAATGAAGGTTTATTTGGGGTTCTTGTTAGGGGAGATGTTTTGAATGTTATTTGGGTCATGAGTTTGGTATGGGTTTTGTTTTGTTTGATGGGATATTTTACATGGTGACAGAGCAAGTGAGCACGTCTGTAACATAATTGATGGTTATGACTATTTCCTTACTGCATGTGGCATTTTCCAGTATTTACAATGGCATTTCATTTTACCCTTTGAAATATAAATCACAGATTATTACAGGGGATTCTGAGCCCCTTGCCCAACCTATTTGAGAAGTCACAGGTCAGTGTCTGTTGGCACAGTGCCTGCCTTTCCTAGTTCCCAAAGCCCTGGGGCCTGCTCAGTAATTACTAATGAGGAACCCAGTCAGTCCAGGCACTCAGAGCTGTGTTCACAGTTCCTACCACATTTCTTCACCGTGCATCCTAAGGCTAGACTGAACCCTTGAGTTCCGTGTGGGAAGAAAGCAGATGAGTCTTCCTACCCTGGAGTCAACATGGAGAGAAAATGTGACTCAGTGACATGTGGCTCAGGCCGGTATGTCTTGCTGACATTGTCCCTTTTCCTTGCACCTTAAGAATCCTTCACAGTCCTGCTGCATTAGACAAGCCTTATTTGTTATTATTTATAATATTCAAAGGAATTCAGTTCCTATCTTATTGAAAGTAAAATTTATAAGGATGGAAAAGCTTTAACACATTAAAGTGGGGAATTTGGGTATAAGATTTATGAATAAGGAAAAAGTCATTTTTAGGAAAGAAAAACATCAACTATCAGAGCAGGTAAGTAGAGATATTTAGGAGTTTTAAGTAGTATTATCATAGTTAGGATTATAATTTTCTTTATTAGAGGAAAAAAGCAAGTTTTATTAGGCAGAGTTTGTTGGGTTTTTTTGTTGTTGTTTTAATACCATCAGAATATGAAGTAAAAAAGAAAACTCTCTTGGAAACCATGTTTCCACAGCTGCACAGTGTGTGGCAGTATCTCCTGACACACTGAAGGGGGGCAGCGCCACAGCTCGTCTTCCCTTCCCAGAGCAACTCCCTGTCACTCTGAGTGAAGGTGACTCTTCTGGGCATCCCTCAGCTGGAGTGTGTGCCCGGGGTTCATCCTTACCCTTCCACAGAAAGGGGCACCTGACCTGTGTCCACACTTCTCCACACAGGAACCCCACTGCTGCAGATTTCACAGCTTACTTAAATTGCATGAATTGAAATGCGTTGGCCGCAGAAAAGACAAATAGAACAGTGTAGAACACGGTCCTTGGAGCCTTGGCGTGAAGAGTCCTTTCAAGCCACATGAGGACTCTGAGCCTTGTCCAAGAGGCCACAGGAGAGTAGGAGAGAAGAGCGCACGTGTTTGCATCTGGCTGCAGCATCCTAGACTGCTGTGCACTAGGGTATCTATCATACCAGGGTTCTGCCCATAACTCACATTATCGCCACAGCACGGGCGGGACTTAGAGGATGCCGCCGCCGTCACCTCAGTGATAAGATAACTGGCTGCCGCAGCAGGAAGCCCTGCATACTGAGACATGTGTCCAAGTGCATCTGACTAGTAGGAAGACTTGAGAGGCTGTGAGAGTGCTTGTGATCCAGTCAAGTTCAGATGTGACTCTTACAAATGTTTTCCCCCTTTGGTTGAAGGTGCATGTTACAAAACTTTCAAACCTAAAAACTTCTGTCATTGATTATAATGTTCGAGCTGAAATTTTATCCATGGGAATGGGTATTGATAATTCAGAACACGTAGAACAACTGAAAAGACTATACAAAGAAGCCAGACTGCCAGCTTTCGAGGACCTTCTGGGCCAGACCTCGTAAGTGCATTTCTGTCTCCCTTTGGAAAAGCTGTGCTAAGTTAGAGGAATCTCCTTGTTCTAGCAGTCAGCTTGAAGAGCTTTCAGGGTTCACCAACTTACCCCTCCCTCTAGTGTTGCAGGATGCTGTAACAAATCTCAGGCGTATTGTTTTTGTTTCTTTTACAGAGAGGACTGTTGTTGACATTGTATTTGTAGATAGCACAGTGTGCAGTTTGATAGTACACTTGGGACTCTGGGGGATGCGGATGGGGCTCCCCGGCTTTGTGCTTCATTTGAATGGACACGTGCTCTGTCTGCTCCATGTCTGGCTACATGAACTGAGCATGCAGTTCGTCTGCACTGTATGTAGATCTGTAGGGCTAAGTATGTATGTCCCTTTGAGTATGTCATGCTGCTGCTGACCTGGTGTGCTGCTGGCCAGGGAGGTGTCCAGTCAGGCTGCAGTGCAGCCTCCCCTGCCCGGGCATCTGCTGCTGTGTTTCAGGAGGGTTTCTGAGGACAGAACTGAGCCGTGCTCACTGCTACTGCCCACCAGTTTGTTGTCTTGACAGCGTGCATTGCAGGAAAGAGTGGTTTTCATGACATTTGCACACAGGCACATAATGTTCTTGGATCATATGGCCGCCATCGCTCTTCTGTTCCTCCTCCATCTTGCCTCTCATCCTCCTCCTTCCCCAGACAGTCCCTTTGCTACTTTGAATCTTTTTTTAAAAAATCCAAAAATCCAGATTCTGTGTATGAAAGAAAAGATGCAGTATTTGTCTGAGTCTGGCTTCTTTCACGTAATACGGTGATTTTCAGTTCTATTTATTTTCCCACAAATGACATGATTTCAAGTTTTACAGATGAATAAAACTCCGTGTGTGTCTTCTCCACATTTTCTTTATCCATTCTCCGACAGGTGGGCAGCTAGGCTGATTCCGTGGCTTGCCTATTGCAGATAGTGTTGCAGTGTCACACAGGTGTGAACTGCCCACCACTCCCATGCTAGCTCAGTGTCTCTCTGTGTACTTGCAAGATGGCTCAGGGGGAAGGGCACTTGCTGCCAAGCCTGATGACCTTATTTGATTGACAGAACTCACATGTTGGAACAAGAAAATCAACTCTTGAAACTTGTCCTCTGACCTCCATAGGTGTGCTATGGGATGCAATGCCTCCCAAGACATACAAAATATAATAAATGTAAATATTTTCCAATAGGTAGAACAATTTTCAAGTAACCATATGTAGTGAAGTCACTCTGAGAAGGTGTGATTATTATTGACTGTCAGCTTGATGAATCACCTAGAAGACAAACCTCTGGGCATGTACTGGGTTAGTTGAGGTGGAAGGGTGTGCTGAAATGTGAGCGCACCATCCCACAGGAGAGAGAGCTGGGCACCAGTGTTCGTGTCTCTGTGCTTCCTGACTGTGGATGCCATGTGACCTGCTCCTACACCCATAACTACCCACAATGGACTGAACCCTCAAACTGAGGCAGAATATGAGCCCTTCCTCCCGTTGATTTTATCAGGGATTCTGTCAGATACATGAGAAAAAGAACTAATACAGACAGTGTACTAGCAACCTCAGAGCGGAAGACAGACACAGCCTGTGTGAACTCCAGAGGGTCTGCACTGAGATGGGCATGCTGGTTCTTGCCTGTAATCCCAGGACAGAGAACTGAGGCAGAGGATTGCTGTACATTTGAAGCCAGTCTGGGCTCCAGAATAAAGTTGTATCTCAAAGAAAGGAAGGAGAGAAGAGTGCAGTTGTACCAAAAGCTAATTAGAGAGCAAGGTAGACACCTACTAGAGGTGGAGCCGAAGGCTTGAGTCTCCGCCTAACAGTGAGCAGTTAGGAGATGAAAGGACTTGGGCTCAGCTTCGCTGCCAGCAGGAGTGAGCAAGTCAGAGCGATGGGGAGTGCTCTGGCTAGAGGGCTCAGTGGTGAGGAGTGCCTACTGCTCTTGCGGAGAACCCCCGTTCGGTACTGAGTACCTCTGAACTGATCGCCATGGTGACTGCACACTTCAGATGCCTCCCCATAGGAACCACGTCCTCACCGGAATTTGTAGCCGTTTGTTTTCTTAACGCCAGTGAAATGGAATCTCAAAGCAGTTTTCATTTGCATTTCTCCAACCACTAAGGATGAACGCTTTTTCCAAGTGTTTATTGACCATTTGTATTCTTCTTTGGAGGATTTGTCTGTTCAGTTCATCAAACCATTTCTTGACTGATAATTCTGTTGTACTTTGTGTTTAATTTTTACACTACTTCACACATCCTGTCTGGTGACTTCTCTCCATTCCTGTGCACTTCCTCTCCACTCTGGTGATTTGTCCTCTGCTGTACAGAAATTAGCTTCCTGTAGTCTCATTTGTCAATTCCTGGAGTGATTTGCTGTCCTACTGGAGCCCTGGCCATAACAGGAGGATCCAGTTGGCCTCTGGGTTTACTGTTGTAATCCTCTGTGACCTTGGAAGGTTCTAAAATTATAGCCAGAAGGGGAGGAAGTAGCCAACGAGTCTGGCAAAGATAAAAATAGTTTGTAACATGAAATGTTTTTAGTTTTTGTTGGAAGAAATTGGATACTTGTGGAATTAGAATTCAAGTTGTTTTCTATACACTTCAAGGGAAGGAAAATCCTATTATAAGGCATTCTTTAATAATGAACATGCCATTACTGTTGAGATTTTATTTTAGACATTTTTAATTGATTCTTTGTGGATTTTATATCATGTGTTCCGATCCCATTCACCTCCCCATCCCTTCATTACCCTCGCTCTGTCCTTCTACCTCCCCCCACCAAAATAAAATTTAAAAGAAAAGCAAAAAAAAAAAAAAAAAAAACCCAAAAAACTAACATACAAAAGAAAAAGAAAAAAATCTCAGCGTGGAAGCTGTAGTGTGGCCCAGTGAGCCACACGGTGAACCCTTTAGTCCATACATCTTTACTTGCAAGTGTTCGTCACAATGAGTCATTGGTCTGGTTCGAGGCCGCTGGCTTCTGCTACATGATAGATCCTGGGCCCTCCCTGGGACTCCTCTTGGATATCCTGTTGTTGTCTTGTGTCATGGAGATCCTGGAGCTTTGGATCTGCAGGTCTGGCCCCTTCACACGCTCCAGCAGTTCACAGATGAGGTGGGTGTTGGCGGGGGAGCCATGGACATCAACACAGACTGCGGCTATGGCAGAGTCACAGACCCAGACATGGCCCTAGGTGGCAGCCCAGACCCCTGTTGTTGGTGTGGCCCTTGGTGGCAACACGGGCCATGGATATCAACACAGACCCTAACTGCGGTTGGACCATGGACCCAAACATGGTCCTTGTCAGCATCCCATGCCAGGATGTCACCATGACCCTGGTTGGCAGTGCAGGTCACTCAGATCAGTGTGGACCCAGCAGTTGTGTGGCCCTCTAATGCCAACGTGGCCTCAGGTGGTGACCCAGGTCCCAGGTATCTGCATGGTCTTCAGTGGCAACAGGAGCCTCAGACATCAGTTCAGACCCTGGCTGTGGCTAGGTCACAGACCCAGAAATGACCCAGGCTGCAGCTCAGCCCATACGATGCCATGGCTCCATTGGCAGCATGTCACTCAGGTCAGTGTGCTCCCGTACCCCCACCCAGCAGTGACACAGCCCTTGACACCAACCTTGCCAACAGGTGGCAGCTCAGATCCTGGGCATCTGTGTGGCCTTTGGTGGCAACATGGGTCAGGGGCATCAACACAGACCCAAGCTGCTGTGGGACCACAGACCCAGACATGGTCCCTGGCAGCATCCCAGGCCCAGATATCTTGGCCTTAGCTGGCATCTCAGGTCACCGGGATTAGCATGGCCCCAGTGGCAGTGTGGCACTAGAGTGCCAACATGTCCTCAGGTGGCAACCCAGCCCTTAGACATCTGCTTGGCTTTGGTAACAGGAGCCACAGGCATCAACGCAGACCCTGGCTGCAATAGGGTCATAGACCCAGACATGACCCTCGGCCTCAGTTCAGGTCTGGACCTCACTGTGGCCCCAGGTGGCAGCATGACCCTCAAACACCGACATGGCCTCAGGTATTGGCCCAGACGACAGGCCTCTCAGCACAGCCCTCCGTGCTAACAGGAGCCACTGACATCAACACAGAGCCTGGCTGCAGCAGGGCCACAGATCCAGACATAGCCCTGGGCAACAGCCCAGGCCAGATGTCCTCATGGACCCAGGTGACAGTGCAGCTCTCTTAGAAAGGCATGGCCCCTGTGGGGGCATATCCCTCAGACACCAACGTGGTCACAGGTGGTGGCCCACCCTCTGGGTGTCTAAAGGGCCCTCAGTGCTAACAGGAGCGATATCAATATAGACCATTACAGCTGCATCAGGGCCATAGATCCAGACATGGCCCTTGGCAGCAGCCCAGGCCCAGATATCACCATGGCCCCGGGGGCAAGCAGTCCACCCACATCAGCTGGCTCCTCACTGCCCTCCACCCGTCAGATCTGCTTCTCCCCAGCACATGAAACTCTCGTGGTTGGTGAAGGCAAATGTCCAGGGGCAGAGCTGTGGCTGTCCTCCATGTGCCTGGGCTTCATGGCTCCATTCTGCTGGTGGTTGATCTCTACCTGCCCTGCTATTGAGATTTAATCCTAACTCTGGGCAGAGGCTGTGAGAGTCCCTTTCACACGGCCTTAGCATTGAACAGAGAAAAGTCTTAATTTGGTTTTGGTCAGAGCCGAGGTCAGGGCCTAGACAGATGCAGAGCCTTTGAGGAATAGGATGAAGTGGTCTGGAAAGAGACAGCAGTTACATAGCACTGAGCAAATCAAGTTCAGGGAGACTGACAGAGTGGCGGTGGTGGCAGGGAGCCTCTAGGGCTACGGAGAGACAGCCTTTGAGAAGCATTCAAGAGCCAGCTGGGTTTGGAGCACTAGAGTCATAGTAGACGGTGGTAGAGTGTGCGTGGGTGAGTTTAGCATCTCTGTCTGTGAGGTTAGACTGGGTATGACAGGCATTCGAAACAACTGAAGGCAGTTTGTGCGGAGGAAGAGATACAATGTTCAGTGAGATGGGTTGGCAGGTGGGCTAAGAGGAAGTCCTGGGCGCTGCCTGATGGAGAGGTCACAGGACGGAGGGGTTGACATAGAGGGACTGGGATTCTGAGATGCAGTGACAGAGGGTGTTGGCACTATGGATAAGAAAAGATGTTTGGGTGGGGGCAGCTCATTGGAGAAAAGGCCCAGAGCTTTTTCTAGGGCATGGTAAGTTTTAAGGTCATTAGAAGGACAAGCTGTGCTGAGGAAACAGCTGGGAGAAAGGCCCTTGGTCTGCTGGCACTGAGGATGAAGATAAGGCCTGTGGGAGGAAGGGGCAGCCTGGGGGTCAGGGCCATGCTGTATCCAGGATGGAAGTTCAGTCCTCCGGCGGTGGCAGTGATGGAGGCCCTATGCCTCGGTTCACAGTTATCAGAAGCCTCTGGAGAGTAAGCCCTGGCTTCTTTAGAGATGTTGTATCTGTGTCATGTGAGTGTCAACCTGAATTCTCTCTGAAAGCCTGCACAGGATGAATCACTGAAGCACATTGTCATCTGTAAGCAAGGGAACTGGGGGCAGGGTTGTAAGGAGGTCGCTGCCTTGTATTGACCTTCTTACGTCTGAACTACATGACTGTGGTACTGGTTATTTTTGTTTTGTCAACTTGACACAGACCTAGACTTATTTGGGAAGAGGGAACCTGGATTAAGAAAATGCTTCTATAAAATGGGGCTGTAGGCAAGCCTTTAGGGTATTTTTTAAATTAATGCTTGTTGGGGGAGGAGCCAGCTCTTTATGGGTGGTGCCACCCTTGGGCAGGTGATCCTGGGTTCTATAAGAAAACAAGCTGAACAACCCATGAGGAGCCAGCCAGTAAGCAGCATTCCTTCATGGCTTCTGCATCAGCCCCTGCCTCCAGTCTCCTGCCCTGTTTGAGTTCTTTCCCTGCCCTCCTTCAATGATGGACTGTGACAGGGAACTGTAAGCTGAAATAAACCCTTTCAAGTTGCTTTGGGTCATAATATTTGTTTAAAGCAATAGAAACCCTAACTGATTATCTGCTTAAAAATCCAAAAGAATGGTGATACATATTTTTAATTTTTAATTTTTTAATTTTTTTAGACAAAGTTTTTACAAAGCCGTGGCTGTCCTAGAACTCACTATGTAGACCAGGCTGGCCTTGAACTCAGAGATCTGCTTGACTCGAATAAATTGGGATTAAAGCCATGCACCAACACTCTTGGACTATAGAGCTGTAGACCTGTAGATATATGTAGATATAGAGAGAGGTGGCAAGAGGCAGAGGCAGTCACCTGAATGAAGTAATCTCTAGTTAGCTAGTAGACAAAATCAGAGGGTGTTGTGTTAGATGTAGCAGGTTTCCGTGTGCATAAAAAAGATGTAAATGGAATTTTTTGAAGCCACATCTTAGTCTTGCCTCTCCACCACCCCATTCAACCTCAGAGCTGGAGAATCACCTCCCTGTTCCTACCCAGGGATAATTACTTTTGTATGAAAACAGTATTTCTACAAGTTGGCCCAAACTGGTACCGTAGGCTCTGGGAAGACACTCTAGGAGGCGGGTGGGAAGGAAGATGGACTCCCGTTTGAGGAGGGAACTGCACACGCCTTTCTTCCCAGAGCTTCAGTGAGCTTGAAGGGAGGCCAGTTGAGTGAAGGAGAGCGGGCCTTCCCGATGACAGGTGTCCCTCCCCACCCTGTGCTTGGGCGGGGGGGCAGAGGTACACAGTGAGCAAAGCCGGCCGCACTGTCCTTGTCCACAAGTCACAGAGGCTCCATTGGGTCCGACCCCAGGATGACAAGCAGGTGCTTTAATGCCTGTGTATGCCCTCTTCTGCTCTTCTGTTCAGAACACCCACCACGGTGGAAGATGGCATGTGTCTGCGGGGCACTCGGCAAGGAGATGGAGGTACAGAAAGAAGAGCTGCTTCCGAGGTGGACTCAGACAACCTGAAGCCTGGTTAGTACTGCCTTTCCAAGACGCTTTACTCCAAGTTGAGATTTCCCCGTCTTGAGACTTTCCTTTGAAATGGCTCGAGGAGGCCTGAGCATGGCAAGTGTGGCTCTGGCAGGCCTTACCCCCCCCCCATTCCTTTGCCTTGCTAAACTGTTAGATTGCACTCCTAAAGCCAGCCACCAAGGTTCCTTCCCTTATGTGTCCACTGCCTCCTCCTGAGGCTGACTACCAAGGTCCAGCAATCAAAAGTCCCCGTGGGCTACCCTGATTTACATGCCCGATCTAAACAACTCATCCTAACAGGGGGTTCCCCTTTCCCTCTAACAACTGTCCTTTGCCTGTGGGTCTGTCTCCTCTATCCAGAGGCAGTCCTTTGTCCCCCGGGGGCAAATACCCTTCCCTGTTCCTGTCCCTTCCCCCTCTCCCTGGTCCTCTGTCTCCTGTCTGTCTCTTATCCCTGCCCTCTGTCCCTCTGGGGCAAATCAGTCTCCCTTGTGCTGACACCTTGGTATTGGGGGTCTTGGGCCTCCCCTGGTCTTTTCAGCTTTCCCTGTGAGACACGGAGCAGAGTGCTGGCGGTGGCGGGCGGCGGCGATTCTTCAGTGATGCTCTAGTGTCTGAAGAGTGGAGTGAGCAGCGCTGTGGCTTTGTCCCTGTGCGCGTGCCTCTGTCCACACTTCAGTCACACGGGTTGAATGTTTCCAGAACCCTCCTTGTGACCCAACTCTTGTTATTCATTCCTGTCATCACCGGTGTCGCTGAGTTCGAAGCACGTGGCCTCCTCCAGCCTCTAGCATTGTAGCTGGTGTTTTTTGTTTTAATTGTTAGGTTATATTCTGTAATCTGAATATACCAGGTTGATTGGGACGCTGAGGTGGTTCTCAGGATTTTTTTTTTTTTTTTTTTTTTTTTTTTTTTTTTTTGCATTGCTGTGAATCAAACCTAGAGCCTTGTTTTAAGTTTGGAATGGCAATTTTAAATATTTTAGGTACAGAAGAATTCCATTGTCTTAGAAAATGTGTGCTCAGCAGTAGTTGCGTCTGAACGTTGAGCTGTTCTGGAAGGCTGCAGGTTAAGAGAGGACAAACAGCCTGGGTATCTGTCTGCCTGGCACACGGCGGCACTGTGACACAGTCCTCTTCAATGGAGCAGTTTCCATTCATTGTACTCTTTGAAAGTTGGTTATCATGTCAACAGTATGTCGGTTTCCTAGTGACGTGCACTTTAGTTTCTAATTATTTGATACTAGATACCTGAGATTTTATGAAATTTACACTTTTTGTTTGTTTGTTTGTTTTTGAGACAAGGTCTCTATCTCTGGATGTCCTGGATCTCACTATGTAGACCAGGCTGGCCTCCAACTCATAAAAATTGGCCTGCTTCTGCCTCTGAGTGCGGAGATTAAAGGCATGGGTCACCACATCCAGCTGAAATTTATACTCTTAACATAAATTCTTCATGTAAAAGTTGCTTGGGTACAAAAATATGTATGTTGCAATATAAATAACTTGTGGAAATTGTATCGTTGATTTTGACAGAAGTTTTATCTGAGGACACTGGCAGTGACTCCCTTAGCAGAACTGCGCAGCCGCATGTGAGAAGGTACGTGCTCCTGCCCCTGGGCACCGCCCCCAGAGCCACTGTGAGCTGACGAGTGCAAACCTTTCTGTCCTAGCTTTCACCCACAGATAAAGTGGTTCCAGAAAGATGATGTGGTCATCTTAAAGATAAAAATAAGGAATGTCAAAGACTATAAGTGTAAATTCTTTACAGATAGAGTCGTTTTCAGGTAGGTTTGTGTCTGTCTGATAAAGTAAAACTGCAATTGCATACAACATTTTAGATGGCCAACTTTATTTCCTCTTGTAAACCCAGTGCCTGGGTAGGAGACAAGTTTTACTTGGCTGATATGGAACTGCAAGGTGACATAAGGAAAGATGACTGCAGGTGTGTAATTAAAGATGACGAACCTCTAATCACGCTTGCCAAAGAGAAACGGGCATGCTGGTGTGGCCTACTCAAGCAGAGGGTGAGTTGCTGTGCCCGCGGCTGGCTGCTCCTGCCCAGGAGCACCTTGCACCTCCTTACCTGTGTCCACTGTGTGTTGCCCAGAACCCTAACGTGGCGTTTGACTTCGACCACTGGGAGGAATGTGAAGAGGACAGCCCCTTCTCCAAGGGTGAGATGGGCAGGCCCTGCTCCTGGGGCTGGGGGCTGGTGCAGCGAAAGTGGGTGGACAGACCAGCTGTTCTTAGGCTCTCCTTTGTAGAAATAGGCTGTTAATGTAAGCCCTAAACATTGGAGTTGATCTTGGTGCTAAATGTGCTGGTATGGGTACATAATGACCCTTAGTAGTAAATATGCTTCTTTGACTATTTTGAGTGCAGGGGAGGGAACCCATGTATGGTAGGAAAGCACTACACCATTGGCTACACCCTCAGTTCCTAAACACACCTGACAAACTCCTTTACGGTAGCCTTCCTAGGAGAACTCCTTGTTTAAGAGCAGACATACTTATTTTACCTGTCCTTGTTTGCTTAATAATTTGTGAGGAAAACAGAGCTAGACCTATGGGACATTTGCTGCACTGACCAAAATAAAATGGGGGTGGGTAGTTAACCTATACTAAACCATTTCTACTAATACCAAATCTTCCAGTTGTAAGTTCTAAAAACCTGTCCTGCAAAGTGGCAGCGTTGGTTGAGAACAGCAGCAGCGCCTCTTCAGAAAGTACCGACGGAAGTGAGAGTGAATGAGGATGTCAGTTAACAGAAGAGGGGGAGGCTGAACAGAAACGGACATGCAGCACCAGAGTCCAGGGTGGGGACCTGGCTGTCGCAGCACTCAGAGCTGTCCAGCCTGGGCAACTGCCAGAAACACATCCTCTCTGCTGTGACTCTGGGGTTGATTGGCAAGGAGCAGTGGCCCTGGAGACAGCAGAGAGCATGGTGTCTGGCTGGAACAATCAACTGTGGGGTGTCAGTGTCCATCTGTGCAGACGCAGGCCCACCCAGCTGGTGGAGGGCCACGGTGGCACTGGGCACATGGAATGCCTGCGGCAGCTGTCTCAGAAGACCCGGGGAAATGGTGGGGCAGAGCTCTGTTTAAATCATTTCTTTTTTTCAGATGGTCACATTTTCCAATGTTAAACCTCTGAGCAACATTTTGTAGCACATAGGAGGCTGGCTGTGCAAACACTCAGCTCTTGCTTTTCTGTTTTATATTAAAATGTACTAACTGGGGTACACTTCTGAAATGTGAGGTGGGAATACTTGAGTCTGTGCTCTAGAAGAGCTCCTGTAAGTGATGGGCATCTTTGTGGTGGATCATCAATAAAGCCCCAGTGTTCTTACGGAAATGTTGTTCTTAGGATTTTGCTCTGTGTCAAATGCACAGTAACATTTTATTCATACTTCCTAGAAAGTAAAATGCCAGTGGTGGCAGTAAGTTGGGGCGCGGTGACACCGACACGGACAGTTCCAGTGGGCAGAGCAGCGGGCACAGGCCAGCGGGTAGAGCAGCGGGCACAGGCCAGTGGGCAGAGCAGCGGGCACAGGCCAGCGGGTAGAGCAGCGGGCACAGGCCAGTGGGCAGAGCAGCGGGCACAGGCCAGCGGGTAGAGCAGCGGGCACAGGCCAGTGGGCAGAGCAGCGGGCACAGGCCAGCGGGTAGAGCAGCGGGCACGGGCCAGCGGGCAGAGCAGCGGGCACAGGCCAGCGGGCAGAGCAGCGGGCACAGGCCAGCGGGCAGAGCAGCGGGCACGGGCCAGCGGGCACAGGCCAGCGGGCACAGGCCAGCGGGCACAGCAGCGGACACAGGCCAGCGGGCACAGCAGCGGGCACGGGCCAGCGGGCACAGGCCAGCGGGCACAGCAGCGGGCACAGGCCAGCGGGCAGAGCAGCGAGCACGGGCCAGCGGGCACAGGCCAGCGGGCACAGCAGCAAGCAAGGGCTAGTGGGCAGAGCAGCGGGCACAGGCCAGCGGGCAGAGCAGCGGGCACAGGCCAATGGGCACAGGCCAGCGGGCACAGGCCAGCCGGCAGAGCAGCGGGCACAGGCCAGCAGGCACGGGCCAGCGGGCAGAGCGACAGGCAGAGCAGCGAGCACAGGCCAGCGGGCAGAGCAGCGAGCACGGGCCAGCGGGCAGAGCAGCGGGCACAGGCCAATGGGCACAGGCCAGCGGGCACAGGCCAATGGGCACAGGCCAGCGGGCAGAGCAGCGGGCACAGGCCAGCAGGCAAGGGCTAGTGGGCAGAGCAGCGGGCAGAGCAGCGGGCACAGGCCAATGGGCACAGGCCAGCGGGCAGAGCAGCGGGCACAGGCCAGCGGGCACAGAGCAGCGGGCACAGGCCAGCAGTGCACAACACAGGGTTAAGCATGGCAGTGGCGGCACCGTGGTGAGGAGGAGCAGGATACATTTCAAACCCCTGCCAGTGACCTGGGTGGAGCTGAGCAAAAGTAGCTGCCGCTTTACATGAGGGTGGACTTGCATGAGTGCAGGGACTGCCTGTGGTTACTGTTGTCTGCTGTAACACACACGCAGCCTTGCGTGTGCTAGGCCAGTGCTACCTCCTGAGCTACCTCCGCAGCTCTGCCCTTCGTTCAGTTCAGTGTGGTGTGACCTTATTAAATCCACTCCTGGAATGAGTGGTATGCAGTGTGCTTATGCAGCCCTTCCCTAGCTACCAACCCTCTCTTAGCTAACACATCCTGATAGCTTCTGGGGCTTTGTTTTTTATTTTTGAGACAGGGTCCTGGCTGGCCTGGAACTCACTGTGTAGACCAGGCTGGTCTCAAAATCAGGGAGATCTACCTGTGTTTGCCTCCTGAGCGTGTATCACGACATCTAGCATTCCTGATAACCTCTAAAAACACCTCTGACCTCTAGTTAAGACCCTTAACTCACAAAATTAAGGGTAGCTAAAAATAATAATATTAAACAAATATCTGAATACGTTTTCATTAAGAAACACTCCAGGAAGCACAGAGACAACCAGCCAAGCCAGTGGAGACCCATGAACTGTGGACCAATGGCTGAGGAGCCCCATGGAACTGGGCCAGGCCCTCTGCATAAGTGAGACAGTTGATTAGCTTGAACTGTTTAGGGGGCCCCAGGCAGTGGGACCGGGACCTGTCCCTGGTGCGTGAGCTGGCTGTTTGGAACCTAATGCCTATGCTGAGACACTTTGCTCAGCCTTGGTGCAAGGAGGAGGGGATTAGACCTGTCTCAACTGAAAGTGACTCCCCAGGGGAGACCTTGCCTTGGAGGAGGTAGGAATGGGGGGTGGGTTGGGGGAGGAAAGATGGGAGGTGGGAGGAGGGAGGACAGGGGAATCGTGGTTGATATGTAAAATGAATAGAAAATCTCTTAATAAAAAGAAAAGAAAAAAAAGATTTTAAAGGATTCTAATAACTGGGGGGGAAAAAGCAAAAGAAAAACACTAGGAAGAAATAACCACAAATTGCTTACAAAAATAAATTGATTGCAGCTTTGGGCTACAAGTGATGGACATTTTACTCCGGGTCCTTCTCTGGTGGGACAACTTCCATCAGCATCTGCAGGTGCATGGTGACCGGCCCTGGAACGGAAGCCGAGGCATGAGTGCAGTTAGAGCAGTGTGGTCACAGGTGACCCTGCCGTAAGGGACAGCGGATGCTCACATTATCAGAACTGCCCTAGTCACTGGCCAGTTTTTCAAAGGTTAGTTATTTCCTGCCAGAGAAGTGAGAACTCACTGTTTTCTATTCTCCCCGACAATCACACTGCAGGGAAACATGACTAAATTATGTGTGTTTGCAGCTTAGCACTAACGAATCTGAAGTGAGCAGGCCTACATTTGGTTTAAAATACAAAACTCTGTTTTTCTTTCATTAAGTGGTTTTTGTGCTTTCTTTGTTTGAGACAGGGTCTTGCTGTGTAGCCCAGGCTGGCTCCAATCAAAGGCATGGTTCCCCTGCTTCAGCCTCCTGAGAGCTGTGGTTGGAGGTGTTTGCCCTAACAGTTGTTAGAGTGAGCAGATCGGTCCTCTAGGTTGCCAGTTATCCTGTTGGGATGAACAACTACAACTTCCCTCTCTGCGGGCTTTGCTCTTGGAAGAAGTTAGTTGCTGGTGAGCTCAGGTCAGCAGGAAAGAAATTCTCCATCTTAATTCCTGTACTGCTGAGAGCTAAGTGAGGCACCAGCTTTCACAGCTGAGGAAGTGTGGGCAGGGGTCCGGCACCATCACACTGAAGGTGACCTTCCCCACCTTTGGCTCCACGTGGCTCTCATCCTCCAAGTCCCTGTGGTAAGTCACAGGTGTGCGTGCCAGCGTGCGTGCGTGCGTGCGTGCACGTGTGTCCACCACGTGGAAAGCTTTGAGGAACATTCTACTTAAAAGGCAGGTCTTTCTTTTTCGTTTCTGTTGAAGCAGGGTCTCACAGTGTAGCCCCCACTTCCGCCTCAGTGCTGGGATTGTAGGCTCACGCTAAGCCCAGCTGGAAGAGGGGTTTTTACTCACACTCACTCAATACCAAGTGGCTGTAGCACACAGCCTATGCTGGACCCAGGGTTCAACTGCACAGCCCAACCCTGTCTTTGAGGGACACACCATACAGGGAGGAGACACGCTAGGGTCCCATCACCACCGAGGGATGCTCAGGAGCCTCGACTTTTGTAAGTGGAGTTTCTTGGGACCGAATCTGCTTTTTAGCACAGAATCACTGGATGTGACACAGACTTGAAAAGCAAGGCACAGCTGACTTGAGTGGTACACCTGTGACCCCAGCACCAGGGAGGCTGAGGCAGGAAGACCCAGAGTTGGGGGCCAGCCTAGGCTGCAGAGAGACCCTGTCAAAACATAAAACCAGGTACAGTGCGGTCTGTTAGTGCTGCTTAGCACCCACTTTCTGTTTCCAATTGAGAGAGCTAATGCCACTAGCTTTTTAAAATACTTGTCCAGCGGGGTGTGGTAACCCATGCCTTAGATCCTAGCACTTGGAGGCAGAGGCAGGTGGATCTCTGTGAGTTTGAGGCCAGCCTGATCTACAGAGTGAGTTCCAGGACAGTTAGGGCTACACAGAGAAACCTGTCTCCACAAAACAAAACAAAACAAAAAACCCACTTATCTAAACAACTGAAGATCAGGACAGCAGAGACCTGTGGCCTCGGTGTGGGGGTCTCAGACCCTTGTCCCATACCTGCAGAACACAGAGACCCGTGGCCTCGGTGTGGGGGCTCTGGCCCTTTTCTCATGCCTCCTCCTAGCTATCATTTTGGGGCATCTCTGAGCTGTTCCTCTTAGCTGTCTGTCACAGGTCTCTCAAAAGAAAGCAGTGACCAGGGCTACACTGAGATCCTGCCTCAAAACAGCAGAAGGTGGTGTTCTGCAAAGCCCCCTCTGATGAGATTATGTAGATGCTTCTGAACTACACCAGCAAGGGTGGTCTTAATGGTAAATCGTTATCAATTAATGTGTATTTTGCAATACACAAGAAAATGGTGCTTTCCCTTCCTCGTTAGAGGACTTGATGGGAACAGAGGACATAAAGGTGGATCTGGAGGGTGGTGTGCTGGGGAGAGTCAGTCCTGAAGGGGAGGGTGGTGTGCTGGAAGACCCATGCTGAGTCTGCGGTCCAGGCATTACCCTCCAGTCCTTCTGTTGATACTTACTGGAGATTCTCTGGGCCCATTCGAACTTGTAGTGGACAAAAAGGAAGTAGAATATAAGTCCACTCAGTATGAATAATACACAGTAGAGATACTCCCAGGCTGGCTTAGTGATGATCGGGGCCAACACCAAAAGAAGCGATATGAGAATCACGAAGACAGGGATGAAGATGGGCACCTGCAAGGAGAACATCAGCACGTCAGCGTGGCGCCGCTCACGCTCCCTTTGTATGGTATTAGAAACAGTGCGAGTGTGCAAAAGTCCAGAGCGACCCCGCCCATCGTGTCACCGGTTGTCTTGTCTGCTAGAATATAAAAGAGCGACGCTTCATTTGAACTGTGACGAATGTGCATCTCTAGCAGATTAAGGCTTCCTGCTTTCACCTTCCGTATCCCTCCCCTCCCCTTGCCTTGTCAGATTGGAGAAACGGGGTGACTGACGGCGGCGTGCAGCCTGGCTCTAGCTGTGTGTGATTTCCTCCATGTTAACCATTTCCTGCAAACAGGTCGTTGGAGGTGAAGGAAGGAACACAGCTCTGACCGTTCCCGTGCCCTTGCCGGGGGTTGCTCTGGCTGTTTGGACCTTGATTTGTGTCTACGCTCTGAAGCCGCTGCTCCCCACCTCACTTTATTGTTCAGACCTTCTCCTAGTATGACGCTGGCCCTGACCCACCTGAAGGAGGTGTTTAAGTCATCTGTCAGTGTGTTGGACTCTGTTTCTCCTGCAGCTCTGGGAACAACCTTGCTGGGATTTGGTGAGTCGGTTTCCTAGCTGTCATCTCAGAGCTGTGAGTTCTGGCTTTTAGCAATCCCTTCTTTTTCTTTTTTAATCTTTGTCTTAAATGATGCTTTGAGTTGAGTTGTTTGTCTGATAAGATCACAACCTATTTCCTATTTATTCATTTGCCTGATGTGGTGGTTTGAAAGAAAATGGCCCCCAAAGGGAGTGGCACTATTAGGAGGTGTAGCCTTGTTGGAGGAAGTGTGTCACTGCAGAGGTGGGCTCTGAGGGCTCATGTATGCTCAAGCCACACCCAGTGAGACAGTTCACTTCCGGTTGCCTTTGGATCAAGATGTAGCACTCTCAGCTCCAGCACCATGTCTGCCTGCATGCTGCCATGCTCCCTGCTATGATAATAGACTGAACCTCTGAAACTGTAAGCTGCCACCTCAATTGTTTCCCTTATAAGAGTTGCCGTGATCATGGTGTCTCTTTACAGCAATAGAAACCCTAACTAAGACACCTGATATTTTTCCCTCTCCCCCTCCTCTGTCTGCACCTCCCTCTACCCCAGGGCAAGGTCTCATACAGATGGATGTATTGTTTGTTGGCCTAATCTCCTCTGTTCCTGATCCTTTGGGGGTCTGTTCTTCATGGTCACTGTGGTGGACGGGAGACTTGGGTGTGCATTCGCTTCCTTTGGGGGGTCTGTTCTTCACGGTCAGTGTGGTGGACAGGAGACTTGGGCTTGCACTTGCTTCCTTTGGGGGTCTGTTCTTCACGGTCAGTGTGGTGGACAGGAGACTTGGGCTTGCACTTGCTTCCTTTGGGGGTCTGTTCTTCATGGTCAGTGTGGTGGACAGGAGACTTGGGCTTGCACTTGCTTCCTTTGGGGGTCTGTTCTTCATGGTCAGTGTGGTGGACGGGAGACTTGGGCTTGCATTCGCTTCCTTTGGGCAGCACTGCCTTGTCTTCAGGTCAGAGTGTGGTGAGAAGGGTCTGATGCTGCTATTGTCTTTTTTGTTGTTCCTCTAGAGTAAACTGGGGATGGAGGCAGGGACAAGAAATCAGTGGCTGCCCAAGGCATCTTTAAAGCTCCATAACTGCACCAGGAAATAGTTGTGTTGCCTGCAGTAGCATGTGCTGTTGTCTGGGTAGTGCAGTCCTACCTGCAGCCATCCCTCCACCCCAGGGGACGTGTAGCTTTTAGAAGTGTCTGTCTCACTCTTTTCACCAGGGACTCTCACTTCTCCCGGAACTAGAGCTCTTGTTCTGGCTGGCCACTCCTTTTCTTTGAAACACTTGTTATCTTAGGTACTTGGCCCTTCTTCCCCAGCTCCTGGCTCCTTGATGATGCTTCTCCTGCGTGCTCCATCTCGGTGACTCCTGATGTGTCTTGATGCTCGGATGTAACATGGCTCCCTGGGGACAGCCTCCCCAGCTGGGCCCTGATGCTCTTCTGTACTTCTCTCTCCAGCAGCTGTTGTCCTCCACGGTTCTGGAAAGGCCTCTGTCCTAGAAAGGGGGCTTTGTGGGGAATTCCTAAGACCCTGGGGGAGAAGGGTGTTACACTGCTCTCCCACTCCCACTAGTGGGCCCCAGGTCTTCCCACTGGGGTCCCACCCAGGCTGCCCCTCCTAGAACGTGTGGGCCCTGGGTAACTGGTCCTTCTACCCGCAGTCTGGGGCTGTGGCAATCGCCCATTTTCCCTTGTGCATCATCAGATGTCGGCTGTGAGATTTTCCCCTTCGCTATTCCATCACTCTTCCTGTTTTTATTGGGGGTTTTGAAAACTTACGACTGCCACCTCAGTCTTGCCTGCTGGAGATGCTAAGTGAATCCTAGATGTGGAGGAGGTGGTAAACAGCTGACATGCACCAAGACCCTGAGACAGCTCTAAGCAGCAGAGCCTACAGCTAATCGAGCCCCCTTTCCCTGCTCCTGGCTACTGCAGCCCTCCCTCCCTTTCTTCTTAGATCTGTGCTTGTCCATTTCCAGAAGCATAAAGGAACATGGCTGTTCCTCATGTGTGTAGGCATGCATCAGCCATGTGGATGTAAGGGGACCAAAGCACACTGCATGTACACAGGCTGGGCCCAGGGCTGGTTCCAGTGGAGCCATCAGTGTGTAAGCGTGTTGGAGAGGCCAGGACCTGACAGAATCGGGTAGAGGTGGGGTGAGATGCTCTCTACAGCGTGATGTGTGAGTGCACCAGTGGCTACGTGGATCATCAGCCATCCTTTGAAATGAGCAGGAGAATGCTCAATGGTAGAGCAGTCAGGATGGCATTAAAATGGCTGCCTTCCATTTTCCCCCACCCCAGAAACTAAAGCTGCTGTGACATTCAGACACGGACTTACCTTGATGGGCCTTTCAAGGTCTTTCCTTGTGAATCTCATCACAACGAGTCCTAGGATTGTCATCCCATAAAACAGCCACGCAGCAAAACTGAAATAATTGACTAGGGAGTTGATGTCACCGGGGATGATGTAAATGGTGGCTATGATACCCTAGAGGAAGAAGAGTGACATTTCGGGTCATCGGTACACACCTACATTGTCCTTGTCCTCACAGAAGGCTGAAGCAGTAGCTTCCGCTGCATGTGGCCCTCCTCTGCCCCCACCAGGCAAGCCCCACCCCCTCCTCTGCCCCCACCAGGCAAGCTCAGCCTGACTGATAGTTGTTCTCAAGGCTCTACAGGAAGAGCTTGGACAACTTTTGAGTCTATGAAGTTGTGCCCTTGCATATGTACGCTCTATCTATCTATCTTATCTGTCTGTCTATCTACCTATCTCTCTCTCTCTCACACACACACACACACAGTCTTTGTAGCCTAGGCTGGCCTGAAACTTGTGATCTTCCTGCCTCAGCCTCCTGAATGCTGAGATTACAGATATAGACCACCATGTCTCACCTAAAGTCATGATTTTAAGCAAGACCATACACACACACACACACACACACACACACACACACACACATACACACACATTTTGTGCACCAGTTTTATAAGGATGACTTTAACTTGGGGAGAGTTTTCACTATGGATAAGCCCCTGATAAAATTCAGATCTGGTTGTGATGGCATTTGTGGCCTGGCCCCAGACCAGGGATCCTAGTTTCTGGGACTGTTTGCTGATCTTCAGAGTGAGTGGGGAAATGGATGTGAGTATAGTCCTCTGGTTCTGAGAAACCACAGCCAAGTTAGCAGGCTGGAATGAGAGGCCGTTAGCCACTGTGAAGTACCTTACTCCCCACCCTGGAGCTACAGGCCTTAATATCATTTGCCTCCGAACAGGTTAAGTACATATGTGTAAGAGGCAGAGTACATAAGCTTGTTAGAGCCTGGGCTGTGTCGGGGAAGGAGGAAGCTTGGCTCACTCAGAAAGTCCTGGCACAAGTCCACCCCGTCTCCTGCAAAGAGAGGCCTGCTTTCTAGCTCGCGTTGTCGGGTAGCCTTGCACTTACATAGAATATGAGGGCAGGGGCAGGCGTGAGGCGCTTGACACTGATGTACGAGAGCACTTTAAGCATGTGGCCTTCTCGGCCCGCCACATAGATGAGTCTGAAAGAACAAGGCAGGGAAAGACACACACACACACACCTCTGGGGTCACTGGCGAGGACGCGCCAGTGTGTCCTCTCCCAGGGGCTGGAGGGCCAGGTGTGATGGTTACTGCACCTGTGAGGAACTCATCCTGGTACTGTGGAAGTCATGAGGGCAGGGGAGGGTGGGCATGGCTTATGAGTAGATACCTGCTTGATTCCCAAAAGTTAGGCAAGAAGAAAAAAAGGTATAAACTAGTTCAAGGTGTAGAACCCAGGGCCAGGAAGCAAACACACCCTAGCCCCTGGGGCCCCCATGTTCTAAAGGCGCATTAGGCTTTGTTAAGGCACGTGTTGCACACTAGTGAGATCTAGAGAGTGGCAGGCCACACCTGTTCGTGTGACTAGTCCCACAGCCGTCCAGAGCTCCAGAGTTGAGCTGTAACAGAGACTGACAGCTTGTAAGTCCATAGCACTAACATGGCCATCCATTTCCAGGAAAGCCTGCCAGTCCCGGGTCACGTTTGTGCAAATGTTAACATGACAGAATGCCCAGGAAGGATCGTCAAGGGAGAAATGCAACACACAATGTGCCACCTGGAAGCTAAGCCCTGTTGGCCTAGTGACGCTCCCCTCCCTCTGCCTTGTCTTCCTGTGGCAGCACTGGCTGGCTTAGAGCCCAGGCCCACCCCTGCAAGCCATGCCCAACCCCAGTCAGCAAGGCTGTTCACCCTTGTCTACCTCACTTTAAGGCTCACGCCACATTCCTCATCTAGTCTTCAGAGTTTGTACACATATACCCAGCATGCTCTGGGCTCAGCCCCCATGTGGGGTTTAATCTGACAGAGCCCCAAGGATGCAAGGGGTGGTCCCCTCATTGACTCTGTTGTTCCCTGCCCACCCTGAGACAGTGACAAGATGGGGGTGCCCTACCTGCCCGCTGTAAAGCAGGTCCCATTAGCAGCACCGATGGTTGAAAAGGCCACAAAAAGTGGGACTACCCAAGATGCTGGGTAGAGAACCCGGTCTCCGAAGGTCTGGAGAAAAGCAGAGTGTGGTCCTGAGGGCCTTTGCTGGGCACACACATCCCCAGGTCATTTCACTGTGCACAGCCTTTGGGGGCCTCTACTGGAGAAAAGGGAGACTCCTCCGAGCGCCCAGTCTCTTGCTGGGGACAGGAGTCTTGCCCATTCTCAGTCATCTCACTTCCTGGCCAAATCTTATTGTAGATGGTTGTGGGACTTGAGCTCAGGACCTCAGGAAGAGCAGTCGGTGCTCTTAACCACTGAGCCAGCTCTCCAGCCCCCTCACCTCATTGTCAAGCTCCACCTCATGTTACCTCACCTGAACATTCCTCATTTGTCTTATTTCTTGGTCCTAGCTCACCTCACTTACTTCCTGGCCCTGGCTCACCTTGATTCCCTCACTTCCTGGCCCTGGCTCACCTTGATTCCCTCACTTCCTGGCCCTGGCTCACCTTGATTCCCTCACTTCCTGGCCCTGCCTAGTTTTACTTTACTTCCTTGGTGCCCTCACTGGGCATGATCTTGCTTTAACCCCGTCTTGGGGTCATGGACTTTTCTACCATCCTGCATGCTCTGGCACCCTCCCCCAGCTTCCGTCCCACAGCCCACGACTGGAGTCACCTCGTGCACTCACTTGTACTAGCCTTGCTCTGTGGACTCTGCCCAGGGTCCCTCTGCCATTGCTACACGCACCTGGGAGGGAGGCTGAGGCCCGGGAAGCCGCAGCCCCTGCATGTTGACAGTCTTCCCACTACCACTGGCCCCCGCCAAGATATGTACCCAGTCTTCCTACCCTGAGTCTCCCTCCTTCCCAAGTGCCCCAGCTACTCACCACAGCCACAGCCTGGGACTGCAGGAGCTCTGTTGGGGTCATCACTGTGAAGTAGGAAATGTTCACAAGGATGTAGCACACGGTCACGAGAGGAATCCCAATGACAATGGCCATGGGCAGGTTTCTGAGGGACAAAGGACGGGACCCAGAGTCACAACAGAGCATCCTGTGAGGCTGGGAAGATGGACATTTGCATCTAGTCCATTTCCTTCCTCTGCCACCCCGCTGACAGCTCTGCTGACACTGGAGTCCTAAATGCCCCAGCCAAGACAAGAGACGTTCTCTCCGGGCTGGAGAACTGAACGGCTTAAAGCAATATAAGGCAGAGATAGAGGAAGTCAGTGTTCTTCCTTCCAACTGTCAGCCATGCCGCTGTGCAGCAAAGACAGACCAGTGGGGTACTGAGCCCATAGGGTACTGTGGCTCACTCAGCGTCAGGTGCATTGCCAGGGTAGAGCACTTGCCCAGCGTGCTCAAGGCCCTGGGTTCCATGCCCACAGGGAGGGGGTTGGGAAGACACTGAGTGGGAGAGGAGTAGGCGGCACAGAACAAGAGGCGGCGGCAGCTCCACCTGGAGTCTGCAGAGGAGAAATACACGGGCAGCGCCACGCCCTGCCCCACGCAATGCTCTTACCTGTAGGGGTTTCTGAGCTCCTCAGTGATGTAGTTGAGCTGATTCCTGGACAAAGAAAAGTAAGGGTGACGCTGTGACTTGCTACGTGACTTTCTTGGCTAAGCTTGTGAAGCAATGATACACGTCTATTCATTTTAAGATTTCTACTGTAGTAGCTAAAGGCACAGCTCAGCTCAGAGTGTGTGCAGAGACTCCCCCAGTGAGAGGCTGGGGGTATGTCAGCGACAGAATGCTTTCCTAACATGCACAGCCCCGGGTTCTATCCCCAACAATAAAAATAGAACAAAATAAAATTGTGCAAGGAGTGGTGAGCGCTGAAAAGAAGAGGCCATAAAGAGAGCTTTCCCACACCAATGCAGGGTACCTCCTACCCCGTAGGCCCTGGTGGTGACAGGCCTCGCAACTGCCAAGAGCGTGGTGTCTGTCGGGAGCTAAGTCTTTGCTCCCTGTGGAAATCGTGTGACTTTTCAAAAAGATGCAGGATACTTTGAGAAAATGAAAGAGGTTGAAAGAAGGGTGAAACCTAATCCAGTGGGTGGGGGCGGGGGCGGTGGGGGCAGCATCACTGTGACCATGCTTCTGCCTGGAGGGATACACGCACAGTCCAGCTAATGTGTGCGGGGCTTCCACGGTAGGGCAGTGCCTCTATTCGGCTCAGATGGGATTCTCCTGGTAAGGATTCTAAACAGGGCTTCACCAACTACCCCTCACAGTTCCAGCTAGGAAAGGGGCAAGGGTGTGAACCCCATGATCTCATCCAGAGAGGCAGAGGGGCGTAGAAGGTGAGGTTCTGGGCACTTCCTATAGAACTGTGAGGTGAAGTTAAGGGTGCCACTGAGCCCCAGAAAGGAGACAACTTTGCTTTCTATAGCAGCTGAAATGAGAGCATCCTAAAGAAGCCACAGGGACACGGGTTTCTCAGAAGAGCTTACCACCCATCATAGGCCCAGAGTCCATTGTAAAATGCCAGGCTGATGGCACCCACAGAGGTCTGTGCGCCCTCAAAAGAATTCTGGAAGTTCTTCGTCTTTCCTGAGATGAAGCCAGACAGTGAAGAGTGAATGTCAGCTGGCCAGACCTCAGCTTTACCCCTACCAGAAAGAAGGGGCGACTCATGACCCCAGCTTATTAAAGGGACCAAAGCTACACGAGGATACTGAGGCAGGAGCATCTCAAGTTGGAGACAAGCCTGGGCTATATAGTGAGTGCCTGCATCACAAACAAACAAAAACCAACAAATAAGCATAAACACATAAAACATAAAACACACATGTGCTGTGGGATGTTCTGTATGCTGTGAAAATGTGTTGAGATGATTGATTGATAAATAAAATGCTGATTGGCCAGTAGCCAGGCAGGAAGTATAGGTGGATAAGCAGAGAGGAGAATTCTGGGAACAGGAAGGCTGAGTCAGGAGACGCTGCCAGCCACCGCCATGAGAAGGGAGATATAAAGTACCGGTAAGCCACGAGTCACATGGCAACTTACAGATTAGTAAAAATGGATTATTTTAAGATATAAGAACTAGATAGCAAGAAGCCTGAGCCATTAGGCCAAACAGTTTAAATAATATAAGTGTCTGTGTTCGAGTCTGAGTGGCTGCCGGCCGGAAGGGACTGGAGATAACTTCAGCTACACACATGCTCCCTAAGACAAGAAGTCCCATGCCAGATGAGGCCTGCTGCCCATCCTGCTGCAGCTCACCTTGGGCCAGGAAGACCAGTCCGCTGATGATGATGATGGCCACGATCACCAGCTTGGCCGCCGTGAAGACATTCTGAACATAGCTCCCAAGCCGCACGCTCAGGGCGTTCACTGTAGTGATAAGCACTGGGGAGGCCCAAGTGGGGTAACATTCTGTATTCATGATTTCCCCCAAAGTCCTGGAGATCTTTTTTCTATTCTTCCACCCACCCCCACATCCTCCATGAAGGGATAGAACTAAATGAGCTAGCCTCAGCACCTTTAAAGTGCCCACAATGTCGACTCTGGAAATCCCTCCCAGTCTCAGACCATGGAGAAGCCCCTCCCTGCAGCCCCCACAGGCCTGGGGTTTGCTCAACACCTGCTGGCATAGCCACCCCTTGGAGGCCTGCTGTGCCTCTCTGGGGAAGGCGGAACCAAAATTAGAGTGCCGGAGCACCAACCATGCACCTTCCCAGCCTTCTTCCGGGACCCAAGGCTTGGTACTCACAGATGGCGGCAGCAGCCAGGAGTTTCACGACCACGTCAGGAGGCTTGCAGCCCGAGTAAAAGGCTGCACACACATACTCGGAAAAGCTGAGGCAGATGATGGCGAAGGATGAGGGCTTCATGACGATCAGGCTGGTCCAGGAGAACAGGTAGGCAGGGATGGGGCCAAAGGCCTCCATCAGGTAGGGGTACTCACCCCCCGACTTGGTGATCATCGTGCCAAGCTCTGCAAAGCACAAGGCACCTGGAACACAGAGGATGGGACCCCACCCTTGTGAGGCTTCACCCTGCTTCACAGAGCTTTCCTCGAATGGGTGCTCACATTCTGAATCACCCAGTTCTGGCCACTGGACCTTTAACTGCAGCCACACTCACCCTTATTTACCACACACCCGTTGGAAGGAACCCACCTGGGAATGGTGATGCAAGCCTATAATCCCAACACTTAGGAAGGCTGGAAATTGGAGACCATGGGCTCCAAAACAAGACCCTGCGCTTGCATGGCTTGTCTCCACACTGGAAGGGCAGGGGTCACTAAGGAGTCGCCTCTATTACCTAGCGTAGCAAGGATTCCACAGGCTGCCCATATGATGAGGCAGGGCCCCACAGATTCTGTGTTGGCCAGCACAGACTTGGGGGAGATGAAGATCCCGGAGCCAATGATGGTGCCCACGATGATGCAGATGCCGCTGAGAAGACCCACCTGCGTGTGCAAGGATGGAGCTAATTCTCCCAGCCCGGAGTTCACAGGGCCAGGGCTGACTGCTCCCCAAGCCCCAGTGTGGCCAGAACAACCCCAACTGGCTCATGTCCCAGGTGTGTCCCCCCTGTGCGGCTGCCATGGGGATGCTAGGCCACTCTCCTTACATCGAGACCGCGGAAGCACCCCATGTTTCAGCTGTACCCATCACACCCATTTCACGCAGGGGAATTGAGGCTGAGAGGCTGAAGGCAAGGCTTAGCCTCATATAAGCACGGATTTAGAAACAGCCTGTAGAAAATGTCTCTAGCTGGTCAGAGCAGAAGAGAGTTCTTCAATGGGCATGACGACGGACACCAGGAATCCCCAGGGAAGATGAGGCATGACTTTGAGGCCAGCCTAGGCTACATAGTGAAACTCTATTTATACACTGTGAATAGGTGTTACTCTCATTGGTTAATTAAGGAGCTGACTGGCTGATAGCTGGACACATAGAGGTTAGGTGGGGCTTGCAGACCAAAAGAAAGCACGGGAAGAAGGGGGGAATCTCAGGAGTCTTGAGGAGATACAGAGAGAAGCAAGATGAACTTGCCATGTTAAAAAAAAAAAAGGACCCGCCACACGGCAGAGCATAATAAGAACTATGGGTTAGTTTCAGTGTAAGAGCTAGTTAGTAACAAACACAGGCATGTATAACTAATATTAAGTCTCTGTGTGGTTATTTGGGAGTCAGTGGTTCTGACAAAAAACTCCACCTACGAGAGAGGGGCTTGGGGGGGAGTTTTCCACCATCCAGACAAGAATCAAAGACGCAGAGTCCTGGCCAGAAGCACCAGATAAAGCGCAGGGACCTCACTGGAGACCGTGACAGAGCCTCCTATGGTGACCCTTGCGGTGCTCCAGCTTCCTAAGAAAAAAGCTGTTGAAGAAGGCAGCCAGATGGCCCAGGCGGAGGTCAGGAGTTCAAGGTCCTCCTTGGCTATGTAGTGAGTTTGAAGCTTTCCTACCAAAGAAAGAAAGAAAATCTGCACATTTCATTTTGTCTAAATTTAGTACCAATTAATGAGTCAAAAGTAAGTAAAATAAGAAAGAAGGAAAGGCTGACTCGGGTCTCTACTCCACACCACTGCCTAAGGCTCTGCAAACACACGTGGAGAAGAGGGGAGCAGGATCAGCTTCCCTCCAGCTCCAGGCTGGGTGAGGTGGCCTGGACTCCCTTCCTCGAGAACCCTGGAGTGCATACCCCTCCCCAGGGTATGGACTTGTCTCATGCCACCTGGAGGCCTCCAGAATCTTCCTCCTGCAGAGGGACTGGTAGTGTCCAAATGCGACACCAGTAGCCACTCAGCCACCAGCTGCCCACGTGTGGTCCCCGGGTTTCCTTGCTGTGTGGGGCAGCTCCAGGGTCCCGAGGCCCCAAGAAGAAACTGCTGGAATCAGGATGTAGACTGAAAGGACAGTGTCCCTGCTCAAAGCCTGGCTGCTGGGGACGAAGACTCCAGGCTGACTCATGGTTGGGAGAGATACTTCCCCATCAGGCCACAGAACTCCTCCACCTGCCAGGCACTGGGGCCCGGTGGCCCCACCCAGACCTCAGTCCTCCCGTGTTGCCCTTGGAGCCACCTGGAGCTCAGAGCCTATCTTGAGCTGCTCTGGGGCCCTGGTTCCTCATCCACGAGCCTAAGGGCCTCCTGGCCCTTCTTGTCTGGCTCCTGCTCGGCCAGTGCCTGGGACAGGCACAGAGTGGAGTGTCTAGCTGCAATCTACCTCCACTCCTGCCTCCGCCCCACCGTACAGCACCTCAGGGCATCAGCTGGCCACCCTGTTAGCTCCTCCTGCGAGCCTGGGCTCTTGGATGCCACCGCAGGACAGATGCTGGAGGCTCAGCCGTTCCCTGCAGCGCAGCGGGGACAGAGAGGACAGCTGTTGGAGAGGCCAGAGCCCTGGGGCCAGCCAGCAGAGGCCTCTCTGACCCTTTCAGAAAAGACCATTGGCTTGCAGGCTCCCGGAGCCCAGACAGGATTGCTAACACAGAAACACAAGCATGGACTTCAAAAAGTTTACTAAATTCACTGGGGAATGTGTAGTAGAATATTATTACAAGGTCGGTTACTTTTGTTCATGTTGCATTTGTTTAACTCTGTGAAGCTGAGTGTTACTGTGCCTGTCTAAAACACCTGATGGTCTAGTAAAGAACTGGCCAATAACAAGGCAGGAGAAAGGATAGGCAGGGCTGGTAGGCAGAGAGAATACATAGAGGGAGAAATCTGGGAAGAAGGAGCTAGGAACAAGAGGGGAAGGAGGAGGACACCAGGGGCCAGCCACCCAGGCACCCAGCTACACAGCAAGCCACAGAGTAAGATTTATAGAAGTAAGAGAACGGAAAAAGCCCAGAAGCAAAAGGTAGATGACTTAATCTAAAGTTAAGGAAAGCTGGCTAGAAACTAGGCCAAGCTAAGGCCGGGCATTCACAATTAAGAATAAGCCTCTGTGTGTGATTTATTTGGGAGCTGGGTGGCGGACCCCCAAAAAGAGCCATAAACAACAGCAGTTAGTGTGCAAGAGACAAGTCCAGATAACTGTCCGTTTCTTAATGTACATTAGAAAAGCCAGCCAGGGTGCCGGAGGGAGGGCAGCCAGCCAGGGTGCCAGAGGGCCGGCTCTGCAGTTAAGAGTGAGTACTGCTCTTGTGAAGGACCCAAGTTCTATCCCCAGAACCACATGGTGGCTCACAACTGCCTGTAGTTTACACCCCCAGGATGATCTGACACACAGACAAAAAAAAGAAAAAACCACAGCCTGTCATCCCAGTGCGTAGGAGGCTGAGGCAGAAGGATGTGTAGTTCCAGGCCAGCCAGAGCTATACAGCAGAGGGCCTTGGCTCAGTAACCAAGCAAGCAAGCAAGCAAGCCTGTCCTTCAAAGGCCAGTGGGGCTAACACCGCCGGGAGCTGCTTGGTCCCCCAACCCCACCACTTCCCACCTCTTTCTGGAGACTTGTGGTCTTGGGTTCATTGCTCTGGATGGATTTCTCATCCTCTCTCCGTCTCCTCAAGCTTGTCTCCTCCATCACTGCCCAGTTAGTTCCAGGAGCTGGGAGGAGAGCGTGCGCCTAAGCTGAGTCTGCAGGGCCAGAGATATGCAAAGGGGCTTCCTCAGGGTCCCTCTTGGGCATCTGGGTAGCGGCCACCAGCTCCAAAGGCGAGGAGCTGCTCCCGCTGGGCAGAGCACAGCCCTGGGCCCCGAGGATCCTCTGCTCCACTCCAGGATGAAAGGCAGGAATGCTGTGGGGACCACCCAGCTTCCCATGTCTCTTCCAAAGTTACTTTGTGTCCGCCTCCCCGCCCCCAGTTCATTTTAAACACTCTACTTCTAGGACCCCCGTGTCACTTTGTCAAAACCAAAAAGAGATTGTAACACATGCCATATGTAATAGCACACACCTGTACTCCCAGCACCGGGGAGGTCAATTCAAGGCCAGCCTGGGCTACCCAGCAAGTCAAGCCAACCTGGGATACATAGAAAGACTGTCAGAAAAAAGAAAGAAAGAAAAACTAAGCTAACTAAAATAAAACAAAAATTGAAATACACTTAAATGTACTAATGAGGGGGGGGGGTTGCTGCGGTAAACAGGCTCAAGGTACAGCTAGGTGATGGTGGTACCCTCTCCAAGTCTCTCTAAATCCCTTCTCTACCTAAGGCAGGGCAGAAGCGGGCCTTCTCATCACCAGGGCCTTACCTTGACGATGCTTGCTCAGCTGACCACCGCCCAGCCTGCAACTGCAGGGCTGAACCCCAGGAAGGGTCATGTCTCGTGCCTAGGCATGGAGGAAGCCAGAAGGTACAGAGGTCAACAAAGGTAATTATTAAACACCCACCTCCGCCCCTTTCCTTCCTTCTGAGCAGCAAGGCGTAGATGGATAGCACCGCACACAAAGAGGCCAAACCAGCTGGGCTTCGCCCAGGAATGTTCTAGTTTTGTTTACCTGTGCCCAGATCATTTTTGTAAAAAACGGATTCCTCCAGATCAACTACTTCCTGTGAGGAGCACTCTCGCAGGAAGGGAGACCACTCCTCTCCCTGGGGAATGGCGACAGACGAACTTCGGAGCCATCCATCCTCTGTCTCACTGGGCTGGGTCAGGGCATTCACCTTGGTGCTGAGTCCGTTTTTCTTCCTCAGCCAGGAATTTCCTTCAGGTCGTCCTGGGGCCCCAGAGGGAGCAGGCAGGAGGGTGGGTGAGGCCTTCCCATCCAGGGGGCGTGGCTCACCCAGGGGCCTCCATTTGCACCAGGACTCTAGCCAAGGGCCCTCAGATTCCCATCATGTGCGGTTCAAGGAACTCCAGACTTGGTCACGGGACCATAGAGATGAAAAAAGGGAACACGAAGATGGCGTCTGTTCCATCTTTACTTCCCCCAGTGGGGAAACTGAGACCCAGAGAGAGCCAGCAACAGGAGGTCCTGTACAAGGGTCCAGGTCCTGTGCCTCAGATCTGAGTGGGAGGAGCCCGAGGTTCCCTGGTGGGGCTCAGTTGGAGTCTTGGCTGTGATCTCACACCACAGGCCTCAATCACCCCCTTATCTCTCTCAGCTGGCATTGGAGCCAAAGCTGCTGCTGAGACCTTATCGAAGGACAAGGACGGGAGCCAGCAAGGGGTCCTCTATCTCCAGCCCCAAAGTGCCTCATTTAAATGTAACAGCATCCCCAAGGGTGGGATGGGCAGGGCAGGAGTCGTAGGGAGAAGGGTGGAATTTTCAGCCCTTTCTTAAGTCCTTCTGGAGAGCAAGGAATGCTAATTGTCCCAGAGCCAGGGAATTGACTGGGCCAGGGTCTTTTTGTTTGTTTGTTTTTATGGGGTTTTTTTCCTGTTTTAAATGCTGGGAATTTAAACACCCCAAGCCCCTGCCTTGATGTTATCCTGCACCCTCCCTGTGAGCCTGCCCTTGGAGTTCAAAGTGTACCAGTTGAACTTTTCTTCCTTCTCTGGACGCCAGCTGAAATCTGTCTGCTTGCTAGACACTCTGCTTGTCACTGTCCCTGAAGACAGCCCCTCTCTGTCATCCCACAATCCCCCACTGCATCGAATCTCAGACTTTTACTCTCAGACTTTTCTTTTGTGTATAAACTTGAACCTGCATGCCCGTAAGTGTGAGGCCAGAGGTCAACCTCAACCTTGGGGTGTGTGTGTGTGAGGGTGTGTGTTATGCACGTGAGGAGGAAAAAAGGACCACTTTTGGCTCAGCAGGGAAGGGCACTTGCCACCAAGCCTGACAACCTGAGTTCCATCCCTGGGACCCCACTTTGTTGTTGTTGGGGCTTTTTGTTTTGTTTGTTTTTTTGAGACAGGGTCTCTTGCTGGTCTGGTGCTGTGGACGGGGCTGGGCCAGCTGGTAGCGTCCCCAGGATCCACCTGCTCTCTGTCTCTCTCCAAATCCCACGCACCCAGAGAGTCTCTGAGCAGAGGGAAGGCACCAGAAGCCCAGTTCTGCATTCCTGGTGGCTACTGCAGCTCCTCCCCTGAAGTTAGCAGCCGCTAAGTCCCCACCTAAGCGCTCAGCTTTTGACCAGGCTTGGGCACAAACCCAGCTTGTGGCAGACACGTCATCACCCCTCACCTACAACCTATAAAATCTCCCTGCTTTAGTTCTGGAGTTTCTGCAGTTTCTCTGTCCTCAATCTCTGGGACCAGCGACCTCACTGGGAATTGATCTCCCATAAACCTGTTGTTATACTTTTTCAATTCATCTTGACCTGGCTTACTGCATCAGTGAAGAAACTTATTATAGGGGTGTAGGAGGAGGGGCCCGAACAGCTTGACCACATGGCTGCCATGACAAGCTTAGGGGCCCAGAGACAGCTGCCATGCTTTCACCCCAAAACTAAAGGCCTAAGACTGCTTCTTTTAGCTACAGGCCATAAGTTACTGGAACAGGCCAGAAGTTACTGAGACCAGTCAGTTCAGATTCCAGAAACCAGAAAGTGTAAAAGTACAGAGCCACAAAATAGTCACAAGGTAATGCCTGCCAGACTATGGAATGTCCTCTCCCTGGTTTCCAGGGTAACTGATCACAGAAATGCCTCCACCTGAGGGCAGCCAATGAGAAATGGTGGCGGGCAACCACTCCCTTAGAAGTAATTTCTAGAAGTCCCTAGAAGCGAGCCAATCAGAATTGTACCTGTACTAGCACCCCTAAATGATGTAACCTTGTGACTTTTCCCTTTAAAAACTGAGCTTGCAGACAGGTGGGCGCTTCCTCCAGCTTCCACTGCATTGGATGTATTGGACGAAGTCCCTGCCTAGGCTTGTATTGCTTTTGGATATCCAGAATTAAACCTTGCTTTTGCATTCCGGCATGCTCGTCTTTGGTGGTCTCTCTGGGGGTCACGATCTGGGCACAACACAGGAAAAGCCACAAGCTGACCCCACCCAGGGATCCACCCAAGGATGAGCCAGCATCTAAGGGGAAGAACCTAGATAAGATTATATAAGATTGTGGATGTCCCTGAGCCTAGCACACACCTATTTCCCTTTTCCCAAGATATTCCTTGACAAATGTTAGCCAATCAGAGTCCTGAACACAGGAAATCCCCTCACCCCAACCTCTGCTATGATAAAAACCCCACCCCACCCATGCTCGGGGCTCTCTGCTCTCACTGCTATGTGGGACAGACAGAGAGTCCAAGCTCAAGCTTGAATGAAAAAATTTAAAAAAGGACTCTGTCACCACTGTTATGAATTATTGCGTGGGGGGGACCCCAAAGGGCATCCCATGTGTGCATGGAAATAAGCCAGGCAGGTGCAGCAGTGGGCAGGTCCATCAGTGGGCAGGTGCAGCAGTGGGCAGATGCAGCAGTGGGCAGGTGCAGCAGTGGGCAGGTGCAGCAGTGGGCAGGTGCAGCAGTGGGCAGGTGCAGCAGTGGGCAGGTGCAACAGAGGGGTGGGCATGTGCAGCATTGGAATCGGCAGGTGCAGCAATAGGCTGGGCAGGTGCAGCAGTGGGCAGGTACAGCAGTATGCTGGGCTGGTGCAGCAGTGGGCAGGTGCAGCAGTGGACTGGGCAGGTGCAGCAGTGGGCTGGGCAGCTGCAGCGGTGAGCTGGGCAGGTGCAGCAGTGGGCTGGGCAGGTGCAGCAGTGGGCAGGTTCAGCAGTGGAATGGGCAGGTGCAGCAGTGTGCAGGTTCAGCAGGTGCAGCAGTGGGCAGGTGCAGCAGTGGGCAGGTGCAGCAGTGGGCTGGGCTGGTGCAGCAGTGGGCAGGTGCAGCAGTGGGCTGGGCTGGTGCAGCAGTGGGCAGGTGCAGCAGTGGGCTGGGCAGGTGCAGCAGTGGGCAGGTGCAGCAGTGGGCTGGGCAGGTGCAGCAGTGGGCAGGTGCAGCAGTGGACTGGGCAGGTGCAGCAGTGGGCTGGGCAGCTGCAGCGGTGAGCTGGGCAGGTACAGCAGTGGGCAGGTGCAGCAGTGGGCTGGGCAGGTACAGCAGTGGGCTGGGCAGGTGCAGCAGTGGGCAGGTGCAGCAGTGGACTCAGCAGATGCAACAGTGGGGTGGGCAGGTGCAGCAGTGGACTCGGCAGGTGCAGCAGTAGATTCTGCAGGCACAGCATTGGGCTGGGCAGGTGCAGCAGTGGGCTAGGCAGATGCAGCAGTGGGCAGGTGCAGCAGTGGACTCAGCAGATGCAACAGTGGGGTGGGCAGGTGCAGCAGTGGGCTGGGCAGGTGTAGCAATGTACTCGGCAGGTGCAGCAGTGGGCAGGTACAGCAGTGGACTCGGCAGGTGCAGCAGTGTGCTGGGCCGGTGCAGCAGTGGGCTGGCAGGTGCAGCAGTGGGCTGGGCTGGTGCAGCAGTGGGCTGGTGCAGCAGTGGACTCGGCAGGTGCAGCAATGTACTCGGCAGGTGCAGCAGTGGGCACGTGCAGCAGTGGGCACGTACAGAGGGGGCGGGTGCAGCAGTGGACTCGGCAGGTGCATCAGTGGGCAGGTGCAGCAGTGGGCAGGTGCAGCAGTGGGCTCGGCCGGTGCATCAGTGGACTCGGCAGGTGCAGCAGTGGGCAGATACAACAGTGGGCTAGGCAGGTGCAGCAGTTGACTGGGCACGTGCATCAGTGGACTGGGTAGGTGCAGCAGTGGCCTGGGCAGGTGCAGCAGTGGACTCGGCAGGTGCAGCAGTGGGCTGGGCAGGTGTAGCAGTGGGCAGGTGCAGCAGTGGGCAGGTGCAGCAGTGCGCTGGGCAGGTGCAGCAGTCGGCACGTCCAGCAGTCGGCTGGGCAGGTGCAGCAGTGGGCTGCGCAGGTGCAGCAGTGGGCTGGGCAGGTGCAGCAGTAGACTCGGCAGGGGCAGCAGTAGACTCGGCAGATGCAGCAGTGGACAGGTGCATCAGTGGACTCGGCAGGTGCAGCAGTGGACTGGGCAGGCGCAGCAGTGGACTGGTGCAGCAGTGGACTGGGCAGGCGCAGCAGTGGACTGGTGCAGCAGTGGACTCGGCAGGTGCAGCAGTGGGCTGGGCAGGTGCAGCAGTGGGCAGGTGCAGCAGTGGACTCGGCAGGTGCAGCAGTGGGCAGGTGCAGCAGTGGGCTGGGCAGGTGCAGCAGTGGGCAGGTGCAGCTGTGGGCAGGTGCAGCAGTGGACTCTGCAGGTGCAGCAGTGGGCAGGTGCAGCAGTGGGCAGGTGCAGCAGTGGGCTGGGCAAGTGCAGCAGTGGGCAGTTGCAGCTGTGGGCAGGTGCAGCAGTGGGCTGGGCAGGTGCAGCAGTGGGCTGGGCAGGTGCTGCAGTGTGCAGGTGCAGCAGGCACAGGTGCAGCAGTGGGCAGGTGCAGCAGTGGGCTGGGCAGGTGCAGCAGTGGGCAGGTTCAGCAGTGGGCTGGAGAGGTGCAGCAGTGGGCAGGTGCAGCAGTAAGCAGGTGCAGCAGTCGGCAGGTACAGCAGTGGACAGGTGCATCAGTGGACTGGGCAGGTGCAGCAGTGGGCAGATGAAGCAGTGGACAGGGCAGGTGCAGCAGTCGGCAGGTGCAGCAGTGGGCAGGTGCATCAGTGGACTGGGCAGGTGCAGCAGTGGTCTGGACTCTTGTGGCAGTGCGCAGGTGCAGCAATGTACTCGGCAGGTGCAGCAGTGGGCAGGTGCAGCAGTGGGCAGGTGCAGCAGTGGGCTGGGCAGGTGCAGCAGTGGGCAGGTGCAGCAGTGGGCTGGGCAGGTGCAGCAGTGGGCAGGGCAAGTGCAGCAGTGGACTGGGCAGGTACAGCAGTGGGCTGGGCAAATGCAGCAGTGGGCAGATGAAGCAGTAGGCTGGGCAGGTGCAGCAGTGGACTCAGCAGGTACAGCAGTGGGCTGGGCAGGTGCAGCAGTGGGCAGGTGCAGCAGTGGACTGGGCAGGTGCAGCAGTGGGCAGGTGGAACAGTGGGCTGGGCTGGTGCAGCTGTGGGCAGGTGCAGCAGTGGACTCGGCAGGTGCAGCCGTGGGCAGGTGCAGCAGTGGGCCATTTTTTTAAAAATGAGGAATCTTGACACATTGCCCAGGCTGGACCCCAGACTCTGAGCTCATGCAATCCTCTTGCCTTTGCCTGCTCAACAGCCAAGATCACAGGTGGTGTGGAGCCAGACAGCCCTCAAATCCCCTCCGACTCAGTCAGTCTCTATGCACAATTTGATTATGGATCTGAAATGTGAAGCTGCTTAACCTGTCCTGGTGGCATAGGCTTGTAATCCCAGCTACTCAGAAGGCTGAGGCAGGAGGATTATGAGTTCCAGGCCTGCTTAGTGAGACCCTGTCTCAAAATGCAGAGTAATATGAAGGCAGGAATGTAGTTCAGTAGTAGAGCACTCTTCTAGCATGTGCAAGGCCCCATGGGTCAATCCCTAGCTCCAGAATGTGTATAGGGGTCCCCTCGAGGACCTGTGAGGGTGTCAGGGGCGCCACACTGAACTGGAGGGATGCCCAGGGCCTCACAGAGTGCTGGGATTGTTGCATCTGAATATAAAGGTCCTTTGTCAAGGTCGTTTAGGTCAAAGGCAAGCCTCTTTCTTTTCTCACTTTATCTCTTTCTCTCAAGACAGGCACATGAACCCAGGCTAGCGTAGAATGCAAATCCCTGTGCCTCAGACTTGATTGCCAATGCTCATTATAGGTGAATGCACCACACCGTGGTAAACACTGTCTCCCTCTCCTGTGTGTGTGTGTCTGTGTATGTATGTGTGTGTGTCCTGTGTGTATATGTGTCTGTGTGTGCCAGATAGGGTTTCCTGTAGCTCAAGCTGGCCTGTCCCTCCCAAGTACTGGGATTCTTTTTTTTTTTTTAATTAATTTATTTATTTAGGTTTTCAGGGTTTCTCTGTGTAGCCCTGGCTGTCCTGGAACTTACTCTGTAGACCAGGCTGGCAAACTCATGGAGATCTGCCTGCCTCTGCCTCCTGAGTGCTGGGATTAAAGGTATGCACCACCATCGCCTGGCCTGAGATTATTATATTTTTTATTTATTCATTTATTTTTTATGTGTATTGGTGTTTTTCCTGTATTTGTATGCCTGTGTAAAGGTGTCAGGAACTGTAGTTATAGACAGTTATAAGCCACCATGTGGGTGCTGGGAATTGAACCCAGGTCCTCTGGAAGAGCAGCCAGTGCTCTTAACCTCTGAGCCATCTCTCCAGCCCCGTGAGATTATTTTTAATGCCAGTTTTCAATCCACTTCCACCCCATAGTGTAGTTAACCAGATACGGGGGTTATCTCACTGAAAATCATATGGATTTGATTTTTTTTTTTTTTTTTTTTTTTTTTTTTTTGGTTTTTTCAAGACAAGGTTTCTTTATGTAGCTTTGCGCCTTTCCTGGAACTCACTTGGTAGCCCAGGCTGGCCTCGAACTCACAGAGATCCACCTGCCTCTGCCTCCCGAGTGCTGGGATTAAAGGCGTGCGCCACCACCGCCCGGCTGGATTTGATTTTTAAAAACATAAACATTCCCAGTTTTTTTTTTTCCAAGACCTTGAAAAACTGGCTGACACTGCACTTCCTGGAGGTCAGTTCCCGACTGCAGCTAATCACCCAGGGCAGCAGTTCTCCACCTGGAGATCAAACGACCCTTTCACAGGGGTCACCTAAGACCATCAAAAAACATATTTCTGCCTGGCGGTGGTGGCACACACCTTTAATCCCAGCATTCGGGAGGCAGAGGCAGATGGATCTTTGTGAGTTCGAGGCCAGCCTGGTCTACAGAGCGAGATCCAGGAAAGGCGCAAAGCTACACAGAGGAACCCTGTCTCGAAAAAAAAAAACAAAAAAACAAAACCCATCTCTTTCTGATAGTCTTGGGAACTGAGACACCACCCTGTCTCCAGGCAGGTATGAGATGCCACACGCAGAGATGCCACACACAAGTACCCAGCATGATGACATCATCACACCAACCTCATCACATACACCTCAGACAAATACAGGTATATGTGATAGGGTTGGCAACATAATGTATGTCTTAGGGTTTCTATTAGAAACATCGTGACCACAGCAACTCTTTTTTTTTTAAGAGTGAAAAGCCCAAGAGATCAGAGAACTAGCAAATAGCTTTTATCTTACCACTCGCTGCTTCCCCAGAGAGAGAGAGACCTTCTTCCTGTGTGACTGCCTTTTTATTGCCTTTCTGTTCTGCCTTCTCATTGGCTCTAAACCCAACCACATGACTTCCTTGTCACTGCCTGTCTATACAGACCTCCAGGTCTCTGTGGTTGGATTAAAGGTCCGGGTCACCACACTTGGCTGTGTCCTTGACCACACAGAGACTCTGCCTGCCATGTGATTGGATTAAGGGTGTGTGCCACCACCACACAGCAACTCTTATAAAGGTGTGGGAAACCAGCTCTCACATTTTTATGACAGGAAATTCTTGAAGAGAGAAGGATAAGAGCTTGAGGTAGAAATATAGAGGTAGAAGGATAGAGGGGAGAGAGACAAAAACACAGGATAGCCTCAGGAGGGCCTGGATCTTTATCCACTGGCCCTTTCTGTCTCTTCTAAAGGGCTTTTTATAGGAATGCCAAGGGGTGGGGCAAAGACCTCCCCCTAGAACAGCCAAGTGCAAACCCTTCCAAACACCTGGTAACCACACACGTGGTCAAGGAATCCTCTAATGCAGCCCTGCTGGGTAAAGTCAGTTCAGATCTCACTAGGAAACCTTTGTGGGCCTCCACATAAAGGAAAACATTCAGTTGGGGTGGCTCACTTTCAGTTTCAGAGGTTTAGTCCATTATCAACATGGCAACATGCAGACAGGCATGGTGCTGAAGAAGGAGCTGAGAGTTCCACATCTTCATCCACACTGAATGAAGTTTGAGCATAGGAAACCTCAAAGCCCACCCCACAGTGACACACTTCCTCCAAAAGGCCACACTCACTCCAACAAGGCCACACCTCCTAATAGTGCCAATCCCTTTGTGACATTTTCTTTCCAACCACCACAATGTACTTATGTGAACCAGTCACACATATGTAAAGAACAGCTACTGTGTTGGAAGCAACAGATTGGGGGTAAAATAACACATCATGAATTATAATTACTGGGCAAATGTAAAATCATGTACGGTAAAATCGTCAACTACTACCAAAATACCTGTACCATGGAGTTTAGTTCTTTTTATATTCAGCTGTGGTTGATGTGAATACTTTCCCCTTGTGATAGGAACAGTTATATTATATTAAAAAAAAAAACGACACAGAGAATGGTTAATCATAGGAAACTTTAATGAACTGCATTGACTGAACTATGCCATGTACCATCTTTTGCATTATTAAAGCTATTGTTATAAATTATTTTCATTAGAAAACCATCCTTTGACAGTGGATCATGTAGAGAAAAATGTTAAGAAAAGAAAACATAGTGAGGATTTTTTACTGTGTGGTTTTACCTCAATAATTACAGCAGAATTGAGAAAATGCAATGTGTTATTTGTTGTGAGGTTCTACCAGCCAAATCTATGAAGCCGAACAAACTAAAACACCATTTATGTTGTTGTTGTTTTCAAGACAGGGTTTTTCTGTGTAGTTTTGGTACCTGTCCTGGATCTCTCTCTGTAGACCAGGCTGGCCTCGAACTCACAGAGATCCACCTGCTTCGGCCTCCCAAGTGCTGGGATTAAAGGTGTGCACTGCCACCATCAGGCTTTAAAATGACATTTTGATAGCAAGCATCTGAGATTTGCTGGCAAGGAAACCAACTACTTTAGAAGCAAAGCTGATGGACTAAGAAAGCCAGACACTGGTGGCCAATGTGAGAGCCAAAGTTACAGTTTAAGTTTTAATTACTATGCCTAAGAGATCCATGACACAAAAATGCCTCTGATCTGCAAGTCCCTTGCTCAAGGACAGACAGTTCCTGAAATGCTGGAGGCTAACGTTTATGGGAGATAAGAAGCCACATGTTTTCACTCAATAAACAAGTCTGTTTGACCGATCTGTAACAGATGTGCTTGATCACATGTGGGCAGAGGTTCATAGGATGGGGGTACGTCAGGATGTATGCTTGCCCCTGATTGGACATGATGGGAAATGCAATGGATTATGGGTTTTCCTTCTTAAGTCACTACAAACTGTGATTCTGGACCATTTCCTGGGAACCTGGTCTGGACCTGGCCAGAGCCCATCTACCTGGCCAGTATTTAATTAGTTTGCTTCAAATCTGTCTGTGAAGTGTGGTAGTGGTCTGATTCTTTACTGCTGGGGTTAACAGCTGGAACCAGACACAGAATGCAGCAGCTGTTGCAGCTGCATATTTGGTGGCGATTCAGAATCGTCAGAGCTATGGAACCTCACACCTTTGCTGAGGATTTACTGTTGCCAGTGACCAAGTTATGATCAGAGAAGAGTTTGCCATGCAACTGAGTGCAGTTTAGTTTCCTTATCTAAGGACATTGTCCGCAGAAGAATAGATGACATGTCTGCTGACATTCTTGATCAGGTAATCCAGGAAATTAAATCTGCTCCACTTCCAATACTTAGCTCAGTGAATCTAGACTTCGCAAACTGTTCACAGTTACTGGTTAATGTGAGGTATATTTGATAAGGGCCATCACATGGTCTGGCAGAGGCCATCTTTGCTAAGGTCAAAGACAGGTCATACAACCTCACTGCCATCTTTACTAAGGGCAGCAAAAAGCTACTTCCTGTCAGTGGCTGGCGGATGGGCGGGGCTCCCGGCACTCCAGCCAGCTGGGCGGGGTGGAGGAACAGTCTCTATCTGGCGTTTGTTCCACCACAGCCGCTCATGTGGGTGGGGCCTGGAGACATATGCACTCCTCTCTGGGGCATCAGCAGAACCATATGCAGGCAACTCATATTAAGATTTTTAAAATTTCAGATTTTAACATTAATACAATTCTGATACAGTTTGGGTCACAAGCTCAGGACTTTAAATTTTCCTTGGTTGTCTTCTAAATACAAACTTCTCATCAGGCCATACAAACTCCAGATAAATGCGTTTTCCTCACCTGTCTATTCCTAAAGATGGTATTTCTCTCCCTCCTGGTCTCCCTTTCCCAATTACTAAAACCAAGGGCTAAGAGGTTCCAAATAAATTCATAAAATTTTAAATCTTGTTTATAAAATTTTAACTCTGTCCCTAGTCTGTATCTGTTTCAGTGGGCTTCCATTTGGCTGACTGACACGTCCAGGTATCGGCTGGCTACTGACTTCAACCTATGAGACACCAGTCCAGCAAAAGTATTTCCTGTCTCTACAGCTAGGTCAGATGACCACATACTCCAGATAAATACCCCACTGCCTGGGTTCCCTCCTTACTTTGACTAGCCAGGGTCCTGACAATCCTGTGCTCCCTGTTCCCAGGTCAGGTTAGAGGGCTAAGTTAAGGATGGCCACCTAATCCCATTGGTATACCAGGAAACTGGACCCAATAATGCAATAAGACACTTGACCCTCTTCATGCAGAACCAGGGAGGTATTGTATGACCTTAAGAAATAATTGCTTCTATATAAATCATCCAGGATTATAATCTGGCTGTACTCAAAGATCAGAACTACTGATACAGGGCTTTAAAAATGGTAAAGATTCAGATATCACTGACAACAGCTTAAAAAATGTCTCTCCTTACTCAAGGTCTATTCAGAATTAAGAATGTAAGCCTTCCTGTCCTTGCTAATTTCATTAAGTTGTAACTAACTGGGAAACCTGTATACCAAGATATATATATATATATCCTCTCAAAGTTAATTTAAATACATCTAACAGATTTTGTTCTTCCAGTCCTCAAACACCTGTAGATATTTGAGAACATGGCATTTAATATAAAAGCTTTTGATAGGGAGACATGGCAGCTCCTGGTAGCATCTTGTCCAAGAAGCCCGATGGCCGCAGAAGAACCTGGAAGCTGTCCCAGGCTAGGATTAGATTATGGAGGCTCAAGGGTAAGGTGCTGATGTCAGCTTGGCTTTGGGGCTGGTCACATCTGGGCAATGGCAGAAGTGTTTGTGTTGGGGGAGGAGTGGACGACCAGCAACACACAGCTGCACAGGCCAGCGTCCTGTGGTCTCTTTAATGGCACATCTCCAACTGCCTCCCAATACAACCACCACGGAGTGCCATGCCTTGAACACAGGAAGCCATGGAGAAGCACACATCCAAACACAGCAACAGCACCTTCCGAGTCGGAGCCTGTATTCATGAAGTTCAATTCATTAAGTCACAAATCCTTCTCGCCGTCACTTGACAATAAAGAACCTGCCTAACTCCATTCTGAAGGCAGAAGCCATTATATTGTATTGTTAAAAATAAATTTCCATTTACCTTAAGAGCTGAGTTTCTGTTTTCTGGAACCTGCCCCAACCCTTGACCTTGCCTTATTTTTGAGAACACTCTGACTCTTCCTAATCAGTGGCCACGTGGTGACTGTATGGTGATGGATGTTGGGTTTGTTCTGTGTTTTGAGATTTTTCTGTATTTCCTCACTGCTCTGTTGCCTGGCTTCTGTAAACCTGCTTTACAACTACTTGTGATTTGATTCCTTAAAAGGGCTCAGGGTCAGGCGGTGGTGGCATATGCCTATAATAACAGGCAGAGGCAGGAGAATCTCTGTAAATTTGAGGCCAGCCTGGTCTACAAATTGAGCCAGGAGAGCTGCTATTTATTAAGCGGCACTGTTTACCATGTGAGAAGAGCCACAAGGTACAACAAAACCCACTATAAGAGTTTATTAAGGGAAGGGAATAGGAAAGATGTGCATAGGCCTACGGAATGACCGTGCAGGAAGAGGGGGGAGGGATAAGTGGAACCCGCTTTTATAGGTCCCCCCCCCAATGCACATATGGGCTTATGTAGCTACGCCACACACGGGCATAGCTTACGTGATCACACTGCACGCAAATTACATGATCACGCAGCACACGGATTAGGACGTAAGGCCCTGGGATGACTAAGCATCTTGCCAGGACATTGAGGTCATGGGGGGGGGGGGGGGGCTAGGAATTCTAACAGCCAGGGCTTACACAGAGAAACTATGTCTTGAAAAAGGTTTAAAAAGAAATGGGCTGCTCTCTCTCTAACCTGACTTGGGAGGTGGTTGCTGGCCGGCTCTCAGGCCATAAAAATCAAGCTTGCTTCAAATTTAGCTCAAAAATTGAGGTAGTGGTCTTATTCTCACCTGGGGGGATTAACAGCTGGGCACAAGAGATGTGAAGTAGGAATAAGATGTAGGCATGGTGTGTTCACTTAGATTCTGAATTCCATCCTGAAGCACCTGGAAGTCTAGGAACTGTGTGAAGTCTCACAGGGCCAAAGACTCTCAGAAAGTCACTGTAAGGCAGTCGGTGGGGGAGGGGAGAAGCAGCCGGGGACCCCTTGACGCCAGCTGGGGACACAAGCCCATGAATCCAGGCATCACCAGAAGCATGGCCCTGTGTTTGTATCTTCCTGTCTTTTCTTTCTGGGCTAGGGACTGAGCTCAAGGCCCTGTGTGAGCAAAGCACGTGGTCTACCACTGAGCCACGCCCTGGCCACGCGTGTCACTGTGTTCCATGTAACATGGTTCCTCCTGGGAGACGCGTGACCTGCTTCTTCCATCGCCCTCTTAACCCCATGACTCCCCTCCCTGGCTCCAATGTCACTCCTCATCACTGCCATCACTTTGTTAATATAGACATATCATATATTATATATATATAATTTATGTGCATGGGTTTTGCCTGCATACGCCTTTAATAGACATTTTGGGATCCAAATCATGGCGGCCAGAGAACGCCCTTTTTCTGACTTCGAGAGAAATCAAACAGGAAATAGGCTGCACCATTTCTTTGTTAGCTGAAGTGAGCGGCTACGATGTCACTTCTGATCCCCACACTCTTCTGCGTGGGTCACTGTGGAAGCTGAGGCCATCTTCCCATCTACATAGTGCACCAGGACCCAGAAATGCCAGCATGGTTTCCTGTTCAGACGAGATCACAGGGATCAATGGACAAGGTCCTTGCCAGGGTCCCAGCTCCCGTCAGTGTCCTCTCCCAGCTGATCTCCACAAAACGCCCTGCTGACCCTGAGTGGGTCTTCAGAGTCAGGCACCCCAGCTCCTCCATGAAGAACCTGTGATCTCTCCGGTCCTGCAGGCTGTCTGCCCCGCTGTGTGCTGTGGGCCGTCTCCTATGACCCAGCAGGAAGGTGGGCAGTGTACAGAGACTGCGCCACCTGCAGCCGCTGTCTGGTCCTGATGCGTCCTGGGGATGTCTGGGATGTCTGGAGGAAGCCATTCTCTGGTGGTGTTCCCGCAGACAAACCACTGCCGGTCTGGGACTTGCTGTGCTGTCTTCAGTTTGGGACAGGGGTGTAAAGTCCTTTGAGAAAACACCACAGTTATCTGCCGGGTCACCTCCTAAGGAGATGCCACACAGTTTGAACCCCACCGAGTCTTTCTGCTGCTGTCTCCACGGCTCGGCTCACAGACAGCACACGACATCTCCATTTCTGCCAGGCCTTTCCCAGCTGCCCAGCTAGAAGCCTGGACACAATGGGCATTACAGAGCCAGCCTCGGGGCAGTGTGAGCAGAGGCTGTGATCTCACTAGAAATGCAGCACATCTTTAAGAACAATGTGGAGAGGCGTGTGATGGGGCACTCCTGTAATCCCAGCACTCGGGAGGGTAAGGCATAGAGATCAAATGTTCAAGGCCTGCCTGGGCTGCACGGTGAGACCCTGTCTCAGAAAACAAGCCTCACCTGTGAGACCCCTGGGTTTAATACCTAACACTTGAAAATTTTTTAAAAAAGGGAAAAACTAAAACCAAAAAGAAACATGGAAAAGCATTTGATGCCGGGCTGGTTTATTTCCCTCTGGCTATGACAGTCAGTGGCTTCCACATGCTTGTCACACTGGCCCTCCTGGGGAGAGGAGGCACCCACCAGCTTGGAGGAAGTCCACCTCAGAAGAGGAGGCCTATGCCACAGAGTCCCCCAGACCCTGGCGGGCAGTGGCAGGAGGAGGCTGCACATCACCATAGCTGAAATCGTGGCCAACCAGCAGGTCCCCCTGAGGGATGCCACCGAGGCAAGTGTCCTCACGAGCTCTGGTGCGCTGTGTGCCTCCCCTCTCCAGGGTGGCCTGGAGAAGGCCTCGCATCCGGAGGTTTTCCTTGGCAGTGGACTCCAGAACCATTTCAAGCTCACCTTCCATTTCTCTGAAAAAAAGGAGGAGGAGGTGGGTGAAAACAGTGCACCGGGAAAGGAAGTCGGGGGCTGGGGGATGGCTCAGTTAGTCAAGGACCTGAGTCTGGACTTGGGCTGCTGGTCCACTGGTCTGGCCAGCTGGAGAGCTCTGGTCTAATGAGAACCTGTCTCAGAAACCAGGGCAGAGTGACCGTGGAAGACCCCGATGTCAACTTCTGGTCTCCACACACGTGCACGTGTGTGGACACCACCCTCCCCACACCTTTTTAAAGAGAAAAGCAATTGCAATAGCTCATACGAACCCTGAAGTAGTTAGACCTCCAGTGACAGGAGAGAAGATTTTGAAGGTTTCACCACAAATCACAGTGACGTAGAATTAAGGTGGAAAAGACCAGCTCTTAGATACTGATCTCTTTAGTGATCTAACTCAAAGCTCAGCTTGTTCTGCATATTTACCAAGCATGACTTCACTTGCTACCTGGAACAGAATGACCTGGAGAATTAGCTGGAACAATGACCCGGTGCCCTTAACCACACGCTGACTGCCCCACGGTGCCTGTCACATCTTGCTTGTCCTCTCCACCTTGTGGTTTTAGAATATAAAATGAGGATGCAAACTGGACCCCGGATCAAAGCCCTTCAGGAGCTGTCCTGGCTTTGGTCCCTCCCTGGTGACGTCTCCTGCAACAACAGGTGAGGTGACAGATGTGCCAACCAGCTGAGCTAATCTCACAGCATGTGTGCTTGAACCACACAGCACACAGCACCTACCAGTCTGTACGGTTAGGTAACGCACACTATACTGCTAAGTTACCATGTGCTGTTGGAGTTCATGGAGACGCTGCTTCCCATTTCAGACCTACCATATTTGTTTCAAAGCGCCCTCCAAAGCCTCTAGTCTAGGGTGGGATGGCCTTTCAAGATGTGACCAGGAGGAAAGAACCCAAGGTTATTTTATAAACACTGTGCCCTTGAGAATAACTAGAAGGTAAGCATTTCTAACGGATATGACTATATCAACCCCATGATACACAAGTGCCTGCCATGGGAAAGACAAGCCGTGGGGAGAAAGGTCATGAACTCCAGCTGGCTGCCTCAACTTCCCCAGCTGGTTTCTGCAGGATGTTGTAAACATGCAATCTGATGATGTCATTTCTACTGTTGCTGTTTGTTCTTTTTTTTGGGGGGGGGGAGGCGCGGGGGTTTTGAGACAGGGTTTCCCTGTGTAGCTTTGCACCTTTCCTGGAACTCACTTGGTAGCCCAGGCTGGCCTTGAACTCACAGAGGTCCTCCTGGCTCTGCCTCCCGAGTGCTGGGATTAAAGGCGTGCGCCACCACCGCCTGGCACTGTTTGATCTTTTACTTGGAAGCCTCACTGGAGGGGGCTCTGTTCTGCCCAGGACTCCAGCTGGCTGCCTTACTCAATTTCTGCAGATGTCTGCAGCACCAATTTCATATCTATCTACATATGCACCTGCTTACTGCTATGTGATATTTTGATGGTGTTCTGACAAATAAAGTTTTTGTGAAGTCAGGGCCGAGCTAGCCACTAGCTGACCATGAAGGTTTGGAGGACTGTAGGGAGAAGTGACAGGAAGTGATAAGGCAGGGCAGAGACAGGATCTCGGCCCTTTTGGATAGGGGAACGGAAACGGTAGGAAGCAACTGGCAGCTGTTCCCTGTTCTCTGACCTTTCAGGTTCTTCCCCAATATTTGACTCTTGATTTTTTATTGATTAAGATTAATTAGATTAATGCTTCATCTGGTATCCAAGTTTTGGGTCACAAATTCACAAAATAGCTGCCTGCCTGTCTTTGCAGCCACAGGCATGTGCCAGAGCTGCACACAGGAACTGCACCCACCGAAGTCACCACACTGTTGGCTTTTCCTTTTCTTCCCAAGGCCTCTGAGCAAGTCTGGGATTTTTCTGTTGCAACCTCTCTACAGCCAATTACCACAAGTTCCAAATTCCACAGGCACCTGGGCTCCAAACACTGCGGAAGTTAGCCCCTCAGCACCCACAGCTCTGCCCCCAGGCAGCTCCGAGCCGTCATGGCTGCTGCTTTCACATGTTCCCCGCATCAGCGGTGCAGACACCTGGCTCTTTGGCTCCTCTTCCCCAAGGATGTGGGGTTTCCCTGGACTCCCTCCTCACTGCTGACAAGTGATCAGCAGCGGCTGTCCTCAGCCAGGCTGTGCAGCGCCTGCGTTCTCCGCTCAGATGTGCTCCGCAGAGACAGCCAGCCTCACACTCCGCTGTCATTGTCAGCAGAGTTGGGAGACAGCTGGGGATTCTTAGAGGGGGAATTAGTTAAAGAGAGAGAAAGAGAGTGAGTCTTTTCCCACATTAAAAAATGAGAAACATGCCGGGCAGTGGTGGTCCACATCTTTAATTCCAGCACAGGAAGGCAGAGGCAAGTGGATCTCTGTGAGTCCTAGGCCAGCCTGGTATACAGAGTGAGTTCCAGGACAGCCAGGGTTACACAGAGAAACCCTGTCTCAAACCCCCCCCTCCCAAAAAAAAAAAAAAAAAAAAGGGAAACACTATTGTGATGGAAGGAGTTAGGTCTCTGTATGATTCCACAATGGTTGGTTTAAAAATGGAACAATTAAATGAGGGGATAATTAACTTAGCTGGGAATTATGTAATGTTAATTAAGAATATTATTGGTTTGGTAATTCTTGTTTTATCCATTAAAAAAGTTAGTTGATATGAGTGCCAAGACACAGGCCTTAGAAAAAGTTACTAAAGAAAATACTGCTATTTTAATCGTTAAGTTGCAAGCCTTAGAAGAACTTATTAAAACAGATACTAGAGATATTCAGACAAAGACAGAGGAATTTAAAGGAGAACCAACCTCATCATTACATTATAAAATTAGAGAGGAACAGCCCAAGGTTATCAAAAAACCCACCTTAATATATCTAGTCACCCTACAGGAACAACTACCAAATGACAGGTATCCCCCAAGGCTATGTAAGAGCTGACTGGACTCCTGTGGAAATGTAAGATTTGAGGAGATTTAAGGAAGTGATAGTATCATATGGCACACATTCACTTTTGTGAAGTAGATGTTAAATTCATGGTCAACTAGTAACAGAACTGTTCCACAAGACCAGAAAGACTTAGTTACAGCAGTATTGGAACCTGGTCCTCAATTACAGTAGAGGACACAGTAGAAAGATGAGGCTAGGACCATTGAACAATGAAACAGGGCTAGAGATATAGAAATCTCTCAAGACCAACTTCTTGGAGAGGGCAATTATGCTGTTATACAAAAAACAGTCTCCATATGATGACTACATCCTGGATCTATGCCATGCAGTAGCTTTGAATGCTTGGGACAGAGCTGAAGAAGTCAGAAAGAAAACTGAGTCATTTACTAAAGTTATACAGGGCCCAAAAGAAACCTTCACTGATTTCTTACAAAGATTGACTTCAGCTGTAAATAGAATGATACCAAATCCAGAAACTAGACAAATAATTGAATCTTTGGCTTTTGAAAATGCGAATTCACAATGCAAAAGGGTAATTAGGCCTTTAAAGGCAAGATCAGTACCCACAGAGGAATGGATCCCAGATACAGTCATTATTGAATCTTTTTTTTTTTTTTTTTTTTTTTTTTGGTTTTTCGAGACAGGGTTTCTCTGTGTAGCTTTGTGCCTTTTCCTGGAACTCACTTGGTAGCCCAGGCTGGCCTCGAACTCACAGAGATCCGCCTGACTCTGCCTCCCGAGTGCTGGGATTAAAGGCGTGCGCCACCACCACCCGGCTCCATTATTGAATCTTATAACCATGATGATGTTTGGATAGAAGAGGTGATTTCCAGAGGTGTGAAGAAAAAATCAAAACGTCAGACATTTTAATTGTGGTAAAGCAGGTCACCTAAAAAGGGATTGTAGGCAGGGCACTGCTAGAAACAATGTTTTTTCTAGGAATAATCTAAACAAAAGGCCGCTGTCTTCTGAAGTGTGCTGAAGGTGCAGCAAAGGCACTAATGAATGCAGATCAACAAGGAACAGACAAGGTAACCCTTTGCCACCAGGAAATGCCTTGGAGGGCCTCTTGCAGGGCCCCATGTCAAATCTGGTTCACTCATTCCCTGTTCCATGGGGAAAACTCCTTCATAGAGCAATTAAATGACCTAATGCCTATTGTAAAAAAAAAAAAAAAAAAAAAAAAACATACTGCTCTGGATGATAGAACAGCTTTAGAAGATAAAACAAAAATTTCAGGAGAAACCATAAAGCAAATATTATAAAGATTAGATTCGAACAAGAGATACCTCTTGATTAGAAGAGGTGATAGTTCATCTAACTAACTTATAAAACTAACATATGCTTTTCATTTGATCAGCTATAACTTGCTAAAGTTAGGGTTGGGGCAGGGTTTTGTTTTTATCTTTCCAGGAGAATGAAGACATCCAGCTAAGGAATCTGAAGACCACTGGACAAATGAGACATATGAAGAAAAAGGACGAAACATCCAGAGAAAATGTCCCAAAAGAGTAAATTTACCTATTGGAATATCACATCTCCAACAGGATAAAATTTCATAAATCTTCCCAAATGTATGTTTTTGCTGTTCTCTACAGACATTTAATGCAAATGGTCTTTTTGTAGTCCAAGTTCAATTAAAAATTAAAGCTGGATTTGGAGCAGAATGGCTCTCTCCTTCTCTAAACTCAAGCATGATTGTTAAAGGAAAACCCAAAATCTCTGTCTCATGTCAGAAGAGCCATCTGATATGGGACAGAAGAAAACCAAAAATTAAGGGACTATTGCCACTAATCTCATAATCCTTTGGTTCTATTTTGACTCTTTAGCAGCTTTTCTTAAGGTATAAATATTATCTCAAAATTTATAAGATTAATATATACGTATATTTAAAACTTTTTGTCATAATATTAACTGTCATATAGAGTACTGATTCTAGAAAAAGGCTTTATCTACCTTCCTATACTTGATTTCAGGTTTGAGTCTCTATCTAGGAATTAAGTTTTTGTACTCTGGATGTATATAACAAATTATGTTCCTTTAACCTCTTCGTGGTCTGCTGCATATGACATTTAAAATGTTTAAGTTTTCTGCAGTGAACTATGACCATGTCTAACAGCGACCTTTGAAGTCTCTAAAAGGAGGATGGGGCCCCATAATGATGATTCCGCCTGGATTGTGGTAATGCCATGAAGCTGACAAATACCACCCAAAGATCGGCTTTGGACTATAAACTGCTCAGGGCAATTTCAAGGTGGCTAGTTGAGATGGTCCGGCCTCACCAGCTACTCTAGCCAGGACTTGACATAAGCCCTGAACTGGACAGAGACTGGACAACAAATGATACAGCTAGCTCTCCCAGGACTTGACAGTTATCCCAATTTTTTTCAAGGTCCCCTAAAGATGTCATCACCCCCAGACAGCAGGAAGTAATTTTAAGAACACAACACTCACATTCCCAAGAGGTGGGGTGGGTGGTTTGTTGTTGTTCAGTGGGTTACAGATACTTGTCAATATAAGGTGGTTGGTTACAAGTAGTTATTGGTAATGGTCAGGAAAAAGGCTGAACAAAGGAGATTAGATTCAGGGATCCTGTTCTGAAAAGAAAAAAAGGGGGATATGGAAATGATAGGATAAAAAGATAGATTACTGAATCTACTTGTGAAGGCATTCCTGCGGAGCTGCCTGGGCTAGCTCCAGAGTGAGCACCTAGCCCTAATCCATCCTTTTTTTAAGCAGACACCTTTTGTTTCCCTTGTTGCCCTCCATGTGAATCCTGTCTCAGAGTTTCCCAAGGATACAAAGGCCTATGCAAAACTTGAATCAGGGAACCTGGAAAACCTGAGAAATCAAGGAATCTGCCCTTGGCATTATATTGTTGGGAGCTCCTTTTAGGTTGTTTTGAGTATATGGAAATTAACTGGCTAAACTGTAATAGCGAGAATAAAAATGCCTGAGGCAAAGGGATAGTGCTTCAGTCCTTCCAGGCTGGATCCCCCGCAGCCATGAAAGGCTATATTCATTCTTAAGATGCCTCCGAGACTTAATTCCACAGATCCACATGAACCCACATACCCGTGTTGTGACACACAGCAACATCTACTTTTAAACAAAAAACAAATTTAAGGTTATTTTTGTTAGAACATACTGTACTTACATTACTACCCTTGTTTAAGGTATTATGCCTATACAGCTCATTTAACAATGTACTGTAAATTTCTAGTCCTTGAAAGTTATTATTACAAGCTATTTAGGATAATAAATGCAGGGTAGTAGTTAGTCACCTATTACAATCAAACTTACAGTCAGGCTAGGTATGTTTTCAAAGTCAAACAGATATATTTTAGACAGACAGGTGGTCTTCAAAACACTTCCGAGATCTACAGAATATGGCATTTAAGATATTTTAATAACATAAGGTTCTTTTTTTTTTTTTAAATGGCAGTGAGACATGTCTGCTCCCAGCCGCACAAATCTCCTTCAGAGAAGATGATGAGCATCAAAGCAACTCCATATGGAGTTTGCTTTCTTTGTGACAAAGTTAGCCACTGGGCCAAAAATGCCCTTGCCTCGACTGCTGACAGTGTGCTGTCCAAACTGCACAAGCAGGACACCAAAGAAAGTAAAAATTTTGCCAAGACAAGGTGGAGCAGTCCTTTAAAATCCTGCTTCACAGAAAAGGATGTCAGATATTCTAGGCCTGCAGGCTGAAGATGGATGCCCCAACAATGCAGAGGAACCTTGGGTGACTGTCCAGGCAGCCAGCTGTTTCTGTCATTTCTTAATTTTGGAAGTTGTTTGCTGTGTTTCCTGTTTACTCGGGTAATTTTATATCCTTCTCAGGTCTCTGATGGAGCTGAAGACTAGACAGTTATAGTTATAGTTTTCCTTGTTACCAAATTCAGAAAAGAAACTCACAAAAGAGGTATAAAGTTTATAAAGTTTAGAGACATCAAAAGATAATTTGGGGTTGGTAATGCAAGTTAGGATAGAAAGTGTGAAAGACCCCAGCATACTAGCTTAGCCTAACGCCATTTCGAGTAAGGTCTGAAAAGCACGGGGTGTCTACGGCCGGCCACCTGGCCCCAGAACAGGGTACTATAGGTCAGAAAAACAACTTGTAACCAAGTCAACGGGCGTGTCGAGCTCGGGGAAAAACCACGAACTGTCCTGAGTTTGAACCTGGCCTCATTTGAATCGTCCAATCAGAACCCTGTAAACCGAGCTTCTCGTGCTCCTGCTGCCAGACCCTATAAAAACCCTCCACTCCAGCCCGTCGGGGCGCCAGTCTCTTGAGCCTCTTGAGGGACTGTGTCGCCCCGGGTACCCGTGTTCCTGAATAAAGCCTCTTGCTGTTTGCATCTGACTTGTGGTCTTGGTGTGATCTCTGGGCGAGGGTCTCTCCAGAGGGAAGACTGCCTTCGGGGGTCTTTCAAGTGAATTAGGTACAACCCTTTGGACTCAACAAGATAGGATAGATAATGGAGTTTTTTTCTCTGAATTTGTCAAATGCAAATAGACTAGACATTGTTAATATAATTCTTGCCTGTATATACTTGTATATAGTTATTATACTTACATAGTTTTACTATGTTAGCTAAAACCCTTGCTTTTATTTAGACAACAAGGGGGAAATGTTGTGTGATATTTTGATTATGTTCTGACAAATAAAGCATGCTTAGACTTAGAGGGTGGGACCAGTCACTAACTGACCATAGAGGTTTGGAGGACTGTAGAGAGAAAAAACAGGAAGTCATAAGGTGGGGCTGAGAGAGGATCTTGGTCCTTTTGGATGGAGGAATGGCAGAGGTAGGAAGTCACTGGTGGCTGCTCCTGGTTCTCTGATCTTTCAGATTCTTACCCCAATATTTGACTCCCAATTTTTTTTATTGATAAAGATAATTAGATTAACACTTCAACCTACCTACCACTATTAACTCTTTAACTTTGGTTTGCTAGATGCTTAATTTACTCATTAATTCAAAAGTGAAAGTATACGCCGAGCGGTGGTGGCCCACACCTTTAATCCCAGCACTTGGGAGGCAGAGGCAGCCGGATCTCTGTGAGTTCGAGGCCAGCCTGGACTACCAAGCAAGTTCCAGGAAAGGCGCAAAGCTACACAGAGAAACCCTGTCTCGAAAAAAAAAAAAAAAAAGTGGAAGTGTGCCTGTGGGACACCGCTCCCTGAACCGCACAGAACAAACAAACTATTATGTCAATTAAAACATGACAAAAGGAAAGTAAAAAGAAATCTTATCTACATTTTTTAAACTGAACATATGTAGAACATAAAACTATGAATTGAATATTAAGAGCAATAAAAAATGTATTTATAAATTTGCAAATACCAAGAACTTACTTGAAATATGACAAGGCAGATTTACCAAAGGCTCAAACATAACAACTGCAAATGAAGTCACATGACATCTACTGTCTTCATCCCTGGCAAAGATGGCTGCCCACCAGGAGGCTGCCTAAAGAAGGTGGCAAACCACATGCTGTCTATATCCCCAAACAGAGTCATGTGCCATGGTTCCTTCTCGATTACCTGTGCATACATTTTTAGCAGTCACATTCAGGTTATGAGGATGAAGCTAACTTGAGGTACAGAATGTTCACAGAAACCAAATCTAACTCTTGGCTCCTCTGCTTTCCTTTCCCTGTCACAGCCCCAGGTGGCTCAACTGACAGAGGACACAGAGGACTCTTCAATGTGCTTGGGTAAAGAGAAGGGATAGAAATCATTCCCCTTCAGAGCCATTTCCAATAAAGTAGGACGGACAGCATAAACAATTTCAATGTTAGCCTCAACCAAGAGACATCTGAACTCCTGCTAACCCGAATTCACCCAGCAGAGAACTCAAAAGCAGCCATGGCTCGGTGGTGGCTGGTGGGGTGGCAGAGATGGCAAACAGACAGACAGACGGACAAAAGTTTCCAACCAACCAGAACCAAGTCTCACTATTTGCCCTGATGGGAGAACACTGAGGTCCATGGGAACCCTCCCCGTCCCAGATTGGGATCCTACAGAACAGGACAGACTATGACTCCCCAGGAGGCCTCTGTAGATGCTTGCTGCTTTCTCAGCACAGCAGTTCACCCGGTAGTCCGAGCATGTGCCTCTGGAGTTCCAGAGTGAAAGTCCAGCTTTAAAATTTGGGTGGGTGGTCTGAATCTTGCTGGGGACCTCAAGAAAACATTAATCTCACTGGTTGATAATAAGACCACTACCACAATTTAAAGCCAAATTTGACATTTTAATTAAATAGTGGGCAGATGGATGGACTCCAGGTTCCCAGGAAATGGCCACGAGTCATGTTTCACCGAGGCTTAAAAAGGCAAAACTCATAATTCATCACACCCCCCATCAGGTCCAATCAGGGGCAAGCACACCTCCTGACGTATCTCCTGCCCACTTGTGCTCAGGCACATCCGGTGCTGATGGGTCAAACAAACACAAGAAAAGAGCAACTTATTCTTAACAGTCTTAACTGCAAATAGAATGCTAGCCTGCAAAGTGTGTTTCCGGCTTTAGTCTCACAATGGTGCTGAACCAAAACCTCAGGCCTGGGAAGGCCCAATGCTGAGCACAGATGAAGAGAGAATTAAAATAGAAAGACTGAGCACAAGACAGACAGACAGACAGACAGACAGACAATCCACTGAAAATGTAGATCAGAAAAGCTAACAGCTGGAAATTTTGAAAGATACCAAGTACAGGACTCAGCAAGAGGCCCTGACCTCTACCTAATCAGGGTTCCACAAGGATACTGAGAAACAATCGACATTCACACACATTTATGTGTATGCATGCGTGTTTGTTTGTGTGTAATTGTGTTTCTTAGCCAGTGTGGTGATGCATGCCTGTAATCTCAGCATGCAGAGAGCTGAGGCATAAGTGTAGTCAGATGTTTCCTGTCCCGACTGCCTGATCCCAAATAATCACTCCAAGGCTTAATATTACTTACAAATGCTCAGCCAATAGCTCAGGCTTGTTGCCCCATTTCTAGACATCCTGTTTTTTCAGCAGCTAACTGATGTCTCTCTGACTCGGCCCTCCTTCTTCCCATCATTCATTCTTGTTTGGCTTTCCCGCCTAACTTCCTGCTTAGCTACCAGCCTGTCAGCTTTTCTTTAAGCCAAAGAGAGGAATACATATTCATAATGTTGAAAAGGATTGTTTCACAGCACGTGAGGTCATCCAGAAGTTCAGGGCGAGCCGATAACCCCAGCAATTGCGAGGCAGAGGCAGGAGAATCTCTGTGAGTTCGAGGCCAGCCTGGGCTACAGAGCAAGTTCCAGTACAGTCAGGGCTATACAGAGAAACCCTGTCTCAAAACGAACCAATAACCCAGAGAGATGATGACTGAAATTTTTCTAGATCTAATGAAAGACACACAGTCCCAGAATCCATGCTTTTTATAACACAGTAATATTTATACCCAGTGGAGGAATAAGAAGAAACTTTTGAACACACAGCAAAACTGCAGAATACAAAGTGATAAAAAACTTATTTTTATACAGTTTTTAAAAAATGTTATTTTTTACTATTATGTGTATAAGTGTTTTGACTGCATGTATGTCTGGGCACCACATGTGTCCCTCTCTGGTCCCAAAGGAGGAGTATTTTTTGAGACAAGGTCTCACAAAGCCCAGGCTGGCGTCACTATGTAGTCAAGGATGACCTTGAACTCCTGATCCTCCTGCCTCCACTTCCCAAGATTACAGGCACAGGCTGCCACACCTGGATGACAAGGGATAAAGATGAATGTGGAGGTTTGAGTAAGACCACCCCACGGGCTCATAGACTTGCATGCCTGGTCCTTAGTTAAAGAACTGTTGGGAAGTATTAGGAGGCGTGGCCTTGTGTCACTGGGGGTGGGCTTTGATGTTTCAAAAGCCCCCCCACCCCATCTCTCTCTGTCTGTCTCTCTGTCATTCTTTCTGCCTGCTGCCTACAAACGTAGCTCCCAGATACTTCTCCAGCACCATGCCTGTCTGGATGTTACCATGCTCCCCACCACCCCATCATGATGATAATGGACTCTCTGAAACTATAAGCAAGGCCCCAATCAAATGCTTTCTTTATAAGTGTTGCCATGGTCATGGTTTCTCTTTACAGCAATAGAATAAACCCTAAGACAATGGACCATCTATTTTTTTTAAAATGATAGCTAAGTATTATTAATGTGTGCTTGCAATACCAGGACTTGGGGGGCTGAGGCAAAAAGACTTTGGACTACAGAGTCTAAAAACAAGCATAGAGAGAGAGAGAGAGAGAGAGAGAGAGAGAGAGAGAGAGAGAGAGAGACAGAGAGAGAGAGAGAGAGAGACAGAGAGAGAGAACAAAAATGTGAACGGGCTGGAGGGAGCGCTGGCTCAGTGATTACGAGCACTTGCTATGCAACCATGAGGACTGGAGTTTGGATCCCAGCCCCGAGTAAGAAAGCAGGCACCCAAAACACACACCTAACTAAGTTCCCAGGGTGGGAAAAGACAGGGTTGTGGGGCTGGCCGGCTTCCCGTCTAGCTGAGAAAATGCAAGCCTCAGGACGATAGAGAGACTCGGCCTCAAAGGAACAGGCATGGACTGGGAGGCAGGGACCTGAGGTGCTCTTTGGGCTGCTGCTTGCTCACGTGTGCAGGCTCATGCACCTACCTTTTCTGCTGCAGTGCCTCGTCCAGGACCTCCTGCTTTTCCTGCAGCATCCGATGCAGGTACCTCATCTCCTTCTGGTACTGAGCTGCTTTGCCAGCGAAGTCGTCCTGCTGCTCCGCCAGGCGGTGACGGATGTCACCCAGCTTCAATGCTGCCTGCTTCTTGTACTCCTGAGGGAAGGCAGGCAGTGAGCAAGCGCCTCTTGGGAGTCGGAGCCGATTGGCTGAGTGGGCCTCAGACAGCGCTGAACTGGAAGGCAAGTCTGGGCTTTAAAAGGTCTGAAGGACCATGTGCAGCTGGAGCTTGGGAAGAGTGCTTGCCTGGCACTCACACAGAGCCCGAGATGTGGGCCCCAGCAAAGTGTAACACTGGTGGGTAATCCCAGCACGTGGGAGGCAGAGGCAAACAGGAGTTTGAGGTCACCTGGGCTACACAGTGAGACTCTGACTCAAGAAAACAAAATTTTAAAAGGATACAAAAGAACTTCAGGACTAAGAAAACCTGAGAGATGGCTCAGTGGTTAAGAGCACATACTTACAGAGGACCCAAGTTCAGTTCCCAGCACCCATGTGGGCAGCTCACAACCACAACTCCAGCTTCAGGGGATCTGACTCCCTCTTCTGGCTTCCAAGGGCACCTGCACTCACATGCACACACACACATACAGACACATACATGATTAAAAACAAAATAAAATCTGAAAAGGAAAACCAAATTTCTAATCTATATTATATCTGATTTTTCTGGGATTAATATGCTAAACATGAAAATTAAACATAAAATATCTGCATCATAGACCCAATTGGATGTTTTTACAAAATTAATCTACTGCAATTTCTGTTTGTTATATTTTTAAGGCAGGGCCATATGTAGCCTAGGCTACCTTCAAACTCCACATATAGCTGAAGGTGACCTTTGAACTCGGGATCCTTCTGCCTCCACCTCCCATGTTGGGATTACAGGTGTGCACCATCAAATCCAACTTTATACAGTGCTGAGGATCAAACTTAGGGTCTCATGCATGCTAGGCAAGCTCTATGCAGTGAGCCACCTGCCTACGTCTGCATTCTTCATGGACAATCCTTTCGTAGACTGGCAGCTTGAGAAAGAATGTCAACACTGTTTTGCTTTATCAAAGATGTCTCATATAAGAACTTAGCAAGGGCTGGGATGTAGCTCAGTGGCTCAGTGCTTACCTAGCATACAGATGATGCTGGGTTCACTCTCTAGTAATAACAACAAAAAAGAGAGAAGCAACTGGATCGTCCCCTCCCGTTCCGCGTGACTCAGGTCCTCAAGCGTCCCTAGGCCTTTCATGTAATATTTAAGGCTCTAATCACCGAGCCATCTCTCCAGTCTGCCCAGCCAACTCCTAAGGCAGAGTGAATATGAACACCGACCATTAGGATTATGTTAGGATACCAATTCTATGGGAGTTATGCATCTAAAACTCTGACGTCAGTTTTGGAAGTGCTCAGAGGGCTCAGTGGGCAAGCTGCATGCCACCTGCCAAGGCCTGGAGTGTGATCCCAGGAAACCTGCATGAAGCAGGAAGGAGAACCAACTCCATCAAGTGTCTTAGGTCACCCATGCATGCTGCATGCAGCCAAGACACACATGTACCACACACAGACACTAAATACGATAAAGCTGAAAAATGTGTCTTGAGGCTGGAGAGATGGCTCGGCAGTTACAACCACTGGCTGCCCTTGCAGAGGACCCAAGTTCAATTCCCAGCACCCACATGTGGTTAACAACCATCCTTAACCCCAGTTTCAGAGGTCCCACATGATGGCCAAACATATATGTAGACAAGATACCCATACACATAAAATAAAAAATGAATTTTAAAAAATTGCTAGGAGGTGATGGTGCACACCTTTAACCTCAGAACTCGGGAGGTAGAGTCAGGCAGATCTCTGAGTTCAAGGCCAACTCAACAGAGTGAGTTCCAGGACAGCCAGAGCTACACAGACAAATCCTGTCTCGGGAAAAAACAAAACAAAACAAAATAAAAATAATAAAAAATACATCTAGGAGTCTTGGGAGATGGTTTAGTACTTAAGAGCAGGGGCTGCTTTTCCAGAGGAGACCTAGGTTTGGCTCACAACCATCTATAACTTGGGTTCAGGGGATCTGCTACTTTCTGATCTCTGCAGGCGCCAGGAATGTTCATGGTGCACAGACATACATTCAGGTAAACACTCAGACACATAAAATAAAAAGAAGTCTCTCTCTCTCTCTCTCTCTCTCTCTCTCTCTCTCTCTCTCTCTCTCTCTCTCTCTCTCTCTCTCTCTCTCTCTCTCTCTCTCTCTGAGACAGGGTTTCTCTGTATAAAAGTCCTGACTATCAGCCGGGCGTTGGTGGCGCACGCCTTTAATCCCAGCACTCGGGAGGCAGAGCCAGGCGGATCTCTGTGAGTTCGAGGCCAGCCTGGGCTACCAAGTGAGCTCCAGGAAAGGCGCAAAGCTACACAGAGAAACCCTGTCTCGAAAAACAAAACAAAAAAAAAGTCCTGACTATCTTAGAACTGGTTTTATAGACCAGGCTAGCCTCAAACTCACAGAGATCCTCCTGCCTCTGCCTCCCAAGTGCTGGGATTAAAGGTGTGCACCACCACCAAGCTGATATGTCTCTTCCTAAAAAAGAAGTGGGGCCGGGTGGTGGTGGCACATGCCTTTTATTGGATCTCTGTGAGTTCAAGGCCAGCCTGGTCTACAAAGCGAGTTGTAGGACATCTAGGGCTGTTATACAGAGAAACCCTGTCTCGAAAAACAAAAAAGAATTGTATACAGCTTTTATATTTCCATGTTTAAAAAAACAAACAAAACAAAACAAAAACTTAAAAAAAAAACATGTTTTTTTTAGCGACATCATTTAACCATGGAGCCAGCAGACTTCTTGTATTTTTTTTTAAACAAACAATTGCTTAGTGTTTCAAGGTGCAGCAAACCACAGCTTATCTGAGGAGGTACAAGGTGCTGTCTGCCGGCAAAGCCCAGCCCAGCTTTTCTTCCTGTGTGAGAGACAGACACGCCGCACAGACTCCCTTTCACGTGGGGGCACTGATGGCCGCTTACCTTCACCCTCTCCTCCAGCTTTCCCAGGCGAATGTTGCCTTTCAGGATTTTGTTGAGGACTCCGTGCTTCTCGCTCTCTAAACACTGAGCCTGAGGAGAGGGTGGAAATAGAAGCATTACTGTAGCTTACACGGAAAGTCCTAGGAATTGCTCTGGGTTTCAGTGCCCTGGCACACCACTTGTCTAGCATTTGTGAGGCCCCAGGTCCAATCCCTAGTCTGTCTCTGTCTCTCTGTCTCTCTGTCTCTCTCTCTCTCACACACACACACACACACACACACACACACACACACACACACACACACTATTTGCCAAGAACATCCCCACTCACAAACAAGCTCCACTTGGGCTCCCATACTCCCTGAGAGGGCTGTGGGTAGAGCTTGGACAAGGGCTAAGGACCAACAAGGACTGGGTCCACGCTGGGCATCTCTAGGTAGGACAGGAGGATCTGGGGTCCCTCAGAGCAGGCCTTTAAGAGCTTCAGAACACGTCTCTATCCTAGTGGACACAGCATTCCTGTGGTGGTTTGGATGAGGTGTTGCCCACAGTCTCAGGTATTTGAACTTGGTCCCCAGTAGGTGGCACTGTTTGGGGACGGATGGACCTTTAGGAAGTGGAGACTTGTTGGGGCAAGTATGTCACTGAGTATGAGCTATGAGAGTTGATAACCTCGCCCCACTTCCTCTGTGTGTGTGAGATGTGATCTCCTCCCAGCTTCCTGCTCTGGCTGCCTGTGGTCATGTCTGCCATCATGGACTCTTCCTCTGGAACCATAAGCCAGAATAGACTCTTCCTTCCATAAGTAGCTTTTGGTCATGGTTCCTTCAGTAGTATTCAAGGAATAATTGCTGTGATAAAAGCAAGCCTGTCACTTGCCCAATTTGATCACAACAAAATACAAGGGAATAATATAACACTCAAAGTTCTTCTCACACCGACATGGCAGACAAGCCAAGAGGGATGTCATCTAAAGTCAAGCAATTTGCAGACACCCAGACGGGAAACAAGCTCCCACACACCGTGAAGGGTCCCTAATTAAAGAGAAATGTGTGGGGCGTCTTCCTAAGGCAGCCTAGTGGCGGCAGCTGGCTTTCTAGAAAGGAAAGATCTGACGGAGAAAGTTAAACAGCTTACTCCAAACCCCAGGAAGAAGTATCCAATCTTATCATGTCTGTTCCTCAGACCACTGTCTCCCTCAGAGAGGTGTAAATGGAGGTGAAACCAAACGGGCCCTGTGAAGTCCCATGTGACCCCTGGCCATCAGGACACTGCCCAGAGCAAAGTGGAGGCCTTTCCTAAAGACTGCAGGGGTGGGAGGGTCACGGGACCCCGAGAGCAGGAGGGATGTGACAGCAGGGAAGCCAATGTCACCCTGGTCTGCGCGATACGGGACCCCAAGTGCCCTGCCAGCTTCCACACACCCCTCCTCATGTGGCCAAGGGCCGTGGTGTATCCCAGGTCCTGCTGACAGTGGAGTCAGGAGCGTGACGGCACCTCTGCCCACGTCCAGGTCTGACTCAGTGTCTGGCTTTTCAGGCTATTAAAAGATCAAGTGGTCGAAATTTACAACTTTTAAGTATTTATATACAGAGTGTGTGCCTTCCAACTGTATTTCCATGCCTGGACCACAGGCTGAGGTGTGGGCCTGAAGGGGCCACTTGAAGTTGGAAAGTATCTCCACTGCACCACGAAAGACTGTCCCACCCAGGTGGGAGGTGAGGGGTCCCCACGTGTCCTGCCCTGGGATAAGACAGCTTCACATTCACCATGACACTGTGTAGCAGCAGGCAGGTACTCAGGAAGGCACTCCAGGGGAGCAGTTTTGCTTGGCACCTTCCAACAGGCGTTTGCCTGACCTTTCAACAGTCCAATGGGCACGTGGAAGGAAGGGGCACTAGGTGCTGTGACAGGAAGCATCAGCACTGTGGTCAGGACAGCAGCTTTTCGAGAGAAGTCCCAGTCAGAAGATCTGAATGGCTTCAAGGTTCCTAGCACGCTGGGTCAAAGTCAGGAAGGACTCAGAAAGTGCCAGCAATGGGGCCTGAGAGATGGCCCAGTGGACACCCAGTGGGAGGGAGAAGGTTGTCTTCGGACTGTCAACTCATATGCAGTGACACACATGGACACTCACTCACTCCTGCACAATAATAATCAATCCCAGGTTTTAAATTGCCAGTAACGTACAGTGAGACTTACTGGAGCGCGCCAGCTACCGTCACATTGTGAACAATGCCTGGTAACACCAACGACAGATAATATCAAGACACATCCAATCAGCATTTTTTTTATTAAAAATGAGGAACGACATCCTCAAGTGCCTGCTCTTTCTACTTCTTCCTCTGCCCACTGCCCTGGGGAGGAACTTCCTCACACTTCCCGACAGCTCCCACCCTCATCTCTGACTCTCATGATGTCCCCTTGGTCTCTCATCACGACACTCATTAACCTCTGCCTTCTAACTGGACATGCCAGCAACAGCAACTGCAATGTTGAAAAACCACCCACGCTTATACGCAGGGAAGTGCTTTGTGTCTAAAACACACAGAAGAGAAAATTCAAACAAGGAAAAAGGCTAATAAAACGTCACCTGGAAGTCCGCCCCTTGGAGGCAACTCACTGTCAGAGCTTGGGGGATCTATCAGACCTTTCTGAATGCATAGGACTTGACACGGACAGCAGCTGTGTTCTCCGACCACACAATCTGCTGCAGACATCTTTCTGAATCAGTGTGGGAATGTCTAGAACTGTACCAGGCTCTTACTGGCTGTGCACTGTGGTGATATTTTATTTGTGCTTGATAAATAAAGCTTGCCTGGAGTTCAGGGGGGAAAGGCCAGCCATTTTAAGTAAACAAAGTCAGGCAGCACACGCCCTTAGTCCAATCACTTAGCAGGCAGGGTCTCTGTGTGTTCAAGGCCACACTAGGGAACAGAGCCAAGCGTGGTGACACACACCTTTAATCCCAGTACCAATCATAGAGACCTGGAGGTCTGTGCAGACAGACAGTGACAAGGAAGTGAGGTAGCCTGGGCTAAGAGCCAATGAGAGGGCAGAACAGCAAGGCAATAAAGGCGTGGGTAAGACAGGAAGTAGCTCCCATTTGGAAGCTGCAGAGCTGGTGAAGTAAGGTTGCCTGGTGGCTTTTCCTATTTCCCTGATCTAAGGCTTTCACCCCTATATTTGGCTCCGTGTTTTTTATTTAATAAGACCATTTAGAAATTCATCTACAGTGCACTGCTCCAGCATCTAGTACACCAATAACTGACTTAATTCCCTTACTGAGACTACATCTACAAGTGTTCTCTAGCTAACTCTAGGAGTCTGCTTCTGCCTCCCTCCCTCAGTGCTGGGAATCAAACCCAGGGCCTTGCACACATGGAGCATGCGCTCAACGACCGAGCTGTACCTGCAGTCCCATGTCTGTGATTCTCAGGACTCACTGCTGGTGGGAACCTTCAGGCACTGGACAAGGGGTGCACAGATGCGCCACTGCTGTGCGGTGGACATGGGCACCACCACAGCTGGCCCCACGGCTCACCTTCTAAAATAACCTTTGCTGTTATATAGACGTTCTGGTTGATTTTCTTTAAAACATGTTTGGAGGCTACTGCAGGAGGATCATGAGTATGAAGGCAGCCTAGACTATGCAGCAATATCTTGTCTCAAAAAAAAAAGGTTTTTGCCCATGGTTAAAAGATAACATTCTGAATAACTTGGAAGTGCAGTTGAAATACAAATATAAGAATTTTATAGATTTGCTTTAAAATAGTCTTGAAGTCACATTTGCATATGAAGCTTAAGTTTAGAGAACATAACTTCAAGGAAACTCACCAGATACTTAAGACTGTCTCGTTCCTTGGTGACATTCTCTGCCAAGCCCACCAGGTGTGCCAGGTACTGATGAGCAGACATCTCCTTCCCCATGGCCTTTTCCACCTGCTTTCTGAGGACATCAATTTTCTTTTGGTATTGCCTGCAGAGATCCCCAGTGGTGGGGAATGAAAACATGTGAGCCTGTGTAACTTGGGCAGGGTGAATATATGTACACAAATATATGTTTAGAAACCAGTATGTGGCTGGGTGGTGATGGCGCACACCTTTAATCCCAGTACTCGGGAGGCAGAGCCAGGCAGATCTCTGTGAGTTCGAGGTCAGCCTGGTCTATAGAGCAAGATCCAGTACAGAAACCAAAACTACACAGAGAAACCCTGTCTTGAAAAAAACAAAAAAAAACAAAACAAAAACTCTGTATGTGTGTATATATGTACATGTACGTACATACACACACACACACACACACACACACACACACACACACACATATAATTTTAGTGTTTTTGAGACAGTCTCCCTACATAGTCCTGGCTATCCTGAAACTCACTGTGTAGACCAGATTAGTCTCAGACTCACAGAGATCCACCTGTCTCTACCTCCTGAATGCTGGGATTAAAGGCATATGCCTCCACACTTGGCTACCAGTTAATATTTAAAAACTACACTCAGGGCCAGGGCGAGGATTAGTGATAGAGTGCTTGGCTAGTATTCACAAGGCCCTGGATCCCAACCCCTAACCCCACAGAATTAATTAATTAAATGCTACTGTCCAGCAGTACACATCTTCTTTTCAGTTTCGAGAAGTAAATGAATCTAACTTGAAGCCAGGTGTCCAGTTAACAAGACTCAAAGGTCAACTGTGCAGCATGCTCTCATGCCCACACTTGGAGGCTGCTCCAGGGAGCCTGCTAGAGTTCCAGGCCAGCCTGCCCTACAGTGTGGGCCCTGTCACAAACAAACAAACATACAAAAAGAACAGCACTCATAAAATGCCTAGCAATAAATCAGCTAATTAAATATTATTCTCCTAACTTTTTTTTTTTTCGAGACAGGGATTCTCTGTGTAGCTTTACGCCTTTCCTGGAACTCACTCTGTAGCCCAGGCTGGCCTCGAACTCACAGAGATCCACCTGCCTCTGCCTCCTAAGTGCTGGGATTACAGGCGTGTGCCACCACCGCCCGGCTTATTCTCCTAACTTTTTGACTTGTATTTAAAAGATATTTTTGAAAATGGGATCCCACATGAAGGCAAGAAGGGGATGTACTGGTGTGTTTGCGTGTGTGTGTGTGTGTGTGTGTGTGTGTGTGTGTGTGTGTGTGTGTGTGTGGTTTGTAGGTGTGTGGTATGTGTATGTGCTGGTGCATGTGCAGGTGTATGTGTGTACAGGTGTGTGGTGTATGTGTGTGTGTGTGTGTGTGTGGTATGTGTGGTTTGTGGGTGTGTGGTATGTGTATGTGCTGGTGTATGTGTGTACAGGTGTGTGTGTGGTGTGTGAATGTGTGTGTGTGTGATTGTGTGGTATGTGTAGTTGTGGGTGTGTGGTATGTGTATGTGCCGGTATATGTGCAGGTGTGTGTGTGCAGGTGTGTGGTGTGTGTGTGTGTGTGTGTGTGTGTGTGTGATTGTGTGGTATGTGTATGTGCTGGTGTGTGTGCAGGTGTATGTGTGTGCAGGTATGTGTGGTGTGTGTAGGTGTGTGTATGGTGTGTGTGTGTGTTTTGTGTGTATGTTTGGGTGTTGTGTGTATGTGTATAGGTAAGGAAGGGAGGAGTTGATCAAGATCCAATGTACACATAAATGCATAAGTCAAAGAATAAAAGATAATTCAAAAACAATAAATAAATGTGTAAGTATTAAAAACTGAAAAAGAAAAAAAGAAAGAAAAACTGGGATGTAGTAATGGAACAACAGGCTTTGAGGAGGTAGTTAGGAGACCGTCTAGAGCCCAGGGTTGCCATGTGGTTATCAATATCTGAACCATAGACTTATGAACTACAGATCCACAGAAAAGCTTGTTACACTTCTATTCCGGTACTGTCCCTTTGGTTTATTTTTCCATTTTATTGTCCTTATCAGAGAAAGAGAAAGGGAATAAAATGAAGATAATAAGGAAATGAGATGCATATTTGCACACACACACACCTACCTGTTTGTCTTGCGCATGCGCTCTAGCTCAGCCTCGAGCGCTCTGTTTCTGCTGACCCAGCTGCTTTTCTGCAGAAGCAGGCTCTTCTTCTGCACCTGTAGGGCTGTCAGCTTTTCCAGCAGCTCCTCCATCTCAGCACTGTCTTTCTCTTCTTCCTTTCGCAACTGGCTGAAGGACAAGAAACAGCAGACATGTATGGATAGTGACACACACACAGCACAGTGCACCCTGTGTACAGCGCACCCTGTGTACAGCGCACCCTGGGTACAGCGCACCCTGTGTACAGCGCACCCTGGGTACAGCGCACCCTGTGTACAGCGCACCCTGGGTACAGCGCACCCTGTGTACAGCGCACCCTGGGTACAGCGCACCATGAATACAGTGCATTGTGGTATATGTATAGCACATGCTGGGTACAGTGTAGTCATGTAAAATCAAGTGGAACTAAAAGGAAGCAGATGGCCGGCAGCCAGATTCTAAGCCCTAGTGAACACCCAAAAAAAAAAAAAAAAAAAAAAAAAAAGTTGAACAACTGTCAGCTCCACATTTCACATGGAGGGCTCAACCAAAAGCTGAACAACCTCTGTCTGCTCTCTGTCTCACACGGAGGGCTCAGGCAAGCTTCTGCTTTCAGATAACACTCTCACCTTTTTAGTTCATTGACAATCGACGTATGAACGTCTACGGCGATCTTGCTGTCCAGCTGTGTTTTGAGTTCCTGGCATCTGGCCTGTAAGCTCCCCAGCTGCTCCTTGCTCTCTACCAGCTGCTGCTCCTGGCTCTGGGTCTTGGCCTCCAGGAGCACAAGCTGTTTAGTCAGCTTAGAAACTGGAAGGGAACAAGATCAAGACTTGGCACAGAAGACTTGATGAAAACATGAGTGTTGGCCAGGTGTTGTGATGCACTCGGGCGTCTGAGGCAGGAGGATCATGAGCTCTGGCTAGAATAGGCCACACAGGGAGATCCTATCTCAAAAATTTATCTTTAAAAAAGAAGAGAGGTAGGTGGGTGGTGGTGGCACTTGAGAGGCAGAGGCAGGTGGATCTCTGCGAGTTCAAGGATAGCCTGGTCTACAAAGAGAGTTCCAGGACAGCCAGGGCTACACAGAGAAACCCTGTCTCAAAAAAACAAAAACCAAACAACCAAAAGGAAGGTGGGGATGTAGCTCAATGGCTTGCTGTTTGCCTAGCTTGCAAAGGCCCTCGTCTGATTACTGAAATAATCAGTTAGCTACAAAAATGACCTTTTAGGGCTGCAGAGTACTTGTTTCACATGCCTGAAGCCTCGGGTTCAATCCCCAGCACCGCACACAAGAAAAAATAGAGCAGACTTGGTGGAACTCGCCTGTTGTTCCGTGAGCAGGGACAGAGGAAACAGGGAGGCTCACAGCAATCAGAAGAGACAGCCTGTTTCAGACTCTTGTCCCATGACTCCAATCTTCAAGGAAAACTGGGGGGGGGGATATTCTGGGAGCTCCTACTTTGGTTTATTCAAAGCAAGAGGAAAACTCTCAACTTGGCTCACTTTGGAGAGCACTGCTTTCTGCTATGGCGCTAGGAACAGGGAGGGACCCATGGGAGAAGGGAACCTCATGGGAAGCCCTGGAGAACCAGATGTTTAACCTACGATGTCCTCAGCCCCGACAGAAGAAAGAACCGAGGCTCAAAGAAGTGCTGGTACACACCTGTTACCCTTGCACAGGTAGAATCGGGAGAACTATGGTTTCATGGCACCCTGGACTCTCTGGCAGTTCTGGGCCAGCCTGGACTACACAGCAGACCCTTTCTCAAAACCCAAGGGTTAGGGATGTGTGGTGATCTGATTACAAATGGCTTCCATAGCCTCCTGTATTTGAATGCTTAGTCACCAGGGAGTGGCACTGTTTGAAAGGATTAGAAGGATTAGGAGGCGTGTGGCCTTGTTGGAGGAGGTGTGCCATTGCAGGTGGGCTCTGAGGTTTCAAAAGCCCAAGCCAGGCCCAGGGGACTCTCACGTTCTCTCTCTCTCTCTCTCTCTCTCTCTCTCTCTCTCTCTCTCTCTCTCTCTCTCTCTCTGTGTGTGTGTGTGTGTGTGTGTGTGTGTGCCTGTGAAAGCCCTCAGCTCCTTCTCCTGCACCATGTGTATTCTACCAAGCTCCCCCCATGATGATAAGGGACTAAGCTCTGAAACTGTAGCAAGCCTCCAATGAAAGGTTTTCTTTCTGAGACTGCTGGTCACAGAGGCCCCTCGCAGCAGTAGTGCACTGACTAAGACAAACTATAAATCGGTGTAAAAGTGCCTCTTGGCATACTGGGGTGGGAGAGGATGGGAAGGGAGCACAGTAAAGTTCTACTTCTTTGTGCAGTCAAGAAATATCTGAGAACACAGTCTTGGGTTGTTTCAAATGCTTCATTCTAGAACTTCTCCAACTTCCCAGACGCTACCCTACCGTACAGCCTGACTTCACCTGATCCCACAAGGGATCAGAGAGCACACAGGCAGGGCCAACTGTAGGAATGCAGCTAACACACCAGCTTACAGTTGTGAAAAGGACGATCCCGACCCCACCCGACTAATAGGACATCACTATGACTCACCTTCTTGGAGGTGCTCCTGGTGGGTGTCCCTGGCTTTTGTTTGCTGAATCTCCAACTGCTCTATCAACAGCTTGTTCTCATCTAGAACCAGCTCTGCTTGAGCCTGAAGCTGCTTCCTATGATTGATTCAAAAGATTAAACACTGTCCTCAGGTTCTGGGCAAGCACAGACATGTGCCCCAGTGTGGGTCAACACCTGGGCATGTTTTGTGTTGACCACGTTAGTTACAGAGCAGGTGCTGCCACGCGCAGTGAATGGGAGAAAGGGCAGCAATAATGCCTGATGAAGGATGCACCAGCTACGACAAGAGGTTCACGAGGCAGAGGTCAGAGGACTGCCATGACACCCAGGTGAGACAGCCACAAAGTGGCCAGTTGTGTTCCCTACACTGAAGCATCCGATCCCCACACCCAAATAATTGTTTCGAAACCCACATAACTTTTTTGGATGCTGGAAGGTCCCATTTTATTTTGGGACTCATACAGCAGCTGCTCATGGTAGCTACACTTACAAGTCCAAGCATTCCTGAGGCAGAAGCAGGAGGGCTGCTTGTAGAAGTAACCGTCTATTCAATAAGAAACACTGAACCAATGCAAAGAAAAAATATCACCATAGCTGCTTGAGTCCAGGACTTGAGGGCAGGCCTAGACAACTTTGTGAGACTTTAATGTCCCAAGAAGTAAAAATAAAATGCCAGAGAGGTGGCTCAGAGGCCAAGAGCACTGGCTGCTCTTCCAGAGGACCTGGGTTTGATTCCCAGAACCCACATGGCAGCTCAAAACCATCTGTAACTCTAGTTCCAGAGCATCCCATGCCCTCTTCTGGCCTCCAAGGACACCAGGCACACACATGGTATGTAGACAAGATATCACACATATTAAAAAAAATTTTTTTGTAACTCTTTAAAAAACAAATAAACCAACCAACCCAGGTGTGTGCTACAAGCCTAGAATCCCAACACTTGGGAAACCGCAACAGGAGGAGCCCTGTTGGAGGCCGGATTGGACGGCAGTGAGACGGCTTAAAAAAAGTAATGTTGTGTTGTTATCACTTAGAAACCTGATCTTTTCTAACGAGAGACAGAAAAGGAGCGAATTCAGATAGAGAGGGTGGGGAAAAGAAGTGAGTAAATATTAAGAATAAACCGGGGGAGGGGGGAACCCTAACTTATTAGATGGCTTTGAAATAGTGTCTTAAAACTATACCACACCCCAGCCTTGATTTTCCCATGAGAAAGCCCCCTATTTATGCGATGCATTGTAAATCGCATATCAGTTCAACTTTCATAACTGAAAATTCCAGCCGGACGGCTGAAGGACCTTAGATGTTGCCTCAGTAAATGTTACTGCCCACAGTACAGCAGAAAGGAGGAGCCAGCCTAGGGTGACAGTGACTGAGCATGCTGCCCGCACCCCCAGAGGGGGGCTGCCCAAGGGGCGCAAGTCAGCCTCCTCACTGCCCCTCACGCTGCTCCACCTCAGACTTTCCTTCCCGACATTCACTTGTTCCTCCGTCTTTCCTCAGCCCCTTCCGCCCTCTACTGTTTTCTGAGACAAAGTATCCACATGAAATTCAGGCTGCCCGGAAACCATGATCCCCCTGCCTCATGCTCCCAGCAGGTGTCACCATGCCTTTCTTTTACAGGGTCCTTTCTTCTATTTTTCAAAAGTAGAAAAAACCATCCTGAGTGAGATGACCTAAACCCAGGAAGACAAACATGTATGTAGTCACTTCCACACAGATATTAGCCGTTAAGTAAATGATAAACTATAAATCACAAAGAGAGGTTAGGCAAAGAGGAAGGCTCCAGCTGGGGGATGCACGGGTCTCTCTAGGAAGGGGAAATTTTGTGGTGGACCCAGGGAGGGTGAGGATGGCAGCAGGAAGGATTCGGGGTGGAGGAAGAGAATACAGGAGAGACAGCTGCAACTGGGGAGCGTGTGTGTGTGTGTGTGTGTGTGTGTGTGTGTGTGTGTGTGTGTGTAAACCTCGTACAGTGGAGACTTCTGGAATCTAGGAGGGTGATCCTAGTGAGGACTCCTAGTAATGGAGGATGCGGAGTCTGAACTGGTTATCTTTTATAGCCAGGCAAGGCCCCCAGTAGTGGGACTGGGTTACATTTGGTTGAGTTGTTGGTTGCTGGCCAATCAGGTCCTGTAGAGATCCCTAAACAACCCAGGCTGATGCTAGGACAGAAGGTCACTTTCTGGAAACCGACAGCAGGGGACATTGCTGAGGACACCTTCCACACAGCTCACTGAACACAGAGGTCAAGCCGGCGTGGGCTTGGAGCCTTCACCCTACATTCTAGTCTCTCTGGTGTGAGAAAGGATTCTGCAAGCTACAGGGAAACCTGGACACCAACCCAGCCGCAAAACCCTCCACCTGCAATCTGTCTTGCCTGCAAGATGTGCTGAGCAATGGTGGTGCAGAACTTATGGCAGTGGCCAATCAATGTTTGGTTTAACTTGAGGCCCACGCCACAAGAGAGATAGCTCATGCCTGATACTGCCTGGATGGCCAGGAACCAGAGACTGGTTAGCCCAGAGAGCTACGGTAGAACCAATCGACCGGAAAAAACCAATCAGTGAATTGGAGGTCTCCATCAGGTCCCTCTTCTCAGAGCTCAGGGAACCCTGCAGAAGAGGGGGAGGAGAGACTGTAGGAGTCAGAGGGGGTGCAGCAGGAACCCAGAACATGGCCCACTGAATCAACTCTGTGGGGCTCACATGGGCTCACAGACCCTGAAGCAGCAAGCACAGGCCCTGCAGGGGTCTGCACCAGGTCCTCTGCAGATACATTATGGCTGTTAGCTTGGTGTTCTTTGAGACGCCTAACAGGTGGAGCAGGTGTGTCTCTGACTCTTTTGCCTGCTCCTGGGACTCCTTTCCTATAAGGCTGCCTTCCCCAGCCTCAATAGGAGGGCTTGTCTTACTGTATCTTGTTTTGTCCTGTCTGGCTGTCCTCACTTGGAGGCCTGCTCTTTTCTGAAGAGGAAATGGAGGGGGAGTGGATCTAGGGGACAGGGGAGGTGGGGAGGGAGCTGGGAGGAGTGGAGAGAGAAAAAACTGTAGTTGGGTGTATTGTATGAGAGAAGAATCTATTTTTAAAAAACATTTCTAAACATAATAAAAGCAATTTATAGCAAGCCAACAGCAAACATCAAATTAAATGGAGAGAAACTCAAAGCGATACCACTAAATTCAGGAACAAGACAAGGCTGTCCACTCTCCCCATATTTATTCAATATAGTACTAGAAGTTCTAGCTAGAGCAATAAGACAACAAAAGGAGATCAAAGGGATACAAATTGGCAAGGAAGAAGTCAAACTTTCACTATTTGCAGATGATATGATAGTATACATAAGTGACCCCAAAAACTCTACCAGGGAACTTCTACAGCTGATAAACTCCTTCAGTAAAGTGGCAGGATACAAGATCAACTCAAAAAAATCAGTAGCCCTCCTATACACAAATGATAAAAGGGCTGAGAAAGAAGTCAGAGAAACATCACCCTTTACAATAGCCACAAATAATATAAAATACCTTGGGATAACACTAACTAAACAAGTGAAAGACCTTTTTGATAAGAACTTTAAATCTCTAAAGAAAGAAATTGAAGAAGATATCAGAAAATGGAAGGATCTCCCATGCTCATGGATAGGTAGGATTAACATAGTAAAAATGGCAATCTTACCAAAAGCAATCTACAGATTCAATGCAATCCCCATCAAAATCCCAACACAATTCTTCACAGACTTGGAAAGAAAAATACTCAACTTTATATGGAAAAACAAAAGACCCAGGATAGCTAAAAGAATCCTATACGATAAAGCAACCCTTGGAGGCATCACCATCCCGGACCTCAAACTCTACTATAGAGCTATAGTAATAAAAACAGCTTGGTACTGGTATAAAAACCGACATACGGACCAATGGAATCGAATTGAAGACCCTGACATTAATCCATGCACATATGAACACCTGGTTTTTGACAAAGGAGCCAAAACTATACAATGGAACAAAGAAAGTATCTTCAACAAATGGTGCTGGCATAACTGGATGTCAATATGTAAAAGATTACAAATAGATCCATATCTGTCACCATGCACAAAACTCAAGTCCAAGTGGATCAAAGACCTAAACATAAATCCAGTTACACTAAACTTAATAGAAAAGAAAATAGGAAGCACTATTGAACGCATTGGCACCGGAGACCATTTCCTAAATAAAACACCGACAGCACAGACCCTGAGCACAACCATTAATAAATGGGACCTCTCGAAACTGAGAAGCTTTTGCAGGGCAAAAGACACAGTCAATAAGACAAAAAGACAGCCAACAGATTGGGAAAAGATCTTCACCAACCCCACATCTGACAGAGGATTGATCTCCAAAGTATATAAAGAACTCAAGAAACTAGACATCAAAGCACTGAACAGTCCAATTAAAAAATGGGCTAAAGAGCTAAACAGAGAATTCACAAAACAAGAACTACAAATGGCTGAAAGACATTTAAAGAAATGCTCAACATCCTTAATCATCAGAGAAATGCAAATCAAAACGACTCTGAGATACCACCTTACACCTGTTAGAATGGCTAAGATCAAAAACACCAATGACAACCAATGTTGGAGAGGATGTGGAGCAAAGGGAACACTCCTCCACTGTTGGTGGGAATGTAAACTTGTACAACCACTGTGGAAATCAGTATGGCGGTTTCTCAGAAAATTAGGAATCGAACTACCTCAAGACCTAGCCATCCCACTCTTGGGCATATACCCAAAGAATGCTGATACATACCATAAAGATACATGCTCAGCTATGTTCATAGCAGCACTATTTGTAATAGCCAGAACCTGGAAACAACCTAAATGCCCATCAACGGAAGAATGGATGAAAAAAATGTGGTACATATACACAATGGAGTACTACTCAGCAGAGAAAAACAATGAAAGCATGAAATTTGCAGGCAAATGGATGGAACTAGAAAAAATCATCCTGAGTGAGGTAACCCAAACCCAGAAAGACAGTTATGGTATGTACTCACTCATTGGTGGATTCTAGATATAAAATGAACAATCAGACCACAACCCATAGAACCATAAAGGCTATATATATATAGCATGGAGGTCCCTAGGACGACTGTGGCATATAATAAATTTCAGTTTTACTCAATTATTGAAAAAAAATAGCCAAATGAATGGAAACACATGAACTATGAACCAAAGGCTGAGGGGCTCCCAGCTGGATCAGGCCCTCTGAATAGGTGAGACAGTTGATTGGCTTGATCAGTTTGGGAGGCATCTAGGCAGTGGGACCAAGTCCTGTGCTCACTGCATGAATTGGCTGTTTGAAACCAGGAACTTATGCAGGGACACTTGGCTTAGTCTGGGAGGAAGGGACTGGACCTCCCTGGACTGAGTCTACCAAGATGATCACAGTCCTCGGGGGAGGACTTGTCCTGGAGGAGGTGGGAATGGAGGGTGGGCTGGGGGTAAGGGGAGGGTGTGGGAGGGGGGAGAATAGGGGAACCCATGGCTGATATGTAGAACTGAATGGTATTGTAAAATAAAAAATATATATCACACACACAAAAAAAAAAAAAAAAAGAAAAGAAAAAAGAAAGTTTGAAACTTCAGATTTAACACTTTTCTGATACCTACTAAGCCTGAAGTTCCCCAATCAGGAGAAATTAGGAATGGAGACAGTAGATGTGGTCAAGGACTTCACTGAGAAGGTCCTGGAACACAATAGAGAGATGCTACACAAGGGTGCAGAGGGCCATGCGAGGAATGGCGAGGGGGCAGCCAAGAGGCAAGGAGGGGCCAGCTCACCTTCCTGAAGAGCCACCAGAGGGAGGAGTAAAAGTGAGAAACACAGGACTGGGGGAAAGGCACGCCTGGGTGTGGCGGTGGGAGTTCAACAGGGAGTCACAGTGCACCAAGGTCTCCAGCGGCCCAAGCCACCCCAAGGACATGTCAGTGACCGCAAACTCAGAAGAGCCAGCCTGACAATACAACACATGCCTGGACACTGAAGAGAAACTATTTCATTTTTTTTCCAGTGACATTCAGACATTTAAAACATATTAAACTTGCCTGGACCTTGTAGTATGACCTCTGATTCCCATGAGAGACAGTCTGGGCTGTTCAAGGATAGCTTGTGTAATGGCTAACATTATGTTTTAAGTTTAAATTACCTGCTTAAGAGAGCTATAAATCAAAAAATGCCTGTAACTGAATTCCTGGAATTCTGGGGCTGTTGTTCATGCAAGATAACAAGACACAGCTTTTCACTTCTGTAAACAAGTTTGGTAGCCCCAACTACACAAGATGTGCTTGATCATACATAAGTGGGAGGTACATAGGCAGGAAGTACATCAGGATACATGCTTGCCCTGACTGGATGAAGTATGGTGGGAAGTATATAGGTAGCCTTGTGGGTTTTTCCTTTATAAGCTCCTGACTAATGTAATTCAGCACCATACTCTGGGAATCCCGGGCATGGACCTGGCCAGTGTCCATTATCTTGACCAGTATTTAATAAACCTTGCTTCCAATTCGGCTCAAAAATTGTGGTATTGGTCTTATTCTCAGCTGGTGGGTTTAATACTTGGTGTACATGGAGTTCTAGTCTCAAGAAAGAAAGAAAAAAGACACTAACCACACATACCCGCTAAAAGCTAATCATTTCTGTTTTCAGAGTTTCCGCTGGAAACTATCTCTAGACTTCCGGGGCTTTGTTGCTGCTGTGTGGGATTCCAGGGTGGAGGTGGGGGTGTCACACAGAGCTGAGAGGAGAAGAAAAGGAGATGCATAAGAGGGCAGGGACAGAGAGGGGTGTGTATGAGGTGACAGGGAGCAGACGGGGAGGGCAGGTCTCGGCTGTGGGCAGCCGTGGCCAGGCCTTCCTGTCCACACGCAGCTAAGTGTGCAGCGGTAACAGCCTAGAGGAGCTGCCTCAGACACAGACACAAACGCGCAGGGCCATTGAGCTTCCGTCTGAAAACCTACTTAGAACATTTAGTTATTCATTTGCTTACTCATCTATTTTTGCTTTTTTGCAGTGTTACAGACTGAACCCAGGGCCTTGGCTGGGAATAAAGTGCTCTACCACTGAGCTGTAGGCCCAGGACCATATTGAAAATATTTTTCTTGTTTTAGTTTGTTTGTAGATAGGATCTCACTACATAGCCTTGGCTGACCTGGAACTCCCTATGTAGACCAGGTTGGCCTCAAACTCACAGAAATCCTCCTGCCTCTGCCTAAGTACTGGGATTAAAGGTTGCACCACCACACCTGGCAAATGATGATGATGATGATGATGATGATGATGATGATGATGATGATGATGATATCAACTTAGAGCTAGGTGTGTGGCACGTGACTGTAGCTGAGCACTTGGAAAGACCGAGGCCTGCAGAATTCAAGGCTAGTTTAGAGCTACACATTGTGACCTGTCTTCCAAAGCTGAGGGCTAGGGATGAGACTCAGTGGTCGAGCACTTGCCCAGCACAGCCCGAGGCCCCAGGTTCCATCCTCAGCACTTCAAAGAATAAAACCAAACATCTGAAAGTCCAATTTAGAAGAGTTCACTGGGGCTGTATCTTATTCACATCTTAGAAATTCTTCCTTTTTAAAAATTTTATAAACAATTTGGAAACTGCTAAGTTTTTTGCATCACCATAAGCCTCTCCGCCGACGCAGCAATCCATATCAAACCAAATCAGACCGAATTAGAAAAAGCCCCAGTTTAATAGATAAAGTGTTCCCAGGTGATTCTCCAGCTCCCCAGAGAGGAGACAGAAAATCACATGTCTGTTTTCTGGGATGCAGCTTAAATACCCTGTGGGAGTAGTCTCGAGCTTCTCTGGGGGAGGAGCATGTTTGGAGGGCTTTGAAGGGGTGGGTTTGGGAAAAGAGATGGGGGAGGGATGCATGGATGTCTTTCTGTATGCTGTGAATATGTGTTGCTCTGATTGGTTGATAAATAAAGCCATTTGGCCTATGGCAAGGCAGCTTAGAGGCAGGCAGGAAATCCAAACAGGTAGACAGGAAGAGAAAGGACAGGCAAGGCAGACGCTGCAAGCCGCCACCAGAAGAAGCAAGATGTAAAGGTATTGATTGGTAAGCCACAAGCCACGTGGCAAAGTATAGATTTATAGAAATGGGTTAATTTAAGATATAAGAGCTAGCTAGCAAGAGGCCTGCCATAGACCATACAGTTTGTAATTAATACAAGCTTCTGAGTGATTATTTTATAAGCGGCTGTGGGGTCTGTGGGGCTGGGCAGGACTGGAGAAAACTTCAACTACAGAAAGGGAGTTGAGGTGGATCTTCCATCAGAATATTCCAGACTCTTTGGGTATAGGATGCCAGGGTGCCAGGGGCTGAGGTGGAGCTCCCACTCACACAAAAACCTCACAAACAAATAAAAACAACCCACACCCAAACTAACCGGACTGTGAATGCATGGAGTGGACATGAATTGTTAAAGAGATACAAAACTAATGGTTTTTCTTGCTCTAATTCTGTCATGGTCTTTTTGGTTTGGGTTGGTGGATACCTGCATAAATATATTGGATACTGAAAATATAAATTTCAACATGTAGCTCTAAGCTTCCACCCTGAATGCCTACTCTAAGTGCACAGAGTTTTACTGAGCTGTGCAGGCTTTGGGTAAAGTGCTTAATTTAGAAAACAAAGTGCAACTATGTATCTGGCGATGCCAGGAAGCCTGTTCCTGTTATGTTGTAAGTTAGCAAACACCACTTGCCATTCCTCGCTGGTGACGGGGCTACTCTGATTTAACTGCTGATGCAAGTCTTCATTTTCTCTCACCACTTCCTGGACTCGCAGCCTAAAGGTTTTCATTTCCTCCTGAAACGAGATGCATGGACACCGTCACGCATGTACACATTTGGTAGTGGCTGGGATGCTGTTGTTGGGGAAGTCCAACGTAACAGTCACGGTGATGGCAGAGTCCTGCTCTGGCACCAGGCTTAGCCAGTCTCCAGGTTCCAGACCCCCCACGTGTGCTCAGGAGCCCAGACCTGAGAGAACAGCCAAGTCACTGCAGGGTCGCTGCACACAGGGACAAAGAATGTGGGTTTTAAGTCGTTGGCTTCTAACCTGATGTCACTTTGCTGTAATTGGTGAAATAATTGAAATTTTTAAAGGAGGGAATTAGAAGAAAAACAAAACAACCAGAGACAGAAAAGTTTAGACTTTGTTTAGACTTTAGAGGGTAAATTGGAGTTTTTGTTTTGGTTTGGTTTTTGGTTTTCAAGACAGGGTTTCTCTGTGTAGTCCTGGCTGTCCTGGAACTCGCTTTGTAGGTAAATTGGAGTTTTTACATAAACAGAATTTTCGGTCCTAGATGAAAGCCTGCGTGAGCAGGTGAGGGTGCTAGTGTAAAGTGCCCTAGCCTGGTCCTGCTGAGCACAGGAAGGCCCGGCCGGCCGGCTCAGAGGCGTCCCCTTGCTCTCCAGACTCCCTGGACAGAACACCCTCACTGGCCGCCGGCAGTCTCCACGGCTTTCTTTATATTGTTTAACTGTCTTGTCAGACTGAAGCCATCGGGCGGCTGTTTGTTTTGGCTCAATCCCACCCGTCCCTGGCAATGCCTCCCAGGACTGCTGTCAGCTACAAAAGTAGACTGAGCATATGTGGTCAGAGGCTGCATGGCCCACAAAGCCTGCAGTATTTATTAATTGGGTTTTTATAGAAAATGTGGGATGACCCAGACTTAAAAAGGGCACCTAAATGGAAATTTTATTATTACTTTTTTGATCAGTGAACACAAGATAATTGTGCTCTTAAAAATCCAATGTCCATGGGGCTGGTGAGATGACTGAGTGGTTAAGAGCATTGACTGCTCTTCCAGAGGTTCTGAGTTCAATTCCCAGCAACCACATGGTGGCTCACAACCATCTATAATGAGATCAGATTCTGGTGTATATATAAAATATATGAATAAATAAGTCTTAAAAAAAATCCAATGTCCAATAGTATGTCATAAGGTTTCTTGAGATGGGACAGGTAATGGGAAGCATGACTGAAGACCAGGCTGTTGAGCTCTTAAAGGACCTGTTCCATTCAGGGTTCCCTAAAGACCAACTCTTCTCTCCCTGGATCCTTCCAATACCTGGGGCCCATAGTGAAGACCTCAGAAGCGTCATCTCAGAAGTGTGAGTCATAGAAGGACCCAGGGGTGTTAATAATACCCAGGCCTAGTCTCCTTACAGTTGGAATGGCTGCCATTCTCAGGAAATAGTGAAATGGACAAATCCTTGTTTTTAATACTGCTGACAACTCGATCACAATGCACCTCTGGGGTCAGTGCTTCCTGGGACCCTGAGCGTTAGGATTCCCTAAAACACCCTGGACATGGTCTCAGTTTGGCCCAGCATCTGCTCTAGCGCTGGCGTCCACAGCTGCACAGTCATGGATGACGTACTGCTCTTCCTTTGCCTCCCAAGACTGCCACTCTCGTGGGACTACCTGCCCCGGACCACAGCTTCTCAAAGCCACTGCATCCCCGCACGCCTCTCCTCCAAGCACCACCCACCCAGCCCTCATGCTCTGCCAAACACACCTTCCTCCTTCTCCAGCTCTTTTCCCCAGCCACCCTACCCGCTCCTCCGTTCTTCAATAAACACTGGAGCACACACCGCCTTAGGCACGGTTACCTGTGAGCTGTTTCTGCAGTCTGAATGGTTTTATCTGAAACAGCTTGTCTCCGAGACATCTGCCCACCTACCTCCAGGGTGGTGTAGAGTCTGTCCTTCTCCTTCATTCTGTCTTCATAAGCCAGCAGCAGAGGAGAGAGGTACTTTATATCCAGCTGCGGGTGGAGGCATGAAATAAAGATGGTTGACATAATTTCTTACACTGAAATACAACCAGCATGGCTTTTGGGTTTTTGTTTGGTTTTTTCGAGACAGGGTTTCTCTGTGTAGCCCTGGCTGTCCTGGATTTTCCCTGTAGAGCAAGGTGACCTTGAACTCAGAGGTCCACCTGCCTCTGCCTCCCAAGTGCCAGGATTAAAGATGTACACCACCACCACCCAGCTCATCATGTTTTTTAAAGGGCAAAAAAGCAACTTATTCTGGAATGGTTCTTAGTAGTTTGACAGAGCCAGAGAATATGGGCCTGAGATTAACCTTCACTTACCAACCAGGGGGGTGTGGGGCCCTTTGATGGGAGGCCTTCAATTTGGGAACACTGAAATTAAAGCACACATTGAAGACACAGTTAAGCTGTCCCTGAAATGCCATGTGGTAAACAGACATTCTTATCTTAGTCTAGAACAGACATCATCCTTCTCTGTGCGCATGTGTGTGTATATATAAATGGGAAGTGTTTGAGAGTAACATCCTCATCCCCTAAATACTGCAACATGTTTCCTAAGAACAAAACATCCGTTTAGTTAACACAGCACTATGTAAAAATTAGGAGATAACACTGACACACAACACTATTACAAACACTCAGACTATCTCCGACTTCATGTTTCCACATGAAGAGAAAGAAAGGAATGATGGGGAAAAGAAGGAAGAAAAGAAGGGAAGGAGGGAGGGAGGGAGGAAGAGAGGAAGACAGTGACACTCTCCTTTGGCCTCTTCATGTGCATCCATGCATGAACACCTAAACACACACACACACACACACACACACACACACACACACACACACACACACACGTTCCGCCTTCCCAAAATAAGTAAGAGGGAGATCACATCTGGAGAGAGGGACTAGGAAAAATGTCATTGAAAATGTGGCATTTGCATAGGTCAAATGAAAAGTGTATGGAGCGGGGATGCTGGGGCAACAACAGAGGTGACAATAAGTTGTCACTGGGCCCACTTGCTTTGCCCCGCCCACAGCCCAACAGAAGGACAAGGTCTAGGCAATGTGTTTTGGATCGGGTGAACTCCCCCAGATTAATTTTGTTATTAAAAAGTTAATGCTGGGAGCTGGTGTGGTGATGCACGCCTATAATCTCAGCACTTCGGAAGCTGAGGTGGGAAGCTCCTGCGTAAGCTGAGGTCAGCCTGAGCTACATAGTGGGTCCCTGCTTGGGCTACAGTCAGAGATCCTTTCTTAGAAATAAATGAACAAATAAATAAATATATAATATTAGAGTTAGTAGAGTGCCTGCCTAACATGTACAAGGACCAGGGTTCGATTACCAGCATCTCTAAAAAGGAAAGATTACTATTATGCAAAACAAAAGAAATCAGCCACAAAAGGCCGCCCACGATGCAATCGCACTTCTATGAACTGCTCAAAACAGGCGAATCTGCAGAGTTAGAACGTAACCAGGACAGATGTGGGGCACACCTCACCTCTGTGAGTCTGAGGCCAGCCTGGACAGATGTGGGGCACGCCTCACCTCTGTGAGTCTGAGGCCAGCCTGGACAGATGTGGGGCACGCCTCACCTCTGTGAGTCTGAGGCCAGCCTAGACAGATGTGGGGCACGCATCATCTCTGTGAGTCTGAGGCCAGCCTGGACAGATGTGGGGCACACCTTATCTCTGTGAGTCTGAGGCCAGCCTGGACAGATGTGGGGCACACCTTATCTCTGTGAGTCTGAGGCCAGCCTGGACAGATGTGGGGCATGCCTCATCTCTGTGAGTCTGAGGCCAGCCTGGTCTATGGTGAGGTCTAAGAAAGCCAGGGCTATGCAGAGATATCCTGTCTCAATAAACAAACAAAATAAGAAAGTAAACCAATAGTTTCCAGGGGCTGCTGTAGAGGAAGTGCATGCTGGGAAAACAGGGGAGACTTGACGGGCATGAAATGTCGCGATGGGTGTGAGTGTTCTAGCACTGATTATAGTAGCTGTGCAAGTCTGGACACACTAACTCCATCAACTGTACACATGAAATGCAGGATTCAGTAAGGGAGGTGTGAACACCTGCAGTCCCAACACTCCGGAGGTGGAGGCAGGATGATCAGGAGTTCAAGGCCAGCCTGGGCTACGTGAGACCCTGTCACATAAAAACAAAGTCATTAATGAATGAATGAATGAATTAATTAATTAATTAATTAATTAATTTAATGGGTGTTAATCAGACAGTCTCAAATCAAATGCTGCAAAATACTAATTTTAAAAAGATGTCTTTTGGGGCTGGAGAGATGGCTCAGGGGTTAAGAACACTGGCTGTTCTTCCAGAGGTCCTGAGTTCAATTCCCAGCACCCACATGGTTGCTCACAACCATCTGTAATGAGATCTGGTGCCCTCTTCTGGACTGCAGGTACATAGGCAGACAGAACACTGTATACATAATAAATAAATAAATCTTTAAAAAAAAACAAAAAAAAAGATGTCCTTTAAGGTTACCATCAAGTAAAGTTCATGAAATACTCAATAGCTTCAAAATCAATAAATACATCTAATCTCAAGCATTTTTGTCTAAGGGATACTCAACCTGTATGTCATAGCTATATTAAAAGAGAGATAGAGAGAGAGAGAGAGAGAGCTCAATATCCCTAATCATCAGGGAAATGCAAATCAAAACAACTCTGAGATACCACCTTACGCCTGTCAGAATGGCTAAGATCAAAAACACTGAAGACACCTTATGCTGGAGAGGATGTGGAACTAGGGGAACTCTCCTCCACTGCTGGTGGGAATGCAAGCTTGTACAACCACTTTGGAAATCAATATGGCGCTTTCTTAGAAAATTGGGAATCAATCTCTCCCAAGATCCAGCTATACCACTCTTGGGTATATACCCAAGGAATGCTCAATCATACCACAAGGGCACTTGCTCAGCTATGTTCATATCAGCATTGTTTGTAATAGCCAGAACCTGGAAACAACCTAGATGTCCTTCAACTGAAGAATGGATATATAAAATGTGGTACATATACACAATGGAGTACTACTCAGCAGAGAAAAACAATGACATCATGAGGTTTGTAGGCAAATGGATGGATCTAGAAAAAAATCATCCTGAGTGAGGTAACCCAGACTCAGAAAGACAAACATGGTATGTACTCACTCATAGGAGGATACTAGATATAAAACAAAGATGACTAGACTGCTACTCACAATTCCAGGGAGGCTACCTAGAAAACAGGACCCCAAGAAGGACACGAGGATCGCCCAATGACGGAGAAATGGATGAGATCTACATGAACAGCCTGGAGTGAGTGGGGGTAATGAAGGGCGAGGGTTGAGGGAAAGAGAGCTTGGGGGAGCGGGAGATCCCAGCTGGATCAAGAACAGAGAGGGAGAACAAGGAATAGGAGACCATGGTAAATGAAGACCACATGAGAATAGGAAGAAGCAAAGTGCTAGAGAGGCCCACAGAAATCCACAAAGATACCTCCAGAATAGACTGCAAGCAATGGTCGAGAGACAGCCCGAACTGACCTACTCTGGTGATAGGATGGCCAAACACCCTAACTGTCGTGCTAGAAACCCCATCCAATGACTGAGGGACAAATAGCCAAATGAATGGAGACACATGAACAATGAACCAATGGCTGAGGGGCCCCCAACTGGATCAGGCCCTCTGAATAGGTGAGACAGTTGATTAGCTTGATCTGTTTGGGAGGCATTCAGTCTCAGTGCATGAGTTGGCTGTTTGAAACCTGGGGCTTATGCAGGGATACTTGGCTCAGCCTAGGAAGAGGGGACTGGACCTGCCTGGACTGAGTCTACCAAGTTGATCTCAATCCTCGGGGGAGTCTTTGCCCTGGAGGAGATGGGAATGGGGGGTTTGGCTTGGAGGGGAGGTGCGGGAGGGGGGGAGAACAAGAGAATCCATGGCTGATATGTAGAATTAAATTATATTGTAAAATAAAATAAAATAAAAACAAAAAAAAGAGTTAAAAGAAAGTCAGGGGTTGGGGGTGTAGTGGTGTACAGTGCTTATCTAGAATGTACGAGGCCTTGAGTTCATCTCCAGTACATTTAAAGACAAAAACAAAAATCTCCAGAGTCCTACAGGCAGGACTCGCAGAAACCCTCATGAGGGGAGAATGCTGTGTCTGTGTCTGTGTCTGCCCTCACAGACACAGCTAGAGACAGTCAGTGATGTGTTCTGGGTCCTGAACGTCTGCACCTTCCCCACCCCATGTCCCGGGGCTCTCTAAGAGCAGAGGCCAGGCCTCCTGGCTTAGCTTAGATTCTAGGAGCTTATTCAGCAAGTCTATGGACTTGGGCCCTGGGCTCACTGGAGTAAAATCCATCGACTTTCTGGAACAGTGGTAACTCTGAGGAAAGGGGCTGACAATGGAGCAGCTGACACGAACTTTAACCCTTTACTTTACACGTTCCGGCACTGCCCATGTTCCATAGCTCTTTACTGCCTCCATTATGGGTTAGGCTGAAGGAGGTGGAATGGCCCTGTACTTTGGTTCCTTCTGTGATTTGAGTCTGAAATGCTGCCACAGCCCAGGCTCGAGGACTTGGTTGCTGGCTAATGGAGCTATCTGTGGAGGCTGCAGAGCTGCAGGAGGTGGGGCCCAGCGATAAGATATAGGGCCATGGACAGGCCTGCTACCAGTCTGGCTCTTAGCTCCTGATCTGCAGAGATGTAACAAGTCAGAGCAGATAAGGAACATATAAGCTGAAGCATTTAAAAGTCAGTCAGAAAGAAATACAGGTGGCCACATCAATCACACATTTCCATTTGCACAGAGGAAAGAGAGTTTTTGAAAGAAAGATGGAGAAAAGCTTTTTTGGAAACTTTTATAGCTAATGCATTGGAGCTCGGGGTGGTGCTGTGGAGGGGACCGGGAAACAGTGGCAGTGCAGCCGAGTGGGAGAGAGGGTAGGCACTCTCAAGTGAGGTGGTTTTTTTTTTTTCCCAAGACAGGATTTATCTTTGTAACAGCACTGGCTATCCTAGAACTCACTCTGTAGACCAGGGTAGCCTCAAACTCACAGAGATCCACCTGTCTGTCACCCAAATGCAGGGATTAAAGGCATGAGCTACCAAGAACCCCTTGAGAACCAGAAATCAATTCAACAGTAAAGGCTAAAGACAAACAAACTGTTTCTTCATGTTGGAAACATTACCTCTTCCTCAGATAAATGCCTGAATTTTGTTTGGTAGCGGCTGAGTTCTACATTCAGATGATGGACAATCATCTTCAACCCCCTGTTTTCATCCAGCAGGTCTTGGCTTTGCTTCCTTAGGCAAAGTAATTCGGGTGTGGCTACTGAAAAACATTGACTTCATATTACACAACAATCAAGCGTTATCAAAGTCACCCAGGTTTTATATAAGCTAGTGGTTGATCTTTTTGTTCCTTTGCAGTGAATTGTACATAAATATATATAATGTCTATACATATAATTTATATAAATAAGCTATGACATTTAATAAAAATGATACGATAAAAAGCAAAATTCAATAAGCATAAGGGTATTAATGAAGGATCTTAAATATTACAACATAAATATCACCACACATCGACATACAACAGGAAGTAGATTCTCAAAGTGAAAAGTGAATAAAGCCCCGACTGTCCCTTAGCGGTAACACCGCGGGGCGCACCTTCCTGAGGGGGTGCCTTTTCTGCCTCCTTCAGCCTCCGGCTGTCTTTCCCCGCTCTCCTAAGCTGCAGCTGTAACTCCCTCATTGCTTGTCTCATGGCGCTCAGTTCCAGGCTGAGGGACTGGTTTGCAGCGTGGAGATGCACGGTTTCTTCTTTTAACTCCTCAAACTTTTCTTTGGTCATTTCTGTATATCTTTGATGTACTCTACCGGCTACATCTAGAGGGTACAGAAGAAAAGCAGACGTAACGACCAAAGTGACCACTGTGTATCAACACTCCACACTTCATTCCAAAAGCCGTGGAAGCAACTAGTTCACATTAGGCCCGGGGCGTGTCCCTGGTGTCTGAAAAGTCTGGGTACCCAGGGGAAGGAAGGGGGGGCAGGGCCAGAGGAGGCAGGGAGGAGCTTCTACCTGCAGGCTTAGCACCCTTTTGCCTACCAGGTAACCCTTCTGGACAGTGACTTAGTAACCGACTAGCCCCCACCAATTCAAATGCTAATGACCCTTTCAGATAGCCTCTGAGCCCAAAGCAGAGCTTTCCTGGCCCTGCTACTTAACTCTGGCCTCTCCTTAAAACCTAGCTTTGTGTCAGGACCCTGAGGCTGGGCTTGTGTTTTGGGGGTAGTCACTGGAAGTCTTTGTCCCTCTTCTTAAAGTGGCCATACTGAATAAATCTTTTTCTTCTTTTTCCTATGAATTTGGCTCTTTTTAATTTTATTATTATTGTGTATACAAGATGTGTGTATGTCAGGTGTGGATACATGTGTGATAGTGTGCATGTGGAGGTCTGAGGAGCCTACTCAGAACCTCTTGCTGAAAATCAGTGTGCTCTACACCCTAAGTTCAGATAGGCTGTACAATGGACAGAGAGCCTGTGCTGTACCCGTTTCGAGAAACCCCCAGAGACCACCAAGGAGCCGTTTCCGATGCAAGCACATATGGGTCCTTTCATTCAGGTTCAACCTGGGCCACCGCACGGCAGATGGAAGGAAATGTGGCGGTGGCTACGAGCCCAGTTGTGGAGAGTTTTTATAGGGAAAACCACAAGCCAGGAATTACAAGCTTGGGATTGGGCAGAAGGGATATGGGGCAAGGTGACTTTTCTAAACTATTGGTCTACACTTTGAGTACAAAACCACACTTGAAACCACTGGGTTAGACTTTTGGTGGGGAACCACAACCCGCTCTCTAAACAGGATTATCTGGATCTTGCTAAACTTTACTGCCCTGTATCTATTCAAGTTGTCATGGCCCATTCCTGAGATTCTTCCTGGAACTGAATACAGCAGGTGCTCTGAGATGGCCCTTTCCCTAAGATGGAGCCTGTAAAGTCAAGTCCAGACCTTCACACAGGCACCAGCACTCTCTCAGAACACAGAACCAAAATCCCCAAGAAAGAGCAAAAATGAAGTCAATCCAAGTAAAAGACAAAATAATACTTCCAGATGAGTGACGGGAGACATTACAGCCCCACATTACAAATCCCCTCTGAAAGCCACCGCTGCTTTCCACCCGTACAGGAGGTCAGCCTCAAAGGGCAGCGGGCCTCCAGCTGAGCCCTCGTTTCTATGTACCAGCATCCAGGCCTCCAGCACACTCCACAGCGTCACCTCCCACACCAGGACTCAACACATCCCACAGGCCCACCCTCACCCAGGCCTGAGCTCCCCCACAGGCCCACCCTCACCAGGCCTGAGCTCGCCCACAGGCCCACCCTCACCCAGGCCTGAGCTCTCCCACAGGCCCACCCTCACCAGGCCTGAGCTCCCCCACAGGCCCACCCTCACCCAGGCCTGAGCTCTCCCACAGGCCCACCCTCACCAGGCCTGAGCTCCCCCACAGGCCCACCCTCACTCACTAACACTCAATGACTAACATCTTCCTCAAACCTAATCACAGGGGCAGATGCCAGAGCTTTCACGAGGAGTTGTAAACTCCTCAGATGAGACTATCCTAGGTACTCTGCAAACACTAAGCATGCCCAGTGTAGTGAACTCCAAAAAGCCAGTACCTGGAGAGGGAGGAGGTTTTCCACGTAATGGCACTTTCTCATCCTACGGAAGAAAAGGCAGAGTGTGAGAAAGTGTGAGCATCTCCCACAGGCACTGAGTGAGGCCTGTGGGTGGAGGGTGAAGCTTCCTCTTCCCTTGGCTCCCGAGGGTCTCTCTTTAGCCCCCACTGTTTTCTTACAACCGAAGAGCATACCCAGGGGCCGCCCCTCCTGGTGGGCTCTCGCTGTCTTGTGTCTTTGCCTAGGTGCTCAGTGACTCTATCTTCACTTTGTATATGAAGCACATGACATACTGTGAGTACTGGAACCTAAAGAGGACCCACTGACTCTAAAGCGGGGCTCTAACTGCTGAGAAAAAAACATCACGCACACCTCTCACTCTGGAAACTTAGAAGTAAGAGCAGGCTGGGAGCTGCCATTGGCTTTCCCACTATGTATAGATATAGTGCTGAGACTTCAGTTCCTGCTGAAAATGAGAGTGTAACTCTTCGGAGAATCATAGAGTAAGCTTTTGTTTTGTTTTCTGAGACAGGATCTGTGTTGTAGCCTGTGACCCATGAACTCATGATCCTCCTGCTGGGATGAATCCCAGCTGCTGGGGTTACAGCTAGGACCCACCACATCTGGTGAAAACTGTTTAACGTCTACATTCCTAAATCTAGAGACTTGAGCATGGACTTATTTCTGTTTCCAACTTGGTTATTAAACTGGCCACCATTCGAGGAATCACGGAAGCGACTTCTTGCTTCTCCTAACTTGTCTCCATGACTGAACTTGGGAAGAGGGGCAGTCCCTCCTGCTTTAAGAGTATCAGGTGAGGGCCAGGTGTCAGGTCCAAAGGAAGGTCACCTCCCCTCTACCAGGAGTCAGAAGGGACAAATGGTTATCTATGGTGCCTATTAGTATACCAAAGCACATGCCCGCAGCAGGCTCCTCAGTACCACAAGTACCTAGCTCTTCTCACCTCTTTCCTACCTTAAACTTCCTCCCGCTCAGGGGCTTCCCTCCCCACAACTACTCAGCTCTCCTTATAACCCCGCTATCTCAGCTGTGCCCGGTCTTGGTCTCACACTCAGTCTCTCACTCTCTTGGTCCTCTCTTTGTCTTCATCTCTCAGTCTCCCCACGTCTCTCTCCCTCTCTCCTCTCATGGCCAAGTCCAGTCTGCTGGTCATGTCTAGTCTACTACTTACTCTCTCTGCTCTGGTCTCTACCAGATGCCTCTGGCTGTTCTCTCCCTCCTAGCTACAATAAAAACCTTCCCTTTAACTACACCATGAAGCAGTCATGTTTATACAATAGGGATGTAGCTAACCCATAATGCACTTGCCTAGCAAGCACAGGGTACCTAGTACCTCAAAATATTAGTGTGCACAAGTGTGTGCGTGCGCGTGCATACGTGTGTATGTGTACATGTGCGTGCGTGTGTGCGTGCGTGCGTGTGCGTGTGTGTGTGTGTGTGTGTGTGTGTGTGTGTGTGTGTGTGTGAATTGATGTTAAAATGGAGCCCCCACAGATACTAATAGGCACCCTACAGAGACACTGTCTACTCAAGTCCCGAGCAGCATCTTGGGGCCAGGATTTCACCTGGGAAGTGAGTTTACGTCCAAGTGGGTGTGACCACATACCTGCTACCCACCCCCTTCCCTGCCTCCAACCTGGGAATGAGAGAGCCTGGCTGCAGGCTTGTGTTTTCAGCTCCTCCCCTATCCTTATACGGATATAAAAAGGGGACCCCACTTTTGCTATGTGGGCTCTGATTCCTCACTTTGGAAATGTTGGCATGCTGTCTGTCTCTTGTACTTAGGTCTGAACTCTCCTTGGAGCTCTGATGTCCCTGTCTGTCTGTCTGTGCATGGCAATAACAATTCTAATAAACTCCCCAGTAGTCCATCTCAGTGTCCCTCTTGAGTCACCCCCCTCTAAAACCTCACCACGGAGGGGGTGAATCAATGAATCATGCGGCAGGAAAGAGTTCTTATGAGAAGATCTTTCACATAAGCATGTTATTATGATGAAGTAAAAGGTCATACATCAGGATTATGTAGGATCCTGATATCACGTATGTATGTATTATTAAGTTGGTTTCTATTCAAGGATACAAAGGAAACTGAAGATGTACAAATCAGGAAATGGAATCACAGTACAGAGTCAGGGACAGAAGTCACATGGCTTAAAAAGAAAGAAAGAAATCAAAGACAAATGATAGCGCCAAGTCAGATTTTTAAAATAGGGATTCTTGAAAACAAGCTTACCTCTAGATTCAGAACAGAGTATTTACCATCTGGTTTAAAAAGAAAAAGTGGAAAGTTTTAAAAGCATAAGAAATTTGACACACTAGAAGAACATACTCATGAACTCGGAGACTTACCTTGTCCCCAACCATAGAAAGAACAGGATCCCCACAAGGCCGTGGCAAGCTTGACCTTGACTGGGCCATCTCTCTGCCCTGCTCATTCCAGAGTCTCTGTGGTGGCTTCCCTGGTCCCAGAACTGCAGCCCTGAGCCTCCCACACTATGATCTTCCCTACCTCCCTAGTCACGCTTCTCCTGCCGGCCAAGACAGCCGACCCGACTCCATCCTGCCCCCCATGGTTACAGGAGCACACAAATTAAGTCCTAAAAGAGCAAGCTGCCTCAGAGATATAGGAGGAAAACAGATTTGGCAGGACCTCCTCGTTGTGTGGTAACTGAGGTACCCTAGGAAGAGGGACGGCCTCCACTCCACTTTGCTGACAGTTTCTCTAGTGGCAAGCTGGAAACCTATGCTGCTTCTAACGTCCCACCATTGATCTGAAGAGTATAAATACGTTACTGAACAGCATACTCTGAAAAACAGGAAACAACAAAAATCCAACCCTTTACAGGGTTCAAAAAAATCAACTAAGAAGCTTAATGCCGAGCCAGGCGGTGGTGGCGCACGCCTTTAATCCCAGCACTCGGGAGGCAGAGGCAGGCGGATCTCTGTGAGTTCGAGGCCAGCCTGGTCTCCAAAGCGAGTTCCAGGAAAGGCGCAAAGCTACACAGAGAAACCCTGCCCCAAAAAACAAAAAAAAAAAAAAGAAGAAGAAGAAGAAGCTTAATGCCTATATCATTTTAAATCTACTTTCCAACTCAATAAAATCCCTAGTAGCTGAACCATCACCACTAATCTGAACAGTTCAGTTCTGTTGTTTTTAAGAAGGGGTCTCACAAAGCCCAGGCTGACTCTGAACACTCTACTGAGCCAAGGCTGACCTTGAATTCCTGTCCTGCCTCCACCTCTCAAATGCTGGGATTCCAGGTGTGTGCCACCACACACACGCAGCTCTAACCCAGGGCTTTGCAAATCCTAGGCAGGCACTCCACCAGCTGAGCTGCATCCCAGCTCATCAGCAATGGTTTTGAACCAGTTGCGTTCAGCCAGATATCATGGGACAGCCTAGACCACTTACATGCATCTGGCACATGGTGACAGCCAGCTCTGTGTCTGAGTGCAGCTTTGTTTCCCGGCGACTTTCTCTACCTGGCAGGTGCCACCATCCTCCTTTGCTGGTCTTTGTGTCCCTGTGTTACCTGCCCTGACACTCTGGACACCTCCTCTACAACCTGAACATGAGGGGATGAGCCCATGGATGCCCCATGGGAGTGTTGAATTTGCTTATTATTACATTTATATGTGTGTGTGTGTGTGTGTGTGTACACTCTTGAATCCTCAAGCAAGTGCCTTTAACCACTGAGCTATCTTGCTGACTCCTAAATACATTTTTGATGAGCAAATAGCTAAAGAACTATAAGAAGTTTTGTTTTGTTTTTTGGTTTAGTGCTGGGGAGGGACCCCAGGGTCTGTTGTGAACCCACAGCAACGTCTATAGTTGGGGACATTTCTCAGTTGGTCTTGATTTGGTGTCCTACAGTGCTGCCTCAGATCTCACTACCTTTCCCAGTTAAAGCTGTGGGATTAGAGCTAGAAGGTGAGATGCCAGTGGTTCCAGATGCTGGGGAGAGGGAGGGGGCATTTACTTTCTGCCTTACTGCACGCTCAGATGAACATGTTAAAGAGCTTGCAGGGCAATGCCTGTACTTCCCTGGAGAGAATAACGATCTGTTTGTCCTTAGGCATCAACTGTTCAGAAAAAGAATGGGATGAGTAATTAAAACCTGCAATTTCCTTCATCTCAAGTTCACTGGGGTACCAAGGTCTTCATCTCAGGTTCACTGGGGTACCAAGGTCTTCATCTCAGGTTCACTGGGGTGCCAGTGTCTTACATATGGAGTCACCTGGCTCTGCAGATGGGTTTGCTTCCTTGTGTCTATCTCAGGAAAGCCCCAGCTGTGGTTGTTCCGTCAGGGCCAGAGCGACTCTATGCAGCCAGCCTGGACTTGACCCCGCCCTCCTGCCTCACCTCCACAGTTGGCCGCTCTCTTCTAACTTAATGCTTCTCGGGTAGACCTCATTTCTCTTCTTTATATGGAGGGGCGGTGCCAGGAGCTCAACAAAGAGTTTCCTAGCTGGTGTCATGTTATGCTGAGGTCTACCCCAATCTTCACAAGAGAAAATTCACACATGAACACATCCTTGCTGTCAAAATTCCAAACAAATCAAAACCCCCTGATGACCCTGACTCCTGAGGCTGTTCCTCAACAGTGTGATGGTTAATACTGGCAACCCGACAGTGTCCAAAATCGCCCAGGAGACAAACCTCCAGGTATGCGAGAGGGTTTCTACACTGGGCTGAGGCAGGAAGATCCATCCTAAATGTGGGGGGCACCATTGCACGGACTGGGGTCCTAGACTGACTGAAAGGAGGAAGCACGCTGAATACCAGCACCCATCTTGCTCTTCCTGACTTAGCTGCACATCCCTGCTGCCTCGGCTTCCCCACCGTGATGGAGTGTACCCTCAAACCATGAGTCCGACAAACTCTTCCTCCGTAAGTTGTTTTGGAACCATAGCAGGGGTGGCCACAGAGCCAAAGAGAGCAGGAGGGGCTGCGACACCTCGAGAGAAGGGACGGTGCCCCTGAGAGACATTCGGGCAACAGTGAAGCAGGGCATTGTGTTGTCCGCATTGGACAGTTACCACGGAGTGGACAGAAAGCAGGGGCCAATGCGACAGTCCACCCTACAGTAACGTAGAAGACATGCAGACTGAGCAGAGGACACGTACACAGCTTGTCCACACGGCGGAAACAACCCAGGAGCCCAGACAAAGCTCCTGTTGGCTACCCACTGCTTGGCAGGCCCTGTCTCCCTGTCCTCTTAGGGATCTCAAAATTGCTTATCATTGCCATAATGGGCTGAACTCTCACTGTGCCAAATAAAATCTATCAAAAAAGTCGATGTGCATTTACAGAATTATGCCAGCAACATCCATACATTCATGCATCCAACAAGCCCTTCACTGAGGACCCACTGGGGCCAGGTCCTGCAGCTAGCATGGTGACGGGGAGCAGAGGGAAAGGCACATATACACAGTCACAGCCTGAGCTGGGCGTCCTCTGGCCCAGGCGAACAAAGCAGACAAGGGCTCTAAGTTAACATCTAATATGGTCAAGGCAACCTCACATCCGGGCAATCGCTCACTTGTGGTGAGCTGAATTGCAAGTGCTTTTCTAGTTAGTATCACAGAGCCACAGTACAGAGGTGTGATGGCACCAGAATTGGCAACCAAAAAATGCTCTTGTGTTTAATTCTTTCCTTACCTTTCTGTTGAGCGTGCTGTGGTGTGAGGGAGGAGGAAGAGGAGGAAGAGTGTGAAAGCCCATCCTGCTCAGAAACATCATCTTCTCTCACCATCTTCTGTGACAACGGTCCCTTTTGGTTAAGAGAGTGGAAGAAGCACATGGTCCATGTTAGCTATATATCCTCCTAACAGTTTAACTGTCCTGTTATAACGCCCTCACACCTGCCATGTCAGGGCTGCCCACTGAAAAGGCCTGGACATGCCAGGGCAGGAAGAAACCACAGACTCTTGTGAAAAGCCTGGCAAAAAGTTGACAGAAGATATGTGCTGGGGGATGTCTTTCTATATGCTGTGAATATCTGTTGCTATGATTGGTTAATAAAGAAGCTGCTCTGGTCTATGGCGAGTCAGGTTATAGTCAGGGAGGAAATCCATGAGAGAGACAGGAAGAAGAAAGGCAAAGGCAGAGTCTAGAGAGACCCCAGCACAGCCAGGAGAAACAAGATGTAAAAATACTGGTAAGCCACAGCCACGGGGCAACTTATAGATAAACAGACATGGGTTACAATATAAGATCTAGCTAGCAAGAAGCCTGCTAGAGACCATACAGTTTGTAAATAATATAAGCCTCTGTGTGTTTACTTGGGGCCAAGGGGCTGCTAGATGTGGGTGGGAAAGATTCGTCCTGACTAAAGGGCCAGGCAGGACCAAAGAAACTTCCAGCTACATCCAGTGCAAAGATGTGGTAGCAAGAATTTCCACCAAAAACCTGAGAAAGCCTTAAAAAAAGAAAAAAAAAAAATCTAAAACAGAGTTAAAAATAGCTTCCTAAATGTGTTTCTCAGGTAAGCCGTGAGCTACACCATAGCGGGTTCATTGAGCACAGGCTTGAGCTACAGCATGGCGGATCCCCTCCGAGGTACACAGAGATTTCTCCAAGCCGTGCATGGCTCTGAGTGGTGGAACGCACTGCTTCTTGGAGGCATGGACCCACTGCTTCCCAGAGTTGGCGGTGAGCAGGGCTCCCAGAGCTGACTGTAAATGTACCACCGCCATGGTGGGAAGCTAAGGGGGCGCAGTCAGCAGTCATGGCTGCGGCTTTCGCCCTAGCCACTCAGCTTAGCAGTTTAAAATCTCTCACGGTCAGAGAAGGATTACAGATTCACAATAAGACAGATTCTGACGGAAAAAACTCTAAACTGTTTACAGTGTGTGTAAAAATGTATATATAGAGAGAAAAAGGAATATATGCAGTTATATAAAAAATAGTTTTAAAAAATAAAGTCTTTAAAGAGACAGTAAAAGTAATATAAAAAATAAGTGACATAAAGATGGAAATCACACAGAGAGTCTGGATTATACTGTCTTTGGGATTTTTTTTTTTTAAGATTTATTTATTTATTATGTATACAGCATGTATTACTGCAGGCCAGAAGAGGGCCCCAGACCTCATTACAGATGGTTGTGAACCACCATGTGGTTGCTGGGAATTGAACTCAGGAACTCTGGAAGAGCAGCCAGTGATCTTAACCTCTGAGCCATCTCTCCAGCCCTGTCTTTGGGATTTTTAACTGCAGAAAGACATTTGATTACAAAGGCTGCTGAGTTAAACCAATATGTATATTTTAAAGGTATCTTTACTTCAAAATTTGTGTCTAAGGATATGCTGCTTTGGAAAAGAGGTTCTGCTTTTGTTTCCACAGAAGATGAGAACTTATGCTTCCAGGCTAAGATGGTTTGACCACTGAAGACCCTCTGAAAGGTCTCCGATGACACCATGGCCCAGATGATCCAACATCCAGAACAGCTTCAAGACAATTGGCTCAGACAATGCAGCCTCACAGACTACTCCAGTCAGGACTTGGCCATAATTCTTAATTTTCTCAGGATTCCTATATGATTGCAGCACCCCTAACCAGCAGGAAGTAGTATATTGTTTATTTTTATTTAAAGGGGCGGGACAATGGAAGACAAAGGGGCGGGACAATGGAAGTGATAGAAAGCAGCACAGAGCATTCTCACGTGTCTTGGGCAGTTTAACATAGGAGACATGGGGGAAGCAGTTTGGGAACACGGATGTCACCTGATTCCTGTGAGGCACAGCATAGGCAGCATCTCTGCCACCTCCCATATCCTTCCAGGTGCTGGACTCTGACTCCCTGTAGCTGGTTGACACCTGCGTTTCAGCATCCCCGTCCTCCCTGTAGCCTAAAGTCTCGAAGGGCGGTAAGGAAGTTCTTCCCGGCTCATTCTGCCAGCTTTGCCTGTGTTAGGCCATTAACAAGTAAGACAAGCAAACAAGAGGTTTAGCACCTGACACTGATACTAAGCCCACTTATTCTTATTTATTTTGACACAAGATCTCACTACACAGCCCAGGCTAGCCCTAACCCCTAATCTCCTGCCTCAGTTTCCCAAGTGCGGGATTACTGACACACATCACTCCACCAAGCTGTTACACACATCTTAAATGCACTGTCTCCAAGTCTGTGCCAAAGAAGCATTTCAACTATAAAATACATGGAGGCTGAATGATGATGACAGGTCTGTTCTCCCTGCTCTCTCCCTCTAAGTATTTCTTTCTTTTCTTTTTTTTCAAGAATGGTTTCTCTGTGTAATGGCCCTGGCCATCCTCGAACTCACTTTGTAGACCAGGCTGGCTGCGAACTCGGAGATCCACCTGCCTCTGCCTCCTAAGCACTGGGATTAAAGGCGTGCGCCACCACACCTGGCTACTAAGTATTTCTTTATACTTGTTTTCATACTCATACTCTATACATATACAACTCATCTTGCTATTAGTATTTTTAAAAAGATTTTATTTGTATGTGTGTACACACATGCATGCATATCAGTGTGAGTGCAGGTGCCAGCAGAGGCCAGAAGAGGGTGCTGGCTTCCCCTAGAGCTGTAGTTAAAGGAGGTTGTGAATAGCCTAACATGAGTGCTGGGAACTGAACCTGGGTCTGTTGGAATATAACCAACTCTCCTAACCTCTGAGCCATCTCTCCACATCTGCTATTAGTAAAGCTTTATTTATTTATTTGTTTAAGTATTTAATTTTACTATTTTTACTTTAGCTGCATGTTTATGTATGAGTGTCTGTGTGTAGGTGTATGGTTATGAGTGCAGGTGCCCATGGAGGCTAGAGTCATCAGATCCCCCTGGTTCTGAAATGCCTAATGTGGGTGCTGGGAACCAAACTCAAGAGCACATGCTACATGCCATATTCTTAACTGCTAAGCCACCTCCTCCTGCCCTTGCTTGCTTTGTTTGTTTGTTTGTTTGTATGAGACAGGGTCTCACAAGTAGCCTTAGCTGGCTTGGAAGGTGCTATGTAGAACAGTCTGGCCTGCCTCTGCCTCTTGTGTGTTGGTATTAAAGGCATGTGCCATCACATCCAGTAACTAGTAAGATCTAATAGTCAACATTTTGAATAGTAAATTAGGCATAGCTTAGTGGTCATGTGCATGTTTGGCATGCATGAGTCATTGTACACACACACACACACACACACACACACACACACACAATAATGGAGGTATGTCAGTGTGCTGGGAATTCCTCTTCCTTAGGTGGTTTTATTTCCCTCTGATTTTCTTGTTGTAAATAACCCTGTAATGCACCTTGTACACTTAACCTCTTCCGTCCCAAGGATTAGTTCTAGAAAGCAAACCATGATATGGTACATTGCTGTACCTGATGCAAAAAAAATAATGTAACAAATCACTTCCTGAACCCAAAACTATGTAAGTAGCAGTTTTCTTATCCACACAATTTAAATATCTCCGTGTGTGTGCGTGTGCGTGCGTGCGTGCGTGCATGTGTGTGTGTGTGTGTGTGTGTGTGTGTGTGTGCCTGTGTGTTTCTTACGGAAGCTGAATAATTTTCCATAATTCACCTCAGTCACCATTCTTCTGCTGTCAATTGTCTCTTCCTATTTTATCTGTTTCTAGTGGTCCAATTTGAAACAAGCTTTATCTACTAAAATTAAAACCCTGTTTTCAGCCAGGAGGTGTAGCACACACCTTTAATCCCAGCACTTGGGAGGCAGAGGCAGGTGGATCTCTGAGTTCAAGGCCAGCCTGGTCTACAGAGAAGAGTTCCAAGACATTCAGGGCAACACAGAAAAACCCTGTTTCAAAAAACAAAACAAACCAGTTTTCATGTTTACTATAAATATTTACCCTGTTCTATTAATTTTGTTTTGATTATGTACATTTTTTTAACATATGGATGATTAAAAGAAAAACATTTTTGGCCGGGGCATAGCTGGGTGTAGACCTTTGCCTAGCATGGAGAAGGACCCAGGACTGATCCCCCAGAGCTGCAAAGTAATAACTTCTGTGGTTTTGATTTTGTTTTGAAACAGGATATCACATAGCCCAAGGTAGCCTGAAATTTACTATATAGCTAAGAATGGCCTTGAATTCCTGATATTTCAACTCCCATCTCAAAAATGCTAAGATTACAGATGTGGACCACAGTTCCCAGTCCCTTCCCGCAACCCTGAGCATCCCACCCCACCCTAATTTTACCTTCTAAATTCCTAGCTTAGAAGTACATGCAGTCGACCAGGCATTCAAGCTCATGGTCTTACATTTGTGAATATCTAGAACAATCCTTTCATCACATAGGGACCGACTGTGGTGTATGATCTGGGAAGGACTCAAAGCTGATCTGCTTTCAAATACAGTTAGTGGATGTACTGAAGTCCTTCCTTCTCCCTGATCTAGGTCAGGGCCGCCTCACATTCGCAAGCACCACCACTACTGACCTGAGTAGCCACTCACTGCTCTCACTGCTTTAGCATCTGCTTTAGAATACAGCAGGGCTAGCCCAGCCCTCACCTGGACTAGCATTTTTGCATTCTTCCTTTGCTAATATTATATCCTTTTTCTTTCCAGTGAACTTTATGATCATTTCCATATTTTTAGTTCAATTCAGCCAAAGTGTAACTGTTAGAAGAAAAACTAGCTATATTCAAAATGGAATCAAGATTTCCTTTTGATACTGGTCCAGCTGTGTTGTCTAGGTCAGGCCATGATCTCCCAGGTTCAAGTGATCCTCCTGACCCAACTTCTACAGCAGTTGAGACTATAGCCACTGTGACTGAAGAGTCTAGATTGAAATGTAAAGTCCCATGGCACACCGCTGTAATTCTAGCTGCCTGGGAAGCTAAAGTATGGGAAATATAGTCTGAGGCCATCCTGGTCTAGACAGGAAGACCTTGTCTCAAAAAATTACAAGAACAATTAATGTCCTGTTGGTGCCTCCTGGGCACAAGTGATGACACCCTGGTGACTATGATCAACACGTGGCCCCATACAGAGTGGCCTTGCTGAATGGCCCTCTACTACACGAGAGGATGCACAGCTGTCACCATGTCCCTACCGAGGCCTCAGCTCTGAGGTGGTGGCATAGGGCTCGATGAAGCTGTCCTTTTCAACGCAGGAGGCGTCACTCTCGGACTGGGATCTCTGGCGAGGCTGGGGAATGGCCACTGTCTGTCCAGTCAACGTGGTCGCCAGGATGACTGCAGCCAGAGCAGACCTAGGAACAGAAACATCCACAGAGCCACTGAGCAATGGACATTCAAGATGCAGGCTGAAGTGACCAGGTCAACCCAGTGCAGCTAATGATTAGCTGCGGACAGCTCACTCACGTCCACAATAGCCCACTGGAATCCCCTTCTAATTTTTGCATTGACTGAATCAAATTTATGCAGTCCATTCTCAGAGCAATTAAATGATTTGTAAAGACTTTATCTAGTCAATAAGATATGGCAACACCAGCTTGTCAATCCACATAGTCAGATATGCAAAGCCTACATTCAAATAGTTTTCTCATTAAAATGAAAGATCTGAATGAAATAAAGGAAATAAAGGAGGACTTATGCCAGGTGAGGTGGTATACATCTTTGATCCCAGAACTTGGGAGGCAGAGGCAAGTGGATCTTTGTGAGTTGGGGGCCAGTCTGGTCTACACAGCAAGTTCTAGATAAGCCTGGGCTATATAGTGAGACCCTGACTTTAAAAATATATATAGGGCAGGGTGGTGGTGGTGCACGCCTTTAATCCCAGCACTTGGGAGGCAGAGCCAGGTGGATCTCTCTGAGTTTGAGGCTAGCCTGGTCTACAGAGCAAGCACCAGGACAAGCACCAAAACTACACAGAGAAACCTTGTCTTGAAAAACCAATATATATATATAAACATATACATAAACACATACACACACACGACTTGTAATGATGAAAAGACCCATCAATAAAAACATCCATCCATATTTCCAGTACTAGCTGGCCAGCCAGCCTAGCCAAAAAGGCGAGCTTCTAATTCCATGAGAGACCTGTCTCAGCTCAGTAAGATGGAGAACAAAGACCTTCTGTCCCACCCCCTAACCTTGCAGTGGGAGGGGCAGGGCTGCTTGGAGGTGATGACCAACGTCAAGCATTAGCTGCGCCTACACAACGAAGCTTCCACACACACAAGACCAGTGTGTGAGGCACCGGCTTCCATCAGCAGCACTAATTTCCCCCAAAATGAGTGGAATGTGTGGGGACTTGTGGAAGGTGAAGGGCACCTCTAGGTGCTGACCACACATACATCTCATCTCCACAGAGACAGAAACACCTCACCCTCTGGATCATTTCGGATGCCTAGTTGTGTCCTTTAAAGTCTCCTTTATAAAGCGAGGCATGGTGACACACGCTTGTCATCTCAGCACTTGGGAGACTTGAAAGAGGAGGGTCACACGTCTGGAACTGGTCTGAGCTACCCTACCTCAAAGCAGATCAAAATAAAGAGTAAAAAAGCCTCCAAAATAAACCAATAAACACACACAAACTCAAGTCCTCCAAAGAAGCCGCATCAGTGCAGAAGGCCCTGCAGGCTGACAGGCGACAGCCTGTGTGACTTGAGAGATGGATTGCTGCAAGATCAAAAGCTGAGGTGACCTCACAGCCATTTACTACCAACCTCTCATCTGGCCTAATCTCCTTGTGCCTTGGGTAAAACTCTTGGAACATGTTGTTGAACTTAAGAGACCAGTTGATTCCAGGAACCCGAAGAAAGCTGTGATCCACCCTCCCAAACCCACAGACAGTCCATGCTCTGCTGTATCCTGCCTCCCCGATGTCACAACCACTGTGTTTGGTAAATGCACTGATCTGTGACTTACTTTTGCTCTCTGACTTACAGAAAGAAGTTAGTTAGCCTCCTCCACACTGAAGCACGCCATTCAAGGTAACCAGAATCCATATTTCAGTACCACACTCACTCACAGTTAGCTCAGAACCTGGATCCTGTTCCCAGGCCAAGGCCATTCATTTCTAGCGCAGGACAAACTACCTCTTATTCCAAGGGCTGTGTTTCACATCTTTCCCTAGGATCTGTGAGCCACTCTATCAAATCCAACAGAAAGACAGGGTTGTGAGCACACTGGCTTACTTTCAGGTCAGAACCCAGGCAAAACCACCTGGGCCTGTGTCTGAAGTTGGGGGCTGGGCAGTGGTGGGGGGATCTGACACAATCTTTAGGTGGATAGTCTTAGAACTTAATTGGGTTAGAGAAGACCCTGCCGTTGCCCACTGAAGAATTAATTGTCTACTTGCAGGAGGGAAGAAATCCAGAGTGATGTGTTGATTACTGCTGGGTGAGAACCCAGGAGGAGCTGAATGGCTTTTCCCTGTAACCTCAGAACTACACCCATTAAATGTCCAGAAATTTAAAGACGAATAAGACAACCCTTACACTCGGCCTTTCAGCACAGACCTAGCAGAATGGCTGCCATGATGAAGAATGGCAAGGAGGGCCGTTCTGCCACCCACCAAGGGGGGATAGCAGCAACCCCCACAAGCACATCCCCAAAACTGTCTCTTCAAAGAGACCAGAAACGCACAAGGCTAGTTGAACAAGGGCTAGCTTGCCTCTGACTGTACAGAAGTGTGCTGGAGACGAGTCACCCAACAGGCCCTAGAGCTTAGCTACTTGTGGATGTTCACCACCTTCAAAAATCTGCAGTCAGTGTGGATGAAAACTACTCTACTACACCATCGAGATCCACACTCCCAAGCAGACCGGCCAAACCGGACGCTGCTGAGGGCAGAAAGAAAGTGGCACTCAGCCGTGGGACACCAACAACTGTGGTGAGTCATTCGGCAATCACGTCAAAATAAGAGCTTTTAAGAGGCTGAGAGATGACCTAGTGGTTAAGACCACAGGTTGCCTTTCCAGGGGACCCAGGTTTGGTGGCTCACAACCATCCATAACTCCAGTTCCAGGGTACCTAACACCCTCTTCTGACCTCCGAGGGCATGAGCAGGCATGTGATACATAACATACATGCAAGCAAAAACATTCATACATATAAAACAAACCTTTAAAAGTTTTAAAAGTAGTAATAAAGATTTTTTTAATCAAAGTCTTACTATGTAGCGTAGGCTAGCCTAGAACTAACATCAATTCCCCTGCATCAGCCTCCTGAGTGGTGAAATTACAAGTATATTCGACCAGCCCCCCCCCTACTACCTTTAACTACGAGTATGTAGGTTCACCTGTGTGGGAGTATATGTAGTGAGTGCAGATGCCCAAGAGGGCCAGAAATGTTAGAGCTGGAGTTATAGGCAATTGTGAGCTGCTCCTTGTAGTGAGAGGAACTGAACTCTGGTACTATGCAAAAGTAGTGCATGTTCTTAATGGCTAAGCCATCTCTACAGGCCCACCAGGTCATTCTTGAAAAAGACTTGTGGGGCTGGAGAGATGGCTCAGTGGTTAAGAGCACTGACTGCTCTTCCAGAGGTCCTGAGTTCAATTCCCAACACCCACATGGTGGCTCACAACCATCTGTGATGAGATCTGGTGCCCTCTTCTGGCCTGCAGGGACACATGCAGGCAGAATACTGTCTACATAATAAATAAATAAATCTTTTTTAAAAAAAAGAAAAAGAAAAAGAAAAAGACTTTTGGGCTGGAGAGATGGCTCAGTGGTTAAGAGCATGTACTACTCTTTCAGAGGACGTGGGTTCAATTCCCAGCCCCCACACAGCAGTTCCCAACTGTCTATAACTCCAGTTCCAGAGGATCCAACACTCTCACACAGATGTATACACAGGCAAAACATCAATACATATCAAAAAAAAAAAAAAAAATGGAAGAAAGGAAAAAAAAAGGACTTTCTAGAGAGCCCACAACGTGCTTCCCAGAAGCAACTTTCTCTTTGTTTTGCTGACATGGAATGGAAAGCTAACCCTCTAGGCACTGACCAGAGGCATAAACACTGAAGTCTCAATGATACAACACAAACACTGATGAGCTGGACAGACCACCTTTGTACCAGTGGGTGGGGCTACTGCCCTGACCTTCAAAGCCTGATCGACACCTGAACCTCACAGGTGACCCAAAATAGAGAGGAGCACAGGGCCCTCCCACAGGTTACGGACAGAGTGAAGGAGACATTGCTCGTTCAGCGCTCACTAGACTACTTGATCACTAACAATGGCTCTCCATGTTACATGCTGCAGGCAAAATCAAACACTACAACACCACAGAGACTTTTCCTGCTCCGGGGTTAGGGATAGAATCCAGGGGCTAGCTCGTGTCTGCTGGGCAAATGCTGATTAGCAAGCCGTATCTCCAGCCCTTCAGAGTTTATGTACTGATCAAATGCATGGAATATATCAGTACCAAAGAAGACCAAATAGAAAGTGGCACCCTGGAGTGGAATTAGTTCTTACTAAGAGCGAATAACCGAATCAGTGTATCTTATGGGTGAAAACAGACTGGCTGTGGACTCCAAAGGCGGCTCAGTGCTCAAAGAGCACACGCTGCTCTTGCAGAGGATCTGAATTGGCTTCCAGCACCTATGTGGGGTGGTTCACAACTACATGTAACACCAGCTCCAGGGGGCCCCGTGTCCTCTTCTGGATTCCAAGAGTACCCACATCCAAGTACACACACACACACACACACACACACACACACACACACAGAGGCACAGGCAATACACATAATTTAAAAATAATTTTTTTCTTTTGATTTTTTTTTTTTTTTTGAGACAGGGTTTCTTTGTGTGGCTTTGTCTGTCCTAGATCTTACTTTGTAGACCAGGCTAGCCTCGAACTCACAGAGATCCACCTGCTTCTGCCTCCCTGAGTGCTGGGATTAAAGGTATATGCCACCACCGCCTGTCTAAAAATAAAATTTTAAAAACAGCAACAATGAAAAAAAAAAAAAACAGACTAGCTAGGCATGGTGGCTCACACTTATAAACTTACTCTTAGGAGGCTGGGGCAGGAGGACTGCTTTGAATGCAAGGCCAGCCTGGGCTACAAAGTAAGACGCTATTAAAACAAACAAATAAAACAAAACAAAACAAAAAAAAAAAACAAGTCTAAAGTTTTCCAGTGTCTAAAATCTTGGCAGATATACGCAGTGGTCCCAGGAATGTGAAGAGAGTCGGCTCCCTGGTACACAAAGCACTGGGGGGGTGAGGACCATCAGTTCCTGGCAGGGAATATGTTCCTTCCTTTTAACACAAAGTAGTTCTTTTAAAAGGTAGAATTATAGCCCGGCAGTAGGGGCACACGCCTTTAATCCCAGGACTCAGAAGGCAGAAGCAAGTGGATCTCTGTGAGTTTGAGGCCAGTCTGGTCCTCAGAGAGAGAGTTCCAGGACAGCCAGGGGTAAGCAAAGAAACCCTGTCTCAAAAATCCAAAAAAAAAAAAAAAAAAAAGAGAGAGAGAGAGAGAGGCAGAAGGTTCTCCTTGAAGTACTATTAACATGCATGGACAAACGGCTGAGATGCGGAGTACATGTTTACAGGCACAAGGCCCTGGCCTCCATTCCCTCAGAGGAAGAATGGAGAAGAAGGAAGGACTAACTTAGACTCGGAGCTTTCTATTTAATAAGCACAGACTGCATCCAATCAAGAAATCTTAGACCCTACACTGCAGGAGACAGACCCCAAGTAAGTCCACCATTCCTCAGAGAAGCTGGATTAAGTCTATCACGGGGCAGTGGTAAATATCGCAAAGGATCTGATTCTAGCCCTTCTTCTTGACGGTGCTGCTGAGCTTGAGACCTACCTGGGTCTCTCTGGAGACGGGTTGGGGCTCCGGGGAGGAGGTGTGCGTGGCACAGCTGGCTTCGGAGCAATGCTGGCTGCTGGGAGGAAGCCATGGATGATGTGATTCTGCACAATGAAACACAAGGCAGGTCACTGGGAGGAGGAAATCACCTGGGTCTGGTCCCAGCATCACCTCCCAAGCTGAGGCCACACCAGGGATCCAGTCCTGTCAGGAGTCCCCCCCTCCCGTTGTTCCCATTTGTCAAGGAAAGCGCATGCACTCCAGGGCACGCCATCACGCTGCCCACGGAGGCAGTCCTCTCACTTTCTTCCTTATGGCAGCCTTCCTGACCGATTTCAGCTTTCCTGACGGAGTTAACCACTGGTGCATTATGAGCACACCTTCGGGTGTCTCTGATATCTAGAGGGGATTAACAGAGCTGGGACACCCTACCCTAAACATGAAGAGAGCCAACTCATGGGACAGGGGGCTCAGACCAGAGAAAAAGGAGAACCTAAGCCGCGCACTGGCATCTTCCTCCCTTGCCCCTGGTCTGCCTGTGAGATGGAGTGAGCACTCTCTCCACACTCCTGCCCCACCTTCCCCACTAGGATGGGCACATCCCCTCGGAACCATGAACCAAAGCAAACCTCTGCTCCCACAAGTTGCTTCTCGACAGGTCACAGCCTCCAAGAAGTCGTGACTACAATGACCATTACCTTCCAGGCTTCCACCACACAGCACCGCCCCAGTGAAGTCACCCAGGCCTTCCCACCCCTGAGCAACAGGTGCCTCCCTTGTGGTTCTCAGCTCTGGAACTGAGCATACTGACGCATTCTGAGAGGAGCCTGACTCCAGGTGGATTGTCTCCAAGATGCACAGTAGGAAAACGAGCCCCTACATATGACAAAAGTCAGAGGGAACCCCACTCCACTTTAGGTGACTGGGGGCGGGGGTGTCTTTCAAGTTTCTGAGCCCTGTCCAATCTTTGTTTTCTGAGCACCAGCTACTCACTCACACCTACCAGAGGCAGGCTGCCATGACAGCAAAGAAGATGCCCTGACTTCATCGTCCAGGGCACAGAGTGGAAAAACACCCACACTGTTGTTACAGAACACAAAATTATGAGAACTGGCAAGGGACAGGAAAATCAAAATGGCCCAGGAAGAACGGGGTTTTTTGTTTTGACTTTCTTTTTGAGATGTATTTATTTTATTTATTTATTTTTTAAATTTATTTATTTATTATGTATAGAGTGCACATATCCCTGCAGGCCAGAAGAGGGTACCAGATCTCATTGCAGACGGTTGTGAGCCACCATATGGTTGCTGGGAATTGAACTCAGGACCTTTGGAAGAGCAAGCAGTGCTCTTAACCTCTGAGCCATCTCTCCAGCCCCGAGATGTATTTATTTTAAGTGTATGAATGTTATGTCTGCATATGTCTGTACACCACATGCATGCCTGGGCCTGTGGAGGTCAGAAGAGGACATCAGATCCCCTAGAAATGGCACTTCGGATGGCTGTGAGCCACCATGTGGGTGCTGGAAGTCGAGGCCAGGTCCTCTGCAAAAGCAACAAGTGCTGTTAACCACAGGGTCGTCTCTCCAGCCCTTCTTCGGGGGTTTCCTTGGGGAAAACGCCACAGAGGCATCACATGGTCTCCACTGCCTCTGCACTGGAGAGGGGACAAGATGAACAAGGGAAGTGACAAAGCAAAGCCGGACAGAAGGGCTGGGTGGGTCACTTAAAGTTATTTCTGGGGGCTGGAGAAATGGCCCAGAGGACCTGAGTGCAGTTCCCAGCACCAACATCGGGTGACTCACAACTGCCTGTGACTGCGGCTCCAGGGCAGCCGATGCCTCTGGCTTCCACAGGCACTCACACTCAAGCGCACACACTCACACTTAAGACACTTACACATAATTAAAAATACATCTTTTTGGGCTGGAGAGATGGCTCAGAGGTTAAGAGCACCGACTGCTCTTCCAGAGGTCCTGAGTTCAATTCCCAGTACCCACATGGTGGCTCACAACCACCTGTAATGAGACCTGGCAGCTTTTCTGTATACATAATAAATCTTTAAAAAAATACATCTTTTTTAAAGGTTATTGCAATGAGGTTGGAGCTCAGTGACAGAATGTTTGCCTGGTCCAAAGGGGCCTGGGATAGTTGCTTTTTCCCCCTCCCTTGAGACAGGGTCTCACTGTGTAGCTTTGACTAGTCTAGAACTCACCACATAGACCAGGCTGGTCTTGGACTCAGAGGACTGCCTACCCCTGCCTCCAGAGTGCTGGGATTAAAGGTGTGTGCTATATTATTCCTGGTCTAAAAGGCCCTGAAATGGATTCCTAGCACCACAAAATCAAGTTGGCATGATTAACAAATAGTGGTGAGAGGAAAGGGTGTGTGTGTCCATGGATTGATTGCTGGAGTCAAGATCCTAGAAAAATGAGTAAGAAGTCACGTGTGATGGTGTAAAACTGTAACCTCAGCATTCAGGGGGCAGAGGCCAGAGGACTGTGGCAAGTTTCCAGGGCTACATAATTAAGACCCTGTTTCAAAACCAAAACCAAACAGAACAAGAAATATAAAACAGCAAGGGATCAGAGAATGAGCCTTAACAAGATCTTAAGAAGGAACAGAAAATGCCAGTGTGTCTGGTGAGTGAGTGTGTGGTGGGGTCGGGGACGGGATCTAATGGCAGTGGCGTGATCGGATCTGCGGTTTTAAAAGTCCCCGTCATTGCTCTGTAGACAGCAAATCTCAGGAACCTCGGGGGTGAAAACAGGGAACCTAGGAAACAGCTGAATACGAAGCAGTCCAGGTAGAGGCCGAGGACGGGGTGGGCACGGCCTAAGGGTAAGACTCGGTGGGCAGAGGCGATGGACCTGCTAAGGCGAGTACGTGGTGCGGGGTGCAGGGAGGAAGCAAGGGGATATCCCGGCCAAGGGGAGAATCCTGAAGGGAGACAGTAATTCCTGAACGTGGCCGACTCTGCGGAGGAAGCATCCTTTGGAACACGAAGTCAGGGCTTTGGGAACTGAATGCTCTCTGGCGGTGCCACCGCCTCGCTCCCACATCAGGCCTGGAACACATGCCCCTGGCGTTACTCACGAACTGGCTCCGGCGGTTCCTGCGGAAGCTGAGGAGCATCCTGGCTGTGGGCAGTGAGCTTCGGCGCCCGCGCTGGACTAGCAGGAGGACAGCCCCGCAGCCCCGGCAGCGCCTCACAGCCCAGCTCCCGCGGACCCACGGACTTCACAACAAGCAGGCCTCCCATTGGCTCTGATTTGAGCCTCGACCAATCAGAGTCAATTTTACTGCCACCCGTTGCTCTTGACAACTTAACAAGGCGTCATTCAAATTCCAGCCAATGAGGAGGTAAACTGAGCCTTCCGTTCTATTATTGATTACACTGGAAGTCAGTCTTGTACATATTAGCCAATCCGACGCTGAAGAGGGCGGGCAGACTTAAAAAAAAGGGGGCGGGCCGGGCTGCGGGAACACGGAAGTGGCATGGCCTCAGGTGTTGTCCACGGAGATTCCAGATGCCGGCACCGTGGACTTCCCTGCTGCTTCAGCCCCTGACAGGGACTGGTAGAGGAACCATCCTGAGCGCCCTGTTAGGACACCAGAGCTCAGGAAGGTGTTTAAAAAGAGGGATGGAGTGACTAAGAGAGGACTCTCCTGGTGTTAGCCCGGCGTGGTGGCTCCGGCTGTCATCCATCCCAGAACTTGGGAGGCTGAATTCGAGGTCAGCCTGAGCTACTAGCCAACTGTCAGTACAGAACCAAGCTTAATATTAAGACCCATTCTTATTTTTTTAAAGAAGAAATTTGATTTCGGTTGATATAATTCAGTGACTGAAAAGCCACTCCACAGATCTGCCAAAGAGGTCTGGACCTCGTCTGGAACCGTGTGCAGCAGCCTGCTCTAGTGAGGTATTTTTCTCATTAGATCAAAACCACGGATGGAAAGGATCAACCCTGGTGGTACGGGTCCGGTGCACGTGCCACTGGGGCATATTGTGGCTAATGAGAAATGGCGCGGGTCCCAGCTGGCTCAGGGGATGCAAGGTTAGTGAGCTGGCTGCCTTCTATCATACTCCTTTCTTCCCATCACATTCAAGGGGAAAGGGGAGTACCGGGTATGGGATGTCCTTCCTCCAGAGATTGAGGCAGGAGAATTGTTAGTTGGAGACCAACCTGGGCTACATAGCAAGTTCAAGGCCAGCTATGGCTATGAGAACCTGTCTCTAGATATAAAATAAAATAATAAAATAAAATAAAATAGAGACTGGAGAGATAGTTCAGCGGTTAAGAGGACTGGCTGCTCTTGCAGAGGACTCTGGTTTGATTCCCAGCATCCATGTGGTGGCTCAAGGAATCAGACTCCTCCCTCTTCTAAGTTTTGGGGCACTAGACATGCACAAGTGCACAGACATATATCCAAGTAAAACATACACATAAATCTTTTTTTAATTAAATAGGGGCCTAGAGGTGGCTCTATCCTCAGCACCCCCATTGGACTGCTCATTACTGCCTTTAATTCCACTCCAGAGGATTTGATGCCCTCTTCTGGCCTCTCAGGGTACTTGCACACATGTGCCCCCCCCCCCCATTTTAAAAATGAATCTTCATACAAACAACAACAACAAAAACCCACACATTCTGTTGCTGCCTTATTTGGAATTTCTAAAAACCTCATTTTCTTGTCTGTATTTCAAGGAAAAGTTAAACTCATATTTGAGGAGGATCTGGCATCGGCAGATTTTTACCTGTCCAGCAGATCTTGCATTCTCTATATCACTGAGGCGGATTTCGTGGCTGGACATGGCTACAGAAAGAGACTTGTTCGTGTTAGAAATGTAAGTGCTGACTTAGAGGTGCTAAAATCCAACATCTCCTTGCATCTCCATCACCCATCTCAACCATCCCAAGCACTAAGTGATAAGTTTCTGAACTTTAAAAGGAATTGTGTTACCAACTCATTTACTGACTTTTCTTTTGAAGTCTGGACATCTTCAAGGGATTATAATAGTTGAAAAAACACAGACAAGTGAACAGTACTTCCCAGCAGTCCAGAAGTTTACTGTGCTCGACCTTGGGATGGTGTTGCTCCCAGTGGCCAACCAGTTGGAAGCATCCTGCCTCATTATCCAGTTGGTAAGTACCGGATTCCTCCTTTACAATATTTTTTAAGATTTACTTATTTTATTTATTGGTTTTTTGAGACAAGGTTTCTCTGTGTAACAGTTCTGGCTCTGTCCTGGAACTCACTATTTATTTATTTTTATTTTATGTACATTAGTGTTTTTGCCTGCATGTGTATCTCTGTGAGGATGCCAGGTCTCCTGGAACTGAGTTAGAGACAGTTGTGAGCCACCATGTGGGTGCTGGGAATTGAACCCGGGTCCTCTGAAAGAGCACCCAGTGCTCTTAACCGCTGAGCCGTCTCTCCAGCCCTAAACATTTTTTGTTTTGTTTTTGTTTATTTGTTTTTGAGACAGGCTTTTTCTGTGTAGCCCTGGCTGTCCTGGAACTCACTCTCTAGATTAGGCTGGCCTTGAACTCTGAGAGATCCACCTGCCTCTGCCTCCCAAGTGTTGGGATCAAAGGCGTGATCTTGCAGGAGTGTATCACCACACCAGATTTTAAGGCAGTGCTGGAGATTGAACCCAGGACTTACCGCATTCAAGCAAACACTCCACCAGCCAAGTGACACCTCTGTCTGATTTCTTGGACCCCTTTCACTTACGACTGTTACAAGCCCGTAACAAAGGCAACATGTTGCAGCTCTGATTTTGGACTCCAGGCTGCACTCACGCCGTCATCTTTATCCTGCATTTGTACTGTATTGGTAAAAGTGGCACCTGGCAACCCCTTTGCCTCATTCTCACATGCCATTGTTTAAGTTTCAGCATTTCTTGGTTTGGTTTTTGTTTGTTTATGGGTCCCCCCTTGAACTCCCAGTCCTCTTGATTCTTCTTCGCTAGTTCTTGGGATCACAAGCATTTACCATCATGCTAGGCTAAGCCTCAGTACTTTTGTGTATAGCCTTATTGCGTTTATTTCCTTAAAAAATAAATAAATAAAAATTCTGAGGCTGGGGTAGGCTTAATGGTTAAAACACTCGCTACGTAAGCATGCAGACCTAAGTTTGACCCCTTCCAAACCCATTTGAAGATGCTAGGCATGACGACACACTGGTAATCCTAGCCCTGGGGAGGGAGACAGGCAGATGCCTGTGCCTTGCTGGCTGGTCAGCCAGCCTAGCCTAGTCAGGCAGCTACAGGCTAAGGAGAGACCCTGCTTCAAACCACAGGCAGATAGAGCCTGAAGAACATCACACAAGGCTTGGCATGCATGCAAACGTATATTCCTACTTGAATACACACACACACACACACACACACACACACACACACACACCAGTTTCTTGTCTTTGCCTGTTCCTCGGTGTTCTGTTTGTTTGCTCATTATACTTCCCTAGGGAGTTTGTTTGCTTTCTTATTCCAGATCTCACTATGTAGTCCAGGCTGGATTGCAGCTTACCATGTAGCCCAGGCTGACTCCACACTTGCCGTCCTCTCACCTGAGCCTCCTGAGTGCTGGGAGTACAGGCACTATGCCATGTCTGGTTCTCCTGGGGAACCTCCGCAAAGTGTCACAGGCTGGCAAGTGTCAGTGGGGTTCACTTGCCACCTAAAGCTCTGCGCTCCACCCCTGCAGAAAATGTGCTGCAAGAGATTCTACTCCCACAATTGTCTCTTGACCTCTACATGCACGTGATGGTTCATGCACACCTCCCCCAAATAATGTAAGATAGCATTTCCCCACCCACAACGAGCCTCAGTAACAATTCACAAAAGATAAATACATTAACTCATTAAAACGGTGTCAGGAGGCAGGTTCATGGAACATGCCTACAATCCCAGCTTTTAAGGCTAACCTGGGCTACATAGTAAGGCTCTGTCTCAAAAAAAATAAAGCGACAGAATTAGAATATATATAACTCTGAGGTAGACCACTTGAGGTTGAGTTCAGTTCTTAGCATTGGGGGAAAAAAGAGTAATATATGTGGCCTTCCTCTGACCAGGATAGGTCCTGAGTAGTTTTTTGGTGTGTGAGTTATTGTGTTATTAGAGTTATTTTTAAAAATTATTGTGTTGCATTATATGTATATAGACACACATGGCGTGGCATGCTTGTAGAAGTCAAAGGACAACTTTGTGGGGTCCACTCTCTCCTTCCACCTTTGCCTGGATTCCAGGGATCAGACTCAGGTCGGCAGACTTGCACAGCAGTTGCCTTTATCTGCTGAGCTCTCTCACAGGCTCCCGGGGTACTGTGGTTAAGTGGATGAGCACCTAGGGTTGAGAAGCAAATTGGAACCGCACGCAGGCCCATGGCTTACCGACTCCTCCACACCAGCACCCTGCCTGCAGGAGAATGCTCTTGTCTGCCTGGGGGTAAGGGTGTAACTCACTAGCTGAAGAGTCCATTTCTCCTGTGAGGGCTTGGAGGGGTCGCAGCAGGGACACACAGCTGCTCTCACTCTTGACTGAAGAATGATCCTGTGTTGGAGACGTTTGCCCTCTTCAATCAAATGTGCTTTATCAGTGGAGTGGCAGGTGTCACAGTCAGATTGCCTTCACACCCCTGCTCTCTCCTAGTTTGTCCTTTGAGACAGGCTCTCACTGTGTAGACCAGGCTGGCCCCAGATTCACAGAGCTCTGCCTGCCTTAGCCTGCCTAGGGCTGAGATTGCAGGCACACACTCCCTCATGTGAGTGGGGCTTCTCTTACAGGTCCTGTTTGAAACAGGTCTCTGAAATGTTTACTTCTGTTTCAATCTCCTGTCTGGGTGCGTGTGAGGATGTGTGTGTGCGTGTGTGAGGATGTGTGTGTGTGTGCGCGCGTGCGTGCGTGCGTGCGTGGGTGTGTCAGAGGACAAGTTTGGGGGTCGGTTCTCTACTTCCTCCTTTATACGGGACTGAACTCAGGCCACCAGACTTGCACACCAAGCATCTCCCTCCACCCACGGAGCCATCTCACCAGCCTGAGAGTTTTAATTACTTGTTTGTTTATTGACTTGCAGAGCTGGGAATTGAACATAATAAGGCCTTGTGCATGCTAGGCAAGTGTTCTACTACTAAGCTGTAGTCCCAGTCCTTTGAAATAGTTTTTTTGTTTGGTTGAGTTTTATTTTTGTTTTTTGAGACAGGGTCTCTACCCTTGGCTGCTCTGAAACTCACTCTGTAGACCAGGCTGGCTTTGAACTTATAGAGATCTGCCTGCTTCTGCCTCTCCAGTGCCCTGGGATTGAAGATGTGTGCCACCGCACCTGTCCTGAACTAATTCTGAAGAGATATGTAAATTCTTCATGTTTTTGACCAGGCTTACCCATAATATTCTGAAAACTCAGTTTTTATGAACTTTTTTCCTTTGCATGGTCATATGGTCTATATTTAAATAATTTCACCAATATCAAAGAATTTATATTTCTGGCATATGAAAACCCATAAGCTGAAGTAAATGGGAAAACTGTCTTAAGGGGCATGGAAAAAGGCACAGAGGGTAAGGTACCTGCCACACAGATGAGGCCCCAAGTCCCTGAGAGTCCAGCGGGTGAAGAGCCAGCCGTGGTGATCACATTATAACCCTGGTGCTGGGGAGGTGAAGATAGAAAGGTCCCTGAAACTCGCTGGCCATTCTGGTCAAGTTAGTGAGCACTGGGTTTACAAGAGACCCTGCCTCAGAAACGAAGGTGGAGAGCAGCGGAGGAAGGTGGCCAATGGCAACTTCTGGCATGTAGAGGTGTACTGCAGTGCATGTGTGTACATACAAAAACCACACTATCTGTCCACTAGAGGGCGCCTGTGCGCTTTCCCTTTAATTTTCCCATTCAGGTTCAAGAGCAGACCAGGGAGCCCAGCAGGAACCCTTTCCTCAGGAAGAAGCGGTGTGTGCTCTCAGAGCTGTCCCTTGTTCACACTGTGCAGCAGATCCCAGGGGTTGGAAAAGTTAAGGCTCCTCTTCTGCTCCAGAAGTTTCCAACCATCCAGCAACTGAGTAACGCTTCCGTCCAAGAACTCGAGGAGGTGGTGGGACACTCGGTGGCACAGCAAATCCACACCTTCTTCACCCAGTCTAGGTGACAGCAGCCCCGCAGCTAACTTCTTCCTCCTTCAGACTACAAACTACAGAGTCTGGTTTTCGTATTTAAAAAGGAAGAAAAGTGTTCTGTTCTCAGTGGCGAAGAGCGAAAGACGAAGCGAGGACAGATGGAACTCACCAGTCCCCTTGTCCGTCCGGGCCTTTATGGGTGGCACTGCCCACTTTCTGCTAAGATGAAAAGGATCCCGTGGGGATCATCCAAGAGCGCCAGAGACTCATTCTCGGCAGACTTGTATGGGCACCTTCCCTTGCCTCTGCCACTGAGAGGTCCTGGGAGGTTCCTCTGAGGTCCTGAGAGGTCCTGGGAGGTTCCAGGCACTGGATGTGAGGGCCCGGCACTGAGGAGGGAGTGCCCTGTGCGCAGGGTCAGGGCCAGAGCTCAGGTCTCTGCACACAGTGGGTACCTGTGTCCTGGAGCTGCTGCTCGCCTTCATTCCCCCTTCCTCCCTCTCCACACAATACACATTTTGTGCCTGAGATGAATAACAGCTCAGAAGAAGCAATTAAAATGAAATAAAAGCAAAGAAAACTATTAAACAATGAACATGGCTATTTATTTAAATATTTATACACACAGCCCTGGGATAGTGGGCATACTGTCTTAAAGGCGTTTGCTTTCTTAAGATATTGCACAGTAGAAAAATATTTAAATCCTTGTTACTTCTCAAATTAAGATCCACAGGCTACATCGTTAAGCATATCACTTAAACTGTGTCAACCATGACTCTGGAAAAGTCACAGTGTCATCCAACCTATAGCCCAAAGTCAAGTAGAGGTTTCAACTTGAGGAAGTTTACGTCTTTACCTTGTAAACTGCAAAACTACTTCTTAAACCAAGACTCTTAAGATACACAGTTACATACCTACTTTACACAAAAAGAGCAACGTTTTGAGTATCAAACAGCATCTCATCTACCCTGGAGACAGTATCTCCTAACACTGCCGCCCACCGCCGCCATGTTAGCCACTGCTCAGTGGGGTCCAACTGGAGGGCAGCTGATCCTGGAAAAACTCAAGGCAAAGTTGGCACTAGACTGTATCTGGGAAATAACATTCACATTGTGGAGGAATGACATAAAATGTTGCCATTTGCAGCTCATGAATTCCCAAGGAGATGAAGTAGCCTGTTCTGTGGTTGTTTGTTTTTCAGGGTCTCTATGTAGCCCTGGCTGTCCTGGAACTCACTCTATAGACCAGACTGGCCTTGAACTCACAGAGATCCGCCAAGCAGCCTGGCTTCAATAACCACCTCTAACCTGCCTCCATTCAAGGGTCATTTGAACTTGAGGTTAAGAGATCACTATTACCCAAATCTAGACACTCAAAAATATACCAAGGTAGGTGGCCCCAATTCATTACTCACAGTGCCTGAACGTCATAACCACAGCCATTCAACACAGCCATACCATCCAGGCTCTTCTATGCCCTACTTTATACAATAAATAACTGCAGCAGCAGTGTGAAAACCCCGTGCAGCTGGGTTTTCCACCAAGGTCTAGAGGTTCTTCTCACTTTCATAAGCCCATCAAACTCGAGTGTACATCTGAGAAGATGGGCTTGGAGAACGTTGCTATCGTGGCCCAGGTGTTTAACAGCCTTGTCGGCCTTGGAGTGAACTGTTCCGTCCCCCTTCAGTACAGAGAGCTGTCGGAGTTGAGCAGGCTGAAGGGTGTGGGCAGTTTCTTCTTGGTGTGAGGCCTTGCCAGGCCAACCTCGGGGAGGTAGAGTGTGCTGGCCGACTTCTGTCTGTTCTTACTGGTGCCCCAACTCAAAAAGGAGAGCTTCTTGGAGATCTTCTTGGCTTTGTCAGTTTTATCGTCATCGTCCATGGACAGGCAGATCATGGAGTAAGTCTTCTGCATTCCCACAGAGTAAGTGGCACACTTGTTGTGCTGCTTGTGGGGAAGAAGAAGTAAAGTGTTAGATGTTACTAGACGGTTGGGAATGACTGACAGGTCTGAGCCTCAAGCCAGGTGAGGTGGTGCACACCAGGACTCCTGGCACTTGAAGCTAGAAGCAAGGGGAGTAGAGATTCAAAGCGAGGCTTGGCTACACAGTGAGCCAGAGGCTGGCCTGAGTCACAGCAGACGTACTAAGAACCCACGAGTCTGAGGCTCACGCTGTCCACGGACAGTGTCCTCTCCGAAGTTAAGGTGATGGAAGGTCCGGGAGATGGCTCAGCAGGTAAAGGCACCCGTGTGTGGGGGGAGAGAACTGACTGATGTCTGCAAGTTGGCCCCTGGCCTCCACATGTGCTCCACGGCACACATGCGTGCACACACGCGCGCGCACACACACACACACACACACACCAAACAAATAAACAAACAAACAAATAAATAAAGCTTAATATGTAAAGCAAGGACAGAGGCAGTGTGGGGGACACAATGTAATCTTAGCACCCAGGAAGCTGAGGGAGGGGCGTCTTGAGTTTGCTGTTTGATTTTTAATACAGGAGACAATATGGGAAGGATATTTATGGTGACTGCCCTTGTGTGCTGGCTAGTTTTATGTCAACTTGACCCAGGATAGAGTCACTGGAGAAGAGGGAACCTGAAATGAGAAAATGCCTTCATAAGATCAGGCTGTAGGGCATTTTCTTAATTAGTGATTGATGGGGAGGGCCTATCCCATTGTGGGTGGAGCCATCCCTGGGCTGGTGGTCCTGGGTGCTGTAAGAAAGCAGGCTTCTAGGGAGCAAGCCAGTAAGCAGCACCCCTCCGTGGCCTCTGCATCAGCTCCTGTCTCCAGGTTCCGGCCCTGCTTGAGTTCCTGTCCTTTGCCCTCACTGCTTTTGATGATGAACTGTTGTTATATGGAACCGTGAGTGAAACAAACCCTTTCCTCCCAAGTTGCCTTTGGTCATGGTGTTTTCATCACAGCAACGGTGACCCTAACGAACACACCTTAGACTCTGGTGATTTTCAGTCAAGACTCTCCCTTTCCTGGAATCGAACAGGGCACACGCTCTATTATTAAAGACAATGGAAGCACAGTCTTGGAGGCGATTGCGGGGCTTCGAGCATTCCCGCCTGACCTGCTTTGAGGCTGCCTCTTTCATAAGGGCTTTCTCACAAACATCATCAGTCCTCTTCCTTACCGCTTTGGCAGGGTGTCAGCTCCAGTTAAATTCCACCACAGCCTTCCTGCCTCCCCCACCATCATCCTTCAAAACAGCTGCAAACGGCCTGAGGCTATCTCCCCAACTGACTGGCATCCCTGACCACGTCTCTGAATAATGACCTCTGACCTGGCACTCCTGTCTTCCCCTGGTCCCACCAGCCCTTTGCTCCTGGCTGTTACAATCCTCTCTGCTCACTTCTAACCACTGAACACAGATATTCTCCAGGGAGCCTCGCACTACATGCCATTGCCCTGGCCTCAGAGGACAGGCCCTCCCGCTGCCTGGATCCCACCCCCTCTCCTCCAGGTACCAGCCCACACCCTGCATTCCTGCCTCAGACCATTCCTAGCAGACACAGGCTTGCTCTGCTATCCATGCATGTCTGTGTGCACATACCCCGACATTCTTGGAGAAGCTTCACTGACCCTTTCCTGCTCCCAGGATCACTCCAGGGTCAGCTCCCTTCCCAGGTCTCTTCCTTTTAGGCCTCGCTTTCTGTTCTTGCATAGCATGCCCCCTGCTCCTGACTCCCTAAGCCATCCTGGCCCCTGTCGAAGACTTTTAGGGTTTTACAGAGCACTTCTGAAAACACCACATGGTCAAACTCCGAAAACCTACTGCCAAGAACACGTCAAGGCCTAGAGAGGGTATTAACCAGCTAAGTCACACAGCTTGGCAGTCAGACCCTGACTGTCTTCATTCCAAAGCAGGGATTCTTTCCACGGTGTCGGTAGTTTCCCAAATGTGCTCTAGGGTGAGGATCCCACCAGTCAAAACAAAGAGCGGCAGGTGACTGACTGAGGCCGGCACAGCCCTTCATTTCTTCTCACCACTGGGTTTCTCCATCCCTGGGAGGAACCCAGCGCAGACTAAGCAAGTGCTGGATGACTGAACCGCATCCCCAGCCCTCACCATTGGATTTGGTTTGAAATGAAAGCTGTTATAAGCAGTGTTCAGAGGCCGAGAGATGGCTCAGTGGTTAAGAGCACCTGCAGCTCTCCCAGAGGATCTGAGTTAAGTACCCAGCACCATCTCAAAAGGCACACAACCGGCTGTAACTCCAGCTCCAAGGGACCTGACGCTCTGGCACCCACACTCACATGTGCATGCCCACATGCAGACACACACCTACATGTAATTAAAACTAATAACCAGAACTCTTTAAAAGCAAACAGTGCTCAAGTGTCTTTATCTGAACTCTTCCTTGGCTACAAAGAACAACCATAACAATCATGGACATCAGACTGGGCGGTGGTGGTGCACGCCTTTAATCCCAGCACTCGGGAGGCAGATCTCATGAGTTCGAGGCCAGCCTGGGCTAGAGAGTGAGATCCAGGACAGGCACACCCTGTCTCAGAAAAAAAAAAAAAAAAGAAAGAAAGAAAAGAAAAGAAAAATGAAAAAAGAAATATGAGCATCATTATCACTCCTATTATATAAACAAGTAGATCTTGCTCAGCTGTATGGGCTTTACCTACACTCACAGTGGCCCGTTAAGACCCCAAGGATACAGATCCTTTCTCCCCACTGTCTTGAGCTATTCTTGGACTTGCCCAAGGTCCCTGACTGGTTAAGGCCAGAATTCAAATCCAGCCAGGCTGTGCTGAATGACTTCTTTGAACCACCATGTCTGGCTCCTTGTTGCCTGGTTCAAAGCAGGGCAGCAACAGAAATAAACTTCTGATCGGTCATGGGAGCAGAGCAAGCTCTGTGCGGTCCAGATTCCTGGCAACGGTCAAGACCATGCAGAGCTGGCTGTCTAACCTCTCCTCAGACAAACTTCTGTTCCTGGTGCTGACTTGATCGCCTGTGAGGAAGCACCAAGGATTTATGTATGTGTCCCCACCCCATAGCATTTCCACGGTTTCCTTCCAGTGTGCTGAGTCTCAGCTTCCTCTGTCGTCCTTATCACAGCAACATGAAGTTAAGGGGCACAGCTGCCAAATGCTGCACATGAACACACACACACACACACACACACACACACACACACACACACACATGCACGCACGCACACGTACATGCACACACACACATGAACACACACACACACACCACACGCATGCATGCACACACACACACACGCGCGCACACACACACGCACACGCGCGCGCACGCACACACACACACATGCACGCACATGCGCACACACACATGCACACACACACACACACGCAAACACACACACTCACACACACGCGCGCACACACACATGCACACACACATGCACACACACACACACGCACGCACATGCGTGCGCGCACACACACACACACTCACACACATGCACACACACATGCACATGCACACACACACACACACACACGCACACGCATGCACGCACACACGCACGCGCACACGCACGCACATGTGCACACGCACACGCGCAGTCTATACCACTTGGCCAGATACCCGTGGCCTGCCTCCAGGCAGCAATCGTCCTTCTAAAACAAACACCAGACTATGTCAGCACCCTTCTGAAGACTGAATGGCCTCCACCCTCCACCCCTGTAAACAAGCCCTCGGCTCCACTTCCTGTAGTCCCTCTGGTCACAGCACAGTTTTTAAAGGTCTTCTTCTATACCTCTAGCACAGTCTGTCTTCCTGTGGGTGCTGTGCTCAGCACACCCTTATTTTCTTTCTTTTTAAAAAATTATTCATTTATTGTTATTTTGTGTGTACGAGTGTCTGTAATGTCCAAGGAGGCCGGAAGATGGTGCCAGATACAGTTGTGAGCTGCCATGTGGGTGCTGGAGACTGAACCCGGGTCCTCTGCAAGAACACCAAGAGGTGTGAACTGCTGAGCCATCCCCACCTGCCTCATCCATCCCCCCACGCTCTTCTTACGTCTTCCATGGCTCTTTCCTTCTCGTTACTATCACCTGAATTCAAGCTCTGTCAGCCTTGTACTCATTGCCGGACACTGGACCACATTAATCTTCTTTTGAAAATCACACCCATGCTTTGCTTTTTCGTGCAAGCCTCACAGAGGTCCTTGGGTCAATTGGGGAGAGACCCTGGGACCCTGGTAGCTTTGGCTTCCTGTCCTACACCATGATCCCTCCCCTTCCCATTCTCCCACCATGATGCCATCTACCTGACCACAGAACCAGAACAATGGGGCCACTAGATCTGGATTTTCAGCCTCCCTAGTTGAGGCTGAATAAACCTCTTTGTTTCATAAGCAGCTTGCCTTAGGTCTCTTGTTATAGTAATGAAAAGCTGACTAAACACAGACACAAGCTTAGGCTCAAAGTATTGCAAATTAAAGCTGTTACAGGGTAAACCGTCTAAGGTACATTGTTAGCTGTGGCAAAGAGCAGAGGAGACCCAGACACTTTAGTGCACCTCCTCCCACTGGGTAAACAGTCAAGGCTCTAACTGCACACATGCTTACAGGAGCACCAGATATTTCCCAAGATCTCACGGGAAATGACTATCATGGTCTCTAAGCCCTTCTGTATAAACCAACCATGTGTTTAATCCATCCATCCATCCTTCCATCCATCCATCCATCCATTTATCCATCCAGCACTGGGGCCCACAGTGTATCCCGAGAACGCCAAGGCCAAACTCCCATGACCTCCCAAGCCATCATTCACCACCAGGGTGTCTGTGCTCACCATGGATGATGTGGAGTCCAGGAGGCTCACGACCTTCATCTCAACTTCGTCCCCACCAAAGCTCTTCAGCAACTTCATAACCTCACCCACTGTCAGCCACTTACAATCCATGCCTTGAAGGGAAACAATATAGTCTCCTTCTTTGGCCCCTGCCAGCTGAAAAGAATTGTTTGAATAAATGCCAGGGATCACTCATTAAACCCGACTGTGTCCCCAGTGTCATGGTCTAAGCAGCCATTGGTGTAAGACTGTTTTATTGTGTCTTTTGATTTTCTTTGGGGTGCACCCATATGCTAATGAAGTGCTCCAGCACGGGATCCTGTCCTCACCCTGCACATGTGCAGCTCCGGTCTTGCGCCTTGCGTCTTACGTCATCAGGGAGCCCTGGCAACTATGTAAGGGCTCATATCCCCGGCAGCCAGGGCAGCCAGGCCAACCGAGAGCCTCATAGAGGCCTCTATAGCCTGTATTCCAGCAAAGTCACCTGCCCACACCCACAGGCTCCACTCTCCCTCCACTTCCCCATGGTACCCGAGTACACCATCACCACGGGATGTTATTTATTCGGCTAGGTGGGGGCGGGGCTCGATCCAGGCCCTGCCCCCCAGGTGAGCAGCGCCCACGAGCACAGGGACTGCCCCACCCCACTCACCCCTCCAGCCAGGCGCCTATGTCGGAGAGGTTGTCCTAGCCCTTTTTAAAGCCCCTTTACATTTTTAAAACACCTAACTTTTTTCAGCAGAGAAGAGGGAGCTGACAATCAGTTTTCCTGGTTTGGTTTTGGTTTGAAAGCGGTTTTAAGCTTAGCTCTGATGATCCATGCAGCTCTAAGTTCCCCCATGGAGCCTCACAGATCCAGTTGTAGGGAAAGGATTTGGACTCAAAACTAACTGACCAATTCTTTGCCCTTTGTACCAAGAGAGTGATACTTAGGTCCCAGGAAATAAACGCTGATGATTTGTGTGGGGGAAAAAAATCAGACTTTTGACATGGCCAAACCTCAAACTCCATTAGAGCTGCAGGCTCTGATGACTCCTCCCCTATCCCTGAGGGTCCTCCACTTACCGAAGCAGAACACTGAGGATCCAGGAAGTGCACTTGGACCGGGGCGTTCCCTCGCAAGGTGAAACCCAAGTCTCCTTCCTCCACTGTGAAGTGGATGCCTCGAGGAGGTGTCCATCTCTTGTTGGCCGAGAACACGGACAGGGGTCCCTTGGGAAGACAGGGCCACACGGTGAAGGGTTTGGAGGCAGAACTGCCATGTGGCACAGGCTGGTCTCAAACCCATGGGGTCAGGGGATGCCCCTGCCTCTGTTTTTCAACCAGCTCCATTGTGCCTAATGTCACCTCAGGGGCAGTGTGTGCTGGTGCAATCACATAAGAACAGTTTTTACACTGTCGCTATCGTAGCCAGTATATTTAATTACTAAAATGATCTTTTAGAACTTCACTCATATTCTCTCTTACTCTACCGGGGTTTGAACACAGGGCCTTGCGCATGACAGGCAAGCACAGTGTGACTAAGCTATATCCCTAAACCTACTAATTATCTTAATAGGGCCAGGCATGATAACACGTGCTTTTAATCCCAACACTCAGGTGGTAGAGGTAGGTGAATCTCTGTGAGTTTGAGGCCAACCTCATATACATAGCGAGTTCCAGGGCCACCAGAGCTACATAGTGAGACCCTGCTTTAAAAAAAGAAAAGAAAAGAAAAGAAAAACGGGAAAAAAAAAAAAAGGCTCTCAAGATTTGAAAGTTAATATGTGAGGTTGGGGAGGTGGCTCAGCAGTTAAGAGCACCAGATTGATGCTCTTCCAGAGGTCCCAAGTTTAATTTCCACATGGCAGCTCACAACCATCTGTAACTCCAGCTGCGGGGAATCTGAATCCTCTAGCCTCGATGGGCACCTGCACTCACCTTCATATACCCACATGCAGACACACCAACACATAAGTATAACAACAATAGTATTTAGTAGTTAATAATATTTTAAAGTTAATAACGTGTAATACTTTTCATGCTAATTTAGGAAGAAAAGTCAGGGCATGGTGGTGCACGCCTTTAATCCCAGCACTCAAGGGGCAGAAGCAGGCAGATCTCTATGAGTCTGAGACCAGCCTGGTCTACAGAGTCAGTTTCTAGGACAGCCAGAGCTACAGAGAGAAACCTTGTCTCAAAACAAAATAAAATAGTAGTAGTAGTAGAAGAAGAAGAAGAAGTAGTAGTAGTAGAAGAAGAAGTAGTAGTAGTAGTAGTAGTAGTAAGAATAATCATGTAAGGCCAGCGGTGGTGGCGCACGCCTTTAATCCCAGCACTTGGGAGGCAGAGGCAGGCGGATCTCTGTGAGTTCAAGGCCAGCCTGGTCTACAGAGTGAGTTCCAGGAAAGGTGCAAAGCTACACAGAGAAACCCTGTCTTGAAAAACAAAAAACAAAAAACAAAAAAAAAAAATAATGTAAATAAAGAGAAAAGTTAAAAGGTTCAGAAGTCTTCAGGTAATTTATTAAATAAGCGGTCAACATACCAGCTTCTGGAAGAAGTCTGTGACTGTCACTTTGGAGAACTGGGGGGAGGTTATTTCAACCTCTCGTTCAGTTTTTGCTAGGAAAGAAGATTATAAATTAGGGTAAGTTAATGTGTCATGGAAAGTAATTCTTGAAAACTAGGTCTCACGACCTTCCTCCAAAGACACTAACCATGTGCCCTTGGCTTAAACACCTCGTAGAGTAGATGGAAAACCCCTCAGGCCTGGCCCAGGTGACCATGCTTTTCATGGGGCATTTCCTATGAGCCTTAAACCACTTGGAGCTGGGACAGGGACAACCAGACACAACTCCACCTTCTAAGAGCTTGTTCATGCAGTGGTCCCCATCCTTCCCAATGCTGAGACCCTTTAATACAGTTCCTCATGCTGTGCCGACCCCTACAGCACATTATTGTTATGAATCATTATGTAAAGATCTGTGTTCTCCAGTGGTCCTAGGCGATCATTTGACATCTCCCCCACAAGAGGTCTTAACCCACAGGCTGAGAACCGCTGTTCTAGCAGAAAGCCAGGGTAGACTCCCTCCGTTCACATAATGACCCTGCCGGTTCTTAAGAACATTAACAGTGCGCTTCTGTCAGCTCTCGAGTGGTAAAACCACCTCGAGAGCTACGGCTCTTCCTTCTGCCATGGATTTAGTCTCTGTCTCCTGGGCTGAGGGGAATACAGCATCCGAGTGGAATCCTTGACACAAATTCCTACTTCCACCTGATGTGGGGTTACCTGGGACAGGAACTTAAATCCCTAAGCATTTCCTCCTTGTCTGTATTTTGGTCATGATAGAGATCAAATGCAGGGCCTTACACACTAGGAAGAGTATGGAACCACACCCCCAGCCCCTCACTGGAGGATTCTAGGCAGGGGCTCCACCACTGAGCCACACCCCAGGCCCTCCATGGGGGATTCTAGGCAGGGGCTCCACCACTGAGCCACACCCCAGCCCCTCACTGGGGGATTCTAGGCAGGGGCTCCTCCACTGAGCCACACCCCAGCCCCTCCCTGGGGGATTCTAGGCAGGGGCTCTACCACTGAGCTACACCCCCAACCCCTCACTGGGGATTCTAGGCAGGGGCTCTACCACTGAGCCACACCCCAGCTCCTCACTGGGGGATTCTAGGCAGATGCTTTACAGTTGAGCCACGCTTGCAGGAATCTAAAGTACCTAGCCAATAATTCCCAGCTACTTCCTCATCTTCAGTACTAATACACTATGGCAGCTGGCAGACCTCGAATGACAATGCTGATACACAAGAGCCTAGTATTCCAGCTTGAATAGGTTCAGTCTCTAAGGAGAGAACTCTAGAGGCCAAGATCAGAGGTGCTGGGTACAGGGAGGGTGAGATACTATGATACATACTTTTCTTTTCTTTTTTTTTTTTTTTTTTTCAGAGCTGAGGACCGAGCCCAGGGCCTTGAGCTTGCTAGGCAAGCCCTCTACCACTGAGCTAAATCCCCAACCCCTGATACATACTTTTCTGACTGTCACCCACAGTTCCTGGTTCATAATTTCCGATCTCCAGCAGGCTATAGGAACTAAAACTCCTGTCCTCCCAGGCAAGCAGAAAAGCTCTGTCTGTCTAGGATCTGGCCACAGAGAAATTCTCTGACAGATGCTTTCTGGTAGGAGGTCATAAGATCTCTCCATTCCAAAGAGACCTGCCCCAAACCCTGGAGAGAGTAATGCTTCAGAGGCTCCAGCACGCCCAACTTGAACTGGCCTTTCCTCTACTTCCTCAGGAGGGTCCCAACTCAATTGGGTTATCCTCCAATTCCCCGTCTCTAATTTAAAAAAAAAAAAAATCATAGCTGTTCCTCACTGTTAAGTGACCTATGGAGTGAGACATGACTCCCATTCCCTGGCACAACAATAACTGTCACTGTCCAGGCCACCTCAACACTGTAGTGACACCTAGGAGATGTTTAGAAATGTTGGAGCTACGAAAAAGAGAAAGAGAAAGAGCAAGTCCGGGAGTAGAGACAGGCGCACATTTGGCTTCCAAGCTAGGGAGGCAGATGGGAAGGAAGACAGCCAGTGTAGTCCTTGGTGGAAACTCTAGGGCTGACCAAGAAGCCCCAGGCATCTCTGGGGGACAGAGATCACTGAAGCCCAGAGCAGGCCCGGGACAGCACGAGGAGGGGTATACCCAAACCAAACCAGAGAAAGCAGAGCTCAGGGAAAGGTTGGGAGGGTGGGCTGGGCAAGAAGAGTCAGCAGAGGGCACAGCGAAGCCCACTCATGAGACCAGTAAAGCACAGGAGAGGAGGAGGGGACTGAGAGGGAGGGGACTGGGAGGGGCGGGATTTGGAGGGGCGGGGACTGGGAGGGGCGTGACTGGGGAGGCGGGGACTGAGGGGGCGGGGACTGGGAGGGGCGTGACTGAGAGGAGGAGGGGACTGAGAGGAGGGACTGAGATGGGCAGGGCTGAGGAGGCGGGGACTGAGAAGGGCCGTACTGAGATGGGGGCGGGGACTGGGAGGGGCGGGACTGGGGACGCGGGGACTGAGAGGAGGCGGGGACTGAGAGGGGCGTGGCTGAGAGGAGGAGGGGACTGAGAGGGCGTGACTGAGAGGAGCAGGGGACTGAGAGGAGGGACTGAGATGGGCAGGGCTGAGGAGGCGGGGACTGAGAAGGGCCGTACTGAGATGGGGGCGGGGACTGGGAGGGGCGGGACTGGGGAGGCGGGGACTGAGAGGAGGCGGGGACTGAGAGGAGGCGGGGACTGAGGAGGCTGGGAATGAGATGGGGGCAGGGACTGAGATGGGGGCGGGAACTGAGGGGAGGTGGGGACTGGGGCTGAGATGCTCTGAGGTGAAGGTGGGAAGGACAGGGTGGAAAGGCCAAGGCAAGGACAGTACCTCCCACTTCCACCGTATTGGAAACAAGGGTTTTACTATACAGCCCAGGTGAAAGCTAACTTTGAACTTATGGCAATCTCCTGCCTCACCTTCTCAATACTAGAATTACAGGTATGTCACTACATCCAACCAAGGAGTAGCACTGGGTCCCTCCCCAGTTCAGTCCTGCCGAGGCCAGGCACCTGGCGGCCAGGCCTTGCATGAGCCCTGCTGGAAGGCCAAATAAACACAGGTTTGTGTGGCTGTAACCACCAGCGCCCACACCACTCCACAGGTACCACACAGCTGGCTGACAGTTCCCACCACTCACAAAGGACATCTGGAGCGTCAATCAAGTTCAGAAGATCATCATCCTCTCGGTGCTGGGTGTACTTGAGCTGAGTGCGCTGATGGGCAGCGGACAGCACATCCCGGAGCACCTGAATGTCACGCAGCTTCTTGCACAAGTTTGCTTCCCTCAGTGACTCCTCGTGGTAGCCAATGGCCCGGTGCAGATGTCCCTTACCTGCAGATAGAAACCCATCTCTTAGATCAAGAAAGGCTTTTCTGATTAACTTAAAAAAGGAAAAATTTTTTTCCTAGTGTGTGTGTGCGTGTGCGTGCGTGTATGTGTGTGTGTGTGTTTTCATGTGTGTTTGATGAGGTAACTTTTTTTTTCTTTCTTTTTTTTTTTTTTTTGGTGCATGAAGGTGGGGGGCGGTAGGGGTAGTGGATAGTTCTCAAATATCCCAGGCTGGCCTTGAACCTTTGATCCTCTTGCCTCCACCTCCCTAGTACTGGGATCCTAGGCATGTTCTACCACACCTGCTTTATGTGGTTCTAGGATCCAACCCAGGCCTCATGCTAGGCGAGGCTCCACCAACTGAACAGCTAGGTTAACTACGGAGCAGCGTGAGGACACGTGACAGGAGAATGCTGGAAACAAGGGCAAAGGCCCTGGGGCAGGAGCGTGACCAGGTCTTCAAGGAAAGTAGGCTATGAAAGGGAGAAGGGCAGAGTGGGTCAGGTCAGAGCAAGGACCAGCTCACTCCTGACCTTACAAGTGCCTGGGAGGAAGCCCTCAGGGTGTGAGCCAAGGACTAAGGTGGCCAGGGTCTGTGGGAACACAGGGACCTGGGGAGAGCAGAGGTGACAATGGAAGTTAGGTAAGCTCTGTTGATGTGATTCGGCCAGGGTGGTGGGATAGGAGCAGGTGAGACCTCAGCCACATTTTCCAGGTAAAGCCCAAGTGATTTGCTGACCAAATGTGGAGTGAGAGAGGCAGGCAGGAAAGCCAAGCACGGGCAAGGCACCCCAGAGGCAGAGCCACCGTCACCAAGATGGGGAGATGGTCATGCCCACGACCAAACCAGGATACCCATTGCCAGCCTTCACTCGCGGTTGGTGAAGCATAAAAAACAGGAGTGGGAGCCAGTGCATCCCGGCACTTGGGAAGCTGAGGCAGGAGGATAGCAAGTTCAAGGCTGGCCTGGGCTGCAGAGCTGGGCCTCTTACCGAGAAAAGAACTTGCCCCCAAATGAAAACTATAAAAAAGGCAGGGACATGGTTTAGTGGTAATGTGTTTGCCCAGCATACATGAGGCCCTTTATTCAATCCGCAATTCTGAGAAAGGAGAGAGGGGAGAACAGGGGAGAGGAGGGCAGGGGAGGGCAGGGGAGGGGAGAGAAGCAACAACAGTTTCCATAGCAGTGTGGCACAGGGCCGTCCATGAACGGTTACGGTGTTAGGAGGTAGTCAAGGGCCTGGCTGTGGTGGGAAGCTTGGACACTCATGGAGCTGTGAGGACATAACTCTGGAAAGCCCTCTGTGACTAGGGCAGGCCCACACAATCTCTCAGTGCAAGGTGGTCTCCTTTCCCAAACCCTCCCTCGGAGCCCCGTTTGGGGGCTAAGGAGCAAGCAGAGCCCAACCCCAGGACAGGAGCACGTACCCAGTTGCATGCGCTGCCCATCATTTTTCAGCGTGGCGAGAGGTGTCATCCCTTCTGGCATGTGGTCATAGAGCTGGGACAGGCACTTCTCCTGCTGGTCCTCGTCTGCGCCCGGCTTTACTGCAAAGACAGCCCCGGTTACATCTCTCTGGAGACAGTGCCCCAGACCTGAGTTCCCTTTGAACAATGCCACCGAGCTCTTTTTGGCTCCAAGGCATAGCCTAGGCTACCAGGTTTTAGGCCTTAAGTGAGAGAGGCAGGCGGGAAAGCCAAGCACGGGCAAGGTACCCCAGAGGCAGAGCCACCGTCACCAAGATGGGGAGATGGTCATGCCGACGACCAAACCAGGATACCCATTGCCAGCCTTCACTCGAGGTTGGTGAAGCATAAAAAGCAGGAGTGGGAGCCAGTGCATCCCGGCACTTGGGAAGCTGAGGCAGGAGGATAGCAAGTTCAAGGCTGGCCTGGGCTGCAGAGCTGGGCCTCTTACCGAGAAAAGAACTTGCCCCCGAATGAAAACTATAAAAAAGGCAGGGACATGGTTTAGTGGTAATGTGTTTGCCCAGCATACATGAGGCCCTTTATTCAATCTGCAATTCTGAGAAAGGAGAGAGGGGAGGGGAGGTGGGGGCTGGGCAGCCCATGCAACTGGGCGCATGCTCCTGTCCTGGGGTTAGGCAAACACATCGCCCCAACGGGACAGTCCCACACTAGAGGTTCAGGATTTGATCCTGGACCAACCTCCTCTACCTCCTCCTCCAAGCTGATCATTATATGGAGCCTTCTTGCAGAGCTGGGACCCTGTGGTTGCCTTCCTCCTAGGAGCGGCCATGCCCCCATGAATCTCCTCCCTTACCTCCTCCACCCTGGAAGAGGTCTTTTGTGTTCATTTGGGAGATAGAGTCTCTAGTAGCTCAGGCTGGCCCGACACTAACTATGTAGTTGAGGTTCACCCTAAATTTATGACACTTCTGCCTCCACCTTCCAAGTGTAAGGGTTATAGGTGTGTGCCACCACGCCCAGCTTTTCCAGTCGTATAGACTCAACCCAGGGCTTCCTGCACACTAGGCGAGCAGTCTAACTACTAAGCTTCGTGACCAACTGTGTGACATTGTATGTATGTGTAGCTTGGGATGGGAATATACCCCAGGCCCATAATTTTTAAAACATCAAAATAAAGGAATAGCATGTAATGGCGGCTCATACACAGTGCCGAGGGGCTGAAGCAGGGACTGTGAACCTGAATCCAGCCTAGGGTATGTGGCAGAATCTTATACAAACAGAAGACAGACCCATGATGAGCAAAACACCAATGCTTTTCAAACTGGGCTATATATACTAGGGCAAACTGGGCTATACTAGGGCTCCCCACCCCCACCTCCCAACCCCCAAGACAGGGTTTCTCTGTGTAAAAGCCTTTGGCTGTCCTAGAGATCCACCAGCCTCTGCCTCCCGAATGCTGGGATTAAAGGTTTGCGCCACCACCACCAGGCATCAACATAGACTTTTTGTGCAATCTCTGTTTTGATTTAATTTTGGTGGTAGTGAGATTTGTTTTGTTTTTTATTTTATTTATTTATTTATTTATTTATTTATTTATTTATTTATTTTTGAGACAGGATCTTTCTACACAGTCTTGGCTGTCCTGGAACTCATTATGTAGACCAGACTGGCCTCAAACTCATAGAGATCCATCTGCCTCTGTCTGTGGAATGCTGGGACTTATGGCGTACTACCATGCCCTTAATCACGGATTTTTTTCTTGACACTAATTTTGATTCATTTGAAATATTATCTATGGACCAAGATGCTCACCAGCACATACAAATTAATTAAAATAAGAAAAAATATATCATCTTAGCTGAGCACATGGCACACACCTATAAGTCTAACACTTAAGAGCCAGGCAGAAAGAACAGGAGTTTAAGGCCAGCTTGGCTACATTACATCTAGTCTCAACAAAACAAAGCAAAATTACTATCTGAGGATAGGTATGGTGGCACATCCCTATAATCGTAGCACTCAAAAGGCTAGAGGATCCTGAGTTCAAGACCAGCCTAGGCTACACAGGGAGACCTTGTCCTCTAAGTAGAGATACAATAATTAAATGAATTAAAATAAACACTACTGAGTAAGGCACTATATTTAATTCCCCAAACTTCCAAAATTGAAAATAAAAATAAACTGGGCAGTGGTGGTGCACGCCTTTAATCCCAGCACTCAGGAGGCAGAGGCAGGTAGATCTCTGAGTTCAAGGCCGGCCTGGTCTACAGAATGAGTTTCAGGACAGCCAGGGCTACACAGAGAAACCCTGCCTTGAAATAATAGTAATAATAATAATAATTGGGGCTGCAGAGATGGCTCAGGGGTTAAGAGTGCATACTGGTCTTGCAGAGGATCCCCAGCTCTGGGGCACCTAACATCCTCTTCTGGCCACTGCGGGCACTGCACTCACATGTACAGTCCCACATGCAGACTCATCTATGGTGGTTTGAATGAAAACGGCCCACACAGGCTCATATATTTGCAGGGTAGTCCGCAGTTGATGAACTGTTTGTAAAGGATCAGGAGGTGTGGCCTTGACAGAGGAGGTGTGACACTGAACGTGGGGTCTGAGGCTTCAAAGGCTCACACTAAACCAGTGTCTTTCTTTCTCTCTCTGCCAGCTGCCTATAGATAAGGATGTAGCTTTCGGTTCCTTCTCTAGCACCACACCTGCCTGGTGCTGTGCTCCCTGCCATGATGGTCATGAACTAACCCTCTGACACTGTGTGCAAGTCCCCAGTTAAATGCTTTACTCACTGTGTCTCTGCAGCAATACAAGAGTGGCTACGACAACATAAATTAAAATTTAAAATAAATATTAAGAAATAATTTTAAGCTGAGCATGGTGATGTATATCTTTAATTCCATCACTTGGAAGGCAGAGGCAGGTGGATCTCTGTGAGTTGGAGGCCAGCCTGGTCTACAAACTGAATTCTAGGACAGCCAGGGCTACACAGAGAAACCCTGTCTCAAAAACAAAACAAAACAAAAGTGATTTATCCCCCTGACTCCCATTAGAGTGGTCAACCTTTAATTCCCAGGCATGTGTGACAGTCATTTTGGGTCAATGGGTCCTTTCCACAGGCCTGTGTGATAGCAACTTTGGATCAATGGGTCCTTTCCACCTTGTGCCTTTGTGTTGTCCAAGGGAGGAAGGAAGGCAGGTCCCGCTCAGCTCGACATCCCCCAAAGGTAGCAAGCCCACAGCCCTGAGCCCGAGCCTTACGCTGGTGATCGATGAGGAGGGTGGCGGCAAAGTAGTGAGCCAGGGCCCCGTAGTGGTGGGCCTTCACATAGGCCACACTGGCCCACGAATACGGTATGTTCTCTTTCACTGGTTCCTGGCTCATGGCTGTATGCAGCTGCCGGTAGGCTTCTGCCACCTGAAATATAGAAGGGATGTGGGCAAGGAAAGCCTGGCACAGGGGCCCTCCCAAGCCTGGCTGTGGAGAAAGACTCCTTTCTTCTAAGCCAAATCAATCCTCTGCTGGAGAATGTTCCAGAATGTAGGCGCAAAGCCAAGCAAGTCCACCTGCTGTCAGCATCTCGCTAACAGAGGATCAAGCAACTGTCATTAGGCTGCTTTTTCGGCTCAGCTGCAGATGGAGTGTTGATCCCTACCTGAAACACCAGTACCTGCCCAGCAAACACAGGTCGGCCACCTCGGTGGCACGTTGCTCAGGTTGTGGGCAAGCTGCTGCCATGACCCCCTCTGCTGCTCCTAGGCACCTGTACCAGGATCCTGCCCACCCAGAAGTCACAGGAACTAAGAAGCCTTTACCTTGGCGGCCTCCTGAGCCACCTTTACCAGCACAAAAAACTCGTTCTGGATCCCTGGAAGGCAGACTTTCTCAAACACACTTTCTTGGGCTTGGGCGAGCATCATTTTGATCAGCACACTGAGCATGGCAGGGCTCATGTCGTAACTTGGAGTATGAGTGAATGTCTCTTTCAGGTAGTTTAAAACCCCTAGAATCAGAATATATCGCTCTTTAGTAGGAAATCACACTTACTTTTTCATGCTGCTGTAGAGAAAGAAGAAAGAAAATACAACAGGATTGGGGGGGTCACTAATCGATGAGTGCCTGCACAGCACACAGGAGACCCTGAGTGTGAGCCACTAACCATGCAAAGAAAACTGTCTATCTGTCTGTCTGTCTATCTCTCTATCATCTATCTATCTATCTATCTATCTATCTATCTATCTATCTACCTACCTACCTACCTACCTACCATTTAGCTAATGCACATATACAACTTATACATACTTCTAGTATTATGCACACATATACGTATATGTGGCAGACATCTATAATTTATATGTGTACATATAAAGGTGGCACACACTTATAATCCTAAAGCATCTTGAAAACTATGTGTTTTTCCAGGTGTGTAGCACACACCTTTAATCTTAGCACTAGGGAAGCTGAAGCAGGAGGATGGAGAGTTCAAAGACATTCTGCGCTGTAAACAAGACTCGACCTGACTCTCAGGTGCCATGCTATCTAGTCATCACACTTCTTTGTGCAGACCTAAATAACTGCATGAAAGACCTGACTGCTGCTTGGCCACCCATTCTCACTGCAGCACTGGTCCCAATAGACAGCAGGCAGACCACTCTAAACGCCTGTTGATGGGTTAACAGGTGACCAACACACACACACACACACACACACACACACACAGGAATATTCTTCAGCCTTAAAAAAACTGAGGGGCTGGAGGTAAAGCTCAGTGGTCGAGTGTGTGCTTACAATGTGAGAGGCCCCAGGTTGACTTGGTACTACAAGTCAAATGAGGAATGTGGTGGCCTAATGTCGGCACTGGAGAAGTAGAGGGAGGGGGATCTCTGAGTTCCAAGCCAGTCTGGTCTACAGAGAGAGTGCCAGGCCTCCCAGGGCTGCACAGTGAGACCCTGTCTCAAAAGACAGGTAGGGGACTGCAACTCAGATGTGTGGACAACATGAATGAAAACTTTTATGCTGAGAACAATGAGCCAGCCACAGAATGACAGATAGTACAGGATTCCATTCTGTGAGGTTCCTGGAACAGTCAAACTCAGAGGCACAAAGCAGAACTGGTCACCAGGAGCTGCAGGAACAAGGGAAGGGACATTGCAGTCTAATAGGTACAGATGCCAGGTGTGGTAGCACACCCCTGTAACACCAGCACTTGGAAGGGGGGAGCAGAAAGATGGCCAGATGACCCCGTCTCAGTAAGCGAATAAAAGCCTGAATAAATAAGGCCTGCTCCAGTGTGCACGATGAGGCCACGCTGGAGCTGGAGGGAGCCGGTGGCTGCACAGGGCACTTCATGCAACTGAGCTGCACACTTAAAAAAACCGTCAACAAGAAAATTGTATCTCATGCATATTTACCACAGTAAGAAATAGTTAAAACTGTAACTTATGACATCTCTACCTCATCACAGTGTTTTACACTGGATTCTCTTCGAAGACATTCACATATGCATGAAGCAAGGGAACCAGCTTTGTTTCTGTCCCACCCGGGACATTCCATCCATGACTGGGCATGTGATGCAGAAAACAGAAAGGGTGCCAGGGCTTTTCCCTGGGGAAGCCTCCACTGGACATGCCCACACTGCCACCCTCGACTGACTTCCTGACACTTAGAAGAGTTAACTGTGGCAGTTAACTGATGGTTAACCTGGAGCTGAAGGGGACTGGACTGCATGCATCCCATCCAACTGGTTCCTCTGGTTTTGCTGCCCCAAAGAAGGATGGTGTCTGCTCCAGGCTGTTGGCCCCCTCCTTCCCCCATCCCAGACTGTCCTGTTACTAAGTTTCTTTGTTTGTATTTCTGAAGCCTTGGAGGCAGGTCACAAAGTGTGACTCCCTAAGATTCCTCAGAGGTCAGCCACAATTACACAAGCCTGCCATCCCAGCATGCCAGAGACTGAGAGTTCGGGCCAGCCTGAGCTAAATATTAACAAGCCCTTGCTTCCATGAGTCAAAATGGCAAAGCTGTGGTACTTCACAGGTCTTAGAGTGATGTTTCCCGGCAGGCTCATGCAGGGAGAGGAAAAGATGAAGCATGGTGAGCGAAGGGATGCTAGGCTGGAGAGGTGAGTGGTGGCACACACTTGTAATTGTGGCACTCAGGAGGCCGAGGCATGACAATCACCTCAAGTTCAAAGTCAGCCTAGTGAGTTAAAGACCATTTGGTTAACACGGTTGACAACCTGTCTCAAAGGATTAAAAAAAAACACCCAGCTATCAAACTGGCTGCTTGGACGGTTACCTTGTGGTCTGCATCCCAACTGCCATTATTACCCTCCGTCCTGCAGACACGGGACCTGCTAGACAGGAGCAATACAGCCCGCCGCAGCCTCGGTCAGTGCCTGGCTGGCCCGCTGCACCGACTCTCATGACCCGGCCCTGACAGCTTGGTGCTAAGCTGGTTCTCTTCTCTGGCCCTCATTCTCATTCAAAACGGGATGAGCTGTAAGGGGATGAAGTTAAAACAAGCCGACCGATCGAGGTGGCACACACCTATGGTCTCAGCACTTGGTGAGGCAGGAGGACCCCAATTCCAGGCCAATGTGAACTAGAAAGCAAGTTCCACCCCGGACACCGTAGAGAAAGCGGCTGGGAGTGTTCGTGGTCTCTGGAGGTGATGGAGGCGGCCGGCTCCTGGTGCATACTGCCTGGCAGTGCTGAGGTCAGCCGCGGCCGGCTCTGCCAACTCGGCCGATTAACACAATATGAAAGTGCAGATAATAACAGTAATTCCCTTTATCTGAGGTTCAGCTTTGTTCCGGCTCAGCTACATTCAGCCAACTGTAATGTGATAATGTGACACGGAAAATTCCAGAAACAGGCAGTTCATAACACTGATCCCCTTGTATTGTTATCATTGTTCTGTTTTTATTGTTTTGTTAATCTTTGACTGTGCCCAGTCTATCACGGATATGGACATATTACAGGACTTCTTTCTTCTGTCTTCCTTCCTCGTCCTTTCTCCTGTCCCTTCGTTTGCCGCCTAGAGCCTCCTCACACATGCCAGGCAAATGTCCTACCCCCAAGCTCTGTCTCCAGGCCTCAGACTGTTTATAGTTTCATGCATGTGTTGGAACATGTTCCCTTATGCATAGATTACTGTATTGACTGATACAGTAACAACTAATAGAAAATTCTAAAGACTACATCTTCACCAGTTAAGGCAAGTTACTGTATTCCCATCATTGAGAAATATTCCTGGCCATCACTGAAGCCACTCACCTGGAAAAAATTAATCATTAACAACAAGCCTCACTATGCATATGAACCCTAGTGGATTGAGATCACATGATGCCAACCATTGAGTAAGTCTCCTGACCAAGAAGTTACACAGCCATTCCTTTCTCCTTTATATGTGTGGTATTATAGATTGACCCTAGGGCCTCCCTCAAGCTAGTCAAGCCTTCTACCTCTGAGTCACGCCCCGCTAGCCCCTCACTGGTGGATTTCAGGCAAGTGCTCTTTCTCTGGAGTCATGCCCCAGGCCCTTGTCAGACTTGTAAGGCATTAGTACTGGGTGGGTCTGCAGAGGACCCATGCAATGCTCTTGAGCTAGGGACAGGGCCAGCACCATTGGTGCCACTTGGTGGGTTCGAGACTGTAGCATGGCTGCCCTGGAGGACACGCACCTGCAGCTCTCTGGAAGGCATCCACTGCGCTCTCCAGCCCAGCCTGTGTCTGCCGGTTACAGCGGGTCCCAATCTGGGTGTAGAGTGCCCCGATGTTGAAAAGAATGCTGGCCTTCTCCAGCAGCAGGTTCTGCTGGCTGACTGGAACCCCAGTGAGGGAGTCATACCTATGTAAAACAAACAGGTCCTGATCATACAGATGACTTGGCTAATTAACCCCACTTCTGGGCACACAAGAACAAAAGCTCACTTCTCACATGAAATTCAAAGATGCACACACAAGCAATCAGGCTTTTGTTTCCAAGCAAGATGATAGGTCTGACTGTATGTGCAGTGGACAGCTGTCCCGTGACCTTGAAGCCCCACCCCTAGAGGTGCAGCAGGTGACTGCTCCATGCAGTACATGTGGGGCGCGGCCTCTCAGCGACCCTTGAGACCTGGGGTGCACACAGGCATCACTCTCGTCTCTCCCTCGTGGGACTTGGATAAGGGACTGGTTCAGGTGGCCAGAACAGTGTTCTAGAACCTGTGACAATTCTGTTCTGTACAGTGAGTTTTTCCCCTTAATAAATTCTTTGCCCTTTAAACAGACTCCGTGGATTTTCTCGTTTTATATATATGGGGTTCATACCTATCATCCCAGCACTTGGGAGGCTGAGGCAGGAGGACCATGAATTTGAAGCCAGCCTGGGGTATACAGAAAGACCTACCTCAAAAGAAAAAGAAAAATATCCCCACAAGCCAGACCTGGTGGTGATGCTTATCATCCTGGCACCCTCTGAAGGCTGAGGCAGGAGGATTGTGAGTTTGACAGTCTGGGCCACCTACCAAGAAACCTTTCTTAAGAAACCATATTAGGGCTGGAGAGATGGCTCAGAGGTTAAGAGCACCGACTGCTCTTCCAGAGGTCCTGAGTTCAATTCCCAGCACCCACATGATGGCTCACAACCATCTGTAATGAGACCTGGCACCCTCTTCTGTATACATAATAATAAATAAAATGTTTAAAAAAAAGAAACCATATTAATCTTTAAATGATCATGGAAAAGAGTTAAATGTTTTGTTTTAAGTTTCAAAATCTCCTTCCAGTGGTACACATCTATCATCACAGCACTTGGCTTGCAGAGACAGGAGGATTGCAGCCAGTTTGAGGTCGATTTAAGAGGCTCTTGGGACTACATGGTGAAATCCTGTCTTTAAAAAAAAACAAAAATTCTCTTTTTGCTGTCCTTGTCCCTGGGATCAAACTCAATTTCAGCTCACACCCACACCCTGCTCCATGTAAAAAAAAAAAAAAATCTTCTCAAAAATAAAAAAAAAAAAATTGTCTCGCTTCTCATTAGTTCCACCTGAGAACTCTGGATCTCCCTCAATGACAAAATGAACACACACACACACACACACACACACACTCACACACTCACACACACACACAGGCCCCTTTCCAAGGCTCGTTTGAGAAGCAAGAAGCCACAGTCACAGTTTTCCATCTCTGGGTCTTTACACAAACACAGATTTGCAGACAGTCCCTGCCCAGGAACCTGCTAGGCAAACACCACAGTCAGAACGTGGAGGTGCACAGCAGAGGGGACCCCAGAGAACACTTACCAGGTAAACAAGAGCCCCATGTGGCGGGTGGCCGGGAAAAACCTACTCTCCACAAAGCCCAGCTGGATGAAGTAGGACATGAGCAGCTCAACCCCTGCCTCATCCCTGCTGGGTGTTCGACAAGCCTGAAAAGGAAGGCATGGAGGTGTAAGCAAGGTGAGGATGTGGTCCAGGCCCATCCCTGAACACTCAGACACCTTGCCGTGGGTATCATGAACTCTAGGAGAGGCAGTGGAGGAGGAGGAAAGAGGAATCCTGGAACCCAGGCCCAGCCCCAACACGGGCAAGTCTCACCCCTTCCACCGTCTTCTGACACAGCATGGGTATCGTGGATGATCCCAACAGCCCCTCTCCAAGCCCAGCATCCTGGACTTCCTAAGGCTACAAGTGTCATTCACGGGATGTCCAGAGCCTCGGCAAGCAGAGCTGACTGGCTGACTGCTGCACTTACCTGCCGCAGGTCCATAAGATCTGCAATGTCGTCTTCGTACAAATAGCTGTCTTCGCTGTAATGTTCCAAGATAAAATCCTGTTAGGAGAAAAAGACAGCGTGTGAGTCAACAGCCGTGGCTGCAGCTGGAGGGAGCTGTGTGCCCTGTGTGTACAAGGCCCTGGGTTCTATCTCTGAAGGGACACAGCCCACCACAGCACGTGGCTCTGGTGGCCTTGCCCTCCTCCCCCATTCCCTCTGCCTTGCTAAAACCCCTTAGATCACATTCCTAACACTAGCCACAAGGTCTGTTCCCTTATTTGGCCACTTCCTCCTCCTGAGGCTGACTACCAAGGTCCAGCAATCAGAAGCCCCCTTTGGCTCACCTAATTAAGATGCCCAATTAAAATGAAACACTTCACAGTAACACAGGGTTCCCCCTTTACCTTTGTATACCGCCGTTTTCCTGTGGGCCACGTCCGTCTCCTCTCTACCCAGAGGCAGTCCTTCGCCCCTCACCCCTGGCCCTCTCCCTTTGTCCCTCATCCTCCATCTCCTTTACAACAGCACCCCAGCCCATTCCAACACAGACCTCCCCTTGCTCTCTTCTGAAGAATGACACCTGCCAGGCCTGAGTCAGAAAGCAGCCACTTTAACATCTCTTCCCTGCTTCCCTGGTGTTTGGCTGTGGTTTGTGCCTAATCTGGGGTCTGGAAGGGAGCCCCCACCATGCGGGAATCTACGTCAGTCCCAGCATGAGGGAAACCCACCAAGTCAAAACCATAAATCTAGCGGGTGCTGGGGTGCACAGCTGTAATCCCAGCACTTGGGATGCTGAGACAAGAGGATTGGCAGATCTGAGGCCACCCAAGCCACATGTTGAACGGCAGGACAGCCCGAGCTGTTGTAGAACATTATTTTAAGGTGTTACTTTTGTTTATGTTGCATTTGTTTAACTCTGTGAAGCTGGGTTACTGTGCCTGTGTAAAACACCTGGTGGTCTAATAAAGAACTGAATGGTCAATAGCAAAGCAAGAAAAAGGATAGGCGGGGCTGGCAGGCAGAGAGGAGAAATAGAAGGAGAAATCTGGGAGAAAAGGAGAAGTATCCAGACAAGAAGGACATCAGGAGCCAACCACCCAGGGCCAAACAGCCAGCCACAGAGTAAGAAACAAAGAAAGGTATATAGGAATAGAAAGGAAAAGGCCCAAAGCCAAAGGTAGATGAGATAATTTAAGGAAAGCTGACTAGAAACAAGCCATGTTAAGGTAAGACATTTACAAGTAAGAATAAACTTCCATGTGTGATTTATTTGGAAGCTGGGTGGCGGGCCCTCCAAGAGAGTAAAAAGAACAAAAATATGAACAACACTGAGCTACATACATGACAGCCTATCTTAAAAAACAAACAAACAAACAAACAAAAAAACAACAGAACCAAGTGGGCTGAAGAGCTAGCTCAGCGGTTGAGAGTGTGAGGGTCACTCTCCAGGGGACCCAGGTTAACCCATGTCAGGTGGGTCACATCTTCTCCTATGTCCAGCTCCACGGGATCAGATGCCTCCAGCCTCCTCGAGCACCTGCACTGATGTGCACAAACCTCCCCACCATATGCCATTTAAAAAAAATAATAACTTTTTTTTGGTTTTCAAGACAGGGTTCCTCTGTGTAGCTGTGGCTGTCCAGAACTTACTCTGTAGATCAGGCTGGAAAAATAATATTTCTTAATGCAAAGAAAAAAAATTGAAGGGAAAAATATCTCTCTAACAGTTAGGTGATGATACATTAACAACTTCTGACAGACCTGCAAGTGCTCAGACCTCCACCTTTACTCTGCCTCAGTACCTGGACACATGGTCTTCTGAGCCAAGGCGACCGACCGGCCTAGGGACTTCTGGAGGGGAGGAGGACCTTTGTGTGAATGTCCTTGGTGGTTAGACTTATAAGATGCCCCAGGACAACCCTTTAATTGAGAGCACAACAACCCCTTGTTTAAAAACTGCTCTGAGTTCATGTGGCCATTCAATGGACAATGATGGGCACTTGCTAATGCCAGTCACTGTTTGATGATCCTTCCCTTCACCTGGCTCACAGTGACACAGGGGAGGTGACCCACAACAGGTTAACAGGATGTACAAATGGGATTGTTCATGCTTCTTGACTTCAGACTTTTTCAGATTTCAGATTAGTCGTATACACATACTATATTTTGGGCCCCAATATAAACTTGAAATTATTATTTTTTTCCTTTTTAAAAGATTTTTATAGACAGGCAGCGGTGACACATGCCAATTGGATTTCTGTGAGTTCAAGGCCAGCTTGGGCACAGAGAAGCCAGGAGAGGGCACTGTTTCCCCGGAACTGCAGTTACAGTTTTGCAAGCTACCATTTGAGTTCAGGGAACTGAACCTGGGTCCTCTGCAAGAGCAGCCAGTGTTGGCAACCGCTGAGCCGTCTCTCCAGCCCCAGGTCCCGTTTCAATACATGCTTTGTACATGCAGCCTGAAAATTTTCTTACACAATACTTTAAAGAAATTTAGTGTAACTGGGCAGTGGTAGTTGGTACACACCTTTAATCCCAGCACTCAGGAGGCAGAGGCAGGCGGATCTCTGTGAGTTTGAATCCAGCCTGGTCTACAGAGCAAGTTCCAGGACAGCCAGGGCTACACAGAGAAATCTTGTCTCAAAGAAACAAAAAAGAAAGAAAGAAAGAAAGAAAGAAAGAAAGAGAGAGAGAGAGAGAGAGAGAGAGAGAGAGAGAGAGAGAGAGAGAAAGAAAAGAAAAGAAAAGAAAAGAAAAGAAAAGAAAAGAAAAGAAAAGAAAAGAAAGAAAGAAAAAGAGAAAGAAATTTACTAAAGTAGCCTAAATAAAAGTTGGGGAAGGGGATTTCAAGAGATGTCTCAGCAGTTAAGAAACATGGCTGTTCTTTCAAAAGGACCCAGGTTCAATTCCCAGCATCTACATGGTGGCTTACAACCATCTGTAACTCCAATCCTAGAGGATCTGATGCCCTCTTCTGACCCCCAGGGGCAGCAAGCATGCATATGGGGCACAGACATATATGTAGACAAAACACCTATATACAAAATAAAAGTAAAATAACTCTTTAAAAAAAAATCAGGGAGGTGGGGAGGTGGACAAAATTCTCGTTGCACAATCATTTAGAATTGCATCCCCAGCACCCATGAGTAAAAGCTGGGTCTACAGTGCATGCATGGGACCCCAAAGTCTTGGAGACAGGGCCAGATAACCAGATACTAGGCGTTCACTGACCCCATACTCCTAAAAGAAGGAGGAGGAGGAGGAGGAGGAGGAGGAAGAGGAGGAGGAAAAGAAGGAGGAGGAGGAGGAGGAGAAGAAAAAGAAGAAGAAGAATGTTGAATAAGCTCCAGGTTCAATGAAAGACGCTGTCTCAGAACAAGGAGGTGGTTCAGGGAAGACCAGAGCAAGGCACTCATGAACCCACCAAAGCTGTGGCTGCCTGCCCAAGATCTGCACAAAAGCAACCCAGTCAACATTCCAGCCTAGCAGGGAGAACTCACAGACTCTCACCCTCACTGAGAAGCTATTGACAGCAGATGACTTCCGAGACGGGGAAAGTTAACTTTCTTTAAGGGTGTGGCCCATAGGAGATCCACTCCGATCCCATGGTGGCCCTGTATCCCTGAGTATATGGGCAGCTCAAATAGGATTTGGTGGGTTATAAAAATGAAAAGGCATAAAGTTGGGAAGTGGTAGGGGAGTTGGGGGATGGTGTGTGGATCTGGGAGGAGTTGGGAGAAGGAGGGTAAATATGATCAAAATACATTATATGGCCAGGTGGTGGTGGCACACACCTTTAGTCCCAGCACTCAGGAGCAGAGCCAGTCAGATCTCTGTGAGTTTGAGGCTAGCCTGCTCTACAGAGCGAGACCCAGGACAGGCACCAAAACTACACAGAGAAACCCTGTCTCGAAAAACCTAAAATATATATATATAGATATAGATAGATAGATATAGATAGATATAAATATATGAATATACAAAATACTCCAAGAGCTAATGAAATATTTTATTAAAAAAAATAAGATGTAGGGGACTGGAGAGATGGCTCAGAGGTTAAGAACACTGGCAGCTCTTCCAGAGGTCCTGAGTTCAATTCCCAGCAACCACATGGTGGCTCACAACCATCTATAATGAGATCTGGTGCCCTCTTCTGGTGTGCAGGCAAACATGTAGACAGAACATTGTATACATAATAAATAAATAAATCTTGAAAAAAAAATAAATAAATAGACAAATAAATAAATAAAATGGAGCTCAACAGAGGAACACACCCAACTTTAACCCGTGGTCTCCACACACATATATGCACAGGTAAACACACCCGAAAAAACACGTACATATACATACAAACACAAAATAAAAACTAAAGTAAAAGTCACTAATGAAAAAGTAAAACCAATATTTGGGGGGAAATTTGCCAATCCACAGAAGCAGCCAGATGTGGTAGGTTGCAGCTGGAACCCTAGCAGTTAGAAGGCTGAGGCAGGAAGACGGATTAGGAAGACATAGATATCCTGTCTCAAAAGGAAAAAAAAGAGCAAAACCAGGAGCTGGGAATGTAGTTCAGTGCACTGGCCCAGCCAATTCTGCAGCATTGGGGCCAATCTCCAGTGCTGTTAAAACATAAAGTTCGGGGTGGTGCCATCCTGGAGAAGTGCAGGCAGGCCTGACTGCCAGGAAGGAGTTCAAGGCCAACCTGAGCCACATGTGACCCTACATCAAAAAACCAAATCAAAAGAAATTTATTTTGATGGCATTTCTCCCCCATCTCCTAATGCTGGGACAAGAGCCCACGGTCTTAATGCTAGCCAAGCACTCTTTACTGAAGTACATCTCCAGCCCTGGTGATGCTTGCTAATAAATATGGCTACTTTAAAGCTTATGTCCTTAAATAGAGTGGATCACACCATGACGCTTGCCTGACCTAACATTCCAAAGAAACACAGGTCGGGCCTGGATCAAGTTCACCAGCCACTCCTCAAGCATGAATGTGGATGGAGAAAATGGAAAGTCTGCTAATTGGTCTCATTTTTGCATGACTGACATCTGCAGGCTCCCTTTTAGGCTAAAATGACACGGTTGGAAACCTCAGCTGAGCAGTGGTTGGCCATGTCCACAACACGTTTTTTTTGTTGTTTTGTTTTTTTAACTCACTTTAATGTGGAATTTGGCACATGACCTATTTGGATCTCTACAGATGCCATAAAATCCCCAGGTTCCTATGACACGAGTCGCCTTTTAAAACGCCTGCATTCTTGTAACTCTGGCACTAAGCTAAATCTTAAAGAAACAAAGCCACAAACACAATGGAAGACACTCCTTCAAACCCTGCCTAGAGCCACAGAGCGATGGTGGGTCACAGCCAGAAGAAGTTCATGCACCTGTGAGAAGGCAGCGGAAGGCACCACTGTTCAGATGCTTTCCTCCCAGAAAATCAAGTTCCTGATAACCTTGAGTCCTAAATTGCTACTATCTGCCCTTCTCCAAGCGGAGTACTCCCCTCTCACAGGGATGTGGCCTGGATTTGACCAGAGCAGAAGTTTAAAAAAAAAAAAAAAGGAGCCTGGTGAGGTGGTACACACATTTAATGCCAGTACTTGAGAGGCAGAAGCAGGTAGATCTTTGAGTTCGAGGCCAGGGCTACTTAGAGAAACCCTATCTCAAAAAACAAACAAGACCCTGGAGGGGTTGGAGACATACATGACTCACTGGCTAAGAGCTGCTCTTGTAGAAAACCTGGGTTCATTTCCCAGCACCCACATGGTAGCTTACAACCGTCTCTAACTCCAGTTCAGGGGATCCCTCTTCTGGCCAATCCCAGTACTGCATGCACATGGTGCACATACATACATGCAGGCAAAGACTCATACCAATCATAACAACACCAATAATAATTTTAAATGCCCCTTATAAAGGCTTATTTGTACCAAGAGATGAACAGTCTCTGTTTGAGAACAGAGGTGAAACAAAGATGTTTTCAAAGTATTAACCAACTGTTCTTAAAAGATACATTTTGAGCAGCTGGAGAGAGGGCTCCTAGGTTGAGAGCACTTACTGCTCTTGCAGAGGACCTGGGTTAGGTTCCTAGCACCAACACTAGGTGGCTTGCAGCTGCCCTCACTCCAGATCCAGGGAATCCAACGCCCTCTGGCCTCCAAGGGTGCTTCATGCACATGAGTTCCAGCTTGGGCTACACAGTGAGACTGTCTCAAAGGGAAAGAACAGTGAGGTGGCTCAGAGGGTAAGGACACTTGCTGCCAAGTCTGATGACCTCAGTTCTATTCCTGGGACCCAAATGACGGGAGAAAAGACCCAAATGCAAATTGTCCTCTGACCTCCACACACCCATAAGGTCTGCAAGTAAACACACACACATACACACAAACAGCACACACATATACACACAACACAAACACACAGAGCACACACAAATAAATATGTGCATACACAAATGTAGATTTTTAAAAAATCTTTGAGAATAAAGACACTAAAATAGAGTATAATCTACCTTTGGTCAGGCACACAAAAGTAACTACAAAATAACCAAACACAGACTACGAACACAGCTCACTATAGAGTGCTTGCCTGCATGCACAGGTCCTGGGTTCCAGTCCCAGACAACAGAGGGGGCAGACAGGGTCAGAAGCCACCAGAGATGACAGTGAGTTTCAGAGGAGTGAATACACAAAGCTCTCTTTGTAAGTGGCCAAGTGAGGTCTCGAGGTCACCTTACAGACATCAATTGACAGTGGAATCACAGTACCTAAAGCCACTGCAAAGAATATGTCACCATTTCTCCCTGGGCCCAGAGCCCACTGTCTGAGATTTACCTTGAGGACGACCGAAAAGTCAACTTCTTTGGTTTCCTTCAGGCCGAGAGGAATCAGAGGGATGGTGAAGGTCTCCCTATAGGAACACAAAGGGTACATGAACAGCCCAGCCCAGCCCCTCAACACCCACGGCCTCGCCACCCACAGCCAGCTCAGGTCCCTGACCCCCATCCTCTAGGTCAGCATCCTTCCTTCTGTTTGAAGAAATCAACCACCAGCATCCTAAGATGCTGGATATGACAGCCTAACTCACCAGGCCCCTACTGTGGTGATATATTGTGTGCCCTAATAAAATATGCCTGAAGATCAGAGAACAGAACAAGCCATTAGATTAAACATAGAGGCCAGGCAGTGGTGGCACACACCTTTAATCCTAGCACTTGGGAGGCAGAGACCCAGAGCTCTGTGAGTTCAAAGCCACCCTCGACTATATGAGATTGATTCAATCTAGGAGAGAAACAGAGCCAGGCACACATCTTTAATTCCAGTACTTGGGAAGCACACATGCCTTTAATGGCTGGATGGAGAAAGGTACATAAGGCGAGGAGACAGGAACCAGAAGCCTTTTTGGCTGAAGAAGCTCATAGAGGCCGATTGGCTGAGACCTTCTCAGGCTGAGGGGTCCTAGAGGTAAGATGTGGCAATGGCTTGTTCCTTTGCCTCTCTGCTCTTTCCGCATTTACCCCAGTATCTGGTTCCGGGTCTTTTCTGAGGCCATTTAGGAATCCGTGTTACAGCCTGCTGCTCTAATTCATCTCTGTCTCAGCTCTCTCCGGGCAGCTGTGCTGGGGTTAACACAGGGCTGCCCGAGTGCACGAGGCTCAGGTCTGGGGTTCTCCCTGCTCCACTCATGCATTCTGCCACCCTGGACCTCCCTCTAACTGTCACCTCCCTCTTCTACTTATCACCACAGCATGTCTGTCCTGCCCCCAACATCTCCCATGACAGAACCTGGGGCTCTCAGAGCTCTCTTTTTTTTAGGGGCATGTCATACCGTGTTTCTTATTGCACAGACCCCCAAAGGCCACTTTGTCACCCACAGATTGACCTGTGAATGCTCCCTGGACCTACATTCCTAAGGGCAGGGCCAGAAGGAAGTGTTGTGTTTTGCAAATAGGGATTTAGCTCTTTGACCTGTAACAAGAGACCTCCATGGGCTGCTGAGCCTGACCCAGAGAGGAGGCCAGGAATGCTGGGCAGGGTTGAGTGGACCGCGGCTGAAAGCTGAAACTGCCTTGGTGGTACAATGGTGCTAAAGGCACGTGAGACCCAGTCCAGGCATGTGGTCTCCGCAGAAGACTGAACCCTGGTGGAAGCTGCTAAGTCTGGGTCTCACTGTCTGAGGCCCCAGGCCTCCTGTGCTCCCCTCATGCCGGGCAGCTACTGCCCACTAGGCTACCTCCACCCCAGGGGGCACTAACAAGACTTTCTGTGGCCTGGGCCTCTCTCCGAGTTTCCTCATTTGCACACTGAGATCATGTCTTCTCTGCCTGCCTCACAGAAGTGTTGAAAGATCTAAGGTACTAAGAAAGAGACAACTCTTTTGGAAAACATGCAAGGTGTTGCCTGGAATCCTCATGTCCCTCTGCTTTTTCTGGTGACAAAGGAAATTAACTGAAGCCACTGTGAGGAGTGGCCACATGAGGCTGCAAGTGCCTCTCTTGGTAGGAAGAACACCCCTGATCTTCAACACAGCAAGCGGGAGCCCAGACTGTACTACCACCCTGCCTGGAATGCGTGAGCCTCTTAGCCCTTACGCACAAAACACCAGATTCTAACTTCAGAGCACAGGCTCAGAGAATCTTGCCCAGGGGGTGGGGTTGGGGGGTTTGTTGTTATTTGTTCTCACTGGGCTTTTGAAACTGCACCAGGAGTCCACAGGTAAGCCAGACACAGGTGTCATAGGCCAAACAACCAGCAGGGTTCCGGGCATGAATGTTTGTCTCCACCTTTGAGAAACGCCCCAGGTGACATACAAGGATCAGTATTAGGAAATGCGCATTCCAAGGTGACTCAAAATTCTCTAGTGTCTTCATTCTGTTAATCCAGGAAACTATCTCTGGTTTCCACTCAGACTCACCCACTTCTTGAGAAGGCTCAGCTTCCCCACGCAAAAGGCATGGAAACTACTTCCTTGGGACATTTTGGTTGTTTTGTTTTGTTGTGATACTTAGGAATGGGCCTTGGGCAAACTAAGCAAACACTCTACCAACTGAACCACTTGGTCCCTCTCTAAAGATTCTAGGCTGGGGCTCTACCACTGAGTCACACCCCAGCCCCTCACTGGGGGATTCTAGGCAGGGGCTCTACCACTGAGTCACACCCCAGCCCCTCACTGGGGGATTCTAGGCAGGGGCTCCACCACTGAGCCACAAAACCAGCCCCTCACTGGGGAATTCTAGGCAGGGGCTCTAGCACTGAGCCACACCCCAGCCCCTCACTGGGGGATTCTAGGCAGGGGCTCTACCACTGAGCTACACCCCAGCCCCTCACTGGGGGATTCTAGGCAGGGGCTCTACCACTGAGCCACAAAACCAGCCCCTCACTGGGGGATTCTAGGCAGGGGCTCTACCACTGAGCCACACCCCAGCCCCTCACTGGGGGACTCTAGGCAGGGGCTCCACCACTGAACTACATGTCCTGACCATTTTATTTTTACTTTGACACAGTATCTTGTTATGTAGCATGAGCTAGCCTCAAACTCATGATCCTCCTGTCTCAGCTTACTGAATAGCTGGGATTATCACCCAAGCTACCAGACCACACTGATTATTTCTTCTTAAACATGGGTATCTCTCCACACCATCCTCACAGCGAGCAGAGAAATAAACTCTGAGCATTTCTGAGTGCTTCACCTCAAATGCTCCCTGAGGAAAGGGTTTGAATCTCAGCATTCATGTCTCAAATATTTAACAGGGTCCTTTTGTAAAGGACCCCACTGTACCATCTTCTATGGGGATTTGGATGGGTTCTCCACTTTTCAGAGTAAAATATGTCCATCAAAGCAGTTGATGCTTTTTGGCATAATCCACCTTCCAGTTCTTTCCCTACAAACCTCACAGGTTCATCCCTTTCACCCCAGTGGCGCTGCCCGGTCCACTACCCCAGCATCTTTTAGTATCCTGGATGCAGACACACTCTGCGGCCCAGAGCATTTGGAAAGACTGCTCACTCACTCGGTGCCCTGGTACACTCCCACGGAGATGTTCAGTCCCTCCAGCTCCTCCTTCAGCATCTGCAGGTCTGAGTTGACGAAGCTCAGCTCCAGGCGGACCTGTTCCCGCACCTTCTGGTTTGTGGCCACTCTGTTGAGCGACAGAGACGCGGAAGAAGGGGAAGAGAGAGAGAAGACTCAGCCGGTGACCTTGCTGAGCCATTCCCACAAGGAATCTCGGGGGATGGCTATTAGACGCAATCAGATGAGCTACCCCAGAGACCCTGAGCTATCCTGACCACACCAGCCAACGGTCGGGCCTGGGGTGTGGCTAGCGACACTGAAGCTGCTGGGCATGAATCCTGAGAAAGTCTTGAAAGGAATTAGCCTTGAAAAGACCAAAACCCAACCCAAACAAAAACCTCCTCTTGTCACCCAAGAACAGGTCACAAATTATCTCCTTAACACGTGGGAGGCAGAAACAGGAGGACTGAGAGTTTGGGGCCAGCCTGGGCTACCAAGAGTGACTGTCTCACTGAAAAACCAATCAAAATAAAACTTTGACTAGGAATCTGACCACACACAAGGCTGGTGAGTCAGTCAGTGGTTAAGTGGGTGCCGCTCTTGCAGAGGACCCAAGCTGGATTCCCAGCACTCACGTCAGGTGGCTGACAGCTGTCTGTCACCTCAGCTCTAGGAGGATCTGACACCTCTGGCTTCTTCAAGCACCAGCACTCATGTACTCATGTGTATACACACACACACACACACACACACACACACACACACACACACACACACACACACACACACCAGCTTGAGAGGCAAAGGCAGGTAGCTCTCTGTGAGTACAAGGCCAAAACCAAAGATAGATAGATAGATAGACAGACAGATATACCTTTTAAAAAGGGAGACTATACAGAACCTGACAAAGAGCACCTATGTATGAAAGCTGGTAGCTACCATCATGTTTACTGGTGAAAGACTGATCACTTTCCTCTTCTGAACAAAGCAATGAGACCACTCTTATGTTCACCTTTCTCTTCCTTGCTAGGGATGGACCCAGGGCTTTGTACACACAAGGCAAGTTCTGTATCACTGAGGCACACTCCCAACCCATACTTTTGGTTTTTGGTTTTTCAAGACAGGGTTTCTCTGTGTAGCCCTGGCTGCTCTGGAACTCGCTCTGTAGACCAGGCTGGCCTCAAACTCAGAGATCTACCTGCCTCTGCCTCCTGAGTGCTGGGATTAAAGGCATATGTCACCACCACCACCCAGCTCCAACCCACAATTTTACCACTCCCTGTTGTGGAATATTCCTTTACACTGTCTGAAAATGTCACTGCGGTTGATTTAATAAAAAGCTAAATGGCTGATAGCTAGGCAGGAGGTACAGCAATGACTTCTGGACAGAGAGAGTTCTGTGAGAAGAAAGGCAGAGTCACCAGTGGATGGACACAGAGGGAACAGACATGCAGGAGGAGAGGTAAAAGCCACAAGCCACATGGCAACATATAGATGAATAAAAATGGGTTAATTTAAGTTATAAGAGCTAGTGGGACAAGCTTAGGCTGTAGGCTGAGCTTTCCTAATTAGCAAGAAGTCTCTGTGTTGTTATTTGGGAGCTGGTGAGACGATATAATAAGACTCATTACAGCTCCCTGGCCTCCTTCCCTCCCTCCCTCCCTGCCTCCCTGCCTCCCTCCCTCCCTCCCTCCCTCCCTCCCTCCCTCCCTCCCTCCCTCATCATCCCAAGTGCTGAAATGACAGGTTGAACCACCAAGCCCAGCTGAATTAACAACCCCAGTGGTAGAGTACTCCAGCATGAGTAAGGCACTCATCCCTAGCACAGAAAGAAAGAGGTGGGGAGTGATTAAATGAGAAGGGGACCCTAAAGTTTATATGGAGCTGCAGATAACCGAAAAGAGCCAAAACGATTTTGAGAAAGTAAAGCAAAGTTGGAAGATGTGTGCTATCTGATTTTAAAAGTCACTACAGTCAGGCATGGTGGCGCATGCCTTTATTCCCAGCACTTGGGAGGCAAAGGCAGATGGATCTCTAAGTTCGAGGTCACTACAAAGCCCAGAGCAAATTGGTACGGCATGGTACCGATTAACATGCACCTGTGCATTTATGGTCAACAGATTTTGATAAAAATGCTAGGACAGCTGGGGTGTAGGGTGGGGACAGACATTTAGTAAATGAATGAAGCAATTAGATTTTCATTAGCTGCTGGCAGCCAGGAGGGGTCCTGGGCTTGGAGGGCTCTTTGACCTTTGGATACAAAGATGACTCAGAAATCAGTCCTAAGGTTTGAGCTGTCTCTAGAACAGGTGAGGTTTCTCATCACCTCATTGGTGGAAGAAGCATTCTCAAATACAGTACACCTAGGCAAGACGGCGGATGTTCCCAGCTATCTCTGGGCCCGGCTAGAGGATGGACAAATCTAGAACCATCTGGTCCTGGTCAGGGAGCAAGGATGGCGGCTTGGGTTCCTGGGTTCCTCTGCTCCATACCCAGGCTGCTTTTCTGAATGAAAACAAATGGCTTCTATGGATCTCCTCAGAGGAAGACGGCCTTTTTACATCAGTGACCCATTTGTGCTGTGTGGCCTGGCAACTGAACCCAAGTCCGAGACGCATTATGCAAAGAGTGTTTCGGCCCTTTCCTGTCCAGAAAAAAAACATCACCACCATGATTCCATGACCTGTGTCACAAGGAGAAGAAGAATCAGCTCCCTCGGGTTTTCATGAAAGAGCATGTGCATGCCATAAGAACCATTCAGAATAAGAAGACCCCACAATTAATGTTCTCGGAGAAGTTGAGCCACGAGCATAAATAGGGGCGGCCAGGCCACAACCAAATGCTTCTTCCAACTACCCAACACACACCGCATGCTTTCCTGCACCTTGGAGCCTCTGGGGTCTTTTTTTTTTTCTTTTGAGACAAGGTCTCATGTATCCCAGCCTAGCCTTACACGTGCCTTGTCTACCACGCAAAGTTCCCATGTGACCATGGCTCTTCTGCCTCAAGTTCCAAGGATTACTTTGATTTGGGTAAGAAGTATTCCCAAAGGCTGACGTGCTGAAGGCTTGTTCTTCAAGCCATGCTTGGGAATGGGGATTTGAAGACGTGCAGGATCACGAGGGTCTCTGACTTCATCAGTGTTGACCCACTGATGGGGTCATAATGGGATGGCATTGTGGGGCAGTGGTGGGAACATTAGGAGATGGAGCCTGGTTAGAGGAAGGTCATTAGGTGCATGCCTTTGAAAGATCTTATCTTTTCCCTCTCCCCCAGTCACTCTGCTACTCAGCTGCCATGGCATAGATGCACCTGACACAGGATAGTTAGTCACCCTTTCCTTGGGCCCAGGATTAATGGATCCAGTTGACCATGGACTGGAAACTACCATGAGCTAACTAAATCCAGCCTCTCTTTTGTGATTGTTTTGTTGTTTTGTTTTTTGTTCTTCAAGACGAGGTTTCTCTGTGTAGCCCTGGCTGTCCTAGGACTTGCTCTGTAGACCAGGCTGGCCTTGAACTCACAGAGATCTGCCTGCCTGGTGCTGAGATTAAAGTCATGCACCACCACCACCTGGCTAAATGCAGCCTATTTGAAATTGGTATTTGTTTTTGTTTTTGAGATATATGTCACAACAATGAAAAGTCCAATGTGAAAATAAATGGGAACTTCACATTCTGGCCCATGTGTCTCTGTTTGCCTCTGTGTGGTGCTGGGGATGGCATATGGTGCTCTGTAATTGAACCACATTGGCTCTTCATTTCCAGCTTAATTTCGTTTTCTTTCAAACCTTTTAGTAAAACTGTCCCTCTGAGAACAGGCTCCACCCTGACTCCCATCTCCCCCATGCTTTGGAGACCATACTGGGACAGTGTAACCAACTCTGGCAAGCTGACTTTACTCTGCCAGTTTGTCCTGCCAAAACTGTTCCCACCTCCCACTGTGCCAGGGATTCAAGCGTGGTGGCAGTGGGTGGGGGTGGGGTGTTACCACCCTGTGCCCCATATGACCCTTGGCTAAGGCATCAGATATGTCCCCAGTGTGGGAAAAAGTCAGGTCTAGGATCAGGCATCAGACTGAAGGCCAAGGGGACTCAGGCATCCCCCTGCACAGCTGCTGGAGCCCTAGGACCGGATGTGAGCAGCCAGGGCCACCCCAGCCTGACCCTGGGGCCTGGCCATCACAAGGTGAACTGAAGGCCTGTGACTCACTCGCTTGGTTGTCAGTGCGTTATTTTTTTTTTTCTGCCCTTAAGTGGTTGCCAATATTTAAAAGTTCATAATCCGAAGATTTTAAAACCCTAACATGGTGGTACATGCCTAAAATCCTGCATCTAGGAGGCGGAGGCAGGCGAACCTTGAGATTCAGGCCAGCCAGGGCTACAAAGTGAGACTTCTTTCTCCACAAAAACAAAAAACAGACTGGGGCTGCATCTCAGTGGGCAGAGTGCTTGCTCATACATGAAACCTGTGTGTGATAGCAAACACCTGCAATCCCAGCCCTCGGGAGGCAGAGGCAGGAGGATCATCACAACTTCAAGGTCCAGCATAGGCTACATAGTGATTTTCAGGCCAGCCAAGGCTACATAGTGAGACCTTGTCTTAAGAAAGAAAGAAAGAGAGAGAGGGAGGGAGGGAAGGGAGGGAGGGAGGGAGGGAGGGAGGGAGGGAGGGAGGAAGGAAGGAAGGAAGGAAGGAAGGAAGGAAGGAAGGAAGGAAGGAAGGAAAAGAGAGAAAGAAAAGGCCTGAATGTTGTGATGCATGTCTGCAATAGCATCACTAAGGAGGCTGAGACAGAAGACCTGCCAACATCCAGGCCAGCCTGGGCTATATGCTGCATACCCTCCCAGCCCACCATTCTCATAGTTCCCAGCATAGAGCCCAGCCCCTTCCCTCACCAGCATGTATACTGACACACAAAGCCTCAGAGTGAGGCTCTCCCCATTCAGTCTGACTAGCAATGGAAGGCCATCTGGAGGTTCAACCAGAATGGTTAAACAGCCTGTTCTCTGACCAAGAACTAGTTAATGAAAACTAAACAACCCAGTAACTTGCTTTAATCTCTCCGTCTCATACATACTATTTGGTACTGCCTCACCTTTCTCAAGGGAGGGACAGGAAGTGGGAGGGCGCTTCCAAGTGCCGGTTACCTCCCACCAAGCTCCAGGAAGCTCACTGTCTCCTGGCTGACACAGGGAAGGGGAGGGCCTAACGGGACATAAACCTCCCTGCTCACAGCGCCTGTCCAGTCATGGCGGCCTGCGCAGTTAAAGGCTGAGACCCTTGTTTCCAAGCCCGCACTGATTTGGATGTTTCCCCAAAGGCCCTCTTGCCCACACTGTAACTATCTGCATCTAGGAAACTTAGTGGGACACCTAGCAATCTGAGGCTAGGACAGCCAGGCCCAAAGTATGACAGTAATTACCTGCTGCTAGTAGTGGCGGCCAGGGACACTGTGGGGCCGGAGTGAGGCTTGGCCTGATGCCCTCCTTGATTTCCGGAAGCTTCAGTGTCAGTTGAGGTCGATTAATAAATACCCAGGGTTTCCTCTAACAACAATCTCTAAGCGGGGGTGTTTAACTTATCAGTCTCCGGGAGAATCATTTACAACCCTGCCCCGCCCTCCATCTACCGGCCACACAACTGCTAACCTGACCATCTGACTGAGCCTGGCCTGGGCCTCAGAGAGGCTGTTCTGTTAACAGAGCAAGGCAGACAGAACGGCCTCGTATCTGCTATAAAAACTCCAAAGCAGGGCCGGCCGGGCGGCTCAGCACGTAAAGGTGCTTGCTGCCAAGGCTGACAACAGAGTTCAATCCCCAGGATTTCACATGGTAGGGGGAGGGAACAGACACCACAAAGTCGTACACTGCACATGGACGCATGCCCACACATGCACGAAGAGGTAAAAGCAGGAGAATCAGGAGTTCAAGGTCATCCTTAACTGCATAGCAAGTTTTAAGCCGGCCTAGACTACAAGAGACCCTGCCAAACCAAAGAACTGCCCTGTAAGCCTCTAGGGGGATGCAGGGGCGGGGGGCTGGGAGATGGGTTGGCAGGTAAAAGCACCTGCCTCGCAGTACTAATGACTTGGGTTTGCCGTGTGCTCCAAGCGCCAGCCTCCACAAGCTGCCAGCGGGAACCAATACCCAGAGTTGTCCTCTGCAGGAGGAGACTGCACTTTCGTAAACAAAAGCGAGTGGCACGCTGCACTTCAGGGGTGGGGAGGATTTACAGCCGTCTAGACAAAGGTACAGCTTTGGTGAATTCTGCTTGATAAGTAACTATTTTATCCCCACGGCACAGCAGTGGATACCCACCACCACCCACTCTGCCTCTCTCATTAACTCAATCCTTTTTTCCCAGACAGGGTTTTGCTACTTTGCCCAGGTGTCTCCAACTCTGGGGTTCAAGCAATCCTCCTGCCTCAGCCTACCCTCAAGTAGCTGAAACCACAGGTATGTGCCACCATGTCCTACTTACGACTCCTTTCATTAGAAAGGTAGACACTGGTAATATAAATGTCCCATGCTTTCCTTTCTGTTCTCCCTCCCTTATCTAGTCAACACATGTTCACCGAGCAGTGGCTCTCTCTCCCAGACGTCACTCTGGGCAGTGGAGAAAGGAGTCACGTCCGGAAAAGATGCTAACACAGTAACTGGACTTCTGAACAAGATGGCTAGGCTGGGGGCTGGAGAGACGCTCATCAGTTAAGAGCACTGTCTGCTCTTGCCGAGGACCCAGGTTCGGTTCCCAGCACTGCAATGTCGGCTCACAGCCATCTGTCACTCCAGTTCCAGGGGATCTGCAATGACCTCTCTGGCCTCCGTGGGCACCAGGTTTCGCATGGTGTACACACATGAAGGCAAACACTCATACACATAAAATTAAAGTAAACAAATCTTAAGTATATACATATAAATGTACACACACACACACACACACACACACACACACACACACACACGCACACACACGCACACGGCTATAATCCCACTGTCTGTCACGATTCTCCACAAACACAGGGTGGATAAAAAGTCTCTGTCTTTTTTTTTTTTTTTTTTGGTTTTTCAAGACAGGGTTTCTCTGTGTGTGTAGTTTTGGTGCCTCTCCTGGATCTCACTCTGTAAACCAGGCTGTCCTCGAACTCACAGATATCCGCCTGGCTCTGCCTCCTGAGTGCCACCTGGTTAAAACATCTCTGTCTTTAACATGACAAAGATCTAGGCAAGAAAAGGACCTGTCTAGATGCCCCCAGATGAGAAGGAATCTCAAAGCTGAAAAGCAAGATCCCAGCTGTATGTCCATCAAACAGACAGGTCCTCAGGAGAGCCAGAGGTACCCACTTCAGAAGGTTCTCAGCTCCTGTCCGCATCCGCACAGCCTTCAGGATCTGCTGGTTCAGGGCAGCTCTTTGATTCTGCAGCTTGCTCCGGCCAGTTTGCGCAAGGGGATTACAGCCCTGATGGGAAAATAAGAGACACCCCTCAGAGGTCAGTCACACCCAAAATGATGGCATTCTGTAGAACAGAAAAAAAAAGTTTAACCAGTCCATAAAGTCTCACCAACACGACTGCTCAAACATGAGCTGAACAAGGGAGACACCAATGGACATGCTGAAGGGAACAGGGAAAAGCTCATGAGGCCTCAACCCTACACAAGGAACCACAGACCACTGAGGAAAGCTGGGAGTTGGAGGGCTGGATCTCTCCAAGTGGGAGCACACCACTTTGTGTTTAGAGTACCAAAGGGTCAGCCCTGAAAACATATAACCGTAACATTATACGAACAGGTTATATTTAGGAATATACATGTGTATACATACACATATATGCATGCAATGGCAATTAGTGAAAAAGTGACCATGAATTTGAAGGAGAGTAGGAAGGAGCAGGGAAGGGTTTAGAGGAAAGAAATGGAATGGAGAAATGTGGCAAATATAATCTCAAAATTTTTTATGACAATATAGAAAATATACAAAATAAGAAAAGGCATAAAAATCCAAAATTCATGATAACACAGCCCCCAAATAAACACTTTGTGGCTGGACACACCTATAATCCCAGCACTCAGGAGGCAGAGGCAGGCAAATCTCTGTGAGTTCGAGGACAACCTGGTCTACAGAGTGAGTTCCAGGACAGCCAGGGTTACACAGAGAAACCCTGTCTCAAAAACCAAAAACAACAACAAAAACCAAACAGACACTGTGAGTTGGTCTCTTTTGCCCTGGTCTATTCTCCCACCATGATGGTGACAATGGCCACCCTCTTCCCACCAACGTGGTATGTAGCATCTCTGTTTAAACCAGCCCACTGGGAGCTCATTACAAAGGTACCCGTTGCCCGGCACAGGCCGAATCTCCAAAATCCATTAGCGGGGACGTGGTGATGATGGTGAACCACTGTCCACACTCTCCATCAGAGCACAGTGCACCAACCTTATCAGTCAAGAGACGGTGGGAACACTCTTAAGAGCTGGCCTCCCAGACACTAGCCAGGGCCACTCTAAAAGCCGCCTGGGGTTGGCTATGTGACCCTCTCCGGCACAGTGATACTCACAGCTCTTTCTTACTGTGCTCTCAAGAGTTTCCCTTTTGGGACCCAAGAGATGGTGGTTAAACACATGTACTGCTGTTACAAGAATCCAGCACCCATGTGGGATTCACAGCCACCTCTTAACTCCAGCTTCAGGGGGATTCAACGCCCTCTTCTGGCCTCTATGGGTACCTGCACTCATGTGCACATACCCCCACATGTACCCATACCCATATACATATATATAATAAAAAAATCAATAAATAAAAATTCATCTTAGAATACATTGTTCCTTAAAGACAGGCGCAAGGTACAGTGACACACATCTATAATCTCCAGAAAGAGGATTGCTGCAAGTCCCAGGCCAGTCTGGGCTATAGAGGAAGACCCTGTCTCAAAAATAAAAACAAAAAACAAGCAAAAGAGGCTGGGGAGATGGCTCAGTGGTTAAGCCACCTCCTGCCAAGCCTGAGGGCATGAGTTCAAACCCTGGGACCCATGTGACAGAAGGCGAGAACGAGCCTCTGCAGGTTCAACTCTGACCTCCATAGGCACACCATGGCACACATATAACACCAGAATAATAACCACAATACTCTGACCCCCATAGGCATGCCATAGCATACACAAAATACCAAAATAACAACAACAACAAATAAAATTGTACAAAAATTCAAAACTAGCTAGGGGGATGGTAGTGGCTACCCTTTTAATCCCAACACCTGGAAGGCAGAAGCAGGTGGATCTCTGAGATCAAGGCCAACCTGGTCTACAGAGCGAGTTCCAGGACAGCGAGGACTGTTACACAGAAAAACCCTGTCTCAGAAAACCAAAACAAACAAACAAACAAGTAAATAAATAAATAAAATAAAATAAAACAAAAAACAGTGTAATGATGCTAAGGTATGACCTGGGTGGTGGCACACGCCTTTAATCCCAGCACTTGGGAGGCAGAGACAGGCTGATCTCTGAGTTTGAGGCCAGCCTGGGCTACAAAGTGAGTTCTACCATGGCCAGGGCTACACAGAGAAACCCTGTCTCAAAAAATAAAAACAATCCAACAAACAAAACTGACTAGGATGCTATGCATAACATAAAGGCAGGAAAGATTACACTGTATCTGAGACTGCTGAGAAATGAGATTTTAAGTTGCTCTTTCCACAAAACAACAACAACAAAAAAAAAATAGTAACTGTACCTAGTTACATTTATGTAAGTATTTCCCAATCTGATGTATCTGATAACATCAAGTTACAGAACTGAAACACATACAATGTAATAGTTTCCGAAGTCTACACCTTTGGCCAGTCATGGAGGAACATACCTGTAATCTTAGTACAGCTGGGGCAGGAGGATTGTGAATCTAGAACCTGGGTATCACAGTAAAACCTGTCAGCAAAATAAAACTAAAGCACCATCCACCCAACCACTTAAAGCATTCAGGACCCGGAGCCAACCCTCCAACAGGGAGTGCATGCTTAGCTTGTTCAAGGCCCTGGTTCAGTCCCCAACTGAATAAATAAAAGAAGCAGTCAGTGTTTTTTGTTTGCTTTTTTAAACCTCTGCCCCCACAATACATGGCCATCACCAATTTCTGATTTTGGAGCATTTTAGTATCTCAAAAGGAAACTGAGCATCCACTAGTACCATTCCTCATCCTTGAGCTGTGCCAGCTCTGTCTTTTGGCCTATACAGACTTGCTCATTCTGGATATTTCACATAAAGAGAATTATTCAATATATGGCCTTCTGTGTCTGTCTTCTTTCACATAGTGCACTGTTTTCTTCTCTCTCTCTCTCTCTCTCTCTCTCTCTCTCTCTCTCTCTCTGTGTGTGTGTGTGTGTGTGTGTGTGTGTGTGTGTGTGTGGGGTGTGCGGTGTGTGCACTAGTGGAGGCCAGCGGACAACCTCAGGTGTCATTCCTCAGGTACCATCCACCTCTGTGTTGATACAGTCTCTCACTGGCCTGGACCTCTCCTCGTAGGCTAGACTGGCTGGTCAGAGGCCGGGGCTCCTCCATTTCTGCCTCAGCGATGGTCACAAGTGCGCATCCTGTCTGACTTGTTTTCCTTCATGTGGGTTCTGGGGATGGAACTCGAGCCCTCCAAGCACTGTGCCAACTAGCTTTCTCTTCTCCTCCCACAACCCCACTATATCTTGTTTCATTGTTGTTTGAGAGGGTCTTATCGTATAGCCCAGGCTAGCCTTATCTGTGGTCCCCTACCTCAGTTTCCTACAGTCTGGTCTTACAGCCTAGTGCCAGCACACCTGGCTAGCATGTCATTTTCAGAGTCCGCCCAGATCACGGCCTGCCCCAGTCCGCTCTTCCATCGTTAGATAAGCACACAACGTTTACTCTGTTTAACCATTCACCAGCGGCTGGACACTTGAGGTGTTCTCGCTGTTTGCCAGCACAGTAAGGCTAGAGGCCCGGGACAGCGTCCACACCTAAAGTCTCAGTATTTGGGACGTGAGAACAGGAGATCGGGAATTCAAAGACAGTCTTAGCAACAAGTTCAAGACCAGCCTGGGCTACAAGAGACCCTGAACTGGAAAAAAAAAAATTTTTAATTAAAAAAAAAAAACAACTTTAAAAGGAGGAAGAGGAGGAGGAGAAACCTTGAGAAAGGAAAGTAACTCATTCCTGACCCTTTAGTCCAAAGGCCGCTGACCAGAGGGCCCCCTGAGCAGGTTGGAGTGTAGATAACACACTTTTTTCTCCCCAGGGTTCACACAATGTGTGTGTGCATAATTCCAACACTCAGGACAAGCAGATCTCTGTGAGTTCAAGGCTAGCCTGGTCTACAAATTGATTTCCAGAACAGTCAGGGCTGTTACACAGAGAAACCTTGTCTTAAAAACAAAAAACCAAAAAGAACAACTAAAATCTCATTTCCTATACAAGACAAGCTGTTCTTTGAACAAGCATTGCTGAATATATATATGTGTCATGTGGTTAAGTCTATGTCTAACCATTTGAGAAACTATCAGATAATTTGTCAATTTCTATTTTAAATTCCCATTAGCAAGTATTCTACAACTAAGCCATGCTCTCAGCTCCTCACTGGTAGATTGCAGCAAGTTCTCTACTGAGCCACACCCCCAGCTCTTCCCTGGCAGATTCAGGCAGGTACTCCATTACTGAGCTACAGCCTCAGACCTACTATTTTTTTTTTTTTATAACGACAGCCATCTGTCTTAGTTAGGTTTCTATTGCTGTGATAAAACACCATGACCAAAAGCTAATGTTTTATTTCATCTTATACTCCGTCACCACTCCCTGAGTCAGGGCAGGAACTCAAAGCCAGAAGCTGGAAGCAGAAACGGAAGCAGAAGCCAGACTGCTGCTTGCTGGTTTGCTCCGTCTGCCTCCTTATACCATCCAGGACCACCAGTCCAGGGGTGGCACCACTCACAGTGGACAGGGGCCTCCCACGGCAATCATTAATCAAGACAACACCCCCACTGACTTGCCCACAAGCCCAGTCTTACGTTGGCATTTTCTCTTCCCTGATACGTCTAGGTTTTTTATCACACTGACGTCAAACTAGCCAGCACGCCATCCTGGGGTGTGGTATGTCATCATGATTCAACGTTTTCATTGGCTTGGGTCAGGAGTATGACTCAATGACAGCAGGCTGGCCTAGCATGTGCAAGGCCCGGTACTTCCCACCTCTCCTGCATAAAATAAAATAAAACCACTCTGGTCACTGCAGAGGCTATGGCTAGAGACCTTAGACCCTGACTAAACCAGTAAGAATTCTTGCCCTGCGTCATTTCCTTGCTTGGTCCTGGGATATGGAAATGGGCCCAGAAAGGGTTGAGTCTTTTTCGTGGGTCTGTAGTCATTTGTACATCTTTTCTGGGAAATTACTGACTGAAAATCTTTGCCCATTTTGAAACTAGGTTATCTTATTTGTCAGGTTCAAAGCAGCTTTTTGGTTTTTTTTTTCTTAATGTGTTTTCTGTTTGTTTGTTTTAAGGCAGGGTCTCTCTATACAACCTAGGTCAGCTTCCAATTTACAGTGATTCTCCTGCCTCAGCTGTCTGAGATTGAGATTATAGGTGTACACTGTCATACCTAGCTTCCAAAGTGTTATTAGTATGATCAGTGGGAGGTCACACTTGTCATGGCATATGTAACGATCAGAGACAACTTGTGGGGGTCAGTTCTCTTTCTGCCCCTTGTGCAGGTCCTGGGAATCAATCGCAGGTTGCCAACCATGACAATAATCACCTTGTTTGTGTTGAGCCTTCTCATCTGCCCCCAAAATATTATTTTTCATCTTTGCAAAACTAGAAACTCAGTCTCCAGGACTCAAGCCTTCTTAGGAGAACACGTGTTATGTGCTGATGATCATTTGGACTTCTCTATCGGTGCCTGCTCGGTTCTCTACCTATGATTTCCTGAGGTATTTGTTTCTTTCCTTTTTCTTCCTGCAGTGCAGGCAACTGAACCCACTAGACCAGTGCTCTACCCCTGGGGTACATCCCGCACCCCTCCTAGGGTCTTCGGATTGTCGTGTGTCAAGTTTCAGATCATTTAAACCTAATGGTGCCCTCCCTAGCTCAGACAGGCGGGGTCTGAGCAAGGACCGCATTCCTTGGTGAGGCTTATCTGTAAGACCAGCGGCTACTCCCTGGGAGTGTCCTGGTAGGCAGTGTTCTCAGACGGGGCTCTGTCCCTGCCAACTCAGGAACCTCACACCTAACAACCTCAACCACCTCCTCCCTTACCCCCACCCCGAACACTCATGGCCTGGACCCCTAGGAGGGAGAGGCAAGTTATCTACAGCCCAGCCTGCTCAGGGGCCCCACAATCTGGCCTTTGGACTAGAGAAGTGAGTTCCCTTCCTTCCTCAGGAATCTTATACTCTCTTCACAGAAGGAAACCATCATCCCTCCAGCACAAAATTCCACCCTTCCACCCCACCCAGTTTTCGGTCCCATAACACTTCCCTCCATATTCAAATGCTTACATGACATTTGCACTGGTGGCCGAGTGGGGAGCATGGCTACCTTCTAAACTGTGCAGATATTGGAACGGATCGTAAAGCGAGCATCTTTTAATTTAGACCATTAACCTCTGCTCTTTAAACTTGAAATGAGGAAACTTGCCAGCACTCAAAGTCTGAGGCAGGAGGATTGGGTGTTCAAGGCCAGTCTGAACTACATAGTGAGTTTGAAGCCAGCCTTCACTAGATGGGGAGACCAAGGCTAGAGAGATGGCTCACCAGTTGAGACTTTGTACTGCTCTTGTAGAGGAGGACCAGGACCAGCACCCACACCAGATGGCTCATATCTGCTCCCAGGGATCCAACACCTCTGGCCTCTGCGGGCATCTCAGCTTACTTGTGTACACACACACACACACACACACACACACACACACACACACACACAATTTTTACATCTTAAAGGGGGGAACTGGAATAGGTCTTAGTTGGTGCAGCGCTTTTCTAGCATGCATGAAGTCCTGTGTGTGCACACCTGCAATCCCAGCACTGAAGGAGAAGGCAGGATGATTAGAACTTCCGGGCCAGCCTAGGGTACATGAGATCCTTTCTAGGCGCACAGAGGTTTCTTTCTTTTTCCCCAGAAACTATTAAATTGTTTTCAGATTTTATTTATTTTTATTTTATGTATGTGAGTGTTGGCCTGCATTTGTGTCTGTGCACAAGTGTTCGAAGCCCGCGAAGGACAGAAGAGGGTGTCAGACCCCCTAGAACCGGAGTTCCTTGCAGTCATGGGCTGGACTACCTCGTGAGTGCTGGGACCTGGGTCCGCTGCCAGAGCAGCAAGTGCTCCTGTTAAGTCATTTCTCCAGCCATTAAAAAAGTTTTTACCGTTAAGTTGATTTAATAGTAAAGGGCTGAAAATCACCATGGAGGGCTGGTCCAACTTGCCTCAGAATGCTACCACTCACCAGCACCATTTTACGGACACTTTACATATGAAGTCCTTCTTGAAGCTCAGATAAGCATCCATCCCAGCTCATGAATGAGAACTTTTTCCTCTTCCTATACCTTACCTACCTCCTAGAATCCCTGCCCTACGCAGCCCACAGCCTTAGGGTCCAGTTTCTAGATAAGGCATAGGAATGCAGGGGATTAGACTGCACTGAGTCACTGGACTCAACACTTCATTACTTCTTACTGACAGGTAGGAATGCTGGGCGCTGCTGGAACTGACAAAAAACACCCATCCAGCTGCTTGCAAAGTTACCAGAGAAGTACATTTAGGCAAGACCTCCAGAAAGAAGCCCTGGAACCATAAGGGGCTGAGCCACCCAGCAGCCCCTGCTGAGTGTTGGCGAGTCCTTTCCTGAGAGAATCCACTACACATTTCTCATCTCTGGTCTTATCTTGTGTGTGTATATGCATGTGTGCCTGCAAGTGTGTGTGTGTGTGTGTGTGTGTGTGTGTGTGTGTGTGTGTGTGCAGGTGGTGGTGGTCATGGGACTTGAATCCAGGGCCTCACGCATGCCACACAAGTAGTCTGCCACTGACCTCACCCAGACCTAAAATTTGGTCATGTTAGCGAGTTTCTTGGGGTTTTTTGTCCGTGCTATAGATGAAACCTGGGGCCTCATACATACTAGGTAAGTGAGTGTTCTACCACTGAGATCCATCTCCAGCCCTCTGGCCTTGTCTGACTGTCTCTCATCCTGAACAGCTTCCAATTAGCTCAGCACCTCTTCCATGTCACACCATCATGGCCCAGAACTCAGGCCCAACTGAGTTAACCTGTCAGGCTTTAAGAGTCACTATTGGCCGAGCGGTGGTGGCGCACGCCTTTAATCCCAGCACTTGGGAGGCAGAGCCAGGCAGATCTCTGTGAGTTCGAGGCCAGCCTGGTCTACCAAGTGAGTCCCAGGAAAGGCGCAAAGCTACACAGAGAAACCCTGTCTCGAAAAAAAAAAAAAAAAAAAAAAAAAAACCAAGAGTCACTATTGAAGCCGAGCGGTGGCGGCGCACATCTTTAATCCCAGCTCTTGGGAGGCAGAGCCAGGAGGATCTCTGTGAGTTCGAGGCCAGCCTGGTCTACAGAATGAGATCCAGGACAGGTACAAAGCTACACAGAGAAACCCTGTCTGGAAAAACAAAACAAAACAACAAAAAAAGAATTACTATTGACAGAGTCCTACATACAATGAGTGCCAGGTAGGTGATTCAAGTCTGTAATCCCAGTACTTGGAAGGCTGAGGAAAGATGTGTTCAAAGTCAGCCTGAGCTACATAATAGGACTTCCTTTAAAAGATAAAGTAAAAACCACAAACAGATTTTCAAGGAAGTGAGTGTCCTATGCAGGCCCATTTAGTTCCCTCAAAAAATTAGGTTTTCAGTTACTCTTTTTTGTTTGCTTTTTGTTTTTCCAGACAGGGTTTCTCTGTGTAATATGTAATAGCCTTAGCTATCCTGGAACTCACCTTGTAGACCAGGTTGGCCTCAAACTCAGAGATCCACCTGCCTCTGCCTCCCAAGTGCTGGGATTAAAGGTGTGCACCACCACGCCCAGCTCAGTTACTTTTAAAACATGAAGGGGAGTACTTGGAGATATTGCTCAGTGGTTAAGAGGACTTGCTGCTCTTGCAAAAGATCCAAGTTTGGTTCCAGCGCACACACACACACACACACACACACACACACACTGTCAGGTAATTTAAACCAACTGTAACTCAGGCTCCAGAGGACTCAACGTCCTCTTCTGGCCTCCACTGGCACCTCCCCTCATGGGCACAAACCCACACTCAGACAAGTGCACATACACATAACTGAAAGTAAAAATTCGCCTTAAAAAAAAGTGAAAGGGTAGTCACACAGCTAACACCCCAGAAAAGCAAGTTCTGAGAGAATGTTCAATCTCTCTGCTAGCTTAGGGCCACTTCCCAGGTAGGTGTCAGACCCCTACATGGATGCTGGCACAGCATCCTGGACCCCACAGCTGGGAAGCAGAGGGGAGAGTGAGCAGCTGGAGCCCCTGGCAGCAGCACATGCTGGACTGGACTTAGGTGGTCCTTCCTGCCCCTAAGTTCCAGCTGCAGAGCTGTGGCTGCAGCTGCAGAGCCGTGGCTGCAGCTGCAGAGCCGTGGCTGCAGCTGCAGAGCCGTGGCTGCAGACTCAGGCAGCTCACTTGCCAGCCATGTGCTTCCTGGCTGAGGGCTGCTGGGCTTCACCTCACACAGTTTGAGGGAACACGACTCACCTCAAAGCCTGGGATGGTTAGGGAGATACAACCCTGTTTTCCCACCCACTTCCCAAGAGGAAGAACACCATCTGACGCATGCCTGGACACTTGGAAAATCAAGTCCCTGGAACTTAGATTGGATCAGGAAAAGTACAGGAATGGGAATGTCAGTCAGAGCTTATCAACAAGAGGCCCTCGCTAGGTGTGGCTGTGCACATCTACAATCCCTGCACTTCAGAGGAGGGGGGGGATTAAGCTGCAGTAGGAGAATGTTTCTCTAGACATGGAATCTGCTAGAGGGAACAGAGGAGAAGAAAACTTTTTTTTTTTGGTTTTTCAAAACAAGGTTTCTCTGTGTAGCCCTGGCTGTTTTGGAACTCACTCTGTAGACCAGGCTGGCCTTGAACTCACAGAGATCTGCATGCCTCTGGGATTAAATGCATGTGCCACCACCATCCAGCAACCAGAAGAAAATTTTAGTGACAGCATTTGGGCCCTTGATCAAGCCAGACCTGAAGCCATTGCTCTGGATTTCTCAGTTACAAGAACCAGTTTGTTACCTTCTGCTACTTTTATTTATTTATTTATTTATTTATTTATTTATTTATTTATTTATTTATTTTGGTTTTTCGAGACAGGGTTTCTCTGTGTAGCTTTGCGCCTTTCCTGGGACTCACTTGGTAGACCAGGCTGGCCTCGAACTCACAGAGATCCGCCTGGCTCTGCCTCCCGAGTGCTGGGATTAAAGGCGTGCGCCACCACCGCCCGGCTTACCTTCTGCTACTTTTAAACCAAAGTTTAATTCCCACATTATAAAATATACAAATCTTTTGGGTTTTTTTGTTTGTTTTTTGAGACAGGGTTTCTCTGTGTAGTTTTGCACCTTTCCTGGAATTCCCTCTGTAGCCCAGGCTGACCTCGAACTCACAGAGATCCGCCTGCCTCTGCCTCCCGAGTGCTGGGATTAAAGGCATGCGCCACCACCGCCCGGCAAAATATACAAACCTTAAGTGCAGAATTCAATGCATTTGGACAACATATATGCCTATATTATCACCACTCCACTCAAAATCTACCCAGGCAATCAACACTTGGCTTTCTTTTCAAATTTTTTAAATTACATTTCATTATATGTGTGTGTATACATACATATATACACATATACATATATACACATATACATATATGTATAATGTGTGTGTCTGTGCTCACACGTGAGTGATACCACGTGAATGTGTGCATTCACATATATATACACACATATATATGAGGGTGCACGTGTATCACAGCACTTGTGTGGAGGTCAGAGGACAACTTTGGGGAGTCATGTTCTCCTCTGTCTTGCGGACTCTGGAGAAGAAGCAGCTCATCAGACTTGGCAGTTTTGACAGCTGAGCCATCACACAGGCTAACACTTCGATTTTTATCACCTTACATTTCTGTGTGTTCTCAAACTACATAAACAGAACCAATCTCTCTCTTTAGTTTGCCCAACAACATGTCTTAAGATTTGCCCATTCACCAGTGTTTGTTCCCTTTTGCTCCTGAGTAAAATTCCACCACAGGATGCCAAGTGTGATGGCACACACCAGTGGTCCCAGCACTCGGGAGGGTGAGGCAGGAGTATCAGGAGCTCAAAGTTAGGCTGGGCTGTTACATAGCAAGACCAGCCTTAATAAATAATTCAGTAACTACAGTAGAGCTACCTGTAGTGTATTCCCAACGATGGAGTCATCGTTCCCAACGACTCCAACAGGTTGTTCACCTGTAAAACTGGAAACATTTAATTTGGAAGACACAAGTGACTCCAGATAAAGCCCACACATACAGAAGTTCAGGTGATAGACAGGGTTGGCCTGGGACCCCACTAGACCAGAGACCTCAGTGCTGGGCCATACAAGACAGCTGTGTTTCCCCAGCAAGGATATTTTTTCTCTGCCTTTCTGGCTTCTTGCTTGTACAATCCCTCACTCAACCACCAAAATCTGGAAAACAAGAGTTGTTTGTTGCTGATTTTGCCAGAGCTGTCAGCCAAATAGTACGGAAATAGCAATCCGTACCCTGCAATACACACAGCTCATTCCGCTTCTCGCCACCACGCTGGAGGGAGGGAGCGGAGATTTCCATGCCTAAAATAAACAAATGAACAAACCGTGCAGGCCTGTGATCTCCCCGTTTGGGAGGTTAAGGACAGAATATCTTGAGTTTGAGGCCAGCCTGGGCTACACATCAAGACCTTGATAATACAAAATTAAAACAAATAGCCTCTAGTAGGGCTGGAGAGATGGCTCAATGGTTAAGAGCACTGGTTGCTCTTCCAGAGGACCAGGGTTTGATTCCCAGCACCCACACAGAGGCTCACACAGTCTACAATTCCAGTCCCAGGAGATCCAACACCCCCTTCCAGCCTCTGCAGCCTCTACATGCACATGATGCACAGACCTACATGCAGGCAAAACACCCATGTTAATAAGTGAAAATAAAGCTTAAAAATATTAAGAACACAAAAAACAAATAGCCCTCTTACCCTCCTAGGATATCTACTAGGTGGAGGCCCAGTTGCCTTCTAACATCCCAATCCATTCTCAGGGGAGTCACTCCCAAAAGAATGGAAGTAGACACCAGAAGAATCAGTCTTTATTAAACTACAGGCTCCTTCCCGTGAGCTCCACAGGCCACATCAACATCTACTATATGTCAATCATACAATCACTAAAATGTCCACAAATGAACTGTATTTCCAGAAGTACCCTATGGCCCACTTATTCTAACCAATAAGATAGTTACACCATAGGAACAGTCCTTATCTAGATGGCTGTGGGGTGAGGGTAGGGCTGGTATTTGGGTTTGACCTTGAACCTGTACATTACTGTGATTGCTGTCTTTACGGCAACTTATGGTACTGTGAAATGCAAACAGTGCCAAAGAAAAATAAACCACCTCTGAAGTCATTTGGGTCTCTCTATTCCTTATAAGCAAATGGAAACCTGGGAGTTTTCCAAAGCCTTAGGGGCCGAATGAACTCTCAGCTCTCCCTGAAAGCCAGAACTCCACGGTTCACCACCTTCTCTCTGTCCCTGGCGCTCCACAGACAGCCCTGCTGCCCACGCTGTCCTCCGCACCTGTGGCTGAGATGCACCTGCACTGCCTCTGTTCTTTGTGTCCGGAGACGTTGTACCTGAGCCACAGGAGGAAGTGTTGGTCCAGAGAAAGCTGATGCCCGGCAGCGTCAGGTGGTGTCCTGGCAACTGTCCAAACAGCCCCAGGAAACAAGGGACATTTACAGTGTTATGGCTCATCACACTGACTCTCCTCTGAGTCACCTGAACTCTCTGCTTCTGCCAGGGGACTCCTCTTGGCCACAATCCCACAGCAAGAGGGAAGCCAGCAGGCCCTCTGGACTGTGGCATGCACTTCTGCAAGCTGGGACCCTTATGAAGGCAACCGTCAGCCTGCATTCTGCCTGGCCTTTAGACCCATATAAATAGTGAAGGACCATGGGACTGGGGAGATGGCTCAGTGGTTAGGAGCACTGACTGTCCTTCCAGAGGATCAGGGTTCAATTCCCAGCACCCACATGGCAGCTCACACTTGTTTTGTAACTCCAGTTCTGGGGACTCAACACCTTCCCCAGACATATCTGCAGGCAAAACACCAATGCACATAAAATAAAAATAAATTAATTTTTTAAAAAAGAGTGAGGGAACCCTTGGCTGTTACGGGGTTTGTATTTTTTATGTGTATTTCACTTGTCTTTCAGTGCTGGGGACAAGACCCAGGGCCTTGCCCTTGCTCTAGCACTGAGCTAGTGTGGAATAAGGTCAGCAAATAGAGACACCCCCTCTCTTTCCTCCCTCCTCCTCATCTGGGAAAAGACAATGGCTCCAAGGCCTGGGGACAATAGCATTAGTCCCTAAGACTGGAACCGCTGTTCCCTTTGATCCAGAAAGTCAAGCTGTGGCAAGAGGATCCAAAGTTCAAAGACTGCCTGAGATACAGAGTGGAAAGCCAGCCTGGGAAACTTAGGGAGACCCTGCCTCAAAATAAGAAGGAAAGAGAGGAGGACAGTGCAGTAGCGTGATTGTCTGCACTACCAGATGCCCTGGGTTCGATTCCCAATACTACACCATTAAACAAATGCAACATAGGCCATATGTGACACACAGACCGCTCATGAGAAGGAAGGAGCCCAGCATGGCGGTGCACGTCTTAAATCCCAGCACTCAGGAGACAGAGGCAGGCAGAGTTTGAGGCCAGCCTGGTCTGCACAGTGAATTCCAGGATAGCCAGGGCTACATAATGAGATCTTCTCTCAAACTTTTTTCAAAAAGAAGAGTAAGAAGGATTTCTCCTCCTTCCTCTCCACTGCAGCCTCCAGGAAGCCCAGAGAGTAAACAGGGGCCATAAACCAGGACACCGCGGGCCTCGGGGCCCTGTCCAGGCAGCAGGTTTAGAGAACAAGTAATCAACTGCTCCAACAGCTCCTGAGTAAAAACAATGGAGCTAAATTCACTTGGGGACACTGTTCCCTGGGGAAGAGGAGGCGGGGAGATAGCAAGAGACAAAGCCTTACTGTCTGTCAACCTCCCTGCTCAGGGCTGACACCTCCCAGTTTCAGCCTCCCTAAAGTGCTGGGGGAAGCTTTTCTGTATTTTTCTTTCTTTTTTTTCCTCCGAGCTGAAACAGGTTTTCTGGGGGATTTCAGGATTACAGCCCCTGGGGAGGAGAAGGAGGCCCGGAGAAGGGGCTTGCTATCTATCTGCACGCAGAAATTCACATGGCTCTGCAGCTAAGAGCAGGTCTGAACACACTTTTTTTTTTTTTTAAGCGAGAATAAAAATATAGGGGAAGGGGATGGGCAGCAAATTGGACTGATCCTTCTTTTAAGAAAGAACTTTAAATATATAAACAGAAACAACCCAGGCAAGGAATTTATAGTAATCTTTTAGAATCACATTTTAATGTAAGCATCATAAAACTCAGTGAGAAGGTAAAAGAAAAAAGCCCAGTGAGAAGCCAGAAAATGAGAGAAACTTGACACTGTGAGAGCCTAAATTCTCAGCCTTTTCTTTTTAGAAAAGTTATCCAAGTTATCCACTAGACCCAGAGGACAGGGTTTGTCCTGAGATGTCCTGGCCTGGGGATAAACTGTGTCCTCAAGCTATATACGATCAAGTCCCACACAATCCCAAAGAGCCACCCCACCCCACCCCGAGTGCCCTGCTATTTTTCATACTTTGGATCCACAACCAACTTGCATAGGCGATTAGGTTTCCTTTTGTGTGCAAGTCACACAAAACACAGCTGACCGGGCCGGTGAGCCCCCCACCGCTCACTCGGAACAACGGTAAAAAGGCTCACTCCTTTTCAAGCATGGCCTGAACTCTGCAGACAAAGCCTCAGCTCCTAGGCGGCTCAGTACCCCAGGAAGTGAGGCCTGGCTGAAACAGCAGGGCCCAAAGGTGGGGGCTGTCACAGAGAGGCAGAGCACTAACCCAACTCCCTAAGACTCTAGGTTTATTCCCCAGGGAGCAGGGGAGTGGAGGAATCAGGGTCCAACAGTCTGTCCCAGTCTGTGGCCAAGCCACAGGCACAGCCTTCCATAGTGAATAGAGCAGAATAGCATTTGAACGTCAAGAGTAAGATATGACGAAGAACTGATAGGAAATTAAGTTTGTCTTGGGCAGATAAGGATCCAATCCCGCAAGAACCTGGGTGGGGGAGTCTGACCTGAGTGCTGTTGTATAAGGTCCTGACTACAATTCCAGTTTTGGGGTGCCTATTCCCTCCCCTTGGTTGGCCCACCCTCCCAATACTTCTAAACCTCACCTCCCTTCCATCAGCTAGAAGTGTTTCCTCAGTTTACCCTTTTCCTAGTCTCCACACCTGACTGCTTCCCTTTTACCTTTCGGTTAGTTTGTATTTGGAGACAGGGTTTGACTGTTAGTCCGAGCTGGCCTGGAACTCACTGTCTGTAGAGGCCAGCCTGTCTGCTTCCTGACCACTGGAGTCTCAGGTGTGTGCTACCACAGCTCCAGCATTTTAGTTTGGTTTTGTCTGGTGAGCAAGAAATCAAGTCATCTTAGAAAGCAAAACTCAGTCCACCCTCCAGAAGGAGGGGCCTGCAAAGCCTAGAGGCAACCAATTTGCTCTGTGTTCTTACATTCTTTCATCACTTCATTTGCAGCTTTTGAAGTGCTTTAGGTGGCTGCCATAGTACACTAACCTAGCAGGCACAAGCCCTGGGGCTGGAAATATAAAAACAAAATTTTAAGAAGACTCTAACAGGGTGTGGAAGTCTACACCTGGAACCAAGAACTGGAGAGGCAAAGACAGCAGGCCAGAGAATTCATCTCAAAAAAAACAAAACCAGGAAAAAGAGAAACAAGTCTGCAGACTTGCCAGTTCTAAAAGCATTTGGAAATGGGGAATGTAGCTCAGTAGTAAAGTATTTGTGAGGTGTACAAGAGGTCTGGGTTCTGTCCCCAGCACCATAAAAATCTTTTTTAAAATACACATTGAGAGTTGAGCAGTGGTGGCACCTTTAATCCCAGCAGGCGGATCTCTGTGAATTTGAGGCTAGCCTGGGCTACAGAGCGAGATCCAGGACAGCCAGGGCTGTGTAGAGAGACCCTGTCTGGAATACCCCCCCCCCACACACACACACACTGGTGTTTGTTCCCACCCTCCAAGGACTTACTTTCTGCTATCCCCTTGAAGGGGTCATCTAGGCCTTTCCACCACTCTTCAGGCTAGTCAACCTTGGTTGTCTACTAAAAAGACTTAATTTCTCTCAGCTCCTTCCAAACTGCCCACCCTTTCATCTTTCTTGTCTTCTCTCTCCCTATCTCTTCCCTTAAGCCAGGTATTTCTGTCCCAGTCTTCTTTACTCAGTATCCAAAATGTCAGTCACTTGAGTGACTCCCAAAGTGGCATTGCCAGTCCGCAGCTGGCAGATTGCCAGGTCTCGTTCATCATCTCAACCTCTCAGCTGGCATCCCCGCTGGCCCAGCTTTCAGTCTGCATGGTCCGAGTTAGGGGAACAAGCTGGTGGGAAGGATAGATGAGCAAGAGTACATTGACAGTGCTTTATTCATCTGTTTATGTTCACAGTGCCAGGAATGGAACCCGGGATCATGTGTGTGTTAGGCAAGTGCTCTACCACTGAGCTACATCCCCAACTGGACCCAGGGTTTCCCGCTGACTAAAGCCATCAGTAGTCTGTATCAGAGGAGGGGAAGATAAAGACAATGGAATCACGGGGTCTAAAGCAGCAGCTTCTCAACCTGTGGGTCACGTGTATCAGAGAAACTTAAACACCCTGAGAGCTACAGATGGTTCAGTGGTTAGGTGTGCTTGCTGCTCTCGAAGAGGACCTGAGTTTTGTTCCTAGCACTCATGTCAAGTGGATGCTAACAACAACCTATAATTCCAGTCCTAGGGTATCCAGTGCCTTTTTCTGGCCTCCAAGGTCTTGTGGTGCATACATACATACATACACTCAAGGCACAGCTCTTAAATCTTAAAAAAAAAAAAAAAAAAAAAAAAAAACAAAAAAAAACCCCACCCAGTCTCCCATCCTTTCTCTCCCCCTCCTCCATGTCCTCCCCTAAGACTCACAGCCCTGGAAGGGAATCACAGGGAGAACCTGTTCTGAAAGGCTTGGCACCCTCCAGGGTATGCACCATCCCTGTCATCTCCCCACCCACCCCCCAAAAGCTGCCACAGTTTCGCCAATCCATCTGTTCAAATGACAAGCAATCTAGTAAGAACTGAAGTCCCAGAAAGAGGCAGCAACTTTCTGGAGGCTGTACAGCAATTTTGTGGGGGTGGTAGTCAAGCCCTAGGGCCTTAGGGTGGACGACTTGGGATTCCCAGGCCAAGCAACCTCCTGCAATTCTGGCCTGTGATCCTCTGGCCCAAACGACACACATAATTAGAAGTTATAATCCTGTAATTCCATGATGACATCTTTCAACTTAAATATACTTTAAAACTTTTTTTAAAATGCCAAAAGCAACTTTAAAAATTGCCCACTGTCCCCACCTGTCCCCATATTCCCCTCCTGTTCAACTACTTCATTGGAGCGAAAACTCTTAAGTCGCCAGTGTCCCGCGGGAGAAGGAAGCTGCCAAGCCCATTTACCAAGTGGCGTTGAACAATTAAGAATTGATTGTTCTGTGGGAAGCAGTTTCACTTCCCTATTCATAATAACTCGCTGCGCCTTCGATCGTATCAGTTAGAAAAATATCCACGACAATCTCTCAACCCATCAGGTGATCCTTGGCCAAACTCCAAAGGCTATTTTTAGACTCACTAGGGACCTGAAAGGAAGGTGAGGAACCTGTCACTGTGATTCGAACCTCCAAGGCATCTTGGTAAGCCAGTTCCTACAGCTGTTGGGCATGCCAGCGCCGCTGTGGGCGCCTGCTGGGGTCGCTTTTGAGGAACTGAGCTCCAGGGCAAAAGACAGTCGGGTAAGTTGCCGAGGAGCTCCAGGACGTGCCAAACGCGCAGAGCCCAGTCTCTCGCCCGCTCGGTCTCTCGGACAACCAAATACAGATAAATCCGCTTTGAAGAAGGGGTGAGACTGCCATTCTCTGGCCCTCTTGCGCGACGCGAGGACAAACGAGGAAGGAGCGCTCGAAGTCCCCTTGAAGCAGCCACCCTCCCTTACCTAACTAATAAGTCGAAGAGGGAGAACGCTGAAAGCATTTGGAAGGCAACAGAGCAAAACTCTCCGTCTGCGCTAAGCACTCGGGTGGAAGCTGGGCTCCGGTCGCAACGAGGAGGGACCGAGCTCGCCAGCGTGGCCAGGGGCTGGTCCTTTCCCCACAGGCGCGGGAAGGCTGGCAAGGCCATCCGGATCACTTCTCCAGGCTCCTACCTGCGCGCGGCTCGCCCGTGCACCTGTGCGCCCGAGCCCAGCTGCCTGCCATCTGCTCGGGGCGCTCAGCCCCACGCAGTCCCCTCTCGCCCTCCCTTCCCCTCCGCGAGGCCCGCACGAGCCCCGCGCGACCCCGCGCGTCCCCCTCCCGTCTCCTCCCACTCCGGGCCAGGCCGACCCCTGCCGCCAACCCCATCAGCGCGCTGCACAGTTTGAGCGGCCAGAGAGGGTCTGCGGGCTCGCCGCCCACCTTCCGAAAGTAGTCATCGCTCTCTTTCTCCAGTGGCTGGGGGGCCGCGGGTAGCAGTGCGTCGGTCATGCTGGCGGCGCGGGAGCCGAGGGTGAACTGAGGTGCAGTGGCCACCAAGGGCCCCAGAAGGCGCCAGGACCCGCCCCCACCCCCGCCCCACCCCTCCCCGCCCGCCTCGCCGGACGCGCGGCGCGCTGCAGCCCCGCCCGAGCCCCAGAGCGCCAGATATCTGGAGCCCCGCCCCTCCTAGGAAGGCGGAGCCATAGGCGGATCCCGAGTCTGGAACTCCGCTCCACCCTGCATCCCTGAGAGTGAGCCACGCCCCATCTCACCTAAGCCCAGCCCCCTCCCAGCCTTCTAGGCCTACGGGAGACCGATACCTAACTCGCTGGAGCCTCGCCCCGCTCTTCTCAGGCCCCGCCCATAGCACGAGAGGCCCGCCTCCAGCCCCACCCGAGGCCGGAGCCCTAGCCCTGAAGCCTTATTTACATAGGCCCTTATTTACATAGGCCACGCCCCTGCCCTGTCCGCGCTTGTGTTTAGAGCCTGGCTAGCGCGCCGCTCGCCTACTTTGAGAGCGCCAAAGTGGCGCACCGGACTGGACAGGGGTTTCAGCACAGCAGTGAAACCCGAACTGGGATTCACCCTTTCCTCTGGAGCCCGGGGAATAGTAGATGTAGAGAGCATGGGTAATTCATGGTCGCTCTCCTACCCAGGGACTTGGACCTGCGGGGAGGATTCAGGACCAGCCCCATCTCCGCTCCGGAGCTCTCGGCGCTGGCCAGGAAGGTCAAGAAAGCTTCTTGCAGGAGGGGAGGCCACCGAGAGCTTGGGCTGAGGGCTTAGTGGGTAGATGGCAGAAGTCGCCGGGAGAGGGGGCCACCTACTGAGCAGAAGGGGCTTTGTGCGCGGAAACTGCGATGTTTTTAAAGATCTTAGAGAAAACCAACCTCGGCTTTCTCACTTGCAGAATGGGGTCCAGGTGATTCTTTCTCCGGCTGGCCCAGGGTTTCTGATAACAGATGTGGTTAGTACAGGTGTGTCAGGGGTCCCCTAGGCTCGAGTTCGCGCTACCTCCTACTGGAGAGTAAACAGACTCTAGGGTCGGATACTGGAGAGTAAACGGACTCTAGGCTACCATTCAGCTGCAGGAGCCTAGTGCCCCCAGCCCGCAGAGCCATGTTCCTCCTCACGCTGCTCACACCACCAAGGGACACCTTTGTCTTTGGCGGCCCATAGGTCGCAGTGTAAACCTTAGGTAAGGACATACTCAGCTTTCAAAACTAACCAACTGTTTTCCGTACCGCTTAAAAAGTGTCTTAGAGCGGCTGGAGAGAAGGCTCAGCGGGTAAAGGTGCTGGCCGCTCGGCCTGACAACCTGAGTTCCATCCCCGAGACCCATAGGATAGAAGGGGCAAGAACCAACTCCCACAACTTCTCTGGCCCCCACACGTGCGCCATGGCACGTAATGCTCCCCTCCCCCGGGTGCACACAAAATACATAAATGTAAAAAATATTTCAAGTGTATCAGGGGTGGTTCGAGAGTTTTAAAATAAGTGTTTAAAATAAACAATGGCCAATGTTATAAATAATTTTAAATCCATCTGGTCATGAGAAAAGGGCTACTTAAGTCTGAGAAAGATCCCGTCAAAGGATGTGATGGTGCACACCTGTGATCTCAATGCCTTCCAGGAAGCTGACCCAGCAGTATTGTTGAGTCCAAGGCTAGCCTGATGTCTTAGTTTGCTTTACATTGCTGAAATAAAGAGCCTAGCCAAAAGAACTTGGGGGAGGAAAGGTTTTATTTGATTGATTCCTTACAATGCATCACTGAGGGAAACCAGTTCAGGAACTCAAGGCAGAAACCTGGAGGCAGCAAACGAAGGAGAGACAGTGAAGAACACTGCTTACTGGCTTGCTCCCCATGGCTTGCACAGCCTTCTTTCTTTATCTCTTTGGTTCTTAAATTATTATTACTTTGTGTGTATGGTTGTTGTTGTCTTAGTTAGGGTTTCTATTGCTGTGAAGAGACACCATGACATAGCAACTCTTATAAAGGAAAACATTTAATTGAGACTGGCTTACCGTTCAGGAATTTAGTCCATTATCATTCCGTGGGAAGCATGGTGGCATGTAGGCAGACATGGTGCTGGGGAGGTAGCTGAGAGCTCTACATCTGGATCCACAGGCAGCAGGAAGTGACAGTGACACACAGTGACATTCTGAGACCTGAAAGCCCACCCCCTAGTGACACGCCCCCTCCAACAAAGACACACCTGTTTCAACAAGGCCACACCTCCTAATAGTGCCACTCACAATGGGCCGACGGGGCCATTTTAAATCAAACCACTACAATTGTTTTGCCTACATGTATGTCTGGGCACTATATGGATGTGCATACCTGGTGCCCAGAGAGGTCCTGTAAGGGTGCCAGATCCCCTGGAACTGAGTTACAGATGGTATGTGGTTGCCAGGAATTGAACCAAGGGGCTCTGAAGAGGAGCCAGGGCTCTCAACCACTGAGCCATCTCTTCAGCACTTCAAGACCACTTGTTCAGGGTTAGGACCTCCCACATCAATCATTAATCAAGAAAGCACCCCACAGGCTTGCTTACTGACCAGTCTTATGGAGGCATTTTCTCAGTTGAGATTCCTTCCTCCAGTATGACTCTAGCTAGTGTCAAGCTGACAAAAAAACAAAGAAAAGAAGAAACCTACAGAGTCCTAACCAGCTGAACTCTGGAGCAGGTGTTTTGGAAACAGCTAATTTAAGAAACTTTCCCAGGCCGGGCGGTGGTGGCGCACGCCTTTAATCCCAGCACTCGGGAGGCAGAGGCAGGCAGACAGTGAGGCCAGCCTGAGCTACCAAGCGTGTCCCAGGAAAGGCGCAAAGCTACACAGAGAAACCCTGTCTCTGAAAAAACAAAAGCAAAAACTTTCCCAGGTTACCGAGATGGCTCAGCGGTTAAGAGCACTGCTGCACTTCCAGAGGTCCTGAGTTCAATTCCCAGCTCACACATGGTGGCTCACAACCATCTATAGTGGAATCTGATGCCCTCTTCTGGCATGCAGGTGTACATGCATATAGATTACTCATATACATAAAATAAATAAACCTTAAAAAACAAAAACAAAACAATTTTCCTTCCTTCCTAAGGCAATTTAGTATCAAGGTAATTTTGTTTGTTTGTTTGTTTGTTTTTTTGAGACAGGATTTCTCTGTATAGTTTTGGTGCCTGTCCTGGATCTCGCTCTGAATACCAGACTGGCTTCGAACTCAGAGATCCACCTGGCTCTGCCTCCCAAGTACTGGGACTAAAGGCATTCTCCACCACTGCCCAGCATATCAGGGTGATTTTGGCACACTTCAGACATGCTCTATTTAATTCATTGCCCTGGAAATGGGCTGGCCTGGAGCTGAGGGTTAAAAGCAGCCACTTGGGTTCAGGCTCCTAGAGTAATGGGTCAGTATATTACAGTGTTAATATTCATAAACTTAACAATAATATAACCTCAACTCTAACCAGGAAGTTAAGCAGATATTATGCCCCAGTCTCAGTACACTTCTGCAGATCAAAGGACTTAAATGATCTTCATTCCTGAGGGGAAAGACCTAGACTCAGGAGACAGAAGTGGCCAAGGGCACACTTCCCAATAGTGTCTCGCTTACCCCAGGCTTGCTGACTCCTCTCTTCCCTGTCCCTTCAGGAGGCCCATCTCCTAGCACCCTGCAGTTCAAATTGCCATTTCTATTTTAAAATAGTGACATACTATGAGCTTAGGGGAGGCTTGAGCCCCAGATCTTCCTGCCTCAGGCTCCCAAATGCTAGGACGGTAAATGCACATCACCAAGCCTAGCTCAAATTGTCTTTAAAGTTAACACACAAACTAACTTATCCTAATGGTAGTCTTTGACTTAATAGTCTTTTTAAAGTATCTTATTTACTTTTTCTGTGTGCATGAATCAAGACAGACAGAGAGAGAGAGAGAGAGAGAGAGAGAGAGAGAGAGAGAAATGGGAGACAATATTTTTTGAGACACATTCTCATTCTATTTTTCAGGCTGTCCTGACACTTGTGTAAGGCTTTGAATCCTTCTGTCTCAGCCTCCTGAGTGCTGGAATTCTAGTCATGAGCCACCATGGCTGACTCAATTTTTATTTTTAAAGGCAACTATGTCATCAGCCTAAGAGAAACTCCAGTTGTACTTTGCCCTATAGAGAGAGGCTTGTAAAAAGCATATACAATAAAAACCAAGGTCTATTATTGAATCGAGTCTGACATCATTGCCTGTCCAGCTGCCCCATTTGTTAAAGAAGAAAAGTGTCTGGGGATATAACTCAGTGGTAGAGTGCTTGCCTAGCATGTATGAGGTGGCATGTACAACACCTAGCATAGTACAGACAAAAGAAAAAGGAAAGGAAGCATGTCATGGAAGACATACCAGCCCACCTAAAACTACCTTCTTGTCTGTCTTCAGAGGTCCAGCTAGCATCCGTCCCTTGGATACATGAGCCATCTGAACTTTAACCTTAGGTGTACTCAAGATCAGTTACCCTCAGACAGCCTCATGACACACTGCAGGGCATAGGCCTCCTTCCACTACAACTCTGATCTCATTGTGACCAGGAGATGAGACCTGTTACTGCTGACAAAACAGAGAAGCAACATCAGACGCACTTGTTGCCCCAACTGTGGGAAACTAAACACTGGCATTGCACTGTGTGTGGTGGCACAGGTCTGTAATGGCCTCTACTCGGAGGACTGAAGCAAGAGTAGCAAGAGTTCAAATCCCCACTTGGGAGGTAGCAGCAGGAGGATGAGAAGGCTGAGGTTTGAGTGGAGAGATGGCTCACTTCACAAAGTGATTGCTGTGCAAGCACAAAGATCTTTTTTATATCCCTAAAATCCACGTCAAAATAAAAGCTGAGAAAGCTAGGCACTGGTGGCACAGGCCTTTAATCCCGGGAGGCAGAGACAGGAGGACCCTTGGGGTTCACTGGCTACCTAGCCTAGCCCAATCAGGGAGCCCCAGGACCTGGTGAGAGACCCTGTCTCAAAAACCACATTGGGGACTGGAAATGCAGCTCATTTGGCAGAGGTCTTATCCAATATACAGGAGGTCCCAAGCCCCACATAAAGCAGGGCACAGCAGTATAGAGCTGAGATCTTTTTTTAATTAATTAATTTATTTTTCTATTATCAGCTTAATACAGTATAAATTCTTATCTTAATAGTGAAATGTTTCATTGAGGCTTGCTCAGTAATTGAGTAAAACCAAAACTTATTATAAGCCACAGTCATCCTAGGGTCCCCCCTACTATATATATAGCCTCCATGGTTCTGGGGGTTGTGGTCTGATTGTTCTTTATTTTATATCTAGAATCCACTTATGAGTGAGTACATACCATGTTTGTCCTTCTGAGTCTGGGTTACCTCACTCAGGATGATTTTTTCTAGTTCTATCCATTTGCCTGCAAATTTCATGATGTCCTTGTTTTTCTCTGCTGAGTAATAAGTACTCCATTGTGTATATGTACCACATTTTTTTCATCCATTCTTCAGTTGACAGGCATCTAGGTTGTTTCCAGGTTCTGGCTATTACAAATAGTGCTGCTATGAACATAGCTGAGCATGTATCTTCGTGATATGATTGAGCATTCCTTGGATGTATGCCCAACGGTGGTATGGCTGGGTCTTGAGGTAGATCGATTCCCAATTTTCTGAGAAACCGCCATACTGATTTCCACAGTGGTTGTACAAGTTTGTATTTTCACCAACAGTGGAGGAGTGTTCCCTTTGCTCCACATCTTCTCCAACATAGACTGTCATTAGTGTTTTTGATCTTAGCCATTCTGACAGGTGTAAGGTGGTATCTCAGAGTCATTTTGATTTGCATTTCTCTGATGACTAAGAATGTTGAGCATTTCCTTAAATGTCTTTTCAGCCATTTGTGATTCTTCTTTTGAGAATTCTCTGTTTAGCTCTATAGCCCATTTTAATATTGGATTGTTCAGTATTTTGATGTCTAGTTTCTTGAGTTCTTTATATACTTTGGAGATCAGTCCTCTGTCAGATGTGGGGTTGGTGAAGATCTTTTCCCATTCTGTAGGCTGTCTTTTTGTCTTATTGACTGTGTCTTTTGCCCTGCAAAAGCTTCTCAGTTTAAAGAGGTCCCATTTATTAATTGTTGTGCTCAGTGTCTGTGCTGTTGGTGTTATATTTAGGAAGTGATCTCCGGTGCCAATGTGTTCAAGAGTACTTCCTACTTTCTCTTCTATTAAGTTTAGTGTAACTGGATTTATGTTGAGGTCTTTGATCCACTTGGACTTGAATTTTGTGCATGGTGACAGATATGAATCTATTTGTAATCTTTTACATATTGACATCCAGTTATGCCAGCACCATTTGTTGAAGATACTTTCTTTTTTCCATTGTATAGTTTTGGCTTTTTTTGTTGTTGTTGTTGTTAAATATCAGGTGTTCATATGTGCATGGATTAATGTCAGGGTCTTCAATTCGATTCCATTGGTCCATATGTCAGTTTTTATACCAGTACCAAGCTGTTTTTATTACTTAGCTCTATAGTAGAGCTTGAGGTCAGGGATGGAGATGCCTCCAGAGGTTGCTTTATTATACAGGATTCTTTTTTTTTTTTTTTTTTTTTTTTTTTTGAGACAGGGTTTCTTTGTGTAGCTTTGCACCTTTCCTGAAACTCACTTTGTAGACCAGGCTGGCCTCGAACTCACAGAGATCCGCCTGCCTCTGCCTCCCGAGTGCTGGGATTAAAGGCGTGCGCCGCCGCCGCCGCCGCCGCCGCCCGCCGCCGCCGCCGCCGCCGCCGCCGCCGCCACCTGGCTATACAGGATTCTTTTAGCTATCCTGGGTCTTTTGTTTTTCCATATGAAGTTGAATATTTTTCTTTCCAAGTCTGTAAAGAATTGTGTTGGGATTTTGATGGGGATTGCATTGAATCTGTAGATTGCTTTTGGTAAGATTGCCATTTTTACTATGTTAATCCTACCAATCCATGAGCATGGAAGATCCTTCCATTTTCTGATATCTTCTTCAATTTCTTTCTTTAGAGATTTAAAGTTCTTATCAAAAAGGTCCTTCACTTGTTTAGTTAGTGTTATCCCAAGATATTTTATATTATTTATATTATTTGTGGCTATTGTGAAGGGTGATGTTTCTCTGACTTCTTTCTCAGCCCTTTTATCATTTGTGTATAGGAGGGCTACTGATTTTTTTGAGTTGACCTTGTATCCTGCCACTTTACTGAAGGAATTTATCAGCTGTAGAAGTTCCCTGGTAGAGTTTTTGGGGTCACTTATGTATACTATCATATCATCTGCAAATAGTGAAAGTTTGACTTCTTCCTTTCTAATTTGTATCCCTTTGATCTCCTTTTGTTGTCTTATTGCTCTAGCTAGAACTTCTAGTACTATATTGAATAAATATGGGGAGAGTGAACAGCCTTGTCTTGTTCCTGATTTTAGTGGTATCTCTTTGAGTTTCTCTCCATTTAATTTGATGGTGGCTGTTGGCTTGCTGTAAATTGCTTTTATTATGTTTAGGAATGTTCCTTGTATTCCTGATCTCTCTAAGACCTTTATCATGAAGGGGTGTTGGATTTTGTCAAAGGCTTTTTCAACATCTAATGAGACGATCATGTGGTTTTTTTTCTTTCAAATTGTTTATATGGTGTATTACATTGAGATCTTTTTTTTTAAACTTTTTTTAATTTATTTAACTTTATTTTGTGTGCATTGGTATGAAGGTGTCAGATCCCCTGGAATTAGAGTTACAGACAGTTTTGAGCACTGGGATTGAACCTGTGTAGTTGCTGGGAATTGAACCCAGGTACTCCGGAAATGTAGCCAGTGCTCTTAACCACTAAGCCATCTCTCTAGCCTCTATACCTGAGATCTTAATACTTGGAATTGGAAGCAAGAGGATCAGAAGTTCAAAGTCATCCTTGGGTACAGAGTGAGTTCAAGGTTAATCCAGACTTTATGAGACTCTCTCACAAAAACAGGACAAAGCAAAATTTTACAGGATGGACAGTCTTCTTAAATAACACTCAAGCTTAGCCTCTGCTCCCCTCCACACACACACAACACACACTCACACATACACACATATACACTCATGTGTTCATGTTCCATGCACATACAGATGTCCTCACAAAAAATAAATAAATAAAAGAATATTCCCAACTGTACTATTTGAGATGGAAGTTTTCTAGTTCCCTAAGAAGAAATTACCTAAGAGCCCATCTACTAGTAGAATATTGATGGGTGAGGCACAGCAGGTCACATAATGGAAGATTGTAGACAATGAAACAAACACCGCCCTTTTGTGTCCAGAATCTCACGGTGTTGCTGAACAAAGGACATAAAATTCTATATGAGGCCAGCAAGGTGCTTCAGCCAGTAAAGGCTCTTGCCACAAAAGCCTGGCAGCCAGAGGTCAATTCCCAGAACCTACATAGAGGGTTCATTGCCGCGCTGCTCGCAACTGACAAAAGAAAGATTTGCCAGGGCTTATGGTTCCAGAGGGCTAGGGAATCCATGATGATAGTACAGAGCTAAGAAGAGCGTAGACCTTTTACATTTTATTTTACATATATGGCCTGCATGCATGTCTGTTCAACACAGACATGTACATGTTCAGTGCCAAGGGCTTACATCTTTTTTTATTTTATTTATTTATTTTTTGTTTTTCTTTTTCAAGATAGGGTTTCTCTGTGTAGTTTTGGTGCCTGTCCTGGATCTTGCTCTGTAGACCAGGCTGGTCTCCGAACTTACGGAGATCCTCCTGCCTCTGCCTCCCGAGTGCTGAGATTAAAGGTGTGCACCACTACCGCCTGGCTGTTTTTGTTTTTTTTTTTTTTAGACAAAGTTTCTCTGTGTTGTTCTGACTGTCCTGGAACTTGCTCTATAGACTAGGTTGGCCTCAGGGAACCTCTTGCCTCTGCCTCCCGAGTGCTGGGCTTAAAGGTGTGCACCACTACACCACACTACACCTGACTCAGAGCTTACATCTTGAACTGCAAACAGGAAACAGAGAGAGCAAACTGAGACTTGCATTTGGCTTTGAAATCTGAAAGTGATATACTTCCCCTAGTAAGGCCATCCCTTCTAAACCTCCCTTAAACAGTGCCACCAGCCGGGCGGTGGTGGCGCATGCCTTTAATCCCAGCACTCCAGAGGCAGAGGCAGGAGGATCTCTGTGAGTTCAAGGCCAGCCTGGGCTACAGAGTGAGTTCCAGGAAAGGCGCAAAGCTATACAGAGAAACCCTGTCTTGAAAAACCAAAACAAACAAAGAAACAAATGCAAAAACAGTGCCACCAACTGGGCACCAAGAATTCAAACACCTGAACCAATGGGGAATATTCTCATTGAAACCACACATAAGATAGTGTCTTTAAAATAATAATAATTTTTAAAAAAGTGAAAACCTGTTGGGCCCTTAGGAGGTGGAGAAAGCAAGATCAGGAGTTCAAGGGCATCCTCAGTTACATAGTGAGTTCAAGGACAGCCTGGGCTACTTGAGACCTTGTCTCAAAAACAAACAAACAAACAAACAAACGAATGAACGAAAAATCCTGATAATTTCACAGTGTGGATGGAACCAGACAGCATTATGTTGAATAAAATAAGCCAGAGAAAGAAAGACTAGCACCACAAGATCTACTGATATGTGGAATCCTAACAAATGATCTCCTCAAAGACGAAAGTGGAAGAGTAATTATTAGAGGCTAGAAGAGAGGATTGGGAGAGGTTGGTCCAGGAGCACCAAGGTACACTCAGCAAGAAGTTCTGCGGTGTTATGGCACAGTAGGGTCCTACAGATGACAATACACTGTGTGTTCCAAAAAGCGAGGGGCACAAGGGAGCCTGGGAGTTGTCTTCTTAAGGAAACGATAACTAGAATGTAGTAGCACATGCCTGTGATGGAAGGCCCGGGGTAGTGGAGGCAGTAGGATCAAAAGTTCAAAGTCAAGGGCTAGAGAGATGGCTCAAGAGCTAAGCCGCATTGGCTGCTCTTCCAGAGGACCCAGGTTTGATTCCCAGCACCCACATGGCAGCTCATAACTGTCCTTAACTTTAGTTCCAGTGTCTCCTTCTGGCTCCAGAGATACCAGGCACACACATGGTGTACACACTTACATACAAGTAAAACACATAAACACCGCCGGGCGGTGGTGGCACATGCCTTTGATCCCAGCACTCGGCAGGCAGGCAGAGGCAGGTGGATCTCTGTGAGTTTGAGGCCAGCCTGGGCTACAGAGTGAGTTTTAGGAAAGGCACAAAGCTACACAGAGAAACCCTGTCTGGAAAAACAAAACAAAAAACAAGCAAACAAAAAGAAAACCTGGGCTTAGTGCTAGGTGCTTCTTCTCTGGGTTGTTGTTCAGGCGATTCCCAGACTTGGCTCCAAAGCACTACAGGCGATTGTCACTGCTCGTGGCTACCCACTGTTAAGTCTCAAACCCTGGGACAAATGGCTGAGGTGCCTATTTACACATCAAAGCAGATTTAGCCACCAGGATCTCCAGGATCTCTCAGTCCCTACCAGTTACAGACTGTGGCTGGCATACTGTGCCCCCTACCCTGAATTCTCCAGCGCACAGGTTGGGCTGTCCTTCCCACTAGAGGCTCTTCCCTATGCAACCCAGCATTTTGGTTGCCCATCCTCTTTACCTTTGGCCCTTTTCCTTGGCTGCGGCACCTGGCTCTTCTCCTTCTCTCTTCCCCTCCCCCTCTCCTCACATGGCTCAGGGTCACGTCCACTCTGGACTCTCCCAGATGTCCCTGCCTCTAACTATGTCTCCCCTTTATCTATAATAAACTTTCTCCTCCATCATACGTAGGAACAGTCACGTTCCTTTCTTTTTTATTTCTTTTTTTCATTCACTCATCAGAGTGGATGGTAAGATCTAATTGCTGACCGGTGTGGTGGTGCACACATTTAATTCCAGGCCAGCCTGGTCTGTATAGTGAGTTCTAGGCTTAGCTAGGGGTACATAGCCAGACCCTGTCAACAACCCACCCAACCACCCACAAGAAACAAAACACAAAAAAACCACTATCAAGAAAAACCTAGCCAAGTGGTGGCACACGCCTTTAATCCCAGCACCCTGGAGGTAGAGGCAGGTGGATCTCTGAGTTTGAGCCCAGCCTTGTCTATGGAGAGAGTTTCAGGACAGCTAGAGATACACAGAGAAACCCTGTCTCAAAAAGCCCCTCAAAAGAAAACAATCCTGTTGCTGAGGACATGGCACATTGAGCACAAATACCATGGGACACAAGGATCATGCCAAATGTAAGCTGGATAGAGTCCACAGTGCCAGGTGGTGCTATGCAGGCTCCTGAAGGACAAAACTAATCAGTCATCTTACCCAGATATGGTCCCAACTGCTATAATATTGACCTGTCATGTAAGATATACCCACTGGTGTCTTAGTGACATGATGGTTTTGGGGGTAACCAACCACTTCCTAATTGAATCTGAGGTTTGCTCTATGGGAGGAAATACATGTCTATTATGGTAAATCTTGTCAAAATCTGGGGAGGTCAAAGGCCATTGTCGGTAATTTACTACTAGTGATTTTTAAGTGGTATATGGAGTTAAACTGCCTTCTAAATATTTATGTTTATACCCAACCCAGGCCACTGTTGTTCTTGGTCAGAGTGGCTTCTACCCTGGCTGACCTGGAACTCACTCTGTAGAGCAGGCTGGCCTTGAACTCACAGAGATGTACCTGCCACTGTCTCCCAAGTACTAGGATTAAAGATGTGCACCACCATGTCCAGCTTCAAAGGAGTTTCTTTTTGTAGTGGCTCTGGTTAATGCTTTGACTTACATGTCAAGCATTAACATGGTGATGAAAGTGACCATTGAGTGCTCAGCCTTAACTGGGCGTTTACACTGCTTCCCTCTGAGGCTCGGGTGACACTGTAGAAGAGGGTGCAGAAAGATGGTAAGGACCAGAGAAATGGCGAGGAGCGTTATGAAAGGCACTGGGTATGACAGGGCCATTGTGATCATGAACACATGAACAGGCAGTAGCCGTGGCTGGCCGCCCAGGATCACACACACACACACACACACACACACACACACACACACACACACACACACATGCATACACACGAAAGCAGAAGGACTAATTCAGAAGAGGGGGTCTGCAGGAGTGGGAGGGGAGATAAGAGAGGGTTAATTGGGAATTGGGAGTGAAGATGATCATAATGCATTGTACACAGGTACAAAATTGTTAAAAAGTCTGGGCTTCTGGGAGAGGTTTTTATATCAGCCTTACACCTTATTAGTTGAACTTAATTTTTTTTTTTTTTTTTTTTTAAAACACCCAAATATTTTTTTTTTTTTTTTTAAAACATATTTTTTTTTTTTTTTTGGTTTTTCGAGGCAGGGTTTCTCTCTGTAGCTTTGTGCCTTTCCTGGAACTCACTTTGGAGACCAGGGTGGCCTCGAACTCAGAGATTCGCCTGCCTCTGCCTCCTGAGTGCTGGGATTAAAGGCGTGTGCCACCACCGCCCGGCGACCTTATTATTTTTTGTCTTGGCCAAAAAAGTGTGTAAGGTGAGATAACAACACCCCATTTGACAGATGTCTGTCCCTTTAGAGTTGATGAGGGAACTCCAGCATCCTTTTCTCCCTCCCCTCTCTGTTACCGTCTCCTCCTGTGGTGGTATTGTGTTCCCCAAAATATTGTGTACTCTAATAAATTTATCTGGGGTCAGAGAACAGACAGCCACTAGATACAAAGGCTAGAAAATGGTGGCACTCACACCTTTAATCTTAGCATCCAGAGATAGAAATCCCTCTGGATCTCTGTGAGTTCAAGGCCACATTGGAAATAGCCAAGCATGGTGACACACGCCTTTAATCCCAGAAAGCCAGCCTTTAATCCCAGGGAGTGGTGGTAGAAAGCAAAAAGATATATAAGGCGTGAGGACCAGAAACTAGAAGATTTTGGCTGGTTAAGCATTCAGGCTTTTCAGCAGTAATTCAGCTGAGACCCATTCTGGATGAGGACTCAGAGGCCTCCAGTCTGAGGAGACAAGACCAGCTGGGGATCCGGTGAGGTGAAATAGCTGTGGCTTGTTCTGTCTCTCTGATCTACCAGCATTGACCCTGATAACTGGCCTCGGGTTTGATTTTATTAATAAGAACTTTTACGATTCCTGCTACATCCTCCCCTTCCACTTTTCTTCCCTTAGTATTCCTGCCCCCACGTTGTTATTATTATTATCATCCCACGTTCCTTACTTCATTCCTCCCTGCTTTCCATTAGTTCATCCTGGTTTTGTTTTTTTCTGTCAGTGCTAGAGATGGAGCCTGGGTCTCTGGGAATGAAAATCCAGGGCTTCAAACATGCTAAACTCTGGCTCTACCATTGAACTGCACCTCAAGCCCACTCACCTTTCCTGGTTTTTTTCTCTTTTTCTTTTATCTTCCTATTTATTTGATTATTTATGACAGTGTTTCATTATGTAGTCTGGTCTGACTTCCAGCTCTATCCATGCCTGGTCTTGTCTTTGGCCAATCTACTTAGCAGCATGCATGGGTTCTAATAGACTCAGAGTCAGTGAATCCTTCCAGAAGGCTAGAAGGAGGCCCGCTTTTGCGAATATAAAGATGATGAGTGTACCGTGTGTGACTGTGTGTGTGGCCCCACTCATGTTATGTGCACACACCTCTGCTGGTTGCGTTCCTTCCCATCTCTAGTGCAGAGGACCTGGCGTCTGGGTACACAAGCTTTTTCCGGAGGGTGGTTGAGATGGGTGGGAGATGGGGCTTGGCACTGATTGCTGCTGAGGAATTGAAGCAGGGGCGAGGGAGCCAGTTGTGGGACAGGTACACAATGCTGCCTGACATTTGGATGGCTTCCAGCATCTTACTGCCTTGTCCTCCAAGTACTCAAGCACATGACAGGGCAGTATGGGTGTTATAGATAAAATATTTTTTCTTATTTTTTATTTTTTGTTTTTTTGAGACAGGGTTTCTCTGTGTTGCTTTGGAGCCTGTCCTGGAACTCTCTCTGTAGACCAGGCTGGCCTTGAACTCACAGAGATCCACCTGCCTCTGCTTCCCAAGTGCTGGGATCAAAGGCTGCAACACCGCCGCCCGGCTATAGATACACTCTTAACTGAAGCCCGAGTCGGCCTCGCATAGGACTAGGGCCTGCAAGGCGGAGGCGGCATTTCCTCCACAAAATGAACAATTCAAGTTTATAGCGTACTCAGGTTCGCGGAGGCGAAAGTGGGAAGGCTTTTGGCCCATAGAGGCCCCCGTAGTCAGGGGGCGGAGCCCGGAAGGAAACAGGATGGCGGCTCTGGACTGTGACAGCGATGAGGATCTGGTCAGCTATGGGACCGGCCTGGAGCCTCTGGAGGAAGGTGAGGGTCCGATGGCCGGCGGAGTCTGCCGGGCGCAGGCTGGGTGTCCAGCACGTGGGCTCCAGCGACAGCTCGGCCTGGGTTTTGCTCTCTGTGGGCACAGGGAACCCGGTGGGGAGGTGTGTGCTCTGCACTCGTGTGCCGCCTTCCCGGGGGGCAGAGAAGGACGCGGAGGGGTGGGAGGTGCAAGAATGACTAAGCAACTTGGGTATGATGGAAGGTGGTCAGGCAGTCTCTTGCCGCGAGGGGACATTTGCACCCAGACTTGAAAGCAAAAGAAACCAGCCCTGGAAAGATCTGGGAAGAAACACTTGAGATAGGAAATCCCTGATGTGGGAGCAGCTTAGCAATCGAGGGACAGTCAGGACAGGTGTGGTTGGCACTTGCAATGGTAAGCAGGGGTGTGTGTGTGTGTTGCTGTGCATGCTAGGCTAGCTCTTTAAAACCGAGTTACCCATCCAGCCCCAAGAATTAGAATCCTTTCATTTTTCAGACGGTCTCCTGTAGCTCACACTACCTCAGACCCACTTTGTAGCTGAGACTGGCCTTGTACTCTTGATCCTCCTGGCCCGCTTTCCACGTGCTTGGTTTATAACTGTGTGCCATCTCACCCAGCGAGGAGTTTGGCTCTTATAGTAAGGGTAGGAAAAGTCATGGGTGCAGTTCACACAAGGAGAGATTTTTTTCCCCCCTGTTTTGTTTGAGACAGGGTCTTGTTATCTCCATCTGGCTGGACTCATAGAGATCCACCTGCCTCTGTCTCCTGAGTGCTGGGATTAAAGGTGTGCGCCACCACCGTCCAGCAGGATGTATGTTTTAACGTTTTTAGCTTTGATTTTGAGAGTAGTCTGGTTTGGGATGTGCAGAATGGAGCCAAGATATTAGCCTGACAGGTCTGGAGATAGTGGTTGTGTGGCCTGGAGAGTTAGCAGTGACAGCCGTTAAGTAGCCCTTTGTTTGGAGTAGGATTGGAAAGCAGGGTTGACTAGAATTGCTGGTGAGATATAGGGGTGAAGGTAAGATGAACCAAGGTTCTCTGGTGTTTCTGGTCTGTTCTACTTAATGACTGGCTTTACCACAACCACTGATGGCAGGGTTAACCCTGTGGGGAAGACAGGGGTCACAGTGGTCGTCCTGGGCCCAGAAGTTACGAAGACTTTGGCATGAATCTTTTTTTTTTTTTTCAGAACTGAGGACCGAACCCAGGGCTTTGCTCTTGCTAGGCAAGCACTCTACCACTGAGCTAAATCCCCAACCCCTTAGCATGAATCTTAAAAGTTCTTATTAATAAAAACAAACCTGGACCAGGTATTGGGTTAAAGCTAGAAGATCAGAGAGGCAGAACAAGCCACAGCCACCTCACCTTGCCAGTTCCTCAGCTGATCCTGTTTCCTCAGACTGGGAGCTTCTGAGTCCTCATCCAAATGGATCTCAGCTGAACTGCTTCTCGAAAGCCTGAGGCATAACCAGCTAGTTATAGATATATTGGGGAACACAATATCACCACAGTTATACTTCTGAGATATTTTCAGAGACCTTTTCTTACTTCTTTTTTGGCAGCAGTGGGTATAACAAAGGGTCTTTCTATATAGCCCAAGCTGGCCTTGTACTTGTTAAATATGTAGACTAGGCTGGCCTTGAGCTCAGGACAGTTCTCCTTTCTTAGCCTTCCAGGGACTGGGATTACAGGCTTGCCCGTCACACACCCATTAGACAGTTCTGAGACGAGTCCCACGTAGCCTGAGCTAGCCTCAGACTTGCAGCATAGCTTGAACTTCTGGTCCTCCTGCTCCACCTCCTAAGTGCTGAGATCACAGGCATGTGCTGCATGCCTGATTTGTGTGGTGGTTTGGATGAAACTCAAGCTTTTGGGCATGCTAGGGAAGCACTCTATAACTGAGCTACATCCCCAGCCCAAACAGTTCTGATCGTTGGAAACATTTACCAGATTCTGCCTGTACCCCTACCCTCTGCTGACCAAGGCGGAGAAAGGCTAGTCTCTGGATAAGTATGTTTGAAGGTTGCCCTTGTGTTTCCTGAGACATCTGTTTTACACCTACCACCCGCAGTTCCATAATAAAGTTAGTTTCAAGTCCCCTCAGCGCTAACTGTAGAGTTCTTCTCTAAGTAGACTGTGGGGTTTAGCAGGGCCATCATCCCTGTCTCTAATCCTAGACTATTCGTTCAGTACAATCAAGATCACATCAGTTTTACTGGCAAGCACAACACCCTAGGTGCTGGGGGATGTCTTTCTGTACACTGTGAATATATGTTGTTCCTATTGGTTAGTAAATAAGCTGCTTTGGCCTATGGTGAGGCAGCCTAGAGGCAGGCGGGAAATCCAAGGAGAGAGACAGGAAAGAGAAAGGTGGAGTGATGGAGACGCCAGACTGCTATCCTAGGAGCAACATGTAATGGGATGCAGGTAAAGCCACAGAACACATGGTGATACATAGATTAATAGTTACGGGTGGAGTTAACCTATAAGAGCTAGATAGCAAGAGGCCTGCCATAGGCCATACAGTTGATAATTAATATTAAGCCTCTGAATGATAATTTTATAATTGGCTGAGGGACCGCAGGGCCAGGTGGGACCTGAGAAAATTTACGGCTACATGTAGGAATATAAAGAAATAAGAATAAATATAAAGAATGATAAAGATCTTTGACTAGAGGAGTTTCAAATTTAGTAAAGAAGAAACTCACATGATTTGCAAGTGCTAAGATATGGGATGTTCTTGGGTAATATCCTTCACAAGCTAACAGAGAAGCCAGAGAGGGGAGACGCATCCTGTGAAGACTGCTCAGCCAGGAGAGATGGAAGACGAGGGTCATGCACACAGCTGGAGCCAGGCTGGACATCCACTCATATGGTTTCTGTACTGCTGGTCCTACAGTTATTTCTGTGAGGAGAGATGTGCTATTAAGCCATCACCTGTTTGGCCTTGATTTTTTAATTCTTTCAAATTTTAAATTATATTGTTATTACCATGGGAAGGTATGCACATGCCACAGTTTGTGTGCAGAGGTCAGGGGACAACTTTGGGGAGTCAGTTCTCTCCTATTGTGTAGGTTTTAGAGATTAAACATAGGCTGTCAGCCTTGGCAACAAATGCCTTTATCCTCTGAGGTGTCCTGCCAGACCCTCCAATTCTTCCTGTTTTTAACAAAAGTTAGAAATGAAATAAACTGGTCTCACTATGCTTTTGAGGTGAAAGGAAAGGACATTGATTTGTAGACTTTTCTCTTATTTTGATCTAGAAACATTCTTTTTTTTCTTTTCTTTTTGTTTTTTTTTTTTTTTTTTTTGAGACAGGGTTTCTCTGTGTAGCCCTGGCTGTCCTGGAACTCACTCTGTAGACCAGGCTGGCCTCGAACTCATAGATTTGCCTGACTCTGCCACCGAGTGCTGGGATTAAAGGTGTGCACCATCATTGTCTGACTAGAAACATTTTCTTTCTTTCTTTTTTTAAAAATTTATTTATTATGTATACAGCGTTCTGAACGAGTCTCAGAATAGGACACCAGAGCTGTGAGCCACCATATGATTGCTGAGAGTTGAACTCAGGACCTTTGGAAGAGCAGCCAGTGCTCTTAAGCTCTGAGCCATCTCTCCAGCCCCCCCCCCCTTTTTTTTTTTTTAAGTTTTATCTTATTATTTATGTATATGTGTGTCTGTGTAGGGAGAGGATCTAGAAACATTTTTTAAAATAAGTTTTTATTGTGTGTGTGTGTGTGTATGTGTGTGTGTGTGTGTGTGTGTGTGTGTGTGTGTGTGTAGGACTGCCAAAAGAGGACTTTAGATCTCTTGGAGATTGATTTACAGGCAGTTCTGCAGCCTGATGTGGGTACTAGGATCTGAGCTTAGGTCCTTTGGAAGAGCTGCAAGTGCTCTTAACTGATGAGCCACCTCTCCAGCCTCTGGAAATACTCTGTGATTTCTCAGTGTTAGAAGCTTTAGAACTTTCTCCCCACCCCCACCCTTCTCCCTCCCTTCTTCCTTCCTTCCAGGGAACCCAGGGCCTTCCACATGCTGATCCCTCTCTACCACTGAGCTACATTACAGCCCCTGATCCACTTTGAAGTTTCTGGCTGTGTTTTACAGTCCAACTAGACCAATAATCACTCTTAGTCCTGCTTTGAAGTTGTGACGGGTCAGATGGACATTGGTGGAGGCCTGGCTCCTCTGACTTAATTAAGCCTTAATTAAAGTTTCTGGTCCTGACAGCAGGGTTCATTGTCTAAGTATTAGCTAGGGGGTTGACTGACAGCTCGGGAAGGAGGCATCCATCAGTACTTATCTCCTCTTCCTTGGACACCGTCACCTCATTCTAGAATGCTCATCTCCAGCCCTCCTGGACAGATTCATTTCTGGACTGTTTTCCTTCTCCTTTAGTGCTGTGACTGTCACTCCTAAACCTACCTAGGCGTCCCTCGACACAGAGCATGTCACAGGCCCCATAGTGCCGTGCTCAAGGACCTTGAACTGTCTGTCTTTTCTTCTGATTGCTTCTCACCTATTCGTCTAGTTTGACTGGACTCTTTCAGCATATCTGACATTATGTTTTTGGTTTTTTTTTTTTTTTTTTTTTTTGTGTGTGTGTGTGGGGGGGCATGCTTTGGATGAAATCAGGGCTTAATGCATGCTAAGCATGAATTATTCTGTTAGGCTACCTTTCTCCGCAAGCCCAACACTGTCCTATTAGACCTCCTGTTTGCTGATGGAATGCTTCTGTTGGAATGTGTCTGCAGCTAACAAAATTCTCCTCATTCTGAGGTCCTTCACACTGTCAGACACACGCACACAGGTCTCTGCTGGGTTTGGTGCTTAGCTTTTTCTACCAGAGTCTAGAGCTGGGTGTCTTCCAGTGGTGAGGCCCTCATGAATTTCTAGCTGAGGAATGAGTAAGGAACAGTGTGGGTGGTAGCGCCAGCTTAGAGATAGTGTTGAGATCTGGCTCAACTTTGTGGACCTCAGGCAGTTACTTAATAAGTACCCTATCGTAGGATAGATGAGACAACTTATCAGCCCCTGATAAGGGAGGAAGTTGTTGTTAGTAGTGTTGATGATTACAGTCTAGCCTGGCTAAGGTATCACCTCCTTTCTGGAGTTTTCCCACCACCCTGGTTAGAGATGGCACCATCTCCTCAGGAGTTCTATGGGGCCTGGTTGGTCACGCTGCTTGGCTCTCATGATGTGCCTCCACGGGCCCCACTTAGCTGTCTGCAGATATTCTCTCCCCTCCCAGGTCAAGAAGGCTGCATGACTTGCACCCGGTGCTGGCGGGAAAGCCCTCTTTGACCTTAGCCCAGAGCTTCCGAGCTGCTGCTCATTGGCAAGGTGGGAGAGGGGAGCAAGTCTGCCCCAGGTGCTGCTAAATGTCCCACAGCACTTAGGACGTCTCCCACGACAAAGAATTCCGAAGATCAAACTGTCAGTAGTGCTAGATTGAGAAATCTGCCCAAGTCGTGAGCCACGCCAGTTGTACACAAAGTAAGGAGTGTGTGTACTAAGTTTTTAAGAAATGGGGAAAATTGGAGTTGGGGTATAACTCACTTGGCAGAGTACTTCCTGGCATGCTTGCAGCCCTGAGTTATCCCCAGCACCACATAAAGCCAGCATGAACATAAAGGTTCAGGTCTGTAATCCTAACACTCAAGAGGTAGAGTTGGGAGGCTCAGAAGTTCAAGTCGTCCTTGGCTCCATAGTGAGTTTGAGGCTTAGGAGTCATCCTGGGTACTTGAGGCCCTGATGTTGTTGTTGTTGTTGTTGTTTTGCTATATAAAGAAAACAAAACAAATGGTGAAAATCCTGCATTATGGGACCTTAACTGTAGTTCAGTTTTTTTTGTTTTTTTGTTTGTTTTTTTTTTTTTTTTTCCCCGAGACAGGGCTTCTCTGTGTAGCCCTGGCTGTCCTGGCACTAGCTCTGTACCAGGCTGGCCTTGAACTCAGAGATCCACCTGCCTCTGCCTCCTGAGTCCTGGGAGTAAAGGCGTGCGCACCACCACCTGGCTATAGTTCAGTTTTTTAAAGTAAAAAAGGCACCATAGCTAGTATTAACTGAGTCTTGCTATGACAAGGCTTTGTACATTATTTGTTTGTTTATTGATGCTGAGAATGGAACCCAGGGCATCTTGTATGCTAGGCAAGTACTCCGTCTCTGATCTGTTACTCAGTGATGTTTAATTCTTGTTGTTACCACAAAAAGAGGGGTTCTATCATTACACCAATTTTACAGTTTTAGAAGCCAAGCTCTATAGAGATTAAGCCCTTTGTCCAGGACCACAAAATAAATAGGTTGTACAGTTGAGGGATTTGAACTCAGAATGCCTGGTCTTTTGGTGTAGTTTTTTTTTTTTTTTTTTTTTTTTTTTTTCCCTGAGGGGGCGGTGGTTTTGGGCCTTGCATCACCTTTGTAAATGACTCAGATTTTTTCCTGGTTCCTCAACTCTGTCCCATGCATTCAAGGCTGCCGTTCGACATAAAATTAGGGTTTGGACATCATATAAACATTGTGTTTGTGCTGAAGCATATTGGCCTTCTCCAATAAGCTGATCCTGGCAAACTTGTATTCCTTTATCCCTCCATTGTTTTTCTATGTTTTTAGCCTCCTCCTTAAACCAAGTCAGAAACTGAAGTCTCTGGCTGGGTTCCAGAACACCTTGTGCAAGGTCCCGCCAGTCCTGTGGTACTATCCTATTATATGTTGACCAAGAGTTTAACATTTGCTTTACATATGGGGAATGCATGCCATAAGATACTATTGCCTCCTTAAACCTTTTTAAATCCAACATTTCAATTGGAGCCCAAATATTTTGTGTAACCATTTGATCAGGCATCTGCTGTACGGTTACAGGATAAATTAAGGGTGACTGTGTGAAAACAGGCTTTCTTTCTGCAACCTTATGATCCCGACTTGAAACAACTTCACTGTTAATTTCTTCTGTCTGAATTTTTACAGGTTTAACAAGTTCTTCTAAAGCTCCTATCCTGGCACTTAAATTGACTATCTTTTTAAATATTAAAATGTGGATTAGTAGCCGGGCGTTGGTGGCGCACGCCTTTAATCCCAGCACTCGGGAGGCAGAGCCAGGCGGATCTCTGTGAGTTCGAGGCCAGCCTGGGCTACCAAGTGAGCTCCAGGAAAGGCGCAAAGCTACACAGAGAAACCCTGTCTCGAAAAACCAAAAAAAAAAAAAAAATGTGGATTAGTATAGTGATAAGCTGCATAATTCCATCAATACTAATATTATATAGTTTTTCCATTATCAGACTGCCTAAAATTTCAAACAAAAACCAATTTTCTTCCAATGTACACATAAAACCCATTTGTTTTTTAATGTGGAAAAAATTCTCTTTTAGATAGTTTCCTTTAAAACATCTGATATGTTATGACTTACCAAATCTGCGTAGAACAGTAGAAATCCGAGGGGATTTTCAAAGCAGCCACCTAGTGTCCCAGGTGTAAATCCAGAGAGAGAGAGAGAGAGAGAGAGAGAGAGAGAGAGAGAGAGAGAGAGAGAGAGAGAGAGAGAAGAGAGAACGCACAAGAAAGCGTAGCCGGCTAAAGCTTAAATCCAGCCACGTGTTCCCTCTTGTGCCGAGTCACTCTCTACACCAGGCTGGCCTCGAACTCATGGAGATCCTCTGCCTCTGTCTCCTGAGTGCTGGGATTAAAGGCGTGCACCACCACTGCCTGGCCCATTTATACTATTTTGTACAGAGAAAATATTTTACTGTTTAAAATTTAAAAAAATTAAAAGTACTTCCTGTGTCCTCCTGCCGGTTCTTCACAAGCATTGTCTAGTTTCATACATGACTTTGAACTAGCTACTGGTTTGTTTGTTTCTGTGGTGGTCTCTAGCATACAGTGCTCTGTCATACTCTGGAGGACATAGATGACAGGCATGCTCCTGTGTGTGGTCAGTGGTTATTACTCTAATGCTGTTCACATTTTAGAGCTGGGGAAGCTAAGACATAGAGAGGTCCAGCTGGAGTCCCACACTGAGGGGGCCGGAGTAAGGGTAGAGTTAGTGTCCAAGAGTGTGGAGCATTGGGACCACGCCCTCAACTGACCACAGACCTGCCTCCTGTTCCAAACATTCATGGATAACAGGCATGTACCACCGTACCTGGATTCTTTTTACATTTTAAATAAATTCAGAACTTTTGAGTTATAGGCAGCAGTTTGTGTCATACCACCTAAAACTTGAAGCGTAAGGAACTTCTGTCTTAGGCTAAATATATGTGGTACCCTTGCCCTTTGCTTATACATTGTAACATCCCAGCCGTTTTCTAACCTGTCTGAAAAGGAAGACATATAAAAATCATTAACTGTGGGTCATTGAGAGGAATCAGTGGGTAAAGGTGCTTGCTGCCAAGTCCAACAGCATGAATTTGATCCCTGGGACCCACATGGTAGAAAGAAAGAAAATCGACTTTCAAAAGTTGTCCTCTGCAAGGCATGATGGTGCTCACCTTTGATCCTGCACTTGGGAGGCAGAGGCAGGTGGATCTCTGAGTTCAAGGCCAGCCTGGTGTACAGAGTGAGTTCCAGGACAGCCAGGACTACACAGAGAAACAAAAACAGCAAAAATAGAAAGTTGCCCTGACTGCCACACACACTCCATGGAATGTGTACACACAGGCACATACACACTCCATAGCATGATTGCCCACACAGGCACACACACACACACACTCACACACTCAATGGCATGTTTGCATACAGAGGGATGCACACACTCCATGGCATATGTGCTTACACAGGGATGCACACACTCCATGGCATGTGTGTACACACAGGCACACACACACACACACACACACACTCCATGGCATGTGTGCTTACACAGGGATACACACATTCCATGGCGTGTGTGTACACACAGGCACACACACACACACTCCATGGCATGTGTGCATACACAGGCACACATACACTCCATGGTATGTGTGCATACACAGACACACACACACCACACTTTATGGCATGTGTCCACACACAGGGTCACACATTCCATGGCATATGCACACACAAGCACACATACATACTCCATGGCAAGTATGCACACACACACTCATCAATTTAAAAAGAGCATGTTCATGATTTCGTGGAGATTCACAGACGGTAAGGAAAGTCTTAAGATTAGAGAGAAAAGGGGGCTGGAGAGATGTCTCAGAGGTTAAGAGCACTGACTGCTCTTCCAGAGGTCCTGAGTTCAATTCCCAGCAACCACATGGTGGCTCACAACCATCTGTAACAAGATCTGGTGCCCTCTTCTGGCCTGTAGTCATACATGCTGTATACATAATAAATAAATAAATCTTTAAAAAAAAAGATTAGAGAGAAAAGTAATAACTGAAGGGAGTGTTCTAGAGTCAGAGCTGTTGTTCTAGAAGAGGCACAGAATTGAAATGTTCCTTTTCAGAATTGGGGGTATAACTCCTTAAGGACATGCTTAGCACGCAGAAGGCCCTGAGCCCCAGTGTTCCTTTTGGTGTTATGTGCCACTCCAACATCTCACCCCCTTCATGCCAGGAAACTTAAACTCCATCATTTGAACATCCCCCTCCCCCTCGTGTATATATGTTTTTGTAGACAGAGTCTCACTGTATAATCCTAGCTGGTCTGGAACTATGTAGACCAGTTTGTCTTTGAATTCATAAACATCCTCCTGCCTCTGCCTCCTAGGTGCTGGGATTAAAAGTGTGTGCCACCCTGCCACCAGCCCCAGTATAATTTTATAAAAGTGTTTTTATTTGTGTGTGTGTGGATGTATGTGCAGTTGTATATTCTTGACTGGAGACTGAAGGCTGGAGTTGGGAGTCGTCTTCTATGGCTCTCTCCATTTGACCTCATCTCTGCCTACCCCAGCGCTGGGTTGTAGACGTCCACACTGGCTTTTACATGGGCGCAGGGATCTGCACAGCAGACACTACCCACTGAGCCATCTCTCCAGCCCGAATTCGGATTTTGTGATGAAATTTAGTAGGAAAAGCAGAACGTTTTTTGTCTTTGGTGTAATGTGTGTGTGTACATGTTTATTTGTGTGAGCACTGTGTTCCATGGCATGAGTGTGGTGCACAGGATAACCTCAGGTGTAGGCCTTGGCCCTATACCTTGCTCGAGACAGGCTTTGTTTGGGGCTTCGGTGGGCCCTAGGCTTGTGGACTTCCAGGGATTCTCCTGTGTGCAGGAGTAGTGCCGGGATTACACACACGAGATACCGCATCCGGCTTTATGTGGGTGCATTAGTTACTCACCTGTTGCTGTGATAAGCACCATGACCGCAAACAACTGATGGTTCTAGAGGAGAATCCACAATGGCAGGAAGGCATGGGAGACAGCCAAAGTGTGGAGCTGAGAGGGCACATCCCAATGCAAACACGGCAGGCCGAGGGCACTGGAAGTGGGGGAGATTATAAACTTTCAAAGCCTGCCCACAGTGATGTACTCCCTCCAGCAGGGGCAGAAGAGCACACCACCACCTTCTCTTATGGCTGAAACAGCTACCCACTCACTTTCCCACCCCACCCCTCAGACAGGGTTCTCTGTGCAGCCCTGGCTGTCCTGGAACTCACTCTGTAGACCAGGCTGGCCTTGAACTCACAGAGATCAGCCTGTTTCTGCCTCCTGAGTGCTGGGATTAAAGGCAAGGCCACACCTCTTAAAGATTCCACAACCTCCCCAAATATTGCCACCAACTAGGGACCAGATAGTAAAATGGGACATTTCATATTCACACCACCGCAGTGGATTCTGGGAATGGGAGCCTGAACTTGGGTTCTCACGCTTACGTGGAAGCCCTCTGTCCACTGAGCCGTCCCCAGCCTCGGACACTCTGTTTTCTTTTCTTTTATGTGTGTGAAGGTTTGCCTGTGTGGATGTGTGTATACTGTGCATATGCCTGGAGCTGCAGAGGCCAGAAGAGGGCATTGGATCCCCTGAAACTGGAGATGGTTGTGAGCCACCACGTGGGTGCTTGGAATTAAACTCAGGACCTCTGCAAGAGCAGCCAGTGCTCTTAACCTCTGAGCCATCTCCCCAGTCCCCAGCCTGGACATTCTTGCTACAACATAGTTCTTAGGAGAATAGTTTATTTTATAAACTATAAGCTAATAAAGTCTTGAAATAGCAACTTCATATAAATGGTAATAGATGAAGTGAGCAACAATACATTAGGTTTAAGAAATGACAGTTTCCCTGAAGTCTCTCTAACTCATCACACCTCTCTCTTTTTTCATTTACTTTTTTTTCCAGGTGAAAGACCAAAGAAACCCATTCCTCTTCAGGACCAGACTGTCAGGGACGAGAAAGGAAGGTATAAGCGCTTTCATGGCGCCTTTAGTGGCGGCTTCTCTGCAGGATACTTCAATACTGTTGGCTCAAAGGAAGGTATGACCCTACTGAAGCCAGGGGACTGCTCAAGCATGTGACTGGCAGAGCTCCAGGTCCCCTCCCAGGCCTTATCTGTGTAGCTCAGGCTGGCCTGGAACTTGAGGTTCTCAGGCTCCCAGGTGCTGGGGTCACAGGCATGAGCCCCCGTGTCCAGATGCCCTCTTGGCTTTAAAAATCAAAGCTGTCTAAACATTTTGGTATACACTGTAGAACACTGGATATTCTCTAGTGCTGTTGGAAGTGAAGAACTTTCCTTCTGTGTTGTAGAAAATGGGGAGAGTCCAGGGGGTGACTAAAGCTGGATAGTGACTTCCATTTGGTCTCGATTTGCCCTAAGTACCCTCAGGCAGACTCCCAGCTAATCACTGGCTGCCTCCTCTGACTCAGTGACTAAGGACAAGTGTCACAGGTGTTATGCAGATGAGGCACCTGGGGGGTCATAGAGGTCAAGGAGCCAGAATAACATCAGAACTGCCCAGGAATCACCTGACTGTGACACACAAGCCACTGCCTGCTCATGACCTGGAGAAGGAGAAACTAAAATGTCACACTAGATAGTCTAATCAAGTCTGTATTTAAAGTAATGCATGTTGTTTTCTTTCTTCTCTCTCTCTTTTTTTTATTTTTATTTTTATTTTTTGAGACTATACAGACCAGGCTAACCTCAAACTTGCTATGTAGACCAGACTGGCCTTCAACTCACAAAGTTAGCTCCGCCTGCTCTGCCTCCTGAGTGCTGAGATTACAGGCATGCACCACCAGCCAGTTAACTGAATGACGTCTTATTTAGGTGCTGGGGCTAGAACCCAGGAGCTCACTGCAGGCTAAAGCAGGCATTCTATCACTGAGCTACATCCCTAGTCTCAAGGCTAGCCTGATCTACCGAGTGAGTTCCTGGCTGGCCAGGACCCATCTTTTTTTTTTTTTTTGAGCTGAGGATTGAACCCAGGGTATTGCGCTTGCTAGGCAAGCGCTCTACCACAGAGCTAAATCCCCAACCCAAGGCCCCATCTTAATAAACAAACAAACAGCAGATGAATACTGTCTAGGATCCTAACAGTCCAAATTCCTTCTTTCCAGGATGGACACCCTCTACCTTCGTGTCCTCAAGACAGAACAGGGCCGACAAGTCTGTCCTTGGACCTGAAGATTTTATGGATGAAGAGGTAGGTCAGGCAGTGACAGGTGTCCTTGGGCGTGGCCCCTTCCCTCTCTCTCCCCATGCTGAGGCTTTTTCTTTTAGATGTCTGCCATGCAGTGCCCTGTACGCCTGCCAGTTGCTTCTTCATCTCTCAAGCAGTGTCTGTGCTGGGTTCGGTGGGACAGTTTTTGAACTCAGGAATGTCATGTACAGGCAAATGTACTTGAAAATGTCCAGTTGCCCTAACCCAGCATCCATGGGTGCTAAGCCTGAGGCTTTTCCCAGTCACCCTGAGGCACCTCGTGGTTGAGGAACTGAGAGCTAGGCTAAACTCAAACTCCCGTGACCTTAGAACCTAGGCATGGCTTCACCTGTGATCACAATCAAGTGCAGTACAACAGAAAGCTGTCCGCTGCCGGGAGCAGGACAGGGGCCTCTAAAACTAAGCACCTGAGTCTTGCTGTGTAGCTTAGGCTGGCTCTAAGCTCGCAACCCTCCTGCTTCAGCCTCCCCTAGTGCTAGGATCACAGGCAAGTGCCACCACATCTGACTTCTCTCTCTTAAATTTTCATTATTTATTTCAAGTGTATGGGTGCTTTGTCTGCATGTATGTATGCACACCAGAAGAGGGCATCGGACTACATGGGACTGCAGTTACAAACAGTTGTGAGCTGCTGTGTGGGTGCTGGGGATTGAACTCAGGTCCTCTGGAAGAGCAGCCAGTGCTCTTAACCACCGAGTCTTCTCTCCAGCCTGCAGATCTAGTAATATCTAGTAAACTGATCTCTTTAAAACTTTGTTGTTGTGTATGTGTGTTAGCACAAGTGCATTTGTTATGTGTGTGTTAGTACAAGTGCATTTGGTGTGTATGTGTGTTTGCAGTACAAGTGCATTTGGTGTGTATGTGTGTTTGCAGTACAAGTGCATTTGGTGTGTATGTGTGTTTGCAGTACAAGTGCATTTGGTGTGTATGTGTGTATTAGTACAAGTGCATTTGGTGTGTATGTGTGTATTAGTACAAGTGCATTTGGTGAGTATGTGTGTTTGTAGTACAAGTGCATTTGGTGAGTATGTGTGTGTTAGTACAAGTGCATTTGATGTGTGCATATGTGAAGTACAAATGCATTTGTTGTATATGAGTTAGTACAAGTGCATTTGTTATGTGTATGGATTAGTACAAGTGCGTTTGTTGAGTGTGTATGTGATAGTACAAGTGTATTTGTTGTATGTGTATAAATAAACTAATTCCCTTTTCTTTTCTTCTTTGGAGGATCTTAGTGAATTTGGGATAGCACCTAAAGCTATCGTTACCACAGATGATTTTGCTTCCAAAACCAAAGACAGGATACGGGAGAAAGCCAGGCAACTGGCAGCCGCTGCGGCCCCCATTCCTGGAGCTACGCTGCTTGATGATCTCATCACGCCGGCAAAGTGAGAAGGGTTTCATTCCTGGCCTTGGTGCTTTGCACACACGTGGTGATCTTCCTCAGGGATGGCTCAGCTACAGGCGCAGATGTTGTCTGAGTTTCACCCAGACTGTCTCCCTTGATCGTTGCAATGGAATCCTCTAGAGTTCTAGCTTCCAGTCAGCCACTGGGGTCTGTGGCTGGAAGGCTATTAGGAACTGGGGTGACTTCCCTTCCTCACAGGCCTGTACCTTCCCTCCCTCTCTCTCTACCCACCTCCCCTCCCCTCCCCCTTTCCTTGCCCTCTTACTCCCTCCCCACCTTCCCTCCCCTCCTCCCCTCCTTTTCGTTTTTTTCTCCTTACCCCCAGCTTGAGGACAATTTTATTAGAGTTTAAAAGATACGGTCCCTTCCCACAAGCAAGGTATAGGTCCTGGTGGCTGCCTAGAGAAGGAGAATGGAGGAGAGAATGAAAAACAAAAAACAAAAGCCATACCCTTAAAGCTAGCATGGAGAGCAGACAAACGGTGCCCGGGAGGGGAGCCTCTGAGAAAGAATAAGGGGGCCCAGAGTGTTGGTTAAGCCCGAAGTACTAGGGAAGGCATAGCATACTTAGAGAAGAGAAGAGGTTAGCTTTTCCCGGTGACGTGCGCAGACTCACGGAGCCGCATGGCTGTCACCCGACTTTTTTTTTTGACAGATACATCATGTCTATTTAATAAAAACAACGGCAGTGGCTCTGCCCCAACCCCTGCCCAGGGCCTGTGACCCACCCTCCACAGTCTTGGGCTTTTGATCGGATGTGACTTCTCTCCTGTCAGGCAGGCATCCGATCCAATCGGAAAGCAGTTTGGTGCCCCGTAACGTGTGCCGCAGATGCCATGACACATGACCCCATGCCACTGCTGTGTCAGCAGGCTCAGCTGCCCAGCTGGGTGGTTTTAACACAGTGCATGGCTGAGTAAGACACATTGCCCAGCAGCCTGTGCTGCCCTCCACCATATAACTACCCAACAGCCCCTCCACCACTAACTATAACTACCCAACAGCCCCTCCACCACTAACTATAACTACCCAACAGCCCCTCCACCACTAACTATAACTACCCAACCAACAGCCCCTCCACCACTAACTATAACTACCCAACAGCCCCTCCACCACTAACTATAACTACCCAACAGCCCCTCCAGCACTAACTATAACTACCCAACAGCCCCTCCACCACTAACTATAACTACCCAACAGCCCCTCCACCACTAACTATAACTACCCAACAGCCCCTCCACCACTAACTATAACTACCCAACAGCCCCTCCAGCACTAACTATAACTACCCAACAGCCCCTCCACCACTAACTATAACTACCCAACAGCCCCTCCAGCACTAACTATAACTACCCAACAGCCCCTCCACCACTAACTATAACTACCCAACAGCCCCTCCACCACTAACTATAACTACCCAACAGCCCCTCCACCACTAACTATAACTACCCAACAGCCCCTCCACCACTAACTATAACTACCCAACAGCCCCTCCACCACTAACTATAACTACCCAACAGCCCCTCCAGCACTAACCATAACTACCCAACAGCCCCTCCAGCACTAACTATAACTACCCAACAGCCCCTCCACCACTAACATAACTACCCAACAGCCCCTCCACCACTAACTATAACTACCCAACAGCCCCTCCACCACTAACTATAACTACCCAACAGCCCCTCCACCACTAACTATAACTACCCAACAGCCCCTCCACCACTAACTATAACTACCCAACAGCCCCTCCACCACTAACTATAACTACCCAACAGCCCCTCCACCACTAACTATAACTACCCAACACCCCCCCACCACTAACATAACTACCCAACAGCCCCTCCACCACTAACTATAACTACCCAACAGCCCCTCCACCACTAACTATAACTACCCAACAGCCCCTCCAGCACTGTAACTACCCAACGAGGAGGAAGCTTCGAACCCAGTTCCAGTTTGCTGTCTGTGTCCTGTGACCACGGCATGGTGTGTTCAGAAATGGAGTCTTACGAGCTAGTTTTGGTGGGCATCCAAAAGCAGTGGCAATTCCTCTATTGCTTTGGGGATCTCACAGGCCTCCTTGGCCAACACCTACGGAGGTTTCCCATCCCAGCACTGGATTTACCTTTAGAAAATAATGTTCTAGGAGCAACTTTATCTTTCCACAGAGAGTATCTCCGCTTATAACTTTTATTTATTTATTTTTTCATATTTATTTATTTATTTATCTATCTATTATCCGCTTGATACAGTACAAATTCTTGTCCTAATAGTGCAATGTTTCACTGAGGCTTGCCCAGTGATTGAATAAAACCAAAACTTATTATAAGTCACAGTCATCCTAGGGTCCCCCCTGCTATGTAGCCTCCCTGGTTCTGTGGGTTGCAGTCTGATTGTTCTTTGCTTTATATTTAGAATCCACTTATGAGTGGTCACCCAACTTTGGATTTCTGTGTATTTTGTCTTCTGTTCCTGGTATCCCGGGGCCATAGGCTTCCGTGACAAGGACTACCCAGAGTCTCTATAGGCCTGTCTCAAAGGCCCAAAGAAGCAGATGTGTGTTTCCCCTAGTGCAGATGTGCTCCCAAGCCCAGGCTAGCCCACAGGCTTGTACAATTGTGTTGTAACTGCGGGTGAACCAGACAAGACAGGCAGAGGATCAGGCGCTACCCATTCCCAGTGAAGTTCACTGTCCGTGTTTCCATGTCCTGTCTAGAATGTCCGTTGGCTTTGAACTGCTGAGAAAAATGGGTTGGAAGGAGGGACAAGGAGTCGGCCCCCGGGTGAAGAGAAAGCCGCGCAGACAGAAACTAGGTAAGGCCATGCACTGACTGTGGCCACATCTGCAGTGCACAGTTTGGTGTGCTTGTTTGGTTTGGTTTTGTGGGACAGGGCTGCAGTATGAGTACTTTCCTGGTGAGTGAGTCTGTGTCCCTCATGTGTGCAGGGGCCCTGGGAGGCCAGAAGAGAGTGTTGGAGCTACTGGAACTGGAGTTCACAGATAGTTGTGAGCTGCCATGAGGTGCCGGGACTGAACCCATGGCCCCTGCATGAGTAACAAGTGCTTTTAAGCACTGAGCCATCTCTCCAGCCCTACAACATAGTTTTGAAAGCTTCATATTGCTAGAAGCAGACTTGCTAAGTCAGGTGATGTGTACATATCTTAAGGTTTTAGGTGTAATGCATGGTAACTTCTGGAAGGATTGTACAAGTTCACATTCTCACCAGGAGTGTAAAAGTTTGCTTTCGAACCACACCTTAACTGAATCACAGAGTCATAGTTCAATATTATTATTTCCTCCTCCTCTTCCTTCCTTCCTCCCTCCCTCCCTCCCTTCCTCCCTTCCTCCCTTCCTCCCTCCCTCCCTTCCTCCCTTCCTCCCTCCCTCCCTCCCTCCCTTCCTCCCTCCCTCCCTTCCTCCCTTCCTTCCTCCCTTCCTCCCTTCCTCCCTTCCTCCCTTCCTCCCTTCCTCCCTTCCTCCCTTCCTTCCTTCCTCCCTTCCTCCCTTCCTTTATTCCTTCCTTCCTTCATTTTGGTGCTGGGGACTGAATCCTGGGCTTCATACATCCCAGGCAAGTACCACATGACTGAACTACACTACACTCCCAGCTTAACATTATTTTCTTCTCTTTCCTTATGCTCCGTGTCCCCCGAATGTGAGTGAACTCTTTGAGGACAGGAGTAATTTCCTTTGTGTCCATGCAGTACATTATTGGAACACAGGTCGAGGTGGGCCTGTCATCCACCTGCGACCCTAAGGCCACAGCACCTTTCCAGGAGCAGTGGCGTGTCTCTGCACTTGTAGAGGGGTCAGTAACTTGGTGTCTATTTTTAGTCGCTCATGACTGATGCCTTTGGGATCTCCTTTGTAGATCCTGGTGTTAAGATCTATGGCTGTGCGTTGCCGCCTGGAGGCTCTGAAGGGTCTGAGGTATGTTGCAGTAGAATGTGCTACTTTATGGTGGTGAAATTTTAGGATCACAAGCTGGTAATAGAGCCTAGCATGTGCAAAGCCTTGGGTTTGATCCCTGTCACGGAGAGAGAGAAAAACAAAAAAACAACAACACCCCCCCCCAAAAAAAAAAACTGCCAGACATGCTGGTGCACACTGATATTCTGAGTCCTGGTAGGCTGAGGCTGAAAGAAAGGTCTCAAGGTCTAACCTGAGCTATATAGTGAGACTCTGCCTCAAAAAACAGTGAGATGGCTCATTGAGTAAAGGCGTTTGCTGCCAAGCTCACTTCCTGAGTTAGATCCCTGGGACCCACTGTATAAGGAGAGAACCAACTCCCACAAGCTGTCCCTTGACCTCCACATGCACTCTATGGCATGCATGCCTGTGTGCACATATATGCACACAGAACTTCTCTCACACACATAAATAAATAAACCGATAAATAAATTAAATAAATGTAATTAAAGAATAAAATGCAACAACAACAAAGGATCCAGGCAGACAAAACACCTAAGCAAATAGATAAGCAAACAAATAAATAGCAAGATCATAAGGAATTTTAGGAATCTGTCAGATTCCACTGTCATGAACTAGCCATACCTTAAAGCTGTCATTACTGTGTCAGCTGATATGGTCAGCAACTTGCTAGCACCACAGATATCCCAACTCTAATTACTGGTTGATTGATTGAGACAAGGCCTCACTATGATGCCCTGGCTGATCTGAAACTCACTGTGTACACCAGGCTGGCCTTGAGCTCACAGAGACCCACCTGCCTCTGTCTCCCTGATGATGGACTTAAAGTGTACACCACCATGCCTTGTTCTTGTTTATCTCTTGAGGTGGTGTTTGAAAGTAGGGCATGCTAAGCATGTGCCGTACCTTTGAGCGACACCCCTGCCTTTGTTTTAGATTCTTTTATTAAAAAAAAAATTATTTTTATTTAGTGTGTGTGTGTGCGCGCGCGCGCGTGCGTGCAGGTGCCTATCAAGGTCAGAAGAGGGTGTCTGATCCCCTGAGTTAGAGGCAGCCGTGAGCTGCCTGAGGTGACTCCTCTGAGAGAGCAGTCCATCTCCCAGCCTCTGTGTAGTCTCACCATGACGTTGCTTTTGCTAGTATCATTTCTTCAGGGATGGGGCCTGGTCATTCCTGGCTGCAGAAACTCGAGTTTGGCAACTGTTCTGTTTGGAGTTAGTCACTGCACTGAGGCCATGACGCCAGGCCTGACTCACTTAATTCTTCCTCACACACATGAATAGGACGAAGATGATGACTACCTGCCCGACAACGTGACTTTTGCTCCTAAAGACATCATGCCTGTGGATTTTACACCTAAAGATAACGTACATGGGCTGGCCTACAAGGGCCTGGACCCCCGCCAAGCACTGTTTGGAACACCTGGAGAACATCTGAATCTTTTTGGTGGACCATCTGAGGGGACCAGCCATCTTCTTGAAGATGTTAGATTGAGTAAAGGAAGAAAATTGGGAATTTCTGGCCAGGTAAAAGTTTCTGTATTTTACAAGCAGAAACACTGACAAATACACTTCCCATTGTGGGTCAGCCCCATCTAGACACTTTGTTTATTCAGTGAGGACTTTGAAGCCCTCTCCTGCCCCCATCCTCCTCTCGTTCTCTCTCCTCTCTCCCTGTCTGTCTCTCTCTTTCCAGTGCTGGGCTGGAACTCAGGGCCTTGCATACACTAGAGGGTGCTCTTTCACTAAGCCATATGCCCAGCCCCAGGTTCTGTTTCCCTGAAGGTCCTTCCTGGGCATCTATGGTGTAGTCTTCCTAGTTTTGTTTTTAAGATTTATTTATTTGGGAGGAGGTGGGATCTGTGGGTGGTATGTAGAGTGAGTAGAAAATTTCTTAATAAAGAAAAAAATTATTTATTTATTATGTATACAATATTCTTGTTCTGCCTGCATGTATGTTCTGCAGGCCAGAAGAGGGCTCCAGATCTCATTACAGATGGTTGTGAGCCACCATGTGGGTGCTGGGAATTGAACTCAGGACCTCTGGAAGAACAGCCAGTGATCTTAACCTCTGAGCCATCTCTCCAGCCCCCGTCATGCCTTCCTAATTTTAATAGTGGCGCCCACGAGCCTGTGCTGTGTTCTTGGTAGAAGCCGTATTCCGGTGGAGGACTGTTTTCCTCCTCTGTGTGGGGCCAAGCGGAGGGTCACCTTGCCGATGCTTTGCTTGGTCGGATTGCAGTCTGGGGCCTGCAGTGGCTCAGCAGATGAAGAGAGCCGCCTAGTTGTGAGTCAGGCTCCTCTGCTGCACGCCTGGAGTCATGTTGACTTGGAGCTTGTTTACTTTTGGGAAGACGGGGAGCTTCAACTGCCCACCTTCTCAAATGGATTCACAGGTCCCTTTTCAAAGGAAAGCGGGTCAGACAGTGGCGCACACCTTTAATTCCTGTACTTGGGAGACAGAGGCAGGTGTGTCTGAATTCCAGGCCAGCTTGGACTATATCAACAAGTTCCAGACCAGCCCGGCCTGCATAGTGAGATATGATCTCAAAAAAAAGTGAAGAAAAGAGAAAATGGTTTAGTTACTTTGTTTCATTGCCTTTTCCTCATTCTTCCAACAAAAAAGAAACTTTTCAGGCTGTTTCCCACAGTCTTCAGACCCTGGCCATGCTGAGAGAGACAGATAGACATGTCTGCCTTTCTCCTGTCAGAGCCTTGTTTCTGCCTATTCAGTGCTGTGTGGGTGTTCTTCACATCTCTGCCCTTGCTTGTGCTGGGGGCTGCTGCTGAGGCCGGAGGCTTGTGGCTGAGCTGGAGTGTGGCATTCGCTTCTGGTCCTTGCTTTTCAATGGACTCAGGCTCCTCTAGTCTGGAGTTTCCATCTGCTTCTCTCCCAGTGATCTGCAAGTGTCACGTGGTCTGCAGGGGCCTACCCTCATGCAGCTTCACCCTGCAGTGCAGACTGACCTACCTACAGCCTGGGAGCTTTGTTTGAAACCTGGTGTTTTTGCAGGCTTTTGGTGTAGGCGCTCTGGAAGAGGAGGATGATGACATCTACTCCACAGAAACTCTCTCCAAGTATGACACTGTCTTGAAGGATGAGGAGCCTGGGGATGGCCTCTATGGCTGGACAGCTCCCAAGCTCTACAAGAATCAGAAAGGTAACCCTGGCCACGCGGGCAGTAGGCCTGCTTGTCGGGCTCTCGGGAGCAAGGGGTTGTAGGCTCTGGTATTGGAGTACCAAACTTTAGAGCAGGGCTTGTCAAAGATGCAGGATGTGGGGCTCGAGAGGTGGCTCAGCAGTGAGGGGCACTGGCTGCTCTTACAGAGGACCTGGCTTTGGTTCCCAGCACCCACATGGTTCACAGTTCCCTGTGACTCCAGTTCCAGGGGATCTCATGCTCTCTTCTGGCCTTCACAGGTACCAGGCACACACATGCTGTACATACATACATTTAGGCAAAACACCCATACACATCAAATAAGAATTAATAACTTAAAAAATATGCAGGGTAAGAAACATTGGAAGCTGGTATAGTGGCTCGTTCTTAGAATTCTAGCACTTGGAAAGCCTCTGAGTCAGGAGGATTGCTGTGAGCCATGCAGTGAAGTCGAGGCCTGCCTGGCCTGCAGCGGGTAGGATGTAAGAAAGAACTGGGCTTCAAGCCACAGCTCCAGGCAGCAGGGAACATGGGGTGTGCTGGGACCAGGGACTGGTGCCGTGTTGTGGTCGCAGAGTTCAGGGAGCTGGTGCGTGGCCGCGGGAGCCAGCTTAGAGAGCGGGTCAGAAGACCTGACTTGGGACCAAATGACAGGGCCAACAACCTGTAGCACAGCGGAGCTGGGCTTGGCCTGTCTCCCGCATCCGACATGGCCATCTCTCACCTAACCTTTCCTTTTAGTTAAGGTCTAACTATGTAACTTAGGCTGGTCCAGAGTTGTCCTCTTCCCACCTCCACCTCCCAGGTGCTGAAATTATAGACTTAATTATTATAATTATTGGCCAGTGTGGGATTCAGATCCTATGCTTAGACTGGCATTCTAGTCCTGCTTTCTAGAAATGGTGCAGGGGAGTAGAAAGGATGGGGAATTGGGAGCATCTAATGGAGTCAGTGCCTAGGCTCTATCCCAGTACCTGCCCATCCCCATGCCCAAAAGATACATGATTTCACATCTTATAAATTAGAAGTGTTATGGTATTATATTAATAGTTGTGTGCTGATTTATTACTTATGTTATATAGCCAATGTTACAATAATATGTTACATGTTAATTATATAATAATGTAAAATACCAATTACTAATTGAGCATACTCTAGAAACTGATAGGAGAATGAAATTGATAATAGTTACCTTACTTCTATCAGTAATCAATATGTAAACTAACTGAATTAATAACCCCACTCTGTCTTAGAGCAGTCGGTAGTCTGTAGCGCTGTATGTTCTAGCCTCCACTCTTCCTGAATATTGCGCCTCTGTCCTGCTGATGGGCTCCCCAGGAAGCCCGAGCTGCAGCTTCCTGAGTTCTGGGACCTTCCCGCCCGGAAGCCCCTCTCACAGTCTCTCTCTCCCAGGGTCCCAAAGCCTGCACTTCTGACCACATGAGTCTGGGGAATTCTCTCTCTCCTTTTTAAAGTTGTACATATTCCCTGCGTGTGCTGTTTTCCTTTTGACTGCCTGAATAGATCCTCATTTCACCCAGCCTCCTGGGTGACTTTTAGGATTTTTTTTTTATCTTCCAGCAATTAATGAGGCTGGAATGAATCTAATGTGTACCCACTCTGCAGAAAGTCATCTTGTGACTCACAGGCCCTTTGTCACAGGGTAGTGACAGCGAGTGGACTGTCCCCTGCTCCAGTCGAGGGCGTTGGTCACTCAGTTTCCTTACTTTGTGGTCTTTATCTACTGTTAGCATTTCGTTTGCAACAACAGTTTGTCCTAGGGCGAGCACACAGCTGACCTGATTGTGTTGCCTGGGAGCCTTATTTGTGCTGTTGCTAAGGAAACTGGGAGACAGCCACCCTGGGGCACTGGTGTGAGAAGCAACCCTTGGGTTAGGATTCTTCTTTTTCCACTCCCATGACTTTCACCCTGAAGAGCAACCGAGGTCACTGTTGTTTGGTGGGGTGGGAGGGGACCGGTCTTGGGCTCCTGGTGAGGCGACAGGTCACGGTGGTGTCTGAAGACAATGCTGGGCGCTTGTCTCGGGAGGCCAGGGCTGCTGTCCAGGCAGCTGAGCCTCCAGTCACTGTGTCAACACAAGTGTGAGGGCTTGAATGCCATTCTGTCCCTCAGTGCTCCCTCCCAGTGATCTCACCGGGCACACTGCTTATGCTCTGGAAGATAAGGAGTCTTTTGTCTGCTCTGATCACCTCAACTTCTGGAATTAATCAGTGTTTTCATTTTGTAGAACCAGAGAGAGATCTTCGATATGTTGGCAAAATTTTGGAAGGATTTTCCTTGGCTTCTAAACCTCTATCTTCAAAGAAAGTAAGAAAACCTTTATATTAAAATTATTTTCCTGGCTTGTGCTTACAAGTTTATTTTAATTTTTATGTATTCTTTATTTTAATATTTATTTATAATATTAAATAATCAGTTGAGCTATATCAATGTACTTATGGAAATTTAATATTTCTTTATGCATATTCTTCCTTTTAAACTCCTTTTTTTTGTTTTGTTTTGTTTTGTTTTTTGTTTTTTGAGACAGGTTTCTTTGTGTAACAGTCTTGGCTGTCTTGGATCTCGCTCTGTCGACTGGGTGGCCTCCAACTCACAGAGATCCACCTGTCTCTGCCTCCCAAGTGCTGGGATTAAAGGCGTGCGTCATCACACCTGGCTCCTTTAAAACTCTTTTAGCAGAAAGCTGGGCGTGCTGGTACACACCTGTAATCCTAGCACTTGGGAGCTGAAGCAGAAGAATCATATTCTGAGCCAACCCTGGAAACTGACCAAGCTCCTGTTTCAAAAAAGGGTGTGTGTGGGACACACGTCACGTAGCTCAGCCGGTGAAGTACTCAGGACATGAATTCAGTTCCCAAACCCATGTCAAGAAAGCTGGTGTGGTGGCTGTCCTTGCCGTCCTGGGTGGAGGCAGAAGAGGGAGACTGCAGAGGCTCACTGGCCAGCAGTAGAGCCTCCTTGACAGACTCCATGCCAGGGAAAGATCCTGTCATGGAAGAAGGGGGCTGGAGAGGTGGTCCCTCAGTCAAGATCGCTGGCTGCTCTTCCAGAGGACCCGGTGTGAGTCACACGTGTCTATAACTCTAGTTCCTGGGAATATGGCGCCCTCTTCTGACTTCTGGCACCAGGCGTACATGTTGTGGTGCACAGACACAGAGGCAAGACACCCATACACATTTAAAAAAGAAAAGAAAAGAAAAAAGACACTTCTACTAAAAGATAGGCCAGGAATGTGGCCTAGTGGTTACAACAGACCCCCAAACCCTTGCACCTTAATAGAAAGCAGTTCTGTTACTTTGAGATTAGCTTTGTGTCTGGGGAATATTGCTCATGGGGGAGTACTCGCCTGCCATGTGTAAGCAAACACACCCCCAGCAAAAGTGGTTTCCCGGCAGTCTAATTCCACTGTGCCCCAGGGAACTGGAAACTCCTAACAGTAAGGCCGGGGCGCAGACATCGACGTGGTGAAACACCCCTGGCCAGCGTGCACCTGGGACCCAGTGCTTCACCTGGTGCCCAGTTCAGAGTTGCCTTGGTTCCCCCTTCGGGAAACTTCTAGAAGTCAGTGTACATGCAACTGTTCATCTGTTTGTTATACCAAGAGCAAGGGGACCATTCAGTAGTTACTTGAAATATCTAATGGCTGGGTATGTGGTGCACACCTTAATCCTAGCACTCAGGAGGCAGAGGCAGGCCGATTCCTGAATTTGAGGCTTGCCTGGTCTGCAGAGTGAGGTCCAGGACAGCCAGAACTACACAGTATAATTCTATTTCCAAAAAAGCCTCTAAGGCTTAGGCTGGAATGTAGCTCAATAATAGAGACTGTGTACTGTGTGTGCAAGGTCCATCACCCCCCAAATAAACAACAAAACCCCACTTTCTTTTTAACTTTTCTGTTCTGCAGTCATTAATGTCTTCAGAATTATAAATCCCAGAATTTCACCAATCTGTGTAAATTTCAGTTTTGTCGACTTTTCTCTTCCTCCCCCATCTCGTTCACACTGAGGTTGGGACCTTGCATGCTAGGCAAGCACTTTAGCTCTGAGCTACACCCTAGCTTGTCGTTGTTTTGTGGTTTTTTTGGGGGAGGGGGGTGGTTCCAGAGGATTGAACCCAGGGTCTAGTGACTACAAATACTGGAACAGAGCCACATCCTCAGCTCTACTCAGTGTCTGAATTAAAAACATACTTTGAATTAAGGAGTCAAGTCGGGGCAGGAGACTGGAGGGATTGCTCAGTGGTTAGAGCACTTGTTGCTTAACATTGAGGAGCACAGTTTGGATCCTAGCACCCACAAACACCTGTAGCACCAGCTCTAAGGGGTCCATGTCCTCGCCTGGCCTCGCAGGTATATGCACACACGGCGCACACACACTTACACAGCAGACACACACAATCACAAATAAAATAAAAACACATTTTTAGACATGAAGATCTCAAGTTTTACTTTAGAAGTGAGCCATAGCCTGAATAAAGAGTTTTGAATTTAAAACTATGTAATTTCAGGGTTTTTTCAGTCTTGAGTCACACATTTGTAACGTTGTATCTTACAGCGAGTGGGCTGGGTGTGCACGCGGCACCGGACACTGTGCTGTGTCCTCTCATCTTTAGTGTTCTCAGCATGGCAAACACAAACACCAGCAGTGGCGATGTCTGCAGGGTGGGACCCCTGGGACGGTGGTTCTGGTGCCCTGAGGGCCCAGAGTATTGCGCTGCTGTCTGCCTCCCCAGTGTACCCGGGCTGGTCATGGTTTTTATGAAGTCTGTGTGCTCTCGCAGCCTGGATTCCTGACCCCTGTTTTGTCTGGTTTTGTTAAGATTTACCCACCCCCTCAGCTGCCCAGAGACTATCGACCGGTGCATTATTTCAGACCTGTGGTCGCCGCGACATCCGACAATGCTCACTTACTTCAGGTGTTATCAGAGTCGTCTGGGAAAGCAGGACAGGACTCGGGGACGCACAGTCGGCATCAGCTCAGTGCCTCCAAGCGGGGGGAGTTGCTAGGAGAGACGCCTGTTCAAGGTATGTGCAGTGAGGAGACTGAACTCGTTATGTTTGGCAGACCCTTGCTCAAATGGGGAGTTGTGGGTTCCCACCGATGGTCCTTGTATGCGTTTTGTAGTCTCAGGCTGTAGGATTATATATTATATATTCTGTATTTTAGACAGCGTATGGAAGTGTACAGAGACTTTATTATTATTATCTGGGGGTAGTTGTTCTGTTTGCTGCTCCTCATTTTGTGTTTTAAGGTCTCACGTAGCCCAGGATGGCCTTAAATTCTCGAGGAGGCCAAGGATGGTTTTGAACTCTTCGTTCGGCTGCCTCTGTCACACAGTGCTGAGATTACAGGAGTGTGCCACTCAGGTTATTTGTTTTCTTTAAAAATTTTATTAAAATTGACTCATGTGTGTATGTGTATGCACATTCACGTTGGTGTCTGTGGAAGCCAGAAAAAGATGTTGGATCCTCTGGACTCGAGTTATAGGTGGTTGTGAGCTGCCTGGCATACATATCAGGTATTAAGAGCAGTAACAGCTGGTCGGTGGTGGCGCACGCCTTTGATCCCAGCACTCGGGAGGCAGAGCCAGGTGGATCTCTGTGAGTTCGAGGCCAGCCTGGGCTACCAAGTGAGTTCCAGGAAAGGCGCAAAGCTATGCAGAGAAACCCTGTCTTGAAAAATCACAAAAAAAACAAAACAAAACAAAAAAAAAACAGTACCTACTAAGCTATCTCTCCACCCCCTCTTTTTTTGTTTGTTTGTTTTTTGAGACTCTATGGGTCTCTCTATGCAGTCCTGGCTGTCCTGGAACTCACTGTGTAGATCAGGCTGGCTTTAAACTCACAGAGATCCTCCTGCTTCTGCCTCTCAAGTGCTGGGATTAAAGGCGTGTGCCGGTGCCCGGCCTCTTTCTTTTTTTTTTTTTTTTTTTTGGTTTTTCGAGACAGGGTTTCTCTGCATAGCTTTGCGCCTTTCCTGGAGCTCACTTGGTAGCCCAGGCTGGCCTCGAACTCACAGAGATCCACCTGGCTCTGCCTCCCGAGTGCTGGGATTAAAGGCGTGCGCCACCAACGCCCGGCTCCGGCCTCTTTCTTTTTGTTTTGTTTTGAGACAGTTCTCACTATGTAGACCCCCACCAGCCTAGATTCTTTGTTTTGTTCTATCAACGGTTTGAGTCCTGGGGTTACAGATGTGTACTGCCATGCCTGGCACCTTCACTGCATGTGTGTGTGTGTGTGTGTGTGTGTGTGTGTGTGTGTGTGTGTGTGTGTGTGCGCGTGCGCGCGCCTGCCTGTGTGCCTGTGTGGAGGTCAGAGGACAACTTGCTGAAGTCAATCCTCTCCTTCCACCATGTGGGTCCTCAGGATTGAACTCAGGTCATCAAGTTTGGTGGCAAGAGCCTTTACCCACTGAGTCATCTCACCAGCCTGCTTATTTATTTAGAGACAAGAGACAAGACTGTAGCCCAGACTGGCCTTGAACTCATGATAATCCTGCCTTAGCCTCCCAAATACCAGAATTATAGGCATGGGCCATGGCTGTTTTTCCATAACAGTCCACAACAGGAAGCTCTTTGGCTTCCTTCCCATCTCAGGAGTGAGAGGAAGGACCTTACCTGCATCATCCCCTGGACCCTGGGCCAGTGTCTACTGGGGAGTTGGTGCCCAGTGAGCTTGTATGATCTGAGTGCTCAGTGGGAGGACTGGAAGCCTTGACCTCAGCCACCTGTGCTTCCAAGTCCTCTTCCTGGGCATGGAACATATTCTAGGCATTTGCTCTACCTCAGCTGTGCCCAGGCCACCTCCATTTTTGTCACCTGCCCCATTATCATGTGAATATATAGTTCACAGGGATATATAAATATTGATGAAACAGTAAGCATAAACTCATCTCTGATTATAGACGCTGGTGATAGCGACTGTGTATAGCAAAAGGTAAATCTATTTTTTGTCTCTTGTTATTTTTTTTATCTAGGATCAGCTACTTCAGTGTTGGAGTTTCTGTCCCAGAAAGACAAAGAGAGAATTAAAGAAACGAAGCAGGCAGCTGACTTGAAAGCAGCCCAGGCCAAGGCCAGGAGTCTGGCCCAGACCGCCTCCAGCCGCAGAGAGCAGACCGCCACGCCGGACCTTGCCTACAGCCCGCGGCATCTGGCCCCGGGCAGTGGGACCGCCACCACAAGGGCCAGCAACTTCAAGCCTTTTGCCAAAGATCCAGAAAAGCAGAGGCGATACGAAGAGTTCTTAGTACACATGAAGAAGGGTCAGAAAGGTGGGTGCTGGCCTGGTTGGGGTGGCAGCCTCTCTCCTCCTGTCACAGGGCTGGAAGTCCAGACGTCCTGATCTATCATCGGCTTTGCTTGTCTTGGTACCAACAGTGCAGAGGTTTTGGGCCCTCACATTTGACCCTAAAAAGCAAACACATGGTAGAAATATCCCAGCGCTGGGGTGTCTGAGGCATCAGGATCAATAGTTCAAGACCAGCTCCAGCTATGTAGCAAGTCCTTGTTTCAGAAATAAAAAGCAAAATAAAACAAAAATTACAGAAAAGGGGTAGAAAAAGAGTTTTTCTCCCAGCACAGGCCATCGTTGGATGGACCAGTATCCTCAGCCAAACATCAGCTCTCCAGATCTCTCTGTACCAGGTAGAAGTCAATAAAAAGTGTCTCACTGAGTCAGGGCTGGGAGACAGCTCAGCAGTTAAGAACACTGGCTGCTCTTGCAGAGGGTTTGGATTTGATTCCCGGTGCCCACATGGCAGTTTATAACCATCCATAACTCCAGTTCTGAGGGATCCAACAGGCATACACATGGTGCACAGACATGCTTGTAGGCAAGAAAAAGAAATCTTATGACAGAAAGAGGAATATTGCCTGGAGGTAGCGCCCAGTGTGCCCCATCTCCATACAAGGGTCTGGGTATTTGTCCTCTGAGGAAGTGAGCAGCACAGTGGTGTCCACCTGATGCTCTCCCTCAAGCACCACGTTTTCCTGGAGTAAAATGGTGCCTCGTTCCCTGTACCACAGATGCCCTGGAGCGATGCCTGGACCCCAGCATGACGGAGTGGGAGCGAAGCCGAGAGCGGGAAGAGTTTGCTCGGGCGGCGCAGCTCTACGTGTCCTCCCACTCTACCCTCTCCTCCAGGTTCACTCACGCCAAGGAGGAGGACGACTCGGATCAGGTTGAAGTTCCCCGAGATCAAGAGGTCTGTGGCCATCAGTGCCTACTTGGTGAATTTCATTTTGTTCTGCAGTTGTAGGATTGAACTGAACCCAGGCTTTCATACATGTTGTGTACATGATCTAATCATCAGGCTACATTCCCAAGCTCTCTAGTCAATTTTAACTAACTAACTAATTAATTTGTGTATGTGTACACTGTGTCTTAGGTACATTTGCATGTGTGTGTGCACACGTGTGCATGTGCCTAAGGTCAACATTGAATGCCTTTCTCAATTCCTCTGTAACTTATGTAGTTTTTTTTAAAGATTTATTTGTTTATTATTTATTTATTTATTTATTTATTTATTTATTTATTTATTTATTTATTTATTATGTATACAGAAGAGGGTGCCAGATCTTATTACAGATGGTTGTGAGCCACCATGTGGTTGCTGGGAATTGAACTCAGAACCTCTGGAAGAGCAGTCAGTGCTCTTAACCTCTGAGCCATCTCTCCAGCCCCCTTAAGTAGTTTTTTGAGACAGGGTCTCATATAGGCAAGCTGACCTGGAACTCCTGTTCTTCCTGCCTCAGCCTTTCAAGTGCTGGGATTACAGGTGTGAGCCACGACATCTGGCTTGAACTTGTTTTTGAGGCAGGGTCTTTCACTGAACTGGGGCTCATCGATTGAGCTAGGTGGGCTAGCCAGTGAGCTGCAGGGAGCCACCTGTCTCCCCCTCCCCGGTGGTGGAGTCTGGACACATGCTCTTGCACCTCACCTCTTCATGGGTTCTGGGGACGTGAACTCAGGCCCTCATGCCAATGTGGCAAGCACTTCTGACTGAGCATCTCCCCAGCCCCTCCTAGTGATTTTAAAATTAAAAACACCATGCACTAAATATTTTTAATCAGTGAAAAGATCAAGATACACATAGCATAGTAAAGTAAAAAATAATTTGATATTTAGCTTACGAGATATTTAAGCAGTGTAACAACCCAAACTCTTTGATAGTTCAAGACCAGTGTTTGTTTGTTTATTTTTGATGGAAGTCCAATGGAATGAAGTTCGGCATTTTGAAAATATATATTTATTTTTATTTTTTTATATGTGAGTGTTTTGCCTTTATGTATTTCTGTGTACCACATGTGTGCCTGGTGCCCTCAGAGGCTAGAAGGAGGTTTTAGATTCCCTGGAACTATGGTTCCAGATGGTCGAATCATGCTGGTGCTGGGAATCCAACCCGGGTCCTCTGGAAGAGCAGCCAGTGCTCTTAACCACTGAGCCGTCTCTCCAATTCCAACCCTATTTGTTTGTTTGTTTTTGAGACATGGTCTTGCTATATAGACCAGGATAGCTTGGAACTTGCTCTGTAGACAAGGCTGCCTCATACTTGTAGAGACCCACCTGTCTGTGTCTCCTGACATACATTTTTAAGATTTATTTATTTATTTATTTGCTTACTTATTTATTTATTGGTTTTTTGAGACAGGGTTTCTCTCTGTGTAGCTTTGCGCCTTTCCTGGATCTCGCTTTGTAGACCAGGCTGGCCTCGAACTCACAAAGATCCACCTGCCTCTGCCTCCTGAGTGCTGGGATTAAAGGCGTGTGTCACTACCACCGGGCCTAAGATTTATTTTTATTGGCTTTTAAAAATTCTTCAGCTGGGCAGTGGTGGCACACGCCTTTAATCCTAGCACTTGGGAGGCAGAGGCAGGTGGATCTCTGTGAATTTGAGGCCAGCGTGGTCTACAGATTGAGTTCCAGGACAGCCAGGGCTATACAGAGAAACCCCAACTCAGAAAAAACAAAAAAAGCAAAAAAACAAAAAACCTTCATATGTGTGTTTATGTACACATGAGTATTTGCATGTGAGTGTAGGTGCCGGTGGAGGCCAGGAGAAGGTTTTGGATCCCCTTGGAGCTGGAGTGACAGGTGGTTGTGAGCTGCTGGGAATGGATTTGGGTCTTCTGCAAGGGCAGTATGCTGTTTTCCTTGCCAAGCCGTCCGTCTCTCCAGCCGAAGCCTGACATTTCTAACATGGAAGACTAGTGAGGTCAGTTGTCTGACTACATCTGACTGTCTGTCTCTTCCAGAATGACGTCAGTGACAAGCAGTCAGCTGTGAAGATGAAGATGTTTGGGAAGCTCACCCGAGACACGTTTGAGTGGCACCCTGACAAGCTTCTGTGTAAGAGGTTTAATGTCCCTGACCCTTATCCAGGGTAAGTTGGATTAGCCTGTCTTTACATCAGTAAAAACTGTAACTGCTCCATTTTTAGACTTATTTTATGTGTTTGCCTGCACATGGGCATTGAATCCCCTGGAACTGGAGTTACAGATGGTTGTGAGCCACCACATGGGTACTGAGAACCGAACCTGGGTCCTCTGTAAGAGCAGTCAGTGCTCTAACCACCGAGCCTCCCCGCCCCAGTACGGCTCGTTTTATACTCTTGCATTCCCTGTGTCTGGAGGAACTCAACTGTTAAATATTGGGAGCTCCGAAGGCTGCACACTCACTTCAGCTTCTCTTTAAATTTTTTCTTGTGTTTTTGTTCATCTCTGTATTTTGTATGCATCTCTGTGTGTGTACGTGAGGACTCAAGGGACAAAAGAGAGCGTCAGGTCCCCTGGAGCTGCAGCTACAGGACATGGGTGCTAGGAACCCAGCCCAGGGCCTCTGGAAGGGCAGTGAGCACTGTTAACTGCTGAGCTGTCTCTCCAGCCCTCCTTTAATTTTGATTCATGTGTCTGTGTGCGTGCATCTGCGTGCATGTGTCTGTGCGCTGGCCACATATATTGTGACCTGTTAATCCATTGCTAAAATACAGGTAAACTTTATTCCGTGTCTTAATGACTTCATGTGCCTCCCGCCCCCCCCCCCCCAAGACAGTTTTTCTGTGTGGCCCTGGCTGTCCTGGAACTCACTCTGTAGACCAGGCTGGCCTCGAACTCACAGAGATTCACCTGCCTCTGCCTCCCCAGTGCTGGGATTAAACATGTGCCATTTTTTTTAATGATTCTCATACATTTTACTTTAAAAATGTTACTTACAGCTGGGCATGGTGGTGCATGTCTTTGATCCCAGCACTTGAGAGAGGCAGAGGCAGGTGGATCTCTGTGAAACCGAGGCCAGCCTGGTCTATGTAATAGAGAGCCTTTATGTCAAACAACAATAACAAATGTTATTTGTGTTTTCTTTTTCCTCTGTGTGTTTAGAAGCATGCTAGGATCAAAGACATGGCCTCGCACATGCTAGACAAGCTCTCTGCCACTGGGCCCCCCTTCAGCCTAATGCTTTTTTTTTTTTTTTTTAAATTCCCTTTATAAACCTTTAGAAGTGACTCAGGGGCTAGAGCACTGGATACTCTTGTAGAGGACCAGGTTTGGTTCCCAGCAGCCACATGGTGGTTCAGTTGCAGGGCAATCTGCTGCCCTCTTCTGACCTTCACGGACACCAGGCACATGTATGATGCACATCTATCTATCCATACATACATGTAGACAAACACTCACACATGAAATGAATAACTCAGTTAAAACCACAGGGTTAGCTTCTTCTTATTAAAAACATTCCCAGGGAGCATGTGCTGTAGAAAGCTCTAGTCCTTATTCTTTCTTTCTTAAGACAAAATCTCTCAGTTTAGACCAGGCTGGCCTTGAGACCCATGATCCTCTGCCTCTTGTGTGTTGGGATTAAAGACGAGCGCCACCAGGCCCAGCAGTCCTTACTCCAGGGTTCTAAAGTCAAGGGTTCTGCCTTCCCGAACTGCTTTGAGAAGCAGAGACGACTTGAGACCCGTGGCCTAGCTGGAGAGCCAGTGAGAGACAGCAAGGCTCTTAGGAAGAGGGCTTCATCGAAGCTGTTATTAAAAGTCCATCTCTTTCCATTCTTACTCCCAGCTCAACGTTAGTCGGCCTACCCAGAGTGAAGCGGGATAAATACTCAGTCTTTAACTTCCTGACGCTCCCAGAGCCAGCCCCTCCGCCCACAGCTCCAGCACCCAGTGAAAAAGCCGCCCAGCAGCGGGGTCCTGACAGTGAGTAGAGCTCCCTGGGTCCAAAGCACTGACCCGGGTCTCAGCCCCTCATGGGCTGGAAGGCAGAGAGTCATGGGTGGTCTAGCCCTCCGTATGATCACGATGCAGACTTACCCCTTGAGATGGGCTTGCATCGGCGCATTGACCGTCAGTTAGGCCAGGTCCGTGTCTAACCTTAGCGCTGGGGTCTGTCTGTGCCTGTGCTACCCCTGAGCCTGGCCGTCCAAGGTGTCCTGAGGCTCTGAGCAAATGAAAGGCCAGTCTTGAAGAATTTGCCTTCTCTTCACTAATTCTAGTGTTCTGTCGGGTTCCTGCCTTTTAGAATCCAGGAAACCATCACGATGGGACACATCCAAGCAGGAGAAGAAGGATGATTCCATTAGTGAGTTTTTAAGTCAGGCTAGATCAAAAGTTGGGCCACCGAGACAAGAACCCAGCGCCCTGGGAAACAAAGAAGAGGACCGGGCCCCGGAGCCACACCTAGACAAGGTACGGAGCCTGGGTTGTCTGCTGCAGCTGTGGCCTGGGCCCTCCTCTGTGTGATGTGTTCTCTGCTCAGTAGTGGGGCCAGCAGACCTTTGCTGTGCAGAGTGGTGTGGTAGGTGGTTGAGGCCCCGTGGGCTGAACAGCCTCTGCTGCAGCTCCCTGTTCCACAGTGAGTGTGAGGGGGACCACAGGCAGGTGTGTCAGTAACTGAGGACACTGTTCCTGAAGAAGTTAGCTCATGGAAACCAACAGCACATGGATGTGCCCCTGGCTCGTGCCTGGCCTGAGCCCATTGGATAGACCCACAACTTGCTTCCTCTGGCTAGAGCAGCTCTTGCTTAGCGTAAACCATCGAAACCAAACTTAATGTGTTCATGAGGAGACACAACTTTCCAAATAATAAGTGGTCATTTGTGGTGAAGATACCCCTGGGTGCTCTTGTTTAGTTTACTTTGCTTTTTGTTCATTTGTGGGTCAGAGGACAACCTCCAAGAGTAGGGTTGTCCTTCAATCTTCTATCTCTCCTTCTATCATGTGGAGCTGCGGATTGAACTCAGGTCGTCAGGCTGGGCAGCAAGTGCCTCTGCCCTCTGAACCATCTCACCAGGCTGCTTTGTCTTGAGAGACAAGGTCTTACTGTGTAGGCAGGGTGGCCCTGAACTCTGCAGCTTCCTGCTTCAGCTTCCAGGTGCTGGGATGACAGGCGTGTGACCACCATGCCCAGCTCAATCCTTTTACTTTTTACCCGTCAATGTCATTATATTTATAGTGGATTTTTTATAAATAGCATGCCCTTGGATGTTATTTAAAATATTTTTAATCTTATATTTTGAATATTTATATTAACATAATTACTGATATTTTTGGATTTAGTTTTTTAATTATCATATATGTAGTTTCTTTATTTTTTTCAATTCACTCTTGGTTTTGAAGACAATATCATATAGCACAGGCTGGCTTCAAAATCCCTATGTAGCTGAGGCTGGCACTGAATTTCTGAATCTCCTGTCTCTACCTCCCCTGTGCTGGAATTCCAAAATGTGAACCACAGTATCTGGCTTATGTTCACCTGCTGTCTCAGCCAGGGTTTCTATTGCTGTGAAGAGACACCATGACCACGGCAACGCTTTTTTTTTCAATTATATTTAATTTTAAATGTCGAATGTCATTTCTTGAAGGGGTAGAAGGTTAAATACAGGCTTACAGCACAATGGGAGGACCCCGGAGGGCAGAAGTTCACTACCGATGTTTTACAATCTTGCATCTAAGCTGTTAACGCCCATTATTCAGGATACACAGACAAGGAACTTCCCTTAAGCATTCAGGAGGGTGGAACCTGGCAGGGAATTAGCATTGGGAGGATATCAAGGCCAAGGTCCACAAGCAAGGCAACAATTACCCAAAACGGGGGCCAGGGCCCTGCAGGTCCCCCTTTTATTAAAAAATGAGCTTCTGACTTGGGTTGCATGGGAGATCACAGCAACTCTTTAAAAGAAAACATTTAATTGGGTGGCGCCCTTACAGTTTAGAGGTTCTGTCCATCATCAAGGTGGGGCGTGGTGGTGTGAGTTCTACATCTTGCACGGGTGACAGGAAGTAAACTCAAACATTGGGCAGTATCTTGAGCATAGGAGACTCAAACCTGCCTCCAGAGTGACACACTTCCTCCAACAAGGCCACACCTCCCAATAGTGCCTCCCCCATGAGCCTAGGTTGGCCATTTACATTAACACCACCACAGCCTCTTTTCCCTTTCTTTCTTCTCTCCTGCCTTCTGAAATTCGAGTAATTATTAGTATACCGCTTGGAGTTCCCTATTTATTATCATTATTGTTTATTTTTTACTTTTATTTATATGTGTCTGTGAGTGTGTCTACATGCCACATGTATGCTGGTACCCACAGAGGTGAGTTACAGGCAGTTGTGAGCTGCCACGTTGATGCTGGGAACTGAGCTTGGGTACGCTCCTCAGCCAGTGATCTTACTCACTGAGCCCTCTCTCCAACCCCAAATTTATTTATTTATTGTAATTCATTCATTCATTCATTTGTTTATTTACTTACTTATTATTATTTTTTTTAGATAGGGTTTCTCTGTGGTATCCCTGGCTGTCCTGGAACTAGATTTGTAGGCCAAGCTGACCTTGAACTCATGGAGATTCACCTGCCTCTGTCTCCCAAGTGTGGGATTAAAGACCCACCTGGCTTAATTTATTATTTTTTAACTTTTTTGTTGTTGTTTTTTTCGAGATAGGGTTTTTCTGTGTAGCCCTGGCCATCCTAAAACTCACTCTGTAGACCAGGCTAGCCTCGAACTCAGAGATCCATCTGCCTCTGCCTCCTGAGTGCTGGGATTAAAGGCATGGGCCACTATCGCCAGGCTTTCTTAGTATGTCTCTTAGCATTTGCTCTGGGGAATGTAGTACCTGCATCTTCTCAGATCTTCTGTGGATCAACCACCTTAAGGAGATAAGGACCTCCTGCTCCACAGCCTCCTTTCACATTAAACTGTTGTCCATGCACACGAACTGACAGCTCTTCCATGACATCATGCTTGCTTTCCATCATCCATGTGTTTAGACAGGCCAATGGCGAGATTACATCATTTTGATTACTCAGCTGTTAACTGCTTCTGATGGTCCTTCTCCATCCTCTGGGTCCTACATCTCCCTTCCTGTTCCTCCTGAGGAACCTCCCCAAGCACATCTTTCTTTCTTTTTTTTTTTTTTTTTGGTTTTTCGAGACAGGGTTTCTCTGTGTAGCTTTGCGCCTTTCCTGGAGCTCACTTGGTAGCCCAGGCTGGCCTCGAACTCACAGAGATCCGCCTGCCTCTGCCTCCCGAGTGCTGGGATTAAAGGCGTGCGCCACCACCGCCCGGCTATCTTTCTTTTTTTTAAAGATTTATTTATTTATTATGTATACAGTGTTCTGCCTGCAGGCCAGAAGAGGGCACCAGATCTCATTACAGATGGTTGTGAGCCACCATGTGGTTGCTGGGAATTGAACTCAGGACCTCTGGAAGAGCAGTCAGCCAAGCACATCTTTCACCGCAGAGCTGACAGCTTATCGCCTTAAATTTCCTCACTTCAGAATGACTTGTATTTTGTCTTCATTTCTGAGGATTGTTTGTTTTTGTTAGATATACAGTTTTTGTTGAAAATATTTGGGGGGCTGGGGAATGTAGCTCCTCAGCTAAGTTGTCAGAGCTGGCATTGAACTTGGAGCCCCATGCATGCCAAGCACGCATTCTGCCACTGAGCTATGTCCCCAGACCCTGAGGACTCCTCTGCTCCTCTCCTTAGTTCCTTCCGTGGTGATGTGAGAATGGCAGAACTTAGAAGAGGGTATTATTTGTTTGGACTCACAGTTTCAAATGGTTCAGCTTATGCTTACCTGCCTCTGTGTGTCTGGGCCTGAGCACCATGCCCTGGGAGCTGGGGTGCAGGCTGCTCACCTGGCAGCCTGGAAGCAGGAGGGGGAGGAGGAGAGGAAGAAAAAAGGAGAGAGGGGGCGTGGGGAGGAGAGGAGGTCCAGAATAAGACAACCTCTCTGGGTCTACTTCCTCTAAGTTCTTAAAAGAGCATCAGCAGCTGGTGTCTCAGTTAGGGTTTCTATTGCTGTGAAGAGACACGTGACCACGGCAACTCTTATAAAGAAAACATTTCATTGGAGAGCTTACAATTTCAGAGTTTCAGTCCATTATCATCATGGTGGGACATGGCGGCATGCAGGCGGACATGGTGCTGAAGAAGCAGTTGAGATTCCTACGTCTTGAGCCTAGGCAACAGGAAGTGGTCTGTCTCACTGGGCATGACTTAAGCATACATGAGCCCTCAAAGCCCGCCTCCACAGTGACACACTTCCTCCAACAAGGCCTCACCTCCTAATAGTGGCGACACCTTTGGGGGCCATTTTCTTTCAAACCACCACAGCTGGGACCCAGCACTGAACACCTACAGGGGCGGTTCACAGTCAAACCATGGTGGTCTTGGATTCTAATGACAGAATCATTAAGATCTTTGGATGGTATCCTGCAAGTTCTGTTCATTTTTGTTAATTTCTCTTTTCTTTTCCTCTCCATTGTTCAGAGTGATGCATTTTTTGGTTGAACTGTTTTCAACTTAGTAGACTTTCCAGTGTTGTCTCCGTTCTGCTGTGGAGTACAGTGATGAGTTTTGTTTGTTTGGGGTTTTGCTGTGTTGCCCAGCTGGTTTCCAGTGCCTGGGCTCCCATGATTCTCTAACCCCATGCTCCCAGTAGATGAGACTGTAAGCACATGTCTCCGCAATGAATTGAAAGTTTTTGATTCTTATATTTTCCACCTCTAAAATATCCATCCACCCCCCCTTTTTTTTTTTGCTAAGACTTTAAATGAAATCTTATTTATTTGACCTCTATTCTTAGAGCACAGTTATAACAACTACTTGGAGAAGTATGAAGCCGGGTGTGGTGCACACACACCTTTAATCTCATCACTCAGTAGGCAGAGTCAAGCAGATCTCTGTGAGTTCGAGCCCAGCCTGGTCTATATAGACAATTCCAGGCCATCCAAGGCTAATGGAAAGACCCTGTCTCAAAAAAAAGAAAAACCAAAGTCTGGTAAAGCCAACTTTTCCGCCATTTCAGTATCTGTTTCTCACATTGAGGTATCCTCGGGGCACCACAGACCACTCTGGTGTCATTTCTGCTGCTGTGACACATTACACATAATTAGCAGAAAGGGGACATTTCCAGGTCACAGTCCACTGCTGAGGGTGGGGACTCAAGCCTCAGGTCTCACACACACACACACACACACACACACACACACACACACACACACACACACCATCAGGAGCAGAGAGAATGAGTATCCCAGCTTGCTCACGGCTCTTACACGGTCCAGGCCCCCAAACCCCACCTCTTCCTTCTGTCCTCCTGCCTCAGCACTCATCCCTCAGGCTTATTTAAGAAGTACCCTAAGCTATTACCGAGCGGGTTTGTGGTCATTTTAAACCCTGTGTCCTGGCCTCCTTCCTGCTGTGTGCAGAGGCGCCAGCTCTCTCTTCAGCGTTTCCCCGCTGCTTTTATTTGCTTTTCTGAGACAGAAAAGCACTCTATACTCCAGGCTGGCTTCAAAGTGCAATCCCCCTGCCTCTGCCTCCCCCGTGCTGGGACTGCAGTTGTCCCACTACAACTGGCTTCTTGATTAGTTTAATATTGGACACCGAAGGCCTGGGTGGACTCTTGAAACTACACAGGCATTGTGGTCAACTTCATCTCTCTGGGTCCTCTGCAACCTGTTGATGGCCAGGCTCCAAGAAGGCCTCAGCTGCGAATGCTTCCTGAGCATATTCTAGAGAGCCCCGCAGAGAGGGAGATGCTGTAGCTCAGTTAGGCAGTGGTGGTGGAGACCCTAAACCATTTTTTAAAAATGTGTATGAGTGTTTTGCCTGCATGCACATCTGTGCACTATGTGTGTGCGGTACCTGCCGAGGCCAGAAGAGGACTTCTGATCCTTGGGTACTGAAGTTACAGGCGGATGTGAGCTGTCATGGAAGAGTAGCCAGTGCTCTTAACCGCTGGGCCATCTGTCCAGCCCCTAAGACCAATCTTAACTGTCTGCTCATGTGCGCATGTGTTCCAAAGCATCGAGTCCCTTTATTCCTGACTGCTATTTCTCTGTTAACACAGACTGTAGACAAAGGTGTGGACGCACAGATGGACGGGGAAGGTAGTCGCCCTTCCATGGATTTATTCAAGGCCATCTTCGCCAGTTCTTCTGATGAAAAGTCCTCTTCTGAGGAAGAGGAGCAAGACGACAGTGAAGAGAGTCAGGAGCACACTGAGGAGGCCAGCTTTAAGAGTGCCCCGGAGGCTGCCGCTGGGGAGACCTCTGTGACCCATGGTATGGTCACCTCCCTGACTTGGGCACTGGGGGTTAGGTGTGGTCTTGCTTGCTTGTGGTGAGACAGGCTGGTGGGAAGCCCGTCTGGCCTTGGACCTCCAGAGGCTGGGTTGGGACCTCTGATCCTCCTTTCTCTACCTCCCAGATCCTGGGACTACAGGCTTGCACCACATTTGGCTTTCAACCTTAAACTAGGACACTTAACAATTAGCAATTAGTGATATCTCATACACATGTGTGCACATATGTGCCCCCCCCACACATATGCATGTGTGTGCATGTATATATGTATGCTAGTGTGTGCAGGTGTGCACATGTGTGTGCATGCACACTGGGGCCAGAGATCAGCCTTCAGTGTGTCTCCTGAGCCAACCACCTTGCCTTTTGGGTGTCATGCCTCCATAAACAACTACTTTGCTTTTTGAGATGAGGTCTCATGGTACCTGGGCTCACCAGGTTGGCTAAGCAGCCTGGCTATCAAACCCCGGGATTCCACCTGTCCTAGCACTGAAATTACAAGTGCACGCCATTGTACTGGACTTTTTATGTGGGTTTTGGGCTCAAACTCAGGTCCTCTGCCTGTCTGAGGGACCAAGCCACCCCTCTGGCCCTCTCATCATTATATTTTAATTTGTGTGAGCGGAGTCTTGGGTAATCCAGTTTATATCTCTGATGTGTATTTTAAAGATAGTTGTGTTTGATAACGTTGATTTCCCAACTTAGCCTAGTTAAGAAGGATTGAAAAAGTATAATTTTTCCTTTAAAGATTTTTTCTTAAGGGTTGTAGGTGGAGCTCAGTATCTAGCATGGGCAAGACCCTGGGTTCTTTCTCTTTCTACCTGGCTGCTGAGGGAGTGTTAGGTTCTCGGAAAGCATGGGTTCCAAGGCACACGGGATGTTGAGGTTCCACTGTCTGTGGGAGGCAGTGTGCTTGGCTGGATCAAGCAGGCATGGCCGCCATACTGACCCTTCCTAAGAGGGTCTGCTCTCATTTCCTGGCTCCACAGTCGCCCAGGAGACTGGCCTGCTTGTGCTGTGCACCTCTCTGAGCATTCCAGACAGAAAAAGAGAGGCCATCTGAAGTAGGAGAACTCTGGGATGCTGGAGCAATGGGCAGTTTTCCATCTGCATCTTGGGAAATTGATACAGCCGCATCTAAATCCTGAGGCCCTTAACCAGAAAGTCACACAGGGATATGGTACAATATTTAGTTTTAGATGATTCCAATATTGGTTTCTTTTTTTCCCCCTGTGGATAAACCCTCATTGTTTTTAACTGTACAGTCATGTACACTTGAAATCTAAAAGCTTAAAAGTAGGCTGGGCATGGTGGTACACACCTTAAACCCCAGCCCTCAGGAGACAGAGGCAGGTGGATCTCTGGGTGTTCAAGGACAGCTTCGTCTTCATAGTGAGTTTCAGGACAGCCAGCAGTACACAGTGAGACCCTGTTTCCAACAAAAAATGGTAAAGAGTATAGAGCTGGCATATAGCTCAGTGGTAGAGTGCCTGCCTCCCATGCACAGGGCCCTGGGTTTGATCCCCAGCACCACATAGACTGTACAGGGCCCAGAACTGGTGTAAAGATCTGAGTGCATGCCCCTGGCTACAGTGGCTTCCTGTGGACAACCTGCCATGCACTTGGTTCTGTGTGGCCTAGTATAGCTGACCTCCCAGCTCCTTTGTGCACAGGCAGAGGTGGCCGCCACCATGTTTATCACTGGCTGCTCAGCACTGGCTGCTTTAGGAGAGCGAAGAAAGTGCAGCATTTGGTGGCAAAGACACAAGACTCAGATGCATCAGCACCGGGCAGATGGGTGACATTAAAACACTGTTTTTCAGCTGCTGAGCCAGAGCCTTGTGAGCCTGCAACCCCCTTCCCCATCCAAAAGGTACAGATCGATGAGCGAGAAGAGTTTGGACCTCGGCTGCCTCCCGTCTTCTGCCCCAGTGAGTCCACACCCCCACGTGCCGCCCCTACAAAGGAAGAGCACCAATAATGTCCCACCTGACTCCACGGCCACCAAATGTTCACATGTGTTTCTGATTACAGTCACATCTGGACACCTGTTGCCTCCATTGAGTGCCTGAACCAGTTGTTTCTTTACAGTATCAAAGCTCAAAACGTCCTTTCCTTCTCAGCTTTGAGATGTTCGGAGCATCTCAAATGTTGTCATTTTACAGGGCTGGTATGGTGCTCTAACCCCACCACTCAGGCACTGAGACGGGGGTGACAAGCTTGCAGCTAGTCGGCCCCTGTCTTAAAAATAGAAAATCACTTTTGGAAATGAAGAAGAAAGAGTCAGGTGTGGTGGTGCACAATTTTAATCCCAACACTCGTGAGGCAGAGGCAAGTGGATCTCTGTGAGTTCAAAGAACAGCCAGGTCTACATAGTGAGACCTTGTCTCCAAAAAAAAAAAAAAAAAAAGATGGTGGGAGGGGCATTGTGGATTTTAAGGTTCTCTTGGATTTAGCAATAACGTCCCCTATGAAATATTCAGACTGGTTTTTACCATGGCTCTGAAGGCCATGATAATGTTAGATAAGTAGCATGTGATTCCATTGCCCACCATGACGCTTCCTGTAGTGTTCACGCCTAAATACTGGTGTGGCCCATGATCCGACTTTCAGAGAACGCCAGCAGTCACGTTTCTGTTGGCTTTGGTTCCTAGATCTGATTCCAGGTTGGTGTTAGTACTTGCTGGCTGAAGTACTTCATGGTGTTTTATGCACATTTCCCAGAATGCCCTTGATATCCATAAACTAGTGAATAATAACTTGGTGAATGGGTTACTTAGGGGATAGGATTTTCAAATGTAGGATTTAAGGAAAACTTTTGGGAGGTGAAATTTTGAAATATCGGACTAAGAATGTGATCAGAAAACTGCAGACCTTTTTTAATGGCTAGTCTTCATGTTCTCCCTGTTGCTCACGTGTTTATTATACTGCTCTCCCCGACCCCCAGATACTCGCCAGAAACTTGAGACACCTCAAAAAGAGAAACCTAAGAAGAGCAAAGAAAAACACAAGACCAAGAAGGAACACAGACGGAAGAAAGAGAAGGTGAGTCCTTCCGGGAGTGGAGAGAAGTGTGCGTGTGTCCTGAGAAGCCCAGAGGAGCTGCTGGCCACAGGAGGGACATGGAATCGGTCACATGCAGTGCTAAGTCTTTTTTCAGAAACTTTGTTTTCTTTTAGAGCAGCACATTTTGAGTAGTTGCATGCACTTAAAAACAACAACAACAACAACAACAACACAAAGCAAAGAAAACCTTGCCTTAAAACAAACAAAAACAAAAAAGAAAGAAAGAAAAGAATTTTGTGCCCAGTCAATCAGGCACTGTGACATATAGCTGTGATTCCCTGCTTGAATGGCTGAGGCAGGGAATGAAGAGTTTGAGGCCAGCCTGGGCTACCTAGCAAGATATGTATTGAAAATATAAATAATTTGGTAAAGACTAAAAAGTGGATGGATGGATGGATGGATGGATGGATGGATGGATGGATGGATGGATGGATGGGTAGAATTCGGGTTTGGAGAGATGGCTCTGGTTAGGCACACTAGCTGCTCTTGCAGAGAATCAGAGTTTGTATTCTGGCACCCACATGATGGCTCACAACTATAGCTCCAATCCCAGGGGAATATGATGCCCTCTTCTGGCCTCTGCAGGCACTGCATACATGTGGTGCACAAGACATACACTCAGGCAGAACACCCGTACACATAAAAATAAAGAAAAAAAAACATTGAAAAAGGGATTTGAGGTACTTTATAGTAAAGGTTGAGCATTAAATAATAAAACTGCCCCAGCCATCTCATTATCCCCACCGACAGAGCTGTTGGTCCATGGTGGCCGTCTGAAAGGAAAGAAGCTTGAGAAGAAGGACCGGTGATGGACTCCACTGTCACTGTCTCCTCCCTTGTCATCCGTGTGCCTTTTCAGCTCAGAACCTACGTCTGGTTCTGTGCGGCGGGCGCCTGTACGCCCAGCCCAGGAGTAGAGTCCGTGAGAAGCGGCCACTGCTGGCTACAGGAGAAGGCAGGCCTGAGCACCCGTGCGTTCTAAGCCTGCTCTTCAGTGACCTTCTGCCCCTTCCTCTCTCTGCTGCGCTGATGCCCCTCCTGCTGTGTGGTTTCATTTGTCCAACAGACTAGTCAGGTTGGTAGGAGAATGGGGGCGGAGCGTCACAAGGTCCTGCCTGCATTGTGTGGCTCTGCTGTGTCTGTTGTTGAACTGTTGGAGAGATCAGCGTGTACACGATTTAATGTGTCACGGCTGTCAGCTTCTGGCTGTCACCAATATGCCGAAGTGAGCTCCAAAGGAGAATTTTAAATTTTTTAAAGTTTTAAATTAAAAAAAAAAAGCTTTGTTTTTTAACAGCTCCAGCAACCAAACACCTGCCTGGTATAGGTGGTTCTTCTCTTTCTTCTCAGCCCAGGTCATTATCTACGACAAGGTTCTACCTCTGAGCCAAGTTTCCGGCTCCTCTCAGACAAATTCTATGCATGTAACTGCTGATCTACGCTGCCAGCTCCTCACTGGGGGGTTCTAGGCAAACACTACACAGAACAATAACCCAACTTCATTGGCAGATTCTAGACCAGAGCTCTACCATTAAGTCACACCCCATGCTCCTGGGTTAGGTGTGTGTGTGTGTGTGTGTGTGTGTGTGTGTGTGTGTGTGTATGTGTGCGTGTGCACTCAAATGTGTATATGGAAGTCAGAGGTCAATATCAAGCATCATAATCATTCTACACCCTTTTTGTGTTTTTTTTTTTGTTGTTGTTGTTGTTGTTTTGTTTTTGAGACAGAGTCTTTCAGTATAGCCCTGGCTATCCCAGAATTCACTCTGTAGACTAGGCTGGCCTTGAACTCACAGAGTCCACCTGTCTCTTCCTCTTGAGTGCTGGAATTAAAGGTGTATGCCACTGTGCCCAGCCCCTTCCACCTTATTTTTTTGAGCAGGGTCTCTCTGAACCCGGAGCTTGCCACTGTTGGGAAGGGGCCGTAGACCCGTGCTACCACATCTGTCTTTTCCGTATCCGAGCTTGGTCAACAAGAACTGTGCCCCTGAGCCACTCCAGCCCTGCTCACTCGGCGTCTTCATCTCGTTGAGTCCTGGGGGAAGCCCCGTTTGTTCCTCTCGCTTCCTGACCATCGTTCTTACTTTCTTTTCTTAGAAGAAGAAACACAGGAAGCACAGACACAGAAGTAAGCCGAAGAGTAAGAGGCTGGAGAAGAGCAGCACCTCCGACAGCAGCGGCGGCAGCAGCAGCGACAGCGAGGAGGGGGGCGCCGCAGACCTGTCCCCCCAGGAGCTGCTGAGACGGTAGGCCCTGGGGAGGGCGAGCGTCCAATATACAGTAGACACAGCAAGCATGCTTTGAGGTCAGTGTCAGAAATGGGGGGTTTGTCTTGGGGTGGTGGCACTCGCCTGAGACCCAGCTCTTGGGAGGCTGAGTCAAGTTTGAAGACAATGTGTGCCACATGGTGTGATACTGTGTCTCAAAAACCCAAGTGGGGGTGGAATAGAAACAGAAGAACTATTCGGGCCCAACAGAACAAGCTCCTTCTCACATTAACCTCCTCCATAGATCCCCTGTTCACTTTCAAGACTTCTGTGCAAACACACAGCACACATACACATACACACACAGAATCATACACACACAATCATACACATGCATGAACATGCATACACATAGTCATATAAACACACATACTCACAAACACACAGAGTCATACACACAGTCATACACGTGTAATCATACACACATGCAGCTATGTACACATCATGTATACATTGCTGTGCATGTTTAATATACACATTTCAAGATTGATTTCCTTTGTGTGTTTGAGTGTCTGCCTGCATGTGCACGCAGTGCCCACAGAGGCCAGGAAGAGGTGTTGGATCCCTCGGAGCTAGAGTCACAGTGGTTGTGAGCTGCTATTTGGGTACCTCGACTTGAACCCAGATCCTCTGCAAGAGTAGCAGGTGCCATCTCTCCAGCCCACCCACCCCCTTTCAGACTGTGACGTGGATGGCCTCTAGCCCAGTCCCCCGCAGAGCCCTTGTCCCCTCTGGAAGCTCACGAGCAGGTCCTGCTGTCCTGCCCTCCGTCCTTACTGTCTTCTTCACGTGCCCGCCAGCTGGTCCATAAAGGTCTGCTGCCTTCCAGGCTTTCTCTATCTTACAGCTCATTCCTCCCCCAAACCAGTTCTAACCGGTGAGCTCCAGTCAGGAGCCCCAATCCTTGGTAGCAGTTTTCTGTTTCTCTTCTATGCTATGAGAAAATGACTGACAGGGAGCAAGCTGAGGAAGGATGGAGTCGGCTCACAGTCTGGTGGTGCTGCCCACTGTATGGGACGGCCCCTGATCACTTCTCTGTGGATCTGGTAGCAGATGTGAAGGCTAGCACTCAGCTGGTTTCCTCCTCTATCCTTTTTGTTTGTTTGTTTGTTTTTTGTTTTTTTCGAGACAGACTTTCTCTGTGGTGTTTTGGTGCCTGTCCTAGATCTCACTCTGTAGACCAGGCTGGCCTTGAACTCACAGAGATCCCCCTAGCTCTGCCTCCCAAGTGCTGGGATTAAAGGCGTGCGCCACCACTGCCCAGCCATAATAGCATGTATTTTGTGTGTGTTGTTTGTTTTTGTTGTTGTTGTTGAGACAGGGTTTCTCTGTGTAGCTTTGCGCCTTTCCTGGAACTCACTTTGTAGACCAGGCTGGCCTCGAACTCACAGAGATCTGCCTGCCTCTGCCTCCCGAGTGCTGGGATTAAAGGCATGCACCACCACCGCCTGGCACCTCCTCTACCTCTTTTTGTTAAGTCTGGGACCCCAGCCCTTGAGACATTGCCATCCACATCCAGGGTGAATCTTTTCAGTAAACCACTCTAGGAACACCCTCACAGAAGACCAAAGATGTGTCTCCTAGGTGATGCTAAATCCAGTCAAGTTAACAATGAAAATCAACTATACACCCATTAATTAACCCTGCTTGCACTTGGTACCACCCTCTTTGTTTAAGACAGGTCTCACTCTCTAAGCTGGGCTGACCTGGAATTTGCTGTGTAGCCCAGGCTGGCCTGAAAGCCATGAAGATTCTCCTGCCTTCCCCTTTAGAAGGCTGAGATTGCAGATGTGAGCCACCGACCCTGGATCTGACCTCAGCACTTGAGCAGTGGGAGACTTACCCTACACAAGGGGTCACACAGATGGAAGCCCCTCTGTGTTTGTCGGGAGAGTGTGTTAGGATGGACAGAAAACACAGGCAGGCAGCCGTGTGCTGCTTGACATGTAAAATGTATGTAAAATGCTGGGCGGTCTACAGAGTGAGTTCCAGGACAGCCTGGGCTACACAGAGAAACCCTGTCCCGTAAAACAAACAAACAAAAGAAATAGTATCTCATTATTTAGCCCAGGCTGGCCTCCATCAGGCTCCTGCATCAGACCTCTGAGTACTAGGATTATCAGTGTGCACAAACATGCCCATCTCCTACTAAATTTTAGTTTTATTTCAAGGAATCACGTTTAATTTAGTTGTGTGTACTTTTTCCCTTGTAGTATTTATTTGCAATGCTGAGGATTAAACTCAGGATCTCATGCACGCTAGTGCTGTCCCACTGAGCTAGGCCCCAAGCCCTAATGGAATTAGGTTATGTGAGCTGGCTTAGGAGATGCTTCTGTTACCTAGGCAACAGTAGCTGGTTGGTCCTTGACTGTGTAGTGTTCCTTTATGTAAATGAAAAATGGAGTGTTGCCTGTTCTGTCTGTGGTTTTCTCCCTGCAGTGAAGCCCTACTCTGAGTCCAGTCACGGGGCCGTGGGCTTCCTTTGCAATCATCTCTTCCCTTTTTTCTTTCCTTTCGTGAGCCGGTCTTGCTGTCTAGCCCATCTGGCCTCGAACTTTTGATCTTCCTATCTCAGCCCCTGTGTGCTGGGATTACAGGTGTGCACCACCATGCCCAGCTCCCACTTTCGTGTATTTTGAAATTGAAATTTTAGACTGATGACTCGAAAGCTTTGGGCCCTAAAGTGAACATGTTTTTGTTTCTTTCCAAAAGTCCTGTGATGGATGAGGTGAGTGTGTGAAGTTGGCATCAGAAGTTACTGTTAGAAATTGATCCCGATGTGAGGTGAGTTTGTGGGTCTCGCTGTGTACTCTGGAGAGAGTGGAAGAAACATTTAAAATCAGGACTAAGGAGCTAGAGAGACGGCTCAGTAGCTCTGCTCTTACAGGGGACCCTAGTTTGGTTCCCAGAATCTACAGCAAGCAGCCCATTGCTGCCTGTAACTCCAGTTCTAGGGGAGCTCACGCCCCCCTCCTCCGGACTCTAAGAGCACCTGCACTTACATGTACGCACACACACATCACACACACACACACACACACACATGCATGTACACATGATGTAAACATGATAGTAAGTCTGAAAAATAAAATAAGGATTAAGGCCAGCTGTGGTGATTCACGCATGCAGTCGCAGCGCTTGGGAGCTGAGGCAGGGGGATTGCTGTGCATGTGAGGCTAGCCTGGGCTCTAGTCTAAAGCTTTTGTTAAGGTTAGGATGTGGCACGGGGAGCCGTCTGATTTTCCGTTGTGCCTCACCCTTCTCTCCCGTTTCTCTACAGACTGAAGTGTCTCCCCCTGAGGAGGCAGTAACACAGTCCTGCCCTGGCCTGCCTTAGTCTGGAGCCGCCCATGATGGAAGTCTGTATTTCCCTGCTCACACATTGTACAGATTGTATTTATATGTCAATTCCTGCTGTAAAATAATTTTTTAAACCTTGACATTTCACAGACTGCCCTGAAAGGTTGCAGAAATTGATTTCTATTTTTAATGTCAGTTCATATTATAGGGATAAAAAGACTGAACAGTTAAATTAAAGTGGCTTTTTTCTATGTGCTTCTTGATTTCTCTTGGAATTTCCTGGAGGTTTTAAAAAGAAGAGTGAAGGCTTTTCTCTGGTGTTGGTGTGAAGAAGCTGAGTTCAGTAAGGGCAGCTGGGACTCAGAAGAGGAGGGCGTGGGGAGGAGGCTGCCACTCTTGGGGGGGCACAGACTGAGCAGGGCAATGGGTCCCACAGGCCAGCTGGAGAGGGGCAGGATGGAGGTGGGGGTGGGAAGGGAGGGGCAGGTGGGGGTGGAAACTTCCCTGAGCCAGGCTCTGATTTCATCCCAGACTGTGAGGGGGAAAAAACCCCAAAGTTCAGAGGACTTTACACAATGAAACAGACTCCAAAAGAAGCAGGAAGAAAATCGCGCTTGGTGTGACCACATAAGATCCCTTTTTTCCCCCTGCATGTAACTATCATTGGATTGTGGTGAATCTTTCCTGTATAAATGCACAAGTGGTGTGACCCTGGTCCCCAGAAGCTGTGTCCCATTCCATCCAGGTCATTCCATAACTTAGGGGCCATTTGTCAATCAACTACCAGACACAAAGTGGGTGTGCTGTGAGCCCCTACACAGGCAAAGGACAGAGACTGACCCGTGTCAGGGAGCCAGCATCCAGGAGGGCACAAGGGTAAGGTTCCTGGGTTTGGACCTCAGTCTCCTTCCTCATGTGGCCAGAGATCATTTCTAGGGGTACTCTGTATGGGCGGTATCTTCTATTCTCCCGCCCCCCATTTTCTCTTTCCTCCTCTCTCCTTTCCACCGGATACTCCTCCCTTCTCTCTCTCTTTCGAGATTGAGTCTTGCTATGTAGCCCAGGCTAGCCTGGAAAGCAGCAATCCTGCCTGAGTCAGGAAGGGGGTAGGTAAATGGCAGAACCCAGTGCAGCACGTGGATCCGAAGGGCTCAGCACGGGTGTGGGCACGCGGTGCCACCGTTCCCCGCTGGGCCTGCGACTGGCCTGTGGGGCCGGGGCAGGCACCAAGATGGCCTCACCGCCAGTCCCCCGGAAAGCCTCGGTGGACACCAGGAAAGGTTCCGTAGAGATCCAGAAGGGTTCAGCAGTGACTAGGAAGGGCTCTAGAGACAGCAGGAAACTTTCTGTTGAGATGAAGAAAGACCCCGGAGAGGCCCAGAAGAGTCCTGGCGAGGTCAGGAGGAAGATCTCTGCACAGAAGGAGTCCACGGGCATGGGGTCCAAGAAGTGGAGTTCCGGCGAAGACAGGAGGGTTTCGATCGACAGCATAAGAGGTTCATTCGAGAGCCGGAAGGCCTCTTTTGAGAGCAGGAGGGGCTCGAGCGAAGGCAGGGGCAGTTCGTCCTCCATCCCTTCCAGTGTGCGACCCAGCAAGGTGCCATGGGTCACCCTGATGAGAGCCTTGGGTCGCTTCAAGCTGTCCCTCCCGAATATCCGTCAGTACCATATGCTGGCCGCTCGCGACCCCCTGGCCGTGGACACGGAACTGCCGCGTGGGAAGCAAAAGGCAATAGTGAAGAGGTTATGGGGCGACCACCAGCCTCTCGCCAAGGTCAGAGCCACCCACCAAGGTCAGAGGACCCAGCTGGCCTCCCACCACCTGCCTCCACTCTGCGCCCTCCCCCGGGAGCAGAGAGCAAACACCTCTGTCTCCTTCCCTTCATTCTTTTCTTGCTCCCTCAGCACCCGAGTCGCGGCACACTGCCTCCACCCCATGATTCTTAGCCGTGGGAGGAACAGGGTAAGGGGTGCGGCACACTGCTACCCCGTGATTCTTAGCCGTGGGAGGAACAGGGTAAGGGGTCCGCTGTTTCCATCTTAGTCCCCCATCTTTGCTTCTCAGCTTTGCTGTTATAATGCTTGTATCATACGATCCAACTGAGCAAGGCACAAACTGAAAAATGTCTTTTTTTAAAAAAGCATTTTTACATTGGGTAGCTGTCACACATTTGTTATAAAACATTTTATTTTATATGTGTGCCCGCATATGTGCATACGCACCATGTGTGGCAGTGCCTGCAGAAGCCAGAAGAGAGCGTCTGAACCCTAGAATGGGAGTGATAGAGGGCTGTGAGCCACCACGTGGGCTTATTTATGTCTACATGTGGGTCTGTGTGAACCTGTGCCATGTGACTGCAGACACCTGACAAGACCTGAAGGGGGGGGGCATCAGATCCCTTTACAGACAGCTGTGAGCCACCTGATGTGGGTGCTGGGAGCTGAACTTGGGTCCTCTGCAAGAGCAAGAAGCACTTTTAGTTTTGTTTTTGTGTTTTGTTTTGTTTTTCAAGACAGGGTTTCTCTGTGTAGCTTTGCACCTTTCCTGGAACTCACTCTGTAGCCCAAGCTGGCCTCAAACTCACAGAGATCCACCTGCCTCTGTCTCCCGAGTGCTGGGATTAAAGGTGTGTGCCACCACCGCCAGGCTGTTTTCTTTTTCTTTTCGTTTTTTTGGAGCTGAGGATCAAACCCAGGGCCTTGTGCTTGCTAGACAAGCGCTCTACCATTGAGCTAAATTCCCAACCCCTGTTTTGTTTTTTCAAGACAGGGTTTCACTGTTTCCCTGGCTGTCCTGGAACTCACTGTGTAGACCAGGCTAGCCTCGAACTCACAGAGATCCACCTGTCTCTGCCTCCCAAGTGCTGGGATTAAAGGTATGTCCCACCATGCCTGGCACATGAAACCCTCTTAACTGTTGAGATGTCTCTCTGGTCCCCAAGTTTAACTTTTTAAAGAACTGCCAAACTGTTTTCTGAAGTGGCTAGCCATTTTTACACTCCACCAGCAGTGTGTGCAGCTGATTTGTCCACAACCTTGCCCACACTTCCTAAGCAATCATAATGCAGGTGACATGACATTGCTCTGCGGTCCTTGTTTGCATTTCCCTGGTGACTAAGGATGCTGATAGTCTTCTCTTAGCTCTCGACCAGCCACTGGGGAGTCTTTGGAAAAACATCCATCCGTTCAGGCTCCGGGCTCACTTGTCCGTAGAGTGCCTGCCTACCATGCACAAGACTCCATGTTCAGTCCTCAGCACCGCATAAGGCAGGCGCAGTGGTACATGCCAGCGATCTCAGCCCTCAGGAGGTCCAGGCAGGAAGATCATGAATTGAAGGTTGGGTATGCAAGATGGTGTAGCAGGAAAAGGCCACGAAGCCTGTTGGCCTGAGTTCAATCCCCAGCCCCACGTGATGGAAGGAGAAAGCAGGTGCCTCACTTGGGCTCTGACTGCCGCATGTGTACCATTGTGTAGTGCAAACACTGCTAAATAAATACATACTAAGTAAATGTAATAAATAAAAGAAGGGAATTCCAGGCTATTCTTGACTATACAGCAAGCTTGAGGCCAGCCTGGGCTACATGAGACATCTCAATTAAAAAAAAAAAGAAAGAGAGAAATGAAATGGGTGTGTGTGTGTGTGTGTGTGTGTGTGTGTGTGTGTGTGTGTATGACTCAGTAGTTAAAAGTGCTTGGAGTGCAAACCAGAGGATTGGAGTCTGGAACCCGAGAACTCGGGAACGCTGAGAGGGTGTGGTAGCCTGTCTGTGACCCTAAGGAGTATGTGGCTACCTGGATTAAGCTGGCTGGCCACACTAGCTCTACCTGTAAGCTCCATGTTTGGTGGCGAATCTTCGATTGAGAGACCTTGCCTCAAAAAACAAGGTAGAGCATGGAGATTCCTGATATCACCTCAGGTCTCCACATGCACACGTGTGGTGCATCTCCCACAAGTGTGAAGATGCACATATGCTAGTGCACCACACACGCACTACAATTAAAATTTGTTTTTAATCATTGAGTTCTGAGTTCTTTAGCATTCTAAATACATGTCCCATATCAGATATGTAATTTCTTGATGGGATCCTCTATAGCACAAATTTTTTTTTCATTTTTATTATTTTTTTCTATTATCCGCTTGATACAGTACAAATTCTTGTCCTAATAGTGCAATGTTTCACTGAGGCTTGCCCAGTGATTGAGTGAAACCAAAACTTATTATAAGCCACAGTCATCCTAGGGTCCCCCCTGCTATGTAGCCTCCCTGGATCTGTGGGTTGCATTCTGATTGTTCTTTGCTTTAATATCTAGTATCCACTTATGAGTAGCACAAATGTTTTTAACTGAATTGAATTCATTTGTTTTTTGAGACAGGGTCTCATGTATCCTTGAATTTCCTGGAATTCTCTGTGCAAACCAGGCTGGTCTTGAACTCACAGAGATCTGCTTGCCTCGTCCTCCTGAGTGCTTGGATTAAAGGTGTGCTCCTTGGGTCTGGAGAGTTGGCTTAGCATTTAAGAGCTTATGCTGTTCTCCTAGATCCAAAGTTCAAATCCTAGCCCCCACGTGAGGTGGCTCCCACTGCCTGTGAACCCAGCTCCAGGGTGCCTCTGGCCTGCACAGACGGCAGCACTCACGTGTGCTCACCCCCTCACAGGAAAATATAATAACAAATGAATCTTTAAAGGTGGTTGCTGTAGCACCTGGTGCTGTATCTTTTGATGGAGGGTTTTAAGACCTGTGATCTGCAGTCCGCGTAAATGTTTTTAATTGTGATGATGTCAGCTCATCTGTTTTTGTTGTCATTTGCATTTTTGGTGTCAGATCTAAGAAGCCATCCCTAAGGCAAGAGTGTGAATGTCTACACCTTGGCTCACTTTCAAGAGCCGTAGAGTTTCAGTATATAACGTTGAAGCCTTTGATCCATTTTCATCTCATTTCTGTATGGGGGGTGAGGATGCATAGCATCCGGCTTTGTCTGCTTGTGTATAAGTAACCGGTTTTCCCAGAGAATGTGCTTAAAAAGGTCTGTTCTCTCCTTTTTGTGTGTGCATGTGATGTATACTAGCATATATGTGTTCAGGTGTGTGCGTGTGTGCGCGTGTGAGCATAGGCCAGAGATCATCAACCTTGTGTCATTCCTCACACCTCATCACCTTGGATTTTTTGTTGTTGTTGTTTATTTATTATTAGTGTATAAAGAAGGGATCAAACTCAGGTCGCCAGCCATGGTGACTAGTGCCTTTATCTTCTGAGTCATCTCACCTACCCACAGTGTGGAGTCTTCTTGAATTCTCACAAAAGCTTTAGGATCAGCTTGCCAGCTTTTCTTGTGAGATGGCTCAGTGGTTAAGAGCACATACTTCTCTTCCAGAGGACCCAGGTTCAATTCCCAGCACCCATGTTGGGTGGCTCACAACCACCTGTGACTCCACATCCAGGGCATTCAAGGCTCTCTCTGGCCTTTCATTGTGCTGACACACCCATGGTATACGCTCACACATACACACATAAAATTTAAAATACCTGCAAGCAAGCAAGCAAGCTGGGCGTGGTGGCGCACACCTTAATCCCAGCACTTGGGAGGCAGAGGCAGGTGGATCTCTGTGAGTTTGAGGACAGCCAGGGCTTTATAGAGAACCTGTCTCAAAAAATAAAAAATGAAAATAAAAACACATATAAAAAGATCACCTTGTTACTGTCTACAAATACATCGTATTATCTTGGGATCTGATAAGGTGGTGTTGGATCTGTAGGTCATTTTGAAGACTGACTATTTTAACATTATCACACCTGCTCATCTATGATCATGGGATGCCTTCCTACTTATTTAAGTCTTCAGTTTTTTTCAACAATGTTTCTTTATTTCCAAGGTATACATTTTATACAACTACTTTCTACCTGTCATTTTTGTAGTGGGATGGTTTCCTTACATTTTTTTCAGGTCACATATTTAGAAGCACTCTTGGTTCTGCATATTGTCCTGTGTCCCCACACACTGCTGACCTGGTTGTATCCATCCTTTTGTTTAGATCCCATATAAAGTTCTGATCGGGCATGACAACATCGTGAGCTCCTGTCACTTCTGTATGAATGACACCAGGATCCTCAGTGGCTCCTATGACTGCTCCGTGAAGCTGTGGGTAGGTGGCCGGGTGATAGGCTCCCCGACAGCTAAGGCATCTCATACACTGAGGCGCCTCTCTAGAGAATCCTCCGGCACTGAGTCCCCTGGCAAAGGCCCCCAGGTTTGCCAAGGCTTCTGAGCAAGTGCAAGATAGAGGAGCCCATCCCAGTGTTGAGTCCTTAGAAAGAGCCTAGTGCAGGGACAGCCAGCCTGTGGCTCTGGACCATTGGGGGCTGGGCGTCAAGACTATAAGACTGACAGCCCCCAGCTTTGGGGAAGGGGTCCTGGTGGTTCCTGGGATCTACTTGGGATTCGCTAATCTATATTTTATTTTCCTTAGTTAAAAATTTCTTTTAGATATATTTATTGTATGTATATGGGTATTTTGCCTATCACATCTGTGCAGTACCTACGGAGGCCAGAAGGGGCATCAGATTTTTCTCCTGGAACTGGAGTTGTGAGCCTCTCTGTGGGTGCTGGTCCTCTGGAAGAGGAGCCAGTGCTCTTAACTGCTGAGCCATCTCTCTAGTCCTGAGTTGAATTTTTTTTTTTTTTGAGGCAGGGTTTTGCTAATGTAACTCAGATTGGCTTTAAATTCATAGTCCTCCTGCCATCCACATGCAGGAATTACAGACCCGTGGCATCCCACCTTTGAGTGAACTGTTACTTCTCTGGGTCTCCCTTGCATCTGGAGAGCTCAGTTTCTGTATACAGATCTTGTATCCTTCGGTTGTGCTAAACTATTTTTGTCTATTGTGTTTTCATTTTATTTTTATTTGCATGTATGTGTTGTGTCTGTATGAGTGTGTGCCAGGCGCATGCAGATGCTCTCCGAGGCCAGAGAAGGCACTGACCTGCTGGAATTGGAGTTAGAGGTGTTGTGGTCTGCCCAGTGTGGGTGTCGGGAATTGACCTCAGGTCCTCTGAACAGCAGAAAGTGCTCTTAACCACGGAGCAATCTCTTCAGTGCCCTGGTTTTTTTAGGTCTCGCATAAAATTTCTATTGGGCTTAACACATTGTGGATTCCTGCCACTTCTGTGACATCCAGAGCCGATTAAGTATTCAATAGTGCCCCGTGTGGCCAAAAGGAGGAACAGCAGCCACGGACGAGGCTTTTTCCAAAGCTCCTCCTCGCCTTTGGAAAAGCCACCGCCTAGGAAGTGAGATGGTTTGAAGAGCAAACATTGATCAGGTTCTGGTTAATTTTCATTTTCTCTTTCTTTCTTTCTTTCTTTTTTTTTTTTTTTTTGGTTTTTCGAGAAGGGTTTCTCTGTGTAGCTTTGCTGGTAGTCCAGGCTGGCCTCGAACTCACAGAGATCCACCTGGCTCTGCCTCCCGAGTGCTGGGATTAAAGGCGTGCACCACCACCGCCGGCTCTTTTTTTTTTTTTTTTTTTTTTAAAGATTTATTTATTTATTATGTATACAGAAATACAGAAGAGGGCACCAGATCTCATTACAGGTGGTTGTGAGCCACCATGTGGGTGCTGGGAACTGAACTCAGGACTGCTGGAAGAGAAGTTGGTGCTCTTAACCTCTCAGCCATCTCTCCAGCCCTTTTTTTGAGACAGGGTTTCTCTGTGCTCACAGAGGACAGATGGGGGTTCAGGGACCTGCCCAAGAGGGATGGATGAGAAAGGCAGGTGTGAGGTAGCTGAGTGCCTGGCTGCGCAGCTTCAGGCAAAGGGTGATGCTCGGGCAAGGCTGCAGCCTCTAGACTGCTTCTAGGACTTGTGTCCAGCAGGCTCCGACAGGTCTGTACGGCAGCGCTGCTGGAGAAGAGGGAGCGGGGATGGAGGGTGGCATCGGCCATCGAGGGCTTGGCTGAAGGTGGCTGTGGGGCTGGAGCCGCATGGGAGGATGGTCCTCCTGAGGTCTGGTGACTTCTCCTCTGAGTCGAGAAGAGGGCAGGGTGGAAGACTGCCAAGGTTGGCTCAGGTTCTGGTTTGGGTGACCGACCCCTGATCCTACAAATGACCTCAGAGGAATATCTTGTCATCTGTGGGTGCCAAGCCCAAGCCAATCAGGTCAGGGTCAGCCAGTTTAGCTCAGACTCTGCACTGGGGACCCCGGGTGGCTTATACAACCTCCTGAGATCTTCTGAGCTGCTCCAGGCTCAGAGGACCAGCTGTGTGCTCAGGCTGTGTCAGGGCTTGCCTCGACTAACTCCAACCCCACGGCACCACCCCACCCCACCCCCACCCCGCCCCCCTCTGGTGATGCCCTGTGGACATCTTTGTCCTCAGAGCCCAGGCTCTCACCGTTGGGAAAACTCCAGCTTTCTCAGGGTCCCTTAAAGCCTTTTCTAGCCCTCAGTAGTCACCAGGGGTTCCCAAGGCAAGGGACAGGTGACTGTCACTGTGTGCATTTTGCTGTGCAGTCTTCAAGTTTTTCCGGTTTCTCCAGCTGTTGTCCCGAAGGAAGGTCTCCATCAGTGCATATCTGCTTACGTCTTGCTGTTGGTTTTCCTCATGGGCACATATGTGTACTGTACATTTAAAGATTTGAGACCGCCCAGAAATACTGACGATGTAACTGTAATAAATTTCTGCTCCGTCCATTTGTCACACCCCCCTCGATTTTCCTGACAGTTAATTAATGTCTTTCTTCCCTCCCTCATTCAAAATCCGTCTAGTGCCGTTGGGGCTATATAGCTCAGGTCTAACATGCACAAGGCCCTACTGGGCTCCATCCCCAACACGAAGAGAAAGCAAGATTAAAAACTTCCTAGAAAATTAACCAGAACCCAGCCAGGCAGTGGTGGCGGTGCACGCCTGTAATCCCAGCACTTGGGAGGCAGAGGCAGGCAGAGTTCGAGGCCAGCCTGGGCTACAGAGTGAGTTCCAGGAAAGGCTCCAAAGCTACACAGAGGAAACCCTGTCTCAAGAAAACCAAAAAAGGGGCTGGAGAGATGGCTGAGAGGTTAAGAGCACCAACTTCTCTTCCAGCGGTCCTGAGTTCAGTTCCCAGCACCCACATGGTGGCTCACAACCATCTGTAATGAGATCTGACTCCCTCTTCTGTATACATAATAAATAAATAAATCTTTAAAAAAACCAAAAAAAAAAAAAAAAGAAAAAGAAAATTAACCAGAACCTGATCAATGTTTGCTCTTCAAACCATCTCACTTCCTAGCCTCGTCCGTGGCTGCTGTTCCTCCTTTTGGCCACACGGGGCACTATTGAATACTTAATCGGCTCGGCCTCATACCACGAACTAGTCCACTAGCGCTGCTCTTAGCAGGGATGGCCGCCCCCACCAACCCCCTCCCACCAACCTCCCCGCCAACCTCCTCCCCAGTCCTCCCCCCAATCCCCCAACCCCCCCCCCCCCCAGACTTCGAGGCCATGTAGCTTACAGTCCCATGGGTTCTTGTTTTTGTTTTCCTCTAGAGAAATACACCAGCCAGGGAGACTGGATCCCAGGTGGTCAGCACTAACCCTTCTTCCCCAGCCCAGCCGGAGTGCCCTGCCCTGCTGAGCTCCTTTTGGGGAACTCCAGGCTGCCCTTATCTCCCACTGACTTGGGAAAGAGCCTACTGGGATGTCCTGAACACGTGACCACGTACCTTATGTGCCTTACGGAACAGGCGTAGGGGGCTGGGTGTGTGCAGAGTAGCATTCACAACAGGCCTGTAAAAGCCACTGGTAAGCCAGCTTGTGTGAATTGCCTTCCTGGAATTTGGGTGCTAACTAGGCAGTGTCTGTGGGACTGGTCTCCCTTCCCCACGCTCTCAAATCCCCGGCTCTGGCACGCCTTTCTGGTAGACAACACTTCACATGCATTGTTACAAGCTGTTGCTGGACACGCCAAGTCCCAGGCTCACCCACAGGAAGACCTGGGCCGACTTTCTCTGGACTTTGCCCGAGCTCTTAACTGTTCCTGTCATCACAGGGGACTTGCCTAGTTTGCTCGCATGAGTGTCTGTGCGCCACGGGCATGCCTGGCGCCTGCAGAGGCCAGAAGAGGGACTCAGATCCCCTGGAACTGGAGTTACAGGTGGTTGTTGTCTGCCATGGTGGTGCTGGGAACTGACCTGGGTCCTCTGAGGAGTGTTCTTAACCACTGAGCCATCTCCCCAACCCTACATAAATCTTTACTTTAAAAACATTATGTTAGCCGGGCGGTGGTGGCGCACGCCTTTAATCCCAGCACTCGGGAGGCAGAGGCAGGTGGATCTCTGTGAGTTCGAGGCCAGCCTGGTCTACAAAGTGAGTTCCAGGAAAGGCACAAAGCTACACAGAGAAACCCTGTCTCGAAAAACAAAAACAAAAACAACAACAACAAAAAGCATTATGTTGTGCTTGTATGTACAAGTGTGAATTTGTCACACTTGTATGTGTGACTTAAATGTGTCACTGTGTGTGTGTGTGTGTGTGTGTGTGTGTGTGTGTGACTTTCTGGAGTAGGTTCTCTCTCACCATGTGGGTCCTGGAGACTGAACTCAAGTCATCAGGCTTGGTGGCCAGTGCCTGTATCCACCTAAGCCATCTCACCAGCCCATAATCTTCTATGCCTTTATCCGCAAACCTGGTTATTTCTGTAGGAGGGACCCCTCGGAGTAGAATTACTGGGTCAAAGGGCATTCAAGTATACTTAAAAGAAATTCTTGAGGGATACTTGTAGACTCTGTACAAAAGGAGAAAATGGTCACGAATCTACTCCCAGCATGGCCAGGGCCCACCCGCGCCCGTGGAACTATCAGGAACGAGGGGGTGGGGAGGTTTCTTGAGCATACTTGGGATGTTGGGAAGCTCCGGAGCATTACTGCAGGCCAGCTAGGGACTCCCGCTGACCCGAGTTGATGACTTTGATACCTAAGCCTTGACCACTGACTCTCTTCTCTCCCCCATTGATTTGAGGACGCTACCTTTGGATCTCCGATTTGGGATTTTGAGCCACGACCCAAGGCTCCTGTTTTGGAATGCAGTATCACGGCTGACAGCAGAAGGTGACATCTGGTCTGTTTTACTCTGTTTGGGAAAAGTGAGAGTGACCAGGCGGGCCACTCGACCTGGAAGGGCAGCGAAGGCTTTTGTTTGGGCCTCAGTGTTTCCATGTGCATTGAGCATCAAGTGGTCGTAACAATTCTGCAAATTTAAATCGCCTCAAACAGAATACTTACTGTGGTTAAGAAGCCAGCCTTCACTTTCTGTTCTTCCTTCATTTCCTCCCTGGCCTCTCCCCCTCCCTCTCCCCCTCTTATCTCCCCTCCTTCTGCTTCTTTGAGACAGTACCTCACTCTACAGAACAGCCAGGCCTGAGACTCACTATGTAGCCCAGGCTGCCTCAAACTCGCCACAGTCCTCCTGTCCCAGCCCCTCCAGGTGCTGGGATGACAGGCATGCCCCTGAAATTTTGCTGCAATTTTCCGCACCAGGTGTCTTTTCTGTGGTCACATGAAGCCCGGGCAGCTGCACCAGAGCTCTGTGATCTAGCCTGGGCCCTTGTCTTAGTCAGGGTCACTGTTGCTGTGAGGAGACACTGGGACAAACCCAAGCTGGGGAGGACAGGGTTTATCTGGCTTCTTTCACTTCCACATCACTGAAGGAAGTCAGACCAGGAACTCAAGCAGGGCTGGAACTCAGAGGCGGGAGCTGATGCAGAGGCCACGGAGGGGGGCTGCTTACTGGCTTGCTCCTCCTGGCTTGCTCAGCCTGCTTTCTTATAGAACCCAGGACCACCAGCCCACAATGGGCTGGGCCCTCCCCATCAATCACTAATTAAGAAAATGCCCGGGCTGGAAAGATGGCTCAGTGGTTAAGAGCACTGACTGCTGTTCCAGAGGACCTGGGTTCAAGTCCCATCACCCACATGGCAACTCACAACTGTCTGTAACTCAAGATCTGACATCCTCACACAGTCATACATGCAGCAAAACACCAATGCAAATAAAATTAAAGAAAGAAAGAAAGAAAGAAAGAGAGAAAGAAAGAAAGAAGATGCCCTACAGCCTACAGAGAATTTCTCAATGGAAGCTCCCTCCTTTCAGAAAACTCTAGCTTGTGACAAGTTGATATAAAATTAGCCTCATTTTTTGTTCAGATTTATTTATTTTTATTTTCTGTCTGTGAGTGTGTTTGCCTGCATGTTTTTAAGCACACTGAATGTATGTCTGGTGCTGTGGAGTCCAGAAGAGGGCACCAGATCCCCAGGAACTGGGGAGTTGTGAGAACCTCTGTGGGTACAGAGAACCAAACCCAGGTCTTCCGTCGGAGCAGCAAGTGCTCTGAACCCCGAGCCACCTCTCCAGCTCCTAGGCTCTCGTGCTCCAAGGAAACTGAAGAACATACGGCTGCCTATGCTGTCCTCTGGGAAGGCTTGGGGCTCGGGAGGCGGTGCACACACTTCAGGCTGAGTGTGTGTTAATTTATGCTTAAATCCATTCACACAGATGGGGGCAGGGCCTTCCACAGGTGAAAGAATGAGCTGTAAAGTGGATTCATTGGACTGGAGAGATGTCTCAGAAGTTAAGACCCGAGTTTGATTCCCAGCACCCATGTCACGTGTCTCACAACCGCCTGTGACTCCAGCTCCAAGGGACCCTGACTCCTCTGGCTTCTGCGACCACCTGAACTCATGTACACACACCTGTACACAGACACACACCTGTACACAGACACACACCTATGCACAATTTAAAATGACATAAATAGGGGACTGAAGAGATGCCTTAGAGGTTAAGAACACTGGCAGCTCTTCCAAAGGTCCTGAGTTCAATTCCCAGCACCCACATGGTGGCTCACAACTGTCTGTAATGAGATCTGGTGCCCTCTTCTAGCATAAAGGCATACATGCAGGCAGAACACTGTGTACATAATAAATACATAAATCTTTTTTTAAAAAGTGACAAAAATAATTCTTGAAATGGATTCATTGACCCAGAGCCAAGGCTCCTGAAGGACAATATAACTTAAAGGCAAGTGTGGAGTGTTCAGGCTTCATGGGAATTTTTTTCTTTTCCTGAGACAGGGTTTCTCTGTGTAGCCCTGGCTGTCCTGGAACTCACTCTGTAGACCAGGCTGGCCTCAAATTCATAGAGAGCCACCTGCCTCTGCCTCCTGAGTTCTGGGATTAAAGGCATGTGCCACCACCACCCAGTTAGAGTTGTTTTTTTTTTTAAAAAAGATTTATCTATTATGTATACAGTGTTCTGCCTGTGTGCCTGCAGGCCAGAAGAGGGCACCAGATCTCCTTACAGATGGTTGTCAGCCACCATGTGGGTGCTGGGAATTGAACTCAGGACCTTTGGAAGAGCAGCCATTGCTCTTAACCTCTGAGTCATCACTCCAATCCCCTGGAGATTTTTTTATAAGAGGAAAATCTTTGCTGTATGCCACACGATTAGACAAAGATATGCATGCTGGTCAGAATTTTTGTCACTGGGACAGATCCTGAGATGAACAACTTTGGGAAAGAAAGATTTGTTCTAGCTCATGATTTTACAGGTGGTCAATTTTGTATCTATATATTTTCTTTTTGTGAGTGGCCTGCTTGTGTGTGGTGCCTGTGGAGGTCAGCAAGGAATGTTTAATCTCCTGACATTGGAGTTATAGACATTGTGAGCCACCATGTGGGTGCTGGGAATTGAACCTAGGCCCTCTGGAAGAACAGCCAGTGCTCTTAACCACTGAGCCATCTCTCCAGTCCCTAAAATGTTGTTTTATAACCCTAAATATAGAAGACTATCTTGGAGTGTCTGAAGGGTGAGGAAGTCAGATTGTCTTCGGTGCTGTTAGGTACCGTTTTCAGTGGGGATGCACAAGTCAGTCCCCAGTGTGGTTTACAGAGAGTCTTTGGAAAGACCAATCGTGGTCCTAAGTTACAAAAAGGAGAAAGAATCCTCAGGAACCACAGACTCCAGTGACACTATTGCTAAAACGTAATGTTTGTTCAATTTTTCCAGAATCGTCGCATCATCTTACGATAAAACGGTGAGGGCTTGGGACGTCGAGACGGGTCAGCTTCTGGTATGTATGCCCTGCCTCAGTGAAGGTGTCAGAGTACACGATCCTGACTGGGCTTTGGTGGCTGTGGGCTGGACCTGGGATTGGGGACAATGGCAGAAGCCCCAGGTCTTCCAGGAAGAACATATTCTCACCTGCAGAGTTAGGGAATTCACTGATGAAACGTGGCTATTGGGCAAGAAAGGCTCCGCCCCATGCTGGTCAAGGGCTGCTCTCAGAACCATGGGAAGAGACCAAGAGTGGGTTGAGCACAGCACCCCAGGTTCCCCTGTGAGCCATTTGGAGCAGGAGGTGGGGCTGAGGCCACAGAACAAAGGCTATGTGGCTGATGCACCAAAGCTTGGGGCCTTTCCCAGTCTCTTGTCTCTGTGTCACAGATGGGGCCACTACCCACCTCTCCCAACAGTCCTGGGATTCTTTTCTTCTGCTGTCCCCAACCCTGGGCTGTCTCAGCCCTGCTCAGGGGCCCTCTGGCACCCCCTGCCCCAACACTTGCTGCCCACACCTAACCTCCCCGGCTTCTCCCTCTTGGCCAGTCTTCATCACCTCCCTCTCTCCACTTTCCTTAAAGACAACCTTTCTAGCTGGGCATGGTGGCACACGCCTTTAATTTCAGCACTCAGGAGGCAGAGGCAGGCAGACCTCTGTGAGTCAAGGTCAGCCTGGTCTACCAAGTGAGACCCTCTCTTAAAAACGAAAATGAGCACACACCTTTCTAGGTTGGTGTGGTGGTGGTGTACACACCTATAATCCCAGCACTGGGAAGGCTGAAACAGGAGGAACCCATTTTCAAGACTAGCCTGGGCTACATAGTGAGACCTCTCAAAAACTGAGTGGTGTGTGTGTGTGTGTGTGTGTGTGTGTGTGTGTACCTGTGCACATGCCATGGTGGTACGTAGATGGAGGTCGGAGGACAGCTTGTGGAAGTCAGCTCTCTCCTTCCACCGTGTGGGTTCTGAGAATCGGATTCAGGTTTCCCAGTTGGTCAGCCTTGCCCCAGAGCTGCTGCTGTGTCTGCCTGCTGACACAGATAAGCAAAGTTGGCATGTGCTTATCATTGTTGTTGTGATTTTAACTCTGTGTGTGTGTGTGTGTGTGTGTGTGTGTGTGGTCTGTGTGTGTGTGGTCTGTGTATGTGTGTCTGTGTGTGTGTCTGTGTGTGTGTCTGTGTGTATGTCTGTGTGTGTCTCTGTGTGTGTCTCTGTGTGTGTGTCTGTGTGTGTGCCTGTGTGTGTGTCTGTGTGTGTGTGTGTGTGTCTGTGTGTGTGTGTCTGTGTGTGTGTCTCTGTGTGTATCTGTGTGTGTGTCTCTGTGTGTGTGTCTGTGTGTGTGTGTGTGTGTGTGTGTGTCTGTGGGCACACGCATGCCACGCTGCACTTGTGCAGTCAGAGGAGAACACTGGGTACGGGTCATCATTCTTGACACAAGGTTGGTTTCTTTCTCCGTGAGTCTCTCTCTCACTGCACACACAAGGCTAGCTGCTCTCAAGCTTCTGGGGTTTCCCGTGTCTCTGCCCCCGTCTGCCCGTAGGAGTTCTGGGATTACAGATGCTTGCTACCTCTTCTGATTTTTGCATGCATTCTGGAGGATTCAAACTCTGGCCCTCACATTTTCATGGAATACACCTTACCACTGAGCCACCTCCCTCGCTCTGCCTATATACATACATACATATATATATACTCTGCATATGATTGATTTTATGTACAGGCATGTGCACCACATGAGTGCAGGTACCTCTAATGGCCAGAAGAGGGCGCTATGTCCCCTGGAGCTGGAGTTATAGGAGGCTGTGAGCTGCTTGATATGGATGCAGAAACCGAACCCCAGTCCTCTGTAAGAGCAGCAGGTGTGCTTAACCACTGAGCCGCCTTCTCAACCGTGTGTGTGTGTGTGGGGGGGCTTTGATATCTCTTCAGGGTATATGGCTAGATTTCATTGCTAATGTAAGCAGTATAGAAACACAAAGCTAAATTAAATCTTTCCAGACAGCTGTGCCAACTCACAGCCTAGGCATTCAAGAAGAGGGTACAGTCTGGCATCCTCACAGGCCACGTGTCATAAACTTAAAAGAATTAGCCAATGTGCTAGGTAAAAAAACCAAAAATGAGGGCCTGGAGAGATGGCTTAGAGGTTAAGAGCACTGGCTGTTCTTCCAAAGGTCCTGAGTTCAATTCCCAGCAACCACATGGTGGCTCACAACCATCTGTAATGAGATCTGGCGCCCTCTTCTGGCCTGCAGATAGAGCACTGTATGCATAATAAATAAGCAAATCTTTACAAAAACAAAAAACGAGACTTCTATGGATTATTCCTGACTTTGAACGTTTTTTCCGAATGTCTATTTCTTTTCTGTTGTGATTTCCCACTGTTGTCTTTGGCTAGCATTTCTATTTCAAGTACTTTTCTTTTTTCAAAGTCCTTTTAGTTCTTTATTGCACAAGTCATCTGTGACCCTGGCCAGCGTTAGGGATGGCTTAGTGAGCAAAGCCGCTTGACAAATGCCTCCAAAACCTGCTTGCCTTAAACAGCCAACTTTTTTTTTTTTTTTTTTTTTTAATCTCACACAGTTTCTGGAAATCTAGAAGCAGCATAGCTGGGTGGCTCTGGTTTCAGTCTCTCTCTGAGTCACAGCAATGATGTCATGTGGGGCCACAGTTGCATTAAGATTAAGGCCCCACTGGGGCGGAAGGATCGATCCCCTTCCAAGATGGCTCGCTCCCACAGCGGTTGGCAGGGGCCTCTGTTCATATCCTTGTGGGTCCCTAGGGCCACGCAGAGCCGTGTGTGTCTTTAGGACAGAACAAAGAACAAGCCACATTTATCCTCCCCCTCTCTCTTCTCTGTCTCTCCCTGTCTCTCTGTCTCTCTGTCTGTCTCTCTCTCTTTCTGAGTTCAGGTGGCCTTGAACTCAAAATCCTCCTGCCTCAGCCTGTCCTGGGATTACAGGCATACAGCACCATGCCCAACTTCTTTTTATTTTACCTTTTTTTTATACAGATTTTTTTAAAATATATTTATTTATTTATTATGCATACAGTGTTCTGCCTGCATCCCTGCAGGCCAGAAGAGAGCACCAGATTTCATTACAGATGGTTGTAAACCATCATGTGGTTGCTGCGAATTGAACTCAGGACCTCTGGAAGAACAACCAGTGCTCTTAACCTCTGAGCCATCTCTCCAGCCCAGATACTGGGAATTTAATACATATCATATCAATGAACTTCTCCATAGCTCCACAGTCTCCACAATGCTCTAATCTCTCCCCTCCCTCCCTCCCTCCCTCCCTCCTCCTCCCTCTCTCTCTCTCTCTCTCTCTCTCTCTCTCTCTCTCTCTCTCTCTCTCTCTCTCTCTCTCTTCCCGGTCACTTTTCTCCCCCTCTCCCTCACTGTCTCTTTTGAGATTGGATCTCACTTGTAGCCCAGGTTGGCTTTGAACTTGCCACCCTCCTGCTTCAGCCTCTCAACTGCTGGGATTACAGATGTGCTCCACCATACCCAGCTTCAGCGATTTCTTTCTTAATGTAGTGCTGCATGGTTCCTTCTGCCATGTTCTGTCCGGCAGAAGTGAGCTCGGGGTCTGGCCACATTTAATAAGGGCGCAGCTGGGCTCAGTCCATGGGAGGGAATCTGCGGGCGCACCTCGAGGCCGGAGACGGCTAAGCAGCTGCACTCTCTTCCTTGGGCTCTGCCTCATTCCAGTGGAAACTCAGGCACGACACCTTCGTAGTGTGCTGTAAATTCTCTCCCAATGGAAAGTTCGTGCTCACAGCCTTGGACGTGAATCGTGGGATTTGCTTAATTGATCCGGAAAACATTACCGCCGTGATCCAGATCAAAGGTGAGGCACCCAGGCTCCCTGTGCACTGCAGCAATGCCTTACCACTTCAATAGGGAACTTCACTGGTTTATACGTGAGACTGCGCATGAGGGTCACACTATGAGCCCTGCATGCTACTGCGCACCAGGAATTGCAGCGTGTGGAGGCAGGGGAGTGAGGCGTTCAAGATGATCTCTTCAACCCTGCACCCACATCTTTAACATATAAGAATAACAGTCACCACACATCAATTTCCTGGGCGATACTATGCTATCGGGATGTACGATGTAACCATGGGGGGAAGCAAGCAGCATTTCTCCATGTTATTCCTTTTACTTATATGGTAACTTTGCAATTATCTCAAAATGAAAACTGAGAAAACCCTTCATTGTTAAAAAAAAAAAACAAAAAACAAAAATCAATGTAAGTTAAAGGTGGCTGTACCCGTTTTGTATTCTTCTTGGAATTGTTATTTTGTATGTATGTATTGAGGGAGTGGAATTAGGTTTGCACATCCCAGGCAGGTGCCCTACCACTGAGCCACACCCCAGCCCCTCACTGGGGGATTCTAGGCAGGGGCTCTACCACTGAACCACACCCCCTGCTCCTCACTGGGGGATTCTAGGCAGTGGCTCTACCACTGAGCCACACCCCAGCCCCTCACTGGGGGAGTCTAGGCAGGGGCTCTACCACTGAGCCACACCCCAGCCCCTCACTGGGGGATTCTAGGCAGGGGCTCTACCACTGAGCCACACCCCAGCCCCTCACTGGGGGATTCTAAGCAGGGGCTCTACCACTGAGCCACACCCCAGCCCCTCACTGGGGATTCTAGGCAGATGCTCTACCACTGAGCCACACCCCAGCCCCTCACTGGGGGATTCTAAGCAGGGGCTCTACCACTGAGCCACACCCCAGCCCCTCACTGGGGATTCTAGGCAGATGCTCTACCACTGAGCCACACCCCAGCCCTCACTGGGGGATGCTAGGCAGGGGCTCTACCACTGAGCCATACCCCAGCCCAGAGATATTATTAATAGTGCATTGCTAGGTGACCTTTCTGACTGTGTGTGTGTGTGTGTGTGTGTGTGTGTGTATGTGTGTCTATTTTCCATATGTCTTTGGTTCTTATCATACTACTTTTCAGCATTTTGAACTTTCCTATTCATGGGTCACTTCCTATTTTAACCTCCCTTCACACTCCCAAGTCCTAGTTACATACCTACCTTCTTCACACTCTATCCCATCTCCAGAAATAACACCCTACTGTGCACTCCTCTCGTGGCTCTTGGCATGAAGCAGTTTGCAACACAGGGTTTCTCTCTCATTGAACTGGGAGCTGTGTGGTTGCAGGCAGCTAGTCAGCTGGGCTGAAAGCCTGGCACATGGCACACAGGCAGGAAATGCTGATGCAGGCGGATGGTCCTTGAGAAAACTGGGATTGTTCCTATAGCATTATTGGGTGGTAGAGTTCCCTGGGTCTTTGAGGTCCCATGTCACTTTGCTTGTGTGCAGATCATCACAGAAGGTCCATCACAGCATGCTGCTTTGACCCTGACAGCCAGAAGGTAGCTTCCGTCGCCATGGACAGGTGCATCAAGATCTGGGATATCACATCCCAAACCACGCTGTTTACCATACCCAAGTGAGAAAGGTTCCGGTGCTGGTGTGTGTGTGGGGGTGGTTGGTGTGGGCAGCAGCATCCCCCCACAGCAGGAAAGTGGGAGAGCTATCTCTCTGTATTCCCCCCAGACTCCAGTGTCCCAGTGGAGGTGTCTCCAGGGTGGTGCCATGGTGGGGAGTCTGAGGAGGCCAGAGAGAAGCCCCCGTGCAGCCTATAGGCTGAGCCACACCTGGTATTTGTTTCAGTGTGAATTCTCACTAGCAAACATGCCCAGAGCCTCTGTGAAAATATGACATTCGGGGCCAGGAGTGGTGGCACACTTCTTTAATCTCAGTGCTTAGGGCATGGAGGCAGGCAGATCTCTGGGAGTTTGAGAATTCACCTTGGCCTGTGTTCTGACAGCCAGAGCTGCATAGTGAGAACCCTATCTCCAAACAACCACACAGTGAAGTTCAGCTGGGCACGCTGGCACACACCTCTTGTCCCAGCACTAGAGACGTGGAGGTCGAGGGCTGAAGTCTCAAGGCCAGCCTAGGCTACCTAATGAGACTCGACTTGAAATTGGGGAGCTCTCAGGATCCAGGTGGGCCTTGCTGGTGGCTGCTCTGCAGTGGGTGCTGGTGTCAGGATCACAGACGGTGTACACACCTGTCACCTTGCCTGCCCTGCTCAGTTCCTCCTTCCTGGGCCAGCTGCCAAGCCCGATGGCTCGAGTTCAACCCCTGGGACCCACAAGGTAGAAGGAGAGGCCTGACTCATGCAAGTTGAACTCTGACTAGTCATGCTCATTGTGTCACACACACACACACACACACACACACACACACACACACACACTCACGAAATAAATCATAAATGTAGCAAAAAAATAAAAATTAACCAGCTAGCTTGGGAGAGATGGCGTTTTCATTATTTATGATGAAACACACGCAACATGAATCTTGACCATTTTTTTAGTGCACAGTTCACTGGATTAATCACATTCGCAACATTTGGCAACCTTCACTATCTGTCTCCAAAGTGTTTCACCACACCGAAGGGAAGCTGCGTCCGTTAAGCAATGACTTCCCGCTCCCTGAAGCCCCTGGGAGTCGTCCTTTCCCTTTCTGCCTCTATGAAATTGCCTAGTGTAGATATTTATATAAATGAAGTCATATTTGTCCTCAAGTAACTGACTTCTTTCACTTACTATCTTCAAGATTCATCCCTGTTGTAGCAGGTAGCAGAATTTCATTTCTTTTCCTAACTGCACATATATGAATATACATACATGCACACGTATTGATACACATATATACCATGTTTTGTTTATTGGGAATTTCACATCATGCACCCCGATCCTGCTCACCTCCTAGTTCCTCCATATCCACCCTTCACCTCTGCAGTGTCCCCCACTAAAAGAAACCCCCCAAATTAATTAAAAATAAAACAAAAATCCACCTTGCTCCTCCATCTTTCCCATCCCTCCAACACCTCTTCATTGGTCCTAGCGGCATTGGGAGCCGCGGTGTGCCGCACAGTGCACCCTTTTGTCCAGTCAGCCCCACCCACAGATGTTCACTGACATGAGTCATTAGTCTGGTCCAAGGCCTCTGGGCTCTGGCACACCATCACTGGACCCTCACCGAAACTCCTCTCCTTGTTCTTCGTGCATCAATTTGAGTCCCTGTTTTCAATTCTTCTGGTATAAAGCTAAGAGTGGACACAGTGGGTCAAATGGCAGTAATATGTTTATGTTTAGCTTTTTGAATTTTAATTTTTTTTTAAGTATTTATTTATTTATTCATTTATTATGCATACAGTGTTCTGTCTGCATCCTTGCAGGCTGGAAGAGGGCACCAGGTTTCACTAAAGATGGTTGTGAGCCATCATGTGGTTGCTGGGAATTGAACTCAGGACCTCAGGAAGAACAGCCAGTTCTCTTAACCTCTGAGCCACCTCTCCAGCCCATGAAAAATTTTACAATTTTATGTGAATGGATGTTTGGCCTGCATGCATGTCTGTGCACTACATGTGTGCAGTACCTGTGGTGGCCATAAGAGGGCGCCGGATCCTCTGGAATAGGAGTTACAAACAGTTCTGAGCAGCCATCAAAAGTCACCAGAAAATTCAAGAAAAGGGAACTCTGTTTGTATCTTTCTTCCATGTCTGGCTTCCTGTCTAATATTCTAAGTTCTCTTTGCTCATTATTCCTTTCTACTTAGAAGAAGACTCTTGGGCCTTCCCCTCGCCCCCATTTTGTTTTCAAGACAGGGTTTCTCTGTGTAGCCCTGGCTGTCCTGGAACTCACTCTGTAGACCAGGCTAGCTTCAAACGCAGAGATCCACCTGCCTCTGCTTCCCAAGTGCTAGGATTAAAGATTTGCACCACCTGCGCCGCCGCCACCACCACCACCACTTGGCTTCTCTTGAGCTATTTTTAAAAAAACAAAAACATTTTTTTTAAAGATTTATTTATTTATTATGTATACAACATGTATGACTGCAGGCCAGAAGAGGGCACCAGATCTCATTACAGATGGTTGTGAGCCACCATGTGGTTGCTGGGAATTGAACTCAGGACCTCTGGAAGAGCAGTCAGTGCTCTTAACCTCTGAGCCATCTCTCCAGTCCAACAAAAACACTTTTTTTTTTTTTTTTTTTTTTTGGTTTTTCGAGACAGGGTTTCTCTGTGTAGCTTTGCGCCTTTCCTGGAACTCACTTGGTAGCCCAGGCTGGCCTCGAACTCACAGAGATCCACCTGGCTCTGCCTCCCGAGTGCTGGGATTAAAGGCGTGTGCCACCACCGCCCGGCCCAACAAAAACACTTTTAAAAATAATTATTTATCTTGCAATCCTGAGAGAGAGGAGGGAGAAACACACACACACACACACACACACACACACACACACATACTCACACACACACACACACATACTCACACACACACACACACACACACACACACACACACACACAATTTTGTAATCCTGTGGCACATGTATGCCCCTGTGAGGACAACTTGCCGCAGAAGTTGGTTCTCTCCTCCCACCTCGTGAGTCCTGGGAACCAAACTTTCCGAGACAGGGTCTCTTTGTGTAGTTTTGGTGTCTGTCCTGGAACTCACTCTGTAGACCAGGCTGGCCTCGAACTCACAGAGATCCGCCTGGCTCTGCTTCCCAAGTGCTGGAGTTAAAAGCATGCGCCATCACCTCCCGGCCACCACTCTTTTGAGAACAATAAAATTCTTAAGAATTTCCATCTAGGGGCTGGAGAGATGGCTCAGCGGTTAAGAGACTGTTCTCACTGTGTTGTCCCAGGATGGCCTCGAACTCATAGACCAGTATGGTTTCAAAGTTGCAGTGAGGCGGCCTCTGCCTCTTGGATACCAGTCCTGCAGGTGTGGGGCATCACACTGTGCTGAGAGTGCACTACAAACGGTTGGGTCCCTTCCTTCTGGCCCCAGGATTTCTTTTTCTTAAATATTTTTTAAATTATTTTATTTATGTGTGCACTGTGCGCTTGGTGCCTGTAGGGGACAGGAAAAGGTGTCAGCTTCTCTGGAAATGGAGTTTTGTGCCACCGTGAGGCTGCTGGGAATTGAACCCACATCTTTTGGAAGTGCAGCCAGTACTCTTAACCACCGAGCCACCTTTCCAGCCCCACCCCCAGGGTTTTGGTGAGGAAGTGGTCGTTGCAAGTGGTCTCCCACTACAGCCTAGATTTCACGTATCTCTTGCTGCCTTCAAGAGATTTTCTTTGGGAGGTGACACCCCTCTCCCTCCAGGCAGGGCCCCATCAGGACTGCTCTTGGGTCTCCTGGCATGGTGTGTTAGCATGCACTCCACCTTTGTTTCAGTGCCCATGGCAATACCATCTCAGACTGCTGCTTCACCATCAGTGGCCACTTCCTGTGTACCAGCTCCTGGGATAAAACCTTAAAAATATGGAATATCCACACGGGGGAGTTTCGAAAACGCGGAGCCTGTGTGACTCTGATGAGGGGCCACGAGGGCTGTGTGAGTTCCTGCTGCATTGCCAGAGACAGTGAGTGACCTCTCCCCTTCCTGACCCCTCTCTCCCCTTTCCCTTCCCTAATTTCCCCTCCCCACTTCCTTGTGGGTTGCATCCTGAGAGTTGAAATGGAAAATGTGTGCCACAGTGAAGCCAGGTTCACCCTCATTTACCACCCGCACATTGGAAGAGAACCCAGCTGGCTCCTTCCTGGTCCATTTGTGTGCAGACAAGCGGTGACTCCCCATGGTTCTAGCAGGAAGGGTGGTGCTCCCCTGCCGAGCCCCAAGCCAGGAGAGGAATTTGTGGACACATGCTTTCCAGTGGCAGGAACACCAGATCAATGTGGCTTAAACCACAAAGTTTAAAAAGAAACTTTTAATTTTTTTGGGGGGGGTAACGTATAAAATATTGTTCAGATTGCCTTAAAATGGTATTTCTCAAAGTGTGGTTGGTCTTCAAATAATTTGCTCATTGGGGTTGGAGAGATGGCTCAGGGGTTAAGAATACTGACTGCTCTTCCAGAGGTCCTGAGTTCAACTCCCAGCAACCACATGGTGGCTCACAACCATCTGTAATGAGATCTGGTGCCCTCTTCTGGCCTGCTGGGATACATGCAGACAGAACACTGTACACATAATAAATAAATCTTTTAAAAAATAATAATTTGCTTGTTGAAATAGTTATCTGACGCTCACACAGACCAACAGAATTCCAGTCTTTGGAGAAGGGCTGCAGGATTCTGCATTTTAATAAGCCCCAATCGCCCCTCCCCCGCCCCCATGCACATAAATGACCAGAAACACTGCCTTGAAGGAAACACTTGTCAATGTCTGCAATCCTGTAAATTTTCATCCCGAATCCGCTCTATGGAAAGGACGCTTCCTGCCGCGGTCTTGCACACCTGTTCCCCTCCCGCCCGGCTCCTTCTCCTTTGTACGCCTTCCCCTCCAGGAGGTAAGGATGGCATCGTGTGTTTCCAAGCCAGTCTGGTTCTGGTCACTGGCACTCCTCAAGGAAAAGCGGATTTCTGTCTCATTGGTGTCAGCACCAAGTCCCGAGGAAGGCTCCCATTGGCTCAGCCTGAGACACACACCCGTCTCTGAGCCAATCACACAGCAGCGGATGAAAGGCTCTGATTGGCCAGAATCGGGAAACTTTTCGGCCTCCGGAGTTAGAGGTGGGAGTTAGTATCCTCTAAACCAGAGGGACTGAGAACAAGAGGGGAGTCTTTCCTTAAGGAAGGTGCGGTGCTGCCACCAGGTGAAGTGACATGGAGGTTCGGGGGACCAGTGACAGGAAGTCTTCTTCAGCAATGAAGGTGCAGCTAGGGCCCTTTGAGGGAAGTGGCTGTTCAGGGTAAAGTTACTTATTGCCAAGTCTGGGGACCTGAGTTCAATCCCTGGGACTCATATGGTGAAAAAGAGAAAGAGAAGTCTCAAAAATTGTCTTTTGCCGGGCGGCGGTGGCGCACGCCTTTAATCCCAGCACTGGGGAGGCAGAGGCAGGCGGATCTCTGTGAGTTCGAGGCCAGCCCGGGCTACAGAGTGAGTTCCAGGAAAGGCGCAAAGCTACACAGAGAAACCCTGTCTCGAAAAACCAAAAAAAGAGAAAAACATTGTCTTTTGGTACTGTGCACACATGTATACACACACACACACACATACACACACACACACACACACACACATACACACACACACACACACACACACACACACACACACACACACAGAGATGTAATGATTAACAAAACAAGGCCTGCTCTGTAGCCCAGGTTGGCCTCAGACTTAAAATTCTGTTGTCTCATGCCCCCCAACTCCAAGTACTGGACCCATAACATTCACCACCATGTCTAAGGTGCGCACACCGGCAGGAGCAGTGTGGTTCAGTGGTCGACTGACTTGTTGGTGTCCATAACTATAAGGGACACGGCTACCCTGGGTAAGAAAGGAGGGGCTGCAGCTGACTGGACGCCATCAAGCCGCACCAGGAAGGGGCCCGATGTTTTCAGCGTAAGCCACGGCAGCGCTCACGGATGCCACTGCAGCCTGCTTCGGCCTTCCTGCAGTGCGGAGGGGGCACCCACTCCCCACCTTTGTGTTGCAGGCTCTATCCTCATTTCTGGTGGCTTTGACAAGACGGTGACGATTTGGGACGTAGGAGATGGTTACCGGAAGCTGTCATTGAAGGTACAAGTGCCTGCACAACATAACGAGTCTAACTTGGTTTTTTTTTTTTTTTGGGGGGGGGAGTAGGATCTTGCTATGTAGCCCAGGTTAACCTCAAACATATGACCTTTCTGTTTCAGCCTCCCTAGGGCTGGGATTACAGGTATGGTGGCGTGCCGTCTGATACTGAGGCTAAGGCAATGAGACGGACCTAGACGCCCCCTAAATGTCCTGACACCTTTGTGGGGAAGGAAAATGACATCGGCTAATTAACCACCAACACTGATGAGGGGACAGAAAATAATAGAGTGAGGCGACAGAGAGGAGCTTGGGGGTAGCCCGCAGTGCGTGGGCGGTGGGCTACAAAGAGGAGGCACATGATTTCAGATCTGGATGGCAGTAGAGAGACCTCGCGCAAAGGCACTTGGTAGGGAAGAACCCAAGGTCCCATTCGGAAACTCAAAGGTCACCACGAGGACCTGCTACAGCTTCAGGGCTTCTGCCACCGGCAGAGGAGGCCCGCATCCAGTGGTCTTCAGTGTTAGCAAAGTATTATCCAACATGGCAAGAATTTAGGGCTGGAGCCCTGTACCCTTGGTGCCGTGTCTCAGTCACCTCTGACTTTTAGCCTCCGAGTTCTCAGGGACTCTGTGTCTGTACCTTGAGTAGCACATGTCCATCTTACCCCTATCCCACACACCCGGGGCTAGTCCGTCTAAGCTCAGTTCCAGGGAATGCCAAGACAGAGGGACTTTCCAAGTTAGCAAACAAACAGCTCCACACTGAATGCCCCCACGCTGTGCTTAAAATCCCTCTGTCCCCTCTCGGATTGCTCTAGACTCTCTCTTCTCTGCTTTCTATTTTCCCACCCTCTGACAGAGAATGAAAAGACCTTTTCATTCTCAAGTTTATCACCATGGGCATCCTCTGTGTGTGTGAAGACAGCGCACTTGTTTTTTTTTTTTTTTTTTTTTTTGTTTTTCGAGACAGGGTTTCTCTGTGTAGCTTTGCGCCTTTCCTGGAGCTCACTTGGTAGCCCAGGCTGACCTCGAACTCACAGAGATCCACCTGGCTCTGTCTCCCGAGTGCTGGGATTAAAGGCGTGCGCTGCTGCAGCTGCCGCCACCACCGCTCGGCCATTTCCTCTTACTTTTATGTAAGTTCCAGGGGTCGAACTTGGATCTCCAGGCTTGTGTGGTGAGTCCTTTACCCACGAAGTCACCTTCCTCGCCTTTTGCTGAGCCCTGCAACTCCAACCTCTCCTCCTTTTCTTCTCACCCCACTGTTACCACACTTTCCACCAGTAAAATGCCAGAGATGGTAAAGATGCCGAGGCAGAGCCAGACATCATAGGGGGTGCATGCACCCGTCTCCTCTGGTTTTATTTATTATTATTATTATTATTATTATTATTATTATTATTATTATTTTGTTTTTTCAAGACAGGGTTTCTCTGTGCAGCCCTGGCTGTCCTGAAACTCACTCTGTAAACCAGGCTGGCCTTGAACTCACAGAGATCCGCCTGCCAAGTGCTGGGATTAAAGGCTTGCGCCACCACCACTACCACCGGCTCCGGCCCCGGTTTGTTTTGACCCGAGGAAAACAGCCCCTCATTTGCTTACGCTACTGTGGATGACTCTGGAATCCCTTGAAGCCCAAAGCCTCTCCCTGATAGAGCCTGGGAGAGGCACTTTCTTGAGCAACATGGGTTAGGGAAGACCTGGGTCCAGATAGGAATATAGTCTTTTATCTCCTTCCTCTGCTGAGCACTGTGGCGTGATTTTAAAAAACATACAGCAAGCTGATGCAGACACAAAGCACCCATCTTCATGGCTTGTGTTCTGTCTTCACTGTTGATGGAACCAAGGATGCACTATGGCTTCCTGACTTCCTGTTTCTGTTGTTTTTATAAAGCATTTCTCCTAGGTCTCTGTTAAATTATTTTTTGTGCAGGGCCATGATGACTGGGTGACGGATGTTGCTATTAGCAGCAACAAGAAATGGATCATCTCTGCTTCAAAGGTAAAGCAAGCAAGCTTTGGCAGATAAACGATAAATGTTATAAGTCTTATCAATAAAAAACCAGGAGTTAGATATTAGGGTAAAACCTGAATGATCAGAGAAGCAGGAGCAGCCACAGTTGCTTCCTTCCTCTTCTGTTCCTCCATCCCAAAAGGCCGAGATTCTATCTCTGCCCCACCTTATCACTTCCTGTCTCCTCTCTGTACAGACCTCCAGACCTCTATGGTTAACTAATGGCTAGCTCTGCCCTCTGACTCCAAGCAAGCTTTATTTGTCAAAACACAAACAAAATATTACACATTTCCCCCTTTTTGGCTAAACAAAACATGAAGGTTTTAACTAACATAAAAATTATATGCAATAAGTACAATAACTATATACAAATATATACTGGCAATAATTACATTAACAATGTCTAGTCCATTAGCATCTGACAAATTCAGAGAAAATACTCCATTATCTATCCTATCTTGGTGAGTCCAAAGGGTTAATTTTGCCAAATACAAATAGACTGGATATTGTAGCTGTAATTCTTACTTGATAACTGTTTTTGTTGTATATAATCTTACTATATTAAAGTTAAAACCTTTTTTAATTAGACAAAAAGGGGGAAATGCTGTGGAATAATCCTCTTGTACACTGTAAAGATTTGTCACTCAAATTGGTTTAATAAAATGCTGATTGGCCAGCAGCCAGGCAGGAAATACAGGTGTGGCAACTAAACAAAGAATGCTGGGAGGAGGAAAGGCAGAGCCAGGAGTCACCTGCCAGATGCAGAGGGAGCAGGAGATGAACGTGCCATGCTTATAAAGGTACTACCGCCGGGCGGTGGTGGCGCACGCCTTTAATTCCAGCACTCAGGAGGCAGAGGCAGGCGGATCTCTGTGAGTTCGAGGCCAGCCTGGGCTACCAAGTGAGTTCCAGGAAAGGCGCAAAGCTACACAGAGAAACCTTGTCTCGAAAAACCAAAATAAATAAATAAATAAATAAATAAATAAATAAATAAATAAATAAATAAATGTACTACCACACAGCAGAGCTTAAATAAGGAATATGGGTTAATTTAAAATGGAAGAGCTAGTTAGGAATAAGCTTGAGTTATTGGCTGAGCTTTTATAATTAATATAAGCCTCTCTGTGGTAATTTAGGAACTGGCTGCTGGGTATTTGGGAACAGGCAGACTTGACATAAAACTCCATTTACATATATTTTATATATTCTTGCTTGATTGTTTGAGACAGGCTCTTACCCTATAGTTGAGGCTGGCCGCGAACTCATGATCCTCCTCCCTCTGCCTCTCAAGTGCTGGATTATAGATATCTCCACTGTAACCAGCCATTGTTATATATTTACAATACAGAGATATAAGATTATTTTATGAAGAGAACATAAACAACGGTGACTAAACAGAGGTTACTTACACTCCATTTCTTGAAAAGCGGCCACCTCTGTTGGTTCACATCTGTAATCCCAGCTCCCAGAGTGTTGTGCAGGTTCAATATAATCCCTATCAAAATGCCAATAGCTCCCACAGCCCCCCAAAATGGAAAAGTCGGCCTTCAAGTATAAGGAACCCATAGGGTCTTTGAGTACCCAAAACAATCTTGAATGGTAATATTCACAGCAATGTTACTGGTGGGCTCATACTCCCCAAATTCCAAACTCAACTGAACTCATAATAATTAACACAACGCTAAGTGGCATCGGGACAGACAGATGGTTCAGTGGGACAGACCAGAGAACTGATCAATAAGCCATGACTTACTTGATCTGATGATTTTGTGCTACAATCACCCAATGGAGAAGGGACAATCGTCACACACGGTGCTAGGAAAACTGGACATTTACATGCAAATGAATGAAGCTGACCTCTTGTCTTATACCACAGATGGTCCTTCCATATCTGTGGGTTTCAACACACAGATTCAACCAACCTGGACTGAAAATGTTAAAAATCTCATGGGCATAGTGGTGCACACCTTTAATCCCACACTCAGGAGGCAGAGACTGGTAGATCTCTGTGAGTTCAAAGACAGCCTGGCCTACATAAAGAGTCCTTGCCTTTTAAAAAAAATTCCAAGGGCTGGGATTAAAGTCATGCACCACCACCACCTGGCCACACACACACCCTAAACAAAACTGTATCTATACTGGACACACACAGACCATAATTCCCTTGTCATTATCCCCTAAACAAGAGTCTAATGTCCATTTGCAGTCTCTCAGGCATTATATACAAGTCTAGTGATGATTTAAAGAATATAGGAGCATGGATGTAAAATATATATATATATATATATATATATATATATATATATATATATATATACACCATTTTATGTAGGAGACTAGAGCATCTTCTAATTTTGGTATCCTTCATTGTGGGAGTTCTGGGAACAGTTCCTCATGGACACTGAGGGGTCATTGTGCAAAATAAAATGCATCAAAGACCTAAACTTATGAGCTAAATTTTTAAGACTATGAAGGAAACTTTGGCGAGAAACCTGACTCTGAGGTCAGGAGTATGGCAACAGAAGCCAGGAATACATGGAGCTGGAGAGCTGGCTCAGTGGATAAGAACACTGGCTGCTCTTCCACAGGATCTGAGTTCAATTCCCAGCACTAACACAGCAGCTCACAACCATCTGTAACTCCAGTTCCAGGTGATCTGACACCCTCCAGAGACTCCTGCATGTACATGATGCATATAAACTAACACACATTTACATAGGAATAACTAAGACTATTTAAAGCAAGGAAACAATTAAAAATAGAAAAATTGGGTTTCATCAAAATTAGTATCTTTTTTTGTGTGTGTGTTAAAAGGCTAGGCCCAGTGGACCCCCGAGGGACACAGCTGCAATCCCAGAACCTGGGAGGCCCTGGCAAAATGGAGAGGTCCAGACCAGCTTGGGCGACCTTGTTTCAACAAACAAAATGATACCAAATAGTTTGGGGGTAAAGAGTATATAAATTTGTGCTATTGTTCATTTTGTTTGCTTTGCTTTTTAACGATAGAATCTCACATATCCCAGTTTGGTCTCAGACTTATTATGTAGCCCAGGATGACCTAGAACTGATACTCCAACCTCTGCCTCCCCAGTGCGGGGATTACCGGCGTCTGCTGCCACACTCAGCTCTATTGCCCCTCTTTCTAGCCTCATCCTCAGTACACTTTAAAGTCAGGGATGTTCTTGTCCCATACCTTAAAAATATAAATGTCTAACAAACTAACATTTTAACATCATTTCAAAGGTCAGAAATGATGACGGCCAGATTGTAGACATGGGCTCACATTTACTCATTTCTAGAGTAAAAATTCATCATGGAACTGGAGATATGGCTCAGTCAATAAAGCCTTTGCTGCACAAGCATGAAGGCCCAGGTTCGGATCCCAGAACCCACACAAAAGCAAGGCGCCATGTTTGTTACCCCACTCGGAGGGGAGAGAGGCAGGCCACCCTATTCATCTTCCCATTTGTTTTGGTAAAACGTTTACAGAATGAGTGGAGTTTGCCAAAATTTACATCTTCACTGTGTGTTGAATGTGCAGATGAGTTAGAAAAGTCTGATTTGAAGTTGGAAGTGCTGTCAGGGACAGGTGGATCTCTGAGTTCGAGGCCAGCCTGGTCTACAGAGTGAGTTCTAGGATAGCCAGGGCTACACAGAGAAACCCTGTCTCGAAAAACCAACCAACCAAACAAAAACCCAGGACAACAAAAGGAAAATCTGGGTTGAATTTAGGTAGTTCCCAGCCAGCTTCTGCTTTATGTTGTCTGTGCTTTTATTAAAATCTTCACAGGAAGCCAGAAAAGGATTTGGAACGCCAACATTCAGCTGAAGGGCTGAGGGGTGACTCAAAAATACACACACACACACACACACACACACACACACACACACACACACAATTTTCATGTGTGCACCACATCCGTGGAGTGGCCTCAGACGCCAGAAAGGAGAGTTATGGGTGGTTGTGAGCTGCTCCATGTGGGTGCTGGGAAGCGAACTCCAGTCCTTTGCAAGAATAATAAATGCTCTTACCGACCGAGCCATCTCTCCAGCCCCGACACTCTTTTGTTTGCTTGTTTTTGGTTTTCTGAGAGGTCTCATGTGAGGTCCTGTAGCCTGGACTGGCCATGTTGCCAGGATTTGACACACTTCTTGATACACTGTAGAAACTGACTGTAGATAAACCTGCCACTTCTCCTGGGTAGGGGCCAATATAACTGTTATCCAAAGTTCAGCTTTGGTCTCTCTATAAGACATTTAGTTTCAACTGCTTATTAGGAAATGCAACACAACATAGCCAATAAGATTTTTATTGCTGCTTTAATAAATGAACACAATAAACAATATGGACTCAGTACCTTATAATTCCATAGAATGGCAGTCCAAGAAAGTGAATCTCACTAGGGCATTAAAAAAAAAACCTGCATTTCTTTCTGGAATTTAAAAAAATTTTTATTTATTATTTAGGCGGGGGCAGTCAGAGGAGTATCAAATCACGTGGAGCTGGAGTTACAGGCAGTTGTGAGCTGCCTTTCGTGTATGCTGGGAACCGAACTCAGGTCCTCTGCAAGAACAGCATGTGTTCTTAACCACTGGGCCACCTCTCCAGCCCTGGAATTAATTTTGTTAGTAAAAAAAAAGTCCAGAGCTCACAAAGTCGTGTTCTCTGCTCCCCACCTCAGGCTTGCTTATACTCAGCCAGGTTGACCTTAACCTTGTCAGTCCCCTGTCTCAGCCTCCTGATGCTGGCATTAGTGGGCACCACCTTGGGGCTTTTGTTGTTTGTTTTTTGTTTTGTACATTCTATGAGTTTAGTCAAATACATGTGTAGCATGAATCTTAATAGGTCTTATTAATAAAAACTAACCTGGAGCCAAGTATTGGGGTGAACGCTGAAAGATCAGAGGGACAGAACACACACAGCTAACCTCACCTCGCCAACTTCTCAGCCGATTCTGTCTCCTCAGACTGGAAGCCTCTGAATCCTCATCCAAATGGATCTCAGCTGAACTGCTGCTAAAAGCCTACAAGCTTAACAAGGCCCTAGTTCCTGGTCCTCACGCCTTATATACCTTTCTGCTTCCTGCCATCACTTCCTGGGATTAAAGGCGTGTGTCACCATGCCTGGCTGTTTCCAGTGTGGCTTTGAATTCACAGAGATCCAGATGGATCTCTGCTTCCAGAATGCTAGGATTAAAGGCGTGTGCTGCCACTGCCTGACCTCTATGTTTAATATAGTGGCTATTCTGTTCTCTGACCCCCAGATAAGTTTATTGGGGTGCACAATATATCAACCACATACATGCCATTATTGCAGTAGCCTATAGAACTATAGAATACTTTTACTGCCTGAAAAATCCCTCATGCTCTGCTTATTCAGCCCCTCTTCATCCCCAGAATCCATGCCAGCCACTGTTTCTTATCACACACACACAAAAACAACAAACACAACATACCACACACAACACACATATCACACATCAACACACATCACACAGAACATACTGTACATACTACACACCACACACACATATCACACATCACACAGAACACACATGTTTTACACATCACACAGAACACATACCACACACATAACACACACATATCAGACATCACACACACACAGAGCACACATACCACACACACAACACACACATATCAGACATCTCATACACATACACACACAAAACGCACACATATCACACATCACACAGAACACACACTACACATACTACACACAACATGCACACAGAACACATACACACAAATGTAACTCTCACCTCAAAGGTGATGACAGTTTACTCTGGTATCAAGCATGAGTGACCGTGACACAGGAGCACAGATTCTGGTCACCCCACATTCTGTGCTCCCCCATGGCAGCAGTCCCCATAATAATGGAACCTAGAAAATCATCCCCAGCTACGTTGGAAGGTCGCAGGTACCTGGGGAAGCCTCATCTCCAGGCCTTTGGTTGGTAGAAGTGAGGGGTCGGTCTGCACATTCCAAAGGACTTACTTCAAGGTCACAGTGGCCTTAGATGACATCAGAGGTGGGTCACAGAGGGCTGTTAAAGCTGCTAGAGACGGCTGGGCTCGTGACATCTGGCTTTGGACTTGCAACATTCCAACCTCTCCATGTTAGTTCTAGTCAGTGAGCATTGCAGAAGGCTTAGAGGAAGGTGTGGTGTTTGTTTGTTTTCCAGGAATTGCGTTCATGCTCAGTCTATAATATTCACTTTCCTAGAATGCTGGAGAGATGACATTGACAGCCTGTAGTCTTTTCAGACTGGCTTGTTTTGCTCAGCAATATGTGTTTTTGCATTCTCCCTCTCTGTCTTTTGGGGGGCTTGACAGCTCATTTATCCTGAACACGGAATGCTATCCCACTGCATGGCTGTTCCACAGGCCCTCATGTAGCCCAGGCTGGCCCTGAACTCCTGATCCTCCTGCCTCAGCTTCCCATGTGCTGGGATTACAGGCATGTCGTGTACCTGTGTTGTGTGCTGCTGGAGACTGAGCCACACCCACCGCCTTCACAGTGGTTTTTTGTTTTGTGACCCCTGGTTTACCATTTGACTTGATCTAGGACAACACCTTGAGACTGTGGAATATTGAAGATATGGAGAAAATTCCTTTGGTAACTGAGAACAAGAGGACCATGGGCTGCAAGGTCAAGCAGGTTGGTATCAGGTAAACGTACGCCCAGGGAAGAGGTCCCTTAGCCTTCACCAATTCAGTTTATTCCCTGAGCAAACATTCGCAGGACCCCGGGGCCAAAGGTGAGACAAGTGTCCAGACACGAGGAAAACACAGGCTCACATGGTAAGGGTCATCTTTAGAAAAAGTAACACGGAGGAAGGGGTGGTGTTGGGGTACTTATTATCCATATTCTCTCGGTTTTCTGAGACACATTCTTGATATATCCTAGGCTGGCCTGAAACTCTTGACTCTCTTCCCTTATTCTAAGTGCTGGGTTATAAGTGTGCACACAGCTTATGATTTGTTTGTTTATTTATTGTGCTAGGGTTAGAGCCCAAGGCCTTTCACGGCATGGGCATAGGCAAGCACGCTCGCACTGAACTGCACTCCCAACTTCTAAGCTATTATTATTATTATTATTATTATTATTATTATTATTATTATTATTTTGAGATAGCATCTCACTGCATAGCTCTGGCTGGCCTGCAACTAGCAATGTACACCAGGCTGACCATGAACTTACAGAGATGCCCCTGCCTCGGTCTCCTGAGCTCTACCGTTAACGATGTGCTCCCTGGCTTTTTTGTGTGTGAGGTGTGTGTGTGTGTGTGTGTGTGTGTGTGTGTGTGTGTGTGTGTCCAGAAGAGGGCATTAGATCCCTGGAGCTGGAGTTATAGGCAGTTGTGAGACACCTGACCTGGGTCCTCTGAAGGAGCAGAAAGGGCTCCTAACCACTGAGCCATCTCTCCAGCTCTGTGATATTGTACAGGGTAGTCAGGATCTGTCAACAGGTGTGTAGACTTGACGAGGGTAAGGGTTTGTGGGAGTGGGGTTCAGCTATTTAAGGGAAGGAGATCCCAGTGGCAGGAAGAGCCCATGCAGGGTCAGAGGCATCAGCAGGTCTGGTCTGCCTTGGAGCCGGCTGGGGCAGTGAAGGTCTGCAGAAGGGGGAAGGCCGAGGGAGCCCCCTGCAGTTGGTAGATGAGTGGCTGGACCCTCTGCAAGTGTGCCGTGCTCCATCTGTAGACACCCTGGCCAGACCCCTGCTTCCCCATGTGGAAGGCCCAGGAACCCATCATTGTTCAGTACAAGAGCTGGGTGGCAGGGTTGGCACACTGTTAGCTTTGCCAGGGATGGCCACAGAGGCAAAAGAGGTGGCCACTCTAAGCTCTCAGAAGTTCTGGCTAGAAACCACGGCTCCTTGAAATAGCCAGTGTGGGGCAGCACTGAGGTTAGGGAACAGGACACCTTGTCTTTGTGGCTAGCTGGTTTCTAAGGTTCTTGTGGCCTTGTTAGTTCATAGACCCTGGAAGCTATAGAGCAATGACCATCAGTCTTCTCCCTGACATCCGGGCTGGCCCAGAGCTGCCTTCTCCATGAGTCCTCTTATTCAGAGTTTGAGCCACGGTAATAGGTTGCGAGGGAAGGTAGGTAAAGGTTCTCATTTTAAAGGATCTAACAGGAACTGTAGCAGAAATGAGGCTACTGTGTCCCACTTGTTCCAAACTGACAGGAGAAACCTCAGCAGCTGGGTTTCTCAGAAGGTCTGTCCCAGGCAGGATCTGCTGGGCTTCCAAGTGCCCTAAGTTCTTAAGGGGAGCAAAGTATAGGAGCATGGAGTGCCAGGATATGGACCTGACACCTTGCAGGTTTGTGTGCGTGTCCCCAGAAGAGGTATTAGTGTTCTAGTGTTGGGACCCCTGAGCAGCCTTTGATGTGGGCTGAGAGTCTCTGCCTGAATCACTGGCTTAATAGTGGGTAGCAATGAGACAGGTGAGTCTCTGTGTCTGCTGGACGGTATTTTGGCCAGAAAGAGACTCAGCATGGAGGAGACGACTCAGACCCCACATCAGCTGGCTGAAATCCTCGTCTGGAGCTGAGCAAGTTGGCTCCCTCTTGTAAGCCCAATATTTAGGAGCTTGAGGCAGGATGATCACTAGTTGTTGGAGGTCAGTCTCTGAGATTTAGTGAGGCATTTTCTCCAAAAACCTAACCAATAAATGGGGGCTAGAGAGATGGTCTAGCGGCTGAGAGCGCTTTCTGCTCCTGCAGAGAACCCGGATTCGATTCTAGCACCCACATAGTGGCTCATAACCATTCCCAACTCCAGTTCCAGGGGACCTGATGCCCTTAACAAACAGAGAAATAGATAAAAGCCCTGTTTAGTTAGTAAATCTCGAATGCTAGCCAGGTAGCACACACCTATACCACTAGCTTTTCAGAAGGCTGAGGCAGGAGGATTTATGCTTATGGTCTGCCTGAGATATATGTTGAGAGCCTAACTCAAAATTAAGCACACGCGCACACACACACACACACACACACACACACACACCAGGGTGGGGGTGAGGCTGGGAATGTAGCTCAGCGGCCTAACACGTACAAGGCCCTGGGTTTAATTCCTCCCACTGAAAAACAAACAAAAGCATCCTTACCTGCTCACCTTGCTTCTTTCTAACCCTATCCTGCAAGTCAGGCATCCTTAGCATATCAGGACTCAGGCCACTTCTTGGGGTCCACAAGTCCACTCAGGACCACTCTGTCCAGGGAACACTGGACAAGAGCTGGACACAACCCTGTCTCCTTCCTCCCAAGCACGTGGCTGTGTGAGGGCCAGCCCTCGCTACCCTCCTAGCATTGGAGGGAAAGGCTGGGCAGAAAACTGTGTCTGGTCTTGTGCTCCCAGCCTGCCCGGGGCAGTTTGTGGAGTGAGGGACTCCGGAGCCCTTGACTTGGCTCGGTCCAGGCCAGCTGGGTGGTGGGAGGTGGGATTCCACACTCACAGCTTCATCTCCCTCTGACCTGTACATCGTTTCTGTTTTTGGAAAATACCCCATGGCAGTGCAAAAGCTGTGACCAGTTTTTCTCCACCTTTGAAAATGAATCTTCTATATTAGCCAAGCGGTGTATGTTCTGCCGGAGAGAGGAGGATGTAGAATCTGACTCCTCATCATCGTCATTGGAAGAGAGTAAGGACAGCTGATGGCCGTTGGGCCCTTTGAGCAACTTCAGCACAGGGCACAGTCTGCAGCGTTCTGCAGGGACCTGCTTTGAATCCCCTGCCCAGCTGAGTGGACCTATCAAACTGAGGCAGGAGCCAGGCCATGACTAGACTCTCCGAATGGTGCCGCCTCTTTGACCCCCACCCCCAAAATCCTTTAAGGGTGAGCACTTTTAGTTTTAAAATAGAATAAATCTAGATTCCTTTCAAAAACGTGTGTGTGTGTGTGTGTGTGTGTGTGTGTGTGTGTGTGTGTGTGTGTGTGTGATTGTAGAAACAGTTTGCTACTTCTGAGCTTTCCATCCCAGTGTCCATCTATCTCATTTTTGGAACACCTTGTGAGCTAATATTGTGGAGTCTGGAGCTGCCCTGTAATGTGGTCCTGGGACGGGCATGTGCACTTCTTGGACATGTTTGTCAAGTGAATGTGATGTGTGGGGCCCACGCTGTGGACGAGGATGGCAAGGCTTTGTGATTAGTTTGAATATGGTTTCTCCCTACCAGGTTCAAGAGCTAGGGGCTTGGTCCTCTATGTTAATGGTGTTGAGGGGTCCGTGGGACTTAGTCGTTTCCTTCCTTCTTAGGTGTATGGGTGTTTTGCCTGTATGTATTCAGGCCTTACATGTATTCAGTGCCCATAGAGCCCAAAAGATGGGGATAGATTCCCTGGAAAAGATGATTGTGAGCTACCATGTAGGTGTTGGGAGTTGAACCTGGGTCCTCTTAACCACTGAGCTATCTCTCCAGCCTACTTCCAGATAGTTTTGAGGCCTCTTTCATCATAAAAACCACGATAAGTGTATTCATTACCACCTTAGCTCTGGGGTTGATTAGAATGCATGCACCCACACGGTCCCCAATGATGGACACCTAGATTATTGCAAACAACGCTAGCCAAACATTTCCGTGCACAATTCATTCATTTTTGCATAGATCAGTTCAGCGAATGAGTCTCCCACTGGTGTTAAGGCCAGAGGAATGCATCAGTAGTGATTGACTTCGTTGCCAAAGGCTAGGCTGGCATGGCAACCCCAGCCTGGATGGGGAAGGTCTTACTTGATCACATCGTGTGGGGTCTTCGAATCGCCCAGAGCCCACTAGGGATCTCTGTCTCTCTCTGGATCCGGGAGAAGCGGTCCAGAAGTTAAGGGCCTGGGCTGGCAAGGATGGCCGCAGCCCTCTTGACACCCAAGAAAATAAGCAGCCCGGCCGTATTGGGGAATTTTGGAGTGTCTCTGGGGCAGCTGCGAGCTCCGCTGAGATTCCCAGCCAATGAACTCTCCTGACCCGCAGAAGACAGAGCACAAAACAAATGCTACTGTGACCCGGAAACGAGGCCGGTCCCACTCTGCCCGCTCCGGGAAGCCGATTAGAATGTCCCGAGTTCCTTCAGATGCCTACACAAACGAAGGACGGCAAGGCGCATGCGCGCCACTGTCCGCATAAGACCGCGTACGCATGCGCAAAACTCATGAAGTCACTAGAAATGGGAACTAGTTTCTCGCACTGCTCGTGCATGCGGCGCCGTGGCTTAGTTGGTTAAAGCGCCTGTCTAGTAAACAGGAGATCCTGGGTTCGAATCCCAGCGGTGCCTGGGCTGTGTTGTATAACACGCTCTTTTGTGTTACTCCTCATTTTTGCAAGAGTTCTCACCGGACCGCTCCTCTGTCAGGGAGAGTGAGCCGAGGAGGACAATTTAGCTGCAGACGTTGTTGTGTTGCCTGTTAGGCTTTGCCCCTTGAGGGAGGTCGCCAGATACAGTCCCTCCGAGTGCTCCCACAGCGGTGAGGAGTCTCCACGACCTCTTGGCTTCTCAATCTTGTAAAGAATGCGCATCACCTCTTCTGCCGCCGTTCAGCGGGTACTAACGCTCGGCATACTGAGGACAGTTTGGCGAGGCCAAGTGAGTCTCAAAAAGTGGACCTTGTAGCATCAGATCCGACCAGTCAGTCTGCATCCGCAGAACATATTAAAAAACAAAAATAAAGAAACAACAACAACAAAACCCCGCGGACGGGGGGATGGTTCGGTGCAGTAGTGTGGGGCTTGACTATGCTCCGAACGCGGATACTTTTTGATTCACAATTGAGGTTACAACTCTATAAATCATTTTAAATCATCTTAAGGACTGGTGAGATGGCTCAGTGGATAAAGATGCTTTGCTGCCGATCCTGATGCCCCGAGTTCAATCCCTGGGTCTAACAGGGTGGAAGGCGAGAACTGACCCCTGAAAATTTGCACATGCGTACTGTGGGTCATGTGCACCCACACATATGCTCACAAATAAACAAATGTAATAGGGAAAAAAATCCTAAGCTGAAAAGTGACAAAGTAGTTGCGTTAACCCACCATTAACCCACACAGCGGGATGTGCATGGGATTTTGGTTAGATAGGGCAGCATGTGAAAAAACACAACGCCTAGGAAAAATATGTAAGTGCTGCTGCTGCTGCTGCTGTCGCCCGGCTACTGGGGGTTGGCTGTGGGGCGTCTCTCCAGCTGGGGAAAAGACTGAAATTTAAACACACTGGTTTCTACTTGACCACTATGATCAAGTTGACAAATACTGAGTTGAATTATTGTAAGCTAGGATGAACAAGAAAATTCACTTGTCGCAGAGGTAATTCGTTCTGCTTCTCCTATAGGTTCACTGTGTGATTTTGTTTATGTTTGTTTGTTTCAGTCGGTTCCTGCGCTTTGCAACGTCGTTGTTTTGATTGACATTGCCAAGGAAAGCGTCAGGCATAGTTCCACATTTTGCAGAGCTAACAGGGGCGTTCAGTGGAATCCAGTTAGTGAAGGGTTTGTTGGAAACCACGCTTGAGTTTTTCTGGGGCTGCCTTAGTTCAAGCTCATCTAGCGGGTCTGGGGCTTTGGAGTACTTAGATGCTGTTATGATTTGAATATGAAATGTCTGTCACAGGATCATGTGATGAGCGTGATCCACACCGGTGGTGCTGTTTGGGAGGTTGTAGAGACTCTGAGACTTAAGGCCCAACAGAAGGTCACCAGGGTCAGTTCTTTGGAAGCAATCTCATCCTGATCTCTCTCTGTGTCTCTTCCCCCTCCCCCTTCCCCTCTCAACCATGGACTGAAATGGTTGAAATTGTGTCCTTAATCCTCTTTTTAAGTAATTGCAGATGTTTTTCTACAGTAGTGAAAAACTAACAAATGCAGGGGATCAGGCTGGAATGGGGCTTAGGAAAGCTCCGCTCTGAAGAGAAGCATTGTGAGTGACAGCAGCACATGTATGATGACTTGGAAGCCGTCTGGGCAAGCATCCCCAAGCAGTAAGCAAAGCCAGAAGAGAAACAAGGTGTTAACCAACCTTGCCTCTGTTCCTTTAAATCTGCTGAGGTGTACTGTGGTGATATTGTGTTCCCCAAAATATTGTACACCCTAATGAACTTATCTGGGGTCAGAGAACAGAACAGCCACTAGATATAGAGGCCAGAAAATGGTGGCACACACATCTTTAATCCAGGCAGAGGCAAAGATCTGTCTGGATCTCTATGAGTTCAAAGCCACACTGGAAACAGCCAGGCATGGTAACAAGAACCTTTAATCCCAGGAAGTGATGGCAGGAAGCAGAAAGGTATTTAAGGCGTGAGGACCAGGAACTAGGGTTGGTTAAGCTTTTAGGCTTTTGAGCAGCAGTTCAGCTGAGATCTATTTGGATGAGGACTCAGAGGCTTCTAGTCTGAGGAACCAGGATCAGCTGAGAAACTGGCAAGGTGAGGTGGCTGTGGCTTGTTCTGTCTCTCTGATCTTCCAGCTCTAACCCAATACCTGGCTCTGGGTTTGATTTGATTAAGACCTTCTAAGATTCCTGCTACAGTGTCCCTGCCTGGAAGCCTCTGCGTTTAGTGTGATGCGGGTTTGGAAAGCTCTTTCCAGGGTCCTCTGTGGGAAAAGTCCATGTCATCAGCGAGGACACAGTGTGTCATCTCTTAGAAGAGCTTCTGTCACCATCCTTGGCCCAGCCTCTCCCAGGCTCTCAATGCAGCCACTTGTTCCTTCCTCTACAGGATCTGTTCATATTCATCACCCCAAATAACGTATCACAACAGACTGAATGGAAAGAGCTATTCACGGTCTTTCTGTGAGGTCTACCAGGAAAGGGCTTTGTAAAGATGTAAAACAATGTTTTTCTTCACATTGAACTTTGTTCTGTGTGGTAAATAGTTTGTTAAAAGTCATTTGTGTCAACATGTAATTGATAAATCATCATTATCTTTTAAATCTATAGATATTTTTCCTCAGATTTATCCTCTAGTGCCTTCAGTGTTGATATATATATATAATCTAAATATATATATATTTTATATATCATTTAATATATATTCTAAAGAAAACAAACAGTAACTTGGAACCTTCAGTAATTAAAATTTTTTTTTTAAAGATTTATTTATTATGTATACAGTGTTCGGTCTGCATGCCAGAAGAGGGCGCCAGATCTCATTACAAATGGTTGTGAGCCACCATGTGGTTTCTGGGAATTGAACTCAGGACCTCTGGAAGAGTAGCTAGTGCTCTTAACTGCTGAGCCATCTCTCCAGCCCCAGTAATTAAATTTTTAAAAAAATTTCTTTTATGTGTATGTTTGTATTATGTCTGTGCACCATGTGTGTGCAGTACCTATGGAGGCCAGAAGTAGGCACCAGTTCCCTGGAGCTGGACTTGACAGACGGTTGTGAACTGAGCTGTGGTTGGTAAAAATGGGACCCTGATCCTCAGGGCAGGGGCAGGAACTATTAACTACTGAGCTCTCTTTCCAGCACCCTCTCAGAAAACTTTGAGACTCCTGCAATAAAACATTTGAGCATCACTGTTTAAAGGTAAAGGCTTTAGAAAATTGTTTTATTACATAAACCCGTGTGTGTGTGTGTGTGTGTGTGTGTGTGTGTGTGTGTGCGCGCGCGCGCGCGCTCACCATTCTGCAAGTGTGTAGGTATCTTTACTTATTGAACCATCTCACTGACCCCTAAATGCAAAAGCATTTTGATCCTCATAGGATCTTAAGAGAAGCAGGCTAAGTAAAGGTATTGGAGGTGTGTAGGGATTGCTGTGACAACTTTGAATTAATGTGACAGTGAATTGACTATGGGAACAACTCTGTTCTGATTGGTTGATAACCCTTTTGCTAAGGTTGAGTGAATTGCCTTGATTAGATCACAGATCTATGACTTAAATTCTCAAGACTTTGTAATCATTTCAGTACGCCTTCAAGATGAATATTCAAGTGAGAACTTGCAGGGACAGGAGAAGCAGTAGTAGAGTGTAATGGCCAATGAGATCTGGGAGCTAGGATGTTCTCACACTTGGTAGCTGTGGGCCTGGAGGCACCTGCAGGGTATCCTGCCAGGGGAAAACAGTGGGTGCATTTCTCAGCTACATTTGAAGACCTGTAATTTTAGTTTTTATTGTGATAAAAGACATACACCATGACATTTAGTATTTTAACTGTTTTTTCCCACTCTGTGCTGGGAATCAAATTCTAGACAAGAACTTTGCCACAGAGCCACACCCCCACTGGGGGATTCTAGGCAGGGGCTCTACCACTGAGCTACACCCCAGCCCCTCACTGGGGGATTCTAGGCAGGGGCTCCACCACTGAGCCACGCCCCCAGTCCCTGTACATACAGTTAAGGATGGCTGCAGGGGTGAGCTGTCAAACAGGCCCTGGGTGCCACATGTCAACTCCACTCACTCCACAGAAAGCAAAAGGAAGAGGTGGCTGAAGGGTGGAAAGGAACTCAGTGAGAAAATCTGTGCTGGGAGGGAGAGAAGCTGGCACCCTGTCCATCCTCAGAGGTGCTGATGTGGACCTTAGGTTTCAGCAGAGCTGGAACAAGAGCAGAGGGTGAGAGGTCCACAGAACTAAGCCGTTCTAGTCACTGTGCGGCCTCTGTTCTGGTTCTGCAAGCTTCCAAGTCTTTATTGCTTGAGGGGACATGCTGGTTCACTTGAGATGATCACTCCTGCCAGGCAGGGTGGGGTTATCTTCCTGAGAGGTGCCATTTGGGGGTCGGGGTCTGGGAGGGAACGCTGTACAAGTTGATGGGGAGATGTCTCAGTGCACCATCATAACCAGCTCTTTTGTTTTTGATTTTGTTATTCAGAGTAGAGAGACCCTGTCTCAAAAATAAAAACAAAATGACAAGAGCTGGCTATCATACCTGTAATCCCAGTCTTTGAAAAGCAGGAGGATCAGGAACTCAAGACCATAGCAAGTTTGTGGTCAGCCTGGGCTCTATGAGACACCCCTTGAAGGAACAAATAAACAATCCCAAAGCATCTAGATGTGTTTAGACCATAATTCTAAGTCTATAGAACATAGTAGCCTTCCATTATCCACAGTGATTGTGGTGGTTTGAATAAGAATGGTTTCCATAGGTTCCTATATTTGAATGCTTAGTTCAGGGAGTGACACTACTTGAGAAAGATTAGGAGGTGTGGCCTTGTTAGAGAAAGTGTGTCACTGGGTGGGTGGGGGTGTGCAAACCAGACTCGTGTTGTTCGATCTTCCTGCTGCCTGTAGATCCAGATGTAGGACTCTCAGCTACTTCTCCAGCACCCTGTCTGCCTGCATGCCCCCATGCTCCCCGCCATGATGATAATGAACTAAACTTCTGAAACTGTAAGCCAGCTCCAATTAAATGTTTCCTTTAATAAGAGTTACCTTGGGGCCAGGTGGCGGTGGCATACACCTTTAATCCCAGCACTCGGGAGGCAGAGCCAGGTGGATCTCTGTGAGTTCAAGGCCAGCCTGGTTGTGGTATCTCTTCAAAGAGAACTAAGATGGTAGTCTTAAGTTTTATCATTGTATGAATATTTATAAAGAATCAACTTTTATTTTTGCAGACATTTTTCTGGTATTTTCAATTTTATTAATATTAATTCCTTTTTTAAAAAGTGTTTAATATTCATGTATATGTGTGAGGGGAAGGGTGTATGTATTCCACGAGCATACAGGTGCCCATGGGGGCATCAGATCTCCTGGAACTGGCATTATAGACTCTTGTGACCCACCATGAGGGTTGGGGGGCAGGTTAGGAATTGAACTCAGGTCCTCTGGAAGACCAGCATGTACATGCTCTTCCCAACTGAGCCATATTTCAAGGCCTTCAAACTTGTTATCTCGGATATGATCTATCCCAGTGACTGTTCTTGTGCACTTGAAAAGAATGAGCATTCTTGAGTTGGATGGAGAGCAGGTATTGGTTTGATACTGCAGGTTGTCAGGGTGTGTGTGTGTGGTGTGTGTAGTGTGTATGTGGTGTGTGATGTGGTGGGAGGTGTGGTGTGTGTGTATGGTATGTGTGTGTGTGGTGTGTGTATGTGGTGTGTGTGGGGGGGGTATGTGTGGTATGGTGTGTGGTATGGTGTGGTGTGTGATGTGTACCATGTGTGTGTGGTGTGGTGTGTGTGTGGTGTGATGTGTGGTGTGGTGTGATGTGTGGTGTGTGTGTGTGTGTGGTGTGTGTGTGTGTGGTGTGTGTGTATGTGTGGAATGTGTGGTGTGGTGTGGTGTGTGTTTATGTGTGTGTGTGTGGTATGTGTGGTGTGTGGTGTGATGTGTGGTGTGTGTGTGTGGATGGTGTGTGTGTATGTGTGGAAGGTGTGGTGTGGTGTGCTGTGTGTTTATGTGTGTGTGTGGTATGTGTGGTGTGTGGTGTGTGTGTGTGTGTGGATGGTGTGTGTGTATGTGTGGAAGGTGTGGTGTGGTGTGTATGTGTGTGTGTGTGATCTATTCTCTACCTCTGCTGTGTTTTTCTCCAACAACTCTAGGAGAATAAAGCCAAAATGTCCAACTCTGATGATGGGTTTGCACTCTCCTTCAGGTTCTCACTGCTGGCCCAGCTGCAGCACTCAGCACACAGGAGAGCTGGCCCTGCCCCTCACCAGCTGCAGCACACAGCACAGGGAGAGCAGGCCCTGCCCCTCACCAGCTGCAGCACACAGGGAGAGCAGGCCCTGCCCCTCACCAGCTGCAGCACACAGCACACAGGGAGAGCTGGCCCTGCCCCTCACCAGCTGCAGCACACAGCACACAGGGAGAGCAGGCCCTGCACCTCACCAGCTGCAGCACACAGCACACAGGAGAGCAGGCCCTGCCCCTCACCAGCTGCAGCACACAGCACATAGGGAGAGCAGGCCCTGCCCCTCACCAGCTGCAGCACACAGCACACAGGAGAGCTGGCCCTGCCCCTCACCAGCTGCAGCACACAGCACACAGGAGAGCAGGCCCTGCCCCTCACCAGCTGCAGCACACAGCACACAGCACACGGGAGAGCAGGCCCTGCCCCTCACCAGCTGCAGCACACAGGAGAGCAGGCCCTGCCCCTCACCAGCTGCAGCACACAGCACAGGGAGAGCAGGCCCTGCCCCTCACCAGCTGCAGCACACAGCACACAGGAGAGCAGGCCCTGCCCCTCACCAGCTGCAGCACACAGCACAGGGAGAGCAGGCCCTGCCCCTCACCAGCTGCAGCACACAGCACACAGGAGAACAGGCCCTGCCCCTCTCCTGGGCAGCGCACTAGAGCTGACCCTGTTGGCAGGGGCGCAGGTGAACGGGTCTGTGCGCGTGAGAGCAGGAGGCTGCCCCGCCCTCTCCCTCATACACCATGGGTGGAAAGGGTAAGGGACATATGCCCTTCCCCTCTCACCCCTTCCCACCTGTGACAGGCAGGGGAGCGGCCTCCGGGGCGTGAGAAGGGAAGAACTGGCCCCGCCCCTCACCAAGTGCAGCGATCTGGAGAGTGGGCCCTGCGCTTCACTACCGCAAAACAGGAGCGCTGGTCCTGGTGATGAGTGCGGTGAGCTGGACCCGAGGGTCTGAGAGCAGGAGAGCTGGTCCTGGTGATGTGAGTGCGGTGAGCTGGACCCGAGGGTCTGGAGCAGGAGAGCTGGTCCTGGTGATATGAGTGCGGTGAGCTGGACCCGAGGGTCTGCAGCAGGAGAGCTGGTCCTGGTGATGAGTGCGGTGAGCTGGACCCGAGGGTCTGAGATCAGGAGAGCTGGTCCTGGTGATGAGTGCGGTGAGCTGAACCAGAGGGTCTGCAGCAGGAGAGCTGGTCCTGGTGATGAGTGCGGTGAGCTGGACCCGAGGGTCTGAGATCAGGAGAGCTGGTCCTGGTGATATGAGTGCGGTGAGCTGGACCCGAGGGTCTGAGAGCAGGAGAGCTGGTCCTGGTGATGAGTGCGGTGAGCTGGACCCGAGGGTCTGAGAGCGGGAGAGCTGGTCCTGGTGATGAGTGCGGTGAGCTGGACCCGAGGGTCTGGAGCAGGAGAGCTAGTCCTGGTGATATGAGTGCGGAGAGCTGGACGCGAGGGCCTGAGAGCGGGAGAGCTGATCCTGGTGATATGAGTGCGGTGAGCTGGACCCAAGCGTGTGAGAGCAGGAGAGCTGGTCCTGGTGATGAGTGCGGTGAGCTGGACCCGAGGGTCTGAGAGCAGGAGAGCTGGCCCCTCTCCGCGCTCTCTGCTGCACAGGGTGAGCTGCAGGGGCAGTGCTGGAGAGCTCCCCCTGGTGGTAAAGATGAGGGAAAGCCGGCGATCTCACTAACCCAGCTACCACCCAGGCCCAGAACCAGGACTGTGAGATACCCACTCCCCCAACACCCACCTCATCTGTGAACTGCTGGAGCGTGTGAAGGGGCCAGACCTGCAGATCCAAAGCTCCAGGATCTCCATGACACAAGACAACAACAGGATATCCAAGAGGAGTCCCAGGGAGGGCCCAGTATCTATCATGTGGCAGAAGCCAGCGGCCTCGAACCAGACCAATGACTCATTGCGATGAACACTTGCAAGTAAAGATGTATGGACTAAAGGGTTTACCGTGTGGCTCACTGGGCCACACTACAGCTTCCACGCTGAGATTTTTTATTTTTTGTTTTTACTTTTAAATTTTGTTTTTTGGGGGAGGTTGCAAGGACAGAGAATGGAATCGAATGAATGGGATCAAGATGCATAATGTGAAATCCACAAAACACACACACACACACACACACACACACACACACACACACCCCACACACACAGTTCTGTCTCTGTTTCTGCTTCTTACTTTTAAGTTCTGGTGACAGATGCATCCATATTTAGGACTGTGTTTTCTCTATCTTTGAGATGTTCATCATTTTGAATGTCTTGCAGTACCCTGGAAACCTCCTTAGCTTTGGAGTCTACGTTGTCCAATATCAGGGTAGACAGTTTGGTTTTGGTTTTGATAATGTTTGCTTTGTATGTCTCTGTCTGCTCCCTCCCCCTCTCCCACCGCTGAGGGCTGAACTAGGGCTCTGCACACGTGGGACCTTGGGACTACATTCTCAGCCCCACAGGGTGGATCTTGTCATTTTCTATGACTTAGCCCTGTATATTGCAGTACATTTGAACTGCTGTTCTTGAGAAGGTGTACACTGGAGTAAAACACATCTCCAATTAGCAGAAGCTGCAGTGGCCTGCCCAAGACTTTCACAAGATCCAGCCAATCAACATTTCAGCATATGCCACTATGTGCCATGAAGCTCACACCAAAGGCTAAGCCAATAGGGCTGCCCAGTTTGGAACGTTTGGATTCTAAAAACTGTGAGCTAAATTAACCTTTACAAATAGCCAACTTCAGGTATTTTGTCATAGCAATGGCTAACAGAATAAAACAGTGTTCATATTTTGTTTGTTTGATCATATTTTATTTTGTGGGCTGATGAGGTACGACTGAGGATGCCAGGGCACACACGTGGTGGATTGAGTAAAAATGCCCCCCGTAGGCTGATATATCGTGTGCTCAGTCCCCAGTTGATAAACTGTTTGGGAAGGACTAGGAGGCGTGGCCTTGTTGGAGGAGGTGTGTCACTGGGGGTAGGTTTGAGTTTTCAAAAGCCCATGCCAGATCCTCTCTCTCTCTCTCTCTCTCTCTCTCTCTCTCTCTCTCTCTTTCTCTCTCTTCTTTCCTCCTCTTTCTCTCCCCTACCTGTAGACCAGATGTAGCTCTTAGCTACTTCTCCAGCACCATACCCTCTTGCCTCCATGTTCTCTGATGATAATGGATAACTCCCTGACACTGTAAGCAAGCTCCCGATTAAATGCTGTCTTTTATGAGTTGTCACAGTCAGTGTCTTCAGAACAGTAACTAAGACAGCTTTTGAGCCAACTTGCCAACCCTGTGTTCATTATTTTATGAACAAAAACTCCACTTTTTTATATATTTGAAATATTCAAAAATAAAACTCATATGTTTTTGTATAATACACATGGAAAGAGACGTGTTTATGAAGATGTTTAGACACACACAAAGAAGCCCATACCAATGTCTTATGAGTGTGGATTGCTAAATAACAGTTATGGGTGGTTTTTATTTATTTGTATTTATGTTTTCCTAGAAATCCTTACAGAATGTATATTATTCTTATCTGAAAAAAGAAAATTGTAAAAATAGTTTTTGGTGAGAAGAATGTTTTATCATAAGACTGATGGGAACATGACTCAGTGGTAGAGCCCTACCTAGAGCCCCTGCCTAGAATCCCCCAGTGAGGGGCTGGGGTGTGGCTCAGTGGTAGAGCCCCTGCCTAGAATCCCCCAGTGAGGGGCTGGGGTGGTGTGGCTCAGTGGTAGAGCCCCTGCCTAGAATCCCCCAGTGAGGGTCTGGGGTGTGGCTCAGTGGTAGACCACCCACCTAGGATTCTATCTCCAGTATTGCCTGCCCTTACCCAAACATGTTTGTAAGAAAGTGTTTTGTTCCAAATAGACGAAGAGGAGTGAGGTGGGGGTTGTGGCCCAGCCCTGAGGGCTGATCTCACCTGGGTTTCTTAAATTAATTCTTCCCATTTGTCCAGCATTTCCTGCTCATACCCTAGGTGTTGGATTCATAAACCCTCAGCAGACCACCACACATAGCCTATCAGGCTGTGCCTCGTCTTATTAGAGGTTTCTGAGACCAGATGGAAGTATTTCTGTGAGTTTTTTCTGGTGTTCCACCTCCTTAAGCAGCTGAGCAGGGGCTATGGACCACTACAGAAGCGCTGTTAGCCTGAGTGGGGAGCGCCTGCTTCAACATGCACCTGCCAGCCTGTGTTCAGAAGAGAGCACAGGTGAGCTCAACATCTCAGGCAGGGTGTATATGCAGCGGCAAGATCCTGTCTGTAGCATCCAGGGCCACAATCAAGGGCCAACCTTGTGAGCTCTCACACCCAGAGAGAAGAGCCCCAGGGCTTCTGTCTGGGATTCTCAGCTGCGGCTGGGGCCTGTTCCATTTCATTACTGATTTTTATCTGTTGATATGTGCTGGTGAGTGTTTGCATTCCCCAAAATATGAGAAAGTAAGAGATTCCCTAAGGCACTCACAGACATACAGACAGAGAGACACAGACATGCAGAGACAGACAGACAGATAGACAGACAGACACACAGATTGCATCCCTGTAGTCTATACTGGTTGTAGATGAGACCTTATATGAACATACTCAGTAAATGCTCTACCACTGAGCCACACCCCAGCCCTCACTGGGGGATTCTAGGCAGAGGCTCTACCACTGAGCCACACCCCAGCCCCTCACTGGAGAATTCTAGGAAGAGGCTCTTCCACTGAGTTATAGCTGTAGCCCTTGGTGTTTTGAGACAGGGTCCCACAATACATCTCAGGGTGGTCTTGAACTCACTATGTAACTGAGGCTGATCATGAACTTAAAATCCTCTTGACTCAGTCTCCCCAGAGCTAAGATTATAGGTCTGTGCTGTCATATTCAGCAAGTGTGGTTTTGAGTAGTAGAGATGTGGCTCATTTGAGCTGAGGTCAGTCTGAGGAGGTGAGGGGGAATACTGGATCTCGGAGGCTTTTTATGAACATGTTAAAACAAAAATATCAATTATTATTTTGGAAAAATACTGATTACGCCGGGCGGTGGTGGTGCCTTTAATCCCAGCACTTGGGAGGCAGAGCCAGGCAGATCTCTGTGAGTTCGAGGCCAGCCTCGACTACTAAGTGAGTTCCAGGAAAGGCGCAAAGCTATACAGAGAAACCCTGCCTCAAAAAACAAAAACAAAAACAAACAAACAAACAAACAAACAAAAATACTGATTACATGTTGAAATGATACTATTTTCAGCATATTTGTCTAAAGTGTATCATTAAATCTAATTATTTAATTAATTTTGTAAAGATTTATTATGTCTAAATATGTGAGTATATGTAAGTGTACCCAGGTGCCCACAGAGGCAAAGGAGAGTGTCAGATCCCTCAGAGCTGGAGACAAGGTGGTTGTGAACCTTCCATTGTGGCTGCTGGGTCCTGAACTCAGGTCCCCTGCAAGAGCAGGAAGTACTCTTAACTGGTGGGCCTTCTCTTCAGTCCCAATTTCTTTTTTATTTTTGTTTGTTTGTTTGGGTATTGGTACTTAGATGTAGGGTCTCATGCATGCTAAGTACATACTGTGCCACAGAACTACACCGAGCCCAGGTTTTGCTTTAAATATTTTCCGAGACTTCACACGTGTGGCTCCCACGACGTCTGTCTATTAGTTAGTCCTGGTCAGACGTGGTAGCAGTGCTGATGCACAGTGTGTCTATCAGACCCGTGTGGGTTGCAGGGTTATGCGCTGCTGTATTGCTCTTACGTTTCTGGATTGTGCTCTTGGCTGGTCTATGTAGTGAATGTGTGAAGCATGATCCTAACCTGAAAGGTCAGAGAAGCAGAGCAGCAGCCACTAGAGACTTCTTACCTCCACAAATCTTACCTCAGACAGAAAGGGGGGCCAAGCCGGGCGGTGGTGGCGCACGCCTTTAATCCCAGCACTCGGGAGGCAGAGGCAGGCAGATCTCTGTGAGTTCAAGGCCAGCCTGGGCTACCAAGTGAGTTCCAGGAAAGGCTCAAAGCTACATAGAGAAACCCTGTCTTGAAAAACCAAAAAGAAAGAAAGAAAGAAAGAAAGAAAGAAAGAAAGAAAGGGGGGCCAACATCCTGTCTCCACCTACCTTATATTCCTGTCTCCACCTCCAGATTGTGTTGGGATTAAAGATGTGAGCCTCCCAAGTGCTGGGATCAAAGGTGTGTGCCACCACTACCTGGCCTCTATGGTTAACTAGTGGCTAGCTCCGCCCTCTGATCTCCAGATAAGCTTTATTTCTCAGAATATAAACAAAATATCTCACAAAAATATGCGCTGGGTAAGAAGAAAAAGTAATGACTATGCAAAAGAAGACTGAGCATTTCAAAACAAACTATTTCCTCACCACACCAGGAGGCTCATGGCAAAGTTCACGTTCGGCCACTTCAGGACAGGTGGGTTTGGAATCTGATTTATTTAGTTATTTTTATCATTAATTGTGTGTATGTGTGTTTGTCATGTAAGTGTCAGAGGTGTCAGATCCTGGAACTAACTGGAGTTACAGGTGGTTGTGAGCCACGTGACATGGGTGTCGGGAACTAAACTCTAATCCTCTGCGAGAATAGGAAGGGTTTGTAACTGCTAATCTATCCACTCACCCCACCTCACCTGCTTCTTTTCTTTCTTTCTCTTCCTTTTTTTTTTTTTTTTTTTTGGATACAGGGTTTCATGTAGTTCAGGCTGGCCTCAATGTTGCTCTGTAGTCTATAGTTAAGGCAGGCCTTGAATACCTGATTCTTCTGCCTTTACCTCTAAAGGACTGGGATTACAGTTATGAGTCACCATGCCTAGCTCAGCACCTCGTTTTTTTATCAGCTACCTGTCCCTTGAATGGAAATCAGAACCACGGGCTGGGGCTGAACTTACCACGCCATTAGAATCCCATCCCTTGGCCCTGCCCAGCTTCCCTGGGTGTGGCGACTCATGATCCCATCACTAAGGAGGCTGAAACAGAGTTTGACTAGTGAGTTCCAGGGTAGCCTGGGCTACAGAGTGAGACTATGTCACAAACAAACAGCAGTGACAGGCACAGCAGTGACAGGCGGCGTGGAAAAAATATATAAATCACTTTAAAGATGAATTTCTAAAGAAAACATGAATTTTACCAGGCAGGAGGGTGACTCTAGGTCCTTTTGCAACAGGTCCCCAGACCTTAGCACAACTGACTTCATTCTGGCCATAACACTCAGCACATAGACAGCACCACCTGCCAAAACAAAAACAAAGACCTACTCCATCAAAGCCCATAGCTCTGGGAAAGTCTCTAAATGTACTGACCTTGCTTTTTGGATTCTGTAGTTCTGCTTCTGGCTAACCGTTCTTGTTAGCTGAAGAATGTAAACTCTGGACATGGTTTTTGTGCTTAAAACCCTGAAAAAGACTCTACACTGGGATCCCAAACACTCAGTGTAGTAACCAGCCAGCTAATAATCTATTGGCTTAAACTCAAATCTGAGAGGTCTTCTCTTGTGGATACCCCACAAGACCGTCAAGTTGGTAATCAATATTAATGATTGAAGTCATTGTGGCCAGGGCAAACCACACTGTCCTCACTGTGGTCTTCCATGAGTGAGGGGGATTGTAAGGTAAAAGGGTCTGAACCAACTTTGGGGTTTGAAAACCTACCAAACCCCACCAAACCCACCAATCCCTGGGCTTGTCTTGAAATCTCACCAATCCCTACCCTGGAAATTTCCCTTAGGAAACTCCTCTCCCAGGAAACTCTGTATAAGCCTGTCTCCTGTTCCATTCCTGCTACTTCTCCTCAAGAGCAGAGGCAGCCCCTCTGGTGTCTATAATCTCTTGAGTATGGTTTGTGGTTGGCCGGCTGGAAGTCTCCAGTTCACGCCTGCTTGATCCGGAAAGCCCCATATCTCTCTCTCTCTCTCTCCAAACCCTGCCCTCTTAGAAAAATCTCCAACAAAGAAAAGGCACCAAAATCCCAGTTCCACATCCTTGGTGGCTGCAGCAGCTCCTCCCTGAAGTTGCCAGCAGCACAAGACCCCGTCTAAAAGCAACATTGGGCACAAACCCAGCTTATCAAGGACAGGTCACCCCTCTTTGCCTACAGGTCATTTAAACTCCCTGACCTCTCCAGGCCAATCTCTGGGGCTGAAGGGGTCACCAGGAGTTGCTTTGCTCAAATAAACCTGTTCTTTCAGGTTTTCAGTTCGGCTTGATCTGGCTTACTGCATATGCAGAGAAACCTACTACTACTGAGGTGTGGAAAACCTACTAGTTGTGTGGTATGACTTCATGGTATTCCTTGGCTCCCAACTGCCAGGATACCTTTCCTTCAGAGTTGTAACACTGGCATAGGGAAACTATAAGGGACCTTGGAGTTGGCACAGAACACAGCCAGACTCCATTTTCTCAGCACAGAGGAGATTTATTACCCTGGAGGACAAGCAGGAGTGGGGAGGTGGGGTTTGGGGGTGTCAGGGGACTGCCTCTGGATCAGAAAAGGACAGCAACAGGTATCTCTGCAGAAGTGGGTTTAAGGAGAGAAGGGGAAGTCTGTACCAGCCACTGAGTAAGAAGTAAAGAAAGGTATATAGAATAGAGAAACATAAAAGTCCAGAGGCAAAAGGTAGACAGGATAACCTAAGAAAAACTGGCTAGAAACAAGCCATGCTAAGGCTGCCATTCATAAGTAATAATAAGCCTTCATGCGTTTACTTGGGAGCTGGGTATCAGTCCCCAACAGAGCCAAAGAGTGAAACAACAACGTTTTGGTGTCCAATGTGGGGCTTGAATTTCCATGGGGCCTAAGAAAGCTTGAAAAGAAAAGGGAAAAAAAACAAACCAAACCTCTCCTTTAAGAAGTTCTGCTGTGCAGCAGAACACTTAAACAGACTTTTTCATGCTAAATAGAAACAAACAAACAAACAACAACAACACCTGCTGGCTGGGCAGTGGTGGCGCATGCCTTTAATCCCAGCACTCAGCAAGCAGAACCAGGCAGATTTCTGTGAGTTCGAGGCTAGCCTGGTCTACCCTCCCTCTAGGTACAACCTGGTGATGTGCATAATATGGAAAGGTGAGGTTATCCCCCCACACACAGAAAAGAAACCCCTAGGGGCACGTTGGGTCCATGAGTGCATTGCAGGGCAGTGCAGGGCAGAGACTAAATATGAGGATACCGACCTTTGTATGGAGGGATACTGCAAAAATATCAGTCATGGAACTGCTTACTGTGAGTCCATTTCTGTAAATAATACATCTATCAGCATTTTCAAAAGCAATTGGGCCTGTCCCAGAAGGACAGATGCCATATGATTCCAGTTAGACGAGCTACAGACCGTGGGATGGCACTTGCTAGGGGCTAAGGGGGAGTGGGGATGAGAACTTGTTTAGAAGTTTAATAAAACGGGGAAAGTTCTGGAGATGGATGGTGGTAGAATCCCATAATGTAGTCACATTTTTAATAAATTATTTTAATAAATAATAAAAAAAATTTTTATTAGCCAGGTGGTGGTGGTGCATGCCTTTAATCCCAGCACTCGGGAGGCAGAGGCAAGCAGATCTCTATGAGTTCAAGGCCAGCCTGGGCTACCGAGTGAGTTCCAGGAAAGGCGCCAAAGCTACACAGAGAAACCCTGTCTTGAAAAAACAAAAACAAACAAAAAAATAAATAAAATAAAATTATTTTTATTATTTTCAATTATGTGTATGTGTGTGCATGTGGATATGTGCCCATGAATGTAGGTGCTTGAGAAGGCTAGAGACATCAGATCCTCTAGAGCTGGAGTTACAGACAGTTGTGAGCCACTTGCCATGGGTGCTGGGACCCAAAGTTGGATCCCCTGGAAGAGCAGCAAGTGCTCTTAATTACTGAGCCATTTCTCCAGTCCTGTGATCAAATTTTTTTAAAAAGAATTTTAAAAAATTTTATCAGTAAGAGTGTTTGCATGTATGTATGTATGTATGTATGTATGTATGTATGTGCACCATATGCACACAGTGCCCAAGGAGGCCAGAAGAGGGCACTAGATTCTCTGAGCCAGAGAATCAGCATATTCTCACGAGAGCATGAAGTTCTGAGCCATCTCTCCAGTCCCCATATATGTTTGAAATGAAACATGAAGGTAGAAAGGGGAAGCGAGTGGGGGACGTAAGAAGGTCTAAAGGAAGAGGGGAAGAGAGCAAGAGGAGGTGCTGGGAGAAAAAGAAAACTGTGTTTTCTCATCTGTACATATTCTTTCTCTCAGGTGTGTACACACACACACACACGTGTGCACATGCACACACACACGTGTGCACACGCGCACACACACGCATGCACACACGCACACAGAGGTATTTGGGAGAGGAAGGTGACCAGTGAGAAGTGGGGGCCAGGGACGAGTAATAGAGGGTGAATATGAGCAGAGAACAATGATATATACATATGGAAATGTCTTAATGTAACCTGTTATTTTGTACACCAACTAAAACAAATCATTTAAAAATAGGGATGAAAACTCATCTAAATAGGAGACAGAAAAGATTGCTGAAATCACAAAAAAGATTGCTGAAATTAGCAAAACCAACAGCGTCGCTCTTGGGTGGTCCTTTCGTTTACAACGAACATGTCACTTCTCTAGCCAGTGAGCTCATTCTGGCCAGCCTGGAGGCCAGCCAGCAGATACCCCATTCCCATTTAAATTTAAAAAACAGTGTCTTGTCCACCTGGAACCTGCCTCCCAGATGCTGCCCAGCATTTCTGTCTGGCAAGTTTAACTTAGAAGCAAAGGTCTAGTTCCTGACCCTGTCTGTCACTGACCTCTACTCTGGTAGCTTCTAAAGTCCCAAGTGACTGGAGGCCATTCCTACCCCTGGTGATGCCTACCCTGACCACCAGGGGAGGTCTCTGCGCATTTGGGGAGGAGGGCAAGGCGCTGGGGTGGTTGATGGAAGTCTACTGCAAAACAGGCACCAACTTGGCACTGGCAAGGACCAGACACCGCAGCTCCCGCAGCACACACCGCAGCTCCCGCAGCACACCGCAGCTCCCGCAGCACACACCGCAGCTCCGGCAGCACACCGCAGCTCCCGCAGCACACCGCAGCTCCGGCAGCACAACCCGCAGCTCCCGCAGCACACCACCGCAGCTCCCGCAGCACACCACCGCAGCTCCGGCAGCACACCGCAGCTCCCGCAGCACACCCCAGCTCCCGCAGCACACCACCGCAGCTCCCGCAGCACACCGCAGCTCCCGCAGCACACCCCGCAGCTCCCGCAGCACACCCCGCAGCTCCCGCAGCACACCGCAGCTCCCGCAGCACACCGCAGCTCCCGCAGCACACCGCAGCTCCCGCAGCACACACCGCAGCTCCCGCAGCACACCGCAGCTCCCGCAGCACACACCGCAGCTCCCGCAGCACACACCGCAGCTCCTGCAGCATACCCCAGCTCCCGCAGCACTCACCGCAGCTCCCGCAGCACACCCCAGCTCCCGCAGCACACACCGCAGCTCTGGCAGCACACCGCAGCTCCGGCAGCACACCCCAGCTCCGGCAGCACACCCCAGCTCCCGCATCACACCGCAGCTCCCGCAGCACACACCGCAGCTCCCGCAGCACACCCCAGCTCCCGCAGCACACCGCAGCTCCCGCAGCACTCACCGCAGCTCCCGCAGCACACCCCAGCTCCCGCAGCACACCCCAGCTCCCGCAGCACACCGCAGCTCCCGCAGCACACCACCGCAGCTCCCGCAGCACACCGCAGCTCCGGCAGCTCACACCGCAGCTCCCGCAGCACACCGCAGCTCCTGCAGCACACCGCAGCTCCCGCAGCACACCACCGCAGCTCCGGCAGCACACCGCAGCTCCCGCAGCACACCCCAGCTCCGGCAGCACACCGCAGCTCCCGCATCACACCGCAGCTCTCGCAGCACACCCCGCAGCTCCCGCAGCACACACCGCAACTCCCGCAGCACACCGCAGCTCCGGCAGCGGCTCCTCACCTTTGTGTAGGGCCCTGGCCTTCCCATTTTGAGTAAGCTGTAGCAGGAATCTTAAAGAGTCTTATTAATAAAATCAAACCTGTGGCCAGGTATTGGGGTGAGCACTGGAAGATCAGAGAGACAGAACACAAACCACAGCTGACCTCACCTGCCAGTTCCTCTGCTGATCCTGTGTCCTCAGACTTGGAAGCCTCTGTGTCCTCATATCCAAATGAATCTCAGCTGAACTGTGCTGCTCAAAACCTAAAAGCTTAACCAGCCAAATGCTTAATCAGCCAAATGCTTCTAGTTTCTGGTCCTCACGCCTTATATATCTTTCTGCCTTCTACCATCACTCCCTGGGATTAAAGGCTCGCTTTCTGGGATTAAAGGCTTGAGTCACCATGCTTGGCTGTTTCCTTGAACAGATGGATTTCTGCCTCTGGAATGCTAGGATTAAAGGCATGTGCTATCACTGCCTAACTTAAGTATCTAGTGGCTTTTCTGTTCTCTGACCCCAGATAAGTTTATTAGGGTACACAATATTTTGGGGAACACAATACCACCACAGTAAGCTATTGCCTGCTTGCCGACCTTGACCAGATGTCCTCCCTATGCCAATTCCTTGCCGGTTTCCACCCTCCTGAATGCTTAAGGGAAGTTCCTTGTCTGTGTATCCTGCATATTGGGCATTAACAGCTTAGATGCAAGATTGTAAACATCAGTAGCGAACTTCTGCCCTCTGGGGTCCTCCCATTGTGCTGTAAGCCTGTATTTAAGACCTCCTCCCTCCTTCAGTAAACGGCATTCGGCATTCTGCTGAGGTGAGTGACCGCTGTCTTTGTCTTTTGATCCACAGCCCCTCACTCGGACATGGTGAGGGTAGTGGTAGTGTGGGCGGGTGTTACCTACACCTTTGCAATCCCAGCTCTCAGCTCCTCCAAAGAGAGGCAGCCATGGTGCAGGCGCCAGGGCAGGGGCTGTAGCTTCCTAGAGCACTTTTCGGCCAGAGGCCCCCAAACTCCCACATCCTTAGTTTGGTTCTCTCCAGTGCACTTTCTCTGTGCCTGTTGGCTTACCTGCCTGTTACCTAGCTAGAACCCTGGTCCTCTCCTCCACTGCTCTGTCACCAGACCCCAGACTGTGTCTGGCAGGCAGAGGGTTCCAATAGCATGAAGTGTAAAAGAAAGAATAAGTGAAGACATTGTAGAGTCATGAGCTAAGGACATGTTCAATTTGATGACAGTGCCATCCCCAGGCTCCTCTGAGGCCGGGGAATGGTCAAGGAGAAGCTCAGTATCCAGGACTGAGAACAGAGAGAACCAGATGTGGGAATGTGCATCTCTATATATACAAGTTGTCTTCTACTGCACACCAAAGAAAGCACCCCCATGCTTAGTGGCTTAAAAAATAGCAGCAATGGATAGGGGGCTAGAGAGATGGCTCAGGCGTTAAAGTGTGGACTGCTCTTGCAGAGGACCTGAGTTCGGTTCCCAGCACCCATGTACAATGTTTCACAACTGCCTGAAACTCCAGCACCAAGAGGTCTGACACCTCTTCTGGCCTTTGTAGACACACACACACACACACACACACACACACACACACACACACACACAGAACAGAGAGAGAGACAGAGAGACAGAGACAGAGAGACAGAGATAGAGACAGAGACAGAGAGACTTAGGACAGCTCATAATGTGGCTTTCCTCAGGGTGAGCTGCCCAGGGGATGAGCAAGAAGAGAGCGAGAGAGGGCAGTCCAAGATGGAAGATTCATACATGTGTACACATGCTTTTTGTTTTGTTTTCAGTATTGACAACTGAACCCAAGTAACAGCCCCTGCTAGGCCACATTTTACCACCGGGCCACGCTTCCAGCCCCTCACTGGTGGACTCTAGGTGGGAGCTCTACCATTGAGCCATCTCAAAGGGAGATTCAGGAGGTGGAGGACTCTGTTCCCACAGGTCTCCTAACCCATCTTGCCAGCCTTAAGTCCCAGGATCTTTACCTGTGTCTTGGGCTCCAGGCTACCTCCATACACAATCTTTATTCCCATAGAAACAATAGGGTTAATTCACCTTGGGGATCCCTCTCCATTAATCATTTAGTGAGGTACCCTGGATTTGGATTGACTCTCCCCACCAAATCAACACCTCAATGACCACCGTTTCAGCACACGTCTGAGTGCTCCAGCAAGGCCAGCAGGAAGTCCTTGACTGACATCTGGGGATGCACTCAGAATGTTACACAACCCAAGGTGTTCTGGTGCTTACATTCCATGACAATAAAGGCATCTGTGTGTGTGTGCGTATGTGTGTCTGAGTGGTGTTTTTATAACATACTTTCTCTCATTATTCAAGCCTATATTTTAAAATTGCTGCTCAATATTGAAGGAAAAATGATTTTATTGCTACTGGTCTGTAGTGTGGGGTCTAGGGAGATAGCTCCTTGGGTAAAGGTGTTTGCCAATAAGTCTGATGACCTGAGTTTGATCCCTGGGACCCACATGGTTGTCCTCTGACCCCAATGTGTGCACCATGATGTTCACACAAAATTAATAAATGCACTAAAAATGTAAAACAGATAACAATGGCTTTTTTTTTTCCAGGACAGGGTTTATCTGTGTAGCTTTGGAGCCTGTCCTGGAACTCACTCTGTAGACCAGACTGGCCTCGAACTCTCAGAAATCTGCCTGGCTCTGCCTCCTGAGTGCTGGGATTAAAGGCGTGTGCCACCACCTCCCAGTGATAACAATGGCTTTAAGAGTGTGACTAGACACACTAGGCCATGGATGTTCCTGCAGATGAACATAGGTAGACAGGTAGACTATGGCCTGGGCGTCTCACATCATAACTCTGCTCTGAGCCTTGCCCCTCCCACCCAGGAAGACTAAAGCTCTTGGATGAGAGAGACACTGGGAACCTGTCCTAAGTACCCAGCAGCCACCCAGAAGGCTACCCTACTCACAAAGTACACATGAAAATATTGTTACAACCAAGTACCCTGGTAGTTTGCTTTTAGTAAATTTTGTAATGGTGGTAAGAGACACATAACATGACATTTACCATTTTAAACTTGCTTTTTTAAAAAAGTGCTGGTGATCAAGCCCAAGGTTACACATGCTGGGGAGGTGCTCTACGACTAAGCCATATTCCAGCCCCTCCCTGGGGGATTCTAGGCAGGGGCTCTACCACTGAGTCACACCCCAGCCCTCACTGGGGGATTCTAGGCAGGGGCTCTACCACTGAGCCACACCCCAGCCCCTCACTGGGGGATTCTAGGCAGGGGCTCTACCACTGAGCCACACCCCAGCCCTCACTGGGGGATTCTAGGCACGGCTCCACCACTGAACCACACCCCAGCCCCTCACTGGGGGATTCTAGGCAGGGGCTCTACCACTAAACTGTAGCCCCATGGCTCCATTAACCATTTAAAAAATATACAGTAGACTGTGTAGGCAGAGTCACATTATCACACAACCACTGTCACTTACTATCCATTTCTAGACCTCTTCATTTTCCCAAACTGAAACTTTGCCTCCATTAAACAGATTTTTCCTTCCTCCAGCCACCACTCTTTCAGTCTGTACGATTTTGACTACTCTAGGCTCCCCATTTGAAAGGAATCATAGAACGTCTGTCCTTCTGTGATAGCTTGTTTTACTCTCATAAGGCTCTCAGGATTCATCCATGTGGCACCATAGGTCAGAATGTCCATCTTTCTAAGGACTGAGTAAATATTCCATCACACAGCTGTGTATGCCACATCACACCTGCTCATTCATCTGCCAAAGGACACTTGGGTTGCTTCCATGGTTTAGCTACTGTTAATAACTCAGTTATCAATAATGGTGTCCCAGTCTCTACTCAAGCCCCTCACTGAAACTCATTGGAGTATGTATCCAGAAATGGAATTCCTGGCTTACACGGTAGTTATATTAAGTCTTTTGAGGATCCACACCATACTGTTTTCTTTTGGGGGAATGGTGGTGCGGGCTCTGGCCTCGAACTCACAGAGATTCCCTCTGCCTCTTCCTGGATCAAGGAATTAAAGAATATGCAACGTTAGCATGTGCTACCAAGTATTTTGCCTGCATGTGTCTATGTGTGCCATGCACATACCTGGTGCCCAAGGAGGCCAGAAAAGGGTCCCAGATCACTTGGAATTGAGTTGTGAACCAATACGGGTGCTGAGAACCCAACCCCAGTCACCTGGAAGATCAGCAAGAGCTCTAAACCACAGAGCCATCTCTCCAGCCCTGCTTCCTTGTCAGATTTTTAACCCCTTTAACACTCCCTGAAGAAGGCTGCTTTGGAATAATCACAAAAGATGTACATGGAGAACAAGAAAACACAGAAAAACTCCAGTCTCCCCAAATAAATACTTTTGGTTCCTGCACAGTGAAAGTGAATTTGTGAGTTACTGTGATAGCAACTTTCACGAGTGGACCATTGTGGCCCTCAGCCTTCATAATGAATGGGTGATGGCGCCGTGAGAGCATGCACTCAAGCTCAGGAGTGTGGGTGTGTGGAAGGCGGGGCTCACCTGGACTGGTGGAGCCTCCTCGCTAAGGCGTCTTTGGAGACCTCTGGTTTAGTATCAGTTTTAAAGGACAGCTGACCTCGATTGACCTAACTTCGCTTCTTCTCCCAAGTCCATTCTGGCTTTTGCTTCCCCTGGATCCAATCCCTTGGTCATCTCCAAATGGCAAGCCCACACTTGGAAAGCATGCATCACCGTGGTCCCCTGGAAGACGAGGGGGTCACCGAGCCGGTTAGGGACAAAGGTGGGTCTCCAGAGGCCTCTGGGGGTTCTCACTAATGACTCACTTTTCAAAAGTGAGAGTCAGGGTGAGGTAAATGAGGAAGGCAGCAGGAGGGGATTCTCAAAGCAAACCACCCAGGAATGTATTGCATTTGTAAGAAGTTGGGCCTCAACCCTGCGCCTCCACGCTTTGTCTGGGTCCCCCAGCAGCCCCTTCCGTGCCACCCCAGCTACTATTGACCGTCTGTCTCCCTCTCTTCCCAGCCCAGTCGCCTGGCGTCCTGGCTTCGGGGAAGAGAGACCAGATCTTGGGATCAAGAGGCCAGGCGAGCGCTGCCCAGGACCCCAGGCTCAGTGCCAGCCCTAATCCCAGGGTCCAAGGTCCAGAGCTAGCGGGACCGGGCCAGAGCCGCCTGTGTGGAGCTGTCCAGCACCCCGAGGCGGGGCGTGTGCCCCCCGGCCCGCCCCAGCCGCCTCCGCCCGCCCGCCCTGTCAGCGCCACTGCGGCTCGGCGGGCGCGTCACGTGGCTGGCGCGGCGCGGCCTCCCGGCTCCAGGCTCCGGCGAGGGGCCGGCGGGAGGACAGACGGACCCACCGACGCACCCTCCTTGGCACCGTGCGGCGCAGCGCGGGGCGGCCCGGGGACCGACGGGCAGGGCGCGCCGGGGCATGGGCGCGCCGGGGGTCTCCGTGCGCAGGCCGGGCTGGGCGAGCCGGCCGCGGCTCGGGGACAGCGGCGGGCGACGGTCCTCCCCGGCGACCGCCGCTGAGCCCCCGCGGGGCCCGTGACGCCGCGGCCGATGTGGCCCCGCGCGTTGCGGGCCTGCACCGCCGCCGCACAAAGACGCCGCCGCAGCCGCCGTCCGCACCCGGGCCGCAGCCGCCGCGCCAGCCCTAGCCCCAGGCGGAGCCCCGGCCGCAGGGCAGCAGGCGCCCGCGCGCGGCTCGCCCCGGCATGGAGAAGCGCGCGGCCGCGGGGCCGGAGGGGCGCCGGGCGCCAGGGCGCCGCTCGCAGTCGTCTGCCTGGGTGAGTGGGCCGCGCGGGGCCGGCCAGGGTAGGGCTTGGAGCCCGCACTGCGATGGCTCCCGTGCCCGGGCTGCAGAGCACGCAGCTCCCCAGCACCCTTGGGCTACTGAGGAGGGCGACTCCCACAAAGCGGCACTCCAGGCCCCAGAGCTAGCGGGGGTGGGGTGGGGAGTGGGGGCGGTGGGAGCCAGAACGCCGGCCTTGGCTTCCTAGGGGAGGCTGGGGTTTGCCTGTCGCTTTCAGGCCGGCTTGCCTGAGCTGTGCTCTGGCCTCCGGAGCTGCGGACAAAGGCCTGGACTGCTGCTCCCCGCAGAAGAAACCGTTTCCTGCCTGGAGTCAGGGCAGGCCTGGGAGCTAGCCAAAGATGGAGAATCAGCTTGGGGGCTGGGGGGCTGGGGGAGGCAGATGTGAGAACTCATTTTCCCATTGTGTCTTCCTAGACCCAGATGGCCATAGGCTGTTCAGCCCTAAGGGGAGTGGGAGTCTGTTCTGGGGAGGGCCAAGAACCTGCCGGGACTGGAACCTAGGTTAGAAGGCTCCTTCCCAGACCAGGACATTTTTTTTTTGGGTCCACTTTCTCGGGGCCCATTGCTGGAGAGGGGAAGGAAAGAGTTAAATCCTCAACCCACATGGCTCTTTATTTACCTTGATGAAGGAGGGAGGCCCTGAAGAGCTGGGGTCATTAGGGGACACCCTATGATGTCACCGTTGAGGGCCCAGGAACCTGACAGGCTCCCTGAAACCACTGAAATGATAAGTTGGACGGGGAGCTCATTCATTTTAAGTTGTAACTCTCATCTGGCCTCCAAGAATACAGAAGAGTGAGTGTGTGTGTGTGTGTGTGTGTGTGTATGTGTGTGTTACTGCACAGGCTGGATGAGCTGTCGAAGTAATGGCATATGCCCAACGTGCCTGCTTCATATGCTGTGGGTGGCCATGGCATCTGGGTCCTGGCTGTAGTGTTTCCCAGGTGGGCAGGGCAGAGGTAAGATTTAAGATTCTCCTTGCTCAGGAGATGTCCATGTCTGGGTCTAGCAGAGCCTGGATGCCCTGGGGTGGGGATGGGGTGACTCCCTGTTTCTTCACCAAATGGAGAATGACTGCTCTAGAGACGAATACCTCAATCAGGGAGGGGATGCCCTGATCCCCAGGAAGTTAAATTTGCTTCTCACTTGGCCTAGACTCACTTGTTTCAGTCTGGAGCCCTTGAAGCAAAACAGTAGATGGAGGCTAAGGACATTCCTGTGGAGGTGGACCCTTACTGTGGTGGGAGCAGGCAAACTCTGCCTTTAGGATGGTGGGATGCCCATCAAAGGAGGAAGCCCTTCGGGTGGTAGAAACCCTCTTGAAATGCAAAGTTCTTGGGACTAAACCTAAGTGATGGGTAGCCTCAAGCCTGACAGAAAACCAGCTGATTCTGAAACCCAGGACAATACAGTCAGGCTAGCACACTGCTGTTTCTGGCTGTGGGTGTATGAGGGCAGGTCCTAAGACCTCTGAGTTCCTCGTCTTTGCCTATCCCAGATGGAACAGAGCTGGGAGGGAGGGTTTCTGGCAGTGATGTGGGCCATGCCCAGTGAGATAAAGGGGCCTCCCTTGATTTCAACTGTATTGTCCTGTGTTCACTGCAGCCCAAACATGTGCCCTGGAGTCCAAGTCCCTTACTGATGCCTCTTTGTGTCTTCCACAGTGAACCTCTTTCTCACTGGGAGGCTCAGCAGTGCGGTTCCTGCCTTAGGTGAGTTAAGCCCCTTTCTCAGGACGGCCTTCAGTCTGGGCTGTACCCTGTGGCCATCAGGCTTCTGGTTGGAAAAACCTCCCCCTGTGCACCTTTACAGCACCACAAAGGAGCTGTTGGCCTTAAGCAAACTTAACTTTGGTGAGCCTTGATTTCTCTGGTAAAATAGGTGAAATGCCAGACTACCGCAAACTTGGCCATTAGTGTCCACTGAAGCAATAACCTAAGATGTTCAGAAGGGATCTGGTGCTCTGTGGCTTGGTACTACCACAGACTGTCAAAATCCCTGTCTAGTTGATAGATGTGCCTCTTGTGGGTGGTGGCATTCCTGAGGGACCCTGGATGCTCATGTGTATTAAAATCATGCCTAGGCTTTACTTATAGAGGTAAGATTAATGTTGCCCCAGAGACCAGTACCACTGAGGGGAAAAAAAAAAAAAAAAAAAAAGCTGGACCTTTAAGACTGATTTGGTGGCACAGGCCTGTAATTCCAGCTACTCAGGAGACTGAGGCAAAAGACTGAACTTAAGGACTGCTTAGACTACAAAGTAAGTTCAAGGAAAGCCTGGCTGACTTTGTGAGACTGTCTAAAACTTTTTTTTTTTAAGGGCTGGGGATGTAGTTCAGTGGTAGAACACCTGCCTAGAATCCCCCAGTGAGGAGCAGGGGGTGTGGTTTAGTGGTAGAGCCCCTGCCTAGAATCCCCCAGTGAGGGGCTGGGGTGTGGCTCAGTGGTAGAGCCCCTGCCTAGAATCCCCAGTGAGGGTCTGGGGTGTGGCTCAGTGGTAGAGCCCCTGCCTAGAATCCCCAGTGAGGGGCTGGGGGTGTGGCTCAGTGGTAGAGCCCCTGGCTAGAATCCCCCAGTGAGGGCCTGGGGTGTGGTTCAGTGGTAGAGCCCCTGCCTAGAATCCCCCAGTGAGGGGCTGGGGTGTGACTCAGTGGTAGAGCCCCTGCCTAGACTCCCCCAGTGAGGGGCTGGGGTGTGACTCAGTGGTAGAGCCCCTGCCTAGAATCCCCCAGTGAGGAGCAGGGGGTGTGGCTCAGTGGTGGAGCCCCTGCCTAGAATCCCCCAGTGAGGGGCTGGGGTGTGCTCAGTGGTGGAGCCCCTGCCTAGAATCCCCAGTGAGGGGGAGGGGTGTGGCTCAGTGGTGGAGCCCCTGCCTAGAATCCCCAGTGAGGAGCAGGGGGTGTGGCTCAGTGGTGGAGCACTTGCCTAACCTGGGATCAAGCCTTAGTAGGTTTGGCCAGGCTGACTCAGGATGAGGGGAAGGCAGAAGCCCCAGCTTTCATTGTGGTTTCCAGGAGAAAGGCAGAGAATCAGGCAAACAACTTAGAAAGCTTAGAATGGCCAGTTGGAGTCATTCTGGAGGCTAATTCTAGGGCAGGTTCTGACTGGCTGGTACCTGGCCCTGGGATTCTTCAGGGCAGAAGAGTGTATTGGCTTGTGTGTGAGGGTCTGGAGGCTGGTGGATAAGAACACAGCCCTGGATCGACTGACTGCTCTGCGTGTGACAGGCTTGTTCTGGACAAGCCAGCTTGCAGCAAAGAGGTCAGCATGTACGGTGCGGGAAAGCAGTGAGAAGTGCTGGCCTCTTGCCTGTCGGTGTTGCTGGCCATCTGATGGCTGTCTGAGCTCTGATCTGGTGTCAGGAGAGGGAAGAGCAGCCACCGATACCCCTCCTTGGTGGTGGCGAGGCTCCCGCCGTTTGGAGAATGAATAGGTTGGGTAGCTGTGAGGCGGGTGACTTCTTTAGTCAACGTATGGCCATCTTCAGCAAACCCTAAAATGATGTTTAGTGCCAGGTGTGGCGTTGCACGCCTGTAACCTAGCACTGGGGAGGCTGAGGCAGGAGAGTTGCAAGTTCCAGGCCAGCCTGGGCTACATGGAGAGACCCCGCCTCAAAAGTAAAGCAAAGGTTTCAAAGGCTAAGTAATTGGCAGAAGTACACTGAGTCACAGTGCCTCGGGGTGTGGTCAGTAAGGATGTGTGACCCCAAGTCTGGCGACTGGAACTTGTGTTGTCTCTAGTGCCACAGCGTGAAGCGGGAGCCATGTGGCATGTCAGGTTTTAGGTCTGAGCCCATGACACTCCAGGTGGGTAGAGCTATCTGGTGGTGATCACAAGGATTATGGGAGGCGGGCAGAAGCATGGTGGAGATGTTCACAGAGTCCAATTTCCCTGCCTGTCTAGAAGACTGGGTTTCTGCTCCCCACAATCCTCTCTGTACCCCAGCTCTGTGTTTTTCTACAGCTGGGCCTCCTCTGCTGACCCAGGCTGGCCCAGAGCCCTGCCTTAGTCAGCACTGACCAGCCCGGCCCCACTTGCTGTACTGACCACAAAGGACAGCTCAGTTTCACATCCCGTTTCCAGGAAAGCACTGACTAGGTCAGGTGTCTGTGGCCAGGGTACGGTGCGGGAAGCGGGGTGAGCGAAGGCTGATATCTTGCAAGCGTGAACCCCAAACCGGCGGATGGGCATTGCTGTTCAGATGTGTCCCCCAGGTTTGCAGAGGTGGTCCTCAAGGGACAAGGGAGTGCCTGGGAGAGAATGACCCGGGTCCTCATGTTTGGCTTCCTTAGCTGTGCAGACCTGAGGCCCAGCAGAGCGTCATCACTCACTTCCACAGTGGTTGTTCACACATTGGTGTCTGTGTGTGAGGTCCTTGATGTGGGGAGCAGGATGCACAGCTTGCATGGCAGTGACAGGTGGTAGGGTGGATCCTCGTGTCCCTGGAGTCCAGTTCTGATCCCTCTGGCATTGCTGACCAGCTTCTCCCTGGCCTAGTCGGCCCCTCCCAGCATGGGCCTCATGACTGCATTTCCAAATACTTTCTCTGTGGTCCTACCGTCTCCTAGCCCTTTCTCAGCCTGCACCAGATGCATTTTGTGCCTCAGCCCAACCCTTGCTCCTCCTGTGTCAGGTCCTCCCTGGATCAAAAGACCTACCTCCTGAGTCCTGCATCCTGCTGCTCCCACTGTGATGCTAGGGAGGTCTGGATCAAGTTCACACCATCTCCTACTAGTCAGTCAGGCATTGGCCAAGTGCCTGGGGGTGAGAGAAGCCTGCTGGCAGGTTATAACATGCAGGTTGTCCCGGTTACCAATAGCTTCTGGAAATCAGATCTACAAGTCATGCTGCATCCGGCCCTGCCCCTGCCCTCTCAGAGGATTTGACAATTCTTCAGACCCACGACTAAGACACTGCCTATAAAACTGCTGTTTATCCCTTTCCTATATAGTCACTGAGAGCTCAGACAGTCTCCTGTAAGAGCAAAGGTTGGCCTCCACCTGAACATCAAAGGGACCTCCCTGACGCCCCAACACCCCCAGCATCTCTCCTATACCAGTATCCCATGAACAGTCCTGTTTCTGCTCTGACCTTACTATACCCTGTCAAATCCTCACCCCCACAAGACATTCCTGTAGACTCCTCTGCCCCACTGGTCTGTCCATCACATGACTGTCTGCCTCGAGACTGTCTCTCTCTCTCTCTCTTTTTTTTCTCGAGACAGGGTTTCTCTGTGTAGCTTTGCGCCTTTCCTGGGACTCACTTGGTAGTCCAGGCTGGCCTCGAACTCACAGAGATCCGCCTGCCTCTGCCTCCCGAGTGCTGGGATTAAAGGCGTGCGCCACCACCGCCCAGCAAGACTGTCTCTTTCTTGATTGTTTCTAACCATAGCAACATTCTCCAGCTCTACTTCTACAGACGTATAAGGTGCATCCTCACACAGGGATACATATGGCCATGAAGGTTAGGCCTAGGCCCTAGTGTGGTGCATTGGGGTGGAGATGAACCTACTGTCTTGGAGAATTGGGGATCAGCGTGTTGAGCAAGCTAGACACATCTCCAAGCTTACTGCCAAGTAGTCAAGAGCCCTTCATGGAGCTCCCAGGGTAGACTTGATGTGAGACCCAAGTAGTAGTTGTAGAATCATGGTCCGGTACCCATGACACCCCCCAGAGATGAGGAAACAGTTAACAGTGATGCTCTGTGGGCCTTATAGGATAGAGGGTTTGTGAAAAGGCTGAGTTGGGCTGGCAGTGGTCCAGTTGTCTGGACAGACAGGCCACCTAAACCCTCAACAAATGTGGGTGCAGATGGACAAGTGTTCTGGCTGAGACAGGAAGAAAGCAAGATGTTGATTTAGGACCTTGATGGAGTCTGTGTAGGAGAAACACACCCCCAATCTCACTGGGCTCTGCCCACCAGGAACCACTCACCCTGCACCTCAGGAAGGAGAAATCCTCCAGGTCATATGAGGTGGACACCGAGGTCTCCACAAGATCCTCCGGTTAGTGGCTTTATTTGTCGGCAGGAGCCAGGTCCAGCCTGGGGGCACCTGCAGGTTCTCTTGAGACCCTGTTCTGCTAGCTTTGGCTCCTGGGCTGGAAGTGGAGTGCACAGCTCCTGTTTCCTTGGCGAAACACCTGAGACTGGGGAGGGAGGCTGCATCCTCGGGCCACGTGTGAGCATCAGGAGCAGAGGAGCTGGCATGCACCTCACTGAGCTGGTACCCTTGATGCCGCAGAGAATGAAGCTCTGAGGATGGCCACCCCCACATTAGGGACAAAGGTGGCCTTCTCTTCCCTCCTTTTGTTTCTCCTTCCTGTTTCTTCTTTCTCCTCCTTCTCCTTCCCATTTCTCTCCACTCCTCCCTCAAATCCTTTTTTCCTTTCTTCCTTTGGTCCTTCCTTCTTTCCTTTTTTCCTTCTTTCCTTCCTTCCTTCCTTCCTTCCTTCCTTCCTTCCTTCCTTCCTTCCTTCCTTCCTTCCTCTCTCCCTTTTCTTTCTTTCTTTTCTTCCTCAGGGTCTCATGTAGTCCATGCCAGCCTAGAACTCACTATATAGCCCAGGCTGGCCTCAAAATCAGGCTCCTCCTGCCTCAGCTTCCTGTGTGCTGTGAGCCACCACACCTTGTTCAAAGATGGCATTTCTGACTTAGCTCTTTGATGTTCTTGTGAGTAGATTGGATAATAGGATGCTCATAAGGTACTGGACTGGCCATACATACATACAGCTGGGCACCTGCTGTATGGCAGGCACTGTGCTGGCCCCTGGGTGTCAGGCCAGAGTGTCCCAGCCTGCCCTCCTCTGGGGACTTGTCATCAAACAGTTTCTGGAACAATAGGGAAGTGACTATTGTGGCAGAGGCGAGGAGGAGAAGAGGGGCAAAGGATAGGGGCTCCATTGGGGGTGACATGGTGAGGGCTTCTCTACAAAGGGGCCCCAAAGAGCTGAAGCTGAGGGGTCCTTCTGCAGCGCTTCCCAGTCAGAGGCCACACTGGAGAGAATGACTTTTCAGAGGCATCATGACAGGTGCCTGGAGTCCACTGAGGAAGTAAACTCGGAGAGAGCCTTGCTCTTCCCTCTGTAAAGTGGGCCGGCCTTTGTAGCAGGTTGGATTAGATAAACATTTGGAAGTCACGGCAGGGATGCAGCTGAGTGTAAGGGAGGGAGAGCCCATGCAGCAGGGCAGGTGTGGTGTCTCTCACTCATGCTGGCTAATAATGGCTTTATCTTCATTCCCTCATGTGGCATTCAGTTGACGCTCCATAAATGTTTGGGAACTTAGGTTCTCCTGCGGTGAGAGGTTGAGCCCACCAAAGGACCAGGTGAATCCTGACTCTGCTACTAACTGGCTGTGTGCCCTGGAAAACATTTACCTTCTCTGAGCCTTATTTCTTTACCTGGCTAGGATATCTACCTCCAGTGTCTTTTCACATATTTTAGATAAAAATCTCAAATTTTAAATGAAAAAAGATTTATTTTTACTTATGTGTGTAATGTGGGGGAGGATGGGCTGCACATATGTGTGCAGAGGCCAGAGAGGGCATTGGATCCCCTGGAGCTGGAGTTACAGGCAGTTGTGAATTGCCCACCAGGGGTGCTGGGAACCAAACGCTGGTCCTCTGCAAGAGCAGCAAGTGCTCTTAACCACTGAGCCATCCCCTCAAGTCCCCCAAACCCAACTTTATACAAAGTGTGCTGAGACCCAGACTACACTAGCAGCCAGGTCTGGACGTTGCCACCTGCCTTCACGTCACCAGGGGTTCTGTATAAATTCTGTGTTTTCAGCCCCAGCCTGCGAGGTGCACAGGGATGGCATGCCTGTCAACTTTTGCTTGGGGCATAGTAGGTGTCCAGTAAGATGCATCAGATGACAAAGCCCCTCTTTTCCTGGCACCGTGTTATTTTTTAATATTTGTTTATTTAATTTTATGTGCACATGTGTGTGCCTGAGCGTATGTTTGTGCCTCGCATGTGTGCAGGAGCCCATGGAGGTCAGAAGAGGGCCTTGGATCCCCTGGAACTGGAGTTACAGATGGTCGTGAGCAGCCATGTGGGTGCTGAGAATTGAACCCGGGTCCTCTGCAAGAGCAGAAAGTGCTCTTAACCGCGGATCCATCTCTTTAGCCCCCTTGGGGCTGTGTTCCACACGGTCACACAGGACACTGTAGTAGGATGGCCTGTGGAGGCCTCCATGCAGAAGGTTGATTTGTAAGACCCCCACTAAGCTGAGGTTTTGAGACCTCACATGGCATGTGCTGGGTGCCAAGGGGAATTAAACATGTCTTGCTCTTTGTCCTACTGAAGTGGGGGGCGGAGACTGGACACACAGGGTCAAGACTCCACTATACTACAGGACTGGGCTACACTGCTTCAGGTCTAGAGGGTCCCTCCTTGAGTTCCACCCACACATGACTTCATGAAGACTTGAACTGTGGACTGGCTGGGCCTAGTGGAAGCTTGTGTTCAAGCCATGAGCAGAGTACCCCACCAAGCCTGCTTTCCACCCATAGGTGAGCGGACATTTCTCGGCCTTCTCTCCCAACAGCTGCCTGCAGTGGGAAGTTGGAACAGCACACTGAACGGCGAGGGGTCATCTACAGCCCAGCCTGGCCCCTCAACTACCCGCCGGGCACCAACTGCAGCTGGTATATTCAGGGTGACCGTGGTGACATGATCACCATCAGGTAAGCGGAACCTCTGTGCGACTGCGCGTGTGTGTAGGCCTAGCAGGTGTGGAGGGCACACACATGTGGGTGTGGACAGGTGTGATGTGCAGAAGCCCAGGACTTAGCAGGGATGATGATGATGATGATGATGATGATGATGATGATGATGATGTGTGTGTGTGTGTGTGTGTGTGAGGTATGTATGTGTTAGGTGTATAGACACATTTAGGAACAGACAGCTGAGAGACCTGTGTGGCCATGTGTGAGCTATAAGCCTGCGTATGTGAGCATATGCGTATGTGAGCATATGATCATTTAATCGCCCACTTCCTTGGCTGGGTGCTCTGAGCTGGGCCACTTCCTGTACTGAGACTTCTCTTTTCAGTCCCCCAAAGTGAGCCTGAGGAGCTGGTGGGCAGTCTGGCTGCTTAAGGTGGCAAAGGAGTTTGTTTCTGTCCTGAGGAGTGGCTTGAGGCCAGACTGGCACGGAGCCCAGGCCAGGGTTTCTGCAGGGACCTCAGGTGGTCCCTCAGTGAATGGAGCTGTAGATACGGGCAGAGGGTGACAGCGAAAGGTGCTAGTGAGTGTCACTGAAGAGCTAGAAACCCGGACCTAGGGTGATCATGGGACATTTGGCTAGGGAGTCTCCATGGGTTCTGTGTGCCACACTTGTAAATGCTACAATCCAGAAGCCTGCCCCACCGACCAGGTCTACTTCCTCCATAGATCTGAAGGCTAGGAATGGGATGGGTATGAGCGGAGCCTGTTCTGGTTTCTGTGCCTATTTTGCTCAGCTCTGATGCCAGTGTTTCACCTGGGCAGCTTGCAGTCACCCAGCTGCAGTGTGGGGTAACCCCGTGGGCAGAGTTCCACCTTCAGTGTGCAGTCCTGGGAGTTTGTGCAGTCCAGTTGACTCAGGATGGGAGGGATCTGAGCCCTTGGTTACCACCCTTTAGGGGACCGTGTCAGAGGGCTGCTGACACTCCAAACTCAGTTTTGAGCTGGGGGTGCTATGTGTGTGCTCATGGGGCAGAAAGCTGGAAGGGAGTGGACTGATGGATGCGGCCCATGGATGCCATGATCTCTCATGGAGCTGCCTCTGGACCCTGGGGTCGGGGCAGAGTGGGCCCTGGGGGCTGAGAGCGTAGAGCCAGGCAATTTGGGAGCTACAAGGAGGGCCACTGGGTGAGACGGAGCTAGCCTTTGCCATGCGCTCCAGCGTGACTGCTGCTGGCCCGTCCTGGGCCATGAGGCCCCTGTCCTCCTCCCCATCCCTGGGGTCCCCTCTGCCCCACAGTTTCCGGAACTTCGATGTGGAAGAATCCCACCAGTGCTCCCTGGACTGGCTCCTGCTGGGCCCCGCAGCTCCACCTCGCCAGGAGGCCTTTCGCCTCTGCGGCTCGGCCATCCCACCCGCCTTCATCTCTGCCCGCGACCACGTCTGGATCTTCTTCCACTCAGACGCCTCCAGCTCCGGCCAGGCCCAGGGCTTCCGCCTCTCCTATATCCGAGGTGATGCAGCAAGCTTTTCCTCTGGCCCCGGTTTTCTGCGAGGGCTCCCCTTGCCTCCCTTACTAATCCTGGGGTAGGGGTAGGGCTGATGTCTGGGGGTGCTTCAGCGTCTCTTTGGGTAATTGACCCCAGTTTGCAGGAAGTGAACCTGCCCTCAGCCTAAGCTCAGCTCCGATACTGAACCTAGCCTTCCGTCCATGAGTCTGGGCCCCGTAGGTGGCCCTGCTTCTTTGTACAGAGCCCCAGTTGGGACTGAACCCATTTGCCTGCTCCCAGCCTCAGGCCTGGTGCTCGAAAGAGGCTCATCTTGTCCCTCTTTGCCTCCAGGGAAGCTGGGCCAGGCCTCCTGCCAGACAGATGAGTTCCGCTGTGACAACGGCAAGTGTCTGCCTGGCCCCTGGCAGTGCAACCTGGTGGATGAGTGTGGAGATGGCTCGGATGAGGGTAACTGTTCAGCACCCGCCTCGGAGCCGCCAGGCAGCCTGTGCCCCGGGGGAACCTTCCCATGCAGTGGAGCCCGCTCCACGCGCTGCCTGCCGGTTGAGAGGCGCTGTGACGGCACACAGGACTGTGGTGACGGCTCCGATGAGGCTGGCTGCCCCGACCTAGCATGCGGCCGCAGGCTGGGCAGCTTCTATGGTTCCTTCGCCTCTCCAGACCTGTTTGGCGCTGCCCGCGGGCCTTCGGACCTTCACTGCACGTGGCTGGTGGACACACAGGACCCTCGGCGTGTGCTGCTGCAGCTGGAGCTGCGGCTGGGTTATGATGACTATGTCCAAGTGTATGAAGGCCTAGGCGAGCGTGGGGACCGTCTCCTGCAAACACTCTCCTACCGCAGCAACCACCGGCCTGTGAGCCTTGAGGCGGCGCAGGGCCGCCTCACCGTGGCCTACCATGCTCGTGCCCGCAGTGCTGGGCATGGCTTCAATGCCACGTACCAGGTGAAAGGCTACTGCCTTCCATGGGAGCAGCCGTGTGGGGGCAGCAGTGAGGGGGACGATGGGAGCACCGGGGAGCAGGGCTGCTTCTCAGAGCCACAGCGCTGTGACGGCTGGTGGCACTGTGCGAGTGGCCGGGACGAACAGGGCTGCCCCGCATGCCCTCCGGACCAGTACCCCTGTGAGGGTGGCAGTGGCCTGTGCTATGCACCTGCCGATCGTTGCAACAACCAGAAAAGCTGCCCCGACGGCGCCGATGAGAAGAACTGTTTTTCCTGCCAGCCGGGCACCTTCCACTGTGGTACCAACCTGTGCATCTTTGAGACATGGCGCTGTGATGGCCAGGAGGACTGCCAGGACGGCAGCGATGAGCATGGGTGCCTGGCCGCCGTGCCCCGCAAGGTCATCACCGCTGCCCTCATTGGCAGCCTGGTGTGCGGACTGCTGCTTGTCATCGCCCTAGGCTGTGCCTTCAAACTCTACTCACTGCGCACGCAGGAGTACAGGTGGGCACCACGTGGTGGCAGGAGCCCCAGTTCCTAAGTCTCCCTGGAGAAAATCTCACCACATTCCACGCTATGGGTTTGGGTCATCCCAATACAGGAAGACTGTTCTCGTGTGTGCATGCAGGGGTCCGGATGCAAGGGTGGGGTTCCTAAATCCTGCCGTGATGGCAGGTGTCTATCATTCTTCCCTTCTGCCCGTTGCTTTCAGGGCCTTTGAGACCCAAATGACACGTTTAGAGGCAGAGTTTGTGCGGCGGGAGGCCCCCCCATCCTACGGCCAGCTCATCGCACAAGGCCTCATCCCCCCGGTAGAGGACTTTCCTGTCTACAGCGCGTCCCAGGTGAGCCTCCATGAGTTTGAGATCCTACAAGGCCCAGGTTTCTTTCCTGCTGGGTCTGAGAGCCCCCAAGACCAGGAGGCCCCCGGGCCAGCTAGGGCTAGGGTGTTTGGAGTGGGGCAGGTAGAGGAAGCTCAGATTAGTCTCTGGTCTGGAAGGGGGTTGTTCCCAAATGACCTGGCCCCTACCTTAGCCGCTCCCCACCCCTAGGCTTCAGTGCTGCAGAACCTTCGCACAGCCATGCGACGGCAGATGCGTCGGCATGCCTCCCGCAGGGGGCCATCCCGCCGCAGGCTCGGCCGCCTCTGGAACAGGCTCTTCCACCGCCCACGGGCGCCGCGAGGCCAGATCCCGCTGCTGACGGCTGCGCGTACCTCACAGACCGTGCTGGGTGATGGGCTCCTCCAGGCAGCACCGGGATCTCTCCCAGACCCCCCAGCACCCCATACAGACACGGGCAGCCCCAGGGAAGCTGGAGATGGGCCGCCCAGCGGCCCTGGCCACGTGCCAGAAGTGGGGCCTTCAGTGCCACCCCCACCCTTGAACCTGCGAGACCCAGAGTACAGGCCAGAGGACAAGGAGAGAAAGGCCTGTGAGGACCCTCCGGAAGACAGCCCAGCCCCCGTGGACACACCTCCAGAGCCCTGCTTGGCCCAAGACCCCTACCCCCAGACTCCCACTGCCAGCAGCATCCAAGATCCCCACTCACCAGAGTCACTGGGAGTCTGCAGGAGCCCCCCACCAACCTGCTCCCCAATATTGGAGGCTAGTGACGATGAAGCCCTGCTGGTCTGCTGACCCATTGGACACGCTGGTGACTGCCACAGCCCCGCTTTGTAACCAGGGAATACACAGTCATTTCTACCCTGCCTCTGCATTCTTTCTTACAAACAGAGGCCCACCTAGCATCCCCGGTGGAAGGCCTGGGCGCTCAGCCAGTGGGCTACCTCTGCACGCCCATAGCCCTGATGGGCATTGCTGGCAGGGGCTTAGGGGCCCATTAGTTGGCCTGGGAAGGAGGGTGGGGTGATAAAACCAGCTTTGAGGTTGGCAAGAGCACAGCCCCCGGGAGTCTCATGTCAAATTGCTCCCTGCGACTCTAATCTGGGGATTCATTTCCAGAAAAGCAGGAGAGCCAGAGCCAGGCTTTCCGCAATGTTTTCTGTGGCTTCTCAGTTCATTCACCCGGCAGTGGCACCAGCTGCCCATCCCAGAACTCTGCCAGGAGCTGTAGTTGAGGCCCGAAAAGGTCATGGGGGGTGTTGGACCTCATTCATGGTGAGTGCGTTATTCATCCTTCCCCACAGGGCCCCTGGGGGAGATGGGCTAGTGGCTGCTGTCCTATCCTCATGCCTGTGGCGGCAGCAGGGGCCTGGCTAGGCTGGGGCCCTTTGCCCACTGGCTGCTGGGTCAGTCCCTAAGCATAATGGTAAGACTGAAAATATGAGAGAGGATGACCATGACAGAGGCCATTCTATGGTTTCTCAGGATACAGAAGCTAAGGTACTGAGTGACAATGGTAACATCTATCCTGTCCTGCTTCAGAGCCCAAAGCCAGGGCAACGCTGTGCTGTCAGAAGTGGTAGCATTCACTTTGGTGATTGATGGGAAGGATAGCCCCAGCTAGGGATTTCTGGGTTATTCTGGGTGGCTGAGCTCAAGGTGGGATGGAGGGTCACAGGTGGAGTCTCACTGTCTCCTATGGGCCCCATGGAGCCAGCCTCAGGCTCCAGTAGCAAAACTCGCCAGAAAACTCCCTCCATAGTACCTTCCTACCTAGCAACCGATATGCCATGCTGAGCCCCACGGACCCCCTCGTGCACAGCAACAACCAGCCCTGTTTATTTACAGGCTTTTTGGGAGAAGCTAGCAGGGCAGTGCTAAGGCAGGAGACCCGACCCCAGTGGCCGGTCCCTTACAATAGGCCTCGAAGGGTCGGATCTCTCTCTTTTTTTTTTTTTCCAGAAAAAAAATTTTTTAAAACAAACAAAACACAAAACCCTCCTCAATAAACAACATGTAAACAGAATCAGCTGTTTCAGTCTCTACAAGGTCTCATTGTGTCTTCAAGGGCTTGTCCGTGATGGGCAATGGGGAGGCCTGGCCCATGGGGCCATTTTCCTCCTCCTCCAGGGAGCCCTGGGGGTAAACCACGAAACACAGCTCCTGGCCCCAGCGTGTCATGGACTCTAAGAACAGACAGATAGATCACGGTTGATCCTTTGAGACAGGGATGACCCTAACTCCATACACCTCCTTTGGGCAGGGAGTCGCTTCCTTTGCAGATGGATCCTGGCCACATCTCCATGTAGCAGGGATTTTGAGGGAGGTCACTGGGTCCTTTGTCACCAGCCAGGCTGGTCGAAGGCCCTTGTTCTGGGGTGGGATCAAAGAGATGCCCACCCTCCCCCCAAGAGTCATGGTGGCGGCTCACCTGTGAGTCTGTGCACACACTTTGGTTTGCTTCTCCAGAACACTCCCAGGAAGAAGATGGGGACCCCAGTGAGGATGATGATGACACCGACCCCACAGACCATGGGCTCCGAGATGAAGCTGAAGACCAGTAGGAATGCCCAGAACACCAAGTACGCAACAGGAATGAGGAGGTTCACCTAACAGAGAAAGGATGGACAGGAGCACCGGGGAAGGACATCGCCCTAGCTCTCCTTCCCGAACCACCCTGGGGATCAGAGGCACTCTCTCCATCTCTTGGGAACCAGGGCCTGCATTGGCCCCTCTGGTTGCAGCCCAGTGCACTGGGGAGCAACTCCTGGGTTGACCAGTTGGCTGAACTGCTGAGGCTGTCTATTTGAGGAGTGCTGAGCTATCTGTTGCCGTTTGCATTTGGCTGCAGCTCAACTATTTTTTGGTGCTTCATATTTCAGGCAATCTTCAGTATTTATATACAGATGGGGGCTTTTCTGTCACTCTTTCATGTGAGATCATGAGAATGCCAGGCTCTGTCATTGGCAGTCCATGTCACCTTGGTCTCATTGTCCCTGTCTGTGGACTGGGAATATTAAAAGCACATGCTTCCTGGGGCTATGAGGAGAGAATATGTCAGTGCATGGAAAGCCCTGCGCTCTGCAAATGCTGTAGTCCTGGTCGTTGTCACCCACACCTGCCTCTGAGGCTCAACTTGGCCCTGGTTATTTCCAGCCTCACCTTGATGGGCCTGTGGAGTGCTGGCCGCCTCCAGCGCAGCACGAGCAGGCCCAGGATAGTGACTCCGTAGCAGAGGTAGTTGATGAAGGACACATAGTTGATGAGTGTGTATGTGTCACCCACGAGCATGATGACCGCTGTGGCCCCGCACTGGGAGAGGACCGAGGGCTGACAGCTGGCCTCCCACCTGCTTCTGGCCATCCCTGCAGGCTGCTCTGGGCCTTCCCACTCAGGTCAGGAGGTCAGGGAAGTCCCAGCCCTTTCCCACCCTCCATGGCTCATCTACCATAGGCAGGAATGAGTTTTGCCATTATTTAAAAACAACAACAACCACCCATTGCTAGATGTCTCTGGCTATGTGCACTGGCTGATCAGGTTCCCAAACTTACACAGACGAGGAGGGCAGGGATTGGGGTACAGCGTCTGACATGGATCATGGCCAGCAAGCTGGGCAAGTGTCCCTCTCGGGCTCCAGAGAAGCATAGCCTGGGTACAGGGAGGGAGATGGATAAAGACCAGAGTCTGGTGTTGGAGCTTCTCTGTGGCGCTAGAACCCAGCTGTCACCTTTGACCTCTGCCCTCTGCCCTCCTGGCCCTACCAGCTCTCCTCATGTAGTCTGTCTCCTGACTTTCTTTACCTCAGGATTGGGTTCAGATATTTGTTACTGGAGAATTCATTGCCTCAGCTTTCCCTTCCCAAGGTCCCTAGTGCAGCCTGCACCCAGCAAGGTTCCTACCTAGTCTTGCCAATACATCCTCTCCCCTCCCTCAGTCCAGTCACCTGGATGAGGTGAACAGGTAGCCATTGATCCCTCCAAAAGTAGACAGTGCCACAGAGACAGGCATGACCCACGAAAAGTAGCCCAGCAACTTCTCACCGAAGGTCTGCATGGGCACAGAAGAGAGGTGAGGCGTGAGGCTGGGTTTGGGGGGGGGCTGCAGGGGGCTGAGGTCCCCACTCACCACGGCCACTGCGTTGGAGGACAGCAGCTCCTGGGGGGACATGGCAGTGAAGTAGGCAACGTTGGTGAACGTGTACACGAAGGTGACCAGCGGGATGGAAATGAAGATGGCGCGAGGCAGGTTTCTGGGGACAGAGATTACAGTGTCAGTTCCCGTCCAGGGACGCGGCGCTGGGAGAGGGGGCGTGGCTTCGGGCAGGAAAGGGAACGGCATTGCTGCTGGGGACAGGCACATATTGCTGTCTGCCTTTCCCCCAAAGCCCTGTCTGAGCACAGAATGAGGCACAGAGGCCACTGGGATGAGGACATGTCATCCCCTGAGGGCAGGATCTAATTAATGTCTGGGTAGAAAGAAAAAATGCATATAGCCAAAGTCAGCGTGGAAAATCTCAAATGCCTTCAGAGCTCAGCCCTCAAGTCTGAGGTCTCCCTGGGGATTCTCCACAAACCCCTGCCCCCTCAGCTGCCACTGTCCCTGCCAAGGCCTCTGGCTGGGCATCAGAAGGAACATCACAGGCTCTGTCCTTCAGAACCATGTTGTGTGCATATGGATAATTTTGAACCAAATGTAAATCACCAACACCGCAGCATAATGATATTCAAGTCTTTCCAAGGTCCCAGGAGGGGCCCAGCTGCAGCTGCAGACCGGAAGAACATGGCCTCAGGACTCTCCTTCGAGCCTGTTGTCATAGCAGCAAGTGTGGTCAGCGGATGGCCAGTCTGAACCTTGGGTACCAGCAGATCTGTGAGGACCACTGCTTCCCTACCAGTGCCTGTCCAGGTGCGTCACTCACTTGCGAGGGTCAACCAGCTCCTCGGTGACATAGTTGAGAAAGTTCCAGCCGCTGAAGGCAAAAGAACCTTGCAGGAAAGCCAGGGCAAGGTGACCCACGGACGGTGTCATCCAGAACGTGAAGGCATTGGTGGGCCTCAGCTCTTCAAAGTGTCCTGGGGAGTCCAGATGTCAGGGGTTAGCACCCCCCCCCCAATTCTCTCCAATGCTCCCACCCTGGTTCTACCTTGGAAGATCTGGACAAAGCCAACACCAATGATGAGTGCCAGTGCCAACAGCTTCCCGCCGGTGAAGATATCCTGGATGCGCGTGGCCCAGCGCACACTGGAGCTGTTCACCCATGTCAGGAGCACTAGAGAAGAAAGGGGTGTGGGCACCTGAGGCCAGACAACAAGGGGCACAGACTCTTCAGCAGCCAGCACCCTGGGGCTGGAGGTAGATGTTACAGGTGACGGCACGTAGAGGTTCCCACCCCACCTTCCTCCCAGCGGAGTGCCCAGAGAGTATCATGGGGGTGGGACAGCCAGCTGCTCTGAGGACAGAGGCTCAAAGACACTCACTCAGGCAGGCCATGGAGAGTACTCGAGAGGCTGTGGCCGGGGGAATACAGTTGGGAAAGACAGGCTGAAGCACATAGTTGGAGAAGGTCATGGAGATGACAGCCAGGCTGGTGGGGTACATGATGAGGACAGCACTCCAGAGCAGGAGGAATCTGTAAGCAGTGAGGGCCAGCATGGTAGAGGGCACCCTCAGTCCTCCTACCCACACCTGCCTGGCCCAGATGGGAGGGTCTGGGACAGAGGAGGACCAGATCCCGCCCCCCCCCCCCAGAGCTGGTGGGCTGCCAGAGGCTGGGGAGGTGGGTATTGGAACAATTGGAAATTGATCCCAGGCTGCCCCCTGAACCCAGGCAGGCAAATCCCAGCCCTCAAGCTATAGCATTATCTGGGGCTCTCAGCACTTTGTGGCTTAAGATGGTTGATGGTGAGCAATGTTCCTGCCTTGACTTTGGAAGAAGAGTGATTTATGTCCCTTATTTATTATTAAAGACCCTCACCTTTGCAGTACCCTGCGGGAGACTGGGACTCTCAGCTTAGGAATATGCTCAAGGACTGCCTTCATCCAGAGAGGTGGTCCTGCCCGCACCCTTGGGGATGGTGTTAGCTAGCTCCCGGCTCACCGTTGAGGGTGAAGAGTCCCTTGGGACATGCCTCTCAATCCTCATCTTTAATCCACCCCCCCCCCCAGCTTTCTCATAACCCAACTCCTCGGCTTCTCAGGCATTACAGATCAACAGTCCATCCCCTCTGTTCATTCTTGCATTCCGGTTGCCCATGAAGTGGAGTCCCTGGAGTCCCCCTTTCTCTCACCCTCTCCCTGAGGATTTTCTCCAGACCCACAGTAACAGACTTCTGCTTTTGTGGGTCCTAGACCTTTCCACCCAAGACCCGACTGAGGGCCTCCTTCAACATGCCACAGACCTCCACAATAATACAAGTCCTGCCCAAGACTCCTTCTCTATTACTAAGACCATCGTCTCCGGAGCCTTTGAAATGGGACAGTGGGTGTCACCCCTGATGCACCTACCTGAACCTCATGACACATTGGCTACCATGTCCTCCTGGAGTAGGCTGGGACCTTAAGAATCTTCATTGAACTTGTCTAGACAACTACAGCAATTTCAATCCCCCATCTTCCCCAATCCTGCTATGAACCTGGCCTAGCCCCTGCCTACAGCAGACAGACTCCCTGGGCAGACCATTCTCTGACCATGCTCTCAGAGCCACGGAAGGATGCTCTCCTTGCTAAGGGGGCTGATAAAAACCATATCCTTTTTTTAAAAACAAGGCAGTGTAAATGGGGTTTCCCTACATGGTGTGCACCCCACTCTCTGCTGCATAGCTACTGACCTTTGTCATACCCTCAAAATAAGGGTCTTCTAGGTTGAATCCCATTTGAGGGGTTGTTCTGCTCTGCTCTGTGAGAAACTTGAGGTTGGGGACAACGTGTGTGTGAGTGTGTGTGTGTGTGTGTGTGTGTGTGTGTGTGCTCAAACAGGTGAAATACATGGGAGGACATCCTCTCTCCACTTACAGCAGACAGCTTGACTAGAATCAAGACCCTCCTGACCAGCATGCTAGCATCCTCTAGTGGCTTCAGAGAGTAAGCATCCCTCCCTCCATCAACGCCCCAAGGGGAGTGACCGGAAAGGGCATTCCATTTAAAAGGAGACACAGAAGTGGGTGCCCCTTTTCTGTCAGGCCTGTGATCCCAATGGGGAGGTACATGCAGGAGGATTGTGAGTTTAAGGTCAGTGTGGGTTATATAGTAAGACTGTCCCAGAATACCAGACCGAGTAAGAGAAAATAACAAGGTAAAGGAAGCCCAGAGAGGGCAAGGGTCTGAACCCAGAGAAATGGAGCAGGCATTGGTGCTGCCCACTCTAGCTGTGGAAGGCTGCCAGACACCCCCAGACACCATCTGCATCTACCCCTACTCCACAGTAGAGAGCGCATCCCCTGCCCTGCCAGAGTTTCACTCACCCAGCCAGGCCCCCGAAGATCTCAGTGACATAAGCGTAGTCCCCACCGGACTTGGGGATGGCGACGCCCAGCTCTGCATAGCAGAGAGAGCCTAGAGCGGTCACGCCCCCACCCAGGACCCAGACGAAGAGGGCCAAACCCACGGAGCCCGAGTGTTCCAGGACACCTTTGGGTGAGATGAAGATGCCTGAGCCAATGATGTTTCCTGTGGAGAGAGACACGGGCCGTCAGACTGAGGACCAGTCAGTGGCTCAGGCTTCCTGGGGGTCGGAGGCCCAAGATACTTCAGTGACGAAGGAAGCCTTCGTCAAAACTAAACTCAGGGGGAGCGCAGACAGGTGATCTGGAGGCATGGGCTGTCACTGAGCCTCTTGGATCTGGGCAAGCCCATTCTGGGATCACCATTGGCTTTTCTCTATCTCTGGCATGGGGAATGGCACCTTGCCCAGCCATTCCCCATGCCACTGGTTCCTGAGTTCTCCTCTTCCCTGGCTTCTACTCCAGGCGAGAGGAAGGTGTCCCAGCCATCGGAACAATGGCAGAGAATGGGCACCGATCTGTAATCCACATACTCTGGGCACAGCTCTGGCTCGGGCCCTCAGATCTAGCCATCTGTTGCCCTCCTACCTGCTGGCCAGAGCTGGCCTTCTCCAGCAAGACCTTGACCCGTCTTTCATCTACCTGCCCTTCTCCTATTGGCCAGAGTCCAGACTCACGGGGCATCTTAAAGAGTAGTGATCGAACCAAGGTGCTGCCCCAAGAGCAGCCTTACTCTTACTCGATTTCTTCCTATTCTATTTTCCTTTGGGGACGTAGAACCCAGGCCATGAACACAGACCCCCACCCACCCTAAGACCTGGTACTATTAACATGTTTAAGTGCTGGGCAAGGGTCAGTGGGGTGAGGAAGGGCAATGGGCATTAGAGGCTGTCGGCAGCCGACACAGCAGGGTTGGGACAGGCCATAACAGAGATTCTTGTCCTGCCTGAAGTTTGAACACAGACTGCTGGCCCTAGCTGGGGCTTAGAAGCTTTGCACTCTCCACTCGCCTTGCCGGGCCCGTCTGTAAAATGGCCTATTGTAAAGGCTCAGAGAGCGCAGGCAGGCATAGAGCTTTCATCTGGCTCACAGCCCGGCGTCTCCACCAGCAGACAGTGGGGCACCTGCCTTCACTCAGCCCTGCACCCTGCTCACTGCAGGTACTGAATCCCACAATATCCAGACATGGCCCTACCCTGCTCTTCCTGCTGAGAAGTATGAGATTGAACGGATGCCGAGAATCCCACTTATTCCAGAGTCTGCTCTGTGGACCTTTGAACATCCCTGGAAGTGGTGGACCAGACTCCCTTCCCAGACATCCAGAGCCCACAGTTGTGTTCCCTACTCTATGGATGAGTGGACGAGACCTTTGCACCAGGCAGCCCTTCCAGAACCCCAGCAGCTTCCCCTTGCATGAAGCCTCAGGACCCTGCCGCTCTCCACAGACACCCACACCAGCGACAAACAGAAACTTCTGTCTCCATCTTACAAATGAGGAGTCACCATCCTTCACGCCCATGCCTGGAGGCCTCATGGGGCATCAGGATGACTGGTCATCTGTTAGTTTCCTCAGCACCTGCAGTGAGCACCGGTATAGGGCCCAGGGCTGAGTGAAGGCAGGTGCCCCACAGCCTGCTGGTGAAGGTCTCAGTAAGGACACCAAGCTGTGAGCCAGAGGAGGGCTCCATGCCTGCGTTCTCTGAGCCTTTACAATAGGCCATTTTACAGACCTGTCTGGCAAGGTGAGGGGGAGCCCAAAGCCTCTAAGCCCTAGTTTTACATTGTGTAATGGGCAGCAGAGGGTCAGTAGTCTGTGTCTAAACCACCGGTGGGGAAAAGCCCAGGATGCACACTGGTCCCCCTCTAACCCCTAGGATGCACACTAGTCCCTGTCCAAACCCCAGGATGCACACTAGTCCCTGTCCAAACCCCAGGATGCACACTAGTCCCTGTCCAGACCCCAGGATGCACACTAGTCCCTGTCCAGACCCCAGGATGCACACTGGTCCCCCTCTAATCCCTAGGATGTACACTAGTCTCTGTCCAAACCCCAGGATGCACACTAGTCCCTGTCCAGACCCCAGGATGCACACTGGTCCCCCTCCAAACCCCAGGATGCACACTAGTCCCTGTCCAGACCCCAGGATGCACACTGGTCCCCCTCCAAACCCCAGGATGCACACTCGTCCCTGTCCAAACCCCAGGATGCACACTCGTCCCTGTCCAAACCCCAGGATGCACACTGGTCCCCCTCCAAACCCCAGGGTGCACACTGGTCCCCCTCCAAACCCCAGGGTGCACACTCGTCCCTGTCCAAACCCCAGGGTGCACACTAGTCCCTGTCCAGACCCCAGGATGCACACTGGTCCCTGTCCAGACCCCAGGATGCACACTGGTCCCTGTCCAGACCCCAGGATGTTCTAGTCCCCGTCCACCCCCAGGGTGAGCACTAGAGCCTGCCCACAGCAAAGACTTCCTTCCAGTCACTGGCTACATGTATGAAAACGGTAGCACTGGTGGGGCCATCAGCTCAGCCCCTCCTAGTAGGGCTGCGTGTGTGTGTGTGTGTGTGTGTGTAGTCTGCTTACTCACCTGTCAGGTCCACAGGCGGGGCTGGCAGAGGACACCGCTGTGGTTGCCAATCTGCATTCACTCCAGGTCTACCCTGCCATCCCTCACCCTCACCCCCACCCCCGGCCGACACAGATTTCCAGTCTGGACAGCCACGACGCCTACTTGGTGTTCTGGTCACATCCCAGGAGCCCTAAATGCATCCAGATAAGGACGGAATAATTCCTGTGTCTCAGTCCCCAGAGGTAAGCCATAACCCTGGTCCCCTTTCTGGGAATGGGGCTGGGGTTGGGGAAGCTGGGGAGCAGCCACCTTCCATATCTCAGATGAGGGGCCCAAGGCCTGGGTGGGCTGTTGGGTTTGTAAAGAACCTTTGAGTCTGCTCCATCCGGCAGCAGTTCTCAGGACCTGGCGGAACAGGATTTGCCAAAAGCCAGTGAAGTCTGAAGCCAGCGGGGGCTGGGTGGCCTTGGAAGGAGATGAGGATGGTGGAGCTGGGGGCATCCAAGGTTCTGAGGCACCCTCCTCCTGTAGAGACCCCATTGCTCTGCACAACTCAGTCTGGTGACATGTGGACAGCCCCTGGGGAAGCCCTGCCTCACAGAGGGTCTTCGGGGTCAGGGCTGCGTCCCTAGCCCTGAGCCACGTGGCTGAGACCCCGGTGCTGGCCTGGGAATGGGTGGAGGTGCACCATTGTTTTGGACTCATGGCTTCGGGCTACCACCCGGAACCTCTCTCGTGTGCCTCGGAGGTCCCGGGGGACCAGAGAGCTCTGCAAGGACAACTTGCAGCACCTGATCCAGTGCTTGAAAGTGGCAAAGAAACCATGATCTCTGATGGATGCTCTGGGCACCGTGTGGGTGGGATGGATGCAGGCAGCCACAAGGGGGTGGGCCTGGGTGACAAGGGGGTGGGCGGAGGGATGCTGCGGGCAAGGCTAAGGAGGGTGGTCCTAAGTACCTGAATGATTATGGATGTGGGGAGGGTCCCTAGAGCTGACGTTTTAGAGCAGTGGTCCTCAACCTTCCTCATGCTGTGACCCTTTAACACAGTTCCTCATGTGGTGGTGACCCCCAAAACATACAATTATTTTCGTTGCTGCTTCATAACTGTAATTTTGCTACTGTTATGAATCGTAATATAAATATTTTTGGAGATAGAAGTTTGTCAAAGGGGTCATGACCCACAGATTGAGATCAAGATCCATCCATCTTGTTTTAGAGGGTTTTTTTTGTTGTTGTTTTGTTTTGTTTTCTACCAGTGGTAGACTAAGAACTCTGGTCCCACATTCAAACCCAGTAGATCTGTCTTACGGAAAGGATGTGCAATGTACAAACCAGCTCTTGAGGAATTCTGCATTGGAGAAGGAGGAAGAGGAAGAGGAGGAAGGAGGGAAAGGAGGAGGAAAAGAAAGGAGGAGGAGGAAGAGGAGAGGGCCTAACAGGACCAAGGTATGAAGATATAGGATGAAGATATTACAGAGTGCTTGGATGGGCATCTGACTGACAGCCAGAAAGATGTGAGTCCTGAGGCCTCAACATTCCTGTCCATTCAATGGGACAACTGTTCTCTGGTCCTTGTTGTTCCTCCCAGGCAGGCAGGTGGGAGGACCCTCAGGTCTCCCCCACCCCCATCCCTTGTGCTTTCTCTGGGTGGTTTTATCACATTAAGATGTTTGGCCTGATGGGGCTTACTTGCCTCCAGGAGGAATGAAGAAAGGACCATTGTTCCCTGCGGCTGCTGCCACGGTGCTCGCTGACCTATTTCTGGAAGGCAGTTGCAGACCACAGAGGTCACAGGGGTAGACTGTGGAGGTCAAGTCTGCAGAATGAGCTGCTTGCTTGCCCATGGCCTGAGAACATGCGCGCGTGAGTGCGTGTGTGTGTGTGTGTGTGTGTGTGTGTGTGTGTGTGCGTGTGCGTGTGCGTGTGCGTGTGCGTGTGCGTGTGCGTGTGTGTGTGTGTGTGTGTGTACATGCAGTCTGATTGAGAAGGGACAGGGAGGTCCTGACACTGTTAACATCCCTATCCTTAGAAACACATACAGGATTATACATCTAGCAAGCGCTTTCTTCTGGGACTCAGTTTCTCCACCTGCTAGTGTGGCCCCAGGGCTAGAGGTCAGCAGAGAGATGGCCTGATCTGACTAGGTCAGAGAGGAAGCACCCTGTCTAGGATCTCGATCCTGATCAGGCCCCCTGTACCCTGCTGTTGTGAACAGCCCTAGTCACCGGACTTTCTGAAGCAGCGCCACCCCCAGGTCTCTCTCCAGATTACCCATTTGGGCCCCAAGAATCTGATCCCGCCTCATTCACATAGCCCTGGAGGAAGGCTGTAAAGGGATTCCTTAATAATTGGCATGCCTTGGCTGGCACATCAATTGCCAAGGGAAGTACTTATGGATCTCACTATTTTTATAAACCCAGGAGATCCCTGTGCCCCACACAGCTTTTCCTCTGGAGACCCAGTTCCCAGAGGGACCTCAGCACCCTGAGGTGACATGCAGAACGTTGCTGAGACCTGGGTGAAGTCTGCCCTCTCTTCCCAGGCCTTTCTAGTAAGTGTGTGTCCTTCTGTGGTGTGACAGTGGCCCCACTGAGGTCTTGGTAGGATACTAAGGAAGTGGGTGGGGACATCCAGGACGTGCCCTGGGTTGCTAACGAGCCGGCGTGCACCTCCAGCTTAACCCACTTTCCTTTGGAGAGAGGACGGGCAGATAGGTGGAGACCTCCCGGTTTGGCCCTCACAATCCAGTCCCATCAAGTCCAGTATGCTCACCAGCACCTAGTCTCCAGGCCCAGACTTGTCACGGTCACTAACAAACTCTAAGATCCTAAATCTGACCCTCCAGCCCCAGCCCACATCTTCCACAATTAAATGGTGTTATGTGGCAGGTCCCTGCATGCTGCTTACTCAGCAGCCCAGCCAGGCTCCTGAGATGTCGGCTTCCCAGGGATTTTATGTTGTTGTTTGTTTGAGCCAAGTCTGAATATGTAGCCCAGGCTGTTCTTGAACTCACGATCCTCCGGAGCACAGGGGTGACAGGTGCATACCTCCATGCCCTATTTCTTGGAATTCTTTGCAGGTCCTTCATCTTAAGCCCAACTTTTAACCACTGGGTGCCCAGGGCTCAGATCTGGGCCCTTGACCCTGTTTATTTCTATAATCAGTCCCTTGGAAATCTCATCCTGGCCCCGATGGCAACTCCCAAATGTATAACTGGAGCAGGGACCTCCTACCAAATTCAGCCTAGGCCACAGACTTCCCACCAGCCAGCCTCTCCCACGTAACTCCAAACAGAACTCCCAACCTCCTCTCCCTTCTGCGGATCTGATCCTTCTGAAGCTGTTCTGACCAGTCAGAGACAAAACATCTTCCCAAGTGCTCAGGCCACCACCTCTGTGGCCCTGGACCCTCCCCTCTTGCCCCCGTGCCCAGTCTATCACAGACACATCCAGAACTGAACTTCCTCTCCGCCCTCCACCGCTGCCCCATCTGGAGCCACCATTGCCTCTGTCCACGTGGCTTCCCGCCTGGCCTCCCTTCTGTAACCTTTCTCCCCATAGCCTCTCCTCCACAGGAAGCTAGCTCCCACCCATCTTTTCTCAGGTCACCCCCGCCCCAGCTCCCACCTCCTAAAGCTCACAACCCACCAGCAAGCCCTACCGGACTCCCCCCTGCCCCAACACAACCCGCCCCTTCCTGCCTCAGTCGTCTGGTCCCAATACTTCTCACGGCCACGGGGCGCCTGGCTGCTTGCTTTGTGCGCTCGCTGACCCCGGGGGCATCAGGCCTCGCAGAGGGACCAGCCTGCCCTGTGCCTTGCTGGACGTCTAACCCACCTGGCACTGTTGAATGGGTGCATGAGTATCTCTGGGGCCAAGAGACGCTCAGCCTTGCGCCTGCCGTTGCCCTGACTTCCAATGGTGTCCTACACTATCCTAAGGACATCCGGTCTTGAGCAGGTTGCAGCCCTAGGGCTCAGTTTCCTTGTTTGTAGGCGGGGCTGGGGTATCCTCGGGATCTGTAAGGAAGAGTCCCAGGAGGAGGATGGGTGACCTGGGCAGCAAAGCCACAGGGACTGGGCCTGTCGGGCTTGGGCACGCTGTGTGGACCGTGTGAGGGGGTAGCTAAGGTCTCCACGGCAGGATAAGAGACCCTGTGTGCACAGCCACAGGAAGGGCTGACTTTCCTGGCTCTGTTACTACCTATTGGAAGGAGTTCTCAGTTTACCTGACTCAGTCCCCAGATGTCCCCCATCAAAAGGGTTGAGTCGGGCCTTCATTTTTGCCAAGCCTCCATCTCACAAAAGACACTGGAGACTTGAATCCAAATTCTGAGCTCACCAGTTGGGAACAGTGCCATGTAACTCTCAACCTCAGTCTTTCCATCTGTGTAATGGGTGCAAAACTTGCTGTCCCACAGGGTGGACGTGAAGTGGTACTTTGAGCAGATATCCGATGCCTCGGTGTCATGCACAGTCCTGGCCCAGCTGGCTGTTCCCTTCCTGCCTCGTCCTCTCCAGGTTTGTTTGGCTTTTTGGCTGTGAGCACTGTCCTACAGTCGAGGTGCAGTCTCATCCTCTCTACAGCCCATCGTCCATATCTCCCATTCCCAAAAGCCTCACTTCTCCGCCTGGGATGAGGCTGATGATGTACTGAGGAATGAATACAGAATCAATGACCGTTTTGGAAATATCCAGTGAGTAACAGCTAACCGCTCCCAGACAAGGGTGACTTTTTCCAGATTTGTGTGTTAAACTATGGCTGTGGAGACTTCTGACTTTGACCGAGCTTCCCGAGTTAGGAATGGAGAAGAAGCAGGTGCACCCTGGACTGGGAGTCGTGTTGTGGGGGAAGTAGCCCCAGGGCCTTGTATGAAAGGAAGGGGACCCCTGGGGCATCAGGGGGTGCAGATCTGGCCTCCTCCTCTGGTTTCTCCACTGCCTGGTCCAGTGTCTTGGCGGGAACTCTTTGGTGCTCCATGAGCCTGGCCCACGGCCGGAGAGGATCATTTGCGTGTTGTTCCCACATCTAGCATACTTGGTTAGCCCAGCTGACTTTCACCCTCCTCAGCTTTCAGCTTCTGGAGGCCAAGGGGGAGCCATGAAGCAAGAACAGGCTGAAAGGTGAAGGGAGCTGGCGGGCCAGAACCAGGCTCCTCCCAAGCCTGTGCTGAAGAAGGAACAAGATGGCGGAGCTTGCCTCTTCTAGTCCCCACACGGCCACCATCGCCCTCTTCTAGAGGGCTGGAGCCCTGGCAGCCTCGGACTTCCTTGAGGATAGGATAGTAACGGGGTAATGTGCACTATGTGACGCCAGGTTTTGTCTCTCTCTGAACCTCTCTGGCAAGCCCCACACGTGGGCAGCCTCGGACTTCCTTGAGGATAGGATAGTAACAGGGGTAATGTGCACTATGTGGACGCCAGGTTTTGTCTCTCTCTGAACCTCTCTGGCAAGCCCCACACGTGGGCAGCCTCTTGACTCCTAGTACACCGTGGACACCCAGGCTTCCCTTTTTGTGGGGAGTGCAGCCCCTGCAAAGGGTGTTGGCTGGAGGCAAAGCTCTAACCAGTACTCTCTGGCCAAGCCCCCGCCTCAACCCTTCCAATTATTAGGCAGCCAGGCAGGGATTCCTTGGGTATCACCAGGACCATTCTAGAGGGCAAGATGATGGAACTGTCCGGAGCTGGGTGACTCTGGGTATGAGTGCGGTGGGTATCCAAGAGACACTACATCTCTCCAGCTGGAGTTTCTCATGGAGGGGCAGGAAGCAGGAAGAGGTGAAGACCCCTGCCTGCCCCAATGAGCCCTCAGCCTTTCTCCATCTTCAGGGGTCAAAGGGCAGAAGGGCAATGCTGGGACTGCAGCTCCCACTGCCGGGAAGAGGACAGTCAAGGCCCCAATTATTGATCTTTTAGACCCTCAACCCCTGGGCACAGGGGGACAGAAAAGGTCCCTCCCAAGAGGGTTCGCCCAGTTCTCCAGGAGTCAAGGGACAGAGGTGTGGAGGGTTGGGTGGGGGGGGGGCTACCACCACTGTCCTTGTCTCTGAGTGTTCTTCCTACCCAGAAAGCCCCATCTGTAGAGAGAACAGGAGAGCCAGGCCATGAGAGCACGCCCTCAGAGGCCACCAGGCCACAGGGGCACCCCCTCAGGTCCCAGGACTGAATGGGAGCTCTCCCGGAGGCTTGGTCTGCTCATGGCTGGCCACACCACTGCCTCTCCCTGGGTTCTGTCGCCACAGCGGCCGGGAAGGATGGCTCGGAGGCCATTTCCCCCCGGTTTAGGCTCTATCTGGCCATTTACCCACAGTCTTTCCTGCTTTCCAAGAACAGACGGCTTCATTGCTCTGGCACTTGAACCCCGCCCCGCACACAGTAGGGATGCAGACGGCCTGCCCTGCAGTCGAGAACTTGCCACTGAAAGCAGCCCCAGTCATTATTTCCCAGATGGGAATAGGGTTAATTGTCTTGACAAAGCCCACAGAGAAGTGAAGGCCAGGGGAGGTTGCAACAAGGAGAGCGCCCCCTCCCCACCCCCCACCGCTGCCGAGCCACTTACGGACACAAATTTCCAGAGAGGTTGGGGAGGCAGGAGCCAGAGGATCTGTGTCTACTATGCCAGATCCGTTCCGAATAGGGTCAAGTGTACCCTCAGCTACAGCAGCAGGTGCTCAAAGGGGTTCTTTGCCCCTGGGGTCTTAGGGTCCTTGTGAGGGAGGAACACCAAGGGGGTCCCCAAGAGCCTTCCACCCTGTGCGCGCCCCGCTCACCGATGATGATGGTGCAGGCGCTCACCAGCCCGATCTCTTTCTTGAGCGCCACCCGCTCCGAGGTGCCCGGGCCGGGTCCAGGGCCCGGGGAAGGCGAGGGCGCAGGGCCGGGGTTCCCGCGCCCGCCGGGCTGCTGTATGTGGCCTGTCATGTCGCTGTCCCGCCTCATCCCAGCTCCCTGCGCTACCCCGTCCGTCCGGCCCGCCGCCAGTCCGTCGGTCGGTCCGTCTGTTGGTGCGCTCGCGGCCCTCGCAGCCCGGGACAGCGCCCACAGGCGGGCGCATGCGCTGGCACGGGGCCCGGGCCCCCGGGGGCCCCCAGAGCGGCTGGATCCAGGGAGGGACGGAAGGAGGGCCCGCCGGCAGCCCCCTCCCCCACCGCCCTTAAAGGAAACTCCCCTTTCCCCCCAACCCTAGCCTGGGGAGACAGAAAGGGACTTGGATCAGAGTTAGGAAGGACTTCCTAGTTGAGGGAACGAAGGGGCTACAGCCAGTCTTGGGTGAGGTGGGGGAGCAAAGCTCAAAGACCGGATTGTCCCTGCCCTCAAGGAGTCTATGCAAGGCACGCGGGGTGGGGGCTGCTGCATGCCACGACATGCACTTTCTAAATCCCTCCTGCCACATTAGTGAAGGAAGGGTGGGCATAGCACAGATGAAATTGCGACCCAGAGGCAGGTTTACCTCACAGTGTGAGGGCCTCGGTGCAAACTTTTTCTGATAGCTCCCTGGCCTCCAGGGGTTCCGACCGTGTCTGGTGGGCAAGTCATAGGATGAGTGGGGGCTGTCCCTAGAACAATTCTAGAGGTCAAAGGCTTGTGGAGAGATGAAGACCTCAGAGACCCTAGAGGTCCCTTAGGGAGCCCCAGGCTATCCTGGGAGTTTGGGACAGTCTCCACCATCACCAAATCCACCCCAGCCTCTCTGAATTCCTTTAGAGTCCAACCTTATGTCCCCACCGCAGACTCCTTTTTCTACAGAGGTCCAGAGTCAGGGCTCAGTGGACTAGGACTTTAGCCCAGGCCCCAAGCCGTCCAGCTTGGCCCAAGGTGACCAGGCTACTGGAAGTGCCAGGGAGTCACGAAAGGGGCAATTATGGTAGCAAGGAGGTCTCAGAGGCCAGGGTCCAGGGGAGCCTGCCTCCTCCCGGAAGCCATCGGATGGTGCAGCCCGGATCGTGGGGCAGATACACTGGGGGAGGCGGGGCGGGTCTAGGCCACCGGGGCGGCGGGCGGAGCGAGGCTGGCACGGTGTGACCGGCGGCGGCGGAACAGCCTTTGTGTGCTGCTGGCGATCGCTGCTTCGCACCGTCCCCTGCATGTGGATGAGGCCACGCGGGGCCACTGGTCCTTCCCCCGATTGCGGCCTCCGGGCTCGCTGGGGAAGGGTAGGGAGGACCTGGGATGGAACAGGCGCGGAAGTCCAAGAGCCTGGGCTGGGGGCGGAGCATGGAGGTGGGAGCTGGGCCAAGGCCCAGCTCTCCTGGCAGGAGGGAACTTCGAAGTTGGGGCGGGGACTTGATAATAGAAGAGGGCGGACTCTGGGGGCGCCGGGAGGGGGAAACCACCAGGCAGAGCTTCATCCTTCGCACTCCCGACGGAGCCCAGCATTCTTGGCGGCCTCTGCCTCCCGCCCCAGAGACGCGCCCCGCGTTAAGCGGAACGTGGCGGGCTCTCTTAAAGGAACCCCGCGCAGGGTGGGGTGGGAGAGTGGTCCTGATCCCTACGACACTCTTGGTGGTCGCAGGTCTTTCTGGTTTGACGGACACGCCATTGTCTTTGCAATGCCGAGGTCTGCTGGGCGAGGCTCCCGCCTGTATTCCGCTGAGGCTGGTTGCCAAGGGGCAGAGTATGGCATCAGAGTCACAGGCCAAAAGCCAGCCGTTTTTCAAAGTCGAGCCTCTCCTCGGACTCAGAATGGGGAGAGGAAGGGCTGAGTCTGGGGCTCTGCACAGGATGGAGTTTGCTTGTCTCTGTCCTGGGGCATAGCTCAGGCATATTCATTTTAGCTGAATAGAATCTGCAAACGCAAAGGGGACCCAAAATTCAGTAAGACTAGACTAAGAGGCAAATGTGGGACCTTCTCAACAGATGGTCATTCATGACTTAAACAAAGCAAACTGCAATCTGCAAGTTAGAAATACAGCCGCCTTGATCTGAAGAAAAACAAAAGAAAACAAAATTTTCCATCTAAAAGTATAGTGCCCAGGAAGCAAAAAACCAAAACTCTACAGCTCCCATCGTGCTTACAGGGTGAAATTGTAAGTGCTGTACCACAGCGGCTGGAGTACGGGGAGACAGGAGCACGTATCAGTGCTGCACAATATGGTACGAGCCAATGCCATAAGGCAAAGAAGGAGAGGAGGAGGGGGAGGGAGAGGAAAAGGAGGAAGAGAGGAGGAAGAGAAGGAGGAAGAGGAGAAGGAGGAGAGGAGGAGGGGAGGAGAGGAAGAAGAAAAGGAGGAGGAAGAGGAGGAAGAGAAAAGCAGTTTGAAGACTGAGGAAAAGGCAAAAACTTATCATTCACATAGGCTACAACTGGGTGCATAGGAAGTAAAAAAAAATAATAAATTGCAGGTTAATAAGTTTATTTGGTCCAGTAACTGGATACAAGCTCAATATACAGAGATGGATTATCTTTCTGTATACCAGCAGCAATTAAAAATAAGTTTATAGTTGCATAAAAACAAATACTCTGGCTAGAGAGATGACTCATCAGTTAAGAGCACAGTGCTCTTGCAGAGGACCCTGGTTCAGTTCCCAGCACACACAGGAAGGCCCACAACCATCTGTATCTCCAGTTCCTGGAAATATAGCATCCTCTTCTGGCCACTGGTGGTATTGCACACACAGTGCACATAAACTCACATGCTCACACACACACTTATAAATGTTAACAAAAATCTTTTTTTTTTTCTTTAGATAAGGTTTCTTCATGTAACCTTGGCTGTCCTGGAACTAGCTCTGTAGATCAGGCTGCCTCTGCCTCCTGGGTGCTGGGATCAAAGGCATACACCACCACCATCCCACAAGAAAATCTTTAAAAAAACATTCAAGAATACACTATGTTTGGATATTGGAATTTAAAATAGTTTTTCCCCCATTGAGAGTGATAGTGCAAGCCTTTAATCCCAGCATTCAGAAGACAGGGGCAGGCAGATCTCTGTGAGTTTAAGGCCAGCTTGATCTACACAGTGAGTTCCAGGCCCAGGACTACACAGTGAGACTTCATCTTAAAAAAAAAAAAAAAAAAAGTTTTGCTAAATTAACCTTAGAATAGATTGTTGGTTGACACATCTCAGTATCTTTGTGTTTATTTTTCCCCCTGGGGGAGGGGTAGAAGATGACAAGCTGATATTGAATAATGTTGGAAGATGTCCCCCCTCGTGTAGAAGACACATGACACTGAGGAAAGGTAAACCAAGGCACCACAGAGATGAGTTCATAGATAGAATGGATCCTAGAGATCCACCCACTCAGGCTTATCACCACCAAGTGATGCTGCAGAGCAGTGAGGCAAAGACGGCCATTTCAAAGCACTGTGACAGGCCAGAGTCTCCATACTGGGTGGGTAACAAAACTCTCTCAACTTTGCTTCACTTTGTACCCATAACCTATCTGCATTTGCTTCTAATACTGCAATACCTGAGAATTAACTTATATAGAGAAAGTACTTTTTATTTTATAAATGCTTTGATTAGCAAACAAAGCAATGGGTCTCGTGATAATGTTTTCATATGCATCTAATATTGTACCTTGCCCCTCACTGCCTTTCCTCATCCCTCCTACACACCTCTCGCTGGTCCCCTTTCTCTCCTCAAATAGACCTCTTTCTGTTTTATGTCAGAAATACCTACATACATATGTATGCGTGTACATAGTTCAGATTCCACATAAGTGAGAAAACACGTGGTATTTTGTCTTACAACCCCTTTACCCTATCCTGTTCTCTTCTTTCCATGCCTTTTAGACCTCCCATAATTCATAGTGTCACAGATGGATAAATACATAATACATAGATACAGTTCTACATGTAAGAGAAAAGAGGTGATATTTATTCTTCCGAGTCTGGCTTATTCCCCTTAACAAGATGCTCTCCGGTTCCATCCATTTTCTTATAAGTGACAGAACTTCATTTTTTTTTTTTTTTTTTTTACAGCTGAATCAAATTCCATTGTGTCTATGTAGCACATGTCCTTTGCCCATTCGTTGTTGATGGGCATCCAGGCTGTTTGACTATGGTGAATATCACAGCAACAAGCATGGGTGTGCCGGTATTTCTGTGGACTTCGATAGCTGAATCCTGTGGTAGTTCTACTTTTAGGTTTTGGAGAAAACTCCAGAGCGATTTCCACAGTGGCTGCATCAGTTTACAGTCCCATCAGCACCACGCTGAGTCCTTTGCCTCCATCCTCCGCCAACTGGGTGAGATGGACTCTAAAAGCAGCTTTGATTTACATTTCCCTGGTGGCTGAGGATGTTTAACTTTTTTTTCTTTCTTTCAAATATTTATGGCCATTTGTATTTAATCTCCTGAGAACTATTTGTTCAACTCATTTGCTCATCTATCGATGAGATGGTTTGGGATTTCTGTATTTGTCAAGCTCTTAGTAGATTCTAGGTATTAACCCCCTGTCTCATGTATAGCTAACAAAGAATTTCTTTTCTCCACACTGTAGGCTGACTCTTCACTCTGGTTATTTCCTTTGCAGCAAAGAAATTTTTTTAAGCTCATGCAATCCCATTTGCCAACCCTGGGGCTGCTTCCTGGGCTATTGGGGTCCTGGTTAGAACCGGACCTTGAAGTGTTTTTTCCCCTTGCAACTTGCGAGTTTCAAGTCTTTGATCCATTTTGGATTGATTTACATAGTTTCACTCTTCTACACAGGCTGCATTTGTTACTTTTCTGTTGCTGTGACTAAACATCTCCACCAAAGGCAACTTGAGGAGAAAATGTATTTTGACTCAAATTTTTTTTTTTTTGTTAATTCTTGAGTAAATCACATTCTGTATTCATACAAAACAAGGTTTTTTCTCTGACAAACTGTACATATAGAAATAAATTTCCAATTGGACATGAACTCAACTTTGTGGAGGTGCTCCATTTCTTCTGACACGTTAAAAAAAAAAAAAAAAAAAAAAAAGATTCCAGCTTTCATCTTCACAGACAACATGGGAGGGAGCATTAGGGCGACGAGGTTGGACAAGACAAAATGGGGCCAACTACCCTGGGTAGTGGCAGCAGTCTCTTCATCGTGATAATCGCATTGGGCTCCTCGAACTCAGCTGCCCCAGAAGAAGAGCTCGGCTACAGTGGTAAAGGCTTCTTCTCGCTTCCTTGGTGAGTCCACAAGAACTTCTTAAATACTATGCAGAGGCCCAGGGCTACTCAGCCCCTACTTCTACCGACCCCTCCCGCCACCCCTTGAAGAGCCTCTCCGTGGAGGTCCAGAGTTCATGTTACTCCCTCTACCCCAGTTACTGCCACTCCGGCCCCCTCGAGAAGATGAGCTGCTGCCTGGAGGGCCACCAAAAGGTTCATCTCTGTGGTACCCATCATGATGGTCTCCATCCAAAGAGCTGGAACGCCCGGACTTTGGCACTCTCTGGGAAGGTCCTGGGCCTGTTCGGCCTTTGCTTCCTCGGTCCTCTGAGGGGCCTCCCTGGGCCTCCATCTCTCTGTGTTCAGAAGTGCCCGACCCATCATGCCAGGGACGTTTCCGGGGTGGTAGGGAGGCCATGTCCATGCCTTGGAGAGAAGAGGAGCGCTCTCTGCTAGCTGGTGAGTGGCCATCATGAGGGGGATGATCGGGGCGGGGAGCATCACGGAAATGTTCATGACCTGGTCCGGGCTCTCGGTTTCCATCCCAGGAATCTGGCTTCCGTCCTCCTTCAAAGCGAGGGAACTCGTCAGGAGTGGGGAGTAGGCACTTCCTGGATCCCCCTCGTGGGTTGGCACGTCCTCGTCCTCTGAGATCTCGTTTTGACTCAAATTTTAGAGGGATAGGAGTCTGCCATGGCAGGGAAGCCTAGCAGTAAGTGGCAGGCATGGAGGCCCAAGAAGGAAGCTGAGCTCCTTTCCAACCACAAGCACAGAGCAGAAAGCAAACTGACAGTAATTTGAGGCTTTTAATCTCAAAGTCCACATGTGGTGGTTTGAAAGAAGATGGCCCCCAAAGGGAGTGACATTAGTAGGTGTGGCTTTGTTGGAGGAAGTGTGTCACTGTGGGGGCGGGCTTTGAGGTCTCTTTTGCTCAAGCTGCCCTCAGTGTGACAGTCAGTCAACTTCTTGTTGCTTCTGAGTCCAGATGTAGCACTCTCAGCTCCAGCACCACATCTGCCTGAACACCTCCATGTCCCACCATGATGACAATGGACTGAACCTCTGAACTGTAAGCCAGCCACCTCAGTTCAATGTTTTTCTGTATAAGAGTTGCCATGGTCATGGTGTCTCTTCACAGCAATAGAAACCCAAGCTAAGACACCACTTCAGTGATGTGCTTGCTCCAGCAAGGCCACGCCACCTAAACCTCCTCCATATTGCACCATCAACCAGGAAACCAGATGTGTGTAAGTGTGTATTGTAAGTCTGTTTGTGACATATAGGAGAACTACTTATTTCTCTTCATTAATTTTGCTTTCTGCTACTTTGCTGAAAGTGTTGTTTATAGGTCTCAGAGTTTCCTGGTAGAGTTTCCAGGTCTTTTAAGTGTAGTCTGCATGGGATAGTCTCACTTCCTCCTGTTCCATTCACAGATCTGTGGGACTCCACAGAGGTTTTCTAGTGAGATCTGAGCTTGCTTTACACAACAGGGCTGCATTAGGGGATGGCATGATCATGTGCATGGTTACTAGGTGTTTGGAATGTTCTGCACTTGGCTGTGCTGGGGAGAGGTCTTTTGCTCCACCCCTTGGCATTTCTTTAAAAGCCCTTTAGCAGAGACAGAAGGGGCTGGTGGGTTTTGATCCAGGCCCTCCCAAGGCAATCCTGTGTTTCTATCTGTCTCTCTCTTTCTATATTTCTATCTAAATATTTCTCACTTCTCCCTGCTCAAGAATACCCTGGGGGAAAAACTGGGGCCAGGTCCCCCCACCACAGAGCTCTCATTTTTTCCCCTTGGCTTATTGCTCTAGCAGAGACTTAAAGCACTGCGCTTATCTTGCTCATGATTTTAGAGGGAAAACTTTCAATTTTCCTCAATTTGGCATAAAGCCCTATAGGTTTATTGTGTGGGTTCTTGAGTATGCTGAGGTATGTCCCTTCTATTCCTGATTTCTTCAGGGCTTTTATCATGAGATCTTGAACTTCATCAAAAGCTTTTTATGCAAGAAAAAAATCTATTTTAGCAACTAGCTTTGGAGGTTCTAGTCCCTAATGGATTAGCCCCATGGCTTTTGGACCTGCACTCAGGCTGCATATCTTATTGAGGACCACAGGGTGAAGCCAAGTTGCTTACTCATGGTAATTAAGAGGGAGGGATAAAGAGAGGGAGGAGGAGAATTTAAAATCAAAACAAAATGTTTTTTAAAGTGGTTTTGAGGTGAGGGGGCTGGAGAGACAGCTCAGCAGTTAAGATCACTGGCTGCTCTAGCAGAGGACCCAGGTTGGACTCCCATCACCCACATGGTGTCTCACAACCACCCATAACTCCAGCTCCAGGGGATCTGACACCCTCTTCTGGCCTTCACAGTCACTGCATGCATGTAGCACGCGGACATCTATGCAAGCAAAACACCCATATATATATAAAATGAAGATTAAAAACCCTGTTTTTGTCAGCTTTATCTAAGTGTTGTAGAGCAGCTGGGTGTTAAAGCACCATTTGCTCCTCGGGACTGCTGTAACCAACCTTCTGGGTAGTCAATAGCCACACAAGACAATGAGAGCAAAGCCAGCCAAGACAGGGTGGCTAACAGAGCAGCCGACACTGTGTCCCCTGCCTCAGATCAGCCAGGTCCTGGGAATCAAGGGATGACAGGACACCTCTAAGAGATCTAGTCTTCAGGTACGTCTCCTGTCCTATTGATTTAAAAGTCCTGGGACAGGCACAGGTCTAGCCACTTCCGCTTCCAAGGGAAGTCACATGACCAGCAAGGCAGACCCATCTTACCAGGTGGCCCAACCAGGACAGAAGAGTTAAAGGGTTAAAGGGGTGCCTCATAAGTCCCTAGTAATAACCCTGCAGTGGTTGATATTGTCAACAACCTCTGGGCACGTGTGTGAGGGAGCTTCTAGAGGGGCTAATCGAGGAGGAGGACTCACGGTAAATGTGTGCGGCTGGCGCCATCCCATGGCCGGAGTGCTGGACTGAATAAGACTCCTCCCTGCCTCCCACCTGGGGTGCCGCGTGACCAGCTGCCTCCCGCTCCTGCTATCTCTGCTTGTCTCCCATAAAGGACCGAACCCTCAAACTGGAAGCCAGAATAAACCCTTGCTCCCCCAAATTGATTTTGGTGAGAGTTTTATCACAGCGACGAGAGGAGAGTAGGACACTCATGCACCACATACCTGAATTCAGGCACACCCACACAGGCTCGAGCATACCCACACCTCTTACACACACACACACACACACACACACACACACACACACACACACACACACATTCTCCTGCAAACTCAAGTACCCAGTCGCTGCCACACTTGCATACACACCAGCCTTCTCTCATCTAAGGGGCTTTTTGCTCACACCTCTTCCACATTTCACCTTTGCTCCACCAGCTAGCAAACTTGAGAACCTTCTGACACTGAAGGTAAAAAAGGTAACTTCGCAGATGCCCGTGACATCTGCCTCTCCCTGGTGGGGGTAGTGGTAGTGGCGTCCACAGCATGGACCGTCTTGCCCAGGTACCACACCTTGTGTGGTCCAGCTCCATATCTGCCAGCGCTTCTAGAATGATCAGAAGATGTCACTCCCAGGTTGCTTGGGTGGTCAAGTGCCGCAAAGCACCCACTTCCTCCTGTGATTGGGACCCAGAACCTAGAGCGCCTGCCTGGAGCTCTGACTGCTGCCCTTTCATCCCAGACACCCCACACCCTTTCCTTGAAGTGGGTAGTAAGTAGCTTTGTTCCCGCTGCTCCAGAGGGCACACTCAGTCCCCTCCCCCATCCCGAGCCATCCTTGCCCAGTGCTGCCACAGGTGACAAGGATCTCCCCCACGGTGAGGTTTTGGCAGCCAGGCCGCTCATGTCCCCAGTGGAAATGATTTTTAAAATAAAAAAAAAAGGCACTATTAACAATTGATCCAGGACACGAGTATGAGCCAGGGTAAAGACACACATTGGGCATGTGGTCACTTACGTTATTTGTTATTTATTTAATTTGGTGGCACAGGGTCTCTCTGTGCAGCCTTGACTTGCCCGAAACTCTCTCTGTAGACCAGGCTGACATCAAACTCTTAGAGGTCTGCCTGTCTCTACCACCCAAGTGCTGGGATTAAAGACCACACCCAGCCTTGGTCACTCTTTTTCAAAGCCGCCATCCTCTGCTCTGCATACGAGAATTGGCTCTCTCAGCCAGTGAGTCAGGGTATTGTCTCCTCCAGGAGGCCTTCCCAGTCCCCAGAGTGAATGGTGGGCCCCTTCTGTACCCACATTGTTGTTCAAGAGCTGACCTTACTCTTGGATGTGAGGCAGGTCTCCACAGAAACATGTGACCCAGGAATCACCTTCACCCTAGCCCTGTCTCTGTCTTATAGCTGGATGCGTCCTTAACATCCGGAGTCCCTGTTCTGTGTGAGGGAGCACGTGGTGTCTCTGAGCATTCCAGCTGGCAAATTCTGTGGACTTATTCCTTGTCCCCTGGCTCTGGAGGCCAGGCCTTTCTAGTCCTCATGCCCTCCACCCTGTGCAGCCCACCGTGGGTCATTGGGAGTTACAAGGATCTCTAGGGAACATCGGCAAGTTGGGTTTTGGGTTTCTGATCTGGAATCTGGAACTCCTTTCTCTCCAGGTGGTCTCAACCTGAATTGGGCCAGACCGGTTTTCTGGATTGGGACTAGGGGTGGAGATGGGGTGGAGACCCCTCCCCACATGAATCTTCATGCCCGTCTTTCATTCAAAGACACGGCGGCCCACACCTTTAATCCCAGCACGCAGGAGGCAGAAGCAGGTAGATCTTTGTGAGTTTGAGGCCAGCCTGGTCTACAGAGCGGTTTCCAGGACAGCCAGGACTGCACAGAGAAACCCTGTCTCAGAGGGGAAAAAAAAAAAAAAAAAAAAAGACACCGTCCATCCCAAATACAGACACTAGAGGGCAGCCAGTCTTTCAGACTTCACTGCCTAAAAGTCTCAGCGGGACCTCCAGCTTCTGAGTGTTTAAGGAACCTGGATTTGGTAGAGGGTTCAGGAGAACAGGCACCAGGCCCGTGCTTCTCCCAAGATGCTCAGAGGCGGTGAAGGCCAGGCTTCAGTCCCCCAGGCACCTTCATGCTGCAGCCCCAGTGGGGGTTGCCTTCTGGCCTGGAAGGTGCAGACGAGCCCCCCCCCCCTCCCCAGGGCCCGTGGGCGCTGGCCTGGGTCAGGAAACTCATAGTGAAACCCGAACAATCTGGTAGTGAGATTCATTCCGTGCAGCGCACCTGCCCCGGGGCAAGGCTCGGAGGGGCTAAGAGGCTATATGGTGGCCCAGGTGGCTGCGGGGGCTGCCCCAGCCTTATCTGATGGGCTTGCGCTTTTCTCACATCGCAAGGCCTTGCCAGACCCATCATGGAGGTCTCATGGGGCGCGGCAGGCCCTGGACTCAGAGGCCCACCTACCAGGAGCATGGGAAAGGCGCGGGTGGCCCGATTGGGCCTCCGAGGCAGTGTGATGGGCAGCGTAGGGCTGGGAGCCAAGCTGGCTTCTCTGACGCTTAAAGAAAGGTCAAACTGGGGTGCAGAAAGGAGGGAAATGTAGATGTTTACTTTTCTTTTCTTTTTTTTTTTTTTTTTTTTGGTTTTTCGAGACAGGGTTTCTCTGTGTAGCTTTGCGCCTTTCCTGGAACTCGATTTGGAGACCAGGCTGGCCTTAAACTCAGAGATCCACCTGCCTCTGCCTTCCAAGTGCTGGGATTAAAGGCACGCACCACCACCGCCCGGCTGTAGATGTTTACTTCTGACAAATGTTTCTAATGCAAAAAGAGAAAAGTTGAACTGTGCTGGATTTAAGACTATCCTGGTTTGAGTCTAGGACCATGGTGCACCTCTGTAGTTCCAGGTGGGGAGATGGAGAGTTTGAGGCTAGCCTATGTCAAGACCCAGTCTCCAAGAACAAAACACAGAGAGAGGGAGTGGGTTTATGGGGTTGTGAGGCAGGCAGCCTCTTCTAGACATGAGCTGGAGTTGTCCTGGGAGTTGGGCATGCCCTCGGTTTTGGGGGGCTTAAAGACAGTGGCGGAAAGGTCAGTAGGTTCTACGCAGAAAGTCTGGTCATGAGGCTCTCTGAGGCGCCTCTCTGCCTGCATCTGCTTCTAGTGGGGAGAGTGAGGATCCATGTTCTCCAGGATGAAGTGTGGGGAAACAGAGGCCCACAGTGGATGGGTTCTGGGTGCCGTCACGTCTCAGGGTCTGAAGAACTCCCACCCTGGCCTCTCCTCTCTGAACAAAGGCACCCAAAACTCCAGGCGACTGGTCTGAGATCTCTGTTGGAAAGAGATATGAGTCTGTCTCCTCTCCTGTGGCCACAGAGGGCCTCTAGCTCCAAGACCAAGAGTGCTTGGGAATAACGTCTGCCTGAAGGCAGAGGATGACAGTGCTCTAAGGCTGTTTCACCTGGGAGGAGGAATGTGAAGGGTGGGGCCCAGGTCACCCGGCCAAGCCTGGACTCTGCCAGGAAGAAGGTCATGGCTTAGCCAGATCAGGGTGTTCTGTGAGGCGCAGGACGGAGGACCTGTTATCCTCCTCTGTTTTAGAGTGGGAAGTGAAAGATGAAGAGAGGAGATAAGTGGCGAGCTGGGACAGCCAGGTAGTAAACCCCTAGTCCCCGGGAGGCATTGTCACATGGCTCTGGGGTCCTCTGCGTCATCTTCCCCGAGTCCAGGCACTCACCATTGCCCTGCCCAGTTTGATGAGCCTGCCAGCGGCAAGGTGTTGCCAGCCCCACGGGCTTCTTCCCAGAAGAGTAGGTCTCAGAGGGAAGCCTCCAGGCAGGTCAGAGGGCGTCTGGGCCGTACAGTGTCTCCACCACCCTAGAATCATTCAGGTCTTTGGGAATGGCTCCTAGTCTTTTCTGCCTTCCTCCCAACCCAAGCCACTCTGGACCTGAGTCCCTGCTGCTCGGACATACACCGCATGTCCTCACCTAGCCCTGCACTGCCCCCGGGCCTCTCTTTCTCTTACTCGGGGTGCATTCTAGGCCTACAGTCTCTGCTTCAGACCCTGCTTAAGATCTCGGTCGCTTGTGCCCAGCCACCCTCAAGCTGATGGTCGGGTGGGCAGCGTCCAGTCGTGGGGCTGCTTTCATACTTAGCCCCTCTTGCCCTTCCCTACATAGGCAGGGCACACCTCCATCTGCTGCCTGTGGTTTCACAGACAAGAACCTGAGAAGAGGGTGAGGTAGCCCAGTGGTGGATGCTTGCCAATGTGTACAAGGCCCTGAGTCCCATGGCCAGCACCACAAAACCCTCAGGGGCAACCTCTTTACTTCCCTACACTGTCCCCATAAACACAACCAGACACACCTCTCTCTCTTAAAAAGGAAGACGTGACTGTGTGCAAGTGTGGTTACACGCATGCTCTAGTGCACGCACGTGAAGATCAGGGACAACCTCGGGTTTGTCCGCTCCTTCCTCCTTCCTCCTTGTTGGAGACAGGGCCTGTTGTTTGCTGCTAGCTGGCCTGTGGGTCTCCTGAGAGTCGTGTCCCTGCCTCCAGTCTCAAGGGAAGAGCACAGGATGATAGGTGCATGTCACAGCCACCAGCTTGCTATGAGTTCTGAGGGTCCAAACCCATTCTTGTATGGCAAGCATCTTACCAACTGAGCCATCTCCAAAACCCACGTTTTTCTTATTTATTTATGTATTTATGATTTATAGACAGGGCCTCACTATGTAGTCCAGGCTAGTCCTAAACTTGTGATCCTCTACCTGGGTCTCCTGAATGCTGGGATTTCAGGCATGTGCCACACCTGGTGATGAATGGGCTACAGCAGGAACAGCTCTGTCATGAGAGAATGCTCTCTCTGACTCCGTATATTACGCCTTCTGCCACATTAGAATGTGGCGCCTCACCAGGGGCCACCACCTGATACTAGGACTTCCTAACCTCTAGAAGCATGAACTAGAGAAATCTTTATATCTTCTTTATAAGTTCACCTCAAATATCTTTCTATACGACAGAAAGTGGGCAGATCATATTACAACACTTCAATGAACATATTCTCTCCCTCCCCCTCTCTGTCTCTGTCTCTCTCTGTCTCTGTCTCCCTCTGTCTCTCTCTCTCTCTCTCTGTCTCTCTCTCTCTCTCTCTCTCTCTCTCTCTCTCTCTCTCTCTCTCTCTCTCTCTCATGTTTGCAAGTCGCACTGGGAGAAGCAGCCCATAGTTGGGGTCTTTGACTCACTTGTTTCTTGAGTGCAGTGGTTACGGAGGTCAGCAAGGTCCTCCCCACCTCTTGGGAGACTTGATGCCCTCATTTCTCCAAACAGGGCTCCTATGGCTCCTTCTGTTCCCTGTTTCTGCCTCCGGCCCCTTCCAGCCATTCTTTTAGCCTTATCCTTCGGAACTGCGCCACATCTTTGGCCCGGTGGAGCTTCCTCAGCCCTGGTGCCCTTCTCTGGGGAGCCCTCCTAAACTGCCCTTTCCCCAGATCTGGGTCCCCCCTGTTCTCTGGCAGCTCCCATCATGTCTTTCTCATCATGCTCCAGCTAGGGGGTTTCCTCTCCTCTCTGCAGCCTCCTAATCCTGGCTCAGCCTGTCCCCCGAAAGACACCATAAACATTAATGGCAAAGTTGAGACCGAGACTATCGGTTCAATTCTGTCTTCTTTCTTGGACACTTCTCATGCCCCACCCCTAGAAGTGCGTGCAGACCGGAGGGGCTGTGGGGCCACAGTGGACAAGGTCTTAAGTCCCTGGGATCCTTTGGGGAGCCACTGGCAATCTTGCCTCTTTGCCCAGAGCTTCTGCCTCTTCTGCAGGATTTGGGGGGAAGCCTGGCAGGTGCCTCAGTTGGCAAGGTTCTGAGCACCGTTGCCTACCCAGCCCTTTCCCCTAGTTCCTTTGGGTGGATTATGATTATGGGATATCTGTGTCTGAAAATAGCCACCAGGAAACAACAGCTCTAATCCAAACAGAAAAAGATCAGCAGGAGGCTGGGGCACCTTCGTTCCCTTCGGGGGATCCTGTAAATCTATGGCTTCAGGCCAGTTCTCTGGGAAGCCTAAATTTCCAGTTCCCAAAAGGTCCCTAGGGCTCTGGGCAAGCACGGCAGGTAACCCACAGCATCGTCTCCCCTTTTTATGTACCCCCAAACCTGCCCAGCCCAGATTGCTGTGTGCCAATCAAACAGACTAGACTCGTGAGGAGGGGTAGGGACAAGGCTGTGACTGCCCCCATCCATCCATCCATTCCTCAGTCCACTGGGCTTCTACTGCCGTCAGGCAGAGACCTACCCTGTCCCATCCTGCTTTGCGCTGTGTTGTGGGACTGGAAGTCACTGCAAACAGTGCTTGGAAGGGAGGTGCCACCTCCAAGTTGGCAGGCCTGGGCATGTAGTGCTGAGAGCCCCCCGAGTCCAGGGACGCTGCAGAAAGTAGAACTGGGCAGCTTTCCCCTGACAAGCTGAGAGCCGGGGGGGGGGCCTCTCCCCCACATCTGCTGCCACGTGCCCCTGTTGTGGGCCTTGCTGTTTCCAGCTGAGAAAAGAGCCCCGTGACAGGCACCTTCACCTTTCGGTGGCATGTCCACAGTGGGACCTTCTGGTCAGCTGGACTTGAAGCTTCAGGCCCCTGGCACTGCCATGTGCGACTGACCGTGTGTGCCCCATACCTCAGTTGGCAGGGCTCTGGGCACCATTGCCTACCAGGCCTTTCCCCCAGTTCCTTGGCTCCTCTGGGTGACGCAGGCAGCCTGGCTCAGCTCAGAGAGTGGCTGCCTCTTGGCTAATGTGAGCCTGGCCTGAGTTAGGAGAGGGACCGTCACCCTGTGGGCCTGCTTTTGGGCTGAGTCCTTCTGGTCAAGTGGCAGCCTTTTTCCTACCTGGCCTCGGACTGTTTCTTGACTCTGTCTTGGCTCTGTTGTGGGTTTGACCCAGCTGGGAGGATAAGGGACAGGAGTCCAGGGTAGCCTTGGGTCCTTCTTTTTAGGCCAACCTCCCTAGATGGACTAGAGCGTTACAAGGCGTGCTCCTGGGCAGGCACACCTGGCCGGGAGCGGGGAGGTGCAGCTAGCCTAGGAAAGACCCTGTGCCCAGAGGGCCCGAGGACACCCTGCCATGGGCCCCATGAGCTGTCACTGAGCGTGTGTGTGGGAGGGATGAACCATGAATGAAGGTGTGAGAGTGAGCGTGTGGGCGCAGATGTCCCAGAGCCCGCGTGGGGGAGGGGGACTGTGAGAACAAGTCTGTGGGTGGAGACCTTGGGCAGGGGGTGCGGTTGCTTTTGTTGGATAACCCCAGAAGATAAGAGTTTGGGAACTGGAGGCAGAGAATGCAAAAGAAAATACTGGCCACTAGGTGTCACTAGGAGCCCATGGGAGTGAAAAAGCTCTCACCAAGGAGCCAGAAGCCCACATCCTTCAGGTATTCCCACTGCCGCAGGTAGAGGGCACTCCCGAGTGTGTCACGGAGTCTGTCACGGTGTCAGCTGAGATGTCAGAGTCTGATCCATGAGGACACATTATAGAAGCCACTCTGCTCCACCCACACAGACCCAAGCTTCCGAAGGGGACCTTCTGCAGCACCTCCAGGTAGGAGCACCCCACCCCGTGCCTCCCCTACCTGCTAGCCTCAGCGAAGTAGGTGAAGATACCTCATTTACATCCCCACCCTTCTCCCCACCCAGGTCTACCTTGACAATCAGATTCCTAGACCCCACCCAGGCTGTGGACCTTGGGAGCTGTGTTTGGTGGGTAGGAAGCCAGAGATTTGCGTCATATTGCTTTCTTCTCACCAGGTCCCCCTCAGGATCTAACCCCTCGGCAAAAAAGCTGGAACATTCTAGCTGGTGTGTTCGTACTGCCTGGAACTCGTGGAGGCTGCAAAGACAGGATGCCATGGCCCTGAGGGCCACACAGGACCCAGCCCTAACATCTTTACGAGCTGAGAAGCAGCTGAAACCTGAGACAGACCCGGGCAGGCAGGGCTGGTCTGCCTCAGCCCTCAGAACTCGGCTGCCCCCACTTTAGTAAGCCCCAAGACCCAGCCGTGACAGCCACCTTGTAATCTCACTGTCCTCCCTCTCACCCACATGGCACCAGCAACACCGCTCCCCAAGTCAGCTCTGTCCGCCTCAGGGCCTTTGTACTGGCTGTTCTCTCGACCTGGGAAGCTCTTCACCCATAATTCGCAGAGCCCACTCCCTCGCTCCCTCAAGGCTTCCTCTGACCATTCCTCTGAACAGCACACCCCACCTCAGCTCACCCCATCTCAGCTCTTTCTCTTCAGACTGTCTTGCTTTTCCTTTTGATCAGCATTTGAAACTCTAGATGTCTCACTTAATTATTTTTATTTTATTTTATTCTTTCAACACTGAAGTATTGAACTCAGGGCCTTATAGGCAGGGGCTCTACCACTGAGCCACACCCCAGCCCCTCACTGGGGGATTCTAGGCAGGGGCTCTGCCACTGAGCCATACCCCAGCCCCTCACTGGGGGATTCTAGGCAGGGGCTCTACCACTGAGCCACACCCCAGCCCCTCACTGGGGGATTCTAGGCAGGGGCTCTACCACTGAGTCACACCCCAGCCCCTCACTGGGGGATTCTAGGCAGGTGCTCTACCACTGAGCCACACCCCCAGCCCCTCACTGGGGGATTCTAGGCAGGGGCTCTACCACTGAGCCACACCCCAGCCCCTCACTGGGGGATTCTAGGTAGGGGCCTTACCACTGAGCCACACCCCAGCCCCTCACTGGGGGATTCTAGGCAGGGGCTCTACCACTGAGCCACACCCCAGCCCCTCACTGGGGGATTCTAGGCAGGGGCTCTACCACTGAGCCACACCCCAGCCCCTCACTGGGGGATTCTAGGCAGGGGCTCTACCACTGAGTCACACCCCAGCCCCTCACTGGGGGATTCTAGGCAGGGGCTCTACCACTGAACCACACCCCAGCCCCTCACTGGGGGATTCTAGGCAGGGGCTCTACCACTGAGTCACACCCCAGCCCCTCACTGGGGGATTCTAGGCAGGTGCTCTACCACTGAGCCACACCCCCAGCCCCTCACTGGGGGATTCTAGGCAGAGGCTCTACCACTGAGCCACACCCCAGCCCCTCACTGGGGGATTCTAGGCAGGGGCTCCACCACTGAGTCACACCCCAGCCCCTCACTGAGGGATTCTAGGTAGGGGCTCTCAGTGGTAGAGCCCCTACTGGGGGATTCTAGGCAAGTGCTCTCCCCTAGCCCCTCACTAATGAATTCTAGGCAGGTGATCTACCACCAAGCTACATTCCAATCCTCCACTGGTAGATTCTGGCAAGCACTCTACTGATGAGCCACACCCCTATTCTCCTTTTACTTTTTGTCTTATGCAAGGTGTCACTACGTTGCCCAGGCCGGCCTTGAACTCACTATACAGTCCATACTGTCCTAAAACTTGTGATCTTCCTGTTTCAGTCTCCCAAGTAGATGGGATTACAGGCTTGTGCCACGAGGCCTGCTGCTTACCTGTTTATTACTCTCCTATCACCCACACTCTGCTGTAAGCTGAATACTCTGGCTTCTTTGCTGAGGCAGGACCCAGCTCATACAACCTAGCTCAGTGTGAGCACATGGCAACAAAGGCATGCATGAATGAGTGGGTGAATGAGGTGAGCGGTGTGCAAGGCGCAAGGCTGCCTCCATCCTTTCTGAGTTCATCTGGCCATGACAGAACAAGGGTTTGGGCCTTAGCTTTCATCCATCCCCTAGAGAAAATCTCATGGGGCGATCGTCTCATGGCTGTCTAGGCTAGAGTTGGCCGACAGCCTGAGGCCCACGTGGCAAAGCCACAGACCACTGCAAAGCTACCTTGTTTCGTGGCCCTGTCACTCATGGTTTACCTTTGGCAAGTTGCATTTGGTGACCGTGGGCACATACGGCAAGGCGTGGGCTACAGGCATTGTGGTATGTTGTACCCCTATGACTCTGGGGACATGCAGGAATCAGGAAACCACGTGGTAAGGAAGAGATAATGCCTCAGGGAGAGTCAGGCCTTCACAATGCTGTCCCATCTAGGAGAGGAGGCAGTGGGCCATTGGAATGTCTTGCTATTAGGGTCCCCCCTGTCAGGGCTGTGGTGAGGCAGAGCTCCCACTGGGAGATTCCCATTCAGCTCCAGGGGTGACCCCAACTCCCATTGCCTCTTCCGATCTCCAAGAGATATTTAAGTCAGCTCCCCCTGGCATTGGGCATATGCAGCCTCTTTTAAGTGATTTCATACACCTTTTAATAGACATTTGAGGTGTAAATGCATTAAAATCCATGTCGTCATTCAAACAAAATGTCTCACGGAGATGTACACAGGTAAAACTAGCCTAGAGATTTTGCCCCTTTTCTTTTTTTCCTTTTATTTTATTTTACAATACCATTCAGTTCTACATAACAGCCACAGATTCCCTTGTTCTCCCCCTTCCTGCCCCCTCCCCTTCCCCCCAGCCCACCCCCCATTCCCACCTCCTCCAGATCAAAGTCTACCCCGAGGACTGAGATCGACCTGATAGACTCAGTCCAGGCAGGTCCAGTCCCCTCCTCCCAGACTGAGCCAAGCGTCCCTGCATAAGCTCCAGGTTTCAAACAGCCAACTCATGCAACGAGCCCAGGACCTGGTACCACTGCCTAGATGCCTCCCAAACAGATCAAGCCAATCAACTGTCTCACCTATTCAGAGGACCTGATCCAGTTGGGGGCCCGTCAACCTTTGGTTCATAGTTCATGTGTTTCCATTCGTTTGGCTATTTGTCCCTGTGCTTTATCCAACCTTGGTTTCAACAATTCTCGCTCATATAAACCCTCCTCTTTCTCGCTAATTGGACTCCCAGCGCTCCACCCGGGGCCTAGCCATGGATCTCTGCATCCAGATTCCTCAGTCCTTGGATGGGGTTTCTGGCACAACTATCAGGGTGTTTGGAGATTTTGCCCCTTTTCAAGGAGAGCAGTAAGGAGCCTTGAACCTCCAGTGTATGTGTGGGGGAGCTCTGAAAGCAGCTGAAGGAACCCCCGAGGCTCCCAGGTGCACCATCAGACAAACTCCAGCTCCCGTACACTGTAGGGTGGGACCTTGTCACGACAAGGGCTAATAGAGTCAGTCTGCAGTACCAAACATACCCAGTAGGTGGCATCATCACAAGGAAGTCCCAACCAGACACTGGCTGTATTGAAGCTGCAGACCCAAGAGGGCTCACGTGCTTCTGCCTTAATGTTAGTGACCTCCAGCCTGGGTCTGCTTTGAGCCAGTGGCCACCACATGTCTTCCCAGTGGACAGAGCTGCCCTCTAGCCATCTTGCCAGCTGGCAAACACTGGTCAGTAGCCCTCAGCCAAGGCCAGTACTACAGGGACGGGTAAGTTTCTAAGTCAGGGCCAAGCCGTTGCAAGGGACAACTGCAGAGCCTCAAGGGGGGCCATGTCAGCCTTGGACAGGGCCCAAACACATGCCAATACAGGCAAATGCACCCATACCCATATGTGTGCACAAATACATATGCACACACTTGCATTTGATGCACACCAACACACATACATGCACAAATAACACAAGCACACACAATCAAGTGCACTGAGTGCAAGTGGACATTTACACACACACATACACACCACAGAGCACATGCACACACTCACTCATATACATTCCTGTTCCCTGTCCCCAGGCTCTTGTAGGTAGGTGCAGAAGGCCCCCGTTGCCGCTTCTGGACTGGCGGGTGTATGGGAGTGTGAGGCTTGAGGGGCAGCTGCAGTGTCCGGTCGGAGCAGGGAGCCTCCACCAGGCTCACCCACTGCAGCCGTCTGGAGTGGAGGACCTGAAATTCCTCCTGCAGTCCAGGGACGTGAACTGACCTGAGAGCTGAGGTGGGTGCTGTGGGCACTGTGGGGGCTGAAGAGTCACTGGGGCACCTTGCAGCTGAGCTACTCAGTCCTCCCCCCCCCCCCGGCCTGCTGCTGTCTTAAAGACCTCCAGTACCTTGTCCCTGCTGGAGGTGGGGCTGCTGCCTCCATCTGCCTCCTTCCCCTCCTCCTCCTCCTCCTCCATCTTTCTTTTCTTTTCTTTTTTTTTTGAGACAGAGTTTTCTCTGTGTAGCCTTGGCTAATCTGGAACTCACTATGTTAGACCAGGCTGGCCTCGAACTCATAAACATCTGCCTGCCTCTTCCTCTCAAGTGTTCAGATTAAAGGTGTGTGCCAACATGCCCAGCAAGGCAGCCCTTCTCAATTCCTTCAATTCTTTGGTTGTCTCAAACCTTCAAGAGCTTCAGAAGCTGGAGGCCCTGGTCCCTGCTGTCCCCCGGCTAGTACATCAGTTCAAGGGTGACAATGAAATAATTAGTGGCACCATCATTTGTCCCTGCTGCTGAGAGACCCGGGGCCATGGGAGGGGCTCCGGAGGCACTGGCTGCGCAGCCTTGCTCTGAGCAGGCTGTGTGGAGTCCAGCGTGCTGACCACCAGCCTTGCCCACTGTCCTTGGCAGGGTCAGAGTTCTGTCACCTCCCCCATTAGATCAATACCTCCCAGCCTACTGTCAGCAAATCTTTGACCCGTGACCTGGCCACACATGGTAACCCCTGAACCTATTGGTCTTTCCACCAATCCTTGCCCTGGTCTCTGGGGTGGGTGAGGGGCTGGCCCCTGGCGCTGGCCCAGGCTTAGAGAGAAAGGGAGGCCTGTAGGTCCAGTCTTTTCCCTTTCCTCTAGACCAGGGGCTGAGGGGTGGGGTGGAGGCTCTGTGTGTAGGCCCCTTGGTACTTCAGGGCCCCCGGAGGCTATGAGTGAAAGATGTGAAAACCTTTCTGAGGCTAAGAGGCCGAGGGAGCTCCAGCCTCAGGGCGCCTTCCTGCTTTTTCTCCAGTGCCCCCAAATGTACCTAGTAGTGCCAAATTCCTGTGCCTTGGGATTGGATTCTGGGGCTCACAGCTCCATTTTCAGCATGGTCTGGTTGAAATGGGGTGTAGCAGGGGATGCCATACGGCCAACATTAGGGCCAGTCACAAATCTGAGGATGGGGAGACACTGTCTTTCTCACCCAGAGGGTTCTTCCCAGCAGCAAGTCAGCCCCTGCCAGCCGCAGACCCAGCAGCCCTGCAGCTTGGATTGGGAATGAGAAAGGACGGCTCAGATGCCTCCACTGTGCTCCCTGGGTCGTATGTCCTGTGCTCCGCTGGGAGGGTCACTGATGTGCTCACTCCTGTCCTGTCCACTCATCCTGCCCCACTTGGGAAGCTTTGCACATTATCTGCTGGTGGATCTACCGGGGGTACCAGGAACCCATTCTTCTGACCCACTCAGGTTGCAACTTAAGGACTCCAGAGCTCCTTGGAAAACACCACTGACCCAGAGACTGTGGGACAAATATGTGACCCTTACCCGGCTCTTGAGAGGAGATGCCCTCTGCTCCCTGGGGTACTCTGAAGGTCCTAGCGAGGCTCAGCTATTCTGTGTCTCGGATCCATGATTATCCGCTTCAGGGAGGGACAATGGCTCAGAGACTCCAACAAAGAAACCTCCCCTCCCAGGAGAGGAAGAGGAGCAGAGAGGAAGGGCAGGGAAGAGGAGCGGGGCGAGGTGTGAGAGGCTGCTAACGTGGGGAGTGAGCGTTTGGTGGGGAGCATGCTGCAGATGGGGACACAGCGTAGAGAAGGTGAGGATGGATGCTCACATGCGCCCCACCCAGAGTTCTGGGACTCATCTCTCCCTTAACCCCACTAGCCTGGAGCACACTGGCCCTGGGAAAAGTCCTGACCACTTCAGGGAGCCCCTTGCCCTGTCCAGGTCTTGCCTGTCTGCTCTCCCAGGGGAACTATCAGGGCAGAGAGACAGCAGCAGGTCCAGAGTTCAGTGCGTAGTGCAGAAGGTCCAGCTGTGGCAACTTGGGCTTTTTTGTTTGTTTGTTTGTTTTGCAGTCCTGGGGATTGGACCTAATGACTCATGTATGCTAAGCAAGTATTCTATCATTGGTCACCGCTCCCAGCCCCTCGCTGGGGGATTGTACGCAGGTGCTCTATCACCAAGGCCCACCCCAACACCTCACTGGGGGGTTCTGAGCAGGTGCTCTATCACCAAGGCCCACCCCAACACCTCACTGGGGGGTTCTGAGCAGGTGCTCTATCACCAAGCCCCACCCCAACACCTCACTGGGGGGTTCTGAGCAGGAGCTCTATCACTGAGCCACACCCCAGCCCCTCACTGGGGGTTCTGAGCAGGTGCTCTATCACCAAGCCCCACCCCAACACCTCACCGGGGGGTTCTGAGCAGGTGCTCTATCACCAAGCCCCACCCCAACACCTCACTGGGGGGTTCTGAGCAGGAGCTCTATCACCAAGCCCCACCCCAACACCTCACTGGGGGGTTCTGAGCAGGTGTTCTATCACTGAGCCACACCCCAATACCTCACTGGGGGGTTCTGAGCAGGTGCTCTATCACTGAGCCACACCCCAGCACCTCACTGGGGGATTCTAGGCAAGTGCTCCACACGGAGCCACACTCCAGCTCTCTTTTTACTTCTGCATTGGGACAAGATTTGACTAAATTACCCGGAGAGGCCCTGTGTGTGTGATCTTTCTTCCCCAGTTCCCGAGTAGCTGGGATCACAGACGTAGACCACCGGGCTCAGCTGACTAGTGGTCCTGAGGCCTTCATCCCACACCATGACCTTGGCCGTGTCTTTGGCCAGCCTTCTGGCAGTCTTTGAACCTCTCTGAGGATAGGGGTTGCCTCCGTAGCCAAGACAGGTCAGTCAGGTGGGAGTAATCTAAGCCTCCTTGCCATGCAGTCCTGGCTTAGAGAGTGCTGTGTGCAGCATGCAGATGGACCCACTCAGGCATCTGGGACACTAGTGGACCTCCTGGGAAACCAGGATTGAGAAGGGAGTTGGCTCAGGGGCTGGGGATGAACTTGGAACTTGGGTGGACTCCTTGGGCACTGAATTAACAACCCGCTATAAGTTGAGAAGCTTGGGCATGGCCATGGTGGGTCTGCTACCAGCTTCTCTGTTCCTGTGAGTACCCAGAGCCCCACCTGGACACAAGAAAAGGGATAGTGGGCCCAGTTTCCCCAGCCGAGTCTACTAAACATCTGTTTGGAAAAAGAATGTGGGGATCATGGTCCTGAGCTGGTCCCCCACAAAGCCCGGAAACTAGGTATCCACCCGGGAAAAACCAGGTTCTCTCTATTTCTCATTGTTTCTGGGGCCCGAATCTCCTGTTGCCGGCAGGTCAAGCACAGCACACTGCGCTGCCTAGTGCTCATGGAGGCTCTGATGAGGTGGCTGCTCCCACAGGGCCATGGACACACGCCTTGCACACAGAATCACACACATGTGCCACAGCCACATCATATAGACACAGACCAGCGATATCACACAACACACAGTGACACAAGCCACAAATGCCATACAATACACAGATACACATCACATGCACAGAATACACAAACCACACAGACACAGCCCATATGTCACACCACACATATAGATACATGCTACACACATATGGAGGACACAACCACACAGACATAGCTCAGATAATCACAATACTAACACAGACATGTGCTCCCCACCCCCCATATCTGTATATGCACCACACAGATACAACCCATGGATGTCTCTCTCACACACACACCGTATACACACACAGCATATGTGCCACACTAACACAGCCCACAGGTGTCACACAGACACACCCCATACACACACAGAGCACTCATATACCACCCCAATACAGCCCACAGACGTGAAATCACAGAGACACATATCACATTGACCTCACCTACAGCTACACAGTGCCTGCCCGTCCTCACTCTACCCATCCTGGACACAGACTGCAGAGCTGGTACAGTTCACCTGCAGCAGCCCTCCAGCCACATGGTCCCTCCTAACCCCCAGACATTCTCAGGCTTCCACTTGGCCACCCGGCACTTTGGAAGGCCAGGACACAGGGAGGGACTTGCAAGACCGGGGAGGCAGGCAGAGGTCAGGCTGCAGTTCCTGGCGGGGAGCTGGAAGCAGAAGCTTGCGTTAAGGGACAGCCTCAAGGGCTTCATGAGAGCTGGTGTCCCTTCCTACACCCTGGAGTCTGAGTGGGCACAGAACACCCCACTTACTCCTTCATGGTTGGCCCAAGGTGTCTGGTAGGACCCGCTTCCCTGATAACCCTTTGTCTTGAGACATAGGACTTCAGATGTGAGTGGGGGTCCCCATATCTTGTGCCCAGAACGAATGGCTTATCCTACAGGAGACATCTTTGATCTGAGCCAAGACCTACCATCTGCCCCAGGCCACAAGAAGGCCTGTCCCCGACCTCAAATTCTTGAACTGTGAGCTGATAGGGGCAAAAGGCCCATCTTGGAGATCAAGGCCTTGGAGACTCTGACTCACTGCTGGACATTCCACCCTGGAGCTAGACCCTGATGCCTCAAAGAGCCCCAGGCTCTACTAAAATGTGAACCAACTGGTGGCCATTGGGGAATTGGTTAGAAAGGGTGGGTCAGGGAAAGCAGGTGAGGTCTTGTGTGGGTTCCCGAGAGCAGCTGGCTTTTTGTAGGCCTCAGGGCTCTTCCGAGAGGTCACAGGCAGTGGGCAGTGGGATTCCGAGCACCAAGGCTGCCACGCCTTCCTCGGGGTGGGCCAGCTCAGCAGCAGCAGCAGGGTGCAAAGGGTGAGGCAGAGGCAGGTGTGGTGGTGCGTGCCTAGAATCTCAGCCCTGGAAAGGCCAGGAGGAAGCTTTGAAGTCTGAAGCTAGCCTGGGCTAGAGAGCGAGACTCCGTCTCAAAATAAGGAAAAGGAAAAGGAAGCTGGACAGGTAGGTGCTGGGCCGAGGCAGCACTTTGAGAGGCTGCCTTGTGGTCCTCCTGGGTAAGGCAGAGCAGTCCCGCCCGGCAAGGTCACTCCCACTCTCGACCACCACTCTTCTTGAAAGAGTAGATCTTTTATTTATTTCTCAGTAATTTCATATGTGTAAACAATGTCTGGACGCACACAACCCTCCCTTCTCACTCCTTCAAGGCACTGAACATATGTCTCTCCCCGTTCGTCCCCCCCACCCAGCAACCCCTTTTTCTTCAAAGCAGGGTCTCCCTATGTACCTCGGCTGTCCTGGAACTGGCTTTGCAAAGCAGGCTGGCTTCAAGCTCATAGAGGTCCGTCTGCCTCTGCCTCCCGAGTGCTGGGACTAAGGTTATGGGCCACCACGCCCGCCCGGTTTCCCCTTTTGCCGTTGTTAATGACCCCATGAGTCCAGTCGGTGCTATCTTCTGGAATGTTGACGTGGTGTTAGGCAGGTGGCCGTAGCCTCAGTGAGTTCATGGGTAAAATGGCGCTGGCCTTCGCTCTCGATTCTTCACTGCCCACTGAGGGCCACAGCTGGAGCACTGGCCATTGCTCACTAGGCCTCCTGCCTGAGAGACATCAGTGGTGGTGGGAGCAGATGCCACTTGATCTCTGGAGTCATAACCTAGAGAAAGAGAGCTAAAGGCTGCAGACTTTCGAGAGGACCCCCATGCCCACTCCCACCTGGTGCAGGGGGCCCTTGGGAAGATGTACTTCAGGGGTTACAGGGTGACAGATACCCTCTCTCTGGAGGTTCCCATGCTGGGTCTGGAAAGGACATCTTGCCTAAATTAGCTCTGCCTGGACCCTGTCTCCTTCTGTTCAGCTGCAAATTCTAACCTCCATGCCCTGGCCCTGGTCCTCTCAGGCTGGTGAGGCAGCCAACTTGGGCAGGAGTCATACTCCCAGCAAGCACAAGATGAAACTAGGAAGTGGCCCTCAGTGCCACGCAAGTGTCCGCCTGCCGTTCTTTCTGGGTGTGGGGGTGGCATTCCTGAATAGAGCCTTAGTCACTCTGTCAGGAACCCTATACAAAGTCTCTGGGAAATGCCACAGGCCTCCACAGGCCTCCACAGGGCTCCACAGACCGCCACAGGCCTCCACAGGCCTCCACAGGCCTCCACAGGCCTCCACAGGCCTCCACAGGCCTCCACAGGCCGCCACAGGCCTCCACAGGCCTCCACAGGCCTCCACAGGCCGCCACAGGCCGCCACAGGCCTCCACAGGCCTCCTTGGGGCTGACCCAAAGTCCCACAGTCAAGCTGCCTGCTGGGGACCAGCCAGGCTCACTACCTGTGATATCTCTGCTGTCCCTTGGTCATGGAAAGCCAGCCTGTGAAGTTGCCCACTGCCTCTCTCTGCCCACCCTGTCTCTTTCCTCTTCTGTCAAGGACTTTCTGGATTCTCACTGCACCCAGGAAAAAGCCTGAAATCTGGAGAATTTGAGGACTTCCCTACTGACAAGCTCTGGTTGTACCCCTTGCTGGATCCTGCCCCAGCAGGGACAACTTCCCTCTGTCCCATATCAAGACCTGCACAGAGCCAGGCTCTAGCTCTCTTTCCTATACAGCAGGCTCTGAGCTCGGGTCCTGTGGATGCCCTGGAGTGCTTCCATCACTGTGCTTGTTGGTTTTATGTCAATTTGACACAAGCTAGAGTCATGATAGAGGAGGTGGCCTCAACTGAGAAAATGCCTCCCTCCATAAGTTTAGATGGCAAGCAAGCCCATAGGGCATTTTTCTTAATTAGTGATCAATGGGTGAGGGCCCAGTCCACTGTGGGTGGTGCCATCCCTGAGCTGGTGGTCCTGGCTGCTATAAGAAAGCAGGCTCAGCAAGCCAAGAGGAGCAAGCCAGCAAGCAGCACCCCTCCGTGGCCTCTGCATCAGCTCCTGCCTCCAGGTTCCTGCCCTGCTTGAGTTCCTGTCTTGACTTTCTTTGATGATGAACAGTGATGCGGAAAGTGTAAGCCAAATAAACCCTTTGCTCCCCAAGTTTCTTTGGTCATCGAGATTGGGATGCCACCTTCCCATCATCAGCAGGATTGGAAGTGTCTCCTGGGAGTTTGCATGCAAGGTGGGCTAGAAGGGCCTGGCAAACCTCAGGGGCAGACTTACAGCAGCCTGAGGTACTTTCTTTGTTCTTCTTTATGATGCTGCAAAGGGGATATGCATTCAACAGAACTCATACTTCAAATTTTGGATGTGGACCTTTTCTCATGCATGTGGTATTTGGTATGATTCTCTCTTGTGACGCTAGGCAGTGGCGGCAGTAAACAATAGAGAGAATTGATATTCTCCATTGTTCTGGGCTGGTAAGCTAGGATGCCTGGCAGGGTGGATGTAGCTAAAGCCTTCTCCACTTCATCTATTATGTACTGCTATGGCAAAAAAAAAAAAAAAAAAAAAAAAAGATCTGAGATTGGGTAATTTATAACGTAAAGCCTCAGCAAAGTTTAAGCTGGGCACAGTGATTTCAGCTGTGTGAGGGGCTGAAGCAGGAGGGCCCCAAGTTTGAGGCCAGCATGGAGAGCTGAGGGAGACCTTATCCCCAGAGTTACCAAGCAGATCGTTTGGTGTTGGCTCACAGTTTTGGAGTGTTGGCAATGCAGAGTATGGTGTCAGCCTCTGCTTGGCGTGTGGTGAGGACTTTCTTGGTCCACCGTAACATGGCAGAGGGAATCACATGCCAGGACAAGCAAACCTGATAGCTCTGGTCTTTCCTTCTCTTCCCATGAGACCTTTGGTGATGTTGTGGGGACTTGACCCCTATGTTCTCACGCAACCCCAATAACACCCCAAAGCCTCACCCTCAAATGCCATTCACATAGTTATTTGCTTCCTGACACATGAACGTTTGGGAGAACCATGGCAGATATTTTTCAACTTATAATAGGTTTACCAAGCTGGGCATGGTGGCCCACACCTTTAATCCCCACACTCAGGAGGCAGAGGCAAATGGATCTCTGTGAGTTTGAAGCCAGCCTGGTCTACAGAGTGAACTCCAGGATGCAATGCCATCGTGAGTCAAGATGCAAGTGTATTTGATCTTATCGTCACTGTTATTCTATCTAGCATGGTACCCACACTGCTCTCCCCCGTCTTCAGGCCCGTGTACCAGCTTCCCCACGTGGAACTATGCTCATGCACATGCTAATGCCAATGCTAATACAGTGCGAATATGAAGTGTTTTCTACAGCGTATGTGCTTGAGCTCCTGGTCCCCAACTGGTGGCGCTGCTCTGGGAGACTGACCCAGCTGGCAGTAGATCTGCCTAGATCTGCCGCAAGCTCTCCCCACAGCCGTCAGCCATAACTGCCATGCCTTCTCTGCCTCTGCGACTGAAATCCCATGAACTGTGAGCCAAGGGAACTCCTTCTTGCCTTAAGTGGCTCCTGTTGTGTATTTATTTGATCATAGCGACAAGGGAAGTAACTAATCCAGGTGCCCTGGTAAGGGCATTTCCAGCTGAGGATGTTCCCTGCTGGGCTGTGCAGGCACAGACCCTGTTCCCTCTCTCAGGTGCCCTCTCTGCTGGGAGGAATAACAGAGCCTAAGGAACCTCATAGGGGTGACAAGTTGCATTAGATGCAGGGCCAGGGAAGGCACATGAAAGAGGCAATATTTGAATAGAATGCAAAGAAAGATTGTGCGAGATATCAGCAACGAGTGACAGCACCCAAGAGACAGAGCGTTGTCCTCTGACCGTCCCTGGCCTTTGACCCTACCCGCAGGACAGGATTCTCTCGATACTTTGTCTCCTCCTCAGGGCATAGCTCAGTTTTTTACTTTGGCTTTCACCATTTGTTTGTTTGTTTGTTTGTTTTTGTTTTGAGACAGGGTTTCTCTCTGTGGCCCTGGCTATCCTGGAACTCGCTCTCTAGACCAGGCTGGCCTCAAACACAGAGATCCACTCTGCCTCCTGAGTGCTGGGATTAAAGGCGTGCACCACCACTGCCTGCCTGCCTGCCGGGGTTTGACCATTTGTGAGTTGAAAGCCTCCATCCGAAGTGAAGCCGTCCTCCAGCAGGTCGCCTGGATCACCTCCACCTGCCCATCCAGTATTGACTTGCTCCAAAGAGTCACCTTCTTCTTAAGATCTTGCCGGGGAGGTACAGCGTTCTGCATCCTGACTATCTGTCGGTAGTTTGGTTCACTGGGTGGAAGATTGTTTTCCCAGGCTCTCTATTTCTTGATCCACCAAGATGCCACCTGGAATCTTCTGGGAGCCATTGATGAGAAGCTTATTTTTAGTATGATTGTCATACTTCTGTGGTCTTCATTTCTCCCTGGTATTGTAAAGAAATATTTTTGTCTTTAACGGTCTGTAGTTTCATTGTTGTGTGAAGTGCTTTTTTTTTAAAAAAAAATTAATTATTTAATTTTTTGAGATAGGCTCTCACCATACAGCTAAGGCTGGTCTTGATCATGTGGCCTCAGCCTCCTGAACGCTAGAATTACAGGCATGTGGCATCATGCATTGACCCTTCTTAGAATTCAGTGTGTTATCTTCAATGTGAAGATATTCTCTATTGAAAATTTCTCAAAGATTAGGTTTTGGATGTTTTAGCACAGAGTCCACATTATATGCATGTTGGCCCTTCTTATTCTAAAACAAGACTTAACCTCTCATATTTTCCTACCTCTGTGCTGTATCTCATGAAATTTCCCCTGATGTGTTTTCCAGTTTCCTAATTCCACTTTGAACCCCTACTAATTTTCCATGTAATCCAATCCCACTGAGTATTTTGTTTAGTATTGTGGTGGGGGTGTTTTTGAAGGCCTGTGCACTAGACTTTAGTTGTTGTGACAAATACATATGTAGAAAACACAAATGGCAGCTGGGAAGCAGAGAGAAGGTACTTCTGAAGAGTTCTGAAACACCTTCCTTCGATCCGGTGGAATAAGATCTTCATCCTGTGGGGCGATGACCGACATCCATACACAGGGTGGGACTTCTGCCATCCTCTCTAGAAATGCCTTCAGACATACTAAGGTGTTCTACAAACCTAAGTGCCTCTCACCCCCGTCAAGTTGACAGCTAAGATTTAACCAACAAAACTGATTTCTTTTGGAATCGACCTGCTTTTTATTTATCTGTTTATTTTTTGAGACAGGCTTTCCCAATATCTCTAACTCTTAGGTGGTACATGCCTATAATCCTAGAAGTGGGAGGCAGAGACAGGAAGATCAGAAGTTCAAGGTCATCCTTGGCTACAAAGCAAGTTTGAGGCCAGCTAAGACTTGTATGTGGCTATCTCAAAACAACAACAGGAAAAAAAAGAAAAAAGAAAAAAAGAACGTCTGGAGGATTAGAGCAGAGGGTTGTGTAAACCTGAACTCCACACGTGTTCATGGCGCAGTTACGGTTTCAGGAAAGGACCCTCACACCATCCCGGCCAGCTTTCAAGTGCCCTGCACTGCAGTCCTCTAGCCCCAGGCTTTAGGGAAGGATCAGTTCCAGCTCACCCTCTCAGGGAGCCCAGGACACACCCTGTCCCTGTGTTCTGCCCCGAGTTCCTGCTCCGTGTGGCTCAAGACCCTGTGTGCCATGTGGCCCCAGTGTGACCCCATTTTTACCCCACATCTCCCCAGTCTTCCCTCACAAGAAACCTCTCCCATTTCACAACAGCCCTTTCTGGTTCCGGGCTCCATGCCACAGTTACATCTAGAACCCCAGAGGGGTCCCTACGGGCAGAGTCTTCAGACAAGAAACCCCAGCTGTTGGCTAGTTAGTCTTTTTCATCCAGGACTTCAGAATACAAGATTATAAAATAAAATTAAAAAAAAAATCAAGGCCTTTTGTGCACCTGGGTTAATGGTTCTAGACTTGGGACAATACTGCATTCCCAGGGGGGCATTTGGCAATGTCCAAAGCCAACTGGGATGATCATGATTGATGGTTAGTGGTGGAAGAGTATCATTGGCACTGAGTGGGTCCTGGCCAAGAAGGTAGCTAAATACCCACCATGCACACGATGCCCCTGAGAACAGAGTTATTTAGTGTCAAGGGTGTTACTGTTGAGGACACTGATGGCCATTTCTCTCATTCCTCACTGATAAGTCCTGAGCCCTCTAGGGCAGAGCCACATCTCCGTTCTGAGCAGGGCCCCAATCCCAAGGAGTTCCAGGGGGTCTGGAGGAAAGGTGGTTTCCATGGGACCCAAAGGTTACCAGATACTTCAACAGTTCCCAGCCACACAGAGAGCCTCGCTCAGGCCCATTGGCCCCACATCTCACCATACCTGGCCACCAGACCTCCTGCTCTGTTCCTGCCCACCAACGCAGCCCCACTGGCACGCGCCAGTCACACCCCTCTATGTGATGTGGTGAGCAGGCACCGTGTGATGTGGGGAACAGGGAGTGTGGTCGTTGGAGCAGGTCAGGCCCTCCTGGGTGGGGTGAAGACATATCTCTGGTGCCATCTTTCCTGTTCTGATAAATAACTGATCTGTGGTTGTGGCAAGAAGGTCACCTCTGCCCAGGCACAAACCACTTGTGACCGGTGGGAAGAGCCCAGGGTGGAGGCAGCGGGAAGTCTGCCTTCCCTGGCCACCAGGCTGCTGGGGGCAGATTTCAGAAAAGGGAAGTGCTGAGCTGGGGCAGCGCTTCCTGTGGTCGCCGGTAGTCAGGGCATGGGGCGGGCACGAATGGCAAATCAGGAGGTGGGCATGGCAAAATCAGAGGGTGGCTTCCTTGAACCAGGAGAGCTTTCTCTGGCTCAGGCCTGAGGCATAAGTCCCCTTGGCCTGGCACAGCCAGCTGCCGTCCTTCATGGCCTGAGCAGACAGAAGGACTTACTAAAATGCCACAAGTTACCCACTTGGGGTTGAAGCTGCCCTGGGCCTTATGATTCTGGGACTGGCACCTTCTTGGTATCTGCTCATCACATTCCCTCTAGAAGATGCCCACTCCTTGTGCCTGGTTTTGAGCACTGAAGATAGACATCCCTCAGAGCAGCTTGGCACCCTTCCCCTTTGGGGAGCCTGGAGCTACTAACCTGGCTATCTTGGGACCTTTTGATCTCACCAGGAGCCCAGGAATGTCCTCTTGGCTCCCGGTGCCCCCAGACCAGGAGCTGTCTGTCTGGAGTCCCATCTATGTTAGGAAAGGGGCTGGGGTCGGGGTCCTGAAGCTAAGGCAGTGGCTAGCAGACTCCCTTCTCTTCACCCCTAAAGGCTGAGCATCACTGAGCATGGTCAGGCCTCTGTGGTCAGAGAGAACTGGGCCAGGGAAGGGAAGAGCTGGGAAGCTGACCACCCTCACCTCCCAGCTCTCAGCAGAGCCAGGCCAGGACTTCTCGCCTCTCCTGGTCTCCTGGTCCTCCCACCTCACAGTGAGGCCCAGAGTGCTCTCACGCCTTCAGGACAGACCTCATGGCTGGACGGTTCAGGCCCACCAGACTCTGCCAAGGTTCCCACACAGACTGTTATGATCCCTTTGCCCTAGCTAAACCCTGCTTCTGCTGGGCCCAGCGGACGACAGCCTTCGTCAGCTTAGTCCAGCTGTAAGCGTCTCCAGCCGCAGCCTGAGCCTCTTGAGGTGGTGAGGGTCTGGGTTCCTGAGTCAGTGACAGGTATGACAGTATGCAGGGGAGGTTCCAGGGATTCTGCCCTGGTCCTCTGGTCCCAGCGGGTACCTGTGCCCTCCACCATGTCCAGGCTGCACGGACTGTAGCAAACCAGCTAGCTTCGCCCACCCCGTTTTGGTCTCTACATCCCCGCCTCTACCCCTGCTCATTATTAGCATATTTCATTTACAACGTGATGGCGTTTTCGTACACTGCCCACCTCTCTGGACCTTCCTCGCTTCACCTCTTTCTCCCTTCCTGTCTCTTTAGTAAGTCCCTTCTCTGACTCACACACCCATCAGCACGTCTCTGCTCTTTCCCACCACCTGGCCCCCAGCTCTCTGGCCTTGCCTCCTGTCTGGCCCGGATTGCTCCCTCTCCACGTTCTACCTTTTCTCTGACTCTCTAGCCTCTGTGTTTGGTCTCCACCTCTCTCTCTTCTCTCTCCTCATTCTCCCTCTGTCCCTCTCTCCCCCTCTGGTCTCTCTTGCCTCCCTGGCTTGTCTCCCCATCTGTCTGCCCCCCCCCCCGCCCCCGCCTGCGTCCTCTCTCCTCTCCTTCATCCCTCTTGCCCCCTCCCCTCTCTCTAGTCTTTCCTCTCAACATCTCTACGACCTCCTCCTCCTCCTCCTCCCTTTCATCCTCTTTCTACCGCTTCCTCTCTGCTCGGTGCCCCTGGACGCTGATGGCCAGTGCCCCTGCAGGCGGCTGCCTCCGGTCTGGGGAGGACCTGCTGGGGTACTTTATTTCTTAGTCCCCTTGTCCCTCATCCTGTTATCAGTTGGAAATGAATCAGAGATTAGGAAATGGGGGGGCGAGATGGGGGTGTTATCGCGTAGTGCACCCGGAGCTCTCGCTAATCTTTGGCGGACCTGGATTCGAGAGGAAACACAGTTGCGACACGAGTCCGTCTTACCATCGCTGTCATGGCCGCAGCGGTGGCGGCGAGGCTGTGGGAGACAGGGCCCAGGGTTGGTGAGGAGAGGGGGAAGGAGGAGGGCCAAGGTGGATGGAGCCCTTGCAGGTCTGTGCACAGCCGTACAAGCATATGAACACGTGCGGCAGCCACGGGCATGCACGTGGGCAGACACACAGGGAGCCTGCAGGCCTTGCACATCGCCTCTCCCTCAGCTCCGTCGTCTGTACACCCCAAGTCCTGACCGCTGTCGCTCCTACTGCATGGTTGTGCTGGTGTTATCCAGGGTCCCCACAGCCCATCTGAGCACCCAATAGCCACGTGATTGGAACGCTCTCAGCACATAGCTGCCCACAATCCCCCTTCTGGCCTGTAGGCCGATGCTGCGGCTCTTACCCTGGCTCCAGCCACATTCTAAAATCCTGGTTTCTGTAGCTCCTGCCGCCTGGCCCCCAAAGTCTCTGTGCCTCACTTTGCACATGCAACTCCTTCTGCGTGAGGCTACCTGACACCCCCCCAACACACACACACACACACACACACACACACACACACACACACACACACACACAGGAGCACACACAGCCTAGGGCACTTGCTGTCCAGACCCTTCCTCCAAACATCCAAGGTCCCCAGTGCCAAACCGCACCAGATCCCCTCTGCTCTGCTCTCAAAGCACATGCATGCTGTCATAGATATGATTCTCCCTTGTCTCCCACCTGACTGTGGGTGAAATGATACAGGGACTGTGTCCTCTTCTGTCTGTCCAGTATCTGACCTGGGACCTGCCTACATTAGGCAAGGGCTGAACAAACAGGAATATAAACTTGTCTTGAGGCGCAGATGAGTCCAGGCCCCCAGAGAAGCCACATGCGGCTCGTCCACAGACAAATTGGCAGATGTGGGCATACAAAGGGAAGTACCCAGAGAGGTACACATGGCTGAAACTCACACGAACATACACTTTTTTTTCTGCTGTGTTCCAGGCCCATTGCATCACATTAGCTAGCAGATTCCTCAACTTGCCCCTCAGGTAGCCTCCCTCCCCCAGGTGGGCCTCCTGGACTCTGTGGCCTGCCTTTGTCTTCAGGGAGTGCGTCCTAGGTAGGAAGGGTTCTCTGAGCCTTAGCAGCAATTGCGCTGTGTTCCACACAGCAAGCGGCTTCTGTGCCTGTCACGGACAGTATTTCCCAGCACTGTGGTCAACGCAGAGCACAGCATTCACCCCCTCAGATGTAACGGGACAAAACGAAGCCCAGCAGCACTCAAGGAGGTGGAGACGGGCACACACAGCCCAAGGTTTTGTTTGCAGACTCACCCCGGAAGTTAATACAGGTTGGGGCATCTGTCTGTCCCTGCCAAAGGAGGCTGCTGCTAAAAAGAGGTGGCCAGGCCTGGAATCTGGATGGACGGCCATGGCGAGAAGCAGGGCTTTGGGGATATGCGGTGGTTAAGGCAGAGCACAGGGCGCAGGGGCTTCTGGGATATGTGGTAGCTGAGACAGATGCAGGGTGCAGTGATGGCACAGGGGTTTCTAATTAGCTGTGTCTGGGGCCGAGGACTAGATGGGGCATCTCCTGGGAGGAAGAAAAGGGGGACTATAGAGACAGGTCCATAAGGGCAGCCTTGCCTGCTACCCTTTTGGTGGAATGGAGCTTTGGGGGTTCCAGGCTTTTTGTTACCCAAAATACCCAGAGGCAGCTCCTGTTTTCTGGAGATGGCCTTAACTGTCACTCTCAATATAGCTAGAAAAGCCAAGTAGCCCTTCACAGGGGTGTGCTCGCCGTCCTGAGCACACCTGGAACACATGCCAGTGACAGTCTACTGTCACAACCAAGTCCTGGTGGAAGGAGACCTCCTCACATGCGAAGAGACAGGAACAGAAGCCAGGGGCCTGCTCTCTAACACAAGTTCATGTCCCCAGGACACTGCCTTTCGGTCCTACATCTGCCAGACACCATCTTCCTCCTGCAAGGATGTTACAGAGTTCTCTCTGAGGCAGCCCTCGTAGCTTCTAGATCTTTCTGCTTGGATCTCCAGATTTGTCCAGAAGGCCCAGCAGGCTTTGCCCTTTCCCCAGCCCCCACATCTGACAGGAACGGGGTGCCGATGCAGGAGGGGCTTCCACAGCACCCACAGCTCTGCACCTTTGGCATTATCTTGTGCCCCCACCCACCCACCCAGGGCAGGTGGCTGGCCTGGCTTTTTTCGGATGGAAATAATGCAGACTCCTTGGCTGATCTGAGAAATGTGAGCAGAGCTGGGAAAATCGGCCGTTTTTGTGGTTTGGGGGTTTGAAGCGAGTTTCACAACTGATCTCCCAAGCACAGGGTCCGGTCAGATGTGCTACCTCGGGCCAAGCCGTTTCCCAGCTGACTTCGGGGCTGACCGCCCTCGGCCGAGGTGGGGCTTGGCTTACCTGCCCACTCCATTCCCCATGCTCCTTTGGGGAACAGTCGGGGGGCTGGGATGGAGGGGCCCTTTCGGGTGGATGTCCTGTGGCTTCTGCCTTCAGTCTGGGGAGGAAGAACAGTTCACCTGGGGAGGCAGGTCATCTTTGTGGCACACCCCACTTTCATACTAAAAACCTTTCCCAGACACCCTGGGGGCATCTGCAACCCTTAAAGGCTTCATTGGGTTGGGGGGTTTGGAGGGCCAAGAAAGTATCTTATTGTGATAATGTTGGGCTGACTAACAGGAAGTCCTGTTCTGGGGGCTCAGGAAGAGAAGAGGCACAAAGGTACCCCATGGAGGCATAAGCAGTGCAGAGCTTCCTACCTCCCCGGTGGACAGGGTATGCAGAGGGACTCAAGAGCCTGTCCTGCTACCAGGTGGCCTGGACCCCCAGCCTGTCCTTCCACCCTGGGAAGTCCCAAACTGCCTCAGGCCAGCCGGGGCAGAACTGAAATTGGTGACATATGTCTCTGTCCCCTCGGCTCTGGCCCCCGCCCACCCGCCTCTAGAGTCTTCCCGCAGGAACCTCCAAACCCAAGGAGGAGGAACAGGCAAGCGGCTTCCCTGAGTGAGAGCTTTTCCCCTGCCTCTCCATAGCCCGGCTTGGAAAGAAGTTACTAGCTGAGGATGGTCCTGGCCCAGGATAGTGTGAAACAGTGGTACCCATGGGGCAGATTCCAGGTTCTGGCCTGTGGAGAATGGACCAGGACAATCCTGAGTATAGTTGCCCAGTAAGGTAGAGGCCGTGGGCCTGCTACATCCCACAGTGCAGGAGGAGCCATCCACTGGTCAGTGAAGGTTCCAAAAGGCTCATGAGCAGGGCTGTGGAGTTGGGATTTCTCAGAAGATGGGCTGGGTAGTGACAGACATAGCGGGCTGAGGTGAGGCAGGAAAACTCTGTGTGCGATCCCATATCGCAATACTCAGGAGCCAGGAACATGGTCAAGTATGCGACATCTGAGTGGACAGCAAAGTTCCATCACTCTCTCCATGGGACAGATCAGTCTGAGCAATTGAATACAGCCCAACAGCCAGTCACCCTGCCTCCAGGAGGGACGGACCCTTGACAAGCTTAGTCTTCGTCAGGCACATCTGGATGCAGAGGACCGTAGCACCAGGACTTGGCAGAGATGCTCAGTCCTGTCTGCTGGTGCAGGGTCAGTGGAGGCCGAGGCGCTCTGGCTGCATCTGCTGGGTGTGTGCCCCCTTCCCGTTCCCTATCCATATCCCCCTCCCAGGTTCCTGTTTCTGTTTTGGGGCCACAGGACTTCCTCTTCTCATCACAGATCAAAATGGCTTCCTGGTCTCCACTGGAGGCCTAGTGTGGGGGGGTGCTGAAACAAGTGGCCATCTACAGAAGGGAGCAGGATCTGCACCTCTGTGGGGGCGTCTCTGGAGGCCGAGCTACAGTCCTTCCTAATGAGGTCCCTGAAGCTCCTCCAGTGGGGACATCAGTGAAAACACCTGCCTAACATCTTAGGGGACCCTGCCCAAGCGAGCTTCCCTCTTGTTGCTATGCACACGGGGTCTCTCTCCTTTTCCCCTTTCTCTTCTCGGGGATGCTGAACAGCAAGCACTTCATTGACTGTTGTACACACACACACACACACACACACACACACACACACACACACCTGTGAGCATCCTTGAAACAGTGGAGACCTGGTTTGGTGAGCTTGCAGTATACATGCGTGATGTATGTGTGTGTAGCTAGGTAGGCACGCATCTGTGTTGGACTGGGCCGGGGGCATCATTTCCTCCCATCTCTAACTCTCCTTAACTCCCAAAAGGAGTTTCTTCCCAAATGAAACTTAGCTGTGTCCTGCTGGTCACCATGCTTGGGACAACGTAGGAAGAAACCAATCTTTTTATACTGGAGGATCCTATGCGGGTGGCTACTGAGGTCTGGGTACATAGGGCTGGGCATGGGAGGATGGCGTGAACCGGAGTACACTGGGCGGCTTGAACCTGTGCAACCCTGAGCCACTGGAGTCGTGTCCCCTCCCCCAAGAAGGTACAGCGTTAGAGGCCAGGGCAGTCCTTAACCACCGTACGGCCTGCTGGTAGCTGCAGGGAAGCAGGGGGTGGGGGGGCTACTGAGTGGCCAAAGCCTTGTCCTCCCTGTCATCCAGCTGGCCAGAAAGACCTGTGGAACCAGATGCTTCCTCCTAGAGGGCCGAGGCCTATGTCAAGGTCAGGCCAGCCTGGGAAACTCCCTGTCCCCTTCACAGTGCTGCCCCCCATTTCATTTCCCCAGCCCTCACTGGGGCCTTCGTGAGAGAGGACTACAGCTGTCACCGATGAGCTTCCTATGGCCACATGGTCGGGAGAGCCTGACAGCAGGACCCAAGCCCACGGCCACGCCGCAGAAGCGCACACTAAACCCTGGTCCTGGCTTCCTCCTTCCACTAAGCCGGGGTCACCGGGTCCTCTTCCCTGGCACCTGAGTGGCGTTCCCTATTCGCACCTAGCGAGCAGGGAGGGCAAAACAAACACTCCACAGGTGTTTACATCATGGTCTCAGGGCCGTAATTAAGGCTCTTCAAATCGCACCCTTATCAGCCACATATCTCGGGCAGCCTGGAAGGGGAAACATCTTGGAGCATCTAATGAAGGAAAGTTGGACGGGCTCTGAGTCTCTTTTAAACCCTGAAGAATAGACCTTTGTTGCCAGGTTCCCCCCATCTCACCTGTGGCAGCCTGCCTTCACTCTGGACTCCATCAACTGCCCGGGGCCAGGGGCAGGACGGGGCGGCCTCAGTCCTGGCATCAGGCTTCACTAAGTTCCTCCCACCAGCAGCCGGCTCCTCCAACACCAATGGCACCGCCAGCTGTGTACAGAGGCCCAGGAACGGGGACTTGAGTGCACCCCCTCTGGCTCCAATACCCTACACCAGATTCTGACGAACACACTTAGCTGGTATCACACCCTACCCAGAGCAAAACCTCAGTGAGAGGGCAGGCGGGGGTGCTGACCTCTGATTACCCAGAGTCCCCCACAACCTGGCTCTACTACCCCCATCAGATCTAGGTCTGCTTGCTCTTTCAGCCTGGGTTCTCTTGCTTGCTAAGATGGCTGGCACCCATCACACTAATCCCTCTCACCTACAAATTGCTATGCATAGTTCATTTTGATTTTTAAAGACTTATATTTGTGTGTGTATGTGTGTGTTTGTGTGTACATGCATGAATGTATGTGCACCATGTGCATGCGGTGCCCGAGGAGAGGTCAGAAGAGGGGGTTGAATCCCCTAGAGTTGGAGTTACAGATGGTTGTGAGCTGCCACGTGAGCGCTGGGAACCAAGCCTTAACCTCCGCGCCTTCACTCCAGCCCCGCTATGCAAATTTCAACACTCAGCTTGTTTATCATTACTTTGGCGAGCTATGTGAAAGTCCCAGGTTAGGTCCCTTGGCCCTAACCTATGTTCCAGTTGAATGTTCACCATGTCCTTGGATGTGTGACCCCTAAAATCAGGCCCCGGATATCAGGACAACATCTGCCTGGCACACAATAAGTGCTTCTTATGTATTATAATGAAGAAAAGGCGGAGCACAGCTCTGTCACTCAACAATTACCCCCCCACCGCCCGAGACAGACAGACAGACAGACAGACAGACACAGAGAGAGAGAGAGAGAGAGAGAGAGAGAGCTGTCATTCTAAGGACCCTGCTGTCCATTACATTCTCCAAAAAGGAAACTAAGCAGGGTCTGGAGGCAGAGGTCAAAGATCATCACAGCCAGTCCAGCCCCTGCCTGGATGATGGAATAAGTTCAAAGCCAACCTGGGCAACTTAGGGAGACCCTGTGTCAAAGTAAGGACAAAAGGACTGGGAATATAGTTGAGATACAATACTTTCTTAGCACACATCCATCCCAATATCATAAAAAGGGGAAACTGAGTCCTGGAGCAGGGATAACTTGTTCATGGTCAGGTGGATGGTAGGTGTTGGACCTAGAGCAGGGAGGCAGGAAACCTCCTCTAAAAATATCCAGATGGCCAATGTTTTCGGTCACTGCTGCAGCTTTTCAACTTGTTTTGCAAAGGCAGTCACTAACAACCCACGAATGAACACACTGTTGTGGAGTGCCAATAAAACTTTATTGGTAGACAGTAAGATTGAATGTCTATCATTTTCACATGTCATAAAATATTCTTTTGATTTTTTTTCTCCAAAAGTACTCACTTGTAGCTGGAAGGTTTCACTTATTTGTAGTCAGAAGGTTTCTCAGGTCCTGCCCGGTCCTGTCCATCCCCATGGTTCTGCAGCCATGTATAAAATAATCACTCAGAGGCTTAATATTATTTACAAACTGTATGGCCTATGGCAGGCTTCTTGCTAGCTAGCTCTTATATCTTAAATTAACCTATTTCTATTAATGCATCGTATACATGCATGAAGCCCTTAGAGGCACAAAGATGGCATCAGATCCCCTGGAACTGGAGTTACTGACTGTTGTAAGCTGTCATGCAGATGCTGGGTCATCTGGAAGACCAGCCAGTGCTCTTAACCACTGGATCACCTCTCCAGCCCCTTGGGTATTTGTTTTTGTTTTGTTTTGTTTTTCCAGCACAGCGGCAGACTTTGATGGGGGCTCTTGCTGGTGGATCCCTGGCCTGGGATTAGAACTAAGTAAATTCCCCCCAGCTTTGTTGGAGACGAGGCTGGCCCATTATCCCTTAAGAACCCAGAGCCTGCTTGCTACACAGAGAGGGAAGAAACAGATATATTCTACCCCAGACACAGTGTGACTCCACAAATGAGGGGAACCGTCCTACAAACGGACTCGCCAACCCACCGTTGAACCAAGCGGCTAGTAATGCGGCCCTTAACTCCTGGGTTCGAAGTTAGTGGTTCCTGTCTCTGAGTTTTTTTAGGCCTGACTGACCCCTTTTTTTCCAATCTACCTCACTGACCTGTGGGCAGGCGTCTCTCCTGTCCCCCCTGCCCACCTGCCCGAGGCTGTGAGCACCCCAAGAGAAGCCCAGGAGAGCTGTAGCCCCACCTCCTCGACCTCCCCCCCCCAGCACAGCCCTGCCTGCAGCCTGGCCAGCTAACAGGGGCAGAGGCAGCTTGGGGTGGGGTGTAGTGGGAGGGGCTTGGGAGCAAAGACAGGGCTCTGGTTATGTACTGGGGTGGGAAAGGGTTGGCCAGACAGCAGGTGACATTCCTGTAGCAGAATGTCCAAGACACATTGGAAGCAGGTGTGGAAGCAGGAGCTGGTAGGAGACAGGGCCTCCTCAGTAGAATGGCTACAGAAGGTTTTCACCAGGCAGGGCACGGAGCAGCCAGAGCAACACACATCCTTGGAAGGGGGGAAGGCTCAGCAGAGCCGCCTGAGTGTCAACAGCCGCGTGCCCACCACCCTCTGTGGAGGTCTGCACCACCCCCGGCTCGGCTCAGCTTTGTCTCCTCTTGCTCAGTCAGTCATCCATTCATCCGACAAACACCATAGAGAGCTGAGGATTTGGCTGTGTGCTACATTCAGTGCTTGTCTCTCATGCTCAAGGCCCTGGGTTTGAGTGTGGTCTCTGGCACACACACACACAACAACAACAACAGCAACCGGAAAGTAAGAAGAAAGACCTCTATAGAATGTCAACAGCCTGTTATATACACCCTTTTTAGATCAATACTTGGGACAGACACGACCCTCGCCCTCATGGGACTGACAATCCTGTATGGAAGGGAGGTGACAGCCATACGCACGTGGCTGACACCATTTCAGAAATCAAGAAGAATGGGTAATAGAATGTGACCTGGTTGTGCCCAGGGGTCACTTTGGGAGGGCTTTCCCCGAGAGGTGACATATACAGCCAAACCCAGCTGAGCTGGATGGTGAAGACCTGTTCCTTCCCACGACTCTGGGAGCCAGGGCAGATTTTAAGTTCTCTAAGCCCAGCCTGGGCAACTTAGTGAGGGGAAGAAGCCTGGAGATTTCAATGGCAGAATTCTTGCCTAGAACCCAGGAGCAAGGGGCAGGGTGGTCAGGCCCTACAGGACTCAAGGAGCTTAGCACCAAGCTAAGGCTCTGGAGAGCCTCTGTGGGCTGGACTTGGAACGTGATCTGATCGACCTTTGCAAAGGTCTCTGACTACCTGTGAGCAGCGGCCTCGGGAAGACTGGCAGGGTGAGAGGCCTGTCCTTCCCGGTGGCTGGTATGTGGCCAAGAGTCTGGATCCTGCCAGGTTTTCCCCTCAGACAGAGCAGGCATGTTAGGTTGGGCAGGACGTGGGTGGTAGGCAGGCCCTGAGACTGCGACTCTTGGCCTGCTTCTGGCGTGGGCTTGGCGTGCGGCCGCGGGGGAGCTGTGTGTGGGCACGTCCTGAGGCTGCCTGCCTGCCATCCCCAGACACAGGAGCTCCTGGCAGACTGGCTCACCTGGGTCCTGCTCTCATGTGGTGGAGGAGAGCCAGAAGGTCAGGAAAGCAGCCGGGGTGCGAAGACCTCCTGGGACCCCAAAGCAAACCCAAGGGACAGGGCCCTCTCCTGCTAGGGCTTTGTTCATTCATCGTAACACTCTAAAAGCAGGGGCCTACTGTGTGCCAAACAGAATCCCCACACACCACCACAGGGTCATATAGGCAGACTAACAGGGTATAAGCAACTGTGTTTGGCCCTAGGACAAACCTTGAAATAGGCACCCCTCCCACGGCAAAGCCAACATCACCGGCAGCCCCCTCTCGGAGGCATGTGAGATGCTGCACCTCTCTCTGAAGCGCGCCCCCCCCCCCCCGGCCTATTTTGGGTAGCTTTGGCCACAAAGACAGAGAGAGTAGTGTGGTGAGGTTTAAGGGTGTAGGATCCCTTAGCGGCCAGACAACTAGGTGCTTGGGTGCTAGGTAGTTGGTATCTGTACAGGAGACCAGTGAACATGGTGAAGGTCCCTGGGGAAAGCAAGCCGAGCTGTGGGACAGAGTCTGCGCCGGTGAGCACGGTCCTGGATTTCACGATGCCAGCCTGGATTTCACCATGGCTGCCGGAAGCAGCAAGGCCTGCGCCTATTCATGTATGCATATGCCTGTGCCGTATAAGTGCCTGTGTGTCTGCGCAAGTATACACATATCCACACACCAGTGTGCTTGTGTGACTGTGGGTGTGCTTGTATATAAAGGTGTCTGAGTGTACACAGTGTGCAGGATGAGGGCCTGTGCACACGCATAGGGATGTCTACGTCCACAGCCTTTACTGGCCTCAGAGCCCCTTTGGGTCTGGTGTGACTGGGCTGAATACTAGAGGCGCGTTTCTGTCCCCCACTCTCCTTCCTGACAAGTGTTGACTCAGGGCTGGGCAGCCTTGCTTCAGGATTTCCTGGTCAGGCAGAAGTGGTGTGTGAAAACGGAACAATTATGTCCTAAGTGGACCCTGAGGGTCTGGACTGGGCAGTGCCCTTTGGGGCCGAAGCCAAGAAACCATGTACAAATGCTCAGCCTGGACTGGGTCGTCACCGGCCACCATAAGAAGCCCTCGTCCTCTAACAAGGGCCACGGGACATGCCCTAAATTTCCTTAGGGTTCTGTGGCTGCCCAGGCTGGGGTGTAAACTCAATACCCCCCTTAATACAGTGAAGGTAGGAACCGCTCCACACAAGCAGAGTTATACACTCGCCCAGACCCCTACCTTCTAGGCAGCTGTACCTCTCATGGGTCCCAATCCCAAAACCTTAACACATGAACACAAAATTCTATGAAGAAGAGTGATGGCCCTTGCTTCCAAAAGGAAGTGAGAAGTTCCAAGAGGATTCTACCCTACCGGGGAGCACATGAAGTTCTGCCTCAGCGGGGAACTCATGGGAAATGCAGAGTCCTGGGCCACGCCCACCTGTCTAGTCAGCACTGGAGTCGTAACCAGGTTCCCTCCAGGTACCACTGTAGTCTTGTGTAGAATGCTGGGCAAATGTGGGGCTTCCGGGGAGCAGCCGCTCACTGTGATACAGCTGAGCCTCCCCTATACCACCCTGCTCCCACCGCAGTGGCCTCAGTTCTTGAGTTAGACTGAGAATAAGCTTGCGCTCAAGCTGGGAGCCTGGGCCAGGGGCCGAATCCACGTCACTGTCAGTTTCCCTAGCCCTGGACAGGGAGCAAGCGTTTGCCCAGACAAAGCCGCTAACGGCACCGCTATTCCCTGTCAGCACCCGCTTCCTGGAGAGGACAGGCCCTCTCTCCCACCAGGGTCGGCACAAGCAATAGCCCCACGGGAAGCCCAGACCCTGGTGAGCCAGACCTGGGGTGCTGACCCCCCACTCTCAGCTCTGCATCCTGGCTCCAAGCCTGCTTCAATCAAACGGGCTTCACTTGGACCTCTCCTGGCCAGGGTGTAAGGTGTGTGGCTCCAGAGTGTGATGGATGGGAAGCCAGTGACATGTGTCTTGGTGCCCCAGGACCCTGCTACAGGCCTGTCCTAAGCCTAGAGTGCTTCAGAAAGCTGGTGTTTTCAAAAGCGCACTGGTGCCTCCCCCACCCCCCACCCCCCCCACACACACACGCACACACACACGGTGGCAGTGGAGCAGTACTTGTGTCCTGGGGCCTGGTCCAGACCACACCAGGCAGCCACGAGCAGGGTGAGCCATTAATGATTAACTCTGGGCCCGGGCCTTGACCTCCCGAGCCTCTCGGTAAACAGGCCTTCCTGGCCGAGTGTCCACAGCCTGCTGGAGCCCGCTGGGCCCCTCTGGCCCTTCTGCCCCTTGCCCTCTCTTGCGTTCAAGGCTTTGCTCCCCTCCTCAGCTGTTCAGTAGAAGCAGCGGCCCTATGGTCTGGACAGGTGGGATCCTTTCCTTTGCACCCCTTGTTGGTCTACCCTCTGCTCCAACCCAAATCCCGCCATAGTCTGTGGTACCTCTGAACTTGGTTTTCCAGCTGGGGAAAGCTGTAGCCCTGACATCTGTGATTCCTGATGGTGGTTTCTGGGCACACGCTGACATGCGGGATTTGCAGTGGTACCTGCCACCCCGGTCAGACTGAGGGGCTGGCCGGGCAGAACTGTGACGTGCTGCCATGACTGCATTCTCCACCTTGGGTGGACAACCGGGTTCTATGCTACTTCTGCCCTGGTCAGACAGGCTGTGCAGACTTCAGCAAGTAACTTGGCTCTCTGGGCCTGTTCTCCATCTGGACCATAAGAAATGGAGTGCCGGATTCTAGACTCCAGTTCTGATTGGGTACAAGATCAAAGATGGGAAGCCAACATGTCTTTAGCTGCGCACTAGTGTAATCACTCCTACACAGGGTCACCAATATGGACCCCCAGGATTCTGACTGCTAAGTACTTCCTTCCTTCTTCAGGTGCAGCCTCTAGCTTAGCTTTGGAAACCTAGCTGTCCCCCCATTTCAGACCACGTGGTTTGGGCAGGGATGCCCAGAGCCCGGGCAGCAGATTACAAGCCCTGGCCTTGACCAATGGATGTCACTTGGAGACATTGGCTGGACACACTGAGACTTTGTTTTCTTTGTGTGGCAAATCAGGAGAAGGGCACCTTAGTGCCCTTCCTGGATGGAGCTAGTCCGGAGGTGAAGGAAGGTGAGGCAGCCGAGAGAGATGAGTGGGGATCCTTAAAACTGAGACCCTGCCGGGCGGTGGTGATACACACCTTTAATCCCAGTACTCGGGAGGCAGAGCCAGGCAGATCTCTGTGAGTTCGAGGCCAACCTGGGCTACAGAGTGAGTTCCAGGAAAGGCGCAAAGCTACACAGAGAAACCCTGTCTCGAAAACCAAAACAAACAAACAAACAAACAAAACCCCCAAAAAACAAAACTGAGACCCGTAGCCATGCCTGAGCCAGCATCATCTGGATTTTTCCACAGCAAGAACCCTCGAATTCCTTTTCTGCTCAAACCAGTGCAAGTCAGATTTCGTCCCAGACACACCTTCTCACCCAATTCAGACCTCGGCCGAGGCAGACGCCACAAAGGCAGAGTAGCCTCAGGGGCACTGGCCGCTGAACATCTGCAGAGACTTCTTGGAGAATAGCGCCTGAGGGGAGACCTACCTGGCTGAGCTGGGCTGTGTGAAGGGGTCAGGGGGATGGGCTGGGTGGGGCCTGGTAGAGACCAGCAGAACTCAAGTTGATCCCTGTGCATTCGGGAGCCATGCGCGCGCGCGCGCGCGCGCGCACACACACACACACACACACACACACACACACACACACTGAGCTTTAGAGGTAAAAAACATCCTGTGGTGCGCTCCAGAAGCACTTTCAGCTCCCTCCAGTGCACAGTCTGGATGCTGGCTCTGCAAGGCACTGGGCCCGGCAGGTTCTTCCCCCATGGGCACTGTGTGGTTCCCGGGGACGGACGACCTTCTCTTTTCCAGCATGGCCCAGGAGGGTCGCTTGGGCCCGTGCAAGAGCAGAGAACAGGCCTCATAGCAATTCCAGCTCCCGTGAAGGCTGGCTTCAAAGGGTTGGGCTCAGCCTTTGTTCTGAAGCCCAGGGTGTCCTGGGTAGTAGAGACTCCCAGACACACAAGGCTTCGGCCACAGGAACAGACATACCTGTGAGCAGAACTCACAGATGCAGCAACTCTATTGTGAGACCCGGGGGTGGGGAAGGTGAGGGTTTCTGTGTGGGCAGAGGTCAAAGGTAACAGGGAAGGTCAGGGGCAGTCCTTGGTGCTCTTGGGAGTGCCCCCCTCCAATCCTAGCTCAGCTGTAGCCAGACTCCTGAGGTTCAGGCACACGCCTGGCCGGATCCCGGCTGTGTCCGCTCCATCCTTCTGGTGGCCCCTCTTCTCTCCCTGCCTGGCCTTTTGCCAAGGCTGCCTGTAGCCTTACCCCTCTTCTGACTCATTCCTCTCATCCTTGTTGATCCAGTCTTCTGCCTCTCTGATGGGGTCCCAGGACTCAGGCCTCCCATTAGATCAATCACTGAGCCCAGCCTCCATCTTCATGCTGGCCCTGCCCTGCTTCCTCTGGCCAGAGCCAGCCTGCCCTTTGCTCTGGAGTTGCCAGTACCCCAGGAGGCTGCTGCCCTGACTTCCTTCCTGGGCCTCTAACGCCCCTGGTGCTCTTCCCTAGAGTCTGGCCACCAAGTCGGGCCTTGGGGAGACTACTGAACCAAGACCTGTGTCTTAGCTCTCAGCAGATTCCTCACTTCAGTCTCAGCCACCAGAACCAACCCATTGGCCAGGCCTGAGCTATCCTCTGAAATGCCCGGAGGCCAAAACGTTCTCCAGCCAGAGTGGATCAGGTGGAGTGGGAGGTGCAGGTGCCAGCAGAACCCAGGTCTAGCCTGGAATGAGGCAGGAAGAGGGTCCTGCACCTTGTCACCTGCTCCTCCACCCCTGGGAGGATGAAATCTTAGGGAAAGGCCTGCCTAAGAACCAGGGGATCTGTTGACAGCTGGGGATCTTGGTGGCAGCAGATTCATGGCCTCCATGAGGGTGGGGGAAGGGGTGCCTTCCTGCTTAGGGAGCCTCTGTCTGCGGCCAGGACTTCCCACACCTTGCTACCACTGCCCAGGCCAGAACCTGCTGCTGAGCCTCCAGGGTCCCCACCTGGGCTGGTCCAGGAAGGGAGGGGCTGGAAGCAGCCAGCCTTCTGCCCCATCAGGCATCTGAATCACGGTGTGTCCTCACCATACTCGTTAGGCCAGAAGTCTAAGGCCTGCCTCAACACTCTCGGACGACCCTACCTGCCACCCAGCATGCCTGAGGCCCAGCACTACGTTAGAGATGCCCCAACTTGATACATCCCCTCAACCAGGGCAAGCTCGGTTTTTGTTTTCTGAGCCCCGGTGGCCAGCACACTAGGCAAGCGATCTGCCACTGAGCTATATCCTCTTTGTCGTCACTGAGACTTTGAGACAGAGCTTGTTGAGCAGCGATCCCTGCCTCAACCTCCCTAGTTGCTGGGATTATACAGGTCTGGGTCACCACATCTGGCTTCAGTGTAGTCAGCCCTGGGTGGTGTCAGAGATACCGGGGACAGGAGAACCCGGAGGGAGAGTGGCTGTTGGGAGGCCTGATGCTGTTAGGCTGCCTGGGTGCACATCTGGCTGAACGTTGACGGGTATTTTCCTTCCGCAGAGCCTCAGCTGATAGGTAGGTTCCCAAGGCTGTGAGTAAGTGCCCAGCCTCCTGCCTGGCACACACTGAACCCTCAGTGTAGCTGTTGGCTCTCCTGGCAGGGCTGTGAGGGTGGAGAATCCAGGTCATTCTGCAGACCTGGACAGGGCTCGCCACTGACTAAAGGAATGATTGTGACTGCCTTCCTTCCTAGGCTCCAAAGTCATCAAGTCACGAATGTTCACACGGCATATACACATGCATTCGCATACACACCTAGCCTGACTGGCCATACCCGGCCACCTGCTGGAAAACTGAGAACTGCCTCTTCAAACTAATGATTAAGAATCAGCATTGACTATTCAAACCGAAACTCTCCAAACCCTCTCTGAAAGGCTTTGCTCTTCTAGAGCCTGTGGGTGAAAAGCTCTTACCATAGTGGAAAATGTATTCTGCCGAAACGGAAGCCTTCCTCAATTTAGCTGAATCACTTTCTGGTGGTTAGGGAAGTCCTGGTCACCTCACGCCTGTCCCCTGATGTTTGTGGGCTTAGCCAGGCTGAGAGACCCCAGTCCATATCCCCCAGGGGCAGGAGCCATGACTGTCCGAGATCCAGCCTTGACTCTGAGACTGCTCACTACTTGGGTCTCCTCTTATAGCTGCTTCCGGTCCCCAGGTGGAAATCCAAAGCTCTGCACAGCCAGACCAGGGGCATATCTAGAGTGAGAATGGGCAGGTGGAAGGGGATGGGGAGAGACCTGGGCACACCTGCCAGCTCCCATGGACCCATGGTGTCTGCCTGGGCCTCTTGTCAGAGGTGGATGTGCCTCTGGATGGACACGGTGTCCCTGTCTCCAACTTGTGAAACATCTGAATATGGCAGGCACCAGGACCCCAACCCTGTGGCGCTCAGGGGCCTAGAGGCCTCAGAAGGGGCTAGTTGCTCGATGATCTTCCAAACAGTAGGTCTGGAGTTGGTTTCCAGAAACCAGGAAGAAGTCTTCAGTCTCTCATGTCCCAGGAGTCGAAGTCCATGGGCTGAGCACTTGACCCAGATGTGGCAGAGAGTTGCTTAGCTGGAGCCAGGTTGGATGGAGGATGACACTTGTTCGGCTCTTGCACCCCCTCATCCTTGGAGGCTCAGGAAGAAACAGAGATGTAGCCAATTGGGCACCAGGTGGAGGGTCTTGAATGTGCCAAGATGAAGGTCGGGGGGCTCTGTGGACAGTGGGCACCTCTCAGGTGCCTGAAACCAGTCCCTTTGGGGATGGGCTTGCTTGCTGCACCCCTGCTTTCCCACCTGGGCTCTTCCCCTCAGCTCTCTGGAGGTCAGCGGGAGCCGTGAGGTGGTCCTTTGTCCGAGCTCAGGCCTCTTGCAGGGGTCCGTGATGAGAACTGGGGATGCTGGTACCTATGGCCCAGGAGAGCTGAGAGAATGGGGACAATGAACACGTTTCTGGGAATCAGGGGGTCACGCATGAGCTTGGTGCAAAGGGTTGAGATCCTTAATGGAGTCAGAGACCCAAGAACACCCAAGTCCACTTTGGTGAGCTTAAGGGTGGTGAGCCTTGGCTAGCCCCAAGGGCCGGGGCCATGTCCTGGCTCAATGGCTGAGACTGCCCTGCAGCCCTCTCTTTAGCTTGGGTGTTGACAGAAAAAGCAACCAGTTTGATGTGACCTTTGTCCCTCAAGCCCCCTAAGGAGATTGCCAGGCTGGAAGCTGGTGACATCACCGCCTAAGACCCCAGTCCAGCAGGCTCAGGAACACCCCCCACCGCACCCCAGAGCTCTGGCCTGTCTCAATGCCCGGCAGGCATCAGCCTGCCCTGCCCCAGGGCTATGCGGCCCAGAGCCCCAAGTCATCCCACACCCACTTGGACCAGGTCCTCCTCAGCCAGCGTCGGCCAACATTTGAGAAATTAGGTGAGGGGGGCCTGGGACGAGGGTGAAGGAGGGAGCAATTTATGTCCAAAAGTCATCCTAAAATCTTCAACATACTTTTTTTATTTTTCAAAACAAAAGCTGCAAACGCTGTGGGGGGGGGGGGTGAACCTAGCTTTGTGGGAAATGAGTCAGCCAGCCATAAAATGTGTTTTTTCTGAGCCTAGGGGATTATTTTACATCTCGTGGCATGAAGACACCGAGAGGAAGCCGTTCTCTAGCTCCCTGGTGGGGCTGCACACTCTGCTGGGTTGGAAGGCAGCATCCCCTCCCTTCCTGAGCCAGAGGCTCTTGTCCCAGAACAGAAGAGTCCGCAGCCTGCTGTCACCTCCCTGCGCCTCTTCCCTCTGCCTCCCCAAACTCACCTCTTATTTTTCCGAGCCAGAGTGAGTGAGGCTATGAAGGGTTTGTGGCTTTAAGACTTGTAGTCTGACGAGTGGGGTACACTGTGGTGATCCTCTGGGGATCTCTTAGGTCCCAATACTCATCTTACACAGTTGGGGTGGGCCTGCCCCCCACCTTTAACGTAGGCACGGTGAGAACATGACTGCATTGGTCAGTCAACACCTTCCATCCTCCAGGGTCTAGCATCTGCTTCAGTTGATGGTAGGATCAACTTCTGACCAGGCTGGCAGCTTGAAAGAGGAAATCTGACCACCATAATGAAACCGGCTACTTTGTAGCTGATTTTTGAAAATGATTTAAAAAGGAAATAGGAGGTTTGTGAATGGTCTGTACACCATTGGTGCTCAACAAATGGATTTCTTTTCTTTCTAGTTTGCTTTTCTGTTGCTATGATAAAACACTCTGACCAAAAGCCACTTAGGGGAGGAAAGGCTTTATTTGACTTACACTTCCAGGTCACAGTCTGTCACCAAGGGAAGCCAGGGCAGGAACTGAAGCAGAAACCATAGAGGGACAGTGTTTACTGTGGTCTCTGGCTTACTCCAGTGTCTTATACAACCCAGAATCACCTGCCAAGAAATGGCACTACTCACAGTAGGCTAGGCCCTCCTACGTCAGCTAACTTTCAAGATAGTGTCGCATAGGCCAATGCAATGGAGTCAATTCTTCAACTAAAGTTCCTTCTCACCAGATGACTCTAGGTTGTAACTAGTTGGCAATGAAAACTAGCCCAGCCACCTTCCTTGCTACCGAGGACTATTCTTGAATGCTGGTGAATGAGGGGCCGAAGACGCCACCCGTTTCGTTGGAAGCCCTCTCCATGGCCAGAGGACATTCACTGTCACCATCACCCTTACCCCGAATTGCCCCCTCTCCCAGCTCTGGCTGACTCACCGAAAAGACCCACGCTCTTAGGCCACTGCCACGTGTCTTCCCTGCACCCCAGTCATACCTGGAGCCTCTTGCTGGGCTGCGTTACCTGTGGGGAGAGACTGAGGCAGGGCAGGAGACAAAAACTCATCTAGGACCCAGACCACAATAGCTGGTTCCAGACATGCACTGGGCGCACAGACATACTTTCTCTTTTGAAGGGTGGTAAAGGAGTCAGCCTGAGTCATCTCATGCTCTGCTGGCTTACGTGCTTTCCTCCGGGAGAGTGGACAGGCGCAGTGGACACCAACTCTTCTACCTCAGTGTCCAAGTCTCTCCTTTAAGCTCCATATTCATTTTCCTTGAAGATCTTCATGTCTCCGGACTCAGTCACTCTGTGTCATTTGAATGGAGCTGACCTGCCCAATGGGAGGGTTGGCCCGTCAGCATCTTCCTTCTCCTGTACACAGGGTCTTGCTCATTCAGTGATGAACCTAAGGCCCAGGAGAGTGCAATTCCAGAATTTTTTTCCCCTTTGAGACCAGGTCTCAACTGGAACTCACTATATAGCTCTAACTCAAAGCAATCCTTCTGCCTCAACTTCCTGAGCACTGGCATTGCATATTTGCACCACCACACACAGTCGCAGGACTTCCGGTGGATTGTTTGGAAGTTAATTACCCAGAGGATGTCTGTTTGGAGATTTTGAGTTGTTGTGACACCCCCCCCCAACCAGATGGAGACTGAAGCCAAAGCAAAGGCTGGAGATAAGGGAGATGGGGCTCCCGGCGACCCAGTACCTGAAGACACATCCTCGGGTGTGCTGGTTTCCTTCTGTACCGGGGCCTGTGTCTGAGCCCCCAGACAGCCCAGTGTGAGAAGTTCCGCTGGGCGTATCTACGCCATGGTCTGGGTCTGCTTTGGCTACTCAAGCTGGGGTTGGGGAACCGTGTTGTTGGCCTGGTCGCTGTTTTGAGACAGAGTCTCACCATGTTCTTGGCTTCTTACTCATGGCTTCCTCTGCCTCCTCCTAAGTAGCTGGGATTCCAGGTGTGTGCTATGATGCTGGGATTCTGTGAGCACTTGTAAGCCAGTTACTGGATTGGTGGCTGAGAGTGGGGCTCAGGGACAAGTGGTACTGCATGTGACCACTTTCTCTAGAAAGACCTCCCTTTGAGATGAATTTGGGAGCAGGCTTCATGATGCCCTGATTGTTAAATTTAGGGAAAAAAAGACCGAGTGCAACATTCTTTCCTCTTTATCTTCTCATTTGTCCAAAGAGGCCCCCGACAGGCCCAGGGAGTGGGCAGAATTGGTTAAAGCCTTAGACATCAGCATAAGCCTCATGAGGACAGAGATGTGATCAAATGTGGCTTATGGCTGCATCTCCAGAGCTCAGGAACAACACTGGCACTCATTGAATACTGGCGAATGAAGGGAATGTCTGGATCCCACCCTTCTCTCGCTCATCAATGGCTCCCCACCGTAGTCAAAAATACTAAACCTAGGCTCCTTGCTCTGCCCCGTGTGGAGTGACTGCGTCATTCATGGAACAAGCAGGGACACATTTGCAGGTCAAAGGGGATGCTGCAAATGAGCAGCATCAGGCCAGAACCGACCCGGGTAAGCAGGGAGGCATGGCTGCCCCACCTGCCTGGCCACTGGGGAACTGGGTCCATCTTCCTGCCTGGCTTCGTTCTCTGACCCTGTCCCTTACTGAGCCCTCAGCCTTCCATTGCAGCTGTTCCTCCACCCAGAGAAGTCCTTTGAGTCACTGGAGCTGTCTTGTCACCTTGGCCCATATTGAACACGACCTGCCCAAGAGCCCTTCCCTGATCACGTATCCCCACTCAAACACAAGTTGTGACGTGTGTCCCCCCTACACTCAGCTCTGTGTTTGAGATCCCTTCACAGAGGTGGGGGGGGGCATTGAATTCTCCCAGGCACCTGTCAACCTCTGAGGAAGTGTTTATGTGTCTCTAAGGGTAAACTGAGGCAAACTATCTGGGCTGGTACAGGGAGCAAGGAACGGAAGAAAATGGTGCCGGTGAGGCCGGCTCAGAAATCAGATGTACTTTCACCTCAATCCCTCAGTTGTTTCATCAGAGACGGCTTTGGAGACTGAGTCCGAAAGAAAATTACAAACCACCCACCCCACCCATCTCCCGGCTGGAATTCCCAGTAGACAGTGTTTGCACACATTTATGATTCGCCTCATTATCTCTGTCCTCCTCGATACTGCAGCTCCGTAAACTTGTCGCGGCGGCCGTGTTTGTCACCTGGCACCATGCACACACATGTGGATGTTTGTTTGCAGAATGTGGCCAGCAGCAGGGCCTTCATGTGGGCTGACACCGCCTGTTTGGCTGCCCCAGGGGACTGGCCCCCCTCCAGGACTCCCAGACACATTACTGCTTTCAATTCCTTTTTCTTTCCCCCTAAGCACTGGGGATGGAACCCAAGACCTTGTACAAGCCAGGCCAACACTATAACTCTGAACCCCAGCCCAGCCCCTCACTGGGGGATTCTAGGCAGGGGCTCTACCACTGAGCCACACCCCAGCCCCTCACTGGGGGATTCTAGGCAGGGGCTCTACCCCTGAGCCACATCCCAGCCCCTCACTGGGGGATTCTAGGCAGAGGCTCTACCACTGAGCCACACCCCCAGCCCCTCACTGGGGGATTCTAGACAGGGGCTCTACCACTGAGCTGCATTTCTAGCCATAGGAGTCTTTAAGGCAAACAAACAGATACACAAACAAAACAAAAACCAACCAAAGAAACAACAACAATAATCAATCAATCAAATAAACAAACAAAAACTCTCTCTAAGTATTGAGCATTGATCACTCAGAATCCTGGATAGAAATCAGTCACCTCATATCATCAGTAAAGAGCTGTTAACAATGAGATCCATTACAGAGGTGTGAGAGGAGCTGAGAAAGCCCTCTCAGAACCCAGCTGTGGCAGCCACTGCGGTTATCTGTAAAGCTGAGAAGATAAGGGAAGGAACAGAGCTTACAGGCCCAGGGAGAACTGGAAGACAGAGCCTTGGGGTAAACAGGAGTCATATTTTTAGGGAGACCTAAGTGAGCCCCTGAAGCAGTGAGCAGGCAGCCCAGTCTCTTTCCTCTATCTCTCAGGCAACCTGCTGCTGCTTCACACGGGCAAAGGCCGATAGGAAGCCACAGGGCATGGGAGCGTTTCGATGCCAGGAACAGGGTGTGTACGGGGGCTGGGATGACTGAGGAAAAGTGGATGTGAGAGAGCAAGGTTTTGTGAGATGATTCGGTCTTCTGAGCCTATCCCTAAGTATCTCTTGATGTGCTCCATGGTTCTTTTTGCTTCTGGGCTGCTGGTCAAATCCTAAACACACGTGTGCTAGATCATGGTAGTCCACAGATCCTCTGGCTCACCACTTGTCCCCAGCCTGCGCTGTGGTCACACACATTGGACCTTCCTCAGTTTCTTTGCCATGCCTGAGTTTTGTCTGGGCTGTTCACCTTGCCTGTATTCTCTCTCATCCCAGTCCCAGACAGCTTGCTTGCATATCCTCTTCAGACCTCAGCTTGAATCCCATCCCTGACGATGACTTTCACAAAGCAGGGAGGACTCCCAGTCAGTGACTCTTACCACCTTTGACTTCCCTTCCTTCAATATGTGTCATGGCCGCAATGAACTAATCGACTGTGTAACTCTGTTTATTTTCTGTCTCGACAGAGAAGACTGCACTCCATAAGACCCTGCTCCATGGCTCAGGCGTACTGCTGGGGCCACAGCGCAGTGCCTGGCACCCAGTAGATGCTCAGCAAATACTTGTCGAATTAATGAAGAAGGGCCTTCAAGTTCCTGGTACATCGCCACACTAGACTGCTTGGGTCCATCTCCCTGAAAGTGGCTGCAAGGATTGGGTAAGATTTTTATAATATATTAAAAGCAAGTGAAGAGAATTGCCAGGCCAAAACTGAGGAGAAAAGGAATTCTGGTGGGTAAATATGAGGAGAGGCTGTTGTTTTCCCTGAGGCTTTTTCTGATCTTGACAAATCTGAATTTTATTTTGTTAACCTCATGGAATGAGAGACGGCGATCAAACCTCAGGGCTGACACAAGGTGCGGCATATAATAAATAAGATACCCATCCCACATTGATGTGGGACTCCCAAGGGCTACACCCTCAGTGTAAGGAGGAACCAGAAGTAAACCAGCCCTCTCAAGATCTTGCAATCTGTTCTTCTGTCTCTTGGGTAGATCGCAGGATCTTAAAGTTGGATCAAGGTGGTCCTGGACTGGCAACATTCCTAGATGTTTAGCTCGAGCCAATAAAAATGCTCCCCTACATGCAGGTGGGAGGGTGAAGTTGGGGGGTGGATAGGATCAAGGTATAGTGTATATATGTATGAAATTGTCAAAGAATAAATGAAAGATAGTCTAAAAGATTGCTCTCCTAAATCCCAAGGTTTTCTCATGAGCAATGACTAATGCCAAGTCAAAGATAACCAGACACATAAGAAAACAAGGCACCATGACCTAACACTAGAAGAGAACACAAAACAGAACTAGACCTTCAGAGGACGCAAATTACTGACTATAATTATGCATATAGTGTTTAAAGTAATGAAGCATACTTAAAACAATTGCGGTGGTAGGAATCTGAGGAAAAGTTGGGTTATGTCAGATACAACAGTGTGTGCTTGGAAGCTGAAGCAGGAGGATTGCAAATTCCACGCTAGTGTGGTCCACTTGAGAAGACCTCTCTCAGAAAACAGCAACAACAAAAACTGAAACAGTCTTGAAAAGAAATGAAGACATTTCATCTCTAGAAATTAAACAACAGTAACCGAATCAAGAGCACTCAATGGTCATGTTGATTAAAACTTTTGAGGGGCGTGGAGAGGGTCAAGGGCACTGGCTGCTTCTCCAGAGGACCCAGATTTGATTCCCAGAACCCACATAAAAGCTCACAACCATCCGTAATCCCAGTCCCAGGGGTTCTGGCGCCCCTCCCTGGCCTCTGTGTGTATTGCACACACATGGTGCACAGACACATGTACAGGCCAACAGTCATACAATAAGATAAAAATAAAATAAAAAATACTTTTGAAGAAGAGAATCAGCAAACTAGAGAAGCAGTCAGAAGAAACTTATCATGAGGGCATCAGATATCATCAAAAGGAAAATACAGAAGAGACAATGTGAGCTGGGGAGGTAATATGTATCTAGCAGTGTCTGTTAAAGAGAGGAGGGTGAAAACACAGGCAGGATGATGGTCCTTTTATTTATTTATGTATTTATTTATTTTTAATTAATTAATTAATTAATTTATTTTTGGTTTTTCGAGACAGGGTTTCTCTGTGTAGCTTTGAGCCTTTCCTGGAACTCACTCTGTAGCCCAGGCTGGCCTCGAACTTGCAGAGATCCGCCTGTCTTTGCCTCCTGAGTGCTGGGATTAAAGGCGTGTGCCACCACCACCTGGCATATTTATTTTTTAAATTTATTTTTTATTTCATGTGCATTGGTGTTTTGCCTGCATGTTAATCTGTGTGAAGGTGTTATATCCTCTGAAATGGAGTTACAGATGGTTGTGAGCCACCACGTAGGTGCTGGGAATTGATCCCAGTCCTCTGCAAGAGCAGCCAGTGCTCTTAACCACTGAGCCATCCCTCCAGCCCAAGGATGATGCTTTTAGGGACTGATAGGTAAGAACTTTCTGGAACCAATGACCATGAAGAGAAGCACTGATTAGTGATGCTTTAGTAAATCTACTCACATTCATGTTTCACAGGACCCAGAGCTTTTAAAAAAAAAAAAAAAAAAAAAAAACAACTTCTGGGAGAAGTCTGCTCTTGGCCCAAAGCCACTGTGTTGTACAATAGCAAGAGAAATAAATGTAGCAAAGGACACATGAAAACAAGATCAAACACTGAAGAATTAACTTGCTTGCCTTCTACCAAACTATGTGGGCAGCCTGACCTCAATGTCCTGTCCCATCCCTCCTCCCCTCCCGTGGGCCCTGGGGACGACTCATTTCTAGCCACAGAGACTAGGAGTCTAGTGGTCTGGGTTTGAGGCACTGGGGGGGACACCCCTATCCTGGATCCTGTCCCCCTTCTGTTCTTTAGTTTCCCTGTTCTGTCTGGGCTGTGGTGCGGGGTGTGAGGGGCGCATGGTAGGAAAACAGTGATTGGCTGACTGCTGTGGACTGGTGCTGGCTTGCAGATGGTATCTGGGAAAGGACGTGATGCGGACATACCCACTTGCTGCAACCTAAGGAGTCAGGAACATGGCATCCAAGGGTTCTCCACTCAGCCCCAGTGCTGCTGAACAGCACGGATATCCTTTATTATCCAGCCCCTCAGCATCACCTAGGACCTGGCTGGCCAGGACCCAGGATCTAGGCTCCAGAGGCTGGCAGGGAGTTACCCAACTGGGTCCTGCAGCCCTCTCCCAACCCTTCACTCTCTTGGATAGGTGAACAACCTGGCTGGCAGGTGGTTTGTTTATTTCTGACTCATTCCCCCCCTCCCCCTTAGTGGCCAGGTGGCTTGGTCCCTATTCTCCTCATTGTGACTTGTCCTGGGATCAGGTTCTTGTGGTTGTTGTGTTTTAGAGGAACACCATTCATCATCTTGCCTCTGGGAATCCCGGCACGCCTCTCAGACATGCTCAAACAGAGAGGCTGCCAAACCTGCATATGGTCACACAGCAGGTGTGTGGGGGCCAGGACACATACGGTCGGTCTCACGCTCCCAGTGGGTGGGAATGCCCTTGTGTAACCAGCACCATGGCCTGAGCACTGTAAGCAGCACCTCCTGGAGTCTCAAGGAGACCCTGCGGTCACCAATTCCATGAGATGGTTTTGTAGGCAGGCAGAAAGAGATCGCCAGCTGGCCACCCAGGGTGACTGAAGCCGGAGATGTCATCTAGACCACCCAAACCTGGTCTTAATGGTGATTTAGATATGCCGTTTCAACTTTAAAATTCTCCAAGATGCTCTAAACGATCTGCCACTGATTTAATTTTTAAATGAAAAACTAGGCCCCGTGTGATAATGCAGACCTGCAACCAAGCTTGAGTTTGATCCTTGGGACCCACATCATGGAAGAAGACCAGCTCCTGAAAGTTGTCGCATACACACACACAGACACACACACACACACACACACACACACACACACACACACACACTTAAAGAAAAGAACTAAAGTAAATGGAGTTGAGCAATGGAGAGGAAGGCTGGCCAGAGGAAGTAATGTGAAATGGAGCCAATTACTCAAGTGTTAAGAAAAAAATGAGTGCCTTCCTTCCCTGGGTGGATCTGGGGGTGTTAAAACCACTCCACTAAATGGGCAGAATGGAGTCCCAGGAGTTAGTGATGCTCCTGACCATTAGTCCTGGAAAGATGCTCTGATACACTCTAACTCGACTGTGGGCGACTGGCTGGGCCACCTACGGGGACGCTGGGCTGTTTGGTTAGATGGCCCAGGAAGGCGGACACAGAGCGGGCTGTTCTCTTTTCTAGCATGGCTCTCACACACTTGAACGGCGTGCTGCCCCACATGATTACATAAACTCTGCGTCCCTCAAGATGCTCATCTCGCCTCTGACACATTTCTGGCTCAGAGCCATCGTCCCCACCTCCCCTCAGCACAGGGGCCTGGCTTGTGACTCACCTACCTCCACCTTTCTCACGTGAGAGAGTTCTCCACAAGCCGAGCAAATCAGTCCTTGCTGGACCTGGAAAATTGCTCCTGTGGTGGGCCCCTCACCTCTCCTGGGCTTGGATGCTCCCACCAAAACCTTAGAATCGACCTCCCTCCCGTGTGTCTGCATGTGGCATGCTCCTGTCCCCACGCCAGCACCCACACAGTGCCACTCTCCCTGGACCGCCCTGGGACTCACCCACACCTGGAGCCTGTCCTCTCGGAGAGCCCAGCTGACCTGGGTGTGGAGAAGCTAATGATGTCAGGCCTCCAGTCCCACTCAATGCCTGCTGCCGTCCCCAGCTGGGCAAGTGGAATCCAGTTGCTTCCTGTGCTTGACAGTGAGGCCTAAGAGCTGCCTTCCTGCCTGTCTGAGGAGTTTGCTCATTAACTGGAACTACCTTCATGGTGACATTCCTGGCAGTGACCGGGGAAAGGGAAGGGTAGCTTTCCAAAGTTCTTTTTTGTTAGCAACCTTCGTTCTAGGGAAGTTTGGCCAAAATCTTCTTCTACTTGCCTATGTGCCCATTCGCCAGGACTCCAAGAGCTTCCCTAGTAGTCCGAGGCCCTGCCTGACCAGCTCTTCTACGGGGCAAGAGACAGTCTCCTATCACTTTTCCCCTGGACTCAAGCTAGATCAGGATGATGGGGACGACGATGACGACAACGACGACGACGATGACACTGAAGGAGGCAAGGACTAAGAGATGGTCGCCACGCCGCTAGCACACAATGCATGCCTTCCGCTCCCCTCTCAGAGGTACAGGAAAGTCAAAGTCTCCCCATTCACTCAGGGAACAGCTTTCCAAATGGAAAGGTGTTCATGGAGCCTGGTGTGTATCTACAATCCCAGCATTCTTGAGGCAAGAGGATTACAAGTTGGAGGCCTATGTAATCTCAAAAAACAGAAAGAGAAGGGAGGAGGGAAGGAAGAAAAAATTCAAAAGGAACACCAAGGGGCTGAATTTCCTATGAAAATTGGGGGTGTCACTCCAGCAAGGATGCTTGTCCTTACTGACCAGTGGTCACTACCTAGACTCTACATTTGTGCTTCAACACACACACACAGACACACACACACACACACACACACACACACACACACGCCACACTAGCTCCACTGGCAATGAGAAGGTGCACCCAGGAGAAGCTCATCCAATGCTTTTGAAGTAAATAACAGGCATCCTTTAGGAGGGGGAAAATGTTTTTAAGCAATGTTAACGTAACTGCATGGCCTTGGGTATTCTGGGACAAGATTTTTGCCCTAAATTATCCCCAGTTTTTTCGGGGACAGAGGTGTGCCTTACTCCTCCCACACAGGGATGTCTCACTTGGGCCAAGTGTCTCACAAGCCTGGCCTGTTTACCTTTCACAACTCTGGGATGACGTGGCACTTGTTTTGCATACGTTTTGCATAAAAGGAAACTGAACCACGGAGGCATAAAGAGGTTTGGCGAGTGCCACCCAGTCAGCAAGAGGCAAAGCCGGAATTCAGTTTGAAGCCAGGACTGCATGGTCCAGCGTCACAGGTCATCCCCACAATGGGATGGGAGGGACAGGAAAGTTCCACTTATCGCCAGGGGAACAAATTGCTTCCGTTCATGTGTGCTCCTGAACAAACACGCATTAGTGTATACTGCGTCAGGACGTCTGGGCTGCGTTTGTGCACTACTGTGTGCACCACCAAAGGCCCACCGTGTGCCAGGGCCCTCTCTACCAGAGCACTAAGCAACCTTAACATTCATTGCCTGGCCCCAGGGAATCAGAACATGCGAGGCGAAATTAGACTATATTTAAAACATTAGAGACACAGTGCCTTCAAATTGTTCTGGGATAAATGCTCTGTCCTGTGGACTCCTGGGCCAAAGCCAATTACACTGCCGCCAGGTAGGGCTTATTCCCTATAAATCAGTGGGAATGTGGTCACACGAACTTTAAATATCAGATTAAAATCAAATTAGTGGGAAAATTTGGAACAAATTGCCTTCGAGTACAGTGAGTGAGTCTATTTTTAAAATGTTGCCGCACCAGGCAAAACAGTGAGGCAAACACATTTCTTAACAGCAAGCAGACACTGTGCCGAGAGTGATTTGTCATGCTTAGTCACTGTAATTGCCCCGGCAGAACTCAGGAATCAAATAAAACATGTTTGCAAATTGTAAATCACTCAAGGAGGCCACTTCTGACGGGTCCTAACCTGATGGTGAAGGTCACGGCAGCTCCCTGGAGAGCTGGTACCCAGTTCCTGACACCCCTCGCCACCTGTTGTCTGGGCTCGGCAACTGTGTCCAGCTGAGACTATATTGCCCAACGCACGCACAGGAAAACACCAGAAGCTGGCCACATTTTCTTATCAGCAAGAGGGATCCGTGTTCTTGGTTGGTGAGCTTCAGGGGGAGCAGACAGGGGTGGGGCTCTCTCTAAGGCTTCAGACAGGGATAGGGGTCCCTTAGGAAGGAGAGGCTTTATTTCAAGTGAAAGATTGGGCATGCCACTTGCTAAGGAGTAGAAATAACTTCAGGTCAAGGAGGGATTGGGACCGGCTGAGGTCTCTTCAGATCCTGTCTAGGTCACTTGTTGATATGTCTTGGAACGAGACTGTTAATGTTTTGACCACTAGTGCCCCCACTCCCGGGCCATTATTCCTCTGAAGACCTGTCCAGGCATCCTAAAGTGGAGATAAAAGGGGAGACCTAGAGATCTGAAACACCTTTTAGTCCAAACTGTTGCTTCCGGTTGCCCTTCACCTCCGCAGTATCAGCAGCTCATGACATGTATCAGGTATGCCGTGTCCTTCTCCCTGCCCTCTCCTTCAGAGACCCAGCTCTTCCCCATCTAGTGTCCCTGTAAAACATGACCCTGGCCACCCTCTGAGTCTGATGACAAACTAATGCCATGTAACCACTGAGAGCTATTGTGGACTAGACAGGTCACCTTGCTAGAGAGTCTTGCTTTTCAAAGTAATTTTTAGTTGGGTGTGGCAATGCACACCTTTAATCCCAGCATTCGGGAGGCAGAGGCAGGTGGATCTCTGTGAGTTCGAGGCCAGCCTGGTCTACAAAGTGAGTTCCAGGACAGCTAAGGCTACACAAAGAAACCCTGTCTCAAAAAAAAAAAAAAAAAAATTACCCAAAACAAAACAAAAAACCCTAGCAATTTTCTAGAAGTAAGAACTCATCTATTGGAGGCTACCAGGTAGAAGTCTATGATCCAACCTTTATGCTGCTTCAGACAATGATGCCCTAAGCCCTTGCTCCATGGACCTTAAGCCAACCCAGTACATCTTGACTGGAAAGAAGAGGGCAAGGGTGTCCCATAAAGGAGAGAGACTGAGCTGCAGGAGGCTACTGGCATTCAAACACATTCACTCGGCCTGCCCTGGGATAGACACTGGATATCTGTTGGAACCAAGGTCAGCAAGGCGCCAAGCAAGGACCCAGAGGAGTTCTAAGAACTAGTGGTGGCCTTGAGGGAGGATAAGGGCAGAGGATGGGACTGAGAGGCAGTGAAGAGGAAGGTCAGGAAATAGATCGATTGGTCTGTAAGAATCAAAAGGATATTTCCTGTCTGGTTCCTCTCTCTGTGTCTCTCTTTTGCACTCTCGCTCTGAGTGTGTGTGTGTGTGTATGTGTGTGTGTGTGTGTGTGATGCATGGATGTAGAGGGCAGTATATAACCTAATAGAACTAGACTCTAGTATAGTCCTCTGGTGGAGAGAGAGAGAGAGAGAGAGGTGCTCTTCTACTGTCTTGTAGCTCACAAAACAGTCTAGGCGGGCTGACCAATCAGCCCCAGAAATCCACCTTTCTCTGCCTCCCCAGTACAAACATTTGCCACTACATCAAGCCTCTCTTTCTATTATTATTATTATTATTATTATTATTTATTTTTGGTTTTTCGAGACAGGGTTTTTTTTTTTTGGTTTTTTTTTTTTTTTTTTTGGTTTTTTGAGACAGGGTTTCTCTGTGTAGCTTTGAGCCTTTCCTGGAACTCACTTGGTAGCGCAGGCTGGCCTCAAACTCACAGAGCTCTGCCTGGCTCTGTCTCCCGAGTGCTGGGATTAAAGGTGTGCACCACCACTGCCCGGCTTATTATTATTATTATTATTATTATTATTTTAATGTAGGTTCTAGGGATTGAACTCAGCTCCTCATGCCAGGCAAGCATTTTACTGGGCCATCTCCTCAGAGGAGACTTGTTAAAACAGGTAAATTCCCACCCCGACCTGATAGCCATAAGAAAACACCGTCTTTTCCAGGTAAGGTGCAGCTTGCTTGGTCATCCTAGGCACGCAAAAGGCTGAGACAGGAAGATTACAAGTCTGCGCCCAGCCCGGACGACATAGGGAGATTCTGGTCCCCAGTGGTTTGCAAAAGGGGAACTACTGAGGAAGAGTCTGGCTTCTTAGCTCCACACAGAGCAGGCTTGGGAACGACACAAGTTGGTCCTGTGGTTCACACCCAGCCCCTTCCAGGCCCTCACGCAGCCTCACGGCAACGTGGACCCTGGACTTTTCTCTTCTGTGGGGAGCTCGGGGGCTCAGGCCAGCTCCTGCTACTGTCCACAGGGAGTAGATGTGGGTACAGCAAGGGAAGAGTCAAGGCTTCCCCACACACCCAGGGAGGCCCATTCTTAACGGGTGGGGCCAGAAAGCTAGAAAATAATAAATAAAAACAAAAGTGAAGAGAAGCGAAGAGCTCGGGTGCCAGAATGGGGCTGGCTGTGGCTGTGGCTGGCTGAGTAATGGGTTCCACATTTGCCTGGCTCTGTTTGCAGCCACCAGGATCCAGGACGCACAGTGGAGTGGGCCCTGCAAGGGCCAGAGGGGACAGCACAGCTGTGGGCAGACTCAGCATACCCTGGGGATGGCCCTGTCCCTTGCTGACTACCCCATGGGTAAGATGTGGCTGAGAGCTCACACTCCAGCACCCCCAGCCTTCCTCTGCCCACCCCACCCCCCAAACCCCACCCCTGCTCCAGGCTCCTGGGCTCCTGCCGGCCTGCACAGATTGTTCGAGTTATTAATGCGTTTTCCCAGAGATTCCATCTGGCTGTTTAATTGTTCTGGGATGGGGCTAGGATGCTTTGATAGTGAATTGGTTTCTTTCCTAGGTTACAGCTTTCGTTAAATGCTCCATCCACAGGGAAGGCTAAGGGTGGGGAGGTGTGGGGTTGAGAAAGAAGAGGTAGCATTACAGAGGCAAAAAAAAAACCCAAAAAAACAAAAAAAGCTGGTGTGTTAGGGAACAGGAAAGGGAAGAGGGGAGAGAGGAGGGGAAGGAAGGGGAGATGATAGAAAGGAAGAAAAGGGAAGGAGATGGGAGAAAAGGGCTTCCTCTGTCCACCAGTACAGCTAGAGGGTCAACACCATCCAGGCAAGGACAGTGGCTCCAGAAAGCCTGTGGCGCCCTGGAAAAAGTAGCCCCTTGGTTAAGCAAAATCAGGGTTTCTATTCCCCTTGACCTTCAAGACAAGGGGCCCCCTCCCCTCTTGTGAAATCCGCAGCTTGGTGGAGGCCTGGCAGGTTCCACCTGGGCTGGGAAGGAGGGGGCGGGGGCTCTGGGAGGGGCAGGCACTCCTCACTCTTCCCAGTGGCTCATAGCAGGTGTCAGGGCCAAACCCCACATTCACAGATTCCCAGGAGATCTAAGAGATAAGGGTGACGTCGGTGACAGCATTAAGCTATCTGGTGGCGAAGGAGTCACCTCCCTTTCTTCTGCCTATGTTCCTTTCCTGCAGGCTGCCAGGGGACAGGGCTCAGGAGTGTGACAGAGAAAGAAAGCCAGGCAGTGTCTGTCCTGGGAGGGGCTCTCACACGGAAGAAGTTTGCAGGCATTTGAGGACAGGGTCCACGTGGAGCTGACCTCATTAGGTACGGGGTTCCGGCTGATGTCTCCACATCAGGAAAGCCCCTTATTGTATCTGTCACCGTGACATGGCTTGCGGCCACAGGGGTGTCAGCTCTCTAAGGGTAAGACCTGAGTCTGTTCTCGGTGATGCCTCAATCCTTGCACAGGCCCTGGCATCAGAAGGCATCCAACAAATATTTAGGGGTACATTCAGTTATTGATGAAGTTTGAATTCCCTGGAAGGCCACTCCCAGCTAGGCAGAGTACACACTGGACAGGGCCACCCCCAACACCATCTACCAGACCACAGTGGAGGATTCCCTGGTGCGATCGGGTCTTTCTTGTTCCCATTGTGGCCTACTAGGAAATTTGTTGTGTAGGGAAGGGTGCCCTTCCATGAGCCCCTAGAGAGAGGACCCCCACCTCAGGTGGCAGGAGGAGAGCAAGATGACCCCTCCCCCACTCCACTCAGCCTAGGACCTGTTCTGGGGGCAAAGGGGGAAGTCAAGGATCATTCCCTGTAAACAAGAAAAACTGGAATTCGCACTGAACTCAGAGAGGGTTTGCTGGGGCCTGCAAGCCATGGCCTGCCCCAGCCTCTAGGCAGGCGGTGGGGCTCTGCCTCCCTAGTTCCCAGGCTGATGGGGCAGGCCACCGCCTCCTCACAGGGCTTGTGGCCTCTCCTCTGCCAAGGGCAGCCATGGGTGAGGAGGCAATGAGGCACAGGACAGAGGGCGGGCAGAGGGGGAAGGGGTTGGCGGAACGAGTTGCCAGCAAAGGCTGGTAACACTAAAGTTTGCAGAATTTGAAAGTCCTTGGCATTTCTCACTAGTATATACTGTGAGCTGTTCAGCCAGTCCAGTCCAGATGAAGAGCCCAGCAGCCTCGAGGCTCAGGCAGGGATGGCAAGGAAAGCTACCCTTTTCTTACTGGGCTGTTCTTGCAGCCCACGGGATGCCTGTACCTCACGGGGGCAATTGTAGCAGTGCGTGTGGGATCGTCATAAGTCTTTCTAATGTTTGGTCCAGGATGGAGAAAGTGGGGTTGGTGAAGCCTTGACAGGTGATAGATGGGATGTGGCCCTTTCCTAGATAGCCTGAGGCAAGGCAGATCCGAAGGGGTGCTAGCCTGCAAGCTGCCCTGGACACCACTGGAGTCTGGAAAGCAGGGAGGGATGAAGAGTCCTGTTTCCCAAGGCCCCTGGAAGGCTGGGCAGAGGTAGGTATGGGCCCTTGTTCTTTAGAGAGGAGCTGAGTGATTTGGGAATGTGGCCAAAGGGTCCCTACGCTGAGAACTTCTGGGTGGGCTTGCCCCTCAGGCAGAGCGGTTCTCTTCTGGGTCCCTCTTATTCTGGGATGCAAAGAGAGACCATGATCCTAAGATAACACTACCCCTCCACCCTGAATTCCAAGGGGATGCAGTCTTCCGACTCTGGCCATTCTCCGTTTAGACTGCTATGTGGCTTCCTTGGGGGAATCTCACCCCCAACACACATCACCAAGGGAAAGAGAGACTCAAGAGGTGCAAAGTTAAGACCTCAGACACACAAAAAAATGCTGTTTCAAATGGAACCCAGCCCAGAACAAACCTTACAAGTGACTCCTTTCTGGTTTTAAAAAGACAACAAAATTGAGTTTGATATGTTTATATTATAGATATAATACATACAACATCTAGCATGAAACTTTGTGTCCCCCCCCTCCCAAAAGAGAAGGTAGCAGTTCACCCTGCTCCCAGCCACAGGGGTGTGCAGGAATTGGCTGGAGGTGGCCTTCTTTCCAGACCCAGAGCCAGGGCCTTTGGGGATGGGGGTGGGCGGGGGAGGCAGCCTGTAGGCAGTCTCAGCTGGAGGAAGCTAAGACCCACAATGACACCCTTGGAAAACTGGGGGAAAGGAGGAAGCCTACTTCATTTCATTGGTCCTCCAGGAGCAAAAGAAAAAAAAAAAACCCAAATCCCCAAACCAAAAGGAAAGAGCCTCAGCTTCTTCCTTCAGCCTCTAGCGAAGAGTCTCATTTTGGCAAGAATCTGAGCAAAACCAAAACAAAACAAAGGACCAAATAAAATGGTGGTTTAGCATAGACGTGCACATTGACATTGCACAAGGCACCGCTGGGACACAGAGACCAGATACAAGTGTTGATATCGGATGATAAAGCAAAATATTTGGGAAGCTTGTCATAACTCCAGTCCCTCTGGGATGGATCGACTGTGCTTCACGCTCCTTCAGCAACAGCGGCTGGCGACATACAGTACACACAAGGCTGATGGTCCCGGTGTCCTTTCCTCCCCCGCTCCCAAGACCAGAAACCTAGGTTTCCGTCCCCCACCACCCCCTTAACCACATGGCTAACTTACAACCCAGCTTTCTGGTCTGACTGGGGGTGGTGCCCCCCCTCCGCCCCCATTCTCCATGAACTAACCCAGGAAACTTAGCCTGTTGCAAGCTGAGGTGGGGAGTGAACGTGGACAAGCAAGGAACTAGGAACCCTCCACCTCCAAGTAACTGAGGTGTGTGGGGGGCACTCTTAGAATCAAATCTCCAACTCCCTAAGTCCCTCCCCTCTAAGGTCAGCGACTGAGGGGCAGCTGCGGAGCACTGCCGGGATCTCAGCTTCCTGAATCTTCCTCCTGCCCTGGGCCTGCACCCTTCATTCTCTCTTGGGGGCCTGCTGTAGCCTCGGAGGAGGCAGGAATCCTCCAAATAAAATATCAAGGCACATGTTTGCTCCCCCTACTCGGTAGGAAAAGGAGCGAGTTTTGAGTATCCAAGGCACAGGGTTACTTCCTTAATACTAGAATGGACGGGCTCCCAGCTCAGCTCCGCGGAAAAATCTCCCGGTTTCAAGGAGAAAATCGCGGCCTGACTCCCTCATCTTAGACGCACCACCGAGTCCGGCTCAGAGGAAGGGAGGGGACACGCGGAGTAGGCCAAGCTTTCAGACGACACCGGAATCTCCTAGTCCTGGCTTTCACGGCTGGGGCAGCCTAGAGATCCAGCGACCCGAAATCATTCTCCAGGTCCCCGGCTAGGGGGCCGGCCCAAGGCGGTCCCGCAGCCCCGCGCCTCACGCGCAGTTGCCCATGGCTTTGACCAAGGAGCTCTCCGGCAGCTGGCGGAAGATGCCCCGCAGCGTGTCCAGTTCACGGCTCAGCTGTTCCACCCGCTTGCGCAGGCGGTCATTGTCACTGGTCAGCTCCAGCACCTTCTGCTGCGTCTCCACGTTGCGCTGCTTGGCTTTATCTCGACTCTTGCGCACCGCGATGTTGTTGCGTTCCCGCCGCACCCGGTACTCGTTGCTGTTCTTGTCCACCGACTTCTTGGCCTTGCCGGCTCCGGCACCGCCGCCGCCGCCGCCCGTGCGGAGGTCGGGGTGCGTGCCAGGCAACCCCTTGAGCGCGCCCCCCGGACCCGGCAGGCCCGCAGCACCCAACGCGGGCGCGGGGTGCGGGCTGGGCACGGGCGTGGGCGGCGGCGTGGGGTGGCCGGGCTGCAGGTGCATGGTGGTCTGGCCGCAGTGCGCGATCTGGAACTGCAGGTGTGGGGCGGCCAGGTGCGCGGGAGACGCGTGCGGGTGCGGCGGCGGCGGCGGCGGCGGTGGCTGGTAGGGGAAGAGGCCGGCCAGCGCCAGCTGCTTCGCCTCGTCCTCCTCGCGGGGCTCCTGCTTGATCACCAGCGGCCGCAGCGCGGGCGCCCCGACGCGCTCGTACAGGGGCTCCAGCCTGTTGTCCAGGTAGCCGGCCGCCGCACAGCCGTAACCGGGAGGCGGCCCGTGCGCCCCCGCGGACATGACCGCGCCGCCGGGGCCCGCCGGGGCCCCCGGGTAGTCAAAGTCGCCGGCGCCACCCGCGGGGCCCGCGGCCGCCTTGGCCTTCTCCTGCTGCCGGCTGTGCTGGAAGAGGTCGGCCAGGAACTCGTCGTTGAAGGCGGCCGGGTCGATGTAGGCGCTGATGTCTATAGACGTCTCGTGCTCGCAGATGCCGCCCAGCGGCTCCGGGGCAGCAGGTGGGGCTGGGGGCGGCGCGGGGCCCGCGCCCCGGGGAAAGCCGAAGGCGGCGCTGCTGGGCGCGTGCGGGGGGCTCTGGAGGTGGCTGCTCATCGGGGGCCGCGGCTCCACCTCGTAGAAGTCGGCCGACTCCATGGAGGAGTTAGAGTTCTCCCGGCATGGCGAGCCTCGGCGGCCTCCAGCCTGCGCGTGGCGCCGCTGCCGCCGCCGCCCACCCAGAGCCCCAACTCGCTCGCGCCCGCTTAGCTCCGGGTCGCGAATGGTCAGGCCCGCGCCGGACCCGCTTTTATATCGGGTCGGGCATCGCCCCCTGGTGTCCAAGCGGGTCTTGGACCTAGGACGAGAGCAGGATGGTGCCTACTGGGTCTTAGAGCCCGCCGCCTCCCTCTCTCTCTTTTTCCTCTCTGTGTCTCCCCAAGGCGGCGAGTGGGGCGGGAGCACAGTGCTCGTGGAGAGAGGCGGTGGCGCAACGCCCACTGCCTCCTGCGCTGCAAGGCAACCCGGCCTGCGCTCAGCCCCACCCTGGCGGCGCTGTCGCCCCCGCACACACGTGGTCCATGGCCGGGCGCCCCTCCTTTAAGCGTCTCTAAGTCACCCACTTCCAGCCAACACCAGGGAGCCCGGGAGCATCCAGAGGCCGAGCAGGGAGGGGTAGGGGTAGGGGGTGGAGAGAGAATGTTAGTCTTGAGCTACCGTGGTGCAGACTGCTCTTAAAAGCTAGGACTAGGCCTATCCCCTACCCCGGTTTCTAAAAGAGAGCAGTGGCGCGGGAGGTTGGGAACTACTTTGGACCAGCAACCTAGCGCGCACCGCCGAGTGCGAGGTCCAGAGCGCTGAGATTGTCTTTATCGCTGAACTCCAGGCGACCCCACTGATTCCAGGCAGAGCACCTCTTCCCCGCCCAGCCTCCCTACCCTGGGGTCCCACGGGAATTCTCAGAGCAGGGCGCTAGGACCCAGCAGGGAGCGGGGGCGGCCGCTAACCCGGGAGCCCCGAGGACCTGGCCGGTCCCTCCGCTCCGGCTGGAAAACTTTCTTTTTAATTACGTCTCCAGGCCAGAGCGTTCGGATTGCTAGGCTTACAAGGCGGACTCTGCTGCCCTGTGTGGAGCCTCTGGTCAAGTGTTTGGCGTTTTTTTCCTCCTCGGGACTGGCGGGTGGGTCCTCCGAGACTCACGGAACAGGACACTAGGGCAAGCGCTCGGGGGGGGGGGGGGGGGGGAGAGGGCAGGGTGTTGGAGAGAGAGAGCAGGGTGTGGGAGAGAGAGGAGGTGAACTTGACTCAGGGAGAGTGATCCCCAAGCGGGACCCCTAGTCAGGGGCCTGAAGCCAGTTTTCTTTCCCTACTGTCATTCAGGTGGGCACTAATCTCTGTAGCCGGGGTGTCCAGTTCCTAGCTACGGAGTCTGAGCACCCACTGGGAGCACCCTGTCGGGTCCTCGAGATCCTCGGCACCACGCCGCCTACAGGCTCGCAGCTGTGGGTAGGAGTTGCCTGCACAGGCTCCCCAGCCACGTGGCGTCCAGCTCATTCTTCACCTGGATCGCGGCCGCCGAGGTCTGGGGCACATAGGGCGGGGTGAGCACCCAAGTCTCTCCTTTTTGCACCCCGGGGAACCTTTTGCGGCCTCTTGAGCTGAGGCCTGAAGTCTTCCCGAGCCCCATTTGTCTGCGTTCCAAGCTGGGGGGGGGTCCCCCTTCCTGAGACTCCAGGGTGCGCAGGTCTAGACCCCCTGTGCTGCAGTGGCCCTCTTAGCTCAGCAAAGGCGCTGCCATCCGCCCAGGAGGCTCAAGGAGGCGCGGCTAAAAACTCAGTTGGGGAGGCCCGCTGTGCTTCCACTGTGGTTACAGTAAAGAACCCACTTCATCTGGAGGACGCATCCTGTACTTTAATCAAATTCCCATTCAACATATTCTCGGTGATTAATGACCCAACTGCTTCATTTTCGGGCCAGAGCGCATAAACAAGATATTTTTAGCTTGATGCTTTTGAACTGAGAGAGTAAAAAGCAGCTACACTAAATAAATAACCTGGTGTGAGCGGAGCATCACTCTCTGGGCCAGATGTGCGACCCATTTGTACACCATGCACCTGTGAAGTGTCCTCTGGAGAGAAATCCTTAAAAGCCAAGTGGGATCTTCAGCTTTCTACTAAGCTAAAAATAGTATTTGTTTGTTTGTTTTCCCCCCGAGGTGAAAGGGAGAAAGTCCCTAGCTAAGAGAGACATAAGCAGGGGCCTGACACCAGGCACATCCATAGCCCTCACTTGTGCAAGCACAGGGACTTGCGGCTGGAGGGTGCTGGAGCACAAGAACACAGTCATCAACAAGGAAGGGTGTGATAAGTGCGTGGGATGGGGAAGAGCTGAAGGGGCCCTTTACCCTTCTAAATTCCCAGGGGTGAGTGAGGAGTGTCCGGGCACCTGACACAGATAGCGGGACAGACATGCCATATTCATGGTAGGAAAAGGGTCACCATAGAGGAGGGGACGCCGGGCGGTGGTGGCGAACGCCTTTAATCTCAGCACTCGGGAGGCAGAGGCAGGCGGATCTCTGTGAGTTCGAGGCCAGCCTGGTCTCCAAAGCGAGTTCCAGGAAAGGCACAAAGCTACACAGAGAAACCCTGTCTCGAAAAACAAAACAAACAAACAAAAAACATAGAGGAGGGGACACCAGAAGAGCAGGGTCCAAGCCATCACCCATGAAATGGCCCCACGTGTTAGGGATGGAAACGGGAATTAAGGCTACCCATGATACCACAGAGACACCCAGCCACAGCCGATTCTGGGCTCTGGAGAAGGCCGCTCACTTGGTCTCAGATTTCCAGCCTCCAGAGGAGTGAGGACCAACTCAGTCGGTGGAATCCCACTGAGGCGGACTGAAACTCCAGGCAAGAGAGGGCTTTATGCAGGCGTGAACCTTTGAGCTATTTCCTGAAACAGGCAGGAATTCGCTGGAAGGATGAGGAAGGAAGGAAAGCCCTCCCCCCACCCCCGCCCCGTGGAGGAGGGAACAGGTGCAAAGGTGGGGAGGCTGCATGGCCTGTGCTGGTGACAAAGGACAAGGTGTTTGACAGGTTGGAGTGTGGGGCAAGCTAGGGAGGGGCCTAGATAAGGCTGGATCCACAGACAGGGTTGGGTTGATGGCCAAGGCCATCCTAGGTAAGAGAAACTACAGGCTTTTATCCTCTGGTGGATGGTCTGGGAGCTTTGTCCCACTTGGCTTCCTAAGAGACTACTCTGGCTGAAATGGAGAGGGGGGTTTTAGCTAGGTGAGAGACAATGGAGCCCCCCAAAATGGTGTGGCGCTGCATACCCATAATCTCCACACTCTAGAGGTCAAGGCAGGAGGGTGACAGGTTCATTGACAGTCTAGGCCACACAGAAAGAACTTGTTTCAACCTACTTCTTCTTTCTGCCACGAGAAGGTACAGAGGCCACCTAGGATGGGGAAGGGGACAGGATCTATTTAAAGAAGAAGCCAGGCTTCTGGCTGGAGTTGACATCTTGTGAGCGCACTGGCCTGAGTCTGTGCGGGAGTGGTGTGTTTCTAATCCACTCTTTATTAGTTATTGGAGAAGCTACCGGAATCACCCAATAGATTACATGTCCTATCTCATCAGGAGGCCCTGAGTAAGTGAGGGACCCCACAGACCCATTAAAATACTTACTTCATCATTTACTAGCTGAACGACCTTAGACAAGTTACGGAATTTCTTGGTAATTGTAGGGCACGTGGAAGGCTTCAGGAGAATGTGCTGAGCTGGGTTCTGGGTATGCTGTCACTGCTGACAAGTAAGACCCTCATGAAGTGTTCTTTGTCTTGTCGGCTTCTAGGAGCATATACACTGTTGAGGTCTGTTTCTCTGGAAATTGTCACACTGAGGGGCTCACTTTGGATGATGTGGATGCCTGATGAGGTACTATGCCAGGTTTCTCAGCCCGATCTTAGGCAAAGCCATGTGAAATTAATCTCTACCAAACATCCCAGTAGTGATCTGCCTGTTAGGAAATGTAACTGTGGATGCCATGGATGATCGTAACCATGAGTATGTGATATATATATATATATAAAATCCTGAGTTCATGAGAATCAGCTGTTTCCAGTTTTCTCTTCCTATTCACCAACTATAACACGTGTGTGATTTCTTTTGTTTTTTGCATTGTGTTTCCCATTTGCTTGAAGCTGTTAGCAGATAAGCAAAAGCAGGCACTAGAGACTCTAGAAGAAAATCAAACTGCAGAGGATTTTTAAAAATTCATTCTTAGTTTTGTTTAGCAAATTGAGAAGAGTTCTTCATACTCTTTTGATGTAAAGCTCCGGGATGAACCCCAGAACTCCCACCCAGCGAGGAAACGCCGCTTAAAGGAAATGCTGGACACAGGGACCTCTTCTCCGTAGTCTGTGGGACCAAGAACAGTGGTACAAATCGCAGCCCAATTTCATGTTTTATTAAATACCAAATTACCACTCAGCCAGGGCTTGGTGACACATGGCTGTAATCTAAGCACTTGGGAGGCAGAGGCAGGGGAATCACAGGTTCTGGACTCTCACTGAGAGTTCAAGACCAGCTGAAGCTACACAGTGAGTTTCAGGTCAGCGGTTCCATAATGAGACTCTGCCTTAGGGAAAAAAAAAGCCAGGTGGTGGTGGCACAAGCTTTTGATCCCAGCACTTGGGAGGCAGAGGCAGGTGAATCTCCGTGAGTTCAAGGCCAGCCTGGTCTAAGAGCAAATTCCAGGACAGGCTCCAAAGCTACACAGAGAAACCCTGTGAGAACAAAAAACAAAGAAAAGAAAGAAACCAAACCCAAACACCATTCTCCACAAATTATCAAAACCAAAACCAAGAAACCATTAGGTAAAATATATTCTAGATTTCCCATCATAAATAACATTACTTCATGGCTTGGGGATATAGTGTAAGTGGTAGTGCTCACCCAGAATCCAGCAGTGAGGGGTTGGGGTGTGGCTCAGTGGTAGAGCACCTGCCTAGAATCTACTGGTGAGGGGCTGGGGTGTGGCCCTGTGGTAAACACTTGCCTAGAATCCAGTAGTGAGGAATTGGAAGTGTGGCTCAGTTGTACAGCACCTGCTTGACTTCATTAGTAAGAAGCTGAGAGCATGACTCTGCCGTAGAGAGCCTTGTGCAGTATTTCCATCCCCAGTACAGCAAAATAAACAAAAAGCAATTTTAGAATGTGCTAGAGCACCAGACTTTGGTTTTGAATTTAGTTTTAGAAGAGTAGTGGTGAGGGTGACGGGCGGGGTGGGGCAGAGGCAGGTAGATTTTCATCAGCTTGATCCAGCCTGGTCTATCTACAAAGAAAGTTTGAAGCCAGTCACAACCACACAGTGAGACCCTGCCTCTAAACAAACTAACAAACAAACAAATAAATTGTGATGCTTCAAAAAAACAACCATGTCCCTTCTCTTCCCTGTCCTAGAGCCTTCCAGGTGGGTCTTTAGGTCCTCGGGCAGGCCAATGCATCTGTAGCACAGAGTTGAAATGCCACCACTGCCCTGCCGATCATTAGGCATGGGTCTATACATAAGGGCTAGCACCTGGTAAAGAGGCCCATGGGAGTCTAGTAAACTCCCAAGTCCAAGAAGAAGACAAGGGGATCCCCACAGGAGGGCATGAGGGGCCAGCTACTGTGGAAACCCTTGTGCTTGAGGCTGCGCGTGGGGCCAGACATACAGCAGGGAGAGTCCCATGTCCTGGGCTGGCCAGCAGCTCCTCAGTACAAGCAGAAGAGCAGCGGTTGCATCTACGTGGCTGTTCCTGCTCCTGTTGGAGGACAGCGGTGGACAGGAAGCCCACATCTGCAGGGCCTGGTAGTGCAGGCCTAGAATTCCAGCAACTTAGGAAGACTAAATTCAAGGTCAGCCCCGGTAACTTAGTAAGACCCTGTCCCAAAATGAAAAGTTAAAAGAGAGCTGAGGGTACAGCTGAGTGGTAGAGCACATGCCTAGCACACGGGAAGCTAGGCAATCCCTACCAACATACACCATCCTAAATATGCACCCCCTAATTCATCCCTCCTTCCCATATTACCTGCTTGCAGCCCACCATATTCTCACCCAGCTCCCACACAGCCACTAACACTTTCCTCCTGGCCTGCTTGTCTCCACCTCTCTTCAGCAAGAGACACCCCTTCCCCTCCCCCGCCACCACCACCCCGCCTGGCAAATATCTTCAAAACAACACACTTGGGTCGGGCTCTTCAGTTAAGTAAACCCTCTTTAACACCTTGGATCTGAGGGAGGGAAGAAGGTTCTGGAATAGCATAGCATGAATTTACTCTTGCCTCCCCTCACACAAGCTTGCTTTTCTTGTTCCCTGGAGTGTTCTTCCTATGTTGGCACAGCCCCTTTCTTCTGGTCAGTTGAGGGCCACCTTCTCAGAAAGGTGTGAGCCATGCCCTCCCCCACGCTGCTTAGGGCACCATAGCATTTTATTTTCCTCATAGCTCACGCAGAACGGTCTTGTTGACTTATTTTACTTGTTCCTTATCTGGCCTCCCCCACTAGAATGCCAGCTTCACAAAGGCAGGGAGGGACCTTGTCTGTCCTGTTCTGCATATTTCCCCTGGCTAGAACAGGCCTTGGCTTAGAAGAGAGCCTCAAATATTTGTTAAATGAACACAGAATGGTCTGTGTGGAGGAAAGCAGCTACCCAGACATCCTTCTAGAACTCAGTTTGTCCCTAAGCCTAGGAGGGCTGCTGAAGGGTAGTCCTGAAGACGCCAAGAAGACTTGACCCCCTGGGCCAACCCCTGTCCCCAAAGCAGACCCAATTCAGAGCCCCTTGAAGCAGTTCCCAAAAGACTGGACCACATGCAATGGTGCCCACTGCCGACTGGAAAGAGGCCCCCTCAGGCAGATGTGATCCCCAGGGGCTTGGCTGAGCAAAAAGTGCCTTGGAGGGAGGAGAAAGGGCCTCTTTCTCTGAGGAAAATCCAGGCAGGGCAAGAGTCTTTGCCAGCAAAGGTCCCCAGAGCTGAGTCCTGACGCTGCCCTGGCTCTGTCATGTGTTGGGTCAGTAGGGCACAGAGGAGGGCCCTGGCTGAGCTAGACATAGAACCTGGATATGGCTGGGCATTCGCTCCCTGGGGGCACACGTCTGCCTCCCTGTAGGTTCATGTGGGAGGCAGGGGCTGCTCCAGCATGCACACTGGATGGGCCAGCCTCCTGAGCATGCTCTCACTCCTCTGAACTCACTGTCCTGACCTATCCTGTCTCCTGCTGATTCCAAGGCTTCATGCCCTCAAGGTACATTTAAAAAAAAAAAATCTGAACAATGTAAGAAAGCGAACTTCGTGGAAAATCCAGAGATAAAAGGTGACTGGCCCCAATGCAAGCCCTTTGACTTTATGATTAGATTCTACTCTTTTAATCTAAGACCCCAACACTGAGTGACATGTCCTCCGAGTGCGGCACCAAGGCTGTGGGGAAAGTGAGAAGCACACAGTGGGCTACGTAATTTCAGGCATGTTGGTTGAGACTCTCTGTTTTCCCCCAAAGAAAGCTATCGTCCATCTTCTGGGATCTGTGACAATGCATGGTCAGTCTACAGATGTCAAAGGCAGACTTCAAGAGTCACCATGCCTGGAATGGTCCTTACAGTTGAACGTCCAGTAGACTAGACAAAGCAAGTTGCGGGATGGCATGCTACTTTCACTCGGGTAGGAAAACAGTCATCAATGCCTATTTGTAACCCAGGCCTAGTGGCTACTGGAGAGGTTAAGAGGCATGGGGATTACAGATCTAAGACCTGCCGGGCGGTGGTGGCGCATGCCTTTAATTCCAGCACTGGGGAGGCAGAGCCAGGTGGATCTCTGTGAGTTCGAGGCCAGCTTGGTCTACAAAGCGAGATCCAGGACAGGCACCAAAAACTACACAGAGAAACCCTGTCTCAAAAAAGAGGGGAGGGGGGGGTGGGAAGAGAAAAACAAATCTAAGGCCTTCTGGCACAACCGAGTGAAAAATCCTGTCTCAAAAGAAAAGGTGAAAAGAAGGCTGAATGCAGCACAGTTGCAGATCAGGGGTGTGGCTCGATGGGAGAGCCCCTGCCTAGAATCCCCCAGTGAGGGGCTGGGGGTGTGGCTCAGTGGCAGAGCCCCTGCCTAGAATCCCCCAGTGAGGGGCTGGGGGTGTGGCTCAGTGGTAGAGCCCCTGCCTAGAATCCCCCAGTGAGGGGCTGGGGTGTGGCTCAGTGGTGGAGCCCCTGCCTAGAATCCCCCAGTGAGGGGCTGGGGTGTGGCTCAGTGGTGGAGCCCCTGCCTAGAATCCCCCAGTGAGGGGCTGGGGTGTGGCTCAGTGGTGGAGCCCCTGACTAGAATCCCCCAGTGAGGGGCTGGGGTGTGGCTCAGTGGTGGAGCCCCTGACTAGAATCCCCCAATGAGGTGTGGTTCCGTGGGAGAATACTTGCCTAGAATCCACCAGTGAAGGGTTGGTGCTTGGCTCAATGGTAAAACATTTGTCTATCGTGTATGCATAAGGCCCAAATTCAATCCCTGTGGGGGGGGGGAGACAAGCCAGGTGTGGTGGCGCACACCTTTAAACTTGGCACTTAGGGAGCAAAGGCAGGTGGATCTCTATGAGCTCAAGGCCAGCCTGGTCTACATAGTGAGTTCCAGGACAGCCAGGGCCCTATCTCCACAAACAAAGAAGTAGGAAAACAACCCACTAAATTTATATTTATATGCGTATAGGAAGAAGTAGGACCACACACCTCTTAGGGTTTCCAAATATGTAGGAAAGAGCATAGCTTGAAGTCTGTAATTTAAGTACTCAGACCTATTGGACTTTTTGGACAGTTAAGTATGTATTTATTATGTTTGTGGTTTTATAAACTATAAAAATATCTTAAGACACCTTACTTTACTAGTTTTTTATTTTTATAGTTTTATATACTATAAAATATATTAAGTTGCCTTAATTTACTCCACAAATGTAAAACACCACACTGAAGACTGCCTGGTTTGGCCAGGTATTCAGGATGCTTCCCAGTGACCACATCTTCCAAATGGACTAGTTCAAACCATGCTTTGAGAGTGCTTCTTTTTTCCCCTCCGCTTTGTGAGTTTTCTCAGATGAGGCATTGGATACAGTTATGGATACTGATTCATGTTAATCTCTGCTGTTGACATGGCAATCCTTATCCTAAAGATCAAAAGTTTATTGATTTATGTATAAAACCTTCCAAATCAGAATGCATGGCAATCAAATAGAAAGAAAATGGGAATACACAGACTTTATTTTAAAAACGGCCAATGCTGGTGAAACAGACCTGCTGTTGCAGCATTTGGGAAGCTGACGCAGGAGAATGGTGAGTTTGGCCTTCGGTGACTTCCAGGACAGCCTGGGCTACGCAGTGAGACCTGATCTCAAATATCAAAACAAACAAGACAAAGATACAGAAAATGCAAATGAATTCTAAACATGTTTGAAAGTCTGGGGCTGGGGAGATAGTTCAGAGGTCACAAGAGTGCCTGCTGTACCAGCATGACAACCAGAGTTCAAATCCCCAGAATGCCTGGAAAAAGATGGGCATGGCCGCACGCACCGTAACCCCAGGCTGTGGTTTAGGAGAGGGAATAGGAGGATTTCTGGGGCTCGCCGGCTGCCAACCTAGCTCCTGGTTCAGTGAGAGACCCTGTCAAGGGAATGAGGAAAGCAGAGAGGGATGGAGCAGGACTCCTCCTCTGGCCTCCAGGTGCACACACAGGTGCATGCACTGCACACACAGGTGCATATACCGTACACATAAATACAAAAATCATTAAAATGCTAATGATGTGAAAGAGAGATGCACTGAAACCACACCATCTTAATCTGCAGTACTAATAGCCGGGTTGAACAAGCTGGGGAGCAATTTGTCAACGACTACCCCATTTCAGAGTATCATTTTTCTTTTACCTAGCAACTCCAGTCCTAGAAACTTAAGCCCATAAAATTCCAGGTGTGCTCAGAGAGGCACAGGTATGGATACTGACCACAGTGTTACTATGGTTATTCAAGCAGGGTTTCTCTCTTTAGCCCAGGCTGGCCTCAAACTCCTGCCTCAGCCTCCTCATGTCCAGCACTGCGGTTAATAATTGCAAAAAAATAAAACCTAGAAACAAAGACTGGCTGAACAGCCCTGAATAGCTGGTTAATAAGAATCTATGCCTCTATTAAAAAGCTAGAGGAAGACCAGTTAGATGGCTCAGAGGGTAAAGGCTTTGGTTTTGCAAGCCCGAGTTCAACCCCAGTGACCCATGTAGAGGTGGAAGGAGAGAAGTGACCTCACAAAGGTGTCCTCTGACCCCCACACACCTGCCATCACACACACACACACACACACACACACACACACACACACACCTTTAAAAAAGCTAGAGGAATATGGAAAGATTTCTGATCTGTTTATCATTCATATTTATTACACCTATACATGCACGGGTCGATGGATTAGGAAACATGTTCTAATAACAGACTGTTTATTGAATGTGAGCTTTCTCTTATGAAAGTCCTACACAGTTATCAACACTAAACCACATTCAATTTGACGGATATAATGAGTCATTTTTATTTTGGGGGGGGAGGGAAAGGAGCTCTTTGTTTATATATTGTGTAGATATATTAACTTCTAGCAGGGCATGGTGGCACACACTTGTGTGATATAACAAAACTGTTCCTGGAGAGATTCAGCTCATGTTTACTCACCCCAGTTAGGGAACCCATGACAGATCAAAGTATGGATACCACTGAAGTCCAATTTTGTGAATCAATGAGTTTTACTGGGTTACTTAGAAGAATATCAGTGAGGGGTTACTTACAGGAGCAGAAATGACTCAAAAGACAGTGGCATCACCAAAGCCCACCATGGCATGGGTGACAGTTCCCTAAGCAGGAAGCTTGAGTACACTGCCCAGCCTTCTGGCAGTTAACTAGGTTGGAGAGTGTCCTTTCCAGGTACCTCAGTTGGTCTAAACCTCCTCCAGGCAGCTCAGCTGGGTTCTGCCTCTTCCAGGAAGCTGGTCTGGTCTCAGGCTTCTTACAGCTTTTCTCTGCTGAGAGTTTGAAGTTCAGTTTGTCTGAGGGTATTTTGTGCAGCTCAGCTTCACTTCCTCTAAGAGGGACTCTCAGTCTGTTGCTAACTCTGGCAGGGCCCGGCCTAGAGAATCTGGTCTGTTTCAGGGGCTTCCTGAAGCTAATTTGAGTTGTTTACCTTCCTGCTGAAAGAGCTTTCCTGCAGGGTGGGATGTTTCAATCTCAGAAGACACTGCACCACAACAATTTAATTCCTGTGCTTCTGAGGCAGCTGAGGGAGGAGAGGGATTGTAAATTCAAATACAGGCTGGGCTACATAGCAAATTCCGGGTTATTTTGGACTACAAAGAGAAACCTTGTCACAAACAAATGAACCTTCACAGATCACAACAAAAGAATTGCAATATAAAAGGAAATAAAATACATAGCTACACAGTGTGTGTGTGTGTGTGTGTGTGTGTGCGCGCACTCACAAGAGGCACTACAGAAAACGTACTATATAGTCTATGTATGCAAAGAGGAAGGAAGGTCGGCTCGTGCACATTTATGTCTGGGATCTTTCACCTGCAAGGGGCTTGCAAGTGGGTAAACATATTTTCACTGTACGTTAAGATCTATGGAAGACTTAAACAATACATACACAATAATTAACTGTCTGCCCCCCCATTCCAATATCTATATCTACTCAAAACACAAGTCCTAAAATCATGAGAAGGATTTGGCTTTATTTTCCCAGAGCTGAAGAGCCAAATGGACAAAACATAAATGGACCTACATAGGACTTTCATCTTCATCAACAGCCCCGAGAAAATTCATAAAGCTGTCGGTTTTAGTAAAGTCCTTTTACTGAACACAAACCTGCTTCTCCAACGTGGAGCTGCGTTTTCCCATCCATACTGATTAGCATCTTAGGGAGCATGGGCAGGGCACACTGGCCCAGCCCAGTTCTCCGGTTGGTCACCATTCTACCACTTTCAGTCAAAAACCCAAAGGTCGATTGGAAAGCGCATTACCCACTCTTGTGACACTCCCTGTTGGCCAGATAACTTCCAAGGCCTAAACCCCTGTGCACCATCTCAGGAACCAAGAAAATACAGCTAGCCCTCCCAATCTGCTTCAACAGGTAGAGGTGACCGACGTGGGAAAACTTGAGTTTCAACAAGCATATCTTTATAATCCAGTTAAAAATATATTCCATTAGATAATCTGTTTTAAGCCAGGAGCACACCTGGCTTAATCCCAGCACTCGGGAGGCAGAGCCAGGCGGATCTCTGTGAGTTCGAGGCCAGCCTGGTCTACAGAGTGAGAGCCAGGACAGGCACCAAAACTACACAGAGAAACCCTGTCTCCCCCCCCCCACACCCCCAAAAAGAAAGAAGGAAAGAAAGAAAGAAAGAAAGAAAGAAAACCTGCCTTACATTTATTCCAAATGCAATCTTTTTCTAAAAATAGTTTTTAATCTCACTCAAGGTGCAGCAACAGTAAACGAAAACCGGAATGAGTCAGACACCCCATAAAACAGTGTGCTTCCACAGCTCTGCTTCCCAGAGTAGGGAAAACGTGCAGGTGATCCTTCTAGGAGATTCTGGGCTTCTTGTTTTTCTGGGAGAAATTGCTAGATGGCAAATAGGTCACATGGAGCCTGCCTAGTGGCTTAGTGACAGGGACCTTGCTCCAACCAGATGCTGACTGGATTCTGGGGCTGACTGAAAACACTACATTTCCTGTCCTTATTGTCTGGGAATGTTCTCACCTTTGGAGCCCCACCTCCCAACCTGCAAAGTGTCCCTCAAAGTCCGGGCGAGGCATGGAATCGAAGATCTGATAACCTCCCACCCTAGTGAGAGCCACCAAGTTAGAGGTGACTCAGCTGGTCTCCCACTCTGTGGTATTGTAATGGGATCCTCTGTCTTCCCTAAAGCTGTGGTCAACGCCTAGCCTAACATCCTGTTACATTTGTTTCTTCTTTAATTGAAATGGATGCTGTTGTTTCTGCTTTGGGTCGAATAATCCTTTGCCCTCTCTCCCCTCCCCCCACTCCCAGCCAGAACTCCGTACACAGTCCTGGGATAAATCTCTGGTTTGGATGACTAATGAGGACCTGGCCAAGTTCAAAGTCACAGATGACTCCTCCACTTCCTCCTCCTAGCTACCACCTTGATCCAGATACCTGGCCCTCTTTATGAGCCACTTCTCTGAGCCAGGCTTAAGGAGAGAGCTTTGCAGACAGCGGACAGTTTAAGGGCCGCGCATGCGCAGTGAGTTTGGCAGGCTGTCTGGCTCTCTTGCTTCGTTTCCTCATCTTTCAAATGGGGATAATGCACCTTCTTCTCCAGAGCTGCAAGGATTAAATAAATAAGCTCTTACATAAATACTGAAGATTAGCTTTGTCAGCAAGGAAAATAAAACGGCTAGTGCGGGGAGTTTTAAATACTTTCTTAAAGCCTGGTGTGATGGCATATGCCTGTAACCCCAGCATTTAGGAGGCAGGAAGAGCCAGTGTGATTGTGAGTTCAAGGGCAGCTTGAACTAAATCGTGACACTTGTGTCTTGACACCTAGATGAATGAATGAGGGGTTTAAAATTGCTTGTAATGGAATCAAAATCAAAATCCCCTGACCAGCTAGAACAGAAAGTCTTAAGCCACTCCCCACCCCCCACTCTCACCCACCCCCACCCCACCCATCCCCACTGCCCTTGGGCACAGGCTCCAGCTGAGTCTGAATTACCACCTACCACAGAGGCGACAGAATGTCCACTTTGAATTCAGTCAAATGAACTGTAAGCTAAAAAGGAAACGAATGTTCTTTGGGAGAACATAGTAGCATCCAGAGCATCTACAGTGTATCATTCACAACATGCAACATCACCAAAGCCTACTCAAAGTCAAGGGAACGCTGCTGTTCTAAGGAAAGGTAAATGAGCAGAGACCAACTCCAATGTGACCGGCACAACCAGGGTTGAGAGTATGATGGAATGTTCCTCATAAATAAGAGAACAGAAAATTTTCTGGGAAAAAGAAATTTTTAAAAGGACAAAGTAGATAGGCATGGTGGCACACACCTTTAATCCCAGCATTCGGGAGGCAGAGGCAGGCGGATCTTTGTGAGTTCGAGGCCAGCTTGGTCTATATAGTGAGTTCCAGGATGGCCAGGGCTGTTACACAGAGAAACCCTGTCTCAAAAAACAAACAAACAAACAAAAAACAACAACAAAAAAGAAAAGAAAAGAAAAAGAAAAAATAAAGAAGAAAAGAAAAAAAGGTAGAATTCTACAAATAAAACTATCAAAATAAGAAAAAAAATTAATCACTAGAGAAGAGACCCTTAAAAACAGAAGAGAAGGGCTGGGGTGTGGCTCAGTGGTGGAGCACCTCCCTAGAATCCCCCAGTAAGGGGCTGGGGCTGGGGCTCAGTGGTAGAGCACCTGCCTAGAATCCCCCAGTGAGGGGCTGGGGGTGTGGCTCAGTGGCAGGCTACTTGTCTAACATGCACAAACTTTGGGTTCAATCTCCAGCATGCAAGAAACAAACAAAAGATCCCTCCAAAACTAAAAAAAGAATATGGACAAGAAAGTTCATCTTATTTTGATTTATTCTTTACTTCCTGTACACTGGGGATTGTACCCAGGGCCTCAGGCATGCTGATCATGTGCTCTACCAGAGCTACAACTGCAGCCCGTTTCAGTTTTAAAGTTTACAGCTTACACACAGTTTAAATTAGTTCAAGTAAAGGCTGAAGACATAGCTCAACGGTTAGAGGTCTTGGTGTTGTTGCAGAGGACCTGAGGTTCAGTTCAGAGCACCCACAGGACTCACAACTGCATTGTAACTCCAGTTCCAGGGAATCTAGCATCCTCTTCTGGCCTCTGGCGACCCTTGCATGCACAAGGCATACACGAACACGTAAATTAGTAAGTAAACAAGTAAATAAAGAAATCTTTTTGAAGAGAGAGATTCCAAGTATACTAGCTTATAGAAGAAAAAAATCTATTCCTTTACCCCAAATTTCTATCCTACTGGAGTACTGAGAAGGGGTCACCATCATCAGTGGAATGTTACTCTTTCTTTGTATGTGAGTGTGTGTGCATGTGTGTTAGTGTGCGTGCGTGCGTGTGTGTGTGTGTGTGTGTGTGTGTGTGTGTGTGTGTGTGTGTGTGCTGTATGTACATAAGTAAACAAGATGTGGAAACATGAAGCAATTTGCTAATTTAAAAAGCGAAAGACTCCGGAGATCTGTCTTGGTCTCTGATGGCGTTTCTCTGACTTCACTCTGTGTTTTGACCATCCTTCATATCACTGTGTAGAGGACTCTCATGATTGCTTATTTATTTGATCATTTATTAAGCTAGCATGCAAAGTAAAAGGTTCCATTATGGCATTTCAACACCTGTGTCTCGATACTTTGTTCTAATTAATCTCCCCCCCCCCCCCACCCCCGTGCCACGTCTGCCCTCCCCTGTGCCTCTAACCCGTCCTCTGTCTCATCTACTAAAAAAGCCAAATCCTGCATAGAAACCAGGCAAAGTGATGATGCATGCCTGTAACCCGGCTCTTGGAAGGTAGTTAGTTGTAAGAAGATCAGAAGTTCAAGGTCATCCTCAGCTACATAGTGAGTTCAAGGGCAGCCTGGGCTACTTGAGACCCTACTTCAAGCAAGCGAATAAGCACTGTATGGTGGATGGGTACATTTGCCCAGCCTGTGCCATCCTGGGTTCCAGCGCTAACTATGCAAACAAACAAACAAACAAAACAGAACCAGACCCAAAAAACAAAAACAAAACAAAACAAAAAACAGCGTTAGCACAGCAGCAACAAAGAAAGTAAAGAAAAGAAAGAAAAAGAACCACTTCCTTCCAAACCCTACACAGAGATGAATGGCGAAGATTCTGTTACTAGTGGAGTTGTCGGGTCAAAGGGTAGGGGTTAAAATTTAACGGAGACTGGAATTGGCCTCCATAAGGCAATATAAAGGCACACACCTGCCGATATGGCGTGCACACGCCCACCCGTGGTGGAGTCCTGCACCTCCATGACTCCTGTACAAACAACACTAAGTCAGAGTTCTTCAAGTATTTGTTTGATAGCATCTTAAAACTTTCCCTGGTTACCTATAAGATTAATACATATGAAATTACGTAATGTTTTCACCCTGCATTATCTTTCTCACAGTGTCTCATATATATATTTCTTTGTTTGTTTGTTAGGTTTCTCTGTGTAGCTTTGGAGCCTTTCCTGGAACTCACTCTGTAGACTAGGTTGGCCTTGAACTCACCTGCCTCTGCCTCCTGAGTGCTGGAATTAAATTAGGTGTGTGTCCACTGCCCGGCCTGATATATTTTTATATCCTTTTATTTTAGTTTTATTTGTGGTTTTGTTCTGCCCATATTTTTTTGGTTTGTTTTGTTTCCCTTTTTCTTTTTTGTTTTTGTTGTTGTTGTTGTTTTGTTTTGAGACAGGGTTTCTCTGTGTAGCCCTGGCTGTCTTTGAACTTGCTCGGTAGACCAAGCTGGCCTCAAACTCAGAGATCCACCTGCCTCTGCCTCCTGAGTGCTGGGATCAAAGTCATGAGCCACCACCACCACCACCACCACCACCCGGCTCATATTTCTTTTTTTTAAGGATTTAGTGAGTTTGAGTGTCTTACATACATACATATATACATATATATATATATATTTACACACACACACATATATATATATATATATATATACACACACATATATATATATTTGTCTTACATATATATATGCAGTGCTTGAGAAGGCCAGAAGAGGGCATCAGATTCCCTGACTGAAGTTACAGATGGTTGTGAGCTGTCACGAGGGTGCTGGGAATTGAACTAGGGTCTCCTGGGAGAGCAGACAGTGTTCTTAACCACTGAGCCATCTCTCCAGGCCCTGTACTTCTTTGAAATAGCAAGTAGCTGTCCTTCTTGATTGTGTTTCTAATAGGGCTGAAATGGAAGAAAGTCTAAGTGATTTGTTAACAACAAATCATGGACTGGCAATGCTTTAAAGCTGGTTGGCTGAGTGCGGTGGCGGCGCATGCTTGAGATCCTAGCTCTTGAGAAGCAGAGCAAGGCCCCGTCGGAAAAATCAAGGGTTGGAGGAGAATACAGGCTTAGCATTGCAAGATCTGGGCTTGGTCCCCAGCAGTGTGAAAAACAAAACTAAACAAAAAAATCCCATTGCTGTCTGTCATCTTTGTTTAGCATTCCACTACAAAGAATCTATTGGCTGGGTGGTGGTGGTGCACACCTTTAATCCCAGCACTCAGGAGGCAGAGGCAGGCTGATTTCCGAGTTCAAGGCCAGCTTGGTCTACAGAGCGAGTTCCAGGACAGCTAGGGATACACAGAGAGACACTGTCTTGAAAAACCAAATCAAAACAAACCAAAACAAACCAAAAAACAAAAGAGAACTTTACCCGACCAAATCCTTTATCATATTTAATAATATAACAATAGCTATTAACTCACGCCTCTTTTCTTCTCAGTGAGCTATGTTTGAGTTTATTTATGCTGTCTTAGGATGTTTCTATTTTCATTTCTAACTAGAAATAAATCTATTCAGGTATTAACTCATTTTGAATGTCTGAGACAGAGTCTCAGTTTGTAGCCCAGGCTGTCCTTGAACCTGCAACCTTGATTCTTAGCCTTCTAAGTACTAGAATCACAGAAGTGGCCCACCACGCCTAACTTGTCTTTGTTTTTTACACTTAAAACATTTTTACCTGCTTTAAATGAGTAGGACTTGTGTCTTAGTTAGGGTTATCATTGCTGCAATGAAACAGCATGATCAAAAGCAACTTGGGAGGGAAGGATTTATTTGGCTTACACTTCCACATCATAGTCCATCACTGAAGGAAGTCAGGGAAGGAACTCAAGCAGGGCAGGAACCTGGAGGCAGGAGCTGATGCAGAGGCCATGAAGGGGTGCTGCTCATTAGCTTGCTCCCCATAGCTTGCTCAGCCTGCTTTATTATAGAACCCAGGACCAGCAGCCCAGGAGTGGAACCATCTACAGTGGGTTGGGCCCTCCCCATCAATCACCAATTACGAAAATGCTCCACAGGCTTGCCTACAGCGGATCTTTGGGAGGTGTTTTTCTTACTTGAGGGTCCCTTGTCTTGGATGACTTTAGCTCAAGGCAAATTGACATAAAACTAGCCAGGATAACTTTCTTCATTGAATTCCTCTGGGAATTTGAAGATAGAGAATTTGGGGCTGGAGAGATGGCTCAGTGGTTAAGAACACTTGTTGCTTTTCCAGAGGATTTGGGTTTGGTTCCCAGCACCCGTATGGAAACTCACAACCATCCATAAACCCGTTTTCATGGGACCGGATGCTGTCTTCTGACCTCCTCAGGCAGCGCCATGCAGCGGGTGCACATAGGCGGGGGTCAGTCACACACACATGCACACGCACTAAAAGTAATTTTAAAACATCTCTAATTTTTCTTAACTAAAAAAAAGAATACATAGAGTTTATAAATCCTCCATTTTCTCCAATTACAATCCCAGTTTAAAGACATCTTTCTGCCAACCCCAAAAGTCATGTGACCTCTATTTCCTCCCTTGAAGAAGAAGAAGAACTTAGTGGATTCACTTCCCTCTCTCTGTCCTCTCCCACCTCTCAAGCTTACATCATTTAAACTTGGCTTCCAAACTGTTTTACAAAACAGCTAGCCTGTACCCGCAAACACGTACAGGTATTATGTCACAATAAAAAATTTAAGGTTTATTTTTAATTGTGTGTATGCATATGTTCAAATGTGAGTATGTGCACACGAGTTCAGGGGCCCACGGATGCTTCCTGTCTCCTGATGTTGGAGTCACATGATGATGGCGGCTGTGAGCTGACAGATGGATGCTGGAAATCCAACTCCACTAGAGTAATACAAGCTCTTAATCACTGAGCCATCTCTCCAGCCCCCAAATCAAAACTTTTTTCTTTAAACTAAAAAGCTGTCAACAGTCTAGACTCAATTATAAGTGCACACACATGTGCAAGCACACCCTGGCTCAGTGTCACACACCTTTCTCATAGATTCACTTTTGACCCTGGAATTCTTCCCTTACTGAACTTCAGGGGTGATGTCAATAGTCAGTTTTAAGTCTTTGAATAACTGAAAAGGTCTTTTTGTTTGTTGTTTGGAGACAGGGTTCTTTGTGTAGCCTTGGCTGTCCTGGATCTTGCTCTGTAGAACAGGCTGGCCTCGAACTTACAGAGAAATGCTTGCCTCTGCCTCCTGAGTGCAGGGATTAAAGGTGTGTGCCGCCATGCTCGGCCCTGAAAATGTCATGTGCTTTCTAGTTGAATGCGGCTGGATTTGGCAGACGCCTGAGGTTCACATACACCACACTGCCTTCGAATATCTGCCAAAGTCCAAAGTGAGATACAACGCTAATAGGAATCTTGCTGCCTCGTGGGTAATCTGCCCCCCCTTCTCTCTCCCTCTGTCTGTCTGTCTGTCTGTCTCTGTCTCATCTCTCTCTGTGTCTCTCTGTCTCTCATGTGTGTGTCTGTGCTTGCGTGCGTGCGTGCGCGTGTGCGTGTGCGTGTGCGTGTCTGCGCGCGCGCGCGCGCGCGTGTGTGTGTGTGTGTATGTGTGTGTGTGTGTGTGTGTGTGTGTATGTTTTAGAGGGTGAGCTTTTTCTTTATCCTTCCCCCTTCTCGTCATTATCCATCTACTTTTCCTTCATTACTCTATCCAAACAGCTTTTTCTTGGCATGCTGGGATAAAATAAAAGGCCTTGTATACACCAGGCGAGTGCTCTGCCAGGGAAGGGCATCCCCAGCTCTTTCCTTCCTCACTACTGTTGGGATAAGGGAAGTGACCCACCCTCCCTGGGGCGAAGTCTTTTCTTCCCGTCTGTCTGTCCACTTTCCCTCACCTTCTCCGTGCACCACTGACAGCATGACCTGTTGGAAGGTCTCCCAGTTACAAACAAACAAAAGCACCCGGTACCTCTCTCCGGCTCTCACCCTTTCTACTACACTCTAGCTCTTTGGGGTTCCCCCTCCCTTTGGTTTTGTTTGTCTGAGACAGGCTCTCATCCCCAGAGCACACTGGCCCAGACTCACTGTGAAGGCCGGGCCAGCCTCCAGCTCACCACAGTGCTGATGCATCAGCCTCCTAAGGACCAGGGTTAAAGGTGTGAGCCCCCATACCCGGCTCATTTCCGCAGTTCTCCAATCTTCATTCACAACTAAGTTTTACGACTAAAGTGACTCTACCTAACACCTGGTGAGCTCGCTCACCATGGCGTTTGCATCCTAGTCCAACAACAGCCCTTGGTGAGAAAAGATCTTGGTGCTTACAGATCCAGTAGTCTCCTCCGGCTCCTCGCCTCCATTTCCTCCAGGGCAGCATGGACATTCTTCATTTGTGGACTTCTTTCTTCTCTGATCTTCAAGCTGTTGTGTCCCAGCTCTTCCTCCCCAGGTTCAGATCTTGGTTGTCTTCTCTATTCCATTTGTCTGTCTTCTATTTATATAGTAAAGTATACACATTTTATAAAGTAAAGACATTTTTTTCCTCTCACAGTATTGTAGACTGGAAATTTTGGCAGTCCTATGTATTTGACCTGTGGTCAGGACTTCATATAAGATGACAAAACAGTGGTGGTGGTGATGGTGTGGTGGTGATGGTGTGGTGATGGCTGTGGTGGTGGTGATGGTGTGGTGGTGATGGTGTGGTGGTGATGGTGTGGTGGTGTTGGTGTGGTGGTGATGGTGTGGTGGTGATGGTGGTGATGGTATGGTAATGGTGTGGTGGTGATGGTGTGGTGGTGATGGTGTGGTGGTGATGGTGTGGTGATGGCTGTGGTGGTGGTGATGATGTGGTGATGGTGTAGTGATGGTGTGGTGGTGATGGTGTGGTGATGGCTGTGGTGGTGGTGATGATGTGGTGATGGTGTAGTGATGGTGTGGTGGTGATGGTGTGGTGGTGATGGTGTGGTGATGGCTGTGGTAGTGGTCATGGTGTGGTGGTGATGATGTGGTGATGGTGGTGATGGTATGGTAATGGTGTGGTGGTGATGGTGTGGTGGTGATGGCTGTGGTGATGGTGTGGTGGTAGTGATGGTGGTGATGGTGTCATGATGGTGTGGTGGTTGTTTGTTGTTGATGTATTTATATTCTGTTGTTGATATATAGTTAGTTCTTCCCACAGTGAAGAAACAAAGATTCAGAATCCAGACTTTTTTTCTGAACAATTTGAGTTTTGGGAGACTGAGCTTCTTTGAAACTCCATTAATTTCTACCGAAGGTGACACCTCATTAGAGATGACATCACCACCTTTTCCTAGGTACCATCCCTCAGCATCTCCATAGGAGAAGCAAGCTCCTAAGCCTGAGCCTTTGGGGACACTCAAACAATATCCACAGCATCTTTTCCATGGTTGTTTTTTTTAAGACAGGGGCCCACTGTGTAGCCCTGTCCTAAAAATCACTAGTAGTCTAGGCTGGCCTTGAACTCATAGAGATCCTCCTGTCCCTGACTCCTGAGGGCTGGGATTAAAGGCGTGCACGACCATGCCCAGCTGTCTCCTCCTTGGCTTTCAGTGCTATTTGCTGATCAGTCCTACACTGTGTCTGCAGTCCAGGTGCCACAAGAGAATGCCATTCTTCAGCACCCCGACCTCGCCATCTGTCTATTTCACGGGTGCTGTCTCAGAGTTGACACCTCCAAGCTTGGAGTGTGTTTGCATTCCAGTTAGCTATAGAACCTCCACACCAGCTCCTCGCTCACCAGCCCAGGTCTTATTCCTCGACTGACTGTCTTCAGCCAGTTCCATAACCTCCTAAGAAGGCCATGAAATTAATTCACTCATAAAATCAGAGTCCTCAGATGAGGGAGTCAGTGCCAACCAAGCCCTCAATGGGGGAGTCTATGGCGGGCCCTTCACACTCAAACCATCTTAGAAAGGGGAAGGGGAGGGGCTTATATTCAGATACTTCAGTTTGATCACTTGCTGAAAGAAATGGGGAACTAGGAAATATTTGCTCTACATGACTATATATTTATAAATAATATAAATATATACATGATCAGTGCTGGGGATTGAGCCAGACCCTTGTTCATGCAAAGCAATCATTGAGCTATGCCCTTAGCCCTAGACTTTCCCTTTTAATTTTGACACAGGGTCTCACTAAATTGCTTACGCTGACCTAGAATTCACTCTGTAGTCCAGGTAGGTCTCAAAGTTGTGATCCTCCTGCTTCACCCTCTCCCAAGAAGAGGAAACGACAAGCCCACACCATTATGCCTAACTACACACACACACACACACACACACACACACACACACACACACACACCACGCAGACCACACACAGATTAATTTCTAAAGACAGAGACAGAGGGCCCTGTGCTACTCAATGGATCTGTAGAAAGAATGAACTTTGCCTCCAATAAGACAAACTGCTTTCAATGCAGAGGGCTCCAAATATAGCACTTCCTGGATTTCTGGTCTGGTTATCCTCGTCTTGTAGAGCTTGGTATCGATGGTTTGGGTCTAATATTGAACTTAGACCCCCTTCCAAAGAGGCTTTACAACACGTCTAGTATATTTTGCCTACCTAACACACCGTCTAATTTCCTTGTGGGTTTGGACCATGATGTATCAGTCTATAGAGGGAAAACAGATGACCCAAGTTATCCTCGGAACTCGAGTCTCGAGCTAATTCCTCCATTCTTTTAATAGCTCTGGTTCCTCTTTGTGCTCTGCCAGCCTTTTCTCTACATTCCTGTGGTAGCAAGCAGCAATGCAGTGCAGCTTCTTTTTCAGGGGTGGCGGGCTACTCTACTTCCCTCATCTCTGTGGCTGTAGCTGCTGCTGGCTCTGTTGGGTTAGCAGCTACTACCTGGCGTGTGCTGTTCTCCTGCAGTGGCCTTTGCAGTGCAAAGGTCCCGGCAAACATGGCACTTTCAGCACTCTAGGCACCGTATTTCCCTGCTTTGAGATGTAGCCCAGGCTGGCCCAGAACTCACTCTGTTAAACCAAGCCAACCTTGAACTTGTGGTGTTCCTCGCCTCTGCCTTCTGAACGTTAGAATTTATAGGCTTGTGCCAACAGACGTGCCTTACGTTGCATCCTGTGAGTTTACACTTTGCAAAACAATCACTTGAACTGTCCTGGTCCACATAACCAGAATAACCATAACCATTTTTTTTTTAAGAGAAGGAAGTGTTGGCAAGAGTGTAGAGAATCAGGGGGCGTTCACACAGTAATAGTGAGGATGTAAAATGATGCCCCCAGTCTGGAAAAAACTGACAGTTCCTCAAAAGTTAAAAATAGAAGCCGGGTGGTGGTCCACACCTTTTATCCCAGCACTAGGAGGCAGAGCCAGGCAGATCTCTGTGAGTTCGAGGCCAGCCTGGTCTACAGAGCAAGTTCCAGGAAAGGCTCCAAAGCTACACCAAGAAACCCTGTCTCAAAAAACAAAACAAAAATAGAATTCCATGGGGCTGGAGAGATGGCTAAATGGTTAGGAGCACACACACACACACTCTTGCTCCTCCAAGGCCCCAGGCTTGGTTCCAAGCACCTGTGTCATATGGCTTATAACTTCACAACTTCACAACTTGTAACTCCAGCTTCAGGAGATCAAATGTCCCCCCTCCACAGGCTTGTACACATATGCATACACACACACACACACACACACACACACACACACACACACACACAAAATAACTTTTTAAGTAGAATTTTCATAGGATCCAGCAACTGTGCTCTGGGGTATGTATCTAAGAGAATTGGAAGCAAGGTCTCAAAAATGTTTTGTTCATGCTTGCTCAAAGCAGCATTATTCATAGAAACCAGATGCTGTAAGCCTCTCAAGGGTTCACTGACAATTGATCAACTAGAAACTGAGGAGCCACACACCAAAATTAATAAGCTCCAAAAAGGAAGGGAGCACTTGTTTGTTTGTGTTGGGGTGTCACCCGAAGGCTGGCCTCCAACCTTCAATCCTCCTGCATCAGCCTCCTGAGTGTTGGGATTACAGACATGTGCCACCATACCCTGCAGGAAGAAGAGTGTGACATTGCTGTGGTGTGGATGAAATCTGAGGGCATTGTGCTAAGTGAAATGAGCAAGCCACAACATGGCCATGCTTCCCCCAGGAGGAAAAGTGGTCAAGCTCATAGAGACAGCAAGTAGAGATGCGCACTGGGGTGGCATGGAAGGGGCTGGTGTCACTGGGTCCAGATTCTGGTTTTGGTTTTGTTTTGTTTTGTTGTTTTTTGAGATAGGGTTTCTCTGTGTAGCTTTGGTGCCTGTCCTGGATCTTGCTCTGTAGACCAGGCTGGCCTTGAACTCACAGAGATCCGCCTGGTTCTGCCTCCCAAGTGCTGGGATTAAAGGCGAGTGCCACCACCGCCCACGGTTTCTGTTTTAAAACATGAAAAAATATACAAAGTCATCCTGTACATTGTCATGGACTTGCTTAACACTGTTGGATAGTATGCTTAAAATGGTTTAGATGATATCTATATTACCAAAATAAATCTTAAAATGGTAGATGATATCTATATTACCAAAATAAATCTTAATTTTCCTTTTAAGTTTTGTTTTGTTGTAAAGATTTATTTTATTATGATTTATGTGTACCTGTGTGTGCACGCATGCGCACGTGTGCTTGTGGATGTCCCAGGGAGCCACAAGAGGGCACCAGATCCCCTGAAGCTGGCATTTCACACGGTTGTGAGCCATCTGACATGGGTGCTGGGAACCAAGCTTGGGACCTCCGCAAGGGCAGCGGATACTCTTAACAGCCGAGCCATCTCTCTAGCCCCCAATGTTTCTAAATTTTTTAAAAGAGAGTAGAACATGGATTCAAGTCCTATTCATCCTCCTCTCCTCCCTTCATCTCACCATCATCCCTCCTCCTCCTCATCCCCACTTCTTTGTTATTGTTTTGAAACAAGGTGGCACTATATAGCCCAGGCAAGTCTTGAACTCATGATCCTCCTGCTGGATGCTTGGATTACAACTGTGTGCCACTACTCCTGGATCATTCATTCAGTTTCTTTCTTTCTTTTCCTTTTGTATGTGTATGGTTGTTTTGCTTGCATATATATTAGTGTGTGCTGATTAGTTTTATGTCAACTTGACACAAGCCTGTAGGGTATTTTCTTAATTAGTGATTGATGGGAAGGGCCCAGCCCATTGTTGGTGGAGCCATCCCTGGGCTGGTGGTCCTGGGTTCTGTAAGAAAGCAGGCTGAGCAAGCCAGAAAGCAGCACTCCTCCATGGCCTCTGCGTCAGCTCCTGCCTGCAGGTTCCTGCCCTGCTTGAGTTCCTGTCCTGACTTCCTTCAGTGATGAACAGGGACATGGGAGTGTAAGGCAAATAAACCCTTTCCTCCCCAAGTTGCTTTTGGTCACAGAGGAGTTTCATCACAGCAATAGTGACCCTAACTAAGGTGACACCATGACAAATATTATTTGTACAAAGGCAGTCTGGATCTTACCTTTCTGCGGTTCCTTCCATCTTATCCTGCCAAGGGGCAACTTAATTAATTGCTCTGTGGTGCATATTGGGATCTTACTGGCTTTACTGATTTACAAGCAACAGAAACTGTGTAGTTAATTTAAAGCAAATTTGAAGAAACTCATAAACTCTAAGGAAATACAGAATAACCTTGTCGAGTGCAGTAACCAGAGATGCAGCTTCCTTTGCTCTGCAGGTTTTTAATTTCATGCAACCATCTGTCAACTCTGACTATTCTTTCCTGGGCCATTGAAGTCCCATTCAGAAAGTCCTTGCCTGTGCATGCGTTGAAGTTTTCCCCATTGTGGTCGTTTAAGTGTAATTGGCCCCCATAAGCTCATAGGGAGCAGCACTATTAGGAGGCATGGCCTTGTTAGAGGAAGTGTGGTCTTGTTGGAGGAGGCTGGATGATACACACCTTTAATCCAGACCCTGAGGCTGGAGGGCACACCTTTAATCTGGGCCACACTTTCTTTTGGAAGTGTGTCACTGTGGGGGAGGGCTTTGAGGTCTTTTTCTCAAGCTTCACTCAGTGTGACACTCAGTCAACTTCCTTTTGCCTGCAAGATGTAGGACACTTGGCTATTTCTCTAGCCTGCCTGCATGTCTCCATGCTCCCCACCATGATGGACTGAACCTCTGAACTGTAAGCAAGCCACCACAATTAAATATTTCCTTTATAAGAGTTGCTGTGGCCAGCTGATGGCGGTGGCGGCACACGCCTTTAATCCCAGCACTCTGGAGGCAGAGCCAGGAGGATCTCTGTGAGTTTGAGGTGCCTGGTCTACAAAGAGAGATCCAGGACAGGCACCAAAGCTACACAGAGAAACCCTGTCTTGGGGAGAAAAAAAAAAGTTGCTGTGGTCGTGGTGTCTCTTCACAGCAACCCTAAGACACCCAAACTAGCTTTTTGAAATTGTTGAGTTTTACACTAGGGTCTGATTGCTCCTGAGTTGGGTTTTGTGCCGAGCAAGGGATGAGACTCTAGACTCACTTTTCCACCTGCGGACATCCAAATTTCCCAGCGCCATTTGTCAAGAAGCTGTCCTTTCTCCAATGCATGGGATTCAGATGCTCATGACTAATGTGACTTTATTTCTGCCTGGCATTCTACCCCACTGGTCTGCATGTGTGTGTCTGTGCCAGCACCAGGCTGGCCTGGCATTCTACCCCACTGGTCTGCATGTGTGTGTCTGTGCCAGCACCAGGCTGGCCTGGCATTCTACCCCACTGGTCTGCATGTGTGTGTCTGTGCCAGCACCAGGCTGGCTCTGTGACTATGGCTCTATAGGACAATTTGAAATCAGATATTGTCATCTGTCCAGTATTACTCCTTTTACTCTGGCTACTTAGGGTCTTTTGTATTTCCAAGCTAATTTCTAGATTGGCTGGCCTCACATGTTTTTAGGGAAAGAAGCTAGAGGAAGCTGAATTATAGAATAACTTTCAAACATTTCCATTTCTTATGTCATTACTATACTTGATCTTAGTTTTTCAGGTTTTACAACACAGACCGTCTTTAAGTCAATCATTTACAGGCTGGATTGAGTACACACCACCAATTATGATAAATATGCATTTCTCCAGCCAACTCATAGTAGGATTGTCCTAACAACTCCAGGCTGTTCCGGGAATCTGTTCTTCAGAATCTCTACCTGTTTTCTTCTCCCTCCTCTTCTCCTCTCCCCTCTCCTCTCTGTACCTCCTCTCCTCTCCCCTCCCCTCTCTGCACCCCCTCTCCTCTCCCCTCCCCTCTCCTCTCCCCTCCCCTCTCTGCACCCCCTCTCCTCTCCCCTCCCCTCTCGTCTCCCCTCCCCTCTCTGCACGCCCCTCCTCTCCCCTCCCACACCCCCTCTTGCTCTTTGTCGCCTTTATCCTATATTTGTATAGAACTTTCAAAGGGAGGTGAACTCCTGACCATCCTCCTAATGATGAGCTTAACAAACGTTGAGCAAACTGAGGATGACTTCAGGTGTCATGCCTGAAGCCATAAGAATGTCTCCAACCACGTGTGGATTCCTGACCCATAGAAACTGGGACTTAATAATAAATATTTTAATGTAAACGGTGAAGCGTGGGTGATTTATTGTGTAGAAATAGAAAATAAATATGTCATATATAATTCTGTTTGATAAACAAATACAAACAGCAGCAAAACTACGTGCTGTCTGGCAGCCAGGGCGCAGCGTGGCTCAGTTAACAGCACTCAGCACTGAGGAGGCACCACGCGGAATACACACAGACAGCTCCGCTGCTGCTGCCGCCGCCGCCGCCGCCGCCGCCGTAAGGGATGAACTCACTGGGGTTGGAGAGACTGCTCAGTGGTTAAGTGTGCTCATTGCTCTTCCAAGGGACCCGAGGTCAGTTCCCAGCACCCATGTGGGGTGGCTCACAGCCTCCTGGAACGCCACTGCAGGAGAATGCCAACCACTTCTGGCCTCAGCAGGCTCTGCACTCATGGACACCTACAGACACACAGCTCACAGTTATCTTTATAAACTTTATAAAGATAAAGTTTAAACTGTTTTAAATAATGAAACTAGGTAAATTGCTGGGAAGTGGTAATCTCTAAGGTAGACATCAGCCTCCTGCCTTCAGGAACCTAAACTGAAACTTATACCTTCTGAACCCTTCTGGACTTCTCAGGCACTATAATCACAAGCACTGCCTCCTTATAATTTGTCTATGTATACACACGTGTGCACACATATTATGCTAGGTTCTATTTTTAGAACTCTAATGAAGTATAATATATTTCAATTGACTTTTTTTTTTTTCAATTTTGTTTGGTTGGAGCAGGGTTCTCTGTGCAGCCCTGGCTGTCCTGGAACTCACTCTGTAAATCAGGCTGGCCTAGAACTCACAGAGATCCACCTGCCTCTGCCTCTGAGTGCTGAGATGCCTGCGCCACCAAGCCTGGTTTAATAAACAATTGTTAAATTAATTAATTGTTCAAGAAAATAGCTGAAAGGAAAATGTCACCAGAAAACAGGAAGGAATCTCAAAAAAAAAAAAAAAAAAAAAAAAAACCACTGGAGGAAAAAGCCCACTGTCTTCAGAAGGAGTGATAAACATGGCACAGGAAGTTGGAAGGAAGACAATACAGGACTATCTGTAAGAACCCAGGTTAGACCCCTGCATACCGCGGTAGCCCCTCCCACTTACACACTGACAGGCTCCTTGCTGAGACGCTGTGAGACTACAGTTAACAGACTTCAAGGGGTTGGGATCTCTCACCTGGAAGTGAGTTCACATGGAAATGGGTGTGAGTGGCCACACAGCCTGCTTCCCACCCCTTCCCTGCCACGTGCCTGGGAATCAGAGTCCAGCTGCAGGCTTGTGCTGTGAACCCCCTTGCTCAGAGGACTATTGCTGGGCTCTGAACCCTCCTCAGAGGCCCACCATGCTATCTCTAGCTGATGCTGGGGCCTGAACTCTGTTGAGGGCTCCTGCCATGCTCTCTGTGCGTCTGTGTGTGATATTAATAACTCCTCTAATAAACTACTTACCCCCAGAAATCTATCTCAGTGTCCGCTTGATCCTCATACCCAAGGGTGCTCTCCTGGAGTGGGGACAGGGTTTCACTATGTAAACAGGTGAGCCTCGAACTTGAGATCCTCTTTACCCCTGTCTCTTAAGGACTAGGATTTCAGGAGGTGTCACCACATCTGGAAGATAATACCCTCAATAAGCTGGAAGAAGAGAGTTGGCAGCCTATATCCAGTGAAGGTAAGCTTCAGAGAGAAAGGTGGAAGAAGGTGGATGTGGCGGCACATACCTGTCATCCCAGCACCCAGGAGGCCAGTCTGGACCACGGACTGAGCTCAGTCTCAAAAAGAGGGGAGGGCAGTGGGATGCTTAGACAGTACTTAGACAGCCAGTAGCTGGCGGAGTTAGTTACTTGTGCAGCACTCACAGAAGGCACAAGAAATGTTAACAGCAGTTATCTGAGCAGGAGAAAACTTATTCCAGAGTTAAGGAATAAACCACTGGTTTATTTAGGGGCACACATCTTTAATCCCAGCGCTTAGGAGGCTGAGGCAAATGGATCTGAGTTTGTGGCCAACATGGTCTACACAGACCCGGTCTCTAAGCAAATACTGACTGTATAAAACAAGGATGATGACATCAGTATTTATAAACATGTAATACCAAAATATATGTACCGAAGCCAGGCATTGTAGCAAACGCCTTTGGTGTTTGTTTTGTTTGGTTTTTTGTTTGTTTGTTTGTTTGTTTGTCTGAGACAGGGTTTCTCTGTGTAGCTTTGGTGCCTGTCCTGGATCTCGTTCTGTAGACCAGGCGCCTTGAACTCACAGAGATCCTCCTGCCTCTGCCTCCTGAGTGCTGGGATTAAAGGCAAGTGCACCCAGCTGTAGCGAATCCCTTTAATTCCAGCACTAGGGAGGCAGAGGCAGGCAGAGTTCTAGGACAGTCAGAGTTACACAGAGAAACCCTGTCTTAAAAACAGCAAACAAACCAAACACACACACACACACACACACACACACACACACACACACACACACACGCACCAATGTCACAAAGTGGTCAAGGAACTTCACAAGAAGCAAAATCAGATTGGAGTTGAAGCAGTATACCCTTGAAGCTAGCCTTGGTGGTTCGCTCTGGGACTGAGGGGGTGAGGGAGGGAATGAATGCGACACATGCTGGGTCTGGAGCTTCGCTCAGTGGCAGAGTGCCTGCCTAGCATAAGCAAAGCCCTGGATTTGAATCCCAGCAGTGCAGAAACAAATGAAGAGTTCGGGCACGTGCCAACAAATTATCACTGAGTCACTGGATCTTCTCCCTGCTAGGAACTTGTGGGGGGGGGGGGCAGCGCAGAGCATGCTGCTCAGAGTTAATCCCACATGAAGAGAACAGAAACTGGGATATTTACCCAGGGAACCGTGGTCACTAATTGATGGGGCACAACTCCAGGAAGTTTTTCATTTCTCAGCTCTTCCAATCTGCTCTGTGCTCCTCGCCCAGCATCTGAAGAAGCCCTCAGGAGTAGTTGAGTCACAGATGGAGGAAGCTGTAAATTGAACCAACATGCAAGGGAGCGGTCAGTGCCAAGGGACCTCGGTGGGATGTGGAACACATCCACCACAGGGAAGAGGGCGACAAAACAGTCCCATCTATGTTTAATTATCTTGGAAGAGCTCCCTGAGTTAATTATAAGTGATCCATATTATGACCTTACAATTCTAGGATATAGTTTTAGGATTATTTATTTATTTATTCATTATTTATTTGTGTGTGTGTGTGTGTGTGTGTGTGTGTGTGTGTGTGTGTGTGTGTGCCAGCATTTGTTTATGTGCACCACGTGCATTCAGAAGCTCATGAAGCCAGAAGAGGGTCTTGAACTCCCCCTGGAATTACCAGCAATTGTGATCTGCCATGTAGGTGCCGAGAACTGATCCTGGGTATTCTGCAAGAGCAGTAGGCTATCTTAACTGATGAACAATTTAATAAGTGGATGTTTGAGCCAGGCATGGAGATTCAGGCCTTTAATCCCAGTACTTGAGAGGCAGAGGCACAAGGGATCTCAGTGAATTCAAGACCAGACTGGTCTACAAAGTAAGACCCTGTCTCAAAAATACAAAGCTACACACACACACACACACACACACACACACACGGGGAAGGAGGATTGAATATGATAAACAAGGGGACTGAGGATATTTTTATGCTTATAATTTTTGGGATTCAAATACAATCTAGTAAAAAAAACCAAAAAACCTGCAATCCATTAAAAGCGAGCAAAACCCAAATAATGTCACATCTAGTAAATAGAGAGTATGATTACATCCCTTCCTAGAAATGATACACCAAGTCCAGGTGGTAGGTCCCACTAAGCAGTCAAGGACAGTAAATATTTGTTTTTCCAGGAACTACTAACAGGGGAACACTGCCCGACTGCTATAGGCAGATAGAGTAACCTTTAACCCCTAAAGGGGTTACCTTGGTTTGTAGTTTTTGTTTGTTTTATTTTGAGACAGGGTCACATGATATATCCCAGGCTGGCCTTGACTTTCAGCCAATCCTGCCCCAGCTTCCCAAGTGTTGAGATTAGAGGCCTGTACCACCGTTGGTATTTTAAACAAATGACCATTTTCCAGGACAATCGAATAAAGGGGAAAATCATGTGATTACCTCCGTAGATGCAGCAGAGGCATGTAAAACAAACAGTACAGTACTCATTCATAACCTTTCTGCCATATTTAACTTCAGCCATCCACTTGACAGACCTGGGAAAAGGGAACTTCAGTTGAGGAAATGGCTCCATCAGAAGAGCTGTAAGCATGTCTGCGGGTGATTTTCTAGATTGCTAATTAATGTAGGGGGCCCAGCCTGCTGTGGGTGGTACTGTCCCTAGGCAGGTGAACCTGGTCTATACAGCAAAGGTAGCTGAATGTGAGCCATGGAAAGTGAGCCAGTAAGCAGTGTTCCTCCATGGCCTCCACTCCAGTCCCTGCTTTCCAGGTTCCTGCCTTGCTCAGCTCCTGTCTTGAGTTCCTACCTTGGTGTTCCTTAATGATGGGGCATGACACGGAAGCCAAGTAACCCCCAAGTTGCTGTTGGTCAGTGTTTTATCTCCTCTAGAGAAAAGCCAACTGGAAAATTTTCCTCCCAAACTCAAAACGAATGCAAGGTTATAGGATGCCTAAATTACCTATAAAGTAGAAAAAAATAAGGAAACGTCTATCAGCAGCCAGGAGGAGATGTACAAGGAAAGTATGTCGATTGGCTGTTACTGCTTTGCTTCCGCACTGCACTGGTGGATCTGGGCAATGCCATAAGGAAAGAAGAGAAAGCAAAGGGCAGTCAGGTGTGGGGTCTGGGAGTCTGGCTCCGAGGAAGCTGAGGAAGGAAGATCACTGCAAACCAGAGGCTAGCCCGAGCTAGAGCTATTTGTCTCTAAAAGGCAGGGGCCGTAGGAGATAGCTCAGTTGGTAAGATGCTTTTCATGCAAGCATGAAGACTTAGGTTCGAGCTCCAGGACTGGTATTTAAAACAAATGAACATGCAGTTGCACTCGGGAGGCAGAGGCAGGTGGATCTCTGTGAGTTCGAGGCTAGCCTGGTCTACAGAGCGAGATCCAAGTCAGGCACCAAAACTATACAGAGAAACCCTGTCTCGAAAAAAACAAAAACAAAAAACAAATGAACTTGGGGTTGCACGGGTTTGTAATCACAGGACTGTGTGTGTGTGAGTGTCAGGGGTGGGGCGGGATGTCTTGGCTCTCTCTGGCCAGCTTTGCATACTTAGTAAGTTCCAGGATGATAAAAGACTATCTCAAAAAAAAAAAAAACCAAAACCAAAACCAAAAAACAAAAACAAGGTGGATGACACCTGAAGAATACCACCCATGACCAACCTTTGCCTCCACGCGCGCACACACACAGGCACCTGCATATCCATGAACATACATGTACACACATGTGCACGAGGTATAAGGGGTGAAAAGGAAATAGAACTGCTATTGTTTACAATGATGTGACAAAGGTAATTGCAGCTAGGCCTGATGACCTGTGTTCCATCTCCAGGACTCACATGGCAAAGGGAGAGAAAGGACTCCCGCAAGGTGTCCTCCACCTGCAATCTATGGCATAGGTGTCATAAATAAATAAATAAATAAATAATGTAAAACGTTTAAAACCCTACCTTCATATAGTCACATCTGAGTTTTGCTCTGTGCTATGTTGTTTGGTTTGAGGGGTTGGACCTGGGATGTTGCAGATGTTAGGTACCACTCAGCTATCATCCCAGTTCTCACCTTACTTTTGATTTTGAGACAGGGTCTCACCAAGTTGGCCAGACAGACCTTGAACTCACTCTGTGACCCAAACAGGCCTTGCCTCGGCTTCTGGAGTTGCTGCAATCACAGGCCTGACCCATTAGTCCTGGTCACATAGTCACATTCTTAGGTACCTGGGGTTGGTTAGACCTTCAAGACTGGAGTTGCTGAAGGGGGCACAAGAGTTCATGCAGCACCAGAGCAACTGCCACCTCACAGACGTGGAGTGTGACTTGATGGAGCCACTCTGGCCAATGGCTGGGCAATACTCCACACTGAAGGTCCAGGCATCCCATTCCTAGGTGAAATATGCCACAGAGAAGTGCATTTCCAAAGATGTCCGGGGATGTGCACGGAGGTAGTCATAGTAACCCAAGATAGAGGCAAATCAAATGCCGCAGCGGGTGAACAAATGGGAGATGAATTTGGGCATACTGATGCAGTGGGCTTCCGAGGAGTGAATAAAATGAACTCCTTTGCCTCTCGCCCAGGAGAGGTAGAACTTATGAACACAGAGCTGAGGGAAAGAAGGCAGCTAGCCTCTAGGCACACCCGAAATCCCAGCACTCAGGAAGGAGCAGGAGGATTGAGAGTGGTGATTTGGCTCAGCAGGTAAAAGCACTTTGGATGCAGGTCTACTGACCTGAGCCAATCTCTGGAGCCCACAAAAGGTGGGAGGAGAGACCCCACTCTACTGTCCTCTGACCTCCACAGTCACACAGGGGCGTGGACATGCACGTGATAATAAAACAAGCAAAAAAAAAAAAACTAGAAGAGCACTCAGGAAGCAGAGGCAACCAGGTCTCTGTCACTCTGAGACCAGTTTGGTCTACATAGTGGGTTCCAGGCCCCTCAGGGCTACATAGAAAGACCCTGTCTCGAAGGAGACAAAGAGGTTCCTTGATCCAGTACTTAGCATGTGATGTTGGAGAATGGTGCGATTTTCTTCCACATATGAGTTCATTAAAATAAATAGTGAATGCCAGGTGGTGGTGGCGGCGGCGGCGGCGGAGGCGGCACACACCTTTAATCCCAGCACTCAGGAGGCAGAGGCAGGTGGATCTCTGAGTTGAGGCCAGCCTGATTTACAGAGCGAGTTCCAGAACAGCCAGGGCTATGCAGAGACCCTGTCTTGAAAAACATAAATAAATAAATAAATAAATAAATAAATAAATAAATAAATGCTGTTAAACCAGCCCCATTTGGGTCTATACCCGATTAAAAAGCAAGCAAACACCTATGTCAGGACAATC